>NC_054877.1:29027483-30518316 GCF_018320785.1 Cheilinus undulatus
TTACTGCCTAAAGTTTAACTGATGAGGCAACCCCTAAAGATAAATTAATGTCACTGAGATAGAATAAATTAAACGGAAAACAGCATTATCCCCAATTTTTCACAGTCAATAAGAAGGAAAGTAGATTTTTAATTTGACCATGACAGAATGAAAAATAAACAGAAGAATATGTACTTGTTAACAGGAGCCTTGATGCCCTGTCCTTCACTGCCGAGACCTTCGCCCTCCTTCCAGCCCATCTTCATGAGCATTCGGAAACCAAGATTTTCCACTGTCAGCTTAAACTCCTTATACTCTGAATAGTCTGGATCCCGGCCTTCCTGCATGACAAAGATCAAAAGACCAAAAGTTTTACATTAATGTCCATACACACTGAAGTTTTGCACCACACACATTCTCTAACTTTTTTTTAAATACGTTACAATGTAGTTTTAGCATTTTTTTAGTGCTCTGCATGGTAACAAAATGTCATGAATAATACATGTGCAATGATGCAAGAGTCTCCTTTGTGAAGTTGAATAAACTTCAATAAAATGAAAACTGCTATCCACCCCAGTCCAACAGCTATGTTACGGTATGCTATGTTACATTAAGAGGATTATATCCTGCATGGTTTTTAATTGGTGTCTCTCCAACTGCTTTCCAGGATGCTGAATGGAAAATAACACTACCTTTGAATCTCTTCTGTTCTTCCTTTAACTTTGCTCTGCTGGTATCTGCACTGATACCAAGTAACGATGACTTGGACAAGCATTTTCAGAATAAAGGTGTGAAAGGATTTTTATGTTTCCTGGTGCTACCAAAGTGTTTATGGCCTTCCTATGAAAACGCAGAACTCAAATAAAAATTAGATTAATGATGTAGGAAGTACATTTTACAAAAATACAACATAAAGTGAACTAATTAAACCGTTATATCTCTGTGTACACAACAGTGAAAACAGTAGTATTTTTAAAATAAAAATTAACTGTGAAATTGGAAACCTGACAAAATGTCAAATAAAACAAAATTAAAAGTCATCTTGATTACCTTTGAAACTGAGGTTAACAACGAAATACAGGTATAAAAAGGAAGGAAAACTGACCTTGAGAGCCTTGAAGGTCTCCATGAACTTCTCCAGCTCATCTGGGGGCAAAAAGTCTCCAATAAAGTGTTTGCCTTTTCCCATTTCTGTCAGTGATTCGGCCCACTCTGGAAAAGAACAAACAAGTGCTTTTTTAATGATAACAATTCATTCCTTTAACTTGATGAGGTCTTATCATCAAGCATCCACAGCAGCAAGTGTTGAACAGAAGAGAAAAATTCTCAGCCGCGTTAGCCATCCGTACCTCGAGTCTTCTCCATTTCCATTTTTCGTAGACGATGCTCCCAGGTACCCGACTCCTGGTCCACCTCTTCATCACTGTCATATTCATGTTGGTGGTCTCTCATGGCCTTTTCCCACATTACTTGCATCTCTGCCATTGCACGCTTATGCTTTATGATAATTTCGTACATCTCTTGCATCTAGGAAGTATTTATGCAAACCATTACACAGACAGGAACATGTGTGATTAAATGTAAGATAACAGGGCATAATTATCTTCAGTTATTGGTGTGATTACCAATTCAAGAGAGTTTGATCATCATCATTATCATTAAGTTAAAAAATAACATGAATATCAACAAATTGATCTTCTAGAATCAAAGCTTTTTTTACATTTTTCATTTCCTAATATCTTGTAAGGCTACCAAAATTTTGGAAATTTCTGTTCTTGATTTTAAAACAATATGATCTCAATATTTTCAATCATCAATAGTATCTAGAGTACTGAACATTTGAAAAGCTACAGCTCTTAAGCCATATCTTTAACTCAAAGTTTTTCTATGTGTGAGAGAGCATGAACAATAGGGCTCATTAAAATTCAACAAATTCTCAAATCTGCTATTTCTCAAGTCCTTTCTGGCATCACCTCAAAATGCAAAAAACGTCTTGCAAAGTCCAGTTCAGATCAAAGCTTAGTCAAAACTTGGAATAGCTTGCCACAGGTAACTCTGCAATATTCTGAAAGGCTAACAGTTCACATCTACACATCTGCACAAGATAATGTATTGTTTCCATAGCAAAAGTTCCCCTTGTCATACAATTTAAAGTGATTTGTTTAGTTACTGCACTATCAATCTGATGTGAAATGCTCATGTCATTGTGTGGAAAACAGAAGCAGTCGCAGGTACAGTGACGCTTTCTCTTTCACTCCAGTTTTTTTGTTTTTAACATGAATTTGTTTTTTTTGCATCTTTGTAATTCTGATAATGCACAGCATTAGGCTGTATGTTTCCTACATAAGGGTGATTCCTTACAGAGTCCTTTTAATAATGATGCTGCATGCATGTATGTATGTGTCCATTGTTGCATGGCAGCGCAATTTCACACAACTTATAAGCCCCCAAATGCTTGCTTAGTCTTGTTATAACTAAGCTACAGTGCAATGAGAAAGTATCTGACAACTTTCTGATTCCTGTTTTTTTTTTTTGCATATTTATCACACTTAAATGTTTCGGATCATCAAAGACAACCCAACTTAATACAAAATGCAGTTTCTAGATAATGTCTTTGTGAGATATTTAAATTGGTATTATGATCTGAAACATTTAAATGTGATAAATATGCAAAAAACCCCATCAGGAATCAGAAAGGGGGTAAATACTTTTTTGAGGCACTGTATCTGCTAAAACAGTATTTTTTCAGCAGACAAACTTAACTTTTCAGTCTTAAATTTCTCTTGAATTAACTGGTACAGCACATCCAGCTTATCATGTTAATAGTTCGTTTAAAAAAGATTGACGTAATCATTTCCAAAATTCACTGTATATTGTATCTGACATTTTTTGCTATGAATAAATATAAGCATTTATAGTCTTTCAAACAAGATTTCTGTTTCCCATTTATCTCTTTCAATGTCCACAAACCAGCTACTGGTAGTTTGACAAACTGAAAGGGAGGCAGCACTGTCAGCTGGCCTGATCCTAGCGGAGATGGCTCAGTTCACACAACTAAACTGTTCTCTGCAACATTCCAAAACTGTTGCATTGCAAACCAACTGTCTGAATTAGGTTATAACTAATAAATATGCAAATATGTTTGTGCATTTAGACAATATGCAGAATTGGCTAACATTGTTTTGTAATTAAGAACATCAAATTGTCAAACTTTGGGGTCTAGGACTTGTATTCTTTGTACTTGCATTTTTATACTCATGGTGTTGAAACAGGTATCAATATTGTTGATTTTTTTTTCCACGATGACATTGAAATTTAAATATCTGGTAATGTGACAACCTTAATATTTTTTATTTCTTTTTTACTTTACCTCTTGCTGCTCTTTGAGTTGTTTCTTCTGGTCCTCTGATAGTTCTGTTACTCCTACCAGACCAAGAGGCTTCCCCTTTTTATAACCGAGACTTTTGAGCTCATTTACTGAAAGAGACATCAGGACAAAGTTATGCAGTCAGCGAATACTGTGATCAAAAAACAAATGAATTACAACAATGGTGATACAAGATATTTGTACTGTTTTTGTTAATTATTGAATATTGATTAAAAAAACGACTTCACATACCAGAGAGAGCGGGTGTGTTTGCATCTTGAACAATCTCTGGAGGGACAACAATGGGTGGAAGTGGCAGCTCTACTTTGTCATCCTCTGATCCCCATCTACTCTTTCTTTTCCGTTTGACCGGTGGAGCTTCTGTCACTTCAGTCTTTAGTAAAGAGGTGGGGTTCAGTGATGGGGGGATTCCTACTGATAAGGGTGCGGCCGGTTGGTAAAGCTGTGTTCCCGACTCTGCTGCTGCTGGTGGCGAAGAGCTCTGCAAGGCTGCAGCACGGTACTCCTGTACTTTCTCTTTGTAGAAGTGGTAGGCTGGACTTTGGTGGTCGTATAAGAAACTGAAAGACAAACAAAACATTGTGTGAGGTGGAATAACAAATTAGAAAACATAATGACATACTGTTTACAGTGACTGACCTGCACGCGGGATTGTCTCGGTTGTGCTCAGCAGCGATTGCCTCCACCTCAGGACCTCCCTCCGACACAAACCTGGCCAACTTCTCTGCCATCTGCAGGGTTTCCGCGTCCACTGGGGGGGAGACTTTAAGCAGCCTATCAGTACTGCGACTCAATTCACACTCAACTATTGTACCGTACTCAACTGGCCCTCACACACCAGTCTAGAGCCAATAGGGGATAAGAAGAGGAAGGAGGAGCAAGGGGGACATGGATGGTGAATGGGGAACTTTAATGGACGTTAAGCTTTTATTGTAACAAGTGAAACTTTAAAAAGCCAAGAGAGGCTACATTCTTATGAGATACATCCCTTTACTGAGAAACTTAGCAGCATTTGCTTGTTTAATCAAACACATATTTTAAGACTAGAAACTTCACTTGATATTCAAAATCTTACTTTGATTTAATGAGGCCAACTATGAGATGAGTAACAAAACAAACAGCAAAAAACACAGTTCAATGGTTTAAGTGTAGTACTCTCTCTGAGACTGTCAAAGTCCACTTCAAAAACAAATATTTTATTTAGGGCTGAGACTTTATTGCGTTAATTAAGATTAATTAATTACAGAAAAAATAACTTGATAAAAAAAATAACGCCTTTAATCTCAATTTATTTTTGTACTCAAAACAGCGCGGAACGTTTCTCATTGCACAAGTAGGTATACCGTAAATAAGTATATAATATATGTATTTATATACTTATAAATAAGTATACCCATAATACTGATGCACAGGACACAACACAACAAACACCATGGAAACCGATGAGAAGTCATTGCTGGGTTTGGTGGGCGGAAAATTTAGTTTTAAAAAACTACCGGATGGACAGCTCAATAAAAGCACAGTCGTGTGCAAATTGTGCAAGAAAGAATTTGCCTATCACCGGAGCTCTTCTAGCCTCCGCTGCCACCTCAATGCCAAACATGCTGCAGCTAGCACAGACAATGTTCCTAGTTCGAGCAGGCAGTGTCGCCAATCCACACTCAACAAGATGACTGGGTTCAGAGCCAAAATGAGTAAGTCCACAACTGACAAATTAACAAACTTACTGGCAAAATGGATTGAAGTGTACTGTCGACCACTCTCGGTGGTAGAAGATAAGGGGCTAGAAGCGGTGCTACAAATAGCGTCATCTGACCCAAATTATGAACTGCCATGCAGAAAGGAAATTTCAAACAATGCAATCATAATATTCCTTATTGATATTGCACTTTATGTTAACACTAAGTGATGAAAATCAACACGATTTTTGTTGTTTAAGCTCATTTATGTGTCTCTTCATTGATTTAGTCATTTACCAAAATCCATTTCAATTGAAAAATGTTGCTTCTTGTGTCAAATATTGATATGCGATTAATTGAGATTAATTAATTACAAAGCCTCTAATTAATTCGATTTTTTTTTTTAATCGAGTCCCACCACTAATTGTATTACAACATGAGAAAATTAACAAAACTGCACTTCTCTAGTGCACGGATTTCTCCTTTAGTTAAAAAAGTTCAATTAATGGCATTAGTGGTTCACATTAGTGAAAATGAATTCAAGTTAAAAATAACTGGTAAGCTAAAGCTGAAATTTATGACAGTAACCATGCATTTGACAATCCACTGCATCTGTCAGGTCTGAAGTGGGTCAAAATGCATACATGTGAATTTAGGACTTGTAAAATGTATTGCTTAACTGTCAAACTCTTTTGGGGACTGTATTTGAGAAGAGATGTGAGATAGTATTTTTTAAATTTAAATGACTGAGTATGAGAACATGTAATCTTACCATTATCCGACGCAATCTCAGGTTTTGCCAAATCCTTTCTTAAAACTGCAACTCTGTTTTTGAAGTAGAGATACTCCAAGCTGCTCTTATCATATAAAAATCTTTAAAAAAAAGGCAAAAAAAATACATCAGGTGAATTTGAATACAGTTTAAGTCATTAATTCTCAATGACCTATATTGTCCTCCCAACTTACGAGAAAACAGGATTGTCCTTGTAGTCCTCCCTGGCTTTCCTCTCCAGCTCAGATCCTCCCTCCGCCACAAAGGAGGCCATCTTGTCGATGATAAGTCTAGTGTCTGAATCCTCTGGGGGAGAGACTTTAAGCAGGCTATGAGTACATTAACTCTAAGGACACCTTTGACAAAATGCCATTCACAAGGCATCTGTGCCACAGGAGCAGAAGATGCACTGAAAATGTCCAAGCCATGGAGCTGGTCAGATAAAGACTGAAAAACACAGGCCTTGAATTACCTTTCATCTCTAAGTATTTGGAGTAATTGACCTCTTCTTCCTCATCCTCATCATCTGGAGAACAAAACACACTGGGCCTCTGGCCGATGACAGGAGTCTTCTTTGTTTGTGAATAGTTCTTGAACTGACTTAGCATGCTACTGACTCCAAGGCCAGGCCTCTTGCCAACAAGAACGCTCTTTTTTTGCTGTGCGTTTCCTGGTGATGGGTGTGAGGTCGAGGGAGTAGTGGAATTTGTGGCTGAACCTAGAAACAACCAACAAAATTAACTCAGTGATCAAGTGCTAGCTCTCAAGTAAGTGTATTTAGTCTTTCAGATAACACGGTCAGAGTTTTTCTATTTTAAAAGGGGTAAGGTACATTTTAATGTAACGTTTCCCAATCTAACGGGGATGCCCCGATCAGAGTTTTTCTTATCTTAGATAAATCCTCTATAAAGTTATAAATATACATCTTATTGATTACTCTAGTGCTAAGTGTAAAGTCATTATGAAATTTGCCTATGCTGAGCAACAACTGTTTACAATTAATGTCATACCTGAAGTTTTCCTGTTGAGTAAACCCTGTATGTTGCAAATAGGACTAAATATGTGCTATTGATTGTCCTTATGGATCAGTGTGACTCAGTAAGAAATGATCAAAGATGGAAAGTTGGCAAAACATTAAATGAAAACGGTTAATGGGAATGACATGTTTCATATGAAAGCAAATCCTATAAGCAGTCATGTCTGGTCACTGCATCCTTATAAGATCTGTAGACCTACTCAGCTTTGAATAAAGTTGATCAGATCCACAAGCCCTGTGTCCATGCCTGATTGCTGCATCATATCCCTGAAAATACACAACACTGGCAACTCAGCCAGCCTGTTCAATTACACTACACACAGTACTTTCAGCCAGAGACAGGTGATCAGTTACTAGAAACAATAACTTTCTTCTTCAGGTTTATTTATTTATTTTACCAATAATGCTAGATAAAAAATAATTATGTCATCTTATTACTATAATTTTACAGCTGTCTGTCTGTATGTCTTGATTTGCAAACCTCCCTGTCTGAATGTACAGGAAGGAAACATGAAATACAAATCTACATAAACTTGCAAAGTGTTAACATTAAGATTTAGATATGTAAAAGCTTGTGTTGGTATTATTTCTATTCTCTAATTAAAATGCTTTGGCCTCTCTCCTAAAAGTCATGGACAGCTGGGCAGTTTATAGGGGGGGTGAAGCTATTTTAAGGGAGGATCCTGAGCAATCCTGACCTGGAGCAACTTTTTAAGAGTATCACCAACTTAAACTATCTTTATCCTTACTACATGAGCAAAAACGGCAAGATCTCATTACTATTCTGTGTTACGGTAGCTGTGTAAGATTTCTCTAAACAATTGAACCCCACACTAGTATCCTCCACGTGAAAAGGACGAGACAAAAAAAAAATACTAACAGATTTAAACAGAAAAGGCACAAACCATTTTCTGACTTGTCCTTTTGCATCTTCATGAACTGTTGTAAGAAGCTTCCATCATTTGCAAACTTGTTTGAAGAGGCTCCTTGGAGGCTTGGGGAAATACTGGGAAGAGAACTGTTTTACAATATATAATTTTAGATAACAAGAACGCATTTGTGTATACCAGTTCTGACGACAGTAATTAACGCAAACACATTTTTACTAATTGATTTTTTAAAAGTCTAAGCCATCTTAAAGTCTTAAGCATACACATACCTTGAAGGCAGAGGTTTGTTTATGACTTGAACATTCATTTTTGCTTGTTCTGCCATTCTTTCCTCAATCTCCTTCTTCTTCTGAGCTATTAGCTTCTCTTGGCGGAGAATATTCATGTTCATCTTTTTTTTCTGAGCCTGGATAGGCTTGGACTTCCATCCCCCTCGACCTAAAACAGATCAAAGTAACATCCAAGAATAACCATACATATGTCGTACAGCTGAATTCCCTGATCAGTTAACTAGAAGTGCTGCTTGATTTTTCCCAAATATGCACTATTTCTGGGGGTATAAATATTGTACAATGCTAATATCCTCACTTCGCAGTGCAGACGAACAACAAAACTCGTCTTAATAACATATGGTATATTAGATGGGTGGCATGGGAGCTTCAATGTGACGATTGTTTTATACGATATCTTAAGTAAGCAAAATGTAAAGCTTGTCATTTGATCATTAAAAAGCTTCCCAGTGTAGCTTAGCCACCGACTTGCTAACAATGCACACTGGTTACGCTAGCAATAAACTACCCAACGGCTAGATAAGCTAGCTATTAGCATTAACAGAAAAGTGACATGCGCTAAATAGCTAAAAACCTTGGTCCAACTAAGAATTAAAATTTTACCCGAATCATTATAATCCATGGTCGTAGTAGGTAAAATATATAGGGGAAAAAAGCTCGCAAACTCAAGAAAGGCCTTTGCTAGAGGTTGCTACACTACTGGCTAGATATCTGAGTCTGCTGGCAAACATAATAGTACATTTCCGGTCATGGATTAACAGAATAAAAGCACCCCTTGCTTCTCTAAAAACACGTTTTCTATTTTATTAAATTAAAAAATGCTATGTTCCAAAATTCAAGTTATAAAAACAAAGTAATGTTTTTATCCAATGAACATAAAAAACTTGTCACGGAATCAAACCCAATCAGACCGTAGATCTGATTTCCTTCTTCGAACAAATAGATTTAAGTCGTTTTTAAACCTTCAATATTGGGCTGTTGAACTGAAATCTCTGTGCCCTAACTGGGTAGGCCTATCTTTTACTAAAAGATGTGAAATCCGGTTGGGGAAATAATATCTCAGAAATATAACACGACGTCCAATTTCTGCCCTATAACTGCCCTTCATGTATAAAATTACAAGAAAAAAAATGACAGTGAAAATCATACTTAAATACTGAATTAAAGTTTTAAGGGTCTGAATTTTAGTTTTTATTAAAATTAATAATTACTAGACAGGAAGTGGCTTTCCGTGTAAGTCTCTTGTAGCTGCCATGGTAACGATCCTTCAGCGTTCGTATGCTTCCGTCCCACCGATCTCTTCACATTGCAATAGTCGAGTTTTGTTGTCCCTTGTTGCTACCCGTCCGTACCCGTACGAACTGCTCTCCTGCTTAGAAATGGCTGAAGCTCCCCCACGGCCCTGCCGGTTTTTCTGTCACCGGTGTACAGCAGAGATTAATCCGCGTTTACCGGTAAGGACCAAAGAGACCTCTTTGTCTGCGCAAGGAGTAATAAATTACATCGGGCATTGTATGATTTTATTTCAGTACGTTTTTGTCGCGGACACGCAATGCTGCCTTTCAGCTACGCTAGTTAGCTACCCCCATAGGCAACAACAGTTAAGAGGTAGTCATTAAATCGACTTCTACTGTCTTAATTAGGCAAAAAATTGTCTTGTTTTAGATTTCGATCGCGTCTGTCTTGACAGTTTAATACGCCTTACAGTGGTGGCTCCTGCCTGCAAGCTATCATGAGGAAGCTTAGGTTCACATTTTAGTACGTTGATGGTATAAATAGGTTTCACGTTGGATTTTAAGTTGATTGTCCTTCGTTTTATTGGGCTTGTTGTATTCTTGCCATGGTTGTACCGTAAAAGGAAGTAGGGGTATTCTCAATCACAGTAATCAAATAGCTGCCGAGGCAACAACCCGCGTGCCTGCCACAGCAGTCTGTTGTCAACCATTCATATAGGAATCTTCTTGAATGTTACAGTGATAGTTACTTTATTGGCAGTCAACTGCTTTACCTGTGCAACAGTATACTCCTAGGAAATCATATAAACTAATTGTAAATGCTCATGTGCTTTTAGAGACTGTCGTGGGTTGTCATATAGAAGACATTAGAGGGGCTGTCACAATAATTGGATTTTGAGCTAAGATAGGCGCGTAAAATGAAATTACATTAATATCTGTTTCAAAACCACTACAATAAAAGAAGCCATAGGTACCTACTAATGGATGTGTTTGTGTTTTAAACGACCAAAATGCATGTATGTTTCTGCACTGTCTCACAAATACATTGGCAACGTTTGAAATGTTGCTAATGTAGTTGTGCAATTCAGACAGTGATCTCTCTTCATGTCAATTTTTTTCTTAAAACTTACTGAAGATCAGTTTTTACCTTCAGTATTCTTCGGTACTATTGAAGCAATTATGAGTTTGCTTAAAGACTGGTGGTATCAAAGCTCTGAAGATTTTGTCAACCTTAGACACTGTGGCTTTTTGCACAGCTCAGGATATTTATCTTAGAAATTACCCATTAAGTTTACCATCATCCTCCAATGCTGAAATGTAGAACCCCATCTAATGAATTATTTCTTTATTGCCCAGGAAATGAATATGAGTGCATTGTGTTGGCTTTAACAGAGTACTGTTTTTTATAGCATTGATACTCTAAATTCAATGCCTTTTATGACTTTGACTTGCCTAACTGGGCATGCGAATGGTTTGTTACCCTGTAAATACTGTTAATATATGTTAATAATGTTTTTCTCACAGTAAACTTTTCTTAACTATTTGCACTGGGCAACTCACGGAGATTATTTACCCTCCTACACAATGACAATAAAGAGTTGAATCTTGGAAATGAATGTATATTTTTTATCTGCAGGAATACACTTGTCCCCGATGTGAATCAGGTTTCATTGAGGAACTTCCTGAGGAAAGAAGGTAAACAGAATTATTGTGCCCCATTTGTTTAATTAGATGTTAATTTGTTTTATTTTTTGGCCTTGGCTTTTCACCATCTTTACCACTGTGTTCATGCAGTAATGAAAATGGATCCGCATCCACCTCCTCCAGCAGTGAACAAAACCGGCCAAACTTTGAGGTCAGTGTGACTTGTTAAACCAGCTTTTGTAGGAAAACAAGCATCTTGTTCTCTATTGTAGACATCGTTTCTGTATTTTCTTGCAGAACATGGATCACCAACATTTATTCACATTTCCCTCTGGCTATGGTCCCTTCGCCCTTGGGATTTTTGATGAAAACTTTGACCTCCGAACTCGACTACCCACAGAGGACAACAGAGAGATGGAAAACAGGAGAGAAAGAGAAATGGCATCGCGGCAGCGATATAGTGCACGGCAACCCCGGGGGCGGCATGTTCCTCGACGACAGGGTACGCGCCATGAAGGAGTGCCCACATTAGAGGGGTGAGACTTTTTCAGCAGTACAGTGTATGAGAGGTTTATATGGGATGCAAGAGGATATGAGTAAATAACATTTCATTGAAAATACTTTGTAAGTCTTGTGTTTAGATTCTTAAAGACAGAGTAAAAATGTAGTCAACTGATAAAATATCTGAATTCCAATTTAAGGTAACTCTGGCTTTAAACCAGACATGATCAATAGTGAGTATAGTAATCAGACATCACTGGGTATAAGGAAAATGTATGATTTATTTGAGGGAACATCATTACTACTGTTTGAAAAAAAATCAGATAAATTATAATTTCTTTAGATGTCATTTTTTTAAATACTTCTAAGTTAGAGATTCATAACCAAAAATAACATTTTCCGTTTTAATGGCACAATATCGGCCCAAAATCTTTTGATAATCTGCAGATTTCATGTTTCCTTGTACACAGTCAAGGCATTCAGTGCCAGAGGCAGCAAACCAACCCCAAAACATCTTTGAACCTCCACCATGTTTGACTGTAGGTACTGTGTTCTTTTCTTTTTAGGCCTCATGCCATTTTCTGTAAACAGTAGAATGACGTGCTTTTCCAAAAAGCTCTACCTTAGTCTCATCTGTCCACAAAATGTTCTCCCAGAAGGATTGAGGCTTACTCAGGTACATTTTTGCAAACTCCAGTCTGGCTTTTTTTTATGTCTCTTTGTCAGCAGTGGGGTCCTCCTTGGTTTCCTGCCATAGCGCTTCATCTCACTTAGATTCCGACGTATGGTCCGAGCTAACACTTTTGCACCCTGAGTCTGCAGGACAGCCTGAATTTGTGTTGAAGTTGACTGAGGATGTTTATCCACCAGTCCAACTAGGGCTGGGCGATTATGGCAAAAATGAATATCACGATTAATTGAACTTTTAACCGTGATTTTGATTAATGAACAACTATTCCACCCCCAACCACCAACTCTGTATGTTCTGTAAATATTGGTATGATTTTAGAACAAACAACTTAAAGGAACAGGCACAGATTAACAATTTCTGGTTATTAATTGAAAGACACATCAGCTGAAATGAATTTTAAAAAAAAGGTCAGATTTTTCCAAGAAAAGAGGAAAATTGAAGTAATTGACACAGCAGGTTTACGTCGGTTAGACCCTAAATGTCGGTTTCGATTATTTTTCGATTATTTGCCCAGCTCTAATTCCAACTATCCTGCATTGCATTCTTTTGTCAATTTTTCTCTTCCGTCCACATCCAGGGAGATTAGCTACAGTTCCATGGGTTATAAAGTTCTTGATTATATTACACACAATGGACAAAGGAATTTCAAGATCTCTGGAGATGGTCTTGTAACCTTGAGATTGTTCATATTTTTCCACAATTTTGCTTCTCAAGTCCTCAGACAACTCTCGGCTCTTCTTTCTCTTCTCCATGCTTGGTGTGACACACAGGCACACAACACAAAGGTTGAGTCAACTTTTATACATTCTAACTGGCTTCAGGTGTGATTTCTAGATTACCAGCACCTGTTACTGCCACAGGTGAGTTTAAATGGGCATCACATGCTTGAAATGAAAGGAATTACCCACAGTTTTAAAAGGGTGCTAATAATTTTGTCCAGCCCATTTTTGAGTTTTGTGTAAAATTATGTCAATTTTAGCTTTTTTCTTCTGTTTTTTTTGTGTTGTCCCAATGCACATAAATTAAATAAATGTGTAAACCAAAAACATTTGTAATTGCAACAATTTCTGTGAGAAATGGTGTATTTTCTGGAAAAATTCCAGGAGTGCCAATACTTTTGTCCATGACTGTATCAGTTTGTCATCATACTAGATTTTTGCCAGTATCCAATATGCAGATATATTTTAAATTAATTTAGCTGGTATTGACATCGATAAAGATAAATTACTGTAGTTCAGTCTGTCTGTAGTCTGTTAGTTGTAGACCTAAAATTTCCACCCTTAAAGTACACTTAAAGTTTAAGAAATGAGAAAGAACAAAGATAAAGACTTCAGCTGATATACTGTAGTTGTGTTGGTCCTGCTTTAAAATCCACACATTTATTTGTACATACAGCTAATATAGCAATTGTTTTAGCAGTTGTAAAAATAGACAGAAATTTGCTAGAAATCTACTAAACCAGATAATTAACTGTTTAAGCTTAGATCTGCCAATAAAATGCTGACAGTATTTTGCATCCCTAACACTGGGTGGACAATTTGCAAGATAAAATATTTAGCGTGGCTTTGTGTATGCATTCTCCCTCTTTACTACTGGGTAACCTGAACCAAAATGCTGCTGTTGATGCTTGCTTTAGATCACTCTATGATATCCTCATTTATGCTGCAAGGAAGAGCATCATGGGGTGAATTCCTCTTGAATATTTCACCCGTTTGCTTCACTCCTAAAAGGGATGTTTCCTGAGGATATGGAGTCTATTCCTCTGTTTCTTAAACTCTAAAACTGGCTTCAACCCTTGTAGCCACTTTGCTTGACTAATTGTGGACACTGCTCCTGTAAATTGTGCTGTTGTTTTGTTATCAGATCTCTGCTTATAGTTGTACAGACCAATGTTGTGCTGAGCTGTTCATTATCATCATCTTTTCCAAAAAGTTATATAAACATACTTTGAGATAAAACATCTGATTATAACATTTATGTCTCTAAACAGAATTATCCAGCAGCTCGTAAATGGAATTATAGCGCCTACAGCCATGCCAAACATCGGGATGGGTCCTTGGTAAGTATAAGAGACTGTGAAGGTTTGGTGAAGGTTGCTGTACTTTCTTTTTCTATTTTGTTGACCACTTGTTGTCTTGCAGGGGAATGCTTCATTCGAATCCAATGGACTACGCCTGGGGTGCCAATGGTCTTGATGCCATCATAACACAGGTATAAAAGTAGTTATTTTTTTCATGATACTGAAGTTTAATGTGTTCATCAAGGAGGTGGCTATGGTGTCAGTTTTTAATAAACTTGCAGGAAAAGTGCCATTAAAAATATAAACTGTAATTCATAGTATTTCTGAATGAAGTAATAATTTGTAATAGAAAATGGTGACTTCAAGATAAAACATCCCAGAGCAGTTTGTGTAGGTCAAAGAACACCAATGAAGCTACTTTAAATCAGCCTTACATAGACCTACTGTATATTCAGGATATGAATGCCTGGAATTTGACATTTCTAGAGTAAATAAATATTACTCTCTTTTTAATTGTAGCTATTGAACCAATTTGAAAACACGGGTCCCCCTCCTGCTGACAGGGAAAGGATAAAGAGTTTACCAACCATCTCTATTACAGAGGAACATGTGGGTAAGTTGACATCTCATTCCAGTTACTTACTCATTACCAACTAAGTTGTTCTGCATCAGAAGCTCTCTCTCTCTGCTTTTTTAACTTATCTGTCAGAACAAAACAGATCTGGAGTAGTCTCCTTTTAAAAAAAAAAAGAAAAACCCATGCTGACATACATGTTTCTACAACCTTCTTGCAAAAGTCAAAGAAATAAAAAAGAGACAGAGTTGATTAACTTCTTAAAAGTTGTCTTTTACATTTTTGTTAGTTTGTTTTGCTAATTTTTATGTTAACAGTCTAATGCTTATGTGCCCATCTAAATGAAATTTTAAGCAAGTTGCGGTCGGTTGTATTCCTGTAAAATGCCTGAATTTGATCACTCACTGCTGAACGCTGCCAAAAATCAAATAAACTGAATCTGCGGGATCTCAGTTTTCCATGCAGCTGACTCGTGACCTTGTCTCTCTCACACACACACACACACACACACACTAAATGTGGTTTTCTGTTTGTGCAGCTGCTGGTTTAGAGTGTCCTGTGTGCAAAGAAGACTACAGCGCTGAGGAGAGTGTTAGACAACTTCCATGCAATCATTTATTTCACAATGACTGTATAGTACCGTGGCTTGAACAGGTATGTTTCCATTTATATATATCAAAAATGTCCCAGCAGGTTTACAAGATAAATATCAAATATTGATCAATTTGATATTCAATTCATATCATCCTCATTAAATACATTAGATATGTAACATATAAGTCAATAAAGTATTATTATAGTGCTCATGTTTTGTAAAACATTTGAGCTCTGCAAAGTTAAAAAGTGAACTCGGAACGAAAATATCATCAGCAGATTTTGATTCTGTTTCAGTGACCAAACGACAGCAATGATATTTAAATGATGAAAATGAGTATTTGACTTGATTCTGAACTTAAACATATTATATCATTGTAGTATTGGAGAAAAGTTGTCCAAATCTTGAAAAAAAATCATATGAACACCAGATTAATTTGTTTTTTCTCAATTCAGGTTTGGCCATTTTTTTTCTTTAGAGGATAATTAGTTTTCTTTTGCCTTGTCCTTCTGCATGCTTCTTTTTTATTTTTAAATGGTTTGTGTTCTTCTTTCTATATAATTGAAAATATCACTATGCTTTTTGTTTTATTTTGAGTTGCCGGTGCTCCACAATTTAAGGCAAAAAGGTTATTTCATGTCATTGTGGGGGAGTCCCTGTTTTAACTTTGTCATGATACGGTTCTGAGTGTAGAGTAATGAGAATAAAAATGTTTTTTTTACTGTAGCATCAGACTGCAACTTAAAAAAACTGAAACACTGAAGGCGGTCTGGGTACTTTCTGAATGCACTATAATAAGAGCGATGTTCAGTATTACATGTGTAATTTTACTCAGCCCCATTGTGTTGTGGGTGGGAAATTAAGTGAGACTGTGGAGGGTGAAAACACACCTCACCGCAGAACCAAAATGATCTATTTATACTGATTTTGAATTAACTTGATTAGTGATTGGTAAAATAAAACACAGATATACGTAGATAATTGGAGAAATTATGAATATTGGCGCAGATAATCAGCCAGGCTGATGATCGATTAACCGCTAGTATAAACATACACAATCTATACATTGTAAAAAGGTAAGTACAACTCATTTAAGAGGAAATTAATTATTATCGGGTGTCTACTTGGTTGTACTGCTAGTATAATGGCTTCAAAAGGTGCGAAGAAGGAAAGTGTGGCTGATGAAGGCTTATTTAATTATTTAAGATTTAAGAGGTTAATGACATAATTTAACAGCGCCACAGCCCTCATCAGTTATCCAGGTTAAATTTGTGGCAGTTATATTCTATTAAATACCTTTGTGTTAAGTCATGCCAATTTTTAGATATAAAATTCTTAAGTATTTCCACAATTCTCTGCTCTTTGTATTCCCTGCAGCATGATACGTGTCCCGTGTGCAGGAAGAGTCTTAGTGGACAGAACACAGCCACAGACCCCCCAGGGTTATCAGGAATGAGCTTTTCTCCCTCCTCCTCATCCTCTTCTTCTCCCAGCTCCCCTAGCAATGAGAATGCTGCCAGCAACTCCTAGAATTTTACCGTCACGGCCACCTCACATCTGAGAAACCTCACAACACAAGTGACAGAGGCCACAGCGGCTCCTCTCTGTAGCTGAGGCCGGGGTAGCTCTCGTTTCAAGGAGGCGATACAACTAAAGGTGAACTCTGAATCTGTCACAGACTGTCATTCTTCCTCCCTCCGTGCTGAGCGAATGCTGGGTCCAGCTCCTGCTGCTTTAGTGGTTGAGTTTGGAGGAGGTGGGACTGTGCAGTGCTAAAAGAGGCTGTGAATAGTGCTCCTACAGATGGGACTGTGCAAAGAAATGGAACAGAGTTTGAGCTAGAGTGGACTTCTTCATGATGGAGACATATCTTCGCCACAAGGCTGGAAAACATTTTATAATGAAGAGACAAATGCTCTTAAAAAAAACATTTCCTGTGGTGACCCAGCGAACATGGGTGTAGATAGACAACTCATTTGGACTGTCATCCGCTGTACAGCTAACAGATCAAACTTCATTTTTGCAGAAAGGGAACCGAGCGTATGCATCAGATTTCAATTTATTTACACCTCTGTTTTTTTCAATTTGCACAAAATTCTGTCCAGAGCTGGGAATGTGAATTCAGAGAAACTGCTGATCAAAAAGGGAGATTTATTTATATATATATTTTTTGCATTGAATGAGTCATTTAAGTTTTTTAAATTCAGATTCTCTTTGTTTTAGAGCTTGATACAGTGAACTTGGTGTGTCTTAACAAGGGAAAAAGCTACACAACTCAAAAACCATTTATTTATTGAACTCTTGCCCAAGATTGGTTAACATTTAAGAAGAAAACAAAACAAAAATGGCATGAGTTCATCTTACCTCTATGGAACTGACCAAATGTGTTTCCAAATGATGTGTTTATTATTTTATTTACTGATTTTTCGTACACCACAATAAAGTACTTAAAAACATTTTTTTTTGCTCTGTGTGGTCAAAAAATGCATCATAACTAGTCCAAACCTAGAGTCTCTGTACGGACATAACGGATATTGTGTCAGAAAAGACACATTTAAACTAGCTGCTAAAGCACAAATAGCGTGAGTGCACTGTGCACAAAGGTCTTTAGAAGTAAATTACAACTTTAGTATATAAGCTTTAGACTGGCTGTTTTTTAAAAGGGCATTTGTAATTCACAGAGCAAGTTCCTTACACAGTTGATAGAAAG
The DNA here is from genome assembly GCF_018320785.1 of Cheilinus undulatus. NCBI lineage: Eukaryota > Metazoa > Chordata > Actinopteri > Labriformes > Labridae > Cheilinus > Cheilinus undulatus. The sequence goes on from NC_054877.1 coordinate 29,045,488, forward strand.
CATTTAGGACAAAATTAAGGAAAAATTAATATCCTTCCATCTTATTCCACTTTTCTGGGGCAGGGCTGCAGTTAGAGCAGAGCAAGTCAACCCAGACATTTCTCTACCCAGTGACACTTTCCAACTCCTTCCGGGGGATTCTGAGGCATGACAAGACGGAACATACAGTATAATCCCTCCAGTGCATTCTGGAGGAGGTCCCCTCCAAGATGAACATGCCCGAAAGACCTCCAAAGGGAGGCGCCCAAGAGGCGTCCTTGTCAGATGCTCCAACCACTCAACTGGCTGGATTTTGATGCGAAGGATCAGTGGTTCCGCCCTATCTCTAAGACTGAGCCCAGCCACCCTCTGGAGAAAACTAATTTCAGGTGCTTGTATGTTCAATCTTATTCTTTCAGTCATTACCCAGAGTTCATGACGATAGGTGAAGGCTGAGGGGATATTGACCAAATTGAAAGCTTTGGCTCAGCTCGCTTTTCACTGTAAGAGTCCGGCACAATGCTCTGGTCCTGTCGATGCTGCACCAGTCCACCTGTCAGTGTCATGCTCCCTTTAACCCTCACTCGTGAGCAAGACCCTGAGAGACTTGAAATCCTTCACCTGAGGCAGAGACGCACTCCCCACCTAGAGGGAGCAATCCACTGTTTTCCGCTAGAAAACCATGACCTCTGACTTGGAGGAAATAGACATTAAAAACATAGACATTAAAAGAAAAATGAAAACAATTATAATAATTTAGTGATAATTATAAATAACTAAATAATATACTGAAAATATACTGAAATACAACATTAAATCATTTTTTTAAATTGTTGGATGCAAACAACACTCTTGCTTCTTCTCTTGAGGCAGTGTTTATCCAACTTCCTGGCATGCACCACCTTGGAGGAAAAATATCCCACCTGCCCTGCATGAAGTGGTGACTAAAGTTGCTTTATTAAATACTAAATACTAAATCTTTACTAAAGCTTTAATTTCTGCATCAATGCGGCGTGGCATGGAGGCGATCAGCCTGTGGCACTGCCCAGGTGTAATGGAAGCCCAGGTTGCTTTGATAGCGGCCTTCAGGTCATCTGCATTGTTGGGTCTGGCTCTCTGTCTCTCATCTTCCTCTTGACAATACCCCATAGATTCTCTAAGGGGTTCAGGTCAGGCCAGTTTGCTAGCCAATCAAGCACAGTAACACCATGGTCATTGAACCAGCTTTTGGTTTGCTTGACAGCAGAAGGAGGCATGAAGTGTTATAAAATGTCCTGGTAGATGGCAGCATTGACTGTGGACTTCAGAAAACACAGTGGACCAACACCAGCAGATGCCATGGCAGCCCAAATCATCACTGACTGTGGAAACTTCACACTGGACTTCAAGCAACATGGATTCTGTGCCTCTCCACTCTTCCTCCAGACTCTGGGACCTTGATTTCCAAATGACATGCAAAATGTACTTTCATCTGAAAAGAGGACTTTGGACCACTGAGCAACAGTCCAGTTCTTTTTTATCCACAGCCCAGGTAAGACGCTTCTGACGTTGTCTCTGGTTCAGGAGTGGCTTGACACAAGGAATGCCACATTTATAGCCCATGTCTAGGATTGGTCTGTGTGTAGTGGCTCTTGATGCGCTGACTCCAGCCTCTGTCCACTCCTTGTGAAGCTCCCCCAAATTCTTGAATGGATTTTGCTTGACAATCCTCTCAAGGCTGCAGTTATTCCTTATGCTGGTGCACCTTTTCCTACCACCCTTTTTCCTTCCACTCAACTTTCTATGAATATGCTTGGATACAGCACTCTTTGAACAACCAGCTTCTTTAGCAATGACCTTTTGTGGCTTACCCTCCTTGTGGAGGGTGTCAGTGACTGTCTTCTGGACATCTGTCAAGTTTGCAGTCTTCCCCATGATTGTGTAGCCTACTGACCCAGACTGAGAGACCATTTAAAGACTCAGGAAACCTGAATTTGGGTTTTCATTATCTATAAGCCATAATCATCAACATTTCAAGAAATAAAAGCTTGAAATATTTCACTCTATGTGTACTGGGTCTATATAATATATGAGTTTCACCTTCTGAAATGAGTGACAAAACACATTGAACTTTTTCATGATATTCTAATTTTTAAGATGTACCTTTACATTTAGAGCCTTATTAACTAGCAGAACAGAGCAGCGAATTTTCAGTCTTTTCAGTTTAATTCTCTAGGACTTGCTAAGAGAGAGTCTATTTAAAGTCAAAGTTTTAACGGGAAATGTGCCTCACTGAGATGTAAAGAAAGCTTTGAGAAGCCTGTTTAACACAAGTTGTGTCTCTGCTGAAGCATACAGCCAATCATAGTTTCTTATATTGGAGTGGCACTTGAGGTGGCCAGTTAGAATTCAAGGAGGATCCAGATCACCCCGGTCCATTCTTCCAACCACAATCCTCAAACCCGACTATTCCTGGATTCTCCCTTCAGACCATTGAACTCTTAAAACATTATATATTATGGTGTCTTGAAAATGTGGCATTATATTGATCATTGTTATTTTTGGAGTAAATCGGACAGAACCTGAAAATACAAGCCAACATAGCTACAATTAACAGATCACACTGTTACAATATCCTTTTACCACTAATTCTGTCATGATAATTAAGATCATTAATAACAACTTATCCTTGTGTTTGCAGCACTTTTTTTCCTTATCAAGTCCGTAATACAACACTCCTTCCAAGATGGGTAAGCACTTTTACCTTAACACTAAAAAGCTTGACTTTGTGACTCTGCTGTTGACAAAATACAAACATAATCTTGATATAATTCAGTCTTTTAAGTCCCTCCATTAGACTAACTTGTCAGTCCTGATGTTATCATGGTATTACAAAGCAGTGTTTTTCAGAATCATTGTTGGTTACATGTTAGAATATTCTAAATAAAAACAGATTATTTGGGGTGCCAGTTTGGCTCAGTGGGTAGAGCAGGTGCTCGTAAACAGGCTGTGGCCCTAAACGCTCTGGTTATAGGATTGATTCCCAGTTTCTGCATGTCCCCCTTTCTCTCTCCCCATATTTTCTGTCTCTCCTCAGCTGTCCTATCAAAATAAAAGCAAAAGAAGAGAAATTGATTTATCAGAAAGCACCACTTATGACAAAATCAGCAAGACATGAACTGTTCCTTTATGTCCACAGGGGGTGACAAACAACAAACTAAAGGATCCTCACAGGAGCTTTAAGTAGTCTTATGTGAGTACATTGCATCTAAGTAAAACTGAGCTTTACAAACCAGAATAGACTCAACCAAAACTAGATCAAAGTTTTTGTTGGCATAGGCCTAGGCATAGGCTGGATGCTTCACCTCTCCACAGGTGAGTACTTATGTATCATCATGGCCCACATCCTCAGCATTAGGGGACAATGCTCTGCAGCTCTGTTACTATGGTAGTTAGCACACGTATGTTTATTGCCTATCTTATATACTATAGAGCAGACCTATTCGGCCAGGTGGCCACATGCGGCCCAGAACCAACCCCCAAGTGGCCCAGCCTGAGGCCATGCCAGAGATGCAGAGGGCAACCTGTTTTGCAAGTTTTCGTAAATTCCCACAGTATTTCAGACCATGAATGCAACACATCCTGGCTGACAGAAGTAGCCAGAAGATACCGAGTATAAAACATGTCCTTTTCAACAGTAGCTACAACTGTGCTACATCAAATTGATCTGTATTGGTTCCAAATGTGACATTACCAGCTTTTTAATGGGTGCCAAACATGTCTGGCCCAGCTACATTTCTTGATTTTAAAATTTGGCCCAGTTGAATTTGTAATTGAATAGCACTGCTTTAGTGTGTTCTTCCATTTAAAGGCTGATTAAGAAGGCATCCACTTCAGCGATACACATTTAGAATCAAGTAGTTCTAGCTTTAGTGATGATTTACTGGCACCTGAAAGCAATATCAGCTTTGCACTGAGATGAAAAACCCTCTGCTGTTACTTGTTCACCACTGACTGCAGATAGCAATTTTAAAGCTTTATTATGCAGTAACTGACTAAGCATTTTGGTTTGGCATCTCCTGAAGGAGGATGTGAAATGCATATTGATTTATTCTGAGTGCTTCTTTTTTGTTTCACATACACTCACCTTAAGGAAGAAAATAAAAGAATATGCAAAAACAAAAAGCTCATGCTGATTAATTTTTGTACTAATCAACATGATGAGTCTTAACTATTTGTGTTGAACTCCAAGGGCATAAATCTAGAAACATGCTTCGATGAAAATGCTCCAAACCTGAACACCTGATGATTTTGCATCAGTAGGTGTTTGTTCGTCTGTTTTTTTTTTTTGTAGTAAAGAGATATACTCATTTTGTAGACTCGTTTGTCAGCGTTTAAAGTTTCTCACGTCTTTTGAGACAGTCTCGTTGCATGCATCCCCTGTGCTTACCCTGTAAGGCCGCTAGGGCGCGCTAAACACCAACTCTGGATGACATCTATTCAGGGAGGATGTCATTGAAAACACCTTCTGAAACACATGACATCATTTGAGTTTTCATTAACACGTGTTAATTAAACTTTAAATGTTGGCACTAAGGGTTGCTGGCATCACGTGTGTCATACATTGACGCGTGGATGTTTGTAGAAAGCAACTTGACATTATTCAAACTGTAGGTCATGACAGCGAGGCCTTGAGCAGCAGAGCTGCATTCGCAGCAGCATACGCTAATAGTTTAATGATATCTGACGCAGTCAAAGGGCTCAATTAATTTGATGCTGGAGCATCTTTGACACAATGACTGGTGAAAGTAAAAGCGCAGTAGTTTGCAAAGAAGTCACGTCCACCCCTCCCTCTGTCCCTCTCTCCTTCCTCTCTCCCTCTCCTCTTCTTCTCTCCATCTCCCCTCCACCTCTGATTGGTTTTCTCCAAAGATAATTGGAGGCAAAATTTGATATGCTCAATGTCATGGACAGGAATGAGGTTTCACCGGCGAATGCTGCCACCATGAAAAAGAAGGCGGTAGGCGGCAGCGGATGCAGCCACATCAGCGCACCGAAGGCTGCCGCGTCCAAATGCACAAGAAGCACCAGCAGCCAGAACTGCCTGGACTCCGGTTCTCCCGGCACACCGAGCGCTAAGCAGCCCGGTGCGGCCAACAACGTCGTGATGGACGAGACGGAAGACGGAGACGAGGAGTCCAAGTTTCAGCATCCGCGGTTGCGCCGAGCCGGGGGGAGCGGCAGCGGCGGAGGTGGAGGAGGAGGAGGCGGCGGCAGTATCAGGATGAAGAACTTTACGCCAGGAGGGGGAGCCGCGTCCTCGGGTTCCAGGAGAAACTCCAACAAGGAGCCCTGTCATACGCACACTGAGGACGCTCCCGCCGCTCCACGGCCCACTGCTGCCTCCAGATCAGCCGAGACCCAGACACCCTGTCCGGGCGATGCTGCCCGGCGCGGAGAGACCGGACGAACATCTGGGGCGGAGGCGTCGCAATCAACGGTCGCGTTAGAGGTTTTAAACGCGACAGCGGGTGATGGTTGCAACAGCGTCGCTCCAATTTCCAGCATGAAATGCAACAAAAACGGAGAATGCAGGAGGGACTCGGGTACCGGGAGCCTGCGCTCAATCATCTCCAAGCAGGAGAAGCAGACAGGAGGGTCGGGGAGGGCCGAGGACGGAGGGAGCACGAAGCGGGGAGCCTGTAACTCGGCCACCGCCAGCATGGACGGCTCTATCACGCCAGGCGGGTCTCTGACCGGGGGGCAAGGAGGAGAGAGTGCCAACCCTGGCGCTACCTCAGTGTCCAGCGGTGTCCCCGAGAAAAAGGACTCCAAGGTGTCCTTCTCCAACGCACCGAGCCGGAAAGCGTCGTCTTCGCTGCACGGCCCGGCTCAGACTCAGACCCAGCAGCCCAGGAACTCTGTCACTTTCCAGAAGCCGGAGGATGGACCACCAATCGTGCCCGCCGAGGACGCGGAGCCTCGGGGCAGCCAAGCCAGCTTCATGCAGCGACAGTTTAGTAGTATGCTGCAGCCTGGAGTTAATAAATTCTCTTTACGCATGTATGGTAGTCAAAAAGCAGTGGAGAGAGAGCAGGAGAGGGTAAAATCAGCTGGAAATTGGATTATCCACCCTTACAGCGATTTCAGGTAAGAGCTGTGGCTCCCATTGGTTGCACGTTGAAAGTCATGAGGGGCCCGTGTGGGTCCTCATTGTCATTTACAACTCACTTTACTATGAGAGACCACTGTGGCTCCATGGAAACACTTGTACGGTTATTGTTCAAGGCTAGAAGTGGCTGATTTGTCATTTCATCCCCTCTGAGTGAATGTGTTCAGACCCTAATCGATGCACCGCAACGTGCTGCCGTTTATCCCCCAAACAACCTGTTGTCAGGCAAATGGACTTTAGCGGAGGGTGTCCTCTCAAGGTTGTAAACAAATCCTTTTCCTGTCTGTATGTACAGTAGCATGTCTGGGATGCTCAACAAGCCCGGCCTGCTAACACAACCCCACTTTTGGTTGCTGCACGCGCACATTTTGACAAAGAGGACAGCGCTCTGACGCTAATTCGAGCTCCTTTAAAATGCCATTATTATGCAAAGATGGGCTCATTATTCGTGATACTAGAAGCTCTGCGACAAGAGCCGTGCCGTCAGGATGTAGGCTACGTGTGTGTATGTGTGTGATGCACTCAGTAATGGAATGTCACCTTGAGCCAAGTGTGCGAAAACCTCAAGCATGCTCACTGGAGACACATCCGCCTGTTCGACTCCCCGGATCCTGCATTTTAATGACGGATGCTCTGTGTTTATCTCGGCCCAAACCTTGATGACCCAGCTGGACGTGAAGCAGTTATTTTGTCATTTGAATATTTATAGAGACATGTAGGAGCCAAGGAGGCTCCTCGTGATTTGGGGTCGATGAATTAGCTTGTTGCTGTTTTTTTCGACATTTCCCCGTCGCTGAATTGGAAATGAGTAGCTATGTTTAGCTGGGCTGTTTGTTTTCAGAACCACACCGGGTGGACAGCTCCCGGCTAATTTGGAGTCGGCTCGCGCGTCTAAGCTCTACTTCAATAAATGCTACCACCTTCACGTTTGGCCTTTTGTGTCACATATCCTTACGCCGAGTCAGTTGTTCACCAACTTGAGACACGTTTTCAACAACAGAGATGTCATTTGACAACAGGGCCACTTTGGAGACCTTTCCTCACCGTGAAAGTCCCACACTATGCTGCCCCCTGTGACTTTTATGCTAATTAATGCTAGGTTGGATAGCAAAGTTGCCTCAAACATTAGGCTACCTATCATCGTGGCGGTTATTATTGTTGCCGGGAAGTGGAGGAGTCAGAGCTTGTTGCATAAGTCGCAGTGTAATGACTCAGCGCTGCACCTGTCCTGCAGAGCCTCCTCTGACGGGCTCAAACCCCACTTCTTTTACTCTGTCTGTCCCGTTTACCTGACTGCTACATCACCACTGGTAGCAAATAACAAGCTGCCCACCTTCTTATGTGCTACAAAGGTCGATGTTTACAGACTCAGGGTCTTCTCAAAACGCCTTAAACGCATACTTACCATGTTTTAATCAGCTTAGTGCTGCAAGAGTGTCCTTAATTTTATGAGAATTAAGAGTAAGTCTAATAAGGCTGCTGCAAAAATGTTACAAATGAAGTCTGTTTGGAGTCTCAGAGACTCTGTCTGTAAAACATAGTCAATGTGACTCATGATGACAAGTAAACTCCAAATAGATTCATCAAGATTTATTTGAATCTTATTAGATTTTCACTATACTTAGCTCTGCAAGGTACTTAAATTATACTATACGTATAACATATACACCATTCCTACTAAATATAACGACAAGGCAATTTTTTCACTATTTCTATCATTATGAAAATGGCAACACATACACAAAATAGAGTGAATATTAGTTATAACTCACAGTTCCTGTATCTATTTCCTTTTCCTTATGATTTACACAAATCCACCCACAGTTGTGTTCATACAAAGCCCCTTCTAAATCCGCAATAAATTCACTGAGCTGTGTTTCTTCACTAAAATGACACTGATTAACCTGAGCTTCATCTGACTGCATGTGAATGTGTGAGAGCATGACATTATGCCCATGCCTCCATGTGTGAAATGTACACATGATGACTCAGGGTTCCCAGGGATCCTTGAAAAGTCTTAGAAAGCCTTAAATAGCTCTTTTGAAGTTAAAGGCCATCAAAAGTCTCAGAAATTCCTACTTTTATGAGTGAGAGGTCTTCACTGTCAGATGGCACTTTGACTAAGATGTCTCTATCAAATTATACCCGCTTAATTAATGAGTCCAACCCATCATTGTTTTGGCAGAAATTATAACTCTCCTTTGTAAGAATTTATTAACAGTTTTCAATCAAGCTAGCAAACCTGCTAAAATATGTTATGATAAGTACCACTGTACAGTTACTGATAGAACAAATGCACTTAATGTGCTGGAGATAATCAAATTTCTATGTTCATGGCCACAAAATTCTTCGTCCTCAATCAGTGGTTCCTAAGGCAAACCAAAGATCAAGCCAAAATTTTTAGGCACACCATATTCAAATCCATGGAAATCATCACTCTAAGCCATTAGACAGTATCTTTAGTTGATGATAGAGTATAATTGTTCTATATCCTAGGGTATACCTACACTTATGTAAAGGCCCACCATTTTGGAACCATTGCCCTAAATCACTGAAAATTCCTTCTTGGTTTCATGTGCTGAAAAATCTTATCTGTCCTTCATTGTTGATCATTTGCTATGCTAAAAATGGAATTGATTTCTCTAAGTTCAAGTCTGAAAAAGGTCTTAAACTTTGTTTTAAAACTGTGTAGGAATCCTGTGACTGAGGAAGCATTACTTCTTGGTCATAAAAGTGATTTTTTTTAGCAATAAATGTAGCCTTTTTGATGTATTTATTGCAAATGCTTTTATTGCAATAACCATAAAATTGTAATTCATAGCACAGACCTTTTAATTACCTTCCCAGTGGATCATGAAATACTTCATTTTTATGCTTCATTTTTATATTTTGCAACCTTCAAGAAACTTTTTTTTTTTTGAAAAAAACAAGCATCCTGACTTGTACACTCCTAGTGGATAAATAACAAACTGAAGAGAAATGTTTTTGATTATTATACCTAAATCAGATTCTTGATTATAAAACCAATGTCAGACATAGAAAAAGTGAAAAAGTTTCTTCCATCTTGTCAGGCCAATATCAAAAATCCAGCCCAAACAGAATATTAACCTCCTTAGTCACACTAGAAACTCTAGATAGCACAAAACTGCTTTATAAGACAATTTTATTCACACTATAAACAGAGACAGTTATATGCTTTGTTTTGTTTTGATTTAAGAATTTAGCACATATGGACTGTTATCTCCTGACATCTTATTATGGTGAGTTAATCATATCTTTGTCATTTCTGTCTGTATGTTCAGGCAGGGTAAGTGTGGCTCCTTCACTTTGTTTACACTTTTCCATCTTGTGTTGAGAAGTCTCTTGTGCCTATCGGCTTTCCGCTGCAACTCCCTTTTCTTATTTGACTCTATTTTTGTCCTTCCCCACCCTCTTTTTTCCCCTCCTGTACACACACACATCCATTTAAACACACTTTCATGCACGCACCACAACTACACACTCACACGCCTGCTAGGTTCTACTGGGATTTCACAATGCTGCTGTTTATGGTGGGCAACCTGATCATCATCCCCGTGGGCATCACCTTCTTCAAGGACGAGACCACGACGCCCTGGATCATCTTCAATGTGGTCTCTGATACCTTCTTCCTCATGGACCTGGTGCTCAACTTTCGCACAGGGATCATCATTGAGGACAACTCAGACATTATTTTGGACCCTAAAACAATTAAAAAGAAGTACTTAAAAACTTGGTTCATTGTGGACTTTATCTCCTCAATCCCAGTGGATTACATATTCCTAATAGTGGAGAAAGGCATCGACTCTGAGGTGTACAAGACAGCTCGGGCCTTAAGGATTGTTCGCTTTACCAAGATCCTGAGTCTCCTGAGGCTGCTGAGGCTCTCCAGATTAATACGCTACATTCACCAATGGGAGGAGGTAAGACCATACATTTCATTACTGTCCCTGTGTAAATGTTTTACTTACTCTAATCACGACTGAGCCACAAAGGAAGAAACACCAAACCAAGCCGGTGATAAAAGGTCACTGATTTCCCTCCAATATGCTGATGTTGGCTGGAGACCAAACCAACAATCTGCCTCTCTGTCTGCTCCTAGCGGCCAGCTTTCCTCCGCCTGGAGGCTCCGTGTTAATGTTCTCACCTGCCACCTGGTGAGAAATGTATAATGTCAGCAGCTTTATCTAACTTTGCATTCTAATTACTGTTACTGTCACACTATCCCCCCCCCACTGCTCTGTCTCCCAGTCTGACCTGGCAGTCCCACAGGTGGCATCAGCTGATCTAATAAGAAGCCTTTTAACAGGGGGGAACACAATTAATCAATTAAGATGCCAGAGGAAGAACAGGTGGTGCAGAGGGTGACAGTAATATAAAGCACTAGGAGGCTGTTTATTATGATTATACATAACACTAATGGTTAATTGAAAGGGTTCAGAGCTAAACTGTTTCCAGGGGATGGCCTGGGGTGGAATTAAGCCCCCCTGAATCTGAACTTTGATTGGCTAACTGTGTAGTATGAGACAATACTTGAGTATAGACCAGCTCATTGGACTGTTACAACAAGCTGCAAGAGGCTTTTGTATAATTACTATTGCAGATTTTGAACCCATCAGGTATTAATTGAAAATTGATTTGTTGATTCAAGTTTTTTTTTTTGAACATGTAAAAAAAAAATAGGGGAAAAATAATGTAATTTTACAAATTCATAGAGACAGTTACAAAATAAATAAAGAAGTGATGAAAAAGAACAATTACACCTAATGAATTAGATTACAGATTTGAAAAGGAGCAACTAATTCAAACCCACCCCTTCTCCTGGAAATATTCATGCCAGCTGGGCAACTCGGTCCGAAGAGAGCATGGTCTGAAGAAGAGGTCGACGACATTGAAAAGTCACTTGACTTCCTTAGGGAGGAAATTTCTGCTGTGAAGTTGCAGCAGAAAAGTATCCATGAGCTGGTTGAGGAGGTTAAAGCCCTCCGTATCCAAATGCTAACAAGGATGAACAACTAGCCTACCTGGAGAGCAGGGTCATGAACCTGGAGCAGTACAATGATGTTATCGTGACAGAAAACAGCTTAAACCACGATTAAAGGTTAAACAGTAGGTCTCTGGGACATCCAACCAAATGATGTGATGGGATGTGATGCAATATAACACATACAATACTATATGGTACGGATGATACAACACAACATAATGCTACATAATGCGATGCAATGCGGTAATACACAATAGGATCCGATCCGTAAAGTTTATGATACGTTACATGCAATACAATAGGCTATGACACAATATAATATAATAAAATATGATCTGATCTTTTACTATATTATGCAGTGTGATAGATCAGATACATGGCACGATACAATACTGTAAGATTCAGTGCGATACGATTCAATACAATACAGTTGTTCTCTTGTCTCTAATGGCGTGATTTGTTTACACAACTTTTGCTAGTGAAAATTTGGAATTTCCTAACCCTTTGTGGGACTAGTAAAGGAATATCTTATTTTAATACGATATAATTCAATTTGATACACAGCCACTTAAAACTATACGATATAAAATGCATTTTGTTATACCTTGTAGAAAATGATGTTGGAAACATTTAGCTTCCTCCGCTGCTGAATCTAAAATGAAGCACAGAAGAAGTGCAACTTAAACCACAAACAGCATACTTTGCACATAATCCATATTAGATCCACATTAAAAAACACCTCTTGAATAAGGGAAAAAGATGAGAAAGATGAGGCCATTTCTCAGGGCTTCTCATATAGCTGTTTGTTAGTGATGGACTTCTGACCAATACTTCTGTTTCAATGCTTTGCATTATTTACAATGAGAATAGAACTCAATTTGAAAGACAGTGTCTAAGAGCGGATTAGCAGCACTTGCATGAAGATATCTTTTTTCTTTTGTTTCAATCTTAAAGATATCTTTAAGCAGTGTTTATTTCATTGATTAAAACTATGACTCAAAATGTTCTTTGACGGCTTTTTTTCCCTTGAGAAAGGCTAGACTAAGACTGGCCAAAAAAGATCTTTGATCACTAAAACTGATAAAGCTAAATTTAGTTTTTGTCAAGATGACTAAAACAAGATGAAAATGTAATTTAGTTTTTTGTCAGACATGCAACATCCACTATATGTCTCCACTGTGGGTAAAGCTGTCAAAATACAATGCATTTGTATCTGCAGTGTGCATAGAACACACTACCATGATTTGGTACCAGGGTTAGGCAAGAGAATAAATGCTTGGACTTAAAGTTAAGAATAAAACATGAGGACTTTTTATGGACTAAATCTTGATTAAAATGTGACTAAAGGCATTTAATCAAAACACTAAGACTGAGACTAAAATAAAAAAATTGCAGTCAACATTAACACTGTCTTTAAGAAGACATTAAATAAAGCTAGACAGTCATTGGGTAAACGCTGATGGGCTCGGGGATAGAGTACAGCAGATGTTCATTGCTTCTTTTGCACACTGTTTCTTACATGCAGCAGAATATGTCTGCTAAAATGCTAATTGACATTACTCCTTATACTACAAAAAAACCCCAATATGCTTCAAACACAAAGATCCAGTCCTGTACCTACAAATTCTTCATTTTTATGTAGATTCTGTGTTACGCTCCATCTAGGGTGGCAGGACACAACATGAAAATGATCCATTTCACTCATTTCTCTAAATAGCCACAGGACTAAGGTTCAAAAATTAAACAATAATACAATTTATTTACATAGTCGGAGTTTACATTAACCAAGGACGTTCACTATTTTAGGGTGAATCAGCGCGAACAAATTAAAAAATGGAGAGATGATCAAACTAATCTAAAAATTAATCTCTCCAGTTAACGGCTAACCTGTTTGACAATGTAACATAAATAGATCTCACCCCTACATTACCAGCAGTAACAATAATACAACGATTAAATTAACAATTATATGAGCTAGACTCTAATGAAGCTGTGGCATGGCCTCAATAAAAGATAATACTTTTACATAGAGTTAAGCATGAAAGATTAAAATGTTACCACATTATTGTTTAATTTTTTTTTCTTTTTTTTTTACTTACCTAAACACAATAACCAACTGTTTGATATGTTTTTGTTTGTAGTTAAAGCAGATATTATGAACAAAGACAGAAATGGTAAGTTAATTCATCACTTCATGCTACTAGAAGTGTATCACCATTTGGCCCCTCTAGTCAGAAATCCTTGACACGCCTCTGATTCAAAGAAGTGAGATCAGCAGCCTCACTGGCAGACTTTAGGTGTGAAGAGAGGTGTTGTTGCTAGGTAGATTTCTGTCTTCCTGAACTCAGCCTGAACTCACAGCCCCCTCCCTGCCCCTCCTGGCACACTCTCTTTTATTTACTCTATAAGGCATGCACTTTGTGAGGGCCAGTCTCTCCTCCTACTCCTTCCTCAAGGAGAGCAGCCTGGGAGACTGGAGGTCCAGCCATGTCATGAGATCACTCGACTTTTTGTGTATGCCAGTATTGGCAGCCTGGTGTTGGCATTTTGCAGTGGTGAGCAGCGCAATGGGGCCCGGCTGCGAACTTGACCTTTGGATAATTGGATTTCTGAAGATATGATGTGATGCACACACACACATAGACACACATACTGAGAGTGGCGCGGGATGGGAAGTGATACTTGGCATGCATTGAGAATAAGAGGAGGGACGTGATAGAGAGTGAGACAGAAAAGGGAGACTTGTATTGACAAAAGTCTGTCTCTCTGTCATTACTTGTCATCTAGTTTTTGAAGCTCGTGATTTTGAACCTCAAATAACTTTAAATGGAGATATTCTACCTTTGTCTGTCCTAGAATAAATTCTAATTACAAGACTCATAGACCCTTTGAGGGTTTTGAAGCTATTCATGAAACAGACTGAAAATAAAATTGATGTCTCTTTTCAACAAGACAGTCTGGCTGCAGACCGTACATCTCTGACGGCCACTCTCACAGACTATTCATCTGAGACACCGCCTCATTCAGAACAGAACTGCCTCACTTGCTGGTACAACATATTTCCAGTTTTAGAAAAAAAAAAAACTCTATCATAAACTTTTGCAACTCTATTCATAAAGAAGTCTGGCATTTACATTCATGAAATAACCATATTGCAAACATAACTGAATTAGAAATGTCATAAACAGAGGAAAAGGTCAGAGGTCTAATGTGGCATTAAAATTTATATAAAGACCCATTTTAGAAGTAGTTACATGAACTCTTAGCTTTGTTAGCTTTAGCTACAGCAAACATAGCAACCCTAGCTACGTAATTAGCATCACTACATAAGCATTGTAGCTAAATTAGCTTTATGTGAGCCATAACAAATATATCTTAAGCTAATGGGGCTGCATAGAGAACGTAGCTATGTAGATTATGTGGGTACATTTGTGAGCTAGGCTTTAGCTACGTAGCCATATTTTCTACATGGCTTACACAGCAAATGGAGCTAGCTTGTTGGGTTAGAATGTTTTCATGGCGGACGAGCTTTTTTCCTGTAAGCAGACTGTTAACTTTGGTTGTATTTAATGTTTGTAATTAAGTCTTAAAGGTCAGGTTTTTTTTTTTTTTTTTTTTTTTGCGCATTTTTAGAAGACATTACCTGCAAGATCAGCAAAAAGATCAAATCAGTATCTTTGTTCAGACGGGGCACTAACATCAACTTTAAACAAAACTTACTCAAATAAGCTTTAAAGATTGGCTGATAGAGAGTAATCCCCCCAAAAATAGTAAGAAAAATTGTATATACATCATTTTTTTCTTATTCTACTCAATTTATGGTACTCATCTTATACAGATGTTTCATGGCCTGACTGATCGAATTCTTCCCTGGAACAATGTTAGCCCCTAAAACAAGCTAAGATAATGCTAGCAGCAGCTCAACTCACAGCCCCTCCAGGTATCGTTTAAATCTTTGTAAGAAAACCTGTTTTTTCAAGTCTTATTTTTGGAGGCTTTTTTGTCTTTATTTGGCTACAATAGCTGAAGAGAGACAGGAAACATGGGGAGAGAGTGGGGGGAAGGCATGCACCAAACAGGACCAAGACTGGAAATCGATCCTGTGACCAGTGTGTTGAGGACTTTAACCTCTGTATATGGGCCCCTCCTCAACCAATTGAGCTAAACCGAGAAACCTTGATTTTTGAATTGAATCAACTTTTATTCAGTGGGGTGATACGGTACAACAGTTTCAGTGCAGAGCGTGAAGCTGATGTGCTGCACAAAGGGTTTATAGCTATTTCAGATTTCCAGTTCTTTTCCCTAGTTGGGCTTAGAATCCAGTGTATAAAATGTGCAACGTACATAAATCAGCACAGTGCTTTGCTGTCAATAGATACAACAAATACATTTAACAAAATAAAACAAAATGACCCAAACCAGTACAAACTGGAGACAAAAAACATTTTAAAAACTAGTACAGCTCTGGTTTACTTTTAGCCAGTGCTTGACCTTTTACTGTGAAAGAGATCAAATTAGATACATGAAATAGAACTTTACAATTAGATTCTATTTTAAGTTTCTTAACTGAATAAAAAACTGAGTATTATAATCTTAGTTTTTACTCCACATCTACATTTTTACACTAAAACACACAACATTTTCTAGTGTTTCACTAGCTTGGACTAACTTTACTCTCTTTTTCTAGCAAGTAATTGCACTTGAAATCCAAAATATTCTATTTATTAACAACAAAAATCCAAATGGCAGACTTCCTGTTGGGACTTTTTTGTAGGCCCTGACTTTACACATACCCACCAAATTTCATTATTAAATGTAAAATTCCTTGTATGTGAAAATGAATTTGGCAATAAAGCTCAGTTCTGACTAGCAGCCAACATATATATTACTAATGTGTCACCGTACATTTGGTTCAAAAGAAAAAAAAAAAGCCTGAATATTTTTGAGAGTTGGATCACTGACGGGATGGCTGGGGTACTTAATTAGCACAACATGACATTTCCAGCTGTATCGAAGGCATTTCTGCCTCTGATACTGGAAGCAAAACAAGACTTATTGGAGTTCCTGTAAGTTTCTTGGAACTGTCCATGGTGCTGAACATCTCCATCAGGCAGCACAACATGGCAACTGCACAGTTCGTCACATCCATCCTCAGTGAAGAAGAAATGACAAATTAGTGTGTTTTTGTGAGTGTCTGATTGATAAAGACTGACAGTGAAAACCCTATAAAGGTTAAAGCGGCATTTAGAAAGATCAGCACATGTGATTCATGTCCAGTCTCATTCCTCATCACTCCCATCACAGAGTATCACGTCTCTCTTCAGCTGCACTCACTAACAGATAACCCAGTTCTCAGTCCATCATTGTAGGCTTCATACAGCATCACTGTGACTCCTATTTGATAGATTTCTACAGATTAAGACCTCATTAAGATAATTTTGGTATTGTTGTAGCAGTTTAAGAGCTAAGTCTCATCCTGAAGTCGATCAGGTGATTAAGCTAAATGACCGTCCAGTGACTCAGAGTGATTGATGTGTGAGACAACATAGACTATCACTTGTTAAGGATCATGATGGTCCCTGTCCATCACTCTGTTGTTTTGTGTATGTGTTGTCATGCATCCCTGTGCTGTTATTCTATCAGTGTGCCTACAGGCTCTCGTGAGTGTTTTGTGTGTATGTGAACGGATTCTGTATGAGCCTCTGATTGATGCCATATACCTCTGCGTAAAAAAAATTCCCGCCGTCTTCTGCTGTGTTTGATTTGGGACAGATGGAAAACCATCTCCCCCGCTCATTAATCAAACATGGTACAAACCGAAGGAAACTGTGGAGTCGAGTGGGTAGCTGGCCCCTCACTGCGAAATACGCCAGGCATCTTTAGCAATAAAAGCCTCATTATCCAAATCCAACACACATCTCAGCCCATTTTGAATGTTCCTCCTTCTGTCATTGTCTCCTCCAGATCTTCCATATGACCTATGATCTGGCCAGTGCGGTGATGCGGATCTTTAACCTGATCGGTATGATGCTGCTGCTGTGTCACTGGGATGGCTGCCTACAGTTCCTGGTTCCCATGCTGCAGGACTTCCCCTCAGACTGCTGGGTGTCCCTCAACAAGATGGAGGTTAGTGTCAGAGAGGCATGTCTGTGCATACAAAGCCTCTCATATTAACTGCATTTACATCTTCTGCTCTGAGTTGATTGGGAAAGAGGAAACTCTGGTCACAGAATATTGATCAGAGTTACTGACCATCATTAGAAAATATTGGCTGAATGTCAGTCAATATTTTGTGACCATAATAAACAGTTTTCTTTACTGAAATGGGAATTCCATACCTTTTACATGGGTTGTCATCACCACAGGAGAAATCCTCAAATCTATGTACCAGTGTTCGCATTTGAAATTTTTTTTCAAGGTTAATTTGGGGTTTTTATGCGTTTGTTCAGACTGGACAGAAGCTAGATTAGAAAACCAGTGAGAGAGGATGTTATGAGGGGTAGCGAGGGTCAGGTCTGCTTTGAGGACAACATCCTATGTACATTGGACATATGAACTTACTATGGGGCCTATGAGTGCCCTGAAAGAGCTTTTGTTCTACTTTAAAAAAGAGCAAATGGGCTTGGTTCTTTATCTGCTCACTATGTTCCTGTGGGAATATAGTGCCTTTGGGTTGGACAAACATGGGTCATTCTTATACAGACGTTTATTAAAGCTCCTGTAAGTATTTTCTAAAGTTTATTAAAAGGATGAAATAAATAATGATGCCTCTTTATTTCTAAATAGCCAAGGAGACCATCAGCTACAAGATTGTCTCTTTCTAAATTGCAACTTTTAATTCCTAATGGCTCCTGCAGGGTAGGTGTAAGACAGGATGATTCATAGCACATTTGAGAAACAGACTTGTTAAATGATGGCAGGGTGAGATTTTTGTCAGAAACCCTACTTTAGTCAAGAAACACACAATTTGCAGTTATAAATATTTTCCTTTTTTTTTTTTTTTAGCACTTATTGCTGTTGTTAATATTTGGTGGTGTGGCTGTTCTAGGATCCTCCTGTACTCCTCAAGCCTATGTGGAGAGCATCAAGCAGGGACAGGACACATTCCTGTCTTTTCTGTGCTTACAAAGAAAGCCTGAGGCAGGGAGAGAAGCAGCAAAAAACACCTAAGAGCATAGCAAGCATCAGTGACAATAAAATGACATTAATTTAGTCAGAAGCAGAATAAAGGAGGAGCTGGGGTGGAGGAGGATTGCAAAAAAGCAGCTTGCAGAAGGAGCAGCAAAATGTGGCCAGGCTAGAGCAGTTTAAATATGGCATTGTAAGTACAATTGGCCAATAGCATGCATGAATCAGCTGGCCATCAGCCGATGAGGGCTTGCTTAAGATCTCAATCACATGGCAGCGCCTGACTCTTAACTAACACTATACACTTGATTAATGCATGTACAGGACAAAATCAGCAAAGTGATTTTCCACATAAGGCAGGCCACAAGTTCCTCTCAGCAGCTCGAAAGACAGAGCAGCTTATGTGGAAATAGGTTAATGGTAGGAAAACAAGACTGAAAGCCAAGAGGAACATTAGCTCTTTTATGAGATTTCATTAAGCTTACTAGAGTTTGGACTTACTCTGTGTAGTGGATTAAATGATTTCTCAGAGAGTCTTCTCAATGGAAGGTTGATTTATTGACAAAAAAGTGAGAGCTGAGGCAGAGAGGCCAGCACTAAATCAACAAACACAATTCAGCATCTTAAATCAGCCTGCATACAAGCACACAGAAGCTATGTCAACATTCTGATGTTTAGCAGGTATAACATTGACATTATTTACAATTTAAATAGACTTTAATGGATTTAATGGGTTATATGTACAATAGGTATACTACATTAAAGCATACATAGAAATACAAGCTTGTATTTCTATGTATGTCTATGTACTTCTTGTGTGCCCAAGACTGAGGAAAATGCTTAACTCTTTGAGGTCAACTGACTGTCTGTCATTTTGTTAATGTTTTTTGACAAAATAAACCACTCAGAAAATGTATGCCATTTTGGTACAATCTTTAACAGCACTACCTCAACTTTATAAAATGAAAACTACATTTTTTAAAAGTTTAATTTACTGTATTAGATAGGGCCTCCAAAAACACAGCAACCTCCTAAAACTGACTTTTAAAAATTGATATTTAAAACAATTAGTCATTTTTATAAAGAAATTACAGTTGCTGAAATTATGAAAAAATACCAGTGCCAGTCCTGTACAGCATGGTACACTGTCTCCTATGTGTAACAATAACTTTCATGTCAAATTAAAATCTCCATATTTCCTGTTTTACTTGGCCTACTGACATCAAACAAAAACTGAAAGAAAGCTTAAAGATCATGCCTTCCACACAAAGTGATTGCCATGCAAAATGTGGCTTTGTTTTGATGCTGTCATGTGACAAAAGAAGCTTATGATGAAATCACGCTGGCATGATCATGGACCCCTAAGGGTTACAGTGAAATTTATTTATTTATTTTTTGTAATGTCAGTTCTATAACTTTTTTGACATGCTTAAGTAAATGGTATTAATTAGCTTAGCTTCTGAACTTTGTTTGGCTCCTCCTAACAAATTATTTGCTGACAACTGTCTACTACTGTATATATACAGCTATTTATAAGTACCTTATACAACCCAACTTTAAAAACCTCTAAGTATTCCTTTAAGTTTGCAGATTAACATAACTGATTCAGCATATTAAAATGTTTTACCAATTTGAACAGGATTGAGGGATTTCAAACTGAATTCTCCCAAATTTGAGCCAGCTCACTGGGCTTCTCTGAGAAGTCAGATATTAATTAAGCATAACATTCAACCACTAAAACTCATTTTTCTGTTCAGGAATGCAAGTAAATAACTATAATTTGACAAATTAATCAAGAAATATTAATGTGCTTTACAATTTTTTCAGTTTTTTTTTGTAAATCAGTAAATTTGAAAATTCATGGATAACAATAATAATTATATTTTAGCATTAAAAATATCATTTGGGTTAAAGAGCTTCTACATATTGGTGTATTAACCATTGCAGAAACATTAAAAATGATTTTGGTAATTACCAATGCTGCTAATTTAGGGCAGCTGTGGCATAAACCTTACTTTGGTTAGGGTTAGAGTGGTTTAATAAATTTGTTAAGCATGGTACATTTATCAAAATTTGATATTAATTGTCATTCAGTTAAAAGCCAGTTAACACAAACATCAAAACAAACAATCAGAGTTTATCTTGCAAGATAAGATTTGTTTTTGAGAAGTATTAATTTCTTGATTACTTGCTAGATAACTTGAATACTTTAAGTAATGAAACTTCATCTAAATTTTAATTGTGTTTGCTTTCATTAGGCTAAAAAAGGATGGATTTACTTGAATTTCTTTCCTTGAAGAGTACAGTTGAGATTGCTGGAGTGATATAAATCTATCAATTTACAGCACAATGTCTTGCAAATGGCATAAAAAAAAGACTGTACTGGTTACACTGTAAGACCAAACTGTAAAAGGCTGTGTAAAAAAGTTGTGCTAACACAAAAATCCAAACTATCTACTGTATTTCAGCTCTATTTTTTTAGTTAAGGGAATACAACTTGTTCACTTTAAGTATTTCTTGCCATTGTCCACAAATTATTTGACAGTCACTCTTAATCTGTGTAGTTTTTCCAGACAGCAAGGGCTTTAGACATGTTTGTACCATGAGTGAAGTTACCCTCTCAGTTAGACAAGTCTCATCTGTGGGAACCAACTTCAACATAGCAAGGATGATGTACTGAACTCTGTAGCAGAGCACTTTCTGGGTCAAAATGCACCCTTCAGTGGTTGTTGGTTATAGTCAATCAAATTTGCTTACTTTGGGTGGCGAGACTGTCAAAATGAAAACATGCCTAAGACATAGAGGAAAAAGCAGTGGATGAGAAACATGTACATTTTATTTTTTAATTTAAGTCATCATAAAAGGATGTTTACACCCCAACAGTAACAACAAATGTTTTGAGTACTTTCAACTTGTTTAGTTTTACAGTGTATCATTATTTTGTCATATATATTTTTTTATGTCCTGACAAGTAAGGTGCTGCAAATCAGTTGTTGTGCTGTCTACAGTTGTACTGCATACAAGACATTTAAAGCGTAGTGGCACAGCAACATAACTTTTTTTTTTTTAGGTTTTTAGGTTTGTTGGCTCTGCAGGTAACCACTTGGCCAAATTTCAGTTATGATGAATGACTTCTTATATCAAATTCAACCTCAAAATAATGAAAAATGAGACAATGGTATCTGCTTGAGGATGCTGTAGACATGTCAGTTGAATGTACCAAAGCTGTGCCCACTCACATGAAAGATGATCCTCTCTCAAAATGTAAAATACACTCCATTTCTTGAGGTTGCTCATCAAAATGTACGTTTTCGGTGATCATAAGCACTAACTTTTATTTTAATAAACCTGGCTGAAATAGAATGTGCCCATTGTCTGAATCTTCACTGAACTTTAGCATTACAGTGCTAGCAGAGAGCAAGGAGTAACAACAGCTGCTTTGAGAGAGACACAGCTAGAGCCTGCTTCATATTTTCGTCCAAGACTTTAGACAAGTGAGATGTCAGATTAAACACATGTTCCCTGGTAAAGATGTAGTTCCTACTATGCCTGGTTTAAGTGACAAATAGACCAGTTCTCCAGCAATTAGCCTACACCCTGATATTGCAGTGCACAATGGCAAGGGTGCAGCTGCCTAGCCTGGAGGCCACTGTTGCTTATAGGGCAAATTCACTCAACACTTAGTTGGCCACTAAATTAGGATGTTGCAGACACCGGCAGGCGATAGACTGCATTAAGGTAAAGTACTCAAAGCTTTTATGTCAGTGTAGCATTGACATATTTCACCTAGGGCTTTCATACATCACAGACAACCACTTTTGCCCTGTACAAAATAATCCTATCCCTAAAAACTTTCTGTCTCAATCCAAAACCCAGTCACACACAGCCTTTTTTAAGTGTTTACAATAACTTAATTCCAACATATCTAGTGTGTTTACAGACTTATTTCTGCTTTCGTTGGATGGGAACTTTAAGGCATAAGTGTATTGTTAATGCAGGAGTATATTAGTATAAAACCACATCACTCAAAATGTGGTGTAACAGCAATTATAGAAGCATGAATGTCCTGAGTATTCATAGGAATCCATCCAATATTTGATGAGATATTTCTGCCAAACTGAAGTGTAGGATGGTCATTTCCATCCTGAGAGCTGTGCTGTTAGCGTGGCTAAATTTGAAGGGTTCTCGAGGTTAGCTGTGATTGTTATATATACTGTCATTTGGATCTATGCGGTCCACTTTGAAAAGCTTGCACTGCCCTATTCAGGGAACCGTTATTATCCTAAGTGTTGCAATTATAGTATTACTGATTCAGGAGAGAAAGTCAGTGTTTATTTCTAACAGATCAAGAGAATTACTCATATCACTGCCCTCTGCGATAGCATTCAGCTGTAGTGCCAGACATAGGAAACAAATGTAGGATACCAATGAAGATGCTGTGGAAAAGAAAACAGAGAGGTTTGAGCTCGCTCCTGGATCTCTGCGTGCCTCCTCTGCAGCCCGGTGGGCCGATGACAGGAAAGATAAAAGGGGAAAACAGAGGGATGGGGGGGTACAGCAGGGCAGCTGGGCTCTTTGTTGCCTTGTCTCTCTCAGAGAGATAAAAGCTGCTTGTTTATAGGTCTGTCTGTCAGCCCAGCCTTTTTCTGAGTGAGGGGGGACCATACTAACCCAGACATGAGGCACAGGTCCAAATGGAGCTTTAAACAGATTGGGTCCTGCTCCCAGACTTGCCAGGGCCTGCCGTGAGCACTTGTAAATTTAAGACTGGAAGTATTTCTTGGATGGCAGCAGTGACTCTTGTTTTCATTGCTGTACAAAAGTTAATTCCAGTTAAAACAAGTTAATGTGACAAGGAAATGAATGTGTGTTTATTGATGCTGGTGAAGGTGAAGGAATTCCTTTTTGTTTAATGTGCCAGACAGAAACGTACTGCAGTGTTGGTGCCATTATTTTGCAGAGTCGGACAGTATTGACAAAATCATTTAGTATAATATTGATCCAGGAGCTTAGTTTCTATCTGTGGAGGCATTTGTGTCTTGATAAATGTTACTTTCATTTACTAGTTTATCAGAATTAGCTGATGATGACTAGATCTGTGAAAGAGATACCTTCTTTAAAACAGTGTGGTGTCAGAGCAGTTGAGACAGAGGATAATTATATTGCATTGTTAAATCCCAAACTATAATCTGATTTAAATCAAAGTCAGATACACTCACAAGGAACAGTAAAATGTTACAATAAGTAATGCAGACATTCAGAGACTTATGCCAGAGCAGGTGTGTCTATTTACCCGTAGGCTGACTCTCAGTAGTACCCACACCATGTCTGGATGTTCTTAACTAACAAAACCTCTATTATGTATCTCCTATAAACAGTATAGTTTAACAGATGGTCTTCTGTTGAAATTGATACAAGCATAACCATTAATGTGTAATGTGTTTTGTGTAAAAACAAATAGTGGTTGAATTGAGAGATGCTAACAAAGCCTTGAGCAAACATTTATTCACATATGTTATTGTATTCCATTTCCCTGTGAGAACATGTAAATATTTGTTTTCACAAAGTTTTGACCTGTTTATCTCTGTATCGGGACAACACTGGGTTACCTGTGATATTCAGAGCATTTATTTTTACTTATTTAACATTTATTTTACATGGATGCTCAGTGACATTAATGTTATGACAGTTAACAATGTATATGTCCCATATGCACTGATCTAAGTGTTTAGGGTTAGCAAAATGCAAATTTTCAACACAATATACAACACATTTTATTTGTTTTCTCAGTAAGAGAATCAAACTTCTTATTATGGAAGACCAAGCTCTGTTATCTCGGGATAAACACAGTTAGTACAGACACAGGAAAACAAGAATGAAGAAAAATACATTGCGTTTTGCTTAAGGTGTCGTTGAAATACAACCAAAAAAAAAAAAAAAAATAGTTTAAAAGGTTGAAAGATTCCTTGATCTGATAAGATTGGTCAAAATAATTAGGCTTATCCATTAATGGATTGACAGCAAAGTTATTGGTAATTTCATACATCAATTCATTGTTTTAGTCATTACAATGTTGCTATAATAGGATATTGTTAATTGTGATGTAAAACATTTTTTGATATAATAATCATAAAACAATGTATTATTATAAAAAGAGCATAATGAAAGCATAAGTTTATCCATATTTGGATACTTTGATCTCAAGTTTTAAAAATGAGACAGTGTCCATTAGCTTAATGACTGACTGGACTGAAAAAGTCGAGAGTTTTCAGAGCTTGGTTGTATTTCAATGAAAGGCTGCTGAGAGCAGAGATAGAGAGCACTAACATGTTGGTAATGTAGGGCTGCATATTTCAGGGGTGAGCACTGTCACCTCACAGCAAGGTGGTTCCTGTTCAGGGCCTGTCTGTGTAGAGTTTACATGTTCTGTGGGTACTTCAGCTTCCTCCCACAGACCAAAGACATGTTCATTAAGTGAACTGGTTGTTGAGAATGAGAGCTTTTTTAGTTGTTTGTTGGGATAAGCTTCAGCTTCCACAACCCCAAATGAGATAAGTGGTGTAGAAACGGATGGATGGACGTTGGCAATGTTCAGTACGTCAACACGAGTGGGCAACTGGTGGTCCTTCTTCAGTAAATATGGCACACAAGTCATTTAAATACAGAGGTGGAAATCATAGAGAACTATTGTTCTGAAGTACAAGTACAGTTACTCTGGTTTAAACTTACTTACGCGGAAGTTAATGTACTGATTTAAAAAGTAAAAGTACTACTAAATTACAGTAATTTGAGTAAATGTAATTAGTTACTTTCCACTCCTGTTTAAATGTTAACAATTAGAAAATAAAAATAAAAACATCCACTAAGAGCGAATTCAGCTTAAGGTGCCAATCTAATACCATGCACAAATTAGAAAATTAAATAGAACTTTTTTTCTCTCTATTATCTTGCATTAGTGCTGTTTGTTGCAAGGACCTCATCAAAAGAACTGGGGGTAGTAATTTCTGTAAAACTTATGAAGCATTGATTAATCTACCTTCAACAAGAAATGCAGGTAAATATTCTTCAATTACAGTAAATTCTCTGTTTATTACATTGACAATAGCTTAAATCTGCTTTAATTTTTTTTGAAAGCTTTATATTTGCTCTTCATTAAGTTAACACTTATTGTGATTGTCCTGTTGAGAGTATCTAACAGATTGTACTGAAGTGGCCCTTGAGCAGTGGGAATAGAATTAAGTGGCCCCTTGGTATTATAAGTTGCCCACACCTGATAAGAAAGTTTGCACAAGTTTACCTGTGTTTTTGGAAACAGGGAATTACAAAATATTGGGTGTCTAGGACCTTTCTTTTTTTGGCAGATTATCATAACAGGCATTGATAGTGAATATTTTTTACAATATCATGAAAAATAGACAAAATCTTATTAAATACCTTCAGCTTGGGTTTATCAGATAACAGGGCTTCATCATTTTCCTTTCCTTGCTAACAAAAATACATGCTGACCTTCAGGCTGAACAACCTTCACTGCAGGAAACTTGAATGCTCCTGCTTTTATAAACTTACCTGACAATCTAGAGGACAGCTTGCTCTGTGTGCAGAGCTGAGTCTGAGGTTCACAATGATGAAATTTGGGTCTGACATGCCACTGACTCCTCCACTGCTCCCTCTCTCTGTATAATCAGAGACAGTTAGTCTCCAGTGGGCCATCACTGTGAAACCAAAGGGCCGTTCTGGCGTGGTACAGGCTTCCTGCAGCCACCTGAGACCACCCCCCCCTATTGAGTGGCTGACAACTTGTAACATTAGCCATTGTGTTGCAGCCAGGCCATCCATCAAGCCCTGCACCCTACAGAGGCAGTGGTGGTGTGTGGCCCAGAGGCGGGACCCATGGAGGGCACTGAGAACACTCTGTAACTCTGAATGACATCCACCAAACAATAATTGGATCACTGGAAGTTGTATTACCTCAGGGAACATAGGTTGTTTTTGCAGTACACCTCAATTTTCCATCCATTAATTCATTTAATACATATTTAGCATGAGGCTTACGCAGCCTTGTCAGCCATGTTTCCTCAGTGGAGTGTGGTTTTGTGGCAGAGACTCGCTGTGTCAGAGGCATCGAGGTAATAATTGTGCCAACAGTGCTAACTGACAGACACAGGGTGTATAGTTTCAATGTTGTCATTACAACTATGTGTGTACCCATCCCTGACTGAGTCTACATCACAGAGATGTCTCCCTCCTATTATCCCCCACACCATCAGCAGGAGGGGGCTCTGCAGAGATAAACGTGTCATGTAAGGTGTGAAATCCATTTATTTACTCTCTGCACCTACTTTGACCAAACACTATTAGACGTGTGTTGCTGGACTTTGCAAATTTGATTTGAGCTACTCCCCCAGCCTATAACAACACAAACATGGAAAGTGAAAGCTGCAATCAGGCCTCTATAAATGGACCGGGGACTGGGTGGTGATTGCTTCCTGAGAGAGGATAGGTCCCACAGGAACTCAGGTGTTTTTGTTCTAAAGGATCTTGCTGTGCTGAGGACAAGCAGTTCTGCAATATCCCACTCCAACAAGAAGTACTGTTAATGCACTTAAACTTCATACAAGAAGCTCTTAGATAACTATGTTGAAATGTACTCAAGCATTAGTGCAAATGTGGCTTTCTTGAAGGCTGAGCATCAGTTAAGTTTCTTACTTCTAAAGACCCGATGTGGAGCCTGAATTGTTTTCAAGAGTGGAGGATTCCTGCCAAAAAAGCCCACCTCACTTCAGAGATGCTCTAGAAGAGATAACAGAGGAAGAACTTTCTTCAGTCTCTACGTGAGTAAAGAACTTAAAAGTAAACTGGTACAAAACTTTAGAAATACCTTTTCATAGCTTATTTCAAATGCGGCAAAAGCCGTCAAAGATTCTTGAAGAGTTATTTGTGAACACATCAACAGTATCAAACCAGGGAACCTTCTAGAGAAAGTCTGAAACCAAAGCTGACAGCTTGTTTTTCTCTCTTAATAAAACTGTAAATGCATCCAAAAATAACGATAGCGCAAATTGAACGCTTATATCTAGGCATGGCAGCCAAAGGAGTAATTAAAACATTGTCTTACCTTAATACAGCAAGAGGCTATGCAGCACTTTGACTTGAGATGGACTGCCGACTTTTTGTCTCAGGTCTGTCATGTTAGGCCTACTATGAGTCAGCAGTTGCTGATGATGCTAACTCCCACCCCCGCCACATCTCACCTTGCTGTGCAGGTGACCAGTATCTCGGTGTTGGCAGGTTCAGCTGCTGGTCACTTCTGGGTCATGGCTGTTTCTATCTTTTGCCTTGAAAAATGTTCGTATGCCAATTTTGTTCGCTGAAATGAACACTTGGTGCTGTAACTTCCAAAATAGTGCTTGTCAAATCAGGATGCGATAGACTACAATGATATGACAAGTTTTTAATTAGCCTGCCTACCCATAGGTTGTTTGCAGATTTTGTCTCGCAGCAGCAGCAGCAGCAGCAGCAGAGATCTCCTCATGGGGGGCAAGTAGTGATTTCTGCATTGAAAAACGTTACCAAAAAGGTCATGTCTTTGGTTCGAAGTGCCAAAATAAGAACAGTCTTTAGCTACTTTTCAGTCCAGGAAGTATGACAATATTGAGGCAACAAAAAGTTTTAAAATCTCACAGTGAAATGGTGCTAGGCAGGAACTTAAAAAGCCTCCGTCTGAAGCTGTGTAACACAATGCTTGTGCTTGGTTCACTTCCTCAAAGCGACTGCTTTGGTTCAGAACAGTTTTGTCATGTTTTAGCTCATTAAACTCTGATTTTGCCAGCTGATGTTCACCCATTCTCGTTGTGACGTGAAATCTGTCTCTTTTAAGAGATCTGGATCATTTGGCTCTGCTCAGTAGAGCTGGTTGTTTGGCTCTTCATCTAGTACCAGTTTGGTTTTTTAGATATGGATTAAATAATGGCAAAGGATGGAGGAAAGGAAACTGGCACTCAAACGGCGGCCCACATTAGAGAGCCGTTTTGTAGAAGAGACTCATTTGTGAATGACACATCTTTACTCAGACGCTTGCCTCAAAGGTTAATTCGGTTGATAGTTCATCAACGTGATTAAATTATATGAATGTTTTTGAAAAATGTATGACAAAGGAGCTCCACAGCAGGTAAATCTGTTAAACTATGGGGAAAAAGTCACTTTTTTTGTAGGGTAGGGATCATACTCAATATATAAAGAAATTTTCAGATGATATTTGCAGCACACAGGTCTATTTGGAGCCATGAAGTACTAACTGTCCTCTGCTCCCATTCCTATTCATTCCTTATGGCTATCCCCCACTTCCTGACCCCCAGCAGATATTGGGGCATCATCAGAATTACGCGACTGCAAAGAACCCATAGGTTTGAGAAGGCTTAGCCCTTCCAAGCCTTATCCACCTTTTGCCCTATAAGTATCCCTCTATTTCACGTCTTACTAAATTAGCAATCAGGCTAACTCTCGGTTCAGATTCGTCGCACAGATATGAAATGTGAATATTTTTATGCAGGCTGAATTCCCATCAAGTATGTTCAAAAGTCAAGGCAGCCATCACACGTTCACATGCTAAAGGAGAGAATTCAGAGAGATTTTTTTCTGTTTAGCCTTACAATGAACTGTCAGGGAACAAAGCATGACTTGCCTTTCACATCCAGAAACAACATATTTCACTGCCCACCCAACAGATTACAAAGAGACCACACACACATTGAGTGAGGCAGACGAGAAGAAAGGAAGAGACAGACAGAGAGGGAGAGAGGAAGCAGGAGACCGAGCTGACTGTACAACAAAGTCAGATAAGCCTTTGTAAACTAAAGTGGTGGGTGTGTGGAAGGACCAGGCCAAAAGCTTTGTTACATTGTTGATTATCTTCAGTTTTTTTTTAAATTTTTTTTGTCCAGCTTATTGGGCGATGGACAAACAAAGTGATCAGTTATGCAGCATGAGATAAATCCATTTTGTGTTGTCATTTCTTCCATCCCTGCACCTTTTAAACCCACAAAACTCTTCAGTCTTTTAGCACTTTGTGCAGAAAGGTGTGAAGACACAAGCAAAAATCTATCTTTTCAGTAAATTTTTAGTAATGCTGGCATTACTAATGATTTTTAGTAATGCCAAGAGCATATTGGCTTGAAACATCACTTGTTGCTAAATAAACCCAATAAAAGGAACTCACTCTATCTGAATGTTAAGCTCATTGTCCACTGTTTTGGTCCAGTCTGAAATACTGTAAGGCTTACTGCTCGAAAGATTTCCATAAAATTCTGCACAGTCATCTCTGATGTATATAGGAGGATTTATAGTGATGACTTAACCCTCTGAACCCCGCTGGATTGCGGAAGCTCCCAAGCAGTAACACCTGCTTGGTTTACAATATCTCTGGAACCATAAGTCGAATCTCTACAGAGTAAATTGTGATCTCAAAGAGTACCTTTTTGCTGATCTACAGACAGCTCCTGCCATTTTTGCCCCTCCCAGAAAATTTTTAATCCAGGTGCAAAACGCGGTGTTTATTCAGAGCTTTGATACTTCAAATCCCCATTGCCAAATCCATGATCATATGACTATTGTAACATTTTTCACAATGAAAAACTTAACAGTGTTGGTATCAGTCCCATATTTTGACACTGGATGAAAACAACTTCCTGTCAGCCTGTTGGCCAATCAGTGCCAGCCAAAGGTAAACAAGAGACGAGATAGTTATCTTCCAGTTTGGAAAGATAAGAAAAAATAGTCCTCTAGGGTGCAGATAATGAAAAATAGTCATTTGTGCTCCTAAAAAGCACTGGAATACCACATGTACACAAAATTTCAATTTGCTTTACAGAGATAGTTGATAGTGGTAGTTTGAGTTGTATGTTTGTGGCAAGTTCAGATGTTTTCTCCTGACAGATGAGGCCTGTCGGAGCTAAATGCAGATGTGATAAAGCTTGTTCAGTGTTAATCTGGGTGGGATTCTCTGAAATTCAATCTGTTTTTTTTCTTTAACTTGTTGTTTTTGTGCACATAAATGTTGATACCTTCCTCTAATGCCCCTGCAGCACACATGTTCTATCCGGGTTGTCCTGAAAAAGCAGATGTCTATAACTTGATTGTACTTTAAAGGGCTGAGATTCCCCAGGCATTTTTGGTTAAAAAATAAAGGTGGACCAAAAATAGCAAAAACTGTCTTATGGTTCAAATAATCTCCTGACTTTGGCAGTTATGAAACAAGAGAGAAACATGGTCACACTGATTGACAACAGTTTCAGCTATTCCTTCTTAAATTAATGACGCTCTTAAGATGCACATGTGCTCTCTACTAAATAGGAACTACTAGGATGCTAACATGCTAAATAGAAGAGGTAAAATTATGAGAACTGCTGATTTTGAACACACTTTATGCATAACTGCGAGGAATGAGACTAAATTTATAACATCTAAACACCTTATCCAACATGACTTATCACAAAATCTCACCTGTGACTAAGTGTGAATCATTTCTGCTGACTACATCAACACTTTGTTAGGCACAGACATCCTAACATGCAGATGCTCATGACAAATCTCTGATAAACCTTTGTGATTATTCCAGCCAAAGAGCTTTCATTTAGGAAAAACATCTTTTATTAAATATTCTCCTATTTTGGTTTCCTCTTCATTGAGCCTGACGGCCTCACAGTGCTGCCAGAGTGACATTGGCATTTTTAACTCATGTCCTGATCCAGATGCTCAGACCTGCTTGTCCTCTCGGGAAGGCAGAAACTAATGTTCACATTTATGGTGTTTGACAGCTGAAATTTACGTCTGAGTGTAAAGTCGAGATATATGAGGCCTGCTGTGCAGCAAGGTCGCCACAGCACTAACAAAGAGGCATTTTAGGACACTGGAGGATAAATTTAAAGCTTCTCTGTGTTATCAGCTGGCTTCTCACAGACTATCTGCAGCTAATGGAGATTGTGATTACCAACAAAGCTTCAGATAGTTCCCAAACTGAAATCTCCGGGGAGGGCTGTTGAGACTTATGAGGGTACGGAGTCTCTCTTCGTCTCTCCTGCCTGTGCTATTTCAGAATCAAAGTGCTCATCGTTCATCTATTATTCAATCTCTTTCACTCCACTGTTTCTCTTTCTGTTTGCACATACACCATTTAGCCTCAGCCCACTTGGTGGAGCTGTATTTATTTTTGGAGTCTGCTCATGACGGAGGAGTCCTTCTATCACTGTGTGGCCCTTTAATGGCCGTAACAGCTTTATCCACAGACCACACATGCTGTTGGATCAGATGGGATTTGTCTATTGTTCATTTATTTATTACACTAATGAGACAACAAATTATTGACCAATCTATATTTAGTACTCTGTTAGAGATTTTAATATCTTTAAAACAACAATATTAATGCAGTGCAGTGTTATTTGATAACACTTAAAAACATCAAATTCAACAATTTACACCTATATAAGACTAATAAGACAGCAAATATTTACATTTTAAAAGATTTAAACTGAAAATAGTGCCATATTTCCTAATCAAGTCCTCAAAATTAACTTTAGCACATGTCAACCATTTGGTTTAACATTTTATCAGCTTTTCACTGAACTATAAATATAGAATGTTCAGTTTGTCTTGTTACTTTTCAATACTTCATACATTTTGATACCAAATATTTTGAAATGATAAAGATAGTGTTTATAGTCTTTATGTATTCATGCTAACAGGCATGTAATTATCATGGCAGGAAGCCACGTTTGAAAATAGCCTGAAGTGAGGTGTATGAAGTGCTGACCAGAGAGGTCAAGAAAGCTCCCTGTAAAGTATCTGTGAAGAAAAACACACATAAGCAAGAAGGCAGGGCGTGATATTTCTGTGTAATGATGAATTAATCTCCTGCACAATAATCCAGTCTGACTGTCAGCTGCCTCCATGACTACCTTTTTGTTACTGATGAATTTTAGAAACAATCTCCACAGATCAGATAGTGTTGAAAAACAGTGACACCTAACTACTCCTAGCTTATAAGTCAGATGCAAAGGAAAAAAATGAATCTATTACAAACTGCTTTAAAACTGGGCTACATTCACCAACCATTTGTAAAAAGAATTTGTTCTTAAAACCATCTTACCCAGTTTTTAGGAAGATTCTGACATTTACCAAAGTCTTCTTACCAATGATTTGTTCTTAGCTCAGAAAAATAGCTAAGAACATTGCAGAGCACTCTTAGGCTGGCCACACACTACACAATATTGGGCCTGATTTGAGGCAAAATTTGCCTCCTCTGACGATCGCGGGGGCGTATCCTGAGTGGAGGCTCATCACAAACTACTATTTATCTGAATAACCCCCAAGTGTGTTGTGTCAACATGATTATTTTACTGCTCCAAATAGGGAGTGAACAGACCAGGTAACGTCACCAACCAGATGTTAAGGGGTTTCACCTTAGACAGACATAAAAGAACTTTACCTCCGTTCAGCCAGGATTTCATCCTGATTCTTCTCTTGGTTTTATGACTTTCACTGCAACTTTTAACACATGACAGGACTTACTGTGGAAGGACAGCAAGCAAAGGGTATTGATAGGCATTCATGTTGGATGTGATCACGCAAGGTTGTTGGCATGTTGGCAGGCATGTGGTCTTAGTGGTCTCACAGTCTGGCTGAGCCGTCTAGTGTGTGCACTGAGAAGGTTATAAGATGAAAAATTGTTAGAATTTGTCCTTAGTAGTGTTATTTTCGTCAACTAAAACTATGACTAAAAATGTTCATCGACAGCCTTTTTTTCAATGACAAAAACTAAACCAAGACTAACAAAAACAGATCAGTGATGACTAAAACTGACAAAAAAATAAGTTTAGTTTTTGTCAAGATGACTAAAACTAGATTCAAATGTAATATATTTTTCGCCTGACATTCAAAAACTGTGATATTTCTCCGCTGTGGGCAAATCTGTCAAAATGCAATGCAGCTGTAGCCATTCTGTCTCTCAGCTGTAGAGAGCAGGGACCTGAGATTTAGCAGAGTGTGAACACTCCCATAATTTGGTACCAGATTTAGGCAAGAAAATAAATGCTTGGACTAAAAGTCAAGACTAAAATGTGAGGACTATTTATGGACTAAAACTAGACTAAAATGTTTTAAAGTTTTTGTCGACTAAAACTAGACTAAAATAAAAAGGATAGAAATGACTACAATGTGATGAAAACTAAAAATAGCTGCCAAAATTAGCAGCCAAATTCAACACTGGTCCTTAGGTTTTATGTTCCTTAACCCTCATAGATCTTTTTATCCTTTCAGTAGACTATGTGTCATTGTTTTTTAGTTTACTCTTTAGTTTGTCAGCCTAATTTATACCAGCATTTGTTTTGTAGATCTTGTCTTGTAGTTTAGCTAACACATACTGTTGCCATCTGTGTCACTGTGTTTTATCTATGTTTGTATGTACAAGCCGCTCTGAACCATTTACCCCTTGAGGGATCAATAAAGTTGTTGAATTGAACTGAATTATGTATGTGGTCTCCCACGTTTATGAAATCGTTTAAGATTTGAAAGTCGTCTAGTGTGTGGCCAGCCTTACCAGATTAAGAATGACATGATAAAATTGATTTTTTT
The DNA here is from genome assembly GCF_018320785.1 of Cheilinus undulatus. NCBI lineage: Eukaryota > Metazoa > Chordata > Actinopteri > Labriformes > Labridae > Cheilinus > Cheilinus undulatus. Next base: position 29,079,375 of record NC_054877.1, read on the forward strand.
CATCTATTTTACTTCTTTTTTTTAAAACAGTTTAACGCTTTTATATAATTTAATGATAAATTAATATGGTCAAGTGCAGCCTGATGCATACCATTAATGAAAGCACCATCTGAACAAGTGATTTCATCCAATTTATGCTTTTGTAGCATATATTTAATATCCATTTCTTGTGCCCAAAATATAATAAGATCTTCCTCTTTTGGAGTCATTTGAAGCAGCACTGCATCCACTTTAGAACTATTTCAAATTACTGCAATAGATTTAATGATTTATTTTAATTTGGATATTACTGTTATCTTGCTTCTTCTCTTCTCATTTTGTGCGCCTTCTGACTTTTCACACAGCTTTGCAGTTCTCTGTCCTTCTATGAGCATAGCAGGGGCATTTCTCTGTACTAATTAAAAGAAATGTGCACATGCCTCCAGCCTAACAACACCTGGCATGAATGAACTTAAGTGTGAAAAATTCAGCAATTTTCAATCATGAACCCCACAAAGGTTTCTCTTAGAAATTTTCTTAAGAACAATTTTAAGAAAAAAACAGGGAAGATATTGATGAATGAGGCCCTGTGCTGTCATTGGTTTGTCTAATTCAGAGCGTGTACAGGAGTCTGCCTGCAATTGCTGATAGATGAAAACAAGAAATGACCCAATCCTGGGGGCCTAGGACTTCCCTTTTTGTTTTTGTGGTATATAAACAGTTACACCTTAATGTGTGATTATTTCTTATATTATGTTGAAGATTAAAATTATTGTACCATGAAAAACAAAATTCATAGCATAAGTTTTTTTTTTTTTTTTACTTAAATCTAGTTGCTTTTCTTTGGAAGCAGTTTGTGTTTATATAGAGGCTTGACCTGAGGGATTAACAGTACCTTTGGGTAATTCTCAGACTTCTGAATTTCACCAAACAGTTTTAGACAAATTTACTGTGATCATTCTTTGCTGCAACACTTGATATTTTTTTCTCTTAGCTCATGATAAGTTCACATTTTGGACAGAAATGTAATTGGACAGTGGTAAGGTGTTTGGCGAATTTAAATTGTCTTTCTATGTCCTTCTATACTATATGGACAAAAGTATCTGGCCGCCTAAACCATTACACCAAATCGTATTCAAATACATGTACTTTAATATGGAGTTGGCCCCCTCTTGCAGCTATAACAGCCTTCACTCTTCGCGGTAGGCTTTCCATATGATTTTGCAGTGTTTCTGTGGGAATTTGTGTCCATTCATTCTGTGGAGTATTTATGAAGAAAGTCACTGATGTTGGAAGAGAAGGCCCATCTCTTTTCGAGTTCATCCCGTCTCAAAAAAAATCCAAAAACTTGATTAATGTTGAGTAAACAAATTATGATTTATTGGGTGCCCTTTTGATAACATATGATATAATATAATAATATATATATATATACACTAAGTGAGCATTTAAGTTGAACCAACATTTTCTGGGGGCTCAACTTATATAGTTGGCTCAACTACTGTATTTTAGTTTAGCCAACTGATAAATATATATTTAGCGGAAAAAGTTTCTGTCAACTCAACATTTTTAGCTATGAGCACGTTATGTCAACTAAATGGGAACATAAAGTATTAAGTTGGGTCTATTAACTAAAAAAAAAGCTGAGGAACTTATTACTTAACTGCTTTGTGTTGGGCCCTGTTATTGTTTTTACAGAGCAAAGGTGCTGATGCAGTTTAGGTCAGGGATCTGTGTGGGCCAGTTAAGATCTTTCTCGTCAATTATCAAACCATGTCTTCATAGTCCTTGCTTTGTGCACTGGGGCACAATCATGTTGGAACAGAAAAGGGCCTTCCCCCAAAACTGTTGCCACAAAGTTGGAAGCATGGCATTGTCCAAAATTTCTTGGTATGCTGAAGCATTAAGATTGTTCTTCACTGGAAATCAGGGGGCTTAGCCCAAACCCTAAAAATTATCCCTCTTTCACCAAACTCCGCCGTCGGAAAAATGCAGTCTGGCTGGTAACCTTTCCCAGCATCCCCCTAACCCAGAAGTGCCCATCTGACTGCCACTTTTTGTGCTTACAATAACGCCAGTTTACCTCACTCTGTGATTTTGTGTGGTCTTCCACTCCGTGGCTGAGTTGCTGTTGTTCCTAAACGTTTCCACTTTCTAATAATATTACTCACAGTTGACTCTGGAATATCCAGCAGGAATGAAATTTCATGTGCTGTCTTATTGCAAAGGTGGCATCCATCAGAGTACCATACCTGGAGTCACTAAGCTCTGCAGAATGACCTATTTTGTATCACAGATGTTTGCAAATGGAAACTGGCTAGGTGCTTAAATTTAAACACCTATGACAACGGGTCTGCTTGAAACACCTGAATACAATAATGAACAGATGTGGCCAACTACTTTTATTCATATAGTTTTATTTGTAAGTTTTAAGTCTGTATCTTACATGAACTATGTGATCATGAAGAATATTCATGTCTATACCTAAGCCAGCATGCCTGAGCACAAGAAAGACAGTTGACCATGAAAGTGATTCCTTTACCAGTGTCTTTATATATATATCCATCTAAGAAAGACCCCATTGCACTAGCTGACATCTTGTGAGCACATGTTTAAAATTAAACATGCAGTTATAGACAGGATGCTTATCCAAATGACAATAGACCTCCAGCAATGAAGCCAATCTCCTCTTTGTCAATAGTACTTAATGTCACCATGATAACAAATCAACATTCTCCAGCTATCACAGGGTATATCCAGAGATTTTAAGGATGCTAGAGAGAGGAAGGTGTACCGTATCATTTCTTAGCAGATACATTAGCAGGCTGCTAATGCATTTCTATAGAAGATGAGCAGCCCTGCATGTATTCAAAGCAGTGTGCATATGTCTGTGTATGTATGCTTGTGTGTTTTGTCAGCATCAGTGACAGAGGATGTAGGTTTTCCATGCTCTTTAGAGGTTTTAAGGATGCTTCCCAACCAATGTGATTTGATAATACAGTTATATTTACGCAACATTGAAGGCTGTCTGAGGGACTAGTTTTGATCCAACAAGAAAAAATTGCTTCAGTCACAGTACTTTTTTTTTTTGCTTTATCTTGAATTAATTGGCATCAGCAGTGTGTTCAGACTGGGGTCACAGCGGTCACAACTGAGTGCTAATGAAAGAGAAAAGGGAGACAAAGGAAGCTCGGCAGACAAAAGTATCAGATCAATCAAGCTTCTGTTGATCGCCCAGCCACCCTCCCTCTCTTCTGACGCAGAGTTTTGACATTAAAGTATCAGCTGAATAATAATGATTTATAAGTAGGAAATGTACACAGAGATCAAACAACATAACTAATTCAGCTTTTTTTAAGTCCTGAGATTTGTTCAATTTGAACACTAGCAGCCTGGTGACACTGGCTGGCTGTCACCTCCAGTACCAGATTCCTATTCACACAGCTCTGGAAGGGCATATTTAATGACCTCTCATTATCATTCTCTCGGAGGAAATAATTTCCAAACTGTCTTCACTTTACTGATTAGACCTCGAAGGATTCCTCTGGTGTCGTTTCCACATCCTCCCTCTTTTTTAATGCAGCTCCCTCCCTGGGGCTCTCATTTGTTTAAGTGCTGTTCCACGACCTGGTGTCCGCGAAGATTTCCTCCATGTCCCCTCCTGTCTGCCTCTAAACATGCTTCTTATGTGTCACGGATGTCTTTAACTTTTTGTTCATCCCTTTTTCTCTTCTCTCCACAGAATGATACATGGTCCGAGCTGTACTCCTTCGCTGTATTCAAAGCAATGAGCCACATGCTGTGCATCGGTTACGGTCGACAGGCCCCGGAGAGTCTCTCAGATATCTGGCTCACCATGCTCAGTATGATTGTAGGAGCTACGTGCTATGCTGTGTTCATTGGCCATGCAACCGCTCTAATCCAGTCCCTGGATTCCTCCAGACGGCAGTATCAGGAAAAGGTAAAAAGCATCATTATATCGACTCAGTCCCATATTCTCCACATTTCTGTTTGCTGTTAACCATTTGATATCAAATTCTAACTTTTTTCCCATAGAGAACATTTTTGAATTTGAAGAGAAAACTAGTTTCTCTCTTGTGCTGTACACAAGGGGTAGTAATGCCACACATAACTAGTTGCTTTCCATTAAAATGTAACACTAAAGTCAGGACCAGTCTGTCAAAAACACACGATTTGCAGTTATTAATACTTATTAAAATTTGCAGTTACTAATCAAAACTTACTGCCATTGTTCATATTTGGTGTTGGGGCTGTTCTGGGATCCTCCTGCCCTCCTATTAACCTACATGTAAAGCATCAGGCAGGAATAGCACACGTTCCTGCTCCTCCTGAGCATACAAGGAAAGCCTGAGGCAGGGAGACAAGCAACAAAAACCCAGAGCAGAGCTGGCATCAGTGACAACAGAATGACACTGATTTATACAGAAGCAGAATAAAAGATAAGCTGGGGTGGAGGAGGCAAAAAGCGGCTTGAGCAAAGAGATGCCAGGTTAGATCCGTTTAGATACGGCAGCCCGAGTGTGATTAGCCAATAGTGTGCTTCGAAGTGAATCAGCTGGCTATCAGCTGATGAGGGCTTGTGAGATCAGCTGATCTCAATTAAAGCAGCACTTGACTTCACAGCCTGCCTGCACTAACACAATATGCTTAATATACATCACTTAAGTACTCAGTGCTGAAAGTAGTTACACTACTACTTACATAACTTTTGCATTACTCCAAACACCACAGAAAAATCAGGAAAAGTCTATGTCTGTAAAGGACATACACAGGATCTATCTTTTATGCTCCTCATTACAAAAAGGTGACATCTGGCTTTTTAAAATCTTTTCTTTTGTCAAAACCGGTTGTTGAAAATCAAGCCACTGCTGCTGCATTGATGTTGGCATCATGTTCTCATCTTGAATGTCACACAGTTCACATCCCTGAATCTTTGTTTCCACTGGTCCAGGGTTAGAGAAGGGGGCTTATGTTAGTTCATTGGGATCATTTTAAGGGCTACTTGCAGAAGAGCTCACGTTTCCATTTTCTTCCATGATACACAGCACTTTTACAGGTTTTAGTGATACTTGATATCAGCACTGATAAACTGAATAGAAAGCCAGTATTCCACTTTAAAACATTTAACACTGACTCTTTCTTCTCTGCTTGTTTTCTGGTGGTACTTGTATCTGTTTAATATAAATTTTAAAGTACCTAAGGTATTAAACAATGGAGGAAAATGTACCCAAAATCTGAGCCAGATTGAAGTGAAAGTTAAACTTTTGAATTGTTTGTTGTTAAGGTTTACAAATATGGATGAATTCTGGGAGAGACAGGGTCACGCAAGAGGATACACACTTCAAATGAGAAATAATAAATACACATATGAATAACATAAATGTACATCATAAAATATCACATTCAGTATGATGCCCTTTTCAGTACTCCTTACACATCTATCAGACCAAATCTGGATGGAAATAACAGCTTAAATACGCACAAACTGTTCAACATGTAAAATAACTCACTTTTGTCTTTATAAAAGCACAGTTCTGTTGCCACATGCTCACAGCTGTTGCTGCTGTGCACCTTTTGTGCGCCACTGCGCAATCTTTGGCTGATTCTTTTCCTTTTTGGCATGAGTCAAGTGGACTGAAGTCATCGTCTCCTTTCCTCGGCACATGTTTGCTCACATTTTTCCTCATGAAAAGGTGGAAATCATCAGAATCAAGTCATCAAACATTTTGTTATGACACACCTAACAGAAGAGCAAAAGTTGGAATCAGCGAGATGAGATGCAAAGGCAAATAAATATCTCCTGTCACCTCAAAAAATGCTGTATCTGCGAAGCGCAACCTCATTTAATCCTTTTAGCTGCACATAGGTCTGTAAATATGAAGCGTGACATTGCTGCCATCTTAAAAAGTGATTTTTAAAACGTTCATCCAAGTTTGAGAAAGGCTACAGTAGAGTATCCTAATATAGGCCTATAAGCATAATTAGATGTGGTGCCCCTTTATTTATGAAGAAAATAAAATCGTTTGATATTACATTTGTAGTCTAGATCCTCTATGACGATGGTAAACAACTGGAGGCCCTGGGGCCACATCAGGCCCTCCACAGCTCCCCATCCGGCCCCCAGAGGATTATTCAGAAAATCTGAGAGGGCAAAAATATGGCATATGCTATTGTTTAACTTTTTTTCTTGAAGTCTAAAGAAACCTTCAACTTAGTGGCTTATCAGACAAGAAGCACACCAGTATTTCTGTGATTTGGCATGATAAACACATACTTATTACTGTTATCTTGATTAAAGTTGCAGTTTTTTACAATAATTTTCCACATAAGGCTCTTTGAGCGTGCTCTTTCCCTCTGAGAATCTTCACGGATCTGTTTCCTGTATGTGTTTTTGGCCAATCACAACAGCATATTAGCATCAAACTCAGTGATAGACTTTAAAAGGGGTCTAGAAATATGAAGCTAAAATATCTCAATCACCCCCTTGTGGCTGTCTACAGTATAGGTCATAGGGACTGATCTCATTGTTTAAGGCTTGGAGTTCCATTTATTTTTGAAGGAAATTATGTTTTTACAAGAAATATTTAAGTGTATATTGACATTATTCTAGTAAATTTACTTAATGCATCAGTAATTTCATCACTGTAAGTGTTTGTATTATATTTAGCCCTTCGTAACTTGAAACTATAATTAATCCTAGTGGAGATTTTTAAGTATTTGCTTACTTTTCATGTACTTTTACTTAAGTAGGGATGATGTGTCCATCATACTCATCTCTCAGTAGTCAGTCAAAAAGTCACGAAAATATGTCTGTGACTCTGACCTCTGAGCTATGTGAAAGTTTGGGGAAAATTGCGAGGTCTATGTATTAACATCACTGCTGATTATATGATATTTTATTCTGCCATCATATCTGCTCATTCATTCAAAATTCAGGATTTTATTATGAGAAATATGAATTTTCAAGAGAGATGATTTTTTGCACCACTTGGTGTATTGTCCTAGCCCCAGATCACACCCAAGCACCTCCCTCTGCACTTGAAGTGTTATCACACATCATCCCATTTAACCCCTCATGTAAGTCATGAAGTGTTACGTTTTTTTTTCCTCTGTCTGTCGGATATCTTTTGAAACATGATGTAGATCAGAGCAGAGCTGAGCCATTGCAGCAGTGGCCTGTGGTGGAAACAGTACAGCCTGTCTGTTTCCAAGCAGAGTCTCGCTGGATGGAGAACTAGGGGAGTGTTGCTGCCTTTCAGCAGCCAATCAGAGGCTGCGGGTGTGTTCGGCCAGGTAGAGCCACGTTGCCAGAGGCTGGGCGTATGTGCGTGTGTGTGATGTTGTTGAGAGAGAGAGAGGTGGAGAGAGAGTGTGTGATATGATGTCCCCTTGGGCAGCAGTAGAATTGATGAGGCAGCAGACCTGTGTGTCCTGCCAATGTCATCCTGAAGGTGACGTAAGCATGGCTGCCTCTTTCTCTCTCCCTACCTGATCACTCACTCACCAGCTCTCACTCTACCTGCACTCTGTATCACCGCTCATGCGTTTTTAACTGCCCCTCTTCACATTTTCCCAGCCCCTCTCGTCTCCCCCTCCACCTCCTTAATATCTCAACCTAATTCTCCTCTCGCTCCACCTCCTTGGGTCTGAATTTCTCTCCTTTTCCTTCCTCTCTTCGCCTCTCTCTCCTCTCTGGTGCTGGTGTCCTTGAGAGGTGCACTACTACTGCTAACTGTCTGCTACAGGGAGCACAGAGAGAGGGGGAGGGGAAACCTGTGGGAGACGGCCTTGTTGTCTACACAAGTCCTGCTGGTGCACTGTGAGATATTTGAACACTGGAGTGTTTTAGTTGTCGTTTTTGTCTAGCTAGCATTGTGTGGAGCTCCCTTTAGGCTTGTTCAGCAATGAGGCTGAACACTCGGGTGTATATCATGTCCAATAAAAGGTTTAGAAGACAACGATTCAGCAAGTTAAGTGGTTACTGGCACTCTTGTCTTTGCGATGTGTCCTGTATGGTGGGAGTTAAAAGGCTGGAGGGGAAATCTATCTTGTTTCATCGTTTATGAATGGTTTCTTCCTCAGTGGGGGTCAAAAACAAGCAACCTACCCAATAAAAAAACATTAATCAGTCCTCCTTCTATGGTAAAGTTTCACCTAAGTGTTAAATTTGTTCTGCAAGCAGTCTAAACACTGACAAAACTTAACTCTTATGTGTTTAGGAGCAGATATGAGTCATAGAAGTGTATTTAATCATCAAACAGGGTTTTTTGTCCACTTTAAGGATAAACTGGGATGTAGGAAACATGCATGCTTTTAATGTCAGAATGTGGTTTCTCACATGGTCTGCTCTGTGTGTTTTTGTTCATATTTAGACACTAACCCACCCTAACCCATCCCAGAATATATAAATCTTTCTGCTGAAGGCAGGAAAGTGCATTTGCCCAGAACCCTTTTTCTGACCAGTTGTCAGATTTTCTTTTTTTCCAGCTGCTCTGTGAGGATTAGTATTTGAGCTGAGGACGTGTTTATTTAAAAGGAGAAAAAAACGAAGTGTAGAGCAGAGAAGTACGAGAGAGGCTGATGCTGCCGGCTGAATTCGCCACGCTTCCGGATAGGACTGTGAGTGACATTTTTATCATTGGGAGAGTGTGAGCACAACACGTCTGCTGGCAGTCTAGTGCAGCTCCTGTGAGGCTGCAGCTAGCATTGTGCGGAGGTTTCCATTTCAGCTCAGCGGTAACGTCAGACTCACAACTCGCCCTGGTTAAATTTAGGGAGAGTTCCACTTGGTGGCTTTAGTGCAGGGACTTCTGAGTTATTAATACATGGTGCATAGTGACACACAGCAGAGGGGCAGACAGACCTACATACATGCATGAGGCGGGCTCCCTTGAGCCACCTATAAAACATGTCACTTTAATTGTCACTTTAATAGTGTTTGGTGTGTTCCATTTTTTGTGGGAATTTGTACATCAGAGTTCATGAAGATTTTCTGAAATTACCATATTTAATGTTGCACTTTGCAGCAATAAGTTGTCTTTTTCTGCACGTATGCATCTCTAGCTTAGTAAGAATAACAGGAAAACCTATTAGTCCCACTTTAGTATTTACAGTGCATACACAAGCATTCACCTCCTTGGATATTTTATCTTTTTATTGCTTGTATAAATCAATCATCTATATAATTTGGCTTTTTTTTGACACAAAAACATAGAAAAATCCATTGAATTTCACAGTGAAACAGACATCTTCAAAGTATTGTCAATTAAATATAAATATGAAAGTTAAAAAAAGTGACTGCATAAATATTGACCCTCTTTAATATGACTGACAAAAGAACCCTTCAAGCAACTAAGAAGTTGGGGGATGTCAGGGGTTAAGAAAAATCCAAGGCAATGAAGGAGTTCAGTTAAAACCATCATCAAGAAATGGAGGGAATGTGTCACATTTGTAAATCTGCCTCAATAAAGTCGTTCTCACAAAGTGAGTGATCATGCAAGAAGGAGACTAGTGAGAGCGGGCACCAAGACACCTATGACTACTCTGAAGGAGTTACAAGCTTCAGCACCCGAGACAGGAGAGACTCTACATACGATTATTGAACATGATGGTAGAGGAATTCCGTGTTAGTGTACCTGTTTTAGTTATTGTCACCTGTAGTCACTTAAGTTGGCCTACCTTGAGAGGCATGAATGTTCAAGATTATAGAATGTGATCCTAATAAGGGGAAATTACAGTGGATGAAGAACATGAAGCTTTACATAAAGTAATTAAACTATTTTGGGTTAGATTTAAACAGGATTTTAGAGTGTTGGAAAATTTCCACGGTGCATTTTAACTTAAAAAGTTAACTTAGCATAAATGTACGAGTCAAATTGAGTTGATATGGCTTAAAATGACTGAGCACCTGCTAAAAAGAAACACTGATTCTTCAGTGCTGTTTTTTTAAGAGTTTTAACTCATCTGAGATTACTCAGAAGTTTAACCCACTACTTAAAAACTTTGATGTAGTTTCAACAAAAATGTTGGGTATTTTCAACTTTTTGGTTTTACAGTGTTTGTGTTTGCCCTTTTTTGTCCATGTAGACTCTATGGTGCTCTTTTTTGCACTTCTGCATTGGTATTATTTTTCGACAGGTCATTTCCCTGCTTACTAGAACAATGTATGGCTGCAGTGAGAGTCGGGATGACATTGTTTGTCTTTATTCTCCTTGGTCAAAGCAGAGAAGGCGTGATGCTGCCTGGTTGTAATGAATGCCAGGACTGTTGTAGTATAAAATATTGTCATACTTTTTGGTTATGTTTCCAGTCCTTATGTTTTTTGTGTCATCAATACCGATGGTTTCTATGTTTAGTTTTGAGTTTCCCCATTCATTAAGCAGTTGTTTTGTAAGAATTTGACATCACACCCCGACATTTTGACTCGCCATAATAAAGGCACAGCCGTTAATAATATTAACATAACATTAATGAACCAGAATGACCAGCCACAGAACATAAACTCAAGCACACACTTGAGCGATGTTTACATATCTGAAGAGTCTTAGCTGGGGTCATAAAATGAGTATTTTGTCTGCCAGTATTTAAAATACAGGCCTGCTAAACTCTTGAGTTTACAAAATTGCAGAGATTTCTTTGCACAATTTCTTAACAGTTAAATCCATGTAATGATACCTGATGATCATATAGAGAAAAAAATAAAAATGTACATAAAGTTTTTATGAGTTTGTGCTCTCTTTTAGATCACCACTGTGCCTCTTAGACATGATACAGACACTAGACTGATCATACACTGTAAGTCTACACAGACACATGTTTTGCATAAATAATAAGCTCTTAAGGGCCTCACAGGAGGTTTAACATTGAATCAGCTCTTCTCCCTGGTAGTCGTAGAGAATTATCTCCGTCAGCAAGACTGAGACAGTGAGCAGACAGCAGTCTGAGCTCTCTGTCGAGACGTTACACAGGACAGGAAACAAGATTTTTCTCTACCTTCTCCCTCCTCCTCTCTCTCTTTTCATCCCACCGCCACCATCAACAACAGTGATCCGTCTGCTTGTCACTGATCGCTCCAATTATCCAGAACCAGGCTGACTTTGCAGAGATAGTGGCCATAGAGATTCCTGCGCCACAGTCTACAACAAAAACAGTGATTCCTGTCATTGAGCCAAATGATATCCACTACTGTTGAGGAAAACATGTCTGATGAGCAGTCCCTTATCAGACAGTTCTCTTTGGTTGCCATTCCCTTTGACTGAAATAAAGGATTTTCCATGTTGCCTCAGAAGCTTGGTTTCATTTAATGAGACTCTGTAGTATGTGAGGCCCCACAGTGAGCTGTTCCTCCCTGTGTACTCATACGCCAACTGAAGACAGACAAGGCGAGCTCTGACTTACCACTATCTGATTTGTCTCTCTTTGATGAATGTGCTTTATAATACAATTAGACGATTTTACAGCAAGTTAAGTGAATGAATTACACACCCACATTGCTGTTTTGGTGACGCTGAATCAGAATTTTACAATGCAGAGAAGTTGTGAGATGAATCAGGGGAGAGGAGGAAAAAAAGGAACAAAAAAGTACAGAAAGCAAACAGAAAAATTTGGGTCTATAAGTGAGGACTGAATGCAAAACTTTAATTAAAACTAAAGACAACCTCGGTTCCATGTAATAACACAGCAGCATTTTTTCTCTAATTTTATACACTTCGCCTAAAGTAATTATTTCCTCTCCCTAACCTTAGCCAGCAAAATTCAAAGACTGCTGAAAGTAAAAGCAGGAGGGACTTCAAGCCATATATCAACAGAAAAACAACATACAAACTATTAGCTGCATTCAGACAACAGCTAATACTTCACAAAACACTGATGCTAAAATGGCACATTTCACTCACACTATCTGTGAAAAAATACATTCTATGCTTCATGTTTTGATATTAATACACATTGTGCTGATACTAGCTACTTTTTGCTAGTAAATAGATTTCTGGCTAATTACAAAGGTTAAAAAAAAACCTTGCTAGCATTCTTTTTCATTAGCTTGAAGACTTCCAAAAATTTTAGCAGGTCACAAAACAAATACCTCTGTAAGTATGTTATAATACAGTACACTAGAATGCAGTACATGGCACTTAATCACAATGGGTTAGTATTGCTGTTTTACACTAACAGGAAGTGACGACGATCTAACTGCATCTGTTTTGTTCTACTTCTTTTTATACAGCAAGTTATAAATAGATGTTAGGCGATCATAATTGATTTTTGGCAGCTATTATCACTTACTATTAGAGTATTGCAACTTGTGTTTTACCTTAACATTATTTGCTTTGATTAAACAAACTTATTTTGCCTTACAAACCTTTTCCTTAGTTGAAATCTGCTGCCATTGCTAATAACACTTCACCTAGGTAGCGCTAGCATGCTAATAGTCATGCATGCTACACCAATACTGCATTCATTGAGGGTTTGAGGAGTCCGTGGTTCCACACCCAACTCTGTGCCAGTTGTCAGTGTGCCAGTACTTCTCAGTGAGTACACACTGTGCACACTTATGCGCTCAGATGTTTAGTATTTTGTACAGGAGCATGTGATTTGGGACACACTGTGTATCTGCTATGGTCGTTACTAAAACCTTTCCCTTTGTGCCTTACCGTCAAACAGTAGCATTCGTTTTGAGCCTCCTCCTACAGCTAACAGGTATTAGTGAGTGATAATGCTATTAGGGGTGTGAATCCCTCCTTGTGGAGACGATTCGATTTGAATCTCCATTCACAGGCTGAGAGACTAAATTCCAGGCCCCTTGTGCAAAAATGCTGACATTATATTTATGGTGTTCAGTTTTCATCACACACACCTGCCTAGGTGTCTCATTTTTACAGTGAGTTGGGAATACATGTTGAATTGAGTTTTTACCGGTACATAAATATTTGTCCTCAACTTAAAGGAAATTTGAATAAACACCATGACAGAGCTCTGTCTGTCCACTAGAACAGGAGAAAAGTGCATTAAATAGTGTTGTAAACAATTAAACAAAAACAGCTCTCTATAAATTGTTTTCTTTTCTCATAATTTCTATGATTGTAATTATTTAGTCGACATGCTGCTCACACGTTGCTATCTCTCTCTTGCTTTGTATCTGACTGTTTTTGCTTTTGAACTGACATCCAGCTCAGCGCTCTCTGTTTAAGATCACATGAGTGAGCTCAGACATATTGATTATGTCACCAAATCAATCACCCTGATCAGCACTTTCCAATTGTAAACCCTAGGAATAAACCAGGCTGTGGACACCGTGATAATTAAAGGATTTTTCTAAGTTTTGACTAATAAAAGGGTTTAATGTTTAAGTATGTTTGTGCTACATTTAGTGTGAGCATCCTGACTAATCTTTAGTCATATTAAGTCCACATGACTGGATTTCTGAGGGAGAGAACTGTGACTTATGTATGAAAGCTAAATTAAAGTTCATCTTTATTGGCATATGACTTAGCTATTGTTAATGGATTACCTTATTAGAAATAAATGCCTGTATTAGCTTATTCCCTAGCACACTCTAGCTGGCTTATATAAGCCTACTAGCTAGCACTGTGTTATGTTAGTGATAAAAGTTCCTTGCTAAGCTAACATTCACTAGAGCATGTCTGAGTCCTGTTGGAAGTTCTTTGAAGTTTTTGTCAAGTTTTAATAGATATAATCAAGATACATTGAAAACATTAGGACATACTGACTCACAGCAGAAAGCTCTGATATTGTAACGGAGTCTTAGGTGGGTTCGTTTAGTTTTTATTATGGTGGAAATAAAGGCAACCTGCCTACCTGTTAATGAATTTTTCACACATTCAACAATATATTAAAGAGATTTTAAAAGTAAAGAATCGTTTCATTTACTATGGACAAAGTATGCAAAAGGTATGTAAATTAATGATATCTCCAGTCACAAGATGAGGCCATTAGTCTAGTTTGACTGAGAGAGTCTGATCAATAACTCATATGCACCTAAAACTTTGTTCGTTTTATAACTTTAAGATGCTAGTAATTATTCTGAAATGTCGTATTCTTATATTGCATTATATATGTATTATATCCCTATGATCCTGTCTTTCCCATTTACTGACATTCTTTTTGATAGAACATTTTCACCCAGAATGGGTAAAACCTGGATGGGTTGATCCTATAATAGGTGGAATGTCTAGGTTTAACTTAAAATATGGTCTTGTGTTTCTACACATTCTCACTGCTCACAGCAGACATGACTCAGGTATAGGTTGATTACTGATACAGATTTTTAGGTCTTACAACATTAAAACAGTAGTTATAAAAAATAAAATTTGCATTTTAGCTTCCCATCCTGAGTATGTCAGAGGAAAATGGTTGCTCTGTGATCATGATCAATGGATTCCCATCATAATTAGGCTAATTGTCAAGTATACAACCTGCCTAAAACAGCAGTTTAGATCACAAACTGCTAGTTGAGCGTTATATTCTACCATAATGTCAAAATGGTGATACAGACAAACAGATATGGTGTTAACCCTTCCTTAAGTGTCGGCCCCTCTGAATGCTCCCCCCTCTCCTCAGTTACACAGAAGAGATTTCAGGTTGGCCTGTTGATGATCAATACAGGGCACTGTGACATACCTCTCAAAGTCAAGCCATTAAAAGCCACCATCTAGGTCCAATCAGATAGGCTTTTGCTGCCTCATTCATTCACACTTAGCTGAGTCACAATCCACCGCTCCGCATGGGTTTCACGTCACGTTCTTTGTCGCTGCCTCTTTACGGCTAGTGTGAGGTTTTCCCTTGCTGCCAGACTAACCTCACACCTCCACTTTGTCCACAATCAGCACTTCTATTGTATGAGCGGCACGCCAGCTGTAGTGTTAGTCCTGACACATCGAGTAAAGCGTTGTGACATAGGGTCATTTCTGCAGGCCACTCTCCATCTGCAGATGTCAGGAAGCAGAGTCACTCATGCAGGTGAAACTTTACATTGTTGTGTAACTCCATCAGAGGAGATGTGCAGCTGCTCCTGCACAGGAGACTTTTCCTTGCATAGATTTGTGAATAATTCAAATGTTGGCATGTTTAGTTTATTTATGTTTATGGTACATGGCAGAAGGGAGAAGTCTGGCTGACGGCATCAGTCAGAAACATGCAGTTCTTTTTCTTGACAATGTGACAACACTCCTGGCAAGCACAGTGACTTCATTCTGTACAAACATCCAATATGCACAAAAAACTATATGTCTGAGTAAGGTGTTGTTTAGTCTGTTTTGGCTTTTTAATCCAGCATATTTGATTTGAAATAGAATAACACTTTCAGCCACTACCAGTGACACTTCTTTATGTGTGATTATTAAGAAGAATTTGTCAAAATGATACATTAATAATCAATAAGAAGAAGATTAATTGATGAAAAGTTTCCACACAGTCTACTGATGGCTCCTCGGTTAAACCAGATACAACATGCTTGAAGCTCAGCAGTCAACTGATGCCCAACCTCCACAGAGAAACTCACAGAATTTTAGGAGCACTCCTAATAAGGGTGCAGGACTTTGACCTGTGCCACTGTCCATCTTGGCTATGATGCTGACTTTGGAGCATAAAATCATGTCCCTTTCATAAGTGCAGTATCTGCAGAATTTTCTGTAGAAACTGCAAATGGCAAAATTGATGGTAAAAAAAATAAGTCATGACCTTTTCCTCAAAAAATGTACACTAGCTAAACATGAATGGTGTAGGACTGAATTTGAGTTGTTTAAAAAAAAAAAGTATTTACAGTAAGTTATACTGCTGTTGGGGTTTTGTTCCTCTTTTTCACTATGCCTATTCTTTGTTTCTGGTTAACCCTTGATGTCATTATAATGTGACTCATCTCATGGAGTCAGACTATACCTACCACCACACCTGTTTTTCCCATTTTATTATTTCTCACAGGAAACTCCTGTGGCTTTAAAGGCCCTTCAACCTTTCTATAAATAACTTACACGGATCCAAATGTTTTTTGTTTATCTAGAAATACCAGAGTTGCCCAATCATCAGTGAATCTCCTCATTTCCCATCTATCCCTGCGACCTGGGAACCATAATGTAATTTGAGGGGTGTGTTATAAAAGTTGGAGGAAGAAGGAAACTGTCAAGACAGGTATTTCATATTTGAGGGTGCTTTCACACCTACATTATTTGGTCTGGACTTTCAGACTTTTCAGTTTCTGAGCCTGATGAAACCTCCTCTGGACCGTGGTCCAGAGCAAAAAAGCTGGACCTTAGTCTAACAAAATGAGGTGGTCTCGGTCCAGACCGAACTGAACCTCTGCAAGGTGCATGCCTAGTGTTAGAAGGGACATTTTATGCAAAAATCACTTTTTCAGGCTTTTAAAACAAAAATATGTGCCCCTGGCCTGTCCACAGTCCCCTCAAGTACCAGAAAAATCCATTTGCTTCAGAAAATGTGTGCTTAAACAAGCCGTTCTCAGATTTTCCCCTCATGACCTCATGTGGGAAGTTGGCACCGCCCCCAGATTTGGTTGGTCCTACCTGCTTGGAAGAAAGTTCCGCCCTCCTCTCCTGATCGGATTTAAAGCCACAGACAAAGAAACAGGTCATTCTGAGGAGGGCTGAAACAGAGGGGTTTTAGACGTGCAGAAATCTAATACAGGAGTGTTTGTCCCGCAACAGACTTCACAGGCATGTTTTGGAGACCTCTAAAACCAATATTAACTTGTTTTAAAAGGGTAAAATATGTCCCCTTTCAAGCATTATTGCAACGGTTTGGGCCTGTGTATCAATGACAGGAAATCATGGCATGAGAACCAGAAAAAAGAAATCCAACACCAAAACAAACGAGCCGTGGAAGCACATGGGGAAAAGAGAGGACCAACTGTCGCGCTGATCTCAGAGGCCTGCTGACCAACTAACCAATCAGTGTAAACTATAGAGAAACGCAGCCTACGTTGTTAATGACGATTTCTCATCTGTTTGTCATGTAAATTCTGTTAGTCCATTTGCAGTAATAATGTGAAATCAAAACCAAACTAACCAAATTTGTACAATGTAACTAAAACACGAGCCTTGATCCGGACCCTAATCCAAGCTTTCAGGTTTGAAAACACCCTTAATATCAGCTCCAAACTTTGCCATAGTTCTGGAGCACAGCTTTCATGCGCCTTTGACCGTTCAACCCCCAAATCTACCCTGTTATGAGCCTTAATGTTAAGGATTATGTATGAACTTGCAAACTTTTATCAGGCTTTAGGTCTACATTAACAAACCTTTCAAAAATGCTAATGGTATGAATGCATATATGAGGACATTTAAAAGCTTTATGTACCAATCAACTTCTGGAACTGTGTTGTTGTTGTTAATAAAGTGCTGAACAATCATGTAGTTTCCTCACATTTAACTAATCCAAACAGGTGTTTAGTCCTTGTTTTAAGACATTAAGGGACTGCAGGAACCTTTGGGCTTTGGCATAATAAATTTGAGTTGATTTTGGCAAATCAGTATGAATGAGGTAGGAGTCTTCGTGGGTTTAAACTCTAAAATGGTTGATGATGATATAATCTAATTTTAAGATAGGATTCAACAACAAACTTTATTTTCTTAACACCAGCCAGATCAGCATCTGAACTTTAAATAGCTGAAGCACAAACCTGGCAGAGAAACACCAGGGAAGATGCCAAACGTCTGCTGATGTTTATGGGTCACAGAGTCCAGCCAAGAATAGATAGTAAAAGATATCCACCTAAATAAGAAAAAGGAGATTTGTGCAATTTGCATTGACTTTAGCCAAAAATGAAGCACTGTGTGTTAAGAAATGACACATTCTCTGCACAGTGCACCTAGGGTGGATGTTGGTTTCAGATAAAGATACAGCATTAACTGATATTACAATATTAAAGGTGTGGAAATGCACATTCAATTTCAGGTTGATGGACATCAACACTTTTTTACTGACCTTTGGTGCCTCATTTAAACACAAAGGATATCTCGGTGCATTTTGTGTGGACTGTTAAAAATAATGATGTGACAAAGGGCACACTAATAAGGAATCAGGGTGTAGGTCCTGTGCTGTCTGGCTCACTTATCACCACTCCCCATGACTTGTCAAACTTTTTCTGTGCTTGGATACAAAAAGGCTTTTCTTTGAGTGTGTAATATTGTCATGCTGTTGGGTTTATGTTTGTGATGCTACTGTTGATCATCAACCTATCATTATCAGCTGGGTTTATTTGAAATACTTGACTGGAGAATTGGGAATAACGCTATAACTCAGTCACTCGACCCCCTGGTTAATACTCTGACGTCTGTGGCCTAGAGAGGCACTGTGTGTGTGATGTAGTGCAAATATAAAGGCTAATTGAATTGCCAGCCTTAAGTATTAGTTACAAAGCATTGTGAATCAATGTTGACTGAAATGCAGCTCTTTTAACTGTTGGCCTGTCAACTTGTCTGCTGCTTTAACTGTTTCTGCTCAGTCATCCACTTGCAGCAGGTGGGTTGACCCCTTTGAGCCTCTTTAGTTAAAAATATTAATCCTATATTAAAACCAGTGTTAAAATCCTTGTTGAAACGGGCAGATTAAAATCTGTTATCAAACTAAAGCAGCTGACATATTATGTTATGATGTGTTTAAGGTATGCACTGATGTGTCAGTTTAACATTGGTATCATCTGATATCAGCCTTGATGAAAAACATCCACATTTGGCAAATTATCAGCTTGAAGAGATATCATTGGTCACTGTTTATCTTTCATGTCCATTCAATTTAATAGTTAAATCTGTCATACTTAACTGGTGTATCAAAGAAACAATTTCTCTCTGGGCAGAAGAGGTGAACTGTTGGACAAACTCTGATTTGTTTTTATGGTAAAACATGAAAGAAAATGGCTTTGTGGGAGTCATGCATCAAAAGAGTTTCAGGATCGTGTTTACATGTGGTTTCTTCTTTTGTATGATCAAGCTTTAACTTGCATTTGTGGACAGCACAGTGAACTGTGTTGACCAACAAGAATTACCTCCGCCAAGGAGGTTATGTGATCGGGTGGGCTTGTTCATTTGTTAGTTAGTTAGTTTGTTAGTTTGTTTGTTAACAACATAACTCAAAAAGTCAAGGACAGATTTTAGTGAAATTTTCAGGAAATGTCAGAAATGGCATAAGGGAGAACTGATTACATTTTGGGAGTGATCCAGATCACCATCTGGATCCAGGATTTTTTTTTAATTTCTGTACTATCGGGAAATAGGGCCTATGGCGGAGTGCTTTTCTAGTTTGTGAAAGTGATCCTGAGCCCATGCAGGGATATCCCGTATAGAATCACACCTGTTTTAAATGCAGTGCCACCTAAGGGGAAAAGATCACAAGCGTCCAATATTGACATTCAGCCTTGACTAACTTGAATAAATAGTGTTGTTTGGAGGGGAAATTTGTTTTTTGAGCAATAGAAAGAAAGTGCATCATTTGCACAGTATAACTTTGTCAGTGTTCTGAGTCTTAAAACCTTGTATTTATTTGACTGAACTTTTTAGCCTGTTGATGGATTTGATAATTTTTTCACTATGTTGATTGTGTTAATTCATACAAATCAACACATATAATGACTGAGTCATCACATTTTTTACTTCAATATACTGCTCTGTTGATGTAAAATAATGTTATGCTTTCACCTGTAAGAGACTGACAAACCACAAAAACCAGCTGCTATATCAAAACACAAAATATGATCAATATCTATATGGATCCTGGCTGACTGGTAATGAGGTGCAAAAAAATTGACCAGGACATCCCTAGTGTATTCTGCAGTGCTTGCTCCAGCATGGTGAGTATACCTTGTTGAGTACCTGTGAGACAAAGAGGGATAATGAGTCAGTTTTTATACCTTTTTATACAACAGCAGGCTAGGAATGAAAGATCCTGTTAATCTAAATTGTGATTCACTGTGTTGGTGGACTTTATTACCTTGTACTTCAGAACTCTCTGTGTAAAGGGGTATTCAGTAATGTACAGGTAGATTTTTTTGTTTGCTGAATATATTCCTCTTTAGCAAACAAGGAGCCATTCCATCTGTGTCTGAAAACAAACATTTGTCCAGTTGCTTTGTGGGTCCAGAGCTTGTAACAGTGCCGGAGCAGGTGGACCTCATTGTTTTGCTCAGGGCCTTTGACAGGACACTATGCACAATATTGTCTGACACAGAAGTGACCCAGGACACTCCAGCTGCGGGCTGGTCACACGACTTCAAGGCAAACCTGCTGAACACAGTGTCAGGAAGTGTCACCTAATACTAGCTGACAGTTTGTGTGGCGTTCAGTCGAGTTTTGGGGGATTTTAGACAGTATGAATGATGACTTTCTTACTCCTAGGAGTGAGTCCACAGTATGTCGGCCTACTGAGCTGTCACTCTGCCCCTCAGAGCTGTTTCAGATGGCTTCACAGGTTGAGCTGTATGTCTTCTTTAGCTTTTCATTTGAGCTGGGTCAGAGTGCACAGAGTCTGACAGCAAAGTACAAACAAAAATCTTTTTCTCAATTGTTTCGTGTCACTTCTGTTTACCTACACATCTATCTCTGCCCTCTCACTGCAGCTTGGCCACATCCGCTCCTTGGTGCCCACTCTGGATGGATTGTGATTAGCATATCTAAACAATAGGAGCTGATTGTTTGTGTTTTTGCCGTGTTGGACCTTTTACGTTCCATTGATCAGGCATTGATTAACTTCTCAGCAGCATTGATCCCAGGGTGAGTGTGTTCATTTCAGCTGACAGCTGAAGGGCGTGTGCTCACACTTTTTGCGTATTTGTTGACTCACTGGGAGAAAAATGGGTGAAACACTGTTGATTTACACTCAGAGAGACACTATCTATATTTTTATTGATTAATTTGTTTGCCGTGTGGTGTGGTGATGCTGTTGAAGGTCGTCCTGTTTTACTGAGGAGACTATATTATACTCTGTCCAACAAGATATAAAACATTTTCCAAATCTTTGAGAGTACAATTCAGTACAGTACCATCAGCTACATGACTGCGTCAGTGGCCTCCAAATAGTTCAATATAAACTGAACATTATGACCGTCATAAAGGTGGAATTTAGTGCAGGGCTGCTTTATTACACTGAGTCATTGTAGGTAAAAATTGCCTTACAGCCTATCTAGGGGAAGTTGACCAAAGATATGAATGAACTTATCTGATCAGGTCCTTAATGCTTTAAACTGCTTATTCAAAAATATCATTATAATGATTATCATTATCTCACAAGAATTGTTCTAGGTTTGTGGGTGGCTGTCCTGTTTCTGATTTTTTTTTTTTTTTTTTTTTTTAATAGAAATGACTGACAGTATTCTTTGCCTCTCCCAAAAAAAGTCCATGAAAATTTTAAAATCAACAATGTGTTTTTTCTGTCCATAAGTGCCTAAAACAAACTATGAGCACCTTCAAATACCACGTTGTTGATCTCAGAACCGTTTGGTTCTAGTTAAGCCACCATTTAGCATTAAAAATCTTCCAGGAAACGTTTCCTTTCTTTGTGGCATTAATATCTGCAATACATACATTGTCATTACTTTGCCTATTCGATCCTTGGAGTATTGCCATATCTCTGATGAGAGCACAGTAGAATCACAGAAAGTTACAGCAGGTTGGCTCTTGCCACTTCAATAGTTAAAGCCTGAAAAAGAAACGGATTTTAAATCGTTTTCTCACAGTTAAGGGGAATAAAGTTAGCAAAAATGAATGTGATGATGCAGATTCATAAGAAGGCAATACTTAACCTGCTTACATCATTCTTGTGTGTTTTTAGAAATGTGAAAAGTACTTGTAGCAACAGTCGTCGCTCTGTGACTCAGTCACAAGACTTGCTTTTGCTCTTTGTGGCTTAAAGGAGTTTTGGATGCTCTGCTCTTGCAGCATATTCTAGTCTGGGGGAAACTGGTCTCTTAAAGTCCCAGTAAAGGGATAAAAAAGTCTTTAATTTAGGTTTTGCATTTAACAGGCCACTGTGTTATGAACCACTGGGCCAAATTTCAGTCATGAAAAACATCTCTAAGTCTATAGAATTAAGCTTCAAACTCATGAAAAATGAGGCAGTAATGTCTGGTAGATGGTGTGGGTGTGTCCATTGAATGAGCTGACGCCACGCCCAGTCAAGACAAATACAACCCTCTCAAATAGAAAAAAAAAATGCTACAGCCTGAATGGAGGGAATGGAGGGCTCTCTGCTATGCTGTTATGTTCCAATCCTCTTTTAAAGCCACCAGAGAAAAAAAACACATTTATGTCCTGAAAGACAAACAGATTAGAGCCAAAAGAAAAAATGTTTTATTTTGTCAACCAGTGTTTAACACTTCAAGTATTCCTTATATCTCATTTTCCTAAATTATATGAAGTTATGTTTCTTCCCTGTTTATGAGACATCTTTGTTGTTAAGTTGCTGAAAACTCTCCATTTCCTGAAGCTGCTCTTCAAAATAAAACTGTTCAATGATGATTAGCATTGGAGACTTTTATTATGGCAGACTTGGAGGAATTGGATGTGTCGATTATTGAATACATTAATAAACTTAACATTGCAATACTAACAGACATGAGGGATTGAAGTGTGGCTGCATGAGAGAGACAAAGCCGCAGTCTGCTTCTTTTATCATTCAGGACTTAGGACAATTGAAATTGAAATATGAATTTAAAACATACCTTCAGCAGGTAAGGTATTTGTTCCTGCTGCGTTTTGTTCAAATGACAAATAGACAGGCACTCCAGCAATTAGCCTGCCCCTTGACCTTACAGTGAACTATTGCCAGAGCAGAGAAAGAAGTCTGTTCTCTGTCAAAAATTATCCTGTTAAAATCCTTTTTATGACCTGTAGGCCACCGTGGCTGAAAGATTTGGCAAACCACAATGAACAAAAACACAGTATTTAGCTGGTTGTTTTTTATGTTTCACGTCTGTAACTTTGTCAAGTGTTCTTAAATAAAGATAAAACATTGAGCATTGTCTTCTCTCTCCTGAAGAGAAAAAGAAAACATCTTTTAAATGTTTTAATTACATTTTTTTCATATAAAGAGAGTATGGTTATATCCTTTCTGGTGTGTTTCAGGTAAGGAATCCAATGGCTCACTGACTTCATACATAGTGCCACGCAGATTTGTGGCTCAAGATTAAATGTTTGATTTAAGGGCTGTGCTTTTATGCAGATATCCATTTACAAAGACATGTAAATCCTTGTAAGAATACCTTTGAGGGAAGCTTGTTTGTCAGCTGGGACAAAGTTCCTACTGTTTGTTGCCAATGATGAACATTTGATCTGTATACAGAATTACAATTCCTGTACATGAATGGTCATTAGAGTTTAGACAACTAATGTTACTACATAGGGAAATTATTTTTGTGAACTGTAGGCCATGATCACCAACGTTAAAACACACAAACAAAAAAAGTCATAAAATATCTTAATTTGTATGAGATTAATATAGATTATTCTAATTTATTTAAGAATTGTAAGAATTTCTAATTGATATAACCTTCAAATAGACTAGAGGGAATATATATAGATTGGTTGACTTATCAGAAGGACTTCATTGTCAGACAAAGATACATTTGACTTGAAATTTCAAACACTAAACAAAGGTTGTGGTTGGAGACAGAGCTGTTAAACAGCCTTATCGTGTTTGTACTGTTGGCTCACAAAGTCTCTGGAGCGGCTGGTCTACATTTTTTATTTTTATTTGGTGGAGTGGTTCTGAACTGGTGGGCAGCACTGAAGGAAAATCAGAATCCCAGAAACAAAAACAAAACAAGAATTTTTCTACTTGCTGCAAGATCTCAGGCAACAGAGGACATGCTTTTTTTTCAGATTTATTTTGGGCTTTTAGTGCCTTTATTTGATAGAAGAGGACAGTGGATAGAGTCAGACACAGGGACAAGAAAGTGGGGAGAGACATGCTGGAATGGTAACAGGCCGGATCCAAACCCAGGCCTTCCGTGCACATGGGGCGCACCTCAAACCACTAGGCCATCTGCGCCCCAGGAAATGATTTTTTTTGTTTTGTCCTTTTGCAGACAATTTCAGTAGCCTACATGTCTGCGTTTTGACATGAAGCAACATGTTTCCTTGTGCACCAGTTCTCCAGTAAATAAGCTATACTGGGCTTTATTGTTATTTTTGCTCTTCTCTCAGACTTCCTGAAAATGTGAAAAACACCTACTCTCACCAGGTTTATCCTTTCCCCACCTGATAAGAATAATATGTTTTCTTCACTGAGTTCTTTATTAATGAAGCATTATCTCTGCCTGTTTGTCTCTTTTTCTCTTAGTACAAACAAGTGGAGCAGTATATGTCTTTCCACAAGCTGCCCGCAGACTTCCGACAGAAAATCCATGACTATTATGAGCACAGATACCAGGGCAAGATGTTTGATGAGGAGAGCATTCTGGGAGAACTGAGCGAGCCTCTCAGGGAGGTGAGATGTACACATATATTTGGGTTTGGTGAGACACATTGAAGTTGTTCTCTTATGTTGTTAAAGATATTTATAATGATTTCTATGAGGATACTTCCTTGACTTTTGACTTTTTGTTGTTTCTTTGCACTTTCACCTCGCAGTTTTATTGAGAAGATGCTCGATCTCTCAGTGTAGTACTGCAGATGTACATCTGACAGACATTTCTTTTGTCTTAAATACAAACGTGTTGTCTTTTCTCAGGAAATTGTAAACTTCAACTGTCGTAAACTGGTGGCCTCCATGCCGCTGTTTGCCAATGCAGAGCCCAACTTTGTGACCGCCATGTTGACTAAGCTGCGCTTTGAGGTTTTCCAACCACATGATTACATCATAAGAGAGGGAACCATCGGGAAAAAGATGTACTTCATTCAGCACGGCGTCTGCAGCGTCATCACTAAAGGAACTCTGGCAATGAAACTTTCTGATGGCTCTTATTTTGGAGGTTTGATACCATGTCTGGCTGACATTTGCTGCTTTGTGCTGATTTTACTCCTTTATTTAAAGATGCCCCGCTTTCCCCCTCTTTGTTCCAGAGATCTGTTTGTTGACGAGAGGCCGACGAACAGCCAGCGTGAGAGCAGAGACGTACTGTCGTCTCTACTCGCTGTCTGTTGACCACTTCAACGAGGTGTTGGAAGAATATCCTATGATGAGACGAGCCTTCGAGACTGTTGCAATTGACAGGCTGGACCGCATAGGTAAAAAAACAACACAAACTTATCATAAAAAACAACCGAATATTTAAACTGTACAGGTTCCACTGTATGAATGAATCTGATTACTGCTAAAATTCAATCTAAACAAGCTGATTATTCAAATTTCTTGTACAAAAAATAATTTGCTACACTTACTTGAAGACACATTCACTGAAAAGTCCAGATAAACATCTTGATTAAAAACATAAAATCTAAGGCCACAAAGGCTGTTGTTTTTTGTGAGAAATAAAATTTTTTGCCAATGCAGCAAGAAAACTTTACGTAAGTGTCTGAAAAAAGGACATATAAACCATTCAGATTTAGACATCAGATTTCCTTGCACTTAACAAGTAAAGTATGCTTCCCCTATTGCCAAGTTATTTTTTACTCATTAAAAGCAAGTCAAGCTCTGTTTTTTGCTTGTTATATCTTGAAAGATGTTCTTCTAGACATGTTAGGAGAATATGGCTTGTATAAAGCATAATGAGATGTTTTTAAGCAAAAATGACAGAAATACTCCTGCATAGACTTAAGTTTTTCTGCAGTGAGTATAGCCGGACATTTAACAGTCTGTGTATACAGCTGTTTATTGCTGCTAACTTGATCCTTGGGACATTAAGAGCACACAACGCATTATGTTTTTGAATGACTATTGTTTTTCTCTAGAAGACCACAAAACATGCACACGTCATTCATTGTTACAACCCCAATTTCAAAAAAAGTTGGGATGATATTATTTATGAAGAAATTCAATGCAATGATTTACAAATTTCATAAACACATATTTTACTCACAATAGGACATTAAAAAAACATATTAGGTGTTGAAACTTTAGCATCCCCCCTCCTTTTAACTACAGCCTGTAAGCATCTGGAAAGGTAGAAGGCTGTTACTGGAGTTTTGGGAGAGGAATGTTGTCTCATTCCTGTCTGATGTAGGACTATGCTGCTCAACAATCCTGGGTATCCTTTGCCTAATTTTTAGTTTTATGATGCTCCAAATGTTTTCTATCAGTGAAAACTTTTCAGCGTTGACAGTGCCTTTCCAGAGGTGTAATCTGCCCTTGCCATAGGCACTAATGTAACCCCATACCATCAGATGCAGGCTTTTCAGATGTGCACTGATACCAAGCTGGATGGTCCCTGTCCTCTTTAGTCCAAAAGACATGGCATCTGTGGTTTTGAGAAAAAATTTAAGATTTTGATTCATCTGACCACAGAACAGTTTTCCATTTTCCATCAGTCGGTTTTAAATGAGCTTTTGTTCAGAGAAGAGCAGTGTTTCTGGATTGTGTTCATATATGGCTTCTTTGCATGTTACAGCTTTAACTTGCATTGGTGGATGGCACATGTGACAGACATTGAAATGTTCCTGAGCCCATACATTGATATCCTGTACAGAATCAAGCCTGTTTTTTAATACGATGCCACGTGAGGGACTGAAAATCCCGAGCACAGAGATTTCTCTAGATTCTCTGAATCTTTGGATGCTATTATGTTCTGTAGATGGTGGGATATTCAAAGTCTTTGCAATTGTATGTTCAGGAACATTTTTCTGAAATTGTTCTACAGCTTAAGACACAGTTTTTTTTTTTTGCAGATGGATGAACCTCTGCCCATCTTTACTTCTGAGAGACTTTGCCTCACTAAAATGCACCTTTCATACCAAAACATGTTACTAACCTGTTGCCAGTTAGTTGAAAATTCTCCTCCAGCTTTTTATAAATAGCACTTACTTTTCCATCCTTTGTAACATTGTAAAATGTCTCAGTTTGTTTTTATTTATGTTTCACACAGTGCCCAAACATTTTTAGAATTGGGGTTGTGTTTTAGTGTTTATATTTAATTCATATTAGTGTACATTAATCTCTCAAACCTTTTAACATCCAATCTCCTTGTAAGTCACTTTTTTAATTCTCTTTTGTAAAGAACATTAAATTTGTTTTAAAGGTGCCGTAGCAGTTACACTCGACCAATTGATTAATTGATTGATTGACTAAATATAATCCACATTTAACTGATGAGTTATAATGAATGTCTTATTTCAAGCGGTAACAAATAAGGCCTGAATGACTTGTAATGAGCTGAAATATCTGCAAATGAAACAAGAAAATTTCACAGCTTGAAATTTCTTGAAATGAGATTGTCTCTCATTCATTCACTCATACTCCATACCCCTGATCCCAGGCAGGCTTGCAGGGATACACCTTGAACAGGTGGCCAGACAGTCACAGAGCTGACATAGGGCCTTTCTCAAAGGGTCTGATGTCATTGCTGAAGTTCCCTCTATTAATGTTTAAACACAGCGATAGGCTGTGGGATGAACCTCTCCTCACTCTGACAGAAACAGAAACATTTGAGCATGATTACATGTCAGTCAATAATAACTTTTCAGAATCATTAAAATCACTACACAGTATTGTAGAAAACTGCATATTTGGTGGTGTTTTTAACATGTTATTTTTTTATATGATCTTATAAGATTCTTTTTTTAATGTCTTTGAAATTAGATCCTGACTTTAATGCAAATGTTTTGATTTGTACATCTGTATGCTATTATTTTTTAAACTTGTAGATGTGTTTAAGTTTGTGCAGGTGATCACACAGAACAGAATAAGAGGAGTGTTTCTATGGCAAACGATAAAAGCTGTTCAGTAAGTCAGCATCAGTGCAGACTTCCTGTTCAAAGGTTAACAGGGCACTGTCATTCAACACTCCAAAGTTTTAGACAGCACTCAATGTGGTAGACCTTCCAGGACAGCATGTAAACAGAGTGGAAGTGTTGAGGGAGAGGGAGAATAGACAAACATGTTAACACAGTCACACCTATGGACAAGTTAGACTTATAAGTAAATCCACAGAGCATGATTTTGGTCAGATGTTGTCACTAGTTTAGTTTCTCTCTTCATATTTCCATATCCACATCTGCCAACACATACCATATGTACTTTTCATAGGCTCTGCCTTTATTTCCTTGGTTTGATAAAAGAAAATGTATACAGAAATAAACCTACCTTACTACAGATCATTTTACCAACAATTTCTAGACTGATATTAAGGAAATATTTACGTATTTCTTCAAGGATTGTTATTTCATTTTCTTTACATGGAGTTTTTTTTTAAGTAAATTATTTTCCTTTTTTCGAAAAGAAAGTCCTTTGCAAAGACTTATTGTTTCTTGCAATAGGACAGACTATGCCCTATCTTTATCCTGTTATATCAGGAAATGCTGGGTCTCTGTATGCAGCTTTGTTTGAGGCAGAATTTTAAAATGCTCTAAAAATTAAACCCCAAGTACAGGAAATGAAATCATATTGTTAATAGAAGATATTTTAGAATATTAGTGTTGAAATCTGCGGTAAAATGAGCTGTGCTGTTCCCTCAAATGGACACGGGACACTGTAACAGTAGATGGGAGTACAGGGTGACACGTCCATTTTCCTCAGGGCTTGTTCTGCAGGAGGATGTACCTGCTGTGAAGGACATCACACGCTATATCTAACTCAGATTGTTCTCTCTTTCCAAATCCTCTTGTTTCCATTATTTACTCTTTGTTCTGCTCTCTGTCCTCTCTGTCCTGTCTGTTCTCATTTTGTTCTTTGATAACCGGCCCATTTCTTTCTTCTTTCAGGTAAAAAGAACTCCATCCTGATGCACAAGGTGCAGCATGATCTCAACTCGGGGGTCTTTAACAACCAGGAGAACGAAATGATTCAGGAGATTGTGAAGTATGACCGTGAGATGGTGAAACTGGTAGACCTGCAGCGGCCACGGGCCATGTCTATGACCCCCTCCATCGGTGGGATCTTTGCTCCTCCTGGTCCACAGCAGACTGGCTCTGCTATCGCCACTCTACAGCAGGCTGTGGCCATGAGCTTCTGTCCTCAGATGGCGAGTCCTCTGGTGGGCCCAGGGACCCTGCAGTCTCCTCGGATGGTTCGGAGGTTTCAGGTGGTGCAGAATCTCTCCAGTCCGGTCTCCATGTCTCCTCTTCAGTCTCAGCCCCCTCAGGCATTCGGCGGGGCATTTGGATCTGCGATCTCTAGTCCGCCCGTCCAAAGCCCACTCGCCGCTTCAGGACGGACT
This sequence comes from Cheilinus undulatus, assembly GCF_018320785.1. Lineage (NCBI taxonomy): Eukaryota > Metazoa > Chordata > Actinopteri > Labriformes > Labridae > Cheilinus > Cheilinus undulatus. Next base: position 29,108,644 of record NC_054877.1, read on the forward strand.
TTCCAGTACATGGCGAGCGCAGGACCTTCTGGTTCCCAGTTGTCCCTAGTACAGCACCATGCACCCAGCCCCACACAGACCCAGCAGAGGCCGGCCTCACACAAGAGCACCCACTCCCTTCATACGGGCAGCCTGAGCCAGGATACCAGGGCGCTGTCTGCCTCCCAGCCTTCACTCCCCCAGGAGGGAACACCACAAGCTGCCTCTGCAGCACCCAGCCCTCCGCCCTCCACGCGCACCTCCAACAACTCCATTGGTCCCTCTCAACCGTCTCACCCCAGCCTGCCGGGGCCATCAGGGGTGGGAAGATCGGCGGGAGCTCAGCAGAGGGTGGCCTTTGCCTCCACACCCCCACCTGGTGGACCCTCTGGGGTGGGGGCAGTAGCAGCAGCTGCTGGATCAGGACCTCCAGACTCTGGAGTTCCTAAGAAAGATTCAATTGTCAGCCTTCCAGAGCTAGACTCTGCCAGATCCCGGCTGTCTTCCAACTTGTGACCCTGGTAGAGTTCAGGAAAGAGGCCTTTTTTGTAGGAGAATCTGTTTGTTTGAGGTCAGTCCAGCTGATCTGTCAGCCTGCTAAATGACCAATCAGCTACCGCCAGCGCCACACGTCATTGGACCTGGATGCACTGTGTGCTGGAGTCAGCAGAAGGAAAAGAGCAACTCAAAGCTTTGAGACACTTTGACGAGGAGGAGTCTATACAATTAAACTAGTATAACTTAAGGTGGAACTGGTCTAGTCTACTGTGCCAGCACCTTTAGTCTTAGTATCACCCCTTACACTCTGCTTCCAAACACTTACTGTATATCGCTGTCTTTACTGTAAAGATATGAAGAAGAGTACGATTAATGTAACTATTGCATACTGTGTAGAATCCATGCAATGCAATCTAGCTGGAGCTGGACTTAAAAATGAAAATCAGGGACTTGAGGTCAAATGACAATGACATTTTAAGCGTTCAAAAAGTGTTTTGAGTGTCATTTTCTTTCCGTATAAGCTGTTGTAGCAAAAGAACACATTGCTCTTCATATTGTTTCAAATAGTAGTGAAGTAGTGTTTTAGACCGCTGGTCGATCTTACATCGATGTGTAAATAGTTGATGAAAAAAGTATGGAGGGATATTATATTCATTGTATCTACCCAAACCAAAGTTGAGCTTGAACACAAAGTCTGGTTGTGTCTGTATCAACTAAAAAAGGAACATAGAAGAAAATGCCATTTATTTAACTGCCTTGATTCAACGTTAGAAGCCATATATTTGGTTTGTGTGTTTGTGTATACGTGGGCGTAAGTTTGTGTGCGTGAGTTTGTTGGTTACGTTTCAGTTCTATTTTCAGAGAATGAACTCACACACTCGCTACACTGCTTTGTCGAGCGTGATCAGTTTGACGTCGGCTCTGACCTGTTTTTCGCGAAACACCTTGGAGGCGGTCGGACGTTTTGTCGACGTTCTGATTGTAACCCTGAAGGCAAAGGTGGTTAAATTATCTGAGCTTTATCGAAAGAAAACATTTGTGAACAACCCATACTGTATACTTGCTTGTTTTTTTGTCTAGGTTTATTGATTAACACATGCAATATAATTCTGCAATACTCTACCCCGCCTATATATAAATATATATGAATATAAATATCTATACATATGCTGTACAGGAAAGTGAACTTGTTTATTTTTCCTTTTGTTTTCTTTTCAATGTCAAACCTTAAAGAATCCAGCAGCTATTGTGGCTTCACTTGAGGTATTGTAATCCAGTGACCATGTTGTTACCTTAACCAAAAATGTTGGAGGGAATGAGAGGGCGTGCCGTGTCATTTTTGTAGAAAACAGAAGCAAACAGGTTCATAGTCACAGGAGGAACCCATGCTTTCAGTTCAGCAAGTCAGAGCCTCAAAAACGTCACTTTAAAGCCCATTTGATATAAATTGTAAGCTGAATGGGGGGGTTTTGGGGAGGGCAAAAATGCTTCACTTGTAAAGACACTCAACTCCATATCAAAGTCTCTGTGTGCCCCCATGAATGTCTCAACATTTCAATCCTATGGTTCAAATTTTTAGCTGTGGTTGAGGCTTTGGTTGTATTTGTTTGAAATCTTCTGATCCTGCTGAACCTAAAAGCCTTCTCTTGCTGAATGTATGCCATACGAGAAGGAAGACAGCTAATCAGATATAAACTGCCATGTAAATAAAGGGACGGAGGTTTAAAGAGGCTTTTACGATGCAAGGGGGTTGTGGGCGTTGCTGTATGTGTTGCTGAGTGTCTGTGCGATCTTTTTCGGTTCAATGATGCTTCTCTGGGTGGATTGTTGCTGTATTTACCTGTATGTCCCCTTTTTCCCTTACACATGAGAGGATCCTTTTTCCCTAGTAATTTATTGATCCGGGCGTGAACGAGAGAGACGTAACTGCTTTGAACTTTAAAGCAAGCACTGAGGACATTCAGTTAAGCACCTTCTGTCGCACTTCGACCTTGTAATCAAAATGAAAATCAATGCTCTATTCTACTCAAACGGCTGCGGTACTTCTCCCAGAGCTGTTTATCTAGTTAAAGAAAAAAAAGTAAGGACGAAAAGTGAATCCAATTGGGGTAGAAAATAGACAGCTGATTCAATGTGTTAAATAAACACTGCGTCCAACTTTGTCGGGCTCTGAGAAATCGATCCGGAGCCAAACTGTAAAATCGATACGATGGACATTTCACTCAGGTTTGCTACCTTTCCAGAGAGATGTATTGATCGCCACAGCGTGGCTTTCCATTGATTTATGTAGACTCGTCCATCCTCCCATAATCAACCTGTTGATTTAACCATGCTGAAAGATTCCCTTTGAATTTTGATTGGCTGAGAATAACAAGGAGTATCTTAATTTATTTTAGCTTTGAAATTTTTTCTGAAACAAAGTGAAGGTGATTGTTTTTAATCCAAGGGCTTCATTCTAAGGCTTGTAAACCCTGGCTCACTGTCCCATTTTCAGTTCCTGTTTCTTTTTTAATGCACTAAACCTTGCTCTTTAGGTTACAACCTCTTCATCAGCATAACTTTGTATTGTTTTTCTTTCTATGGGGAAGGTACATGCCAAAATGTGATTGTGGATGAACCAAGTCCATTTGAGTCAATAGCTGTTGTGTGCTTCGATACTGTTCCAGTGCAATCAATTGGTCCTCTTCCCTGTTCCTTTGTGCTAATACCAGAGTTTGCCCTATTAAGCTGCTATCAGGACTGTGCTGATATTATTTGAAGGAGTCCACAGTCAGCGAGAGCAAGATGGATGGAGAGTTTAAGAGCTTCAGGAACGTTTCAGGCAATATCAGGCACCGTCTCTATTCCATCGCATCCATCCAGTATAAAATAACTCACTTCCACTCAAAGGATGGCATCCCAGACTTTGATCAGTACCACTCTGTTCAAACCCTCCGCCATGAGCCTGATACGGCGCTAACACCGCACACTTCTGTCAGATATCTGTTCTGTGTCCCAGTGTGTCCTGGCTTCCAGCCGTTGTCGACGTGTGTGTGACACTACGCTGTGGTCTGTCTGATGACGGGGGGTTCAAAGTGCGATTGTTTAATGGTTCTTCTTCTGGACCTTGCTGTGAAGTGGGATTGAAATCCCTCATACATGTTTGACACTGACTGACAATTATTGAGAGTTTCTATGTTTCAAACCTCTCGTTCTTGCTGTACCAGATATTTAAGGGTACTGAATGCCTTGGTGTTGATATGTTAGCAAATCAGGGTATTATTTTTGTTTGTTAAAGTGTCTTTTGATTATCGGTATATTCTGTTCAGTTATTGTTTTTGCAATGTGCCCCATGCACATGGACTGTATATACCTTGTGCCTAGTATATCTAGTTTCCACATAGTCTATTTTTGTGGTATGTATGTGCCTGTAAAAATGCAAATATGTGTTTTTATTTTCAACTTGCAATATATGTAAAAACATTAGATGAAGACTAGTATTGCTGAATTAAAATGACAATGTCAGTATATATAATTTTCCCTGATTTGGGAAACACAAAATTGCACATTTTTGTTGGTTTGAGCCTTCCAACACCATGCGCGCTGTACTCTGTACTTTCATGTCCTGTACATACGGTATACACAGAGATGTGGGGCACATTGTCGTGTTTGTCCACAACCTGCTGTATCAGTAACATTTTCTACAGTGAGAGGGTGAGCTCTGATGACAGGCTTCTGGTGGATATGGGCAGTCTGGACGTTAGCTTAGACGACCTGCTTTGCTGCACAGAACCAAAAGTGATGACAAAAACAAAACAGTGAAGACGCCTGCACAATATCAATAAGACAATACAACACAACATGAACATGCTGGAAAATCTTTTTTCAAACCGTATTGTTGCACAGGTCTCTAGACAGTGACGCTAGTTGCACACTAATCTGGTGTTTTCAGAAAAAAAAAAAAAAAAAAAAGATCTCTCAAGGCTGAGTGAGCCTCGACAGTCACGAGCTCGACCCTGTGTTGAGTTACCTTGACAGCTTGCAGCAGAGTGCATGCTCGTGTTTTTCTTCTGTGTGCGATTCTTAGTGGGACCTTCAGATCTAGACACTGTCATGTACCAACTACTGTACAATGATTTGATTTTGTCTTACAGTTAAACCTTTGTGTCGTAGCTACTGTAGCCTGCTTAGCTTACCTAAGCCTTCTCTCTGCTTCAGGACTCTGTGTATCGTGTGCTTGAGTTTGTTTGTGCGTGTGCGTGTGTCCCTGTGCCTTTCCTTCTATAATGTTGGTCCCACTTGAGAATACGACGCCATTTTTAAGGGGGTTTCAGACCCACATGACGCTGAGAGAGACACTGGCACAAATCCACTAAAAGAAACCTGACACTGTAATGCTCCTAGAAACGACTCTAGACTTTAGTAGCATTCCACAGCATGCACGAGAAGCTTGGTGTGGGCATCCAGACACACTTTACCAGCACCATGTAGACAACAGCACAGATATATCTGACACAGTGTGTCTTCTCTCTCTCTGGAGGCCAATCTGCAACCATTTCAGACTGTGCTCGGCTTCTGCTCTTAACTTAAAGTATTTCCAGCTCTATCTAAGTTGATGTCTACAGTCCGGGAACAAATCAGCTCCGAGCCCGAGCTGCAGCATTTCCTAATTGATCTCAAAGGGGAGGGGAAAGGGAGGGTTCTGGGGGTTTACTTTGGATTCTGGTGATATTCGTCGCTGTCCGGTCCTTTCAGACTGAGATGCACAGCTAGCAGCGAGGGCGTTCTGATTTGATCCTGTGTCTAAAAAGGCTGTCTAATCCACCACCTCTGCTGGCTGAGAACACAGAGCCACACCCTGGTCTCTCTCAATAAGCTGGTCTGTCAGTCAGTGGCAATGTCGTTAAAGCGTTCGTAAAAAGACGATACATTGTTGTGCAATAAAAAGATGAGCGCATTGGCATACTAATCTCTGTGTGTGGACTCTTTATTTATTGCTGTGTCTGAACATTTAATGTAACTCCTAACAAACAAAAACACAAACGTCAACCTTGTAAATCAGCCAACAGCCCCTCCACCCTTGTTCTACCCCACATAAGATCAGATCTCTCTCTCTCTCTCTGCAGACAGGGGCTCTGCTGCATCCCTGATGAGATGTCTGAGCTCAGTCTAAGAGCTTTGCACGTGTGTTTGATACATGCACGTAGCAGAGCAGCAGATAGTGTATTTATTTCAGTGCCTAAGAAGTGTGCACATGTAAGGCCTACTTTACTGTTTGTCTCATACAGCCAGAGAGAGGGGAAGTAAATGAACCAGTGGCAGTAGTGTGCATGCATGTGTGTGTGTTTTTCTGCATGTGTGTGTGTGAAAGGGTGGGTGGGTGTGTGCGTCACAGATGAGGGCAGTCCAAGGACACACTCCTCTGGCAGCCAGGGAGCAGCACCCACCCGCACTCTCTCTGTCTCTCTATTTCCTTTTCTCTGCTGTCTGGAAGCTCACTGATTATGCATGGCACACTGAGATAGAAAGATTAAAATTACATGCAAGGTGAGGTTTGGACACGCCGTTCATGTTGTGTCCATGCGGCTGGTACAAATGTGGGTGAGGCCATCCGCAGTGCGCGTTCAGAGTTTTACCTTGACGTGACATAATGTCCTCTCTCTTTAGCTCCACTGACACACTCTCTCTCTCTCTCACCATTTCATTGTAATTCAATGAGGAAGCAATGCACTGATAGTGGCTGCAGGCAGATACTAGCAGCTTGTGAAGCTGTATGTTGTGTGAGTGTATAGTTTCATCGTCCTCTACCTGCTTTTCCTCTGCAGTGCCGGTCCTCTGCTGTGTCCCTGGCTGTCCTACTTCAATTAATCATATCAGCATCTCCTGCACTACCCCCCTGGCTGTTTACCTCCAGAGGGCAATTTGCTTATTTAGCTTCTCTTTGGTATCCTCTGCCTGTCCCATCCATCTCCCTCCAGTTTTTCCTCACACACCTCCATGACTCCAAACTTCCTATATTGTCTGTTTTTGAAGCTAAACTGTTGGAAGTTGTCTGGTGTCATCTCTGTAAGGATAAAAAAAAGGCATTTTAACACAAGAGAGACCATGGCACTCATTTTGAATGTTTTCACAATGAAATTAAACAATACTTTGCTGAATTAAGAGTTGCTGCTGGTCCCTGACTTTTCCGAAAAGTATTCAGTTTCGATAGACAGTCATTTTAACAAATTGCACAAAAGGCAAAAAAAAAAAAAATACGATCACTTCTACTTTGAAAGACCCAAGACAGTTTTCACAAAGACAGTCTGGCTGCAGACTGTAGATCTCAGATACCCCCTCTTGCAGGCCATTACTGTGAGACAGCAACTCCCTATCCACTCTATAGTGAGCTGCATATAGTGGACTATATAATGCACTCACTGTAAATACACACGGTTTCAGACACTTCTCCAGCTGTGGGCAATGACGTCATCATTATCTCACAATTAAAACGTTTAGCAACAACGGCTCGTAGATTTCGATGACAACGGCTAAAGATCGACATTAACAGTAGAATTTCAATGAAAACTGATACAAAATGTAACTTATTTTCTCAAAAAAAAAAATACTAATAGATAAAGAAGTTTGTATCTTAAGTGTCTAAAAAGTATACATTTTTGTATGTATTATAACTTATTTTTGCATAAAGATGAAGGTCTCATGTCTTGTAATCCTCATAGGGGGAAAAGTTACTCTATTTTGAATCCTCAGCATTTTCTTACAGATTATATACTTTGGTTAAAACCAACAAACAAAAAAGTATCTGAAAAAAAGTTTTTATATGTGTTCCTGTGCTCCTCTCGTTCGTCCGTCATGTTTGAGAACAGCAACCACGATGCTAATATTGCTGGGCTAGTGACCATTGGCTGTTCACTACTTTTCAAAATGCATTGTGGGATAGAATGAGTGCACTATATAGAGAATAAAAATACTCAGAATTTGGACACCACTACAAAATGGCATATTCACTATACAGTGCACTGTATAGTGAATAGGGAGTGACTTTGGACACAGCCACTGTCTCTGTCAGACTGGAAGTGCTGTAATTTGCCAGTTCAATGTATTTATAGCTTAAGACTTTTTTTTAAATTCAACTTTATTCATAAACAAAGTCTGGCAGTTACATTCATGAAATAATCACGTTGCAAACATAACAGATAAAGCTAAAGTAGTTAATGTTAGTGAACAGGCCAATATAAGTAGATAAGCTCTAGCAAAGTGAGTTTAATGTAGCTAAAATGAAGCTAAGCCAATGTAGCGACATAAGCCACATAGATAACGTAGCTAATGTTAGCTTCATGGCTTAATTAGTATAGATATTAGACATAAATATCTATTTTCATACATGTCCATGAACTTTAGCTTTAGCTATGTAAGCTATGTAGCTCAGTTATCTACATAGCTAATGGAGCTAGGTAAGCTACATTCTAATGTTTTCGTTGAGGTCAAGTGTTTTCCCCGTAAGCAGACAGTTTACTCTGCTAATAAAATGTTTTCTTAACACTTACCCTAACCTTACCAGAGTTTAACCCAATTTTATTTTGAAAGTTTTACTTCCATTCTAACAGATGCTGTGTCTCACAGGGCCGTCTCAGAACTATGTTCTACTGCCAGACTCTTCTCAGTTTGACTGCACTTCTTTATGAAATTAAATTGATACATTTTTCTGCAGTGGTAGCTGCATCCTGGTTGCTTGGTGGCATTAATTTGTTCTGATTTAATTTAATGGTAGTTTAACTATGTCTGTGTAGGATCTCATTCATCCAAATCTTCTTCAAGAGGGCAACTGGACTTGATTGAGGTTCTTGAAGATGTTTTGCTTCTCCTCCAAAAGGCTTTCAGTTCTAATGTGACTTGACCAAAGTTTGAATTTATAGCCTCTGTTGACCATCCACATGATAACGATCTTGGTGGTCACCTGAGAGTCATTCACAGCTGAGTCACTTGGGTCACCTGAGGGCCTAAGCAGAGTCATTGATCCAGTCGCACCTGAGGACATGTTGGAGCAGAGGCAAAGTGTCTTTAACAACCTTAATCCAGCCCAGCTGTTCTCTTGAAGAAGATTTAGATAGACTTGTTCAACTACATTTAGATTTAATTAAACCAGGCTGAGGAGGTTTGAGGCTATTAGTCAGGCCAAATGTGCTGCACTGTGGTGCTGATCAAGGGCTGGTTTGAATGACAATTTCAGGTGGGCCATACCAAGACATCACCTCTATCCAACTTATATGGAGAGAAACATCAGAAAACATTGTTTTACCTTTCATCATAACATCTCATCACAATTTCATAAACTATACTTACCTCTTCATTTATGAATCAAAGCTCATTATTTCAGGACAGATAAGTTCAACTAAACATATAGAGTTAGCCTTGACAAAGACAACATAATCACTATAACAACATCAAAACAATATTAACAATAAATAATGAATAGATGATAGTGTATCTTTAATTTTGCTGTGTCGCTTTATCTTGGTTGTAATATTTCTCCTTGGTGAAGCTTTAATGTAGTGAAACTTAATTTTCCTGGATTAATTCATAACAAAAACGTCTTATCCACAAAAAATGTAGGAAAATGGCTCTGTGCTGTTAGAAATATTAATAATATTGGTAAAACTGGTGACCTGAGGTGGTCAGAGCACTACAGTATTAATCAAAAAAGGTCACGCCGAAACTTCCTGGTGATCAGGAAAACATTCCCGCCCCCCAGAAAATATTTTCTATGAATTTTTTGGTTTACAATGCTTAGATATCATTATTTAACATTAAAAAGGGGATCAAATTAAATCTTTCATCATCAAATCAGATATAACCAGTTGTTATTTCCTTGTTCAGAGAGTGTAAATGATACAGGAGGTTTTGCATGGAATGACTACCGTTTGCTGTGCGTGATGATAAATAAATGGCAACATGAATTAGATAAAAAAAAATCCTTGGTTAATAATGTAAAAAGTGATTACCCCAACACAATATCTGTTTGTATTGTGTACCTATAATCAGGGATAAAAGACTTTGTACTCTAGCAGTCCAAAATGACCTCTCACTGTCTTTTTATTAGGTGTGGATTTCTGCCCTTTCTACTGTTAATCTACAAACAGTGTAACTTGGTATTGCTGCAACATTTGCATATGTTGCTGTGAGAGTTCACAGGAAAAATATCTGTGTATGTGGAAAGAGGACACGCAGGCTCAAACGCTCACCCTTCTGCCCTCTGCTCAAGCTGCTTCAGCCATGTCTCTCTGCACTGGGGAGCATCCAGAGAACACAGCTCACATCTGAATGCCAGGATTAGCATTTGGTCCATGAATGAGTCAGTGAGCAAGACACAGAAAGACAGACAGACAGAGAAGAGAGAGAGAGAGATACAGTAAATCATTTTACAGCCGCAGGCAGCTTCAGTCACATCTCAGTCACTGGACAGTCAGTGGGCCGAGGAGGAAGTGAGAACTGCGTCAAGCTGCAATGATCAAGAGGAAAACACACAGTTAGTGACAGGGGGGAGGGCTCACACGCTCTACTACAGTCTATGTCATCATATTCAAAAAGAAAACCTGATTCAATTTGATTTGGTTGACCTATCTTTGTTTTGCTTTATTATGAAAAAGAACGTTTTTGTTTCTTTCCATCAGTGCAGTTCAGTCTTCATTCAAGGACAAGCCGCCTATAAAACACAGCCAACGAGAGGATATGGTAGCAAGATTTAATGTCCCATAGCTATGGTGAGCATAATTCTCAATGTACAACCGATGCAGTTGTTCCTATTTAAAAAACAGATTGAAGAGGATTATTTTATAGTCATTACACCTCATCAATCTGACTCCATGGTTAAAGAGCTGTTATTAAAATGATTTTTCATTTCTTGGCATCAAACCACCCAATAAAAAAATAATAGAACCAACTATTAAAATGTGTCCATGCCGTGTTATGCAAATTTCTATAATGGTTTATCTCATCAATACTGTCTCAGACATTTATATGTACAGTATGGGACTGACCTGTGGAGCAGTGATTAGCATGGCTGCATCACAGCAGTAGATTCAGGTTTACAGCAGATTCCAGACCACACTTTACATGGAATATTTATTCATTTAATTTTTCAATCAGGAAACATTCTGCTAGTCACATTCATTATGGTCCAATCAAAGCAATAAAACTTCTGACACAGTCTCAAAACGTGTTCCTTTGAGCACAGATTTGATCTTTGGAAAAACTTTTCTCACAGTTTTTCTAGAACCTGTTTGTAATGGTGTTGATTCACAGTTGACCCTTCTGGAGCCCACTCCTCCAAAATTATACCCTTATTGTGACAGAAAACAATCAACACAGCCTTGAATGTGGACTCGTTAATCGTGCTTTGGTGACAGTGGTATTTTCCAACACACTGACTTAAGTTTTGTCTCAGAATTTTATTGGAAGATCCAAGTTTCATCGCATGTAATCATTCTGAAAAATCTGTGTTTTCTTCAATTTGTCCCAAATTTCTACACAGATTTCTTGTGTTTTTCCTATTGATTAGACGTCACATGTTCCGGGACAACTTTGGCAAACATTTTTGTCATGTTCAGATTTTCATGCAAAATTTGCAGAACTGTCTCCTTATCAGTGGAGGATGTAATAAAGTATGCTTTAAAAAAACAATTCTTGGAGTAATTACCTCCGCCAAGGAGGTTATGTGATCGGGTGGGTTTGTTAGTTTGTTAGTTTGTTCGTTTGTTAGCAACATAACTCAAAAAGCTGTGGACGGATTTTGATGAAATTTTCAGGAAATGTCAGAAATGGCATAAGGAAGGAATGATTAGGTTTTGGGAGTGATCTGGGCCAGCGTCTGGTTCCAGGAATTTTTTTAAATTATTCTGTACTATTGGGAGATAGGGCTAATGGTGGAGGTCTGCACTGTTCCCACTTTACACTAGGAGATGGTAGACATGAGTAACTTCAATCCCAGCAGCAGTTTTTGGGTGTGTTTCTATTCAAAGTTTTGGAGTTTATAGAGTTTGAAAGATGCACACCTGGTCGAGGAGACGAGTCGGAGCGTAACCGAGAGAAAGACAGTGAATTGTAGCGAGAATACTCACAATGCTGGGAGGAATAGAGGAATATTTACCCTCTGCCATGACTTCCAGTCATGCAGTGAGACCATGGGTGCATCTGTTGGCACCCATAGCTAAGCCAATGCTTGCCTCACCATGTTTCCTCCCCGGGCTAATGGCGGAGGTCTGCGATGTGATCTGCGATGCGATCAATGTGGAATCAGTTGCTAAATTAACAAAGCCGGTTCTGAGAAGTGCAGGAATATCTTTTACACTGAAAAAAACTTTCATGTTACTAGCACAGATGGCCTAGTGATACACTACTTATGCAGGTGAAGGACAAATCAACAGAGATAACAGTCACTACTTTGCTAACGGAGGGCACTAAAATCACCACAAATCGAAAGTTTATCACAGGAGCTTTGAAAATTATAAGTGAAAGCAGCAAATATTTATGAATTGCAGGCATGGCGTATCGACATGCTTACTTGGTAAAGAAACAGCTCTAAATTTGTGAGTGCAAGGGGAAATGGTTGTCTCTATATGTCAGCCCTATGATTGGTTGTCATCTTGTCCTGATGTCCCCTGTCTCTAGGACAGCTGGGATTGGCTCCAGGCCCTTGTGACCTAGAGTGGGTCAAGCCATATAGATAATGGATGAATAGATGGATCGACGTCAGGACACAGATCCAAAAATAAATTTAAAGGTTAAACATTAATGCACCGTAGCTTTACACTGTTTATTCAAAGTCCCTTATCACAGTGAATTCAAATAGTTCTTGTTATGCACAATGCTGTACATCTGCTTTCTGCTCTTAGCAACAAATTATGTAATAAGCAGAGAGTCTCCTGGAGGACAGGAGGAAGGGGAGGATGAAGAGGGCAGCAGCCTTAACAAGGGCACAGCCTGCATGCAGCATGCAGCTTGAACATAATATGGTCTGTATAAATTATGAACTCTACATGTAGCTTCCTGAGAAAGTCCCTAAGCACAGCTTTTAAAGTGTTAACTGAAAATATGGCATCTATTTCTACTGGATTTAACTCTCCATAGGCTTCAAGTTTTTCCTCTTTATAGAGAAAACAAGAAAAATGAGACTGGAGGTGGAGAGGAAAGGAGGAGGCGTAGAGAGCAGCTGGCCTGAGCCGCACTCCATACATCTACTCTGCAAAACACTTCCCATTACAGACGACCCAAAACGCCCATACAGCCCCTGGCCAAAGAAAAGTAGAGATATATAGAGGGTATAAAGAAAAGAAAAGCTCTGATATATCCAAGCAGAAAACAGAAAATATATCTTTGACATCAAAACATGAGGCAGACTTTACCTGCAGAGCACTATGAAACAATTAATCTCCCCAGGGCTTTAGGCCTTCCAGCTGTGTTTGTTGTTGCAGCGGGAAAGGAAGGAGGATGTTTAATAATTTCCCCCCATCGTCCACTTCCTGCGATAATATTCGTTTTAGGCCGCCAACTAAAGTGATGAGAGCCAGGACAATGCTATGGCTTCTGAATCATCTCATCTGTTCTGCTCTGTCAAGGTCTGTGCTCTTAGTGACACGAGGGCTATTCATCAATGTGCCTGCACACACACTTACCCAGACTGACGCACACTCAGACACACACTGAGAAAGATGGGAAAAATCATCATCCAAATGAACTTCTCCGTGAAGTTTTCAACCTCTTTGTGACAATAACACACTTTAGTAAGTTTATATGTGTTACCACATCATCTCAGACACTCAAAAACAATAAATGTCCACGGTTATTTTTTTGATCAGGTATAGTGCCTCTAAAAAATATTCAGCCCCTTGGATGTTTTACCATTTTATTGATTTTACAAATCAATCATGGTTTTCAAAATTTAGCTTTCTGACAAAAAATTACAGAAAAACCTCTTTAATGTCAAAGAACTGAAAACGGATTTCTACCAAAAAAAAAAAAAAAAAAAGTAAAATAATGAAGTAAAATAATCAGCTGCATAAATATTCACCTCCTTCAAGTCAGTAATTAGTAGACAGTGCTTTGGCTGCAATCACAGCACTGAGTCTGTGTGTATGGCTCTGAACCTTACACATCTGGACACTGAAATTTTACGCCATTCTTCTTTGCAAAACTGCTCAAGCTCTGTCAGGTTGCACAGGGATCAGTGTCAACGGCCCTTTCAAATCCAGCCACAAGCTCTCTATTGGACTGTGGTCTGGGCTTTGACTCGGCAAGTCCTGAACATTCACCTTGTCATCTTTAAACCATTTCTGTGTAGCTTTCACTGCATGCTGGGAAAGAAATCTCCCAAGCCGTAGTTCTTTTGCAGGCTGAACCAGATTGTCCAGGATTTTCATATATTTTGCCACATCAGACTGAAGAACTTTCCTCAACTTGGCCATGGAGTCCCCCACATGCCTCTTGGCAAACTCTAGTTAGGATTTAATGCGTTTTCTTCAACAGTGGCTCTCTCTTTTAACCTGACATGCCAGATGGATTTAGTTTCACACATTCATCTGGGAAAGCTTCAATAGGAAACGTTTGAGAAAAGGAAGAGGCTTTGGAAAAAACTTGGAGTGTGATTGGATGAATGCTCTGTCTGTCACATCTCTACAGGCCAATCAGAGCAACAAAACACGTGACGTAGCAGCTATCGAGCTGCGCGTGTGCAGCTATGGAGGAATAACGCGAAACATGGCGACTATAGACATGTCAGTACACGACTTTTGTCGTTTTTGAAAAGAAAACAACTCACTGCTGTTCTTTGTTCTTCTTTAAACAAAGAATTGTTGTCAAATTCTAATAAAACTGGCCCTTTGGTAGCATCCACTCTAATTTCTTCCTCTTCCTCCATAACTGCACCAGCCTCTTGCTGCTGCTTGTTTACGTCATGACTCTGCCATGCCTGAAAGTACTGCCCCTCGTCACTGATTGGTCCTGTCACTCTCTAACCAGGCCCAAACGGTTCAGACAGGAGCTTTGCAAGATGGATTTGCCAGTGAGAAACACGGTAACAGGTGTATCCATGTGCTTTGCAACATTATCTCTCTTTGCCACTCTCCCATAAAGCTTTGACTGGTAAAGAACCAGGCAACCGTTTTATGCAGTGTCTCTTCCATCTCAGCTGCTGAAGCTGTCCCTCCTTCAGAATAGTCATAGGTGTCTTGGTGTCCTCTCACTCTTCTTCTTCTTGCACAGTCACTGAAGTTTTGAGGACGGCCTGACCAAGTCACATTTACAAATGTGTCATATTCCTTCCATTTTTGAGGATGACCGATTTAACTGAACTCCAGGGATGTTCAGTGCTTTGGTATTTTCTGTATCTGTCCCCTGACTTAAACTTGGAATAAACTTGTCTCTGAGTTGTTTGGAGTGTTCTTTTGTCTTCATGATGCAATGGTAGCCAGGAATACTGATTAATCAGTGACCGGGCCTTCCAGACAGTAATGTCTTTACACTACAATCCTAGCAAACATAGCTAGTGCTAAGCTCACAAAGCAGCTACAAAAACTACATAGCTATGCCACCTATATGGCTACATTAGCTTTAGCTACCTTTGCTTAAGCTCATATTGCTAAAGCTTAGCTACTTTGGCTTCTGTAGCAATTTTAACTACATAGCTAGCATAGCTATGCTAGCATTAGCTGACCAAGCTAAAGCGAGCAACTGTTTGTGTAACTACCTCTAAAACAGGTTGTCATAATTTAATCCCCCCTGACCTTTTCTAAGTTTTATTTATGAAATGTTGCCAAAGTACTATTCGCACGCAACTAGTATTAACCCTTTAGGCATCTGTGTGCAGGGTGCTGCATGGCTGCAGTAATGAAAATGCACAGTGAATTGTATTTCTAAAGTTCATACACAAAATGCAATGTAGTGCACATTGCGTTCTGCAGGTGACATTTCCGTCATGTGTCAAAAATATGTTAACCAGAGTTTCTAATATATAGCATGCGCTTAAGTGTTTTCTCAGTCTATCTCTGAATATATTTTAACATTATTTGTAGATCTGTAGCTAGCTGTCCATGACTAATAAACTAGTGAACAATCTCCATTTACTTCCATTAAGCGTCAAGGTCACATACTGGAAGTCATCTGTCCGTAAAAAAGAGATGCCATTTCATACAGGATAGGTTTTACCCACGGACCTCTGTGTGCTGAAATGTCAGTAATTTGCCCTGTAATTTTATCTGCAAATTACAGACATGGTTGATTCGTTCCAGACAACCGAAGTTATTCTAGTCCCTTGTGAATAGGGCATTAGTCTGAAATGTTTACACTGTGGTTATTTCACTAATGTAACTGCCAGACTTTGTTTATGAATAAAGTTGAATTTTTAAAAAGAACAAATCCTGGAAATACGTTGTATTGGCAAATTACAGCATTTCAGTTCTGAAAGAGACAGACTGTCTATAAGAGCGGCTGTCAGAGATGATTGGTCTGCAGTGAGACTGTCTTGAAGTCTTTTCGATAAAGCTTCAGTTTGAAAATTATCCATCTTCTCTTTAATAAACAAATTTTGTGTCAAGCTTGAGCTGAAAACGCTCATGTAATGCTGTTTCAAATACATTAAGACTCAAACAAGATGACATAACTGGGTCATTTTTCCTGTTCCTTAGCTGTTAAAGATTCATTATGTTTGTGAAAACTTTTATTGAGCAGCTTAGAGGATGAGAGCTGCAGAGAAAGAGGCAAATAACAGAAAACAGGGAAAAATTTACACACAAAATGAAGTTTTGCTGCTTTGACTCTTTAACAAAGCTCTTAAATTCTGGTGGCTGTATGAGTCTGTGCTGTAGTCGTGCATTAGCCCAGAGGCTGGTCCATTCTGCTCCGTCACTGTGTTGGCGATGTGACCATAATCACTAACACACCTCTGTGGGGTCTCATCCAGCTCTCTGAGCAGAAATATAATCCGTGGGAGTCATTTTAAGTGGCCTTAAAGAGATGGATGACTGAATGCCGAGGCATCTGAAACAGACCATTGTTTCTGAACAGCAGTGACCGTTTAATTGTCAGGAGGATAGAGAAACCCCACAGCATCCATCACCTTTACACAGAGCACCCCTGGGTCCTAACAACACTCTCTACTCTCTCTCAGCTGGGAACAAACAGACCTCAGTTAGTCCTGTTCAGAGAAACTGACGATGCAAAAATGTACCAAAGACTTTGTGCTCAGCTGAGTGTCTAATGAGCCAGCTCTGTATCAGTTTGTTTCATTATGACAGGACGTATATGTCTCTCTTTACTTTTATGGTTACTCACTGTGTCTGTTTTAGAAGTGTCACACAGATTTGGACTCCACTGTTTTGGGGAAGTGTTAAAAAATCAGTAGTAGCATTGAAGCTGGGTAAAATTGTTTTTAAGTTAAATGAAGGCAGAATGATACTGATTCAACACACCTGCACTGAAATTAAGACTACTAAGTAATAGTATTGAAATCTAATTTATATCATATATCCTGCATTTCCTTATCTCTTTTCATTGATGTATTCTGCATTCTTTTCAGCTATATCCAATATTTGTGATTAGACTCCATTAGTCAAAATGTAGCATGATCCTCTGCGCAGCAACTGTTAAACAGTATTCATTTTGATTAGAGAAGACAAGTGAACAAATCTGTTTCTGTCTGGAAGGTAAGACTTTAGAGTACTGTGACACTATGTGAAACAGATTACTAATCATTAACTGTCCCATTTGAGGACATACTAATATGTTTTGGTTTGATGTAATTTTCATTGTTTCCTTTGGATCTTATATGTTTCCTAAGTTTCATATTCTTATTTTCCTCAAAGTGATGTCTTATATGTTCAAATAAATGTTTTGTTTAAAACGCTTTGAATTGATTTGTTGGAATGGCACTCTATAAATAAACCTGACTCGTCTTAGAGTGAATGAAGACAAATGTTACCTCTATCAGCTCTAAGGTCCCTCACTGTAATAAAGCACAGCTGCTCAGCTCATTGAATACAGGCAGGTTCATGGGACAGTCCAGGCTAATTCAGCATACAAAAAAAGCAGAGAAATGTGGTACGCTTTCTGAACTGGGTCTTTTCAGTTACACACACTGGATACATGTACATACGATAAGCTACAAATACACTCACTGGCCACTTTATTAGGTACACCTTACTTTTACTGGGTTAGACCTCCTTTTACCTTTAGAACTGCCTTAATTCTTCTTGGCATTGTTTCAACAAGGAGCTGGAAACAGTCCTCAGAGATTTTAGTCCATATTGACATGATAGCATCACATAGTTTCTGAAGATTTGTTGGGTGTGCATCCATGATGCGAATCTCCCGTTCCACCACATCCCAAGGTGCTCTATTGGATTGAGATCCGATGACTGTGGAGGCCATTGGAGGACTGTCATGTTCAAGAAACCAGTTTGAGATGATTTGAGTTAAGTGTCATGGTGAATCCTGCTGGAGGTAGCCATCAGAGGATGAGTACACTGTGGTCATGAAGGGATAGACATGGTCAGCAACAATACTCAAGCAGGAAGATGTGGTGTTTAAACGATGCTCAGTTGAACTAAGGGGCCCAAAGTGTGCCAAGAAAACATCCCCCACACCATTGGGGTCTGTGTCATAGCTGGCTTTTAAAGCACTGGCACTGATAATTTTTATTTCAAAACAAATATAGTCCAGTGTTCTGAGCGCTTGGCGTTCCGGTCGAAAAAACACCCTTATGGTCAGCTGTTTGTGATGTGCTCTCGGTTGAAACCGTTCAACTTTTGAAGCAGCGTTGCACTCGTCAACGTCAGTTCTCCTTCATTTGTCAATCAAAGTGAAGAAGAGGTAGGATGTCTGACAATAGTAGATATCTGACTCGTTTATTTCTAATCTTTTTTCGAGGGAAGTTTTCCTTTACATTGTCTGCATGTCTTCTGTGTGATATTTTCTTGAAATACGGGAATATGAAGCACACAGAGCTACATTATATTGCCAAAAGTATTTGCTCACCTGCCTTGACTCACATATGAACTTAAGTGACATCCCCATTCTTAATCTATAGGGTTTAATATGATGTCGGTCCACCCTTTGTAGCTATAACAGCTTCAGCTCTTCTGGGAAGGCTTTCTACAAGGTTTAGGAGTGTCTTTATAAAAATTTTTGACCATTCTTCCAGAAGCGCATCTGTGAGGTCACACACTGATGTTGGACGAGAAGGCCTGGCTCTCAGCCTCCGCTCTAATTCATCCCAAAGGTGTTCTGTCGGGTTGAGGTCAGGACTCTGTGCAGGCCAGTCAAGTTCATCCACACCAAACTCTCTCATCCATGTCTTTATGGACCTTGCTTTGTGCACTGGTGCACGGTCATGTTGGAACAGGAAGGGGCCATCCCCAAACTGTTCCCACAAAGTTGGGAGCATGGAATTGTCCAAAATCTCTTGGTATGCTGAAGCATTCAGAGTTCCTTCCACTGGAACAAAGGGGTCAAACCCAGCTCCTGAAAAACAACCCCACATCATAATCCCCCCTCCACCAAACTTTACAATTGGCACAATGCAGTCAGACAAGTACTGTTCTCTAGCAACTGCCAAACCCAGACTCGTCCATCAGATTGCCAGATGGAGAAGTGCGATTCGTCACTCCAGAGAACACGTCTCCACTGCTCTAGAGTCCAGTGGTGGCGTTTTACATCACTGCATCCGGCGCTTTACATTACACTTGGTGATGTATGGCTTGGATGCAGCTGCTCGGTCATGGAAACCCATTCCATGAAGCTCTCTACTCACTGTTCTTGAGCTAATCTGAAGGCCACATGAAGTTTGGAGGTCTGTAGCGATTGACTCTGCAGAAAGTTGGCAACCTCTGCGCACTATGCGCCTCAGCATTCGCTGACCCCACTCCATCATTTTATGTGGCCTACCACTTTGCGACTGAGTTGCTGTCGTTCCCAATCGCTTCCACTTTGTTATAATACCACTGACAGTTGACTGAGGAATATTTAGGAGCGCGGAAATTTCCAGACTGGACTTGTTGCACAGGTGGCATCCTATCACAGTACCACACAGGAATTCACTGACCTCCTGAGAGCGACCCATTCTTTCACAAATGTTTGTAGAAACAGTCTGCATGCCTAGGTGCTTGATTTTACACACCTGTGGCCATGGAAGTGATTGGAACACCTGGTTTAAATTATTTGGATGGGTGATTGAATGCTTTTGGCAATATAGTGTATGTGGAAATAGTGTTACAGTCAGATTCTCCCGAGGAAAGTGAGATTCATTTTTTGTAATGTGGCAACAATAATCCTAAACACTGCCAGTGCAAAAAAAAAAAAAAGGCTATGGACATGCAGGCTTACACCATCAGCAGCAGCCTGAACCATTTTTACAAGGCAGGATGGATCCATGCTGTCATTTTCTGGCCAAACTCTGACCCTCCAATCTAAATGTGGCAGCTGAAATCAAGACTCATCAGACCAGGCAACATTTTCCAATCTTCTATTATCCAACTTTGGTGTACCTGTGTGAATTGTGGCCTCAGTTTCCTGTTCGTAGTTGACAGGAGTGGCACCTGGTGTGGTCTTCTGCTGCGGTAGCCCATCTGCTTCAAGGTCTGACATGTTGAGCCATCATCTTTAACCAGCCTGCCCATTCTCCTCCGATCTCTGAAATCAACAAGACATTTTCGTCCACATAATTGACAGTAACTAGATTTTTTCCCTTTTTCTAACAATTCTCCATAAACCCTAGAGACCATTGAACAGGTGTACCTAATAAAGCGGACGGCGAGCGTAGTCAGCCATGCCATAAAATTATGTTGTTTATAATCATTTAGAAGTCACATTATAAAAATGAAAACTCCTCCATCAGCTTAGTTTATATTTAACGTACATGCCACATGAACTATTTCATATGATGTATATCTTCTAGTGTCTCCATAATTCTTGAGGACTCATCATAATCTAATAGTTCTGACATAGAAGCTCATTTCCTCTCCTCTTCCTCTCTCTGTCTTATATCACACCACCTCACACACCCTCTCCATGACCCAGTGCACACTCCTGCTCTGTCCCGTCTCTGCTGCCGTTGGTTCTCCGCCCCACCATGCTGCTGCAGAATTGGTGTTATCTAGGATGGCAGAATACCCTGGGCCTCTACTCTTTTCCACCTCTCCTCAGATATCCCAGCATGCTCTATTTCTGTCTTTGCGTCTCTCAGCAAAGTGCTGCCGATGTCTCTCTCTCTCTTTCTTTCTCTGCACTAACAGAGGAGTTCTGTCAGGATTCAAGTGAAGATCTGAATTTAAATAATACCTCTTGAGGTTTTTTTTCTTCATTCCACCAGATTATGTTTCCCAACTCTGCTGCTTTCTTAGAATTGGAGCAAAAGTAAGACAGCGGATGTCTGATGATGACTTTTCAAATTTGCTGTCCCTCCTTTGTCTAATTGAGAGTCATTACAGTGATGAGTTGTTATTTTTATACACAAAAGCAATTAAGTAATGAGACATAAATGATTATTGGGAGTGAGGAGGGGAGAGAAAGAGCGACAGAAGAGGGGGGTGGAGTGTGAAAAGGGCAAAGGGGATAAGGAGTGAAGGGAGCAGAAATGAGAAGAGGGGATTATTTACAAAAAAAAAAAAAATCATCTGTGAAATTGCTGAGTCACTGGAAGGGTAAAGCTGCAGACCAGCTCTCTCCCTCTTTCTCCTTCTGTCTCCTCCTCACCCACAAGCCACACACACACCAAGACATCTCATCCCCACCCGGCCGCCACCGAACACACACTTACGCACACACAAACACGCACACACAGAACGAGGGGTGCAGCAGGGAGGAGGATGAGGCATATTGTTACTCCACAGCAATCCGGTGGCAGCGTTTTCAGTTTTGCTTTCGTCATTAACAACAAACCAGATCACACCAAAGTGATAAAAATTTTAAAAAACATCCAATTATTTACAGCCAGAGCAGCAGATTGCAGTCAGATGACGTGTGTGTGACATCAGAACTGATATGTGTGTCAGAAAAACAAGTTGAAGATTTGGTACAGATGACACTTCAACAGCTCTGACTGAACTAAGAATTTCTTAAATCTTCTCTGTTATGAACATATTGCTCTAACATTTGCCTTGATGGACACATCTTTCCCATATACTTTCTTGAATGTGGCAGCCCTCCAGTGCAGAAATTAGAATGTGCAAATCAGTGATTGGCAAAGCTTGATAATCCCATCTATTACACTGCTCAGTGGGCAGAAAGCATTTATTTGATTGGTCAGATGGATTTTATTTATAGTTGTACAGCCAACAGCAACTATATGACATCAGCAGAAGAAAGGACTTACATTCACATGAAAACTAGAGTGGCATTTGCAAATCCTAGTTTCATTTGGATCAAAACTTGACAAATAGGATAAGTTTTACAGTGGCGGTATGGACTTTCAACTACAGTACATTCATTCAGTGCATAGTTAGTCATGAATTTGTATCTAAATCTATGATTAAAAGGTATTTTTGCTTCATTTTAAAGGGAAATGTACTTCTGTTACCTCCACTTCTTGTATTTGACTGCTTTAAAATGGAAAACATGAAAATGATATGTGATGTACTACCAGAGATTCAACTTCTCAAAGTGATTTTTCTGTATTTTTGGAGTTGGGGTGTATAGGTTACTTGGTAATAGTAGTGTCATTAGCCTCCAGTGGTTTCTGAGATTATTGTCCCTTCAAACAGGATGCACTTGGTGAAGCTAAGCCAAATAGCATAGCAGATTGGTGCGGTTTCTCTGCACAATTTAGCAACTTTAAACTAGCTGGCTCAATCGTATGCCGTTTCTAAAATTTTTCATACAGAAAGCCTTTGTGTTTGGTACTATTGTGCAATGTGAGCTTCGTCTATGCGTGCTCTCCTGACTCAGCATATTTGAACATTTGTTTGGATGCAGCAAGGTTATAGTTTGGGATTTTTCATTTTCAGTTTTAATTTTTATTTATTTTTTACCTTTTTTTATGTCAATTAAGTTTTTATATGTTTTACGGCTGTTTTTCTAGTTTAGTTTAGTCCAGTTTTTATTTTGCAAAATGCTTAATTTTAGTTTCGTTTTTATTAGTTTTAGTGTAGCCCTGCAATTGACTGGCGACCAGTCCAGGGTGTACACCGCCTCTCGCCAATGACAGCTGGGATAGGCTCCAGCCCCCCCGCCCCAAGAATGGAATAAGGGGTATAGAAAATGGATGGATGGATAGTTTTAGTGTTAGTTTTGGGGGGGTTGACAATGTGGGATACCTGCCAGGGGTTGACCCAAAAGGTCTCTTCTCTTTTCACTGTAATCATTCATTTTTAATGTTTGTACACAGCTCAAGACCTCAAATTACCATTGTGTGAAGTTGTTTTCAATCAAATCGGGTGAATTTACTCTCTCCAGGCTTTGGTGTTCAAGTGAAGCTTGCATCAAAGACTAAATCTAAGGAAATTTTGTCCCTAATTCTATTTCATTTTAGTTCGTTTTTTAAGGACACAATACAGTTTTAGTTAGTTTTCGTTTTATCTGAAAGCTTCATATTTGTTTGGTTTCAGTTAAATGAAATTATTTTTACATTTGAGTTTAAGTTATTTACTAAGTTTTCAATAACTATAATAAGATCTGCAGACGTTGTCAAAGGAAAGAAGTCAACAAGACAAAGCGACACAAAACTGAGTGATTTTAACTCGAGTGACGATGATGTGATGTGGACTTTATGAGCAGCAGAGAGCTTCTACAGATGGAGACTCAGCAAAAAGAAAGAGGGAAGAGAAACTTTAGCATTAGGATAGTGGCTCACAGATGTCTGCAGCCTGCATCACTCCCAAGTGAGTTCCCTGCCTGAACACCAGTATTTTGCAGACCGTCTTCAACTTTCTGAAGATAAATTGGAAAAACCCAACCCTGAACAGAAGAGCTGAATGAAAATTTTTCATGTAAGTTAGTTTATGACTGTTACTGTTATGACTGTTATTCTTCTAATGGCTGATAATTAGACAAGCTACAGTCGGTACCATATGTTTACGTTATGAAAACATTGTACGAGCTGGCAAAATGGAATACTGAGCTGAATTAATAGTTTTAGATTTGTAACTTCTTGTTTCATCTGATGAAGCCCACAGATCCAAACAGATGTTCAGATCAGCTCAGCTTTAGCGCCCCTCTGTGGACAAAGAAGCAACCAGTGGTGTAGTGTAGGATATATAAATGTATATGGAGAACAACACTTATCAATTTGTCGCCATGGAGTAAACCGACTTTAATATGAGGAGTATACCCACTTAAGCACACACCACTACACCACTGAAGTAACTATGATCTCCTTTTAATAGGAAGAAAAGTCACCTAACTTTCTATCAAAACATAACTTTCTTAAAGTCAAAAATTGGACTACCCTGTGACAGCTGTTTCTGGCATGCAAATACACAAAATAGAAATTCTTAATCTGTGGCAGTGATCCTGTTTATTAAGGTCATAAAGAAATACTGGTATTAATTTCTCTCAGGGGATTTAACGGTGGATGAACTAGTCAATGAAAGTAGTATTACTATCTCAAGTTGCATCATTACAAAATTACCTTCACAAAACTGATTTAAAAAAACTAAAACAAATCAGCTGTTGGATATAAAATAATTTATCAGTGAGGGGACACTTATTATGGAATACTTTGATACTTTATGTTTTTTAAGTATCACTACATGTTAAGGTAATTTGTCATCCATCCATAAACAAGGTAACATTGCAAAGCAGATGGATACGCCCATTTCCTTGTTTTTCCACTGGTGAATCCATCTTGCAAAGCTCCCATCTGAAGCTTTTGGGCCCCGTTAGAAAATGACAGGACCAATCAGCGACGAGGGGCAGTACTTTCAGGCGCGGCGGAGTCGTGACGTATGTAAGCAGCAGCAAGAGGCTGGTGCAATTATGGCGGAAGACATTAGCTTGAATGCTGCTAAAGCGCCAGTTTTACCAGAGCTTGACAACATCTCTTCGTTGGCACAGCGCGATAGCGGCTATGTCACGTGTTTTGTTGCTCTTATTGGCCCGTAAAGATGTGACAGACAGAAGGTTCATCCAATCACACTCCGAGCTTTTTTCAAAGCCTCTGCCTTTTCTCAGACATTTCCTATTGAAGCTTTCCCAGATGGATGTGTGAAACACATCCATCTGGCGTGTCAGGTTATAAACAAAGTCTAATGCTGAATTATAATTTTTCATGGACTAGGTAAGAAAACATGCACAATAAAAACACATTAAAAAGAAACAACATACATGAGGCACTTGACTGTGACGCACAAGATGCTGAATGCACATCCGATGTAATCATTATCAACACAGTGGAAACAGATTGAATATTTCTGGAACTAAGATAAATATTACGAATCTAAAAACAGTAACATATGCTGTAGCTCCTGTGAGGAACATTCAGTCTGTGGAGATTTTAGTGACATCTTAAGACAGGCAGATCCTTTTATCTTTTTGATGAATTTGTCCCGGATGTGCATAAAGTGTTTTTTTTTTTTTTTTTCAAACATAAAACAATGTTGAAACAGGCTCTTTTTTGCAAGCATACTTTATTTATCATTTCATCTGACACCTATCCTGCAGCAGAAAATTGGAGCATTAAAAATAGCATCATAAAAATAATCAGCGTTTGATCTTGTTTCTTGTCTTAGATCATTGAAAACATCAAAATTAATATTAGTCTGTTTTAATATGTTACTGTTGCTTCTTATCAAGATCACTTAAATGAAAAATAATGCTGATTCTTTTCACCAAATCAAAAAATAAACCAATCACACATTAATTGATGAAAACTTATATTACCTCAGATATTTCCAACTGTTTTTAGAGCTAGTGAATTTTTTCCATAGTTGTAATGGGATATATTGTGTCATGGTGGCTGCAATGTCAGAGCTGCCATGACAATATACAACATGTTTATTATTGCTGTGGAAAAATGGGATGTTATGTGAAAGACTGCTAGAAAAGAACTGCTACTAGAGGCTGTCCTTCTGTTGCTTTATCTCATTTATTTATTCTTTGCCATGGGCTGCAAGTTCTTTTGTTGAAACGCAACCCTTGAAACGTAACTCCATCCCTCCAACACACATAATGTTGTTACACTAGACATTTCCCAGTTGTGTAGAAACATGCTGCTCCGCTCTGCCTTTCTCCTGCTTACTTTCTACCTCCGCCAAGGAGGTAATGTGATCGGCAGGGTTTGTTAATTTGTTTGTTAGCAACATAACTTAAAATCTTATGGATGGATTTTGATGAAATTTTCAGGAAATGTCAGAAATGGCATAAGGAAGAACTGATTAGATTTTGGGAGTGATCCGGATCACCATCTGGATCCAGGAATTTTTTAAAGGATTCTTTACTATTGAGAGATAGGGCTAATGGTGGAGGTCTGCGCTCTCCGAGTGCTTTTCTAGTTTTCTTTTTTTCTTCCTAACAAGAATTGCATTCTCTAAGGTGTATTTACGTTAAAGTGAACCACTGTTTTCATTTCAGGGAAAAAAATTCAAAGGGGGAGAAAAGCTGGTAAAATTGGTCATAGTTTGCGTTGAGTGATCTTACCCATAATTTCCACATACACTGGCTGCCCCATGCTCTGCAGCGCTGCAGTTTTGCTCTGACCAAAGCAAAGAAACCTCGCACACTGGAAGTGTGTCTAGAGTGCTGTGCCACAAATGCTTAGCTTGAGAAAAGAGTTCAGGAATCACAGCGAAACTGCAAGTTCATGCAGGAATAGTGTGTCAACAGTCTTTGGAGTTGATTTGCCATTTATTTTAACATGAATTCATGATTTTATTGCCTCTGGTAAGTACATTATGACGTCAAAGTTGAAGACGGTTTGCTACAAATGTACAGAGGTTAGATTGCTTTGTGAGAAGCTTGAGTTGCTAACCAGGAAGGCCAACTTTAAAAAGCTTTTCTCCGTTACTATGTAAGTGTACAGTTGAAATAGAGCCTTCAGTTAAACATAAAGTCAGTGATGTGAGGTCATCTTTTGTTATTGTTTTGATTGAGAGCACCTTGTAAAAAAGCTGGTCCCCTTATTTCTTTGCTGATCCTGTCCAAGCATTGTATTCAGTTACACACTTACTGTGAAATCTTTCCTGTGGGGAAAAAAAAATGCAGTCCAATCTGTAAATTACTCTGTCTGGTATCAAACTGGTGGCAGGGATAAAAAAAAAAAAGTGAGAAAAAGAAAAAAAGTCATAGTTGATCTTTTCACTGATGATCTGTTTAGCTTTAAGTCTTATGGGTAGGTCAGCCTTAATTCAGTATTTTTCACAGCCAGTTAACAGATTTAACTTATTTAGATTTTGAGCAAAGGGCTTGTATTAGTATAGTTATGTTCAGGACCAGAATACTTCTGCAACCTTACTGTGCTCTCTGTGGATGTTGTGGTTAAGCTTCCCTTTAAATCAATCTTAAATAATTAGCTGATGACACAGATGAATGCTCAAACCTCTGCTCCTGTCATCACTGAGATATTGGTGCATCAGCAGGAAAACAACCCTCTGAAACATAACGCTTCATGTAAATACAGATGTAAACACATGGGAATCAGCAAGCAGCTGATTGACAGAGCAGTGCCCCCTGCTGTCTGTGTGAGAGTGACGGAAAGAACACACACGAGGAGAGGAGAGGAGAGGAGAGGAGAGGAGAATCTGATGTGATACAGTATGACTCAGGACTATGAAGTCAGAGTGGGTTTATGCAGAGATTAAAGGATTGAAGAACAAGGGAGTGAAAGCGTGGGCATAAGAGTCCATAAGTCCTGCAGAGAGACACCAGAGAATAAACACATCACTGTTACTCATGGAAATAAACTGCCATCAACATCAGATCCATAACACCTCTGGAGGGGAGTGATCAAACCCGTCAGTGATGTTCATTATCTCAGCGGGGGAAATTAAAACTTAAATCACTTCTGCATATGTGAGGAGTAAAGCAATAGATGTTTGTGTCCTCTGGCATGCTGAATGAGGCTGTCCAGTAAGTAGACAGTGCCAGATTACACCTCAAACCACAGCTCCTCGGTTCATCAATAGCACACAGTCCTGTCCAAATGTCCTTGAGAAAAAAACAAACATCTCCTGCTTACTTCAGTCACTCGGGATATGAGTGGCGGGTAAATTGACCTTTGAATCAATTGCACAAAAAAACATCAGGACCAGTGAGTTGTTGTGAAACTTCTCATTTAATTTTTTGTTCTCATATCCCATGAGACATTCCTGCAAATACCAGGAGGAACCTGAAGGACTGTGCAGAGGCTCAGCTGAGAGGGAAAAAAGGAAGTGATGTTTAATATGAGTGACAAACACATGTTTGTTGTTTAAAGGATGAAAACAAACAGTATAGTTGATGTTTTGACTTACAAAGACTCAAAATACAGTGGAATTTCATACTACCTTTAGTTCTAATCAGCCTCTCTTAGTTTTAAAGTTTATTTCAAAATATTCACTTGAGCAAGTGACTGGAAATAAAGCTGGACAAAGCAGCTCTACTTCTTTTTTGTTGTACAAAAGTGAAGCCAAATTGTGTCAATGCTGCCTAATTACTCCTCCTCCACTAACCTAAAAACACAATTTGTTCCAACAACACTTCAGTGTAAGTATGAAAGCAGACTTGGATATGCAAACTAAAGTGACTCTAGTGTTTATGTTTCCTCTTGCCATCCCTCCTCTGCTAAGCTAATCCAGTGCACCAGCAATGCAGAAGTCGCGTCTGTCAACAGAGCTGTCAATCATACATTTTTACCCCTTCTTTTTGAGTAATGACCATTTAAAACAGGACTAAAACTCTCAGAAATCGCATAAGAACTCATTCTACAGAAAAAAGGAAACAATCAGAGGCTAAGCTAAGGCAACCCTAAAATGAGTGATTTTGACTCAAGTGACAGGTTACCTGGGACTTCACTTCTTTAGGACATTTCTGATTGAGGATAACTGCTCACATATGACTGCAACCTGCATCACTCCCCATCCAGAGTTCCCTGCCTTACTAAAGGCTGGTGTTTTACTGACTTTCCTTGACTTTATGAGAATAAATCTGTGAAACCAACTCTGACCAGAAGAGCTGAATGGAAATTGTTATCAAAATAAACTTATGGCTGTTGCTCCATTCTTCTAATAATTAGACAAGCTACTGTCGGGACCTTACATTCACCTTCTGAAAATATTGTGTCAGCTGTTGAAGTGTGGAAAACTGAACTGAAATAAGTAGTTTGAGCTTTTTTGGGGTGTTTTCTTTGACTAAGCCCACAGCCCCAAACAGCTGTTCAGATACGCTTAGAGGGAGGAGCTCGTAGCCGAAAGTCCCGTTGCCGTAGCGCCAAACACAGAGGCTTTCTGGGTGAAAAATAAGACGCGTCAAAATTGTCTGGTGTGCACTTGAACAAGCTTTGTTTTTGGCCCATTTATACCTTAAACTATCTAAATTACACTGACCTACTATACTTGTCTGGGCGCTACATAGTCTAGCTTCTCCAATCATGTACTGTATGAAGGGTTAATGCTCACTGAAATCATTGGAGGCTAATGGCACTATAATTGCCAAGTAACTCATACACTTCAACTTCAAAATACTGAAATATCCCTTTAACATAAAGGACATGAAGTTTAGGATCTAACCTGAAGCCAGTCTCCAAGGAGCATCAAAGATACTTTGTCTTTACTTTGAGGGAGCTAGCATGTTGTCTTTGATGGGTTTGGGTCGTAACTTTCTTAAAATTGGCAGAAAAAAATGTTTGCTCACATGAAAAATGGTGGTCTCAAACAAAGTGTGCTATCTTCAAAGTGGTGTATAAGATTCAGATGTAGAAACCTGGAAGTAAAAGCTGAAATGTTGACCTCTTGTCTCATATTCATCTGTCGATCCATCCATCCCAAAAGAGCAAAACCATATAGATTTTTTAAAACTTTTGTTTGCAGGCTGATCAGATCAATTCTATGATAATGAAGCTTAATATAAGATGAATATTACGCTTATTTTTTGCCTGCTAGTTGGTATATCAACTTAATGATTGATAAAACATCAATATGCTTGTTTCTGCTGTCCCAAAGTAGCCACAAAATGAGGACTGCACAAAACTGGCTTCAATCTCCCACTTCCCTCAGCTTTTCTTTACTTGGTGATACAGCAGAGAGTTTCTGAAAACTAGCAAATGAGCAAAACATACTAAATTATTACCTGAATTATGAAGCAGAAATAGAAAAATACAAGATCAAGATTCAAGATTTATACCAGTATAAAGCTAAAGCATAAATTAAAGTAAGTCATGTCTTACACAATAAAGGCTTATTTCAGCACCTGTGACCGGACTGTGGAGGATATCAAACAAATGTGATTGGGAACAACTCATATTAGGTCTTTGAAAATGTGAGTATACAATAATCTACTAAAGGATAAAAGACATTTATTCATATATCATGCTTTTAAACTGCAGCACATCAAAGCTTCTCTCTCTATATGGTCTGGCTCAGCTGATTGGGGTCAAGATCCCATGTCACATGTTCAGACACATTTAAAACCACATACACTCACTCACTGGGATGTATGCACACATGAGTGTGTCCCCTCCTGGTAGTGCTGGTGTTGGTGGTGTTAATTAGAGCTGTGCATAAATGAAGGCAGATGTACTCCACCTCATTCTTGGGGTCAATTAGCTGTGACAGGGAGAGCAACACAATCCTGAGACCCAATTAATGAGAGGATTTACTTATTATCACACCCACTGGATATAATTACATTGAAACATTTAGTGGTATGGTTAAGTGCTGGATGGCAGATGCTACAGCTAGCATCAGCTCCCAGACTAGACCGTTAGTGTTTATCTGTGGTACGTTCTTTTCTACACATACTGCCTGACTTCCCCCAGTGTTGTGTAAGAAATCCTTCTGATATTTGTGTGTCTAAGCCTCCTGAGACCTGAGCTAACTAAACATTGTATTTCAACAACAAATAGTTTAGAAAAAGATGTCCTCATATGAGGACAGTAAAGACACAATTTTGCTGCACAGTATGGGCAATATGCCAAATTGGTGCAAAAACAGGGTTGGAAATGTCCTTAAAGAAAAAATGAATTTATTCCCCAAAAAACTGTTATGCCTGAATAATTCTAAAAAATTAGGGTACACTGTCGTATAACATTTTCCATTTAAATCTTGCTTTGAATTTTTAGTTTCCTCATATTTCTTGTCATCCAAATTCATCACACCTGAAGCTAAACGTTTTACGTTAAAGAAACACTGCAATTCTATATTTAGGTAAACAACTTCAAACTAATCATAATAAATGGTGCATTTTTAAAGAAAAAAAAATGCAATGTTAGGGGATTTTCAACATAGTTTTGGTTGTTTTGAATGTGAAATATTATACATATATATATATATATACTGATATAAGACGTATTTTTGAAAAAAAGCAACAGAAAAATGTGCAAAAAATTGTGTTGGTATTAATTTCATTAAGTAAAATAAAAAAAATTAAATAAAATGTAGTGGTTTATGTTTGGAACATCCACCAAACAACACAAATACATTTATATATTTAGTTTCATAAGATGGCCACTAAATATTGGTAAATAGGCACAATGAAACCAATCTGACACTTTTGTGTTTATTTATGGACCTTAGAAATAAGTGCTTTCTAATCTATACCACATGCATTAAAAATTCACACTCACTTTTACTTGTAAAATGTTTTTTTCCCAAATCTTTCCAAGCTATATTAAGCAATAAAAAACCTTAAAAAGTCCTGATGTCCTCATATGAGTTCTTCTTGTTTAGCAGTATGACTCCTGACTATTGATATAACGTGTCAAATTTACATGCCAAATCCAACTACTAACCTTACCAAGCTTAAAAAAACAAGTTTCAATCATAAAATTTGAAGAGTTTTTGCACTGTGTCAAGTTAAGAGTGGCTGTAGAGCATTTTGGTTAGAATGGCGGACATCTTGAATGGACAAAAATAATTGCTATGTACTGCTTCAGAGCAGTACATATGCAAGGTGGCATGAAGTTAATCATATTCTGTTTAACCGATAAAAATAAAGATGAATGTCCAAAACACCTGAAGAATTAGTTCAAAAAGAATTTTAGTGTGCAATTAAAACTAGTTGTATCCCAGTGGTGCGTTGAAGGTTGTCCTGTTTCAATGGCTCCTTTGAATGCTGACAAAATGTGTCTTCCTTTTCTCAGCCAACAAAGGATCCATCTTACGTTGACTTACATACAGTACCCATGAGTCACTGTATTCTAATCAACTGAGAGGGTAGACTCTTAATAGGTAAATGATTAAACTTTTAAATGTACATTACTGTTTCATTCATTCGAATAGCTACCAATACTTGGGGTAAAATATGGAATGGGTCTTGAAACTTTGATTTATATGTAAAATAATACGTAGGCTTAATAACATGACTTTAGTTATGTTAGCTGTTAGGGCGATGAGGTGACGGGGTCAACTTCCAGAAAGTAGGGGAAAAAGGAAAGACTATCTGGGGGTGCAAACTGGAAAGCTGCGTTAGTCTGGACTGCATCATTTCAGTTTGGCTTGAGCAGTTAATGAATGCAAGCAGGGTGCATCCTTTGTAGTTTGGGTCTGTTGAAGGATGCTACCTCTGAATTGAGACACAACCAAGGATTTGTAGACAAGAAAACAATCAGACATGAGAAGTTTTCAACAAGTGTGATCATATTTAGGGACAGAATGTAAACACCAACCGCCTCATCATTCATCGGGTACTAGAGCCAAAACAAAGATGTAATCCCAAGGGTTCAAAGTTTGGATTGAGTTATTAAAAAAAAGAAAAACATCTATAAAGGAGATCCAAACTGTCAACCTAAAGATGCAGCACTTTATTATATTTCATGTACCAACTACCAAGTGATTCAATTACATTCATATGATTCAAAGTTATGTCTAATCTTGCTAGAAATAAAAAAAAATTATGTTTTGACTTTATCAGCTATAAAACTAACTTGGCAAAGCAGATGTACTGGCCAGATCCTGTGTCTGTCATGTGGGTCCAGGTTGCAATGCTTCAAGAAGAAATTTTTGTCCCTGGTCAGAGAATGATTGGACCAGTCAGTGTCATATGAGGAGAAAGAGGCGAAAACTGGTTTAGCTGGAGCGACTGCAAGCCTGTAATCAGTGGCAGCTGTTGATGAGATCATCTGGGATGCAGCTATAGCAACAGTTTATCAGAACTGGAAATCATTTATTTAAAAAGGAGCAAAGAATTTACCAGCTAGCTCCTCTGATTGTGAAGAATTGTGTATTGCCATGACAATGACTGCCTGTCATGCTGATGGTATGTAGTTTACTCGTTGGCAGCAGTCCATGCCTACTACATCATATGTCTTTTTCCTTTGATTGCCCCGTAATGAATGAGGCAGACAGAATGTTCAGTCAATCAACCTCACAGTTCTTTTTGAAAGTTTCTGCCCTTCTCAAACACGTCTATGGGGTGCTGCCCAGGTGGATGAGAAACATATTCCCTGCCATGGATAAATGAAACAGTACAAAATATTTCTTCTGTGAGAAGAAAGACGGACCTTTCTCCTGGGATAGGTGTGGCTAGAGATTGGATTTAAAAGCTAATTTTGAGAACTGAGCATATTTTTTTTTTCAGGGAGAAAGAAATCTGCTCTTATCAAAATACGAGAAAAACAGCCAGCTCCTATGCTGCTTTCTATCTGGAAACCCTTTCAATCCAAATCATGACATTTAAAATTCAGTTTCCCCTTTTTCAGTTTTGTTTTTCCTAACATGTATTGCTGCATAGCTCCTGCCTCACATGCACTAAAACAGTGTTTCCCAACCATTTTTCCTTGGAGCCCCCCATACATGTACCTAAGAAAAGCGAAGAGCAGACAAAGCCCCCCCCCCAGATATCCCCCCGGAGGGTGCCAGACCTCAGGTTGGGAACCAATGCACTAAAACACAGAGATATATGAGTGAAGTTGCATTCAGCTCCAGATGTTCATGATACAGCTATGATATGCCATCCCTTAAAGTTCAGGTTGCATAGGGATGCTGCTAATAATAGAGATATCTAATCAATGGACACACAAACATGTGCTAACCTTGGCTTGACTTTATGAGCCTGCTTTACAACCTTTTCTGCAATACTCAACAATAAAACATCAACCGTGTTTCACAGCAGGGTGCAGATTATTTTGAGCAGGAGTGTGGGTGATGAGTGTGTGTTGTCCTTCATTCATTGACGGCAGGGACAGATACCTGCCAGAGAGGAAGAGTTTGAGGTAGAGGAGGTGGGCTATTTTTGGAGACGATATTCTCATGGTGTCCCAGGGGAGAGGGCCGCTGTGGGCTCCCCTGCTCAGATGGCAGTACTGAAGAAACCTGCAACATGAGCACAAGAGGAGTATGTCAGTCACAGACAGCATAAAGATTTTGATTTTGAGGAACTGTAGACATTCAGTAATAAACAGCACAAAAGACAGATATCTGCGCACAGTTAAACTTTTTTTTAACAACTTTAGCGACCTCCACTCTACAGCAACGTGGAACTTAATACACCACCATCCAAAATAGCATTAGCAACAATAAAAAAGGCCCACCAGCCCATTTCTCCAACTTTCAGGCCTTTTCTGTTGCTGTGACAACAACAAGGACACGAGGAAGCAACCTTGGACGGCGGACAGGTTTGTGTCGATACAACACTGGCTTCCTCATGAAGGCTGTCAGCTTTACAGCACTGACTCACACCTCACAAACAATACTGAGTGGAGTGAACTGATCTCAATTATTCTGCGGTCAGACTGTTTTCAGACAGAATTATAAATTACTCAAACCGCTCAGACCACCAGAGCTGCAAATGGTGGTCAGGAAAATTCTCTCTAAAATGCTCTAATTAATAGATCTGGTCAAGATGTAATAGTGTCTAAAAGCTGTGGTGGAGATTAAATTGTAAGTATCCGGTTTAGGAAAATTTCAAGAAATTTAGATGACATAAATGTGGAGTAAATTTGTCTTTTTTCTGAATCCAGCTTTAAGTAAAACTATACAATCCAGCATCATGGGAAAAGTCTCTTTAATATACTTTTTATGTTCAAGGAAAAAAGCATTTCAAACTAACTTCCACATGACGGCTTAATTTCTCTGCCAACTATACAGTTGCTGGACACTGAAAGTGCAGTAGAGGGTAAAGAAGAGGGACTGTCGTGCTTTTGGAGGTAATGTGATTCATAGAAATCTTATAAGCCCATATAACATGATGTCCAATGACCTTTGACCTCTAAAATCTAAACAAATCATCCTTGAATCATGATGAAAGTATGTGCAAAGAAAATCCCTCAAAGAGTTATTGAAATTTAACATTCACAAGCAAGTGATGAACATGAGGCCTAATGGCTTGGCCTTTGACTGCCAGTATCTAATCAGTTCATCCTTGAGTCAGAGTGGAAGTATGTGCAAAGTTCAAAGATCCCTCACAGTGTTCCTGAGATATCTCATCCACAATATTTACCCTGACAGATGGATGGCCCAAAAACATTTTTAATGCCTTTGGCCTTTGCCACCGTTAGGGTGGATGCATATAAAGTAACTTAATTCAAGATGACTGTTTTGCAGTCGGAAAGCTCTAGCTCTTCCAGGAATAAAATTTGGGATGCTGAATTATTTATTTTATTTTTTTAATTATTATTTATTTATTAAGTCTAAAATACATTGGGATAGGTGTTCAAAACTCCCACCCCTTTCAGGATTTTAAATGTAAAATCTGAACTCTAAGTGTAATGGACTTTAGACAGTGAGCTTTCATATATCAATGATTTATTTGCTTCTACTACTGATGTGTACTTTGTGGGGTGAAAAGACATTTTTGTCAAATATCATGCTACATCACTCTGAAATGATTACATTTAAAACAAATGTATGTATAAAAATATGTGACACTAAAACATCAAGTTAAAAAAAAAAGACTTCTTTAACTACAGGAATTTACTGCAGTTTAATCATTGAGTTTGTTTTGCTAATTTGCTGCATGATACCATGAACAGACTGTTTTTATTCACCACCACATCTCAGGTGAGTCATACACACACAGGTGGTTTGGCACAAGATAAAACCAAAGCTTTCACCCTGGAAAATACTGTCAGACGGACACACAAGGGTACTGCATCATTCACTCTGCACACTGTTCAGACCTTCAGCAGAAATCTGTGAGGCGAGCCAGAGGCAGTGTTTGTGTTTAGTCTGACATCTTGTGGTAAGAAGAAGTATTACAGCCAAAAGGAGGTTACCTCTCCAGGACGTCGTCATGGCATTTTTGTGTTACAAATGCTTTGTGTTTCTGTAAATAATTGGGCAAAATTACTTTGTGCTTAGGACTGGCTATTGTACAGAAAAAATAAAACTCAAAATTTCTTTTGAATAAATGATTAAGAAACTAATTAGAATCTCATATAGCTATTGAGTGTCAGGAGTTGATAAAGCCAAAGAGAAGTTCATCACAAAAATTAATATTCTCAGTTTAAAAACACAAGTTTATATACATGTTTTATGTCTTTTTAAAATCTATTATTATTATCACTGTTGTTGTTGTTATTATTATTATTATTATTATTATTATCAACAACAATAATTTAAGGTTACGAAGAACCCCAACGAGTTGGTTGTATTTTCCATTTTTAATATCTGATTTAATTTTTCCTAACTTGACATCAAATAAGTGCTTTATCCTTCATATAAATTCAGACTGAATAGTCAGCGGTCTGCATGGGAAAATGGAAAAAATGATTTAACCCCTTAAAGCATGTTGTATCATATTTGATACATACTTTCACGATACCTCAATGTAATCAATGTGATCATAAATTACAAAAAAAAAAAAAACTTCTGAATACAATCTGATAAATGATAAAAAAAAAATGCCCTCAAGTGGATTATCAGTTACCAAAATCACCTAATGTACCAAATGAGATACAAAAATATAAATTTTACATTTTATGGAATTTTTTTTTTTTTTTTTTTCTGTATTTCAGTAGAAAGTGAATTTCTTTTTGAAAACATTTCAGTTCCAAAAAAAAATAGTATTTTCTGTCTATAATATGTGTTTCGGGCTTTAACGGGCTAAACTTTAAATATAGTGTTTGAAAATTTCTCCTGAAGATTTATTCTCTCAATAATTATCATTTATCTTCCTAAACAAATGCCATTCCTCTGTCTGTGGCTTTAATAATTTCCAACCCGACGTAAGGGATGTGAAATTCTTGATGACAGAGAAAAAAGTAGACTGGAGTATCGGTAACTGATGGGAAATGTAGTTTTAAGATCTTCTTTCCTTAGCCCTACCAACAGGCTGAAAGAGAATGGGGAAAAACAAGAAATACGGCTAAACGATTACATAAAACATCAGTCAGCATTGATGTGGATAGCACTAGTCTGAGAGTTCTAAGCGATTACATCAAGATTCCACACATCCGTACATAACATTTTGGGACTCCAATTCCCAGAATACTTTGAGCGCCCTGGTACGTCCCTGGTATTTGTAGTCCGTATATGACGATCGTTTCCGTGTGTCTAGCCTACGTTAGGTGCTGGAATCTGCCCTGCAAAGACAAACACATGTGAAATCAAAGCTCAGGTAAGGAAAACTGATTATTCTACTAGATCCCGCCTTTTGAATTCATCGTCTGCAACCAGAAAATGTCATTTGATTTCGTATGGACAGTAGATATTTTTTATATTAAATGCAGAAGCTAACGTTAAAACCAGTGTGCAAAATTAGAGCTTCCATGGCGATGCATTTCCTTTTGTTCAGCTAGCTTATGTAAAGAAATACAGAAATCCAATGCTCATATCTATCACTCAAATAAATAAATAGAGCGACTGAAGGGGTTCAGTGAGGTTGTATACTTAGCTGTTTCCAATTTTAGACACGCTGTAGCTGCACATAAACGACCAAACTCGACACGTCGACATTTATTCGGCTTGTCTTGTAAGAAGTTGCATGTTTGTGTCCCATATGCTAGGCTGTATACATTTGAACCTGTATGCTATGTTAGCATGTAGCTATGTTAGTTAGCATTCGCGCTCCTCTTGTCGCAGTTATGTTGTTTACATCTGCTAATGCTAATCTGTTGACTAATTTGCATGACAGTAGTTGAATAAGTTTAAGAAAGCAGAGCTGCGGGGTATAGACACTCTGTCTCCAGTGCATTAAGTGCTAATGCATATTTTTGTAGAAATTAAAAAGGCTAGTTTATGTTGCTGTCATGTTCACTAATTGGCCTGCGTTGTTTTCTCCTAGAGTTTTATGAATTTATGGAAACATGTCAAAGAAGCGGGGCAGGTAAGGATCAAGTGTTATTCAACAGTCTTAAGCCTGCTGTATTATGATGATAAAGCACCGTGGATGAAAGTGTTGCAAACACTCTTATCTGCTCTTTTAACTCATTGCCCTCTAACCTTGTGCCTTTAAAGCCTATTTATTTATTTTCCTATTCATCTATTTATTTGTACGTTTGTTTGCAATTTATTACAAAGGTATGGCAAGACAGACTTTGTGGCTTGGTTTCTATAAACCAAAATATTATCATTTAGATTACTTAGTCATATATTGCTTTCCAAATTGTGAAGTGTGGAGGATGTTTGTCTTGGTTTGCTAGTACATCTTCAGATAGTATAGATAAACTGACAAAGAATTTGAGTTAACATTATAGTGCCACATATCCTTAAATACTAGGGGTAGGGATCACTAGTGGCCCCACTACAGTATTAATACAATATTTAGGTCATGATTCAATATTATTGCGATTTTTTTTTTACATTTTGCATTACATTGAGTATTATGATACCTAATATTGCAATATATTGCTATCTATTTCTTTTATTCAACTGTCTAGCTGATTTAGCATTAGCCTTACCCGCAAAGTGTCATATTAATACAGTATTTTACTTTCATGTGGCACTCCTTGCAAACCCCGTATGACATCTCCATCTCGTTTGTGCCTTGCTTGCATTCCTAATGTCCTTTAATTTGACAAACTCAGTACTTGGTAGATGTGAATTGATACAATATCGCAATGCAAAATATTGCGATACTATGCTGTATCAGTTTTTCCCCTCATCCCTGTTAATTACACCTGACTGAGGGAAATTAGTCAGAACTAATTAATGGATTAAAAATGTTTCTGCTGCTTTTTATGCCAGAGAAGTACAAATATCATGCTTGTTACAAATAAAACAACTACAGTGAAACTGTAAAATAAAACTCCTGTCAGGAGTTTTAGCTGGTTATGAAATAGACTGAAATGAAATGGATGCTGCTATATTGGTCATAGAATAATCCACACCATAAGCAACAAGACTGATTATTTCTGTGTTGAAGGGATGTAACGGTATCAAAACTCTACAGTATGGTAATACCTCTGCAACAAGTCCACAGTATGGTATTTACTGCATATCAAAAAAGACCCCAAAACAACAAATGAAAACTTTGGGGGAGGTGACGTTGCATTTATTTAACAAAAACTTCACTTTGAATATTAAAATATCTGCAAAAAACTGCCATGGGTGTGCATTAGGCTTGAAAATATATGCTTATATTTTGGCCTTAGTGTGTTTCCTAACCTCCTAAAACCTCCATAGTCCACCACTGGAATCAGCAGTAGGTCTTTGGGGATATATTCACATAGACACCTTGTGATCTAATGAGCCCTTGCAATGTTGTGAGGAAGTGGGATAATGAATGCTTCATGGAGAGCCTTTTGCCTGGCCAGTTTTGCTCCTAGGACCTTTGCGAATCATTTCGGGGTAATGATTTGCCAAGTGGCTCCTTTTGTTACTTGTATTCCCCATCAGGTGTGTCACTGTGATCTGGCAGTGTCTCTGTGTTGTTTCTGTCCGTAACCTTTTCTCTTTCCTCATTTCTTGATACTGGGAAACGAAAATGTTTCCACACAACAGATTAAAAGTTGCTGATGCCTCCACAATCTCAAAAACTTTGTCAGAAACTTTCTCCCTCACCACTCTTAGCATCAAACATTTTCACGCTGTTAGACCAAGCCAGTGAATGGAGCGTTGAGGATGATGGCTACACAAGGGCTGATGGGAACTGTAGTTCCCACTTCCTTTCACTTTGCTATCTACTCTACTTTCAGACCTATCGCTTTAAACCACGATGTGACACTCGGACACCTCTGTCACCACAGTGCCACAATATTAACAAAACCATTACATCTCTTCTGTGAAGCAGTTTTTAATGCTTGTAACCATTACTGAAGGGTTGGCATTAGGCAGGGATGGCCTTTGTTTTCATTTTCCTCTGCATAGATTTACAGTGAGTGATATTTTGATTGTAACAAGACATTTTTTGTCTTTCACTATCTTTCACTGTCAGTCTTTGCTATGAAAAATGTTTAAAAATAAAGGAGCAGTTTGACAGTGTGGCTTTAATCTTCTCAAGTGACACCTACCCTCCATTACAGCAGCCTAATCAGACTAATGGTCTGGTTTGCTCTTGTACATCATATAATGGGCTCACTATTAATTCAGTGCATTTAAAGTTTTGTTTAATTTGAAACAAAATCAAATGAAAATTTTGGTTTGACGGTTATAAAAATGTGTTCTTGAATGGTAACTCCAAATGTAGAATATAAAAAAATATTTTAGTCATATGTGAGAATTAATAGGGTAGAGGCATAATGCTACCAAAACATAGGAGCCCCAAATTATGCATTGTAGTTCAGTTCTCAGTATGATGTTCTTCAAGACATCACACCACTGAAAATAAAGCACCATTATTTCCCTTTTCCTTCTCTGGGACTTATTTATTAATGCTTGGTAAAGTTATGCCATGTTTGATATTAGTGACGGCACTAAAACAAGTTTTCTTATTTGAGAACGTGACTAAATGTTCCAGACATCAGTTAAGCAGTAGCTTCTTGGAGTGGAGGCAGTTATCCCATGACAGCGTGACACTTGTGAATATTATTATTAGACAGGCTCACACCCATGGGTGCATATGTAGTTTTGTTGTAGAATAGAGTCCTCATTGTTTCAGGCAGGATGAACAACATGGCACCGCTTAATTTAGTATCTTGAAGCCCAATCAGTTTGAAAAATAACCATGAGCTGACATTAATTACAAAGCTCATACAGCTCATCAAATGTCCATCCTAAATGGGATATACAAGTAATATATTAAAACTTCTCTTCATGTTCACAGGAAGCGAAGCAGTGGAGAGCTGAGTGAGAGCTCAGCATCAACCCTTAGCCCAGACCCGGACAACCTGCTGGGCCGCAGGATTCAACATACCTGGAGGGAGAAGGGCAACGTGACCAAGTGGAAAGGCACTGTTCTGGAGCGTCTCACCGTGAACAGCTCGCTCTACATGGTCAAATATGACGGCTTTGATTGTGTATATGGCATTGAACTCTTCAAAGATGGCCGAGTGTCGAACCTGCAGGTGTTATCAGAGAAAGTTGGTGAGTGTGAAACAGTCTGTCTGAACTTAAAGGCACATTTTTCCTGTGTTGTTGGAACCGTTTTTAAGCCGGGTGTGTTTTCCTTTGACCTCAGTGATTATTCTCAGCCCTGTCTGTCTTTTCTTAGGATTCTATGTTTGATTGTTATCTCATTTAGTCCTAGCTCTCATGCTAACTACCCAGTTTTGCTTTTCAAAATACACCACTGCCCTCACTTCAAGAATTCTTAGCCTTTTAATTAAATTTAAGAATTTGATTGGTTATCACTTGAAATGATAACACTGACAATGTGATCATTTGAGCACAATCAATTCTTGGCTGTATTCAGTGAGAGGAATAAATTTTATCTGACAAACTAGTCACAGTTGTGGGTCAGTTTTAACATTTCTTTAGCTAAGTCTTTACCCCTTGGCCTTTTTCCACATCTTAATGTTATTGCCTATAGTTTAAATAGACATATTTTAGCCTAATAGCTCATATTATCATCAATTAAGAGTCTAAAGCAGACATCTGTTGAGTACACAAATAAACCTGAAGGTACTGGTGACACAGGGAAGAGTTTAATTCACCTCCCCTATTTATTTAAGTACAAATTTGAAAAAAAAGGCATGCACCTCTTTTACCCTCTGAAATTTAAGACTATCTTTGATTGGGATGGGGATCCTTAATTTTTATTGATATTGATACCCTTATCGACACTCCTTATTGATCCGAGTCCTTATCGATACCACTATCGATACTTTTCTATAGTTTGGTGGAAAAACAAAATGGAGACAAACATTTACACTCGAGTGGTCTCAGCTGAGTAGAGCTTGAGTTAAAAAGCTATGATTCAGTCTGTAACATCTGTTTTATATCCCTCAAATATAAACACATTCTTCATATTCACAACTGTATTTATAAAGGTTTCTTGTCAAAAACTAAATTGTCCCATTTTTATGAGACATTTGAACACATCAACACATATACAATACAGTTGTCTAATTTACTGAGGTTACCTAAACACATCATGTTTTCTGTCTTTCAGATAGTTAAGTTCGCTAATTAACTTTAATTCTGTCGATTCCACCACAGATTTCTACACTGGATTAATACTTTAAACAAACAGGACTTGCTACAAGTTTTGAAGCACTTTTCAGCGTTTAACAGCTGAAGAAGAAAACTGTCCTGAAGCAGCTAAAGAGAGGGATATGAGAGCCTGTTACTCTCAGCGCAGGCGGATGTGATTGCACGAGTCTCGCAGGCAGTGTCTTTTTCCTCAAGCCGACAGTAGAAAGTACATTCTGGTGATGCACAATATTGATGTGTTTTTAGTTTATGTTCCCCTTGAAAGAACTGATGTGTGTTTTTACAAGTTATATCTTAAAATGACGTTACGTCACAGAGCATGTGAGACTCAATAGCAGTATCGATAAGCTGAAACGTTATTGATTTTCGGGTTTTTCAAAAACACAGAACCGGGTCCTTGTGGACCAGGGTTTCGATCCTCATACCTAATCTCTGGTTGATTCTTTTCAACTCTAACAAAATCCATATTAATGTGAGCTTTCACCATTAAAACTTCCAAAAAGATTCCTGCAATGTGCATGCTGATGCAAGACGCAGGATAGATTACATAAGGAGCAAAGCTGATGGTCTGTTGAGGGTTTTTGCCGATTGTCTTGCTGCTTTTTTGGTATCATTGGATGCAAATGATATAGTAATGTGAGACCACACTGTGTTGTCTGGGATCTATTAAGTTTTTCAGTGAAAGGCTAACG
This sequence comes from Cheilinus undulatus, assembly GCF_018320785.1. NCBI lineage: Eukaryota > Metazoa > Chordata > Actinopteri > Labriformes > Labridae > Cheilinus > Cheilinus undulatus. Next base: position 29,151,371 of record NC_054877.1, read on the forward strand.
ACAGTCTTCTCCACAGTGAATAATAAGATCAAGGTGCCTCCCGGGGCGGAGGAGCTGGTGGGCCGAGCGGTGGAGCATCTGTTCGAGAAGGAGGACGGGGAGAAAAACGAGTGGCGGGGCATGGTGCTGTCCAGAGCCCCCATCATGACCCACTGGTATTACATCACCTACGAGAAGGACCCAGTGCTGTACATGTACCAGCTGTGGGATGACTACAAGGACGGTGATCTACGTGTCCTGCCTGAATCAGGTACATTAATGAGAGCTTTGTTGTGTGTTTGTGTAAAACTGTTTATTGTTTCGTATTTCAGAAACTGCCAGAAGGTGGGAGGAATAGAACAGCACACATTTACATAGTCAGCATTACAAAACACCCAAAGCTCTATGCTTTCTTTTTTCACTCAGTTTCTGCAGAGTTTCTGCTTGATTCCCTAACAAGAAATTATGATGGAAACCGTTTCCTTATCATGAAGAAACGATACAATATAGAGGACAAGGAAGGATGTTAGGAGTAGGGCTTCATAATTAATTTCAATTTTATCTTATCACATTATGAGCACTCTTAACAAACAACTAAAAAAAAATTCTACCTCTATTGCATTAAATAGTAATGATAAATGTATCCAAATAAGCAATGCTTCTTCCCTCTGCATGCATACATTTGACCTGTTGAATTAAGCCCTGGGTGTAACTGCCATGTTTTTACAACATTTTAATTTTTTAGGTAGCTGTAAGCAAGCTTCACATTGATTGGTTACATAAAATCCCTTTTTCGTGTATTTTGATTCAGGAGGGATGTCACTGGTAGTTAACAGAGCATGAATAACAGCAGATAAGGTGTATGAAAAACTGATCTATAGCCAATATGCACATGTCCTTTTTTAAATTAATGAGACTTCATATTGTCATCCAAAGATCTAACAATGGCACTGTTAATTGAGTGTTTTCTACATTTTGTGCAGGCCAGGTAGAAGGCAAATGAATAAACTCTGGGAATTAGATTGACTATGTATGGTGATGTTTAAGATTAGATTTAAAGATTTAAACCATTTGTTCTAAATGTTTTTACATATGCAAACCTGAAAACCTTCCACAAATTTTAGACAGCCTGTCTCTGAAATCTTACGGAGTTTCCTTTTCACACATCACTCACAGCTAGAAGCTTTCCCTGTCTGTTTGTGACAGGATTGTAAGATGTGACGTAAATAAGATGTTGGAGAAATCCAAGATGGCAGAAGAAGCAGTGAAGTCCAGCTTTATTATGACAAGGGATGAAATAATGCAGTTAGCACATGGGTTAATACGTAGCTCGTTTTTGTTTTTTTTTTGGTCATGGTTTTAGTTCTGTTCGGTTCTGATGGAGTACTTTTTCTTTGTTTGTTTGTTTCTTTCTTTCTTTCTTTCTTTCTTTTTGACATTCTATCTTAAGGTGTTTTTGGTTAAGTTTACTGGTGCAATGAGGGGTTTTGGAGAAATGTCATTAATTTAATGTCTACTATGCATGGATGTATGTTTACATAAATTTATGTTAGTGGCTAATCCTGTGTCACCAACTGTGTGGGACTGTATCAGAGTTCACATATCAGCTCACTCTAACTTAAAGCAAAGGTCAAAGCTAAGGTGAAAAATTCAGCCGTTTGTGTCCACACATGCAGCTCATCCTAAATAATTTGGAGTGATTTTCAGGAGTTTTGTTCATGTCTGTGTTTGAACCTAATCTCCTTGAAAGGGGCAGGAGATGGAAACTAGCAATAGCTATAATCTCAATATGTGAAACATCAGTTACTTTTAGCTTGTTTGTAACAGGCTTAAGTTTTACTATGTAATTTGCATTGTCCCTATCAAATAAACTTTATAAATAAAATAAAGTTGCAGTGGAATTTGTATGTTTTGTCTTTCTCTTACTAATTTTTTGTTTTATTTGTGTCCATCTCCCAGAAAACAAACACCTACTTCCAGCAGACAGAAAACCAGGGGAAGAGCCAGAGAGCCTTGTGGGTAAACAGGTGGAGTATGTCACAGATAATGGTATAAAGAGGACGGGCTTGGTCATCTACCAGGTCCCAGCAAAGCCCACGGTATACTACATCAAATATGACGACGACGTCCACATCCATGTCTATGATCTGGTGAAGACCACCTAACACTGACTGTCTGATTTCATCTTTAGCCGCTGGCTCATCCCTGACCCAACCAGTCGTTACCTGTTTGAGTGTTACATATTTCAGTTTTCCTCCAGAAAGGCAACGTGCCGAAGATCAGAACCACTGTCTTCTTTTATTTTTATTTTTTTAAAATCACACATTAAAAGACATGTCGGTTTTTGATTCTCAGTTTGACGTTGACCTTAATGTTTGGCTCTGAGGTCTCGTTCATTGTAAATAAAGCAGACCTGAGAGTGGTTGTACAGCCCAGCAGATAAAATGGAGCTACAAGTTTGGTGAAATCATACTTGTATAGTGCAACTTTCAGACTCCAAATTCATACTTTTTGTAGAAAAACAAAAGCACATCATAAAAACATATTTCTTACCCATACCTCTGTGTTTTACTTGATCTGTTTCCATTTTATACGCCTGTGCTATTGATTTAATCTGGAATATCTGGCTGTTCTGATGGTAACATTTGTGTTTTCTGTGTCACTGGGTAAGCCTTTCAGTTTGTTGAATATACCAGTCATATTCATTTAACAACGTGCAAATTTTACCATCACAGTGAAGTCTGATTTCAGTTCAATTGTACAGGCATCAGTGAGCAGTGATTGTCTCACTTCTCACATTTAAAACAGATGATTCTTCAAGAAATTGTGTATCATATTTCTGTTATGTTTCAACCAGTAAACTGCAAGTTTTCTACATGATTATAATATATACAGATATTCTGATGTTGTCATGTTGTTTCAAGGTGTTTGTGCTACACATTATTAATGTAGTTCAAATCGGCCTGAAATGTTGTTTAGCATTTTTGAACTAAAGTCTCTGTCATTTGCCAAAAATGTGATGAGATACATTCAGGCCTGTTCTTTGTGACCCTAAACATGTTCTGTTCTGTAAATATAATCAGAGACATTTTTATGAACGTTAAACAAAGCTGCTTGAAACATTTTTTTGTTGTCCTGTTATTGTGAAATGCTGCAGTGGATGATTCACTTACTCAAATGAATGCATCCAAATAATACACTGAATACATTTTGACTGGTTAATTACTACATATTAACAAAGTTGAGCCCTACTTTTCCACTAAACCAAAAACTGATAAACATACAAGACTGAAAGTGTTTAGGATCTGCATATTTTGGGCTGTTTTCAGTCTAGCCTTCTTCTCCTTAATGTCAAACACACAAAGTAGTTAATAATCTGCAGTCTTCAACCTCATGACATCTAGTTTTATGTTTAGATATTTAGCTGATAGCATGGCACAATCATCGTATTCAGAATGTTGATTTAATTAGCCTGTGTAGCTCAACGTTATCACCCACTCTTCTTACTGTTGTATTCACTAGATTCTGTTTCTCCTTGACTTAAATGAATACAGAAAATACTTCAAAACAGTCAATGGATGCAGATTCTCAGTACCTCAGAATTAATGTTTGAATTTAGAGCTTTATTTCCAACAAAATCATCTTCAACTTTAAGTTAAATGTGAATCTTTCAAATATACTGGACACTGCCCTGACATTTCATAAAATTCTTTTATCTTGAGAACAATTTGTACAATGCAGTGTAAATTATTTTTTTCAGAAATGACTGATAATAACGTCTGCTGTTTTTTTAGGGATAAATTATGTTGTTATGTTTTTTTAACAATGTGCTGATATTTACTTTTTAATTTAAGCCAATACTCATATTTAAATGTAGTTCAGACCTAAAACTTCAGTTCTTAAAACACAATTTAAAGTTTGAAGATCAGTAAATTAGAACATATTGGTCCTTAAAACACACTTTAAAGTTTGAAAATGAAATTAAAAGAAATAAGAAACATGTCTTCCAAAAATCCTACAAAAAGCCTTTTGGAGTAAATGTTTTCCCTTTTTTGAAATTTTAAGAATTACATAGTCTTAAATCAAGTCTACACAGATTTTATATATTTAACAACAGTTTTAACACATTTAAAATACATAAGTAATGCATACTTTATTTAACAAGGGAGGTCTAAAGTTAAAGTGTAAGCCAAAGGAAACATTAGCATGCTTATGTTTATGCTAACAACCTCACAGCAAAAATGCTAATGCTAATGTTCAGCAGGTATATGTCTGCCATTGTTTTTAATTTAAGATGTTAGTATGTTAGTAACATTTTCCAATGCAAAGTTAGATCATACGCTTCGACATAATTGTTGGTACCCTTTCATTGAAGAAAGAAAAACCCCACAGTGGTCACTGAAATAATTTGAAACTGACAAAAGTAAAAATAAATAAGAATTTACTGAAAATTAACTAATGAAAATCAGACATTGTTTTTGAATTGTGGTTTGACAGCATCGGTTTTAAAAAATAAACTAGTGGAAATGGACTGGTCACTGGACTGTATGGTACAACTAGAAAAGACTGACAATAACTTGATGGTAGGGATATACTAAACCAGTGATTCCCAACCTTTTTTTTTCACTGAGCCTGCCCTTTACATATCTAAGAAGAGCTGCCCCCCCCATGACCCCCACAAAAAAGTGACTTATTGCTGTCGAAAATGCACATCAATTTGAATTGTTTTCATCATTTAAAGCCAAACAAAATAGCCAAAAACATAAGTGTTACTACCAAAAGACTTTGTATAAACCATTCATATGTTTTATCAGTCGGCCTATTTAAAGGGTGGAAAGTACTCACTGTGCTGTTTGGTATCATGGTGTGTACCACTCTGAACATGGGCCACAGAAAGCTAAGGAGAGAGTTGTCCCATGAGATTAGAAACAAAATTATAGACTAGCATGTTAAAGGCTGTAAGAGCATCTCTAAGCAGCTTGATGTTCCTGTGACTACAGTTGCACATATTATTCAGAAGTTTAAGGTCCACAGGACTGTAGCCAACCTCCATAGACAAGGCTGCAAGAGGGAAACTGATGACAAATTTAAGAGACAGATAATATGAATGGTAACCAAAGAGCCCAGAACAACTTCCAAAGAGATTACAGGTGAACTCAAAGGTCAAGTTACACCAGCATCAGAATGCACCATCCGTCGTTGTTTGAGAAAAGTGGACTTAATGGGAGACGATAGAGGAAGACTCCACTGTTGAAAGCAAATCATCAAAAAAGCAAGACTGGAATTTGCCATGATTCATACTGACAAGCCACAAAGCTTGAATGAATGTCCTTCGGACAGATGAGACAAAACTGGAGCTTTTTTGGCAGGGCACATCAGCTCTATGTTCACAGATAGAACTAGAAAAGCACTTGGAGAACACAGATCTCCACCATTAGCCCTATCTCCCAATAGTAAGAATCCTTAAAAAAAATTCCTGGATCCAGACAGTGATCCGGATCACTCCCAAAATCTAAGTTCTTCCTTATGCCATTTCTGACATTTCCTGAAAATTTTATCAAAATCCATCCATAACTTTTTGAGTTATGTTGCTAACAAACGAACAAACAAACAAAGTAACTAACAAACCCTGACGATCACATGATGATTTCATTTTTACCTCCTTGGCGGAGGTAAAAATGAAACATACAAAGAAAAGAACACTGTACCTACTGTGAAACATGGAGGAGTCTCGGTTATGTTCTGGGGCTGCTTTGCTGCATCTGGCACAGGATGTTTTGAGCATGTGCAAGGTACAAAAAAATCTCAAGACTATCAAGGCATTCTGGAGCAACATGTGCTGCTCAATTTCAGAAAGCTTGGCCTCAGTCGCAGGTCATGGACCCTCCAACAAGATACTGAGCAAAAACACACAGCTAAAGACACCCAAGAATGGCTAAGAACAAAACACTGGACCATTCTGAAGTGGCCTTCTATGAGCCCTGATCTAAATCCTATTGAACATCTGTGGACGGAGCTGAAACATGCAGTCTGTATAAGGCACCCTTCAAACCTGAGACAGCTGGAGCAGTTTGCTCTTAAGAAGTGGGCCAAAATACCTGTGGACAGGTGCAGAAGTCTCATAGAGAGTCACAGAAATACTTGATTGCAGTGATTGCCACCAAGTATTAAGTTAAGGGTACCATCAAATTTGACCATCATTTTAATATAATTCTGTTGAACCACAATTCAAAAGCAATGTGGGATTTTCATTAGTCAATTTTACATAAATTTTTATTTAATATTACTTTTGTTAGTTTCAAGTTATTTCAGTGATAATTGTAAGTTGTTCTTTCTTTAACTGTCGGGTACCAACATTTTGTCCACATGTGTATTTGTCATGAGCTAAAGATCTCAAAGTGTATGAGCTACAAAGCAAAAGTTGTGGAGTTATTTTACCAAAACAGCCTACAAATACGCGCTTCATACTGGCACCCTTGAATACGAAACCAAAATTGTTGAAATTTTCCTCTGAATGGCTGCACAAAACATCCCTAAAACTTGTCAAATAGTTTCAGTGGTATTTCAGCCTGAACCCAGAGAGTAAGAGTGGACAGCAAAGGGTCCACCACATGGCCACAATATGCTGCTGTAGGCTAGAGCAATGAAACAGGATGCTACAGCATGCAAACGATTGCAAAGTAAATCAGCATGACTTTAACATGTTAGTCACTGGGAGGATAATGCTTTACTTAACCTCTTTAAGTTCAGATCAGAATCATTTAAATGATTGTTGATTTATCCAAAAGTAGACACTATATAGGTTTAAAGGTAAATATTGTAATAATCAACTGATTTCCCTGTATTTGAGGCTGGAAAAAGGACTATAAAAGATGCAGCACTGATCAAACAGATAAATGGTTTTCTGCAGTTTTCTTGATGAAATTACAGCATTTTTACTCTCCTGTATATTTTCTTATGTGATCTCTAAATCATTAACGACGTCATGGAGACAATCCTGCCTTACTTATTTAGATATCTATAATAATTTAATGTCCGGCCCAATCTACCAATGAATTTGAACGTTTATGTCTGAAAACAGGTCTGATGTGTGTCACCTCTTCAAATGTCAGCTCTATGCTGATGACGAGTTGTAATGTTCTCTGCTCCCTCTGACCACACATGTAGCCACATGCTGGCTTCTGACTGCCTCTCCCTCCCCCAGAGTTCCCCCTCTGAGGTGCCAGGGTGCTGGTGACGATGGGTGCCAATACAGACAGCGGGGAACAGTTGGCATAGCATTGCACCAGGCTGGGTGCCTGGATAGTAATAACGAGAAGGAAGGAAGAGCATGTATGACACGAGGTCTGTGCTCCTGAGAACCTGACTGATGCAATGTGTCACCTGTTGAGCACTTCCTTTTACACATACTTCACTTCCTTCTGCCAATTGCTTTCTTTATTTAAAATGTCTGTCTGGACTCCTGGTGACAACTGTCACTGTTCATAATAATTATTTTAAATGCAATTCTTGGATCGTGTATTTGAACAGTTTCAGCAACCAAACTCATCATTTGAGTTTACTTGTGCACGAGGCCAGAGCGGATATAAACTGTTCATTGAGCCTTATACCCCAGTTTAAAACTCTCGACCTTAGTCAGCATGCTGAGACCATGTAGTGTTAGTAGAGGGATGTGAGCTATAAGAGGGGCTTTCACACAAGGAATCAGCCTTCACAAGGCTTGTCATAACTGTTTTTGTGCATACAAAGGCAGACTTTAAACTAATGTCAGATATTCAGTTATCAGGGAACACTTAAAATCTCTCTAATCCATGCATTCATAACTTAGGGATATCTTTGATTTATTTAAAAAGATTTACCGCTTTATAAAAGAATCATCTCTGTGTAGAGACGCTCTTTTCTATACACCAGGGATCATCAACTACATTTGTACAAGAGCCAGATTTTGTCTTAACAGGCACTTTGGAGACCAGACTTCTAAATTAACTAAAATAAAATAAATATTTTGGTCCAAATAACATATTATTATATCATTATTTGTATTTTCTTTCAAAATGTAAGTAACTTTTACGCATTAACAAAGAGATCAATCCCTTTTACCTGTGGGCAATAGAAATATTTAAGGTACACATTTCAAGTACTGCCATGTTGTCCATCTCTAGGTTTGATGCTAATATACCTATATCCTGATTGTTGAAAAAAAATAGAGGAAACAGGTCTTTCGTTTTGATTCTCAGGGAGGGAAATCACACTCTCCAAGGGTCTGAAGTGAAAAGTTGACACAGAAAACTACAGTTTTAATCAGGACTTGACTGAAAGGATATCATATTCACTAATATTAGCCAACAGGTGGATTTCTGTAAAACAATAGATCTAACATGAAGTCATTCCTAATAGAACTGTTGCAATCTTGATCTTTTGGGGTTGATTCCAAGACAAAAGGCAGGCTAAACATATTTTTTCCTCCTCACATTTTCTGATTGTAATCATCTTTTAGGACTGGATGGTGAGCCTTGGGCCACCAGTTGATGATCATTGTCATAGACTGTGATGGCAGACAAGAATTAAGGTCAAAATGTAATACTACAGCTTCAGTGCTACAAGTTTTAATTTCTTTCTTTCTTTTTAAAATAAAATTAGAGATTGCTTTAGTAAGAACTGACAGTAGATACTTACATTCATGGAAGCCCTACATAGAGCAAAACATGATCATTTTTCTCTTCTTCCCTGTGATAAAACATTGATTTTGATTGTTTTTTTCAAGATCTCATCTGATTTATCTGATAATCTCTGAGTAATAAGTCTGGTTTTCCCATGATAATGAGTTCATTTTGATCTTTTTCTCGAGACATTGAATTCATTATCATGTGAAAACCAGCATTGTTATCTTGACCCTTGCTGTTTTTAGCTGTTTGGTTGATACTTTTCTTTTGACAATATAAACCACTAAGGAAATGTTTTCCATACTTATGTTTAATAGCTTTTTTTCAACACAACCTCAGCGACATAAAATAAAAACTATTATTGAACTTTAACTTACTAAATCTGATATAGGATTTTCAAAAACACACACAAAAAATCAGAAAACAGATTTTTGAAAATTGTAATCTAAAGAATATATATATATGATTTCGTTTCAAGAATTAAAGATAAAGAAATGTTAAAAACGTACACATAAAAGTAGTAAAATTATGTATATCAAGCATATCCAAGTTTTTATATAACCTTTTGTATTTCAGTATATTTAAGAATTATAGGGCATTTTTGCATTTCAAGACTGTGAGGGTTCCCAAATAGTGTAAATTAATCATGAAAAGATTTATAAGTGAGCAAAAATCAAGCTAAATACAGAAAAATACATAGGCGTGTTTTCTATTTTTTATCCGTCCCAAGATAATGAAAATACATGGAGAATTAAATTACTTGGATTGCTTAAAAACTGAAAGAGAGCTTAAAATCATACTTTCCACACAAAGTAACAATATCACTTGACAAACAGCGCATGATGATGATGTTATGCCGGCGAGATCCAGGACTCCTAAGGTTTAAGATAACAAGGTGAATAAGCCAAGATCTTAAGAAAAATACTTATCATTAACAATGAAAAACAAAATGTATGGATGCATTTCCTCTTAGGGCTTCCGTATCTTTACTGTTAACAGTAAAAATTGGGATGTACTGTTTTCTTAAACTGGACCTTTTATTTTGCAAAGATTGCTAGATTTATGATCTATTTTCTTTCTATTAGAAGAAGAAAAAAAGAGTTCAAATAAGGGTGTACTTAGGCTTAGATTTGTACATGAGCTTTGTAAAGGTTTTTTTCCCAGTATGTAACAGTAATAATACTGTCTCTCAAATTAATGAAGGATATTCTAGAGAATCCTCTGTTCTTTTTCTTTGAAGAGTTTCATTATTACAGGACCTTCCCTGAAAACCTTGAAACTTTGTCTGCATTCTTATTGGCCAATAAACAAATGCACTTGACTCTTTTGTGTTGCCTAGCAACGACAGCCAGTCCCTGGTTTTTATATATGAAAAACCAGCATGCTGCCAATCTGGAGACTTACAGGGTGCAGTGTGAACAAGACCAGCCATGATGCATTTTTAATTAAAACGTTACATGCTTTCTGAGGGGAAGAGGGCTGTTAGCATTGTCTGAGATCATTATGAGCATGAGATAAGGATATGATTGATTTTCATGTGGAGATAAGGGGATTTTTTATGTCAGTTACATGCTGGTTTCATGTCTTTGCTCTGGTTTTACTGTTGTAAAAATCAAACATTTCTTACTTTATATTGATCTGGTGCTAATAAAATGAAGGGATTTTGAATTAGGAGCCTGTTTTTTACGGATGACTTTTCTGTTCAGAGCATGCTGTTTGTCATTCGTAACAGTAAATGGGGATCCTGTCAGGTCACTCATGCAGGTATCCTGGTAACAACAGTAAAAATAGAGCATATGTGGTGGGGTTTGTAATTGTCTGTAGCCTCATGTCTTTTTCCATCGTTTCCAACCAATCACTTTAAATTCCCCTTTTTAGAAATAGCCATCCTTTCCATCTCTATGTTTGATGAATTTAAGGTAGATACTGGCATGATGTGGAGAGATTTTAAGTCTTTTTACGGAAAATGTGTGCATCTTGCCATTGGTTTCCATTTTTTATTTGAGCTCAGTATTATCATATGTAGTATTACTATACACATCTGTTTGAACACAGCGACATCAGTTAGATTGGCCCTGGTGCGGAGAGAGGGATGAAACATGTCCAAAAGCTTCTCTGTCTTTAAGACTTCTTAGTCCGCTAACTCTGGGATTTTCCAAACGTATTTTTCTCAAGGCGCTCCTAAGATCATATCCATGATATTCATCTTCATATCTATGCAAAATCGTATCTTTAGTTGATGTAAAGAGTAGAATGTTCATACTCACAATGCACACATAGACATACCTTGCTCCAACATTTGGGAGCAAATAAATTACATAACACAAATACACACTAAAATGTACATTTTTGCAACCTTAATTTTAGCCATATCAGCTTTATTCACAGTTGTTGATTCAAGCAATCTGCCGTAGCATATCCAAACCTTTTAGCACATGTTAATAGTCATTTTTACACAAAATTATCCAAAATTAGTGCATACAAAATAAAGGCACAGTGAGAAAAAACAAAATACCACCGAAAATATTTAACTGTCTAAGAAGTGGTCAGATTTCTCGTTATGTTGATACCTTATTAAATTGTTAGTTTTAAAATGAAGCCTAGCATTAGTTCATGCAGGACATGGTAGTCATACACCCAGCCATGATTAGCTGATGGCCAGCTGATCCTAATTATCGCCTCCCAACTCCCACAGCCAATCACAGCTCTTTCTCTCAACACAGCTGTGTATTTAAATAAGACATACTTTCAATAATCCCTGCCTGCATTAATGCTGATGCACCATGCTGCTCTTACTGGCAAAGCTTAACTTCCTCCACCCCAGCCTCCTCCTTTATAGCGTAAACCTTGTTGCACTCTCATATTCAGGTTCATGCTACTATGGATTAATTACTTTTGAACTTATCTTATTGTGTTCAATACGGATTTTCATAAATGTATTTATTCAAATGGGGGTTTCTTGCCATGCGCTCCCTAGAAAGTCAAAGCATGCTGCTTGACAAACCCGTGGAGCATCTTTTGCACAAAGTCTGCTCCGCTAAGTAAAGCAGTACACCCATTTTGCAATGAAATGGTTAAATATATGACAAGAGTGTTCCTGACAGAAACAATATTATCAATACAGTGGTTATACAGTGGTTATCTTAATCATTGAATAAAAAAATCAGTGCAAACATATACAGAAGTATCTCTGGTTGTTGTACAGTTACACCAGCGTTTCTTGCCACACCATTTGAGAACCACTGAGCTAACTGTAGATCTGTTCCATTTGTAGATTTTTTTAGTTGCTTTTAATAAAAGTTGAGAAAAAGCATTGCTTAGTGTCCCATACTCAGACCCCACACTAGCTTTAAAATGTGATAAAAAGCCACAAACTTCAACAAGACAGTAAAAAATGCTTGGTTTTATTGTGTGTGTTGCTTTCTTTTGCACCACACAGAACCAAAAATGTGTTGCCTACCATGCAGAAAGTCAGATCAACACTTAAGTTTAATAATTAGAATGACTGCCTCTCCTGCTAGTTGGGAAATTGACTCCTCTTTTTCTCTGACCTGGCCTCTCAAAACTCTCCCCACTAACACAGGAAAAGGATGAATGCTATCAGTTACAGCGATTGGAGCAGTTAAGTCCACAGAGGGATTTATCCCCCTCTTATTGATGGATGAAGTGTATCTAGTATTCTGAAGTATTCACAGTGATGCACATGAGGTACTCTTTTATGCAGCAGGCTTTTTCATATAGGAAGGAAAATACACTGAAGCACAGTAATGAGTGTAATGAGTGTTGGATTGCCCTCAGCGGGTTCCAATTTTAAACAATAAGTTATCAGCAAAATATGAAATTACATTAACACCTGTTTGAATACAACAACAAATACACGAGTCCTAAACACCCAAGATTGGGTCATTTCTTGTTTAAAGAACCAAAAACTTGCATGCAAAATCCTGAACACTGTCTCACTTTCACAAATGAATCAGAAATGCTTTGGTATGTGTGCAATTTGGAAAGTATGCATGGGGTTGACTTGCATTTTTTATGAATTTAGTCCTCTCCTGCACACCTGCCTAATCATATAGACATTTTGACATTATAAATTATTATAATCACAGAGATGATGTCATTTAAAACATACAGGTACAAAAAATATCAAAGAGTTGATAAATATGACAACAGTGTTGCTTGTGTATTGTGGTTATTTGTTGGTGATGGGGTTAGAAAATGCAGAAACACAAGGAAGAGGGTTTTAGTAAGTTTTTTATTTGACAAAAGCAAGGAATAGAAATAAGGAAAAATGCAGATTGATCAATAAAAAAGATTAGATGCGTAACTACAGTTGTAAGGCTCAAGTGGACAGAGTGAAGTTAAAAAGAAACTAAAATGAGGGATGTTTCAATCTTTTTTCACTGCTGTTTACAAGTTTTTACTGTATTCCCTTGAGCCTTCAGAGCTGTATTCATTGGTAATTCACTTGCATGCTTACCCTTTGATTGCAGTTTTAATGGCAATTAAAACGGCCGAGCATGAAGGCTGAACTCAGTCACACAGGCAGGGATGAATCAGTGCATTTTTAAGCAAAGGTTTTGTTCTGTTGCAGGTAAAAGAAAAAACTTCAGTCACAAAGACATGACGGCAATGTGAACACGTTTTGATTTGTGCAGGTTAAAGCAGGCGTAGACTGAAGAGCAATGCCTGTGCTGAGAGGCAGACTGGGACTTGTTGTTCTTTGATAAGCGTCACAACAAAATCACTAGTCTTCCACTCAGCACCAACAACACTTCCATCCTCAGGAGTGCCACATCCGAAGCCTCATTCTGCAAGAAAAGAAAAGAGAAACAACCTTGTAACAACACAGGGCCTTGAACACACTAAAGCTTGACTCTTCCCCACGCTATACCAGTGTGACATGTGATGTATCAATTCTGCAGCGTCACCCGCGCAGACTTGAGAGTTACAAAACATTTCAGGATGTGTCGTCGCTTCTGCAGAGCGTCTAAGAGTGTTGTGTTGATAGGTGCTGAACTTTAGATGTCAGAGATGGAAACACTACATGCAATTCCCATCTCTGTGTTTCCCTCAAACCCATTTCTCTCTGAAGCCTGTTGACATTCCATCCTTCCTTTGTTGTTGTAATGCCAACCTTTCAGCTCCACTCAAAAAAGGGAGACAGGAGGAGGAAGAGGAGGAGGTGGGGGGAGGAGGATCACAGCACTTACAATGAACGCTGTTGAACATATGCAATAAAATCTGTGCACAATATGCAGATTAGATGGAGAAGAAGTAAATTTGGAACATGAATTCTACAAGTGTTTCTGCATTGTTTTTTTTCTCAATAAGTCACATTTAGAGTGAAAGAGAAAAGAGACAGACAGATTGTCCTGCATCTCCAGTATGTTTCTGAGCTGGTAGCTATGCAACAAGACTGGGAGTCAGTGGAAGAGGGGGGATGGGAAGATGGGGACAGTTTAGTGAGAGGACGGAAGGGAGGAAGGAAGGAAGCAAGGAAGGAAGGAGGGAATGGGGGGAGTGCAAACTCAAGAAAAGAGGAGTGCTGAGCAGAGTGGACACTCTATTTAGACCAATAAGGGCCCCCAGAAGAGATAATCAATAATGCCCACTAAAGTTATTTCAATATAGTATTGATTCAGAAAAAATGGCTTCATCTGCTGTTATAGGGGGACCTGCCAATCAAAAAATACCCATTAAGTTTCCAAACAATACAGACATTTCAGAAATATACACAACACATGTCCACAATGTGATAAAAACGACAAATAAAGCCGCCACTCTGTCCACACTGTAGCTTAAGGGAAACGAGTAGCCTTCGCCGTGGGAGCTGTCCACTGTCTCGGTGCTGAATGACGCCCTACTTCTCCTCCGCGTCCATCTCCTTCCTTCTCAGCATTTCGCCTCGAGTCCAGGCCCGGGAAAAGAAAAAAACATGCCACCTGTTGCTGCACCGAAGTTTCTCTCTCTCTCAAGAGATTATAGAGCCAGATAGACCTCTGATATCTCACGCATGAAACCTGTAGCTGCCCTGCTTTTGGTCTAAAGTGAGGTCAACTCTCGTTTTTTTTCCTGTTTTCTTTGCTCAACACGACGACATGATAAACATTTTTCCCTCCAGGCGAGGCAGGAAGAGGCTGTCATTTTAATTTCCCGTACACGCAGTATTGTTTTCAGCTCTTTCCCTCGAAGACTTCCATTTATTTTAGCTGTTTTACATTTGTCTTTTAAATCGTGAAGTGTAGAGGGAAGGATTGGCGGCATTTTAATGAGTGAAAAACATGCTGACACATGTATAAGCGGTAAATAAACCCCCTAACTCTGCATTATTTAGATAAAACATGCAGGACAAACCCCCATAAGTGATATACTCACCGTGTATCGACGGGAACAACAGGTGAAGCCGACATAATGTTATGCAGCGCGTGCTGGGTGAGTAGCCAAGGCTGGGTCTCTTTTCACTGTTCAGCTTTCTATTGAAATCAGCCACGATCTGAGCGCGTGCGCCCTCCCCTCTGAGCTCCACGTAATGCTTATCATGATGTTACTGGGTAGGCTCGAGGAAGATGGATCAGCGTGTTTATATACGCCTGCTTCTGCCGGAGAGGACAAGTAGCGGGGCGGGACGGTACGGAGTGACGACAGCTAGAGAGGACCAATCAACGCTGCTCTTTTACAGACCTTGTTAAGGGTGCGGCCCTAAATCCAAGCAGCCAAATTACATTATATGGAGGTTAAAGATGCATGCAAATCAAACATGGAGGCTGGAAGATGTATGTCCATGATGGAAAATATCTGTGCTTCTGTTTATGGACAGACATAGCTGTGGGCTATAAAATAAAGGCAGTATTTCAACCTCATTTCTACACGTCATTTTAATCTGATGGAGGACCCCACACACACACACACACACACACACACACACACACACACACACTCATAGAAATACAACCTAAATTGAAATGATGACTCTCAGGGGTCCTAAAGACTTCACCTGAGCAGCTGACCGTGTAAGAAGCTCTCATCTAATTGAATTAAACCTGAGCTGTGAGATCAAGATTATGCTTCAAATTAATTGGTAAATGGAAACAACTGTTACATACCTGAGGGCTGGGGAAACTGCAAACAGTAAAATTAATTGCTTTGGATTACAATCGGGCTGAATACAATTTAATTTATCTACCTGCACAATTACACTCACACACTCAGGATTGTTTCTCGTCAGCTTGTCACACTGACTAAAAATAAGTTGTCTAAAAAGGCCTGATGGGATCCAATATGAATGTCATACTGGACCATAGCATGTAGTCAACACACTGACACATAAAACCAGCATAAAACATGAAAGACAATAATGTACTTAAGAATGAAAAAATAAATTCAGTGATCCCATGGGACAGCTCCCCCCTTTTTTTCCAGAGCTTAATGGTGTAAATTTCAGAAAATTACATAATAGTCACATTAAACTGTTACTCATTGTTTTTTGACCTCCCTAGCAGTTTAACACTGGATGTAGGCTGGTAGGGTACAAAAGAGGGATTTAAATGATCACATTTTTGGACATTCAAAAAAGTTTTTAGAGTTTTATTCCAGTGCTGTACTGACTGTTAAACAGCCAAGGTTTTTTCTCTTGTCCTATCTGAAGAGGACCAATCTATGACCTCTCAGTTGTCTTACAAGTACTAAAGTTGAAAACTGACATTTCAACTGTAAATAGTGGGTAGTATTGCCTTAAAAAGTATTGTTTATACAGACAAATGGTAAGCTTTTAAATTAATTTGAGAATTGTTTAATTCTTAGACAGGTTGTATGCATAAAAGTCCAAATTTTAGCGCTCTATCCAGTTACTGTTCTCACAGGTTTGCATTCAAATATCAAAAGTGATTCCAAATTACCATGACATGTTTCCGAAGCCCCAGTGATGTTTCGGAAACTTTGCTGTTGTTTTCTGTTGATTGCAACGTACAGAGAAAATGCATAACTTCATATTTGTAAAGCGACTGAACCCGGACATGCATCCTTACATTGATTTACTCAGTTTTCCCATAATAAGAACATTTTGGATGTTTTCTTGATATCATGACTTACTTATCCAGGCGTAAAAATACCATGATTGGTAAATTTTAGTCATTTTCCTAACATCTCAACGAATATACCTGTTACCTTGAAAGAATGGTTTTGTGATCTCAATACCAACATACAAATAGGTTGAAACAAGAGAAAACTACTGAAAATTGCTGTAAAATCCAAAGTATAAGTTGCTCTGGTGTATAAACCGTCTGTTTTTTGAAGTCACCAGGGGGAAAACATTTTAAACGGTCCTACTGTGCGACGAATTCCATCTCGTTCAGAAAGATCCACATAGTGCAGTTTTCTGTGCAGCTGTGTTGGTCTTTTGATACCATCTGTTTGCCATTTAGAGTTTCACATCTACTAGGTACAATACAGTAGTTGAGCTGGAGCTCAGTTAATTTGCAGTCTATCTTTCTGTTTATTATTACTTTTTTTTTTAAAAGTAAAACACATCACATCATCACACTGTTTTCAGGGATCCAATCTTAAAGTCCATAAGTCCTCAACAAAACATTAAATTTTATTATAATCTGACCAACAACCAGATTAACTTGAAGTTAATTTATGCTGTGCAAGACAGCACCGATGGACATTAGCTGCAAAAGAAGACAAAATTATTAGCCCCTCCTAAGAAAATTTCTGTTTCTCTCAAGTATTTCCCTAGTGCTGTTAAACAGAGAAAGGCATTTTTGACACAGCTTTCCCACACATCCTAGTTTTATTTTGGATGCTTACATTGTTTTACATTGCACACAGAAACAAAGTTATTTTACACAAACCAAAAACTAGCAAGGTCAAAATTATTACCCCCTTGATGCTAGTAGTCAGTTGTGTCTCTTTTTTTGCTGAATAACAGCCTGCAGTCATTTGTTACTGTTTTCAACAGGTTTCAGACTTGTCCTGAGGAATCCAAGCTCTTTCCTCTTTGTTGAATCTCTTAAACTTCTTCAGGTTTGATGTTCTTCTGGTATGGACCGTTGTCTTCAGTTCATCTCACAGATTTTCAATGGATTCAAGTCAGGGCTTTGAACAGGCCTGTCAGTAATGCTCACTTTGGGCTTCTGGAGGTAGTTCTTCACCAGGAGCGGTGTATATTTTGCGTTGTCATCATGTTGGAAGACAAAGTGATGACTCAGACCCAGTTTAACTTGAGGTTTTCCTTCCAAATCTTCAGATATCCTTCTTTCTTCATGATTCCTTCTGCCTTTATAAGATTCCCAGTTCCATCTGCACTGGAGAAACCCCACAGCACAAGTCCTTCACTAGTGTCTTAGCAGTTGTTCTGGGGTCTTTAGACACATCTCTCACTAGTTTTCTTTCCAGTCTTGAAATGTTTCTCCTCCTACCTCTGCCAGGCTGTACTGTGTGGCTCTCATTGAATTTCTTCATGATACTTCTCACTCCAGATTTTGAAACATGGAAATGCTATGATAGATATATTGTTCTCCTGCTTTATGAGCATTAACAATTATTTTTCCTCCAGTCTAAACTGATTTCTTTTGTTTTAGCTGTGATGCTTTCTCCAGTGACAGCTCAAACCCTTACTGAAGTTTTTATACTGAGTGTTATTTGGAAGATAACCCCCTTTTTAACTCGATTTTACAAGCTTTGAGCATTACAAAGTTAAAACACATCACTGCACAACAGTGGTTTGTGCCATAGCTCAACAAAAAGGTCACTAAAAATAATACAAGCATTCAAATTTAAACTAGGATGTTTGGAAAAGCTGTGTTGAAAAATGTCTTGCTCTGTTCAACAGCACTTCAGAAATAGCTGGGACAAACTGGAATTTTCATAGAGAGCTAATCATTTTGTCCTCATCTCATCTGTAACTACCATTCACTCTCTGCAAGAATAGTTTTTCATAAAAGTTTTAATAAAAATTTTGTACATTAACTATCCGTCCTGCTTTCAACTGCAAAATCATTTTTTTCTGCTACATGTGCATTATTAACAATAACTCCATTACTGTTAACATTAATGTTTCATTACTTATGATTATAGTTCAATAGGACTGAGCCTTTAAACTTATCAAGCTTTATACATTCAAATATTTACACTGCTCTTTATCTGTCACAGATACACAGACATAACTCAGTACACATGTTACAATATTAACTCCGTCCCTGTTTAGTTGATCACTCCAGTTTTTTTATCCTTTATCCCACTTGTAAAAAAACTTACATATTTCTGATCATGAACTTATTGATCTCTTTGGGATGTGTTTGAATCACAACATACCCCCTGGAAAACGCAAATGGACAGCTCCTTGTGGTTTAAAGGCTGATGAGTAACACCCCTGTGCAATGAGGCAGAGGTGAAGCTGAGATTCTTTTTGTAAACACTCATAGATGACCCTTCCTGTGCTCTGTTCCTTGAGGCAAAAATGACCAAAAAGACATCCTGGTTTGGCTGCAGCCATCAGTCATCACAAAAGCCTTGTTCCTTTGATATCCCTGCAGGCCTGGTCTCAGTGTAGCCTGAGAGCTGGGGCTTATGGAGGAACCTGGGGAAACATCCTGCTCGCTGTGTTTTGAGGCTTTATTCATATAATGAAGATCCCACTCTGTGCCTCTTGATAGGAACATCAGGCGGTGGGATTACACATATTAACGCTCCCCCTCCGTTCACCCCTCTCTGCTTTCAGGGCTTAATGTTAACATCTGCCCACCCAGAGTCACCCAGATGAGCCGCAAGACTGTTTTCAATGTCTTCCATTGAGATGATTTATCTGATCACTATAATGGACTATGCATGTTATTTAGATGACATTATAATGGAGTCTGAAGGGGAGAGAGGCTCTGGGCGTGTGGTGTTAGTGAAGCTGATTCATAGTGACCTACAATACCTGATCTTCACAAAGATGCACAAAAGATCTTTCTGAAGCAACTAAATTCTGTGATATTTTGGTTTTTATTTTACAAAGTTCATCTTAACAGAATCCAAAATCCAACCAAGAACCAACATCCCTTATCTGGTGAGATAGCGAGAACCACAGGAGCAGAATGATCTAAGATCCTTTTCACTTTCATAATTTTAGGCCCTTCAGCTGTTGTTTTGCTGATAAAAATCCATTTACTGTTTAAATGTGTACGTGTGTTTGGATAGGCCACAGGGCACACGCAGAGGTGTGGGAGCTTTGGGAGGCGTTTAGTGAGCGTTCATTATTTTTCATGCTCTGGGTCAAAACTATGCATGTGTGGGCTGGACTAGTAATATGATGGAAATGTGCAGACTTCCAGGGAGCAAGGTGAGACTGCAGGGTATTTTTTTCTTTCTTCTGTTTGTCTCATGCTCCTGTTAAAAACATGTGGTGCAGGCTGACTTAGGGGTAAATAACCACAGTAGACTGTTGGGATTTTAACCTTACTCAGAACCTGAAAATCATGCAGTGAACTTAACTGACAGGATATCTTTCTTTTATGTGTTACACCTGAGTCTCCCCTTCAAGGTAGCATGGCTGAGGTGGATCGTCTGGGTGTGGTAGCAGAAGTGTAGCACTGTGAATCAGAGTTTGGAGCTGCTCTAATGATGGCGCCCTCTGGTGTTCTCTCTCAGTTTGGACAAAACAGCCTTCCACTTCCTCTGTAGAGTGGAAATCAAGGGAAATTAAA
Source organism: Cheilinus undulatus (assembly GCF_018320785.1). Lineage (NCBI taxonomy): Eukaryota > Metazoa > Chordata > Actinopteri > Labriformes > Labridae > Cheilinus > Cheilinus undulatus. The sequence goes on from NC_054877.1 coordinate 29,171,703, forward strand.
GGATCTGATGGGATAAAAGAGTGGGGGAAAGCATATGTAAATAGATTTGAAATCATGTAAATAATGCTGTGGATCTCACATTCACTGAATGAAAATCTAACTCTAATATGAACGAACCAAACAAGGAAGTACTTATTTTATGAATTATGGGATAGTAAAAAGACTTACTGTATTCATGCAAAGAAAAAGCACTGAAACTGTTCTGTATTGCAAAATAAATGAATGTATAAATATTCACTCCCTTCAAGTCAGTGTTTAGTAGCACTTTTGGCTGTGATCACAGCATTAAGTTTGTGTGGATAGGTCTGAATCAGGCGTGCACATCGGACACTGCAATTTAACTCCATTCTTTTAAAACATGCTGATGCTCTGTAAGGTTGCACGGGGATCAGGAAAAAACAGCCCTTTTCAAGTCAGGCCACAAATTCTAGGACAACAGTTGTTGTATGCAGAGTCTCTCCCATCTCAGCTTCTGAAGCTTGTAACTCCTTCAGAGTAGTCATAGGTGACTCTGTGGCCTCTCACACTTTTTCCTTCTTGCACGGTCACTCCGTTTGTGAGGACGGCCTGATCTGGGCAGATTTACATGTGTGCCATATTCCTTCCATTTCTGATGATGACTGATTTAACTGAACTCATGGGTATGTTCAGTGCCTTGGAAATTTCTAATCCATTCACTGACTTGTACTTTTCATTAATCTCTTCTCTGAGTTTCTTAGAGTGTCCTTTTTGTCAAGGTGTAATGGTAGCCAGTATACGGATTGGTGTCTTTATACTACAATCACTTGAGACACATTTACTATACTCAGGGGACTCCCATTTCACCAATTGACACTACTAGCACCAACTGGCTGGACCTCCGTTTAATTAGGTCACTCACTTTAAAGGGAGGGAATATTTAGGAAATCACTTATTTTACAATATATATTTATTCAATTGACATTGCTTTGAAGAAATCTGTTTTTACTTTGACATTAAAGACAGTTTTTTTGTCAAAAAGCCTAATTAAATTGACTTTGACCGAGTTTTAAAATCAATAAAAGGGTAAAACATCCAAGAGAGTGAATACTTCTTACAGGCACTGTGTTAACTGTATGATAATATCCATATTTATTTTAAAAACCAGCGCTTTATAATAAAAATGTACCTTTTCCAAGTTTTTGGAACAGTGAAAGTACGTCATCTGTTGTGTTGTCCGGAAATCCTACAGAAGTGCTGATTTTTCTTCCCTCCCAGGTGTGTGATATTCAGTCCTTTTAGATCAATCTCAAGTGGTGTATTTAAAAAAAACTGCATAACACATGTAACATTATCAAAGCTAGACATGGTATTTTTGTAATCACTAAAACTAATAAAAGTGCTGCAACTTACGACAATTTCAGCTGCACAAAATCACAAATTTGGTTAACATTCCTATGAGGTATTGTTCTCAGGCTATGAAACCCACTGAAATTAATATTGACGCCTCCCTATGAACTACAAAAGCATAAAGGTCATTGGCAGCAAGATTAATAATTTCAAAATAGCATTTTTTATGGTTGTACAACTGTAGAGTAGATATCTGACAAAGTAAGCTGCAGACCTGATGATACAATTGACTGTTAGAAACAGCAGGAGGGGACTTTTTGATTTTTCTCCAAGGAAATCTGTCTAACAGAGTTAGAGGATAAGCAATGAGAAATTTGATACTGCTTTCAGAGTTCCTGCCTACTTTTTAAAATCAAAATCAAGACTTTTTAGGGAACCCTGACAGCTTTGTGCACAGGTGGCAACAATATGGACAAACTTCAAGTATCTCACTGGAGCTTTGAGTAAATGGGCATGGTAGCATTAAAAACGAAATCAGTAGGGATGCGAGATATGAGATTTTTTGCTGATATTTACAAATTCCTTTTAGCTGATACTAAACAATCAGAAAACATTCAAAGCTAATATACGCCGATTTTTACAGCTGATATATCAGCATTTGTTTATATTGCTGCTATTACTGATAATTCACTTTTTAAGCTAGTATCTGCCGATACCATTATCATGCCAGTAATATTATGCTTCCTAGAGATTAGTTATAATGTCAGTGTACATTTGAGTTGAGTGACATACTACCCAGGGCAGCTTAAGAAAACTCTCACACTGATAGCCCATGTCACTTCAAAGCGATAAAGATTTGTCTCGTTTAAAATCTCAGACAATGAAGCAGCAACAACTTTAAGTACAAGATATGTTCATTTAATTGTTGATTATCTCAGTACAGAAATATTTTTTCCTTTAACATTCGTTCTGTAATCAAGTTGGCAGCATCGTCTTGATTTTGAAGTGGCATTAAAAGAAACTTCCATCTAATCTGGCAGTGAGACCGCCCATCAGTTTCCCCTCAGACAGCATGAGTAAACAAGCATGCCATTTCTGTACACAACACAAATAAATAGCAATCATTTCGATGGGGCTCACTAACTGACTGACTCAAAGATTCAAAGGAGAAAAATTAAAATTTGGGAGAAAAAGACTTTTTCCATATTAAAAACAAAGTACACTGGCATGACTTCTCAGCACATAAATGGTCTGAAAGCTGCAAAAGAAAAAGTGCCCCGAGCTTGAATTTGTTAGCAGACGCAGCACAGAGCAGAAGCTCTGCACAGAATGGCATTTCACTCCGATTAAATCCCAAATGTTTTACTTGCTGCTTTTGTTGCTGTTAACAAAACCAGTGTTTTCACGTTAATGTTCCCATCCTGATTTTAAATTAAGAGAACAGACAAAGAAAGGCTTCCATACAGGTCATACTAAAATCTCTTTTGTAGCATGTTCAAATTATTTTCCACTCAGATCTGTTGTATGCCATCACATTGTTTTTTTTTTTACATGAGAGGATACCGTTTCTTTGAATCAGACTAAAATGAAGATAGTGTCAGACAGGATTATGTTATATGTAAATCAGTGAACATGAAACATTATTGTCTCTCAGCGAACTAAAAAGATTGGTTTGGATATTTTCTGCAGAGCCAAACAGAACCAAACACTTTCCACAGATACAACCAACACCTCAGTCACACACAAAAAAGAAAATGAACACACTGGTAAGAATATGTTAAAATTATTTAAAAAAAAAAAAAAAAAAAAAGAAACAAAATAAAATAAATAGACAATCAAAAGGACAAACTTATCATTTGGCAGGTAAGCACAATGCCAGTCTGTAAACAAAAATATCAGAAAATTCTCTGTCTTCGGAGATAACTGGTCTGTTGGAGGAGACTAGAATACTGTATGTTTGTGTGTAAATACCCTCGACCCTCAACACTCAGGCTGCACACCTCCTCAGTTCTTCCTCACCTCCAGCTACAACTTGGCCAAAAAACTCAGGGCAATCAAGGGGGGCCCTCTGCAGACTACTGAGGTGAATACTTCAAGAAAGGGCCACCTACTGCTCCATACATGCAAAGATTAATTCCCTTCCCAGTGTCATTCCCTCGTAGCACAGAGGTGCCGCTACTACCGGATCCTAGTGAAGAGGTTCAACACCGATACCGATTCCTGAAAGAGAGACAGAGCAGGGACATAGGGAACAAAATATTACAAAAAAATAAAACAAAATAATGAGAGGAAGAGACTAAAAACTACAGAGAAGGTTTCTTACATGTAAACTAATGAGAAATAAAAAGGAAATTACCTTAGTAGACCTCATCTTGCTAAAGACGTTCCAGAAGCGAAGAGTTTCATCTCCAGCTCCTGTCACTATGGCCTCTCCATCAGGGGACATGGCCTGTAAATAAACTCATCATTACACACCGAGTATACAGTATTAGTAAACTATATAATCAAGAGTGATCAGTGCGTTGTTTGTTGGTTTATTTCCCGGAAGTGTGGGTGGCTTTGCTGCCACTTGCTCAGGGAGCAGGAGGTCCTCATGGATGCTTAATAATTTGTTCCAGCGAGCAGCACTTCAGGAAAAAAACATGTTCTTAAAAATGATCACAAACAAATAAAATCTACCCAATAAAAGTCATTCTTTCACATGAATATTTGTTTTCCTTTTCTTTCTTTTCCTTTTTTGCTACACTCTCTGGTGGAGTCAACACAATAAGATAATCCGTTTGATTTTGGGCCGAATTCCCCCCTTGTGGGGAAAAGTTACCTAAGTCACATTTTTGATAGCTGTGGACACATTTTAACAAATATTACTGTGGTGTAAAAATAAAAGGGTGATCCAATTTCCTTGGAAGAATTTAATGGCTACTAGGGGCTGCACTATTTTGACCAAAATTATAATCACTTTTATTTTGCTCAGTAATTCTATCATGATTATCCATCACAATATTTTTTAATTTAAAAGGCAGTTTTTCTCTTTACTGATTTTTCATGTTGAAACTCTTATATCCGCCTACTAACCTCTTTCCAGGACTAGACTGGGACAAAAATTCTACGGTGGCATTTTAGCCCCGAACATCTGCCTTGAAATGTATGCTGCTCCACTGTTGGGAAACAAAATATTTGTACAGAGGAGTGGATTATATAAAGATAGGCATCAGTGTTAAAGAATTAGACTTAGTGTTCAGCACTAAATACTCATCTAAAAATGTATTTCATCAAATAAAACCTAAAATGTTGGCTTAATATGGACTGCTTTGGGAACAAATTTGGTTAATAATGATTAAACTAACAGATTTTCTCAGCAAACCGTTAAGTGCTGTGATTTTATTTGTCATTCATACATTATGTATGTCTTTTGTATTTTATTACTTCCAGTTTGGGAAATGCTCTTATTTTGGAAGACAGAAGGACTTCCAGTTTATTGCCAGTTAAATGGTAACTAAACTACGGTATAAAAAAAAAAAAAAAAAAATTGGAAAAAGAGTGAAAAACTGTATATATCATTTGGATCAAATCTTACCGCGGAATCATGAGAGAAGCTGTTAAAACATACGTTTTTTCTTCCAGTGTTTATACTGATGAATTTTGCCAACAAAACAGTTAACTAAAGAAAATGAGAGGCAGAGGCTGATGTATGTCATTAACTGTGTAGCTCTAGTGGCAACACAGAGGCGTAAAATCAAATGAGTTTTTAGTCAATTCCAGCCGCAGTGTAAAGCCCAGGTCAGAACCAGAGTTTTAAGATGAGACCGACTGAAACTCCCAACTGCTTACGACGAGCCACTCTGCCACATTTTAAAACTGACCAGCTCACAGCACTGCGACAAAAGGAGACAATGGATCATTTCCAGAGCAATGATTCAACCAGTCACTCAGTTTAACCCTTTAAAGCTAACGGTATCACATTTGATGCACACTTTTATGAGACCTGTAGCTAATCAACATGATCAATAAATTACTTGAAAACTTTTTGAATAAAATCTGATGAATGATAAACATGCCCTAAAATGGACTATTAATTGAAAGATATGCATAATGCAGCAAATGTGATACAAGGAAAAAACATTCATTTTTATGGCAATTTTTCTTTTCTGGATTTCAGTTGAAGGTTAAATAAACATCTCAGTACCAAAAATAAGAACCTTCTGGCTTTCATTGAAGAATCAGGCTTTAAGGGGTTAAAGTGATTTATTTCTCAATTTACTGTGCAATAAAACCATCTCTACAATGGAGACAGCACTGCTAATTCACTCTTTTTTATGATTTGTTTTTATTCTCATGGCAAGGTCTAACATTTCTGTAACATACAGGTGAACAACAGCGAATGGACAATAAATCCCCCTGTCGTCACCATCGTAGGGTGCCAGTGCAATTTCACGGTACATAAAAAACCAAAAGTGCTTTCCTAGCTAAATCTTCTGGTAACAAAGAAATCTGCTGAAAATAGTTTTTCTCAGACAATTTTCAGTCCTGCAGCCTTGAATTTCTTATGTATTAGGTCATATAGCACTGCTGGAGGGGACAGAAATGTTTACGGGCAGAGGTATCCACGTGAAAAGTTAGAAAAGACAGATGTAATAACTTCCAAAGTTCACAGCATTGAAATGAATATTCTACTTTGCACAAATATTTGTTGTTGTTTATAGCCTTGAAAACACGGTTTCCCATTTATCTGCTTGCAATATCTTGCAACCACCTGTCTTCGACTTGCCAAATTAAATTGCAGGCATCATCAGATTGCTTGATTTGATCTGCAATAATTTGGTTCTGACAGCAGTGACCATCACGAGCACCATCCCAAAAGCGTTTGCACACTGAGTCCATTTTTCCTCTGAACTTTTTTGCACGTTAAAAAAGGAAATTGATATCGGGTTTTGAAGACCTTGTCCTCTGAATATGGGGCATGACTTAACTGCTCAACCATCTATAGCCCAAGATGTTTTTCCAGCTCGCCAGTTGGGTCATTCTGGCTGTTCATGAATTAAATCTTGGTAGTGTGTTGTTGTGGTCATTCTGTAGCACAAGCCCTATGGTATGAAAACTCTTGAAATCTCTGGGGTCTCTGACATTTTAAACATCTGTTAAGATTTGAAAAGAAATACAAAAAAAATACAGAAAGTAAATACTGACCAGGTAGAGAACTCTGTAAGAATGTCCTGTTAGTTTGGCCACTTGAGTAAGAGAGGGATATTTCCACACCAGGATCTGGTTCTGGGAATAACCATGTGTGCTGACCTGCAGAAAACAAACTGTTATTTATAAAACTCAGGTGTAAAAAGACACAAAGCTCCAATGGAGCTTTGGGTGTCTGCGAAATGCAAAATAAAACTAGCTACAATTCTTTGAGATTCTTCACTGAGGGATGTGCTTATCTATCTTGGCTCAGAAATTGAAAGCAAAGATTAACATTTTTGTAAGTCAGAAGTGACACAATAAACCTTGAAATGCACTTAAACTGTGTGATTTATTCACTCCATCTTGTTTAGTAGCAAATAAGTAAACAAACTGTTCAGAGATGCTGTGATTTCCAAAGAAAAAAACTAACATAAAAATTGAGAGATTCTATGTGTTTATTTGTTCATTATTATGATGGATCTTTACTAAAATTGTGAGTTCAAATCCAAACCAAAACCTTGAGGTGACTCACCAGTTCGTTGGTGTGCTTAGACCAGGCCAGATTGCAGACCTGAGAGCCGGTGTCGGTGCACTGTAAAGGCTGCCCTGTCAGAGTGTTCCAGAAGCGGATGCAGCGGTCAGCAGTGCCCCCTCCTGAAGCCAGCAGCCCATGCTGGTGGGGAGACCAGGCAATGGCTTTAACTGCAGCCAGGTGCTCTGTGTACTGCTGCACCGGGAGGACGCTGGAGTGGTTCCACACCAGTAACTACACACAACAGGAAGAGGAATGAAAACCCGGATACTCACATGCAGCTCACATACAAACAGGTGAGATTCTCTGCAAACGTACCTTGTTATCATTTCCACCTGAGGCTAGCAGCTGGTGGTCTGTGCTCCACTTAAGGCCGCACACTTCCTGCCTGTGTCCTTGGAGACGACGCTCTGACTGGAGAGGCGGGGCTCTGATGTCACGTTGCAGGATCACTCGATCACGGCTCCCAGATGACAGCTGGTCTGCATTCCAGGCCAACGCACCTAACAGTCGAGATGAGAGACAGATTGAAAAGATGATTCACCGCTCATGAATGAGAGAGGTTGATAAAAAAAACAACAGTGTGAAAAGGATGTTACTCCTCCAGCCCTCCAGCTTTGTTACTCACCCACTCTGGCTGTGTGTCCTTCTAAAACGGATAGCTTCTTCCCTGCTGCTGCATCCCAGATCTGTACGTAGCCTTTATGAGTGCCCACTGCCACCAGGTTTCCCTAAAAAAGAGATCACGCTTTAAATAACACACTGGCATTTAGCAAAAAAAAGTTTTTCAAAGGTTTCAATTGAACATGCACACCAAAATGTGTTGTTTTTTCTTTAAAATTCAAATCTACATCTTTCGGATTTCTCTCGTGTAACTAAGTAGCTGACAATCCCTCTTTGCCTGATTAGTGCTAATGTGAGTAGCTTTGGTAAGCAAGCTCTGCAACTAGCCGATGTATGATTTTCAGTGATTTTTGTGATAAAACCAATCAAATTATCAAAGATAAGTGATGACACAGAAACCTACCCTCTCTGACCAGCCCACTGATGTTACAGAATCTCCTTCAACAGAGAGGTCACACAGACGGGTCACCTAAAAGATGGAGAAGAAAATACATGTTTTTATTTATTATAAATTAGCAATACCAAATTTAATTGGCCAACCCAGTGTTTTTACAGGGTCCCCCACACACTTTTTGAAATCAAAAGACTTTTTAAGACCTTTTAAAGACCTGAAATAAGATAAATGAACACAGTATTTTGAACAGCAAACAGCAGTCATCACAGATGTGGTGTATTATCATTTTTTTTTCAACAAACAGATCAAAAATAACCAGCAGATACAGGAGCAGAATTATCTGATTCAATAAAATGTTAAATGATTAAAGACAAAAACGTTCTGGCTACAAACTCAAAAAATGTGAGGTTTGTGGCAATTTTAATGCCACTGTGTAATGAAATAATGTACAATGATATAACTTTACATATTTAGCAAGTTTGCTAACCCAATATTTTACACAGGGTTCCTACAAGGGTTATTTAAGTTAACTGAAACTAAACATAAACTCAACTTTACAAAGAAAAAAAACATTATTCTAGCCTCACAAAACTAATTAAAATACAAGAAATTAGGCACAAAATATCCTTAGTTTTAGTTTTTGACAGCAGGATACTGACTGGCATGAATACCCAGGCCTGGAGAGTCAAAGACTTCACAAAATGGTAATTTTATTTATTCAAATATCAAATTGGAATAAATGAATGAAAAGAGAAGAGCAGTCTATTTGAATACAGTTTAAAACATTTGAACTTGTCAGACCCCTTGGGATCCCGCCCCTACAAAATATCTTTTATTGCTGAAGAAACCAAAACTAAAAAAAACGAAACATTGTTAGGAAATAATCTGTGGTGGAAATTCAATTAGAGACACAAAATAACTGATTAATAATAAACAATACTGTGTCCTTTATAAAGATCCTAAAGCTTGAATCTTTTATTTTTCAGTCATTTTAACTTTCATATGAAACCAAAAGACAGTTCTGTTAACTTCAATAATACCTGGAAAAAAACAATCTAAAGCTAACTTGACATGAAGCCTCTTACTCTCCCAGCATCACTGACTAGTTTTATAGTTTTTCAGATTGTCTTGTTCTTGCTGTTCAATTGTCAATATGCTATGTTTATTAATTGGTCTATAACACATTCGGTGATGCTATAACTTGCTAAAATGCTGATTTGTTAACGTGAGATTGCTATTTTCTCTACAAAAAATAAATAAATAAATAAATAAGCTGCGGCGCTGAATATGATCTCAATGATAGGATATATAGCCAGAGAACTTAGTCTACAGCAGTCGCATTGCTGCCACCATTTTTCCACTGTTTTCTGTTGCAGCCTTTAAATTTCAAAAGTCCAATTTAATACTTTTTAAGACTTTTTAAGGATCTTAAGGAATCCAGTCAATAAATCATTGTAAAGGAGAATCCCAGCTCTCCTGAAAATAAGGGTGGACCATACACATTAGAAGCGGGCAACTTGTTGCATAGAGGTCATAGAATTAGTTAAGCATTAGCTTAGTTAAGCATTGTGAGCTATATTTAATAGGATGTGTATAAAACATAATTTACTTCATTCTGTTAAATATTCTTGCAACAATTTGTGGCGGGACTTAGCCAGACAGACAGGCATGCACTATAACTGATGGTAATTTGCCATGTGAATAAACACATGGGATACATGGAACCTTTCATTCTTGGCTGGAAAGCTACTTAGAAAATAGACAGCAGTGTGTTCAAATTAATGATACCGTGTCAGGATTTAGGAAGATTACAAGCAAAGTACCAGTGGATCAGTGTTTGGTCCAATGCTGTTCATTCTTTATATCAGTGAGAGCTGCAATGTTACTGTTTTTTAAATATGTAGTATTTGCAGATGATATCAATTATTTTACTCTGGTAAGGATTTAAAAGAGCTTTTGTGTGAGGTTGAAAGGGAGCTGGAAAATGTCAAAACTTGGTTTGATGTCAATTAGGTTTCTTCAAATATTAAGAAAACTTAATTTATGGTTTTAGGGAATCAAAAGGAAAAGTGATGGCAATATGAAATTAAAATTCTGTAATGCTGACATTGAAAGTTTTTGAAAAAAAAATTTTTCTCCCAAAAACAAGCCATAAGAATTATCAATAAAGCCGAGTACTTCGCTCACACAGATGCATTTTTTTCCTTTTATCCCATGTCATGAAATCATATGACTTGTATTACTACAGAACAACGCAAATAATATTCGGATCAAAACCAAACACACTCCCTGACTTAGTACAAGTTATTTTGTATTAAAGGGAGTCAATATAGTTTTAGAGATTTTTCTACATATACTGTTCAAAAAGCTATAAAACGTACAAAAAGGAGACATGGGTCTATGTTTGGAGTTAAGTTCTGGAATGATGTGAACATAAACTTAAAAATGTGATGTAGAGCTGGTAAGGGTCCACAGTAGGCTTCTATTAGAAAACAACGTTTGAGAGAAAAACACGTCTATTAAATGTTGCAGCATCCTCACACTCTTACCTGGCTGGTGCAGGCACTCCACAGGTAGACGCAGGTACCCAGTCCAACACTGAGCACATTCAGAGAGGACCAGTCCACCAGGTTGAGGTAGAAGTCGTCCTGCAGTTCAGGAGCATCCAGAACTTTAAAGGGAATTTTGGATATTTTGCGTGTAGGTTTCCTAGGCGACCGCAGCAGTTTCTGGCTGCAGAGCAAAATATAATTCGGTAAGAAATGCAATACAGCTTCATAGTAGTGGAGCAGATGAGATCTGAGTAATGAATGGGGGAGAATTACCTGTTACTACTGACAGGTGATAGAGAGTATGGAGAGACTGTGTTTCCATCTTCTTCAGGCAAAGCTCGTTTAGCACTAACAGAATACTACAAAACACAAACACAGGATTAGTTATGTAAAAGATTCAAACCAAAAGAGCACATTCATAGTTAGGAAAATATTTAGTGTTTTTACACTAAAAAGGCTCCTCTTGGCAGGAGTGGACGGCTGCAAACGGCGGTCCTCAGACTGAGGGTCCTGGACTTTCTCAATACCGGCACCTAGCAGCTCATTCTTTAGCAGAGCTGAGTAGGCAAGACCATCCGCTGAAGGCAAAGGAAAAGACAGAGGGGAAATCAAACAAGGCTGTGGAAATTATTATGTTCAAACACTACACTCTCTCTGCCATTTCCAAGCTAAGCCTCACATCTCCAAGGACATGGGAGACTTTTCACTAGACTTAGTTCAGTCTTGCACTTTCTATGAACCTACCAAGGCTGAGTAAACAAGAGAAGGTCATATTCTGACCAGAAGAGACAAGGAACTTTGGCAATGAGCTGAAAAAAATGCATAAAAGTTGCACTAATCTACAGCCATAACTGAAAGATAGATCTAAATTGAAGGCTGACAGACTATCTCCCATCATATTTCTTAAACAGTTCTAATTTCAACATATTTACTTTAAATATTAGGAGCTTCAGCAAAAAATGCATGCATGCTAACATGTTTATGCCAAGTAGTATAGTAGTAGTATAGAGTATATAGTAATTAGTATAAAGGCGGATTGATTACCTTTGTTGCTGTCCGTTGTTCCGTCTTTGGTTTTCCTGTTTTGATTGTGCGACTTTTCAATTTCCTATGCCAGAAAATAGAATTTAAAAGAAGATCACTGAAACAAATATTTCATATTGCTGCATTCAAGTATCTGCAGAAAAAAAGCACCATGCTTCCTAATCAGCTACAATCCACACTTGGATCCAGAAAACACTGGTCTTTTGGAAGGACAGTGAAGTCCTGGTATACTGCTGCAGACTCACATTGATGCGGTGGAAGTTGACACTCCAGTTGGCTCCAGCCCGGGAGGGAATGAAGCGATCACCATGCTTGCTAGGCGACGACAGGGGGGAGCTAGTGGGTGTCAGAGCTCGCATAGCCCCTACAGCTTTCTACAAAAGAGAGATGAGGAGAGGAGAGAGTATTTTCTGACCGAGGGCCAAACACAAACAGGCTTTGGACAGAGATGTGAAAACTTAACAACCAAATGTGACAATTTAAGAGGCAGATGGTGCATTTGTTTGAGGTGTTAATAACAGGAGGCTACATTCACAAAACCCAGTCATTTGGCCGGCAAGGTCTTGTTCTCACTCAACACTAATGACACTGTCAGATGGGAGAGACTGGCCTGTTAAACCGTTTACTCCTTTAACACATTGAGAGCAACACTCTCTCTGCTCATTGTAAGTCCTTTGCCAGTTTGTAATTCTTTTTGGAATGGGTTTTCATCATTGTATCATCAAGATAACGAGTGAATCATAAAAGTCTGACTGTCACGACTCTAAGACCTTGACCAGATCACCAGTGCTAACAGTGGTACAAGAAGAAATCTATTTTCTTTTAGCATTAAGACAGGGAAATAGACAAAAAAGAGAAAAAAGTCACATCATTTACTTACAATGGGGCTTGCATTCTCATTTTGAATGTTGATCTGCCTGAGAAGCCTGGACTCATAGTCCTGATCCATGATGCCTGACAAACAAGATAATTCAATCAAGACAAAACTCAGTCTTTTTTCTGTCAAGGCACCCATTAAAATTTTGAAAACTCTCAAGTCACTCTCTCTCAAGTGATATTTTACCCCAGGATATTGGAACTGGGTTGGAATTTGCCCTTGTGGGACTTATAAAAGAATGTCTTAGCTTTTATCTATTGATATGCATATTCATAGTAATTCTTGGTTGAATTTAAGGTATTTTGAAAGCACCCCTGACAGTTCCTGGAGTGACCCAAGGGTGCAACGGCATCCTGGTTGAAAAACGCTGTCCTAAATCATGTTTCAAAACAGAAACTTTTCCTTTAATTGTATGGGTTTTTGACCTCTAAGTGGTCTTATCTACATACCTATTCTGATATACTGTTGGACAAAAGTTTTTAGAAATTGTGCAAAACACAGGTCTCTATATTCAGAAAATAATGTGCTCTACTTAACAACACAGAAAATTAAGCAAATAAAAAGTGATATGCAGACTATCATCTATCAGACTATCATAAAAACATACAATGACTTAATAGGTTATTTTAAATAAACCAATTCATCTCTTCACCCTTTGGTATACTTTTACATCTTTATGAATATACATTTTTCAATTCAACTGCTTTTTAATACTATTAAAGCTCAAGACATTATACAAAAGAAAAATCCAAAACAGGACTACTTTCTAACAATAAATAATTTTTTAAAAAGCAAAGCAGCATACTGGAAATTATATGGCATTCTACTTGATTAATTGCCCAGGTAACAAATGGCTTATTAGACCTTTATCGTTAGCTTTATGCATATCATGAAATTAATTAACAGAGTTTGAGTTAAATCCCAGTTTTTATTCTTTTTTGTCTGCAGGTTTCCTGGATAGGTGCGACATTTCACGTTAAACTGACTTGATAGTTTAGTTTTGCATTGAACAGAAGACTTGTGTATCTGACTTCTGTAACAGCAACGATAGCAGGGCATTTAATTCAGGGATATGTAACATCCAACTTTACCGTCTACTTAAAAAATGAAGCCAGTCCTGTGAGATATTTGACTTTTAAGTAACCCGTAGTTATAAATATAGCATCAAAAATGATTTCCCCTTTTTGCATCAAACAAAGTCTAATACTTAACAAAAATACGCTTCTACAAATAATTTTAAAACATGATTAGACTATATGAGACAAGAATATGGACAGATTGAAATTGACACCAGTTACAGCGCTGAGTAGCTGCTAGTTTACGACACTTCAGAGTCTCTTGACGAAAACGACTGTTTCAAGCAATGGTACTATTATAACCAGGGGCATTCATCAGCTTTCTCTTCTTGACGAAGGAGAGAGGAACTAAGTGCTCGTCTGTGATAGTTAAAAATTAATTATTTGACTAAATAACAGAATAATTCAATCATCCATCAGATAAGGGGTTGGCTAATGCTAACACTAGCTCGACTGGCTGACCTAGCGTAAGATATGCTAACCAACCGGCTAACAGATTAGCAACATTGTTTGTTCTCATTCTTCAATAGTTTCCAGACCTACCGTACCCGGATAAACTCCTCCCGTTTCACACCGTCCGAGTCTTGTTTAAAGCGTTGTCGGTTTCCGTTGTAATGTCTTGTTTTGTGCTTTCTTTTCCAACAAACAGAGCAAAGATACTAATGTTTTCTTTCATCGAGCGTTCAATTTGGGCTCGCAAAGCATCACGGTTAGGGCGTGACGTCGCTGATTTTGAATTACACTTTCTGCGTTGCTAAGGAAACAGTCACAATGGCTCTTACCGGTTGATTTGCTCCCCCGCATCTTCACAGAGGGACAGCAGTTCACCGTCACGGGGAAATCAAAAGTTAACAAAAGAATATTTAGCCAATAAACTTATTTAACAAATGTTACCAATACAGCTTTAGATAAGAGGATGCAGTGTTTTATCGTTTAAAAGTTTCCTTTACGTTTTAAAGAATTACATGTTTATTGCAATTGTTAAAACGTTTTGATTAGCAAGTTATCATTACTTGATTACTAATCTTTTTGTCTTTAACAGAAGGTATCAAAACGTTTTGAATACATGATGCAAACATGCTTCAGCATCATGTGGCAAATTTCCCTTTTAATAACATTTTGGTGATATATAAGTGTATTCTAGTTTATAAATGACACAATAAAAATTTACAGTATATTTTAATGGCTTTATTAGTAAAATAAAAGTGTTGCCAGTGAAACAAACACAACCGTACATGAAGTAAAAACAGACTGAACAAATTCAATGTGCAAAAGTTATAAATGAAGACACATTCGTTGACATGTTCTGAGACAGACTCCTAACTGCACATATGAAATGAACAATCTGCAAGATACAGCAATGCCACTTAGTGAAACATTGAGGAAATATTTCACCTCAACATAAGCTGCAACTGTGTTGTAGTCACACTCACAGAGGAATTTGCATTATATTAATAAAAAATGTCACATTACAAAGCCAGTTGTCCCATCATGGTCCACCAAGCTTAGCTAAAGAAATCAGATTCAAAGTGCCACAGGAAAAGTACAGTAGTTTCAAGTAAATTATTGAAATTCTTGGGGGGAAAAAGGTAAGGATGTGCAAAAGTATCTTGTGATTTTTTAAAAACATATGCATCCAAATGGGCTGGATGACTATTACAAACTGGGACAACTTAAATTTATACCTAAAAATTAGACAAGGACTCAGATTCTGGACAGATTTAAGAGCTATGTGATTACAAAACTCTGAAGGCTTCTTAAGTTTATTACGATACAAAGGCTACGTTCACAGAGTGACCCAAGTCTGATTTTTTTGTTGTTTTTTTTTGCTCTTATGTGACTTGTGTCTGATTCCTCTGACAGAGTAAAGAGCCACAGTCACATTGAATCTGACATTTTTGTATCAGCTTCAAGCCACTTTCATATGTGTTACTGAATCAGGTACAAATCTGATCTTTTGAAATTAGACTGCAGTGTGAACAGCCAAACATAAAAATCAGATCTGAGCAAAAAATCAGAACTGAGCTTGAAGGACTGCAGTGTGAACGTAGCTTATACCTCTCCAGACAGTGTGGATTTACTTTGTGAATACCAGTCTTCACCAAATATCCTGGATGGTGATAATAAACCCGCTCATGTTCATATTACTAACAGTACTGAGTAAGTCAGCCTCAGCTCAACAGCGTCATTACAACAAGATGCTTTCAAAGTCACATTTTCTAAAAGAACAGCATGTACAGTAGAAAGTATAGTATAAAATATTCATACAGAAACAATCAACCATGGTGAAGTAAAAAAAATGCAACAGATAACTGCATATAAATTCCCAATAGCAAAGATATATGTCACCATAATATCACAATACAGATGTTTAGAGTTATCCCTCTGCAGGCCTCCAATACTCCATACTAACATTTGAACAAAACTGCCTCTGTAAGTCTGTGGAAAAACTTAAAAAAAGAAAAAAAAAAAAGTCAATAAGAGCAGTAAAAATGCACAAAGTGTGTTTGCTTATGGAAATGTCACAGATTTCAAACCAGTAGAGTGAATGTTGGAAAGGCAGGGTGGACTAAAATGAAACTTTGGAACATCAAAACAAAGGATGCTGTTTTACAGGGAGGAGGTATCTCTCGTCATCATCTGCAGGCCATTGCTGACCTGGAAGCGAGTTTCATCTGATATGCCATACTGCTCCAAAGGGTCCTAAAATACAAAAATGTGATGAGAAAGAAAAACCAAGAGAAGAGATGCTGGGAGTATGCAGGTACAGTGAGAAAAAGATGTATTTTACCCCCAGAGAGGCCTTAGATAAAAGAAAAGATTGCTATAAACAGGTTTCATTGAGAACCTTTTGGTGGTTTCTGTCATCCTGAGAAACTAGGGAATAGTTTCATTAAAGACACTGTTTTAAAATACTAGGTCTTTCTTAGCAGTCTATACTCTGCCAATATTTGTCAAACAGATTTAAAAAGTGGATGGAGCATGACACACAAACTCTTGACATTTCATTTCATCCCAGTATGTTGGATAGAAGCACCATCTGTGTGGCATTAAGTGTATTAGCGTGCTGCTGTGACGGGTCTTACCTTGCCGGTGAGCCTGTGGATTTCTGTTCTGTAGAATATCAGGTTCTTCCTCATGAACTCATAACTAGACAGATGGGATGACAGATCAGGGGGAAATATTAGAGGTTTAGTTAGTATGATAACCGACTGATTATGACCTGCTTCTGGATTTTCTTTGTATCTTTTCAAACCTATGTGTTACAAATCAAATCTGTGACTATTTAATTACTGAGCATTTTGGCAAACATGTAAATAAAAGCGATTGCTTCACACAGGAAACTTGAAAATGCCAACTAGAGACAGATGAGTTGCAAACTATACAACTTGTGTCACAGTGTGTACATTGTGTCTCTGCAAACAGCCAGAGCACTACAGAAATAGTGCATTTTATTCTTAACAAATCCTTTTATGATTTAAGGTGCTAACCTGACACGCCAGATGGATTTGTTTCACGCATCCATCTGGAAAACCTTCAATACTAAGCATTTGGGAAAGGGCAGAGGCTTTGGAAAAACTCGGTGTGATTGGATGAACGTTGTCCGTCACATCTTTACGAGACATTCTGAGCAACAAAACACATGACGTAGCCATGACTGAGGTGTGCGTGTGCAGCTACCGAGGAATAACGCAAACCATGGCAACTATAATAAATTAGCAGCAACCACGCTAAGCTCTTCTGCCATAATTGCATTGGCCTCTTGTTGCTGCTTACTTACGCCAGGACTCTTCCACGCCTGAAAGTACTGCCCCTCGTCGCTGATTGGTCCTGTCACTTTCTAACCGGGCCCAAATGCTTCAGATGGAAGCTTTGCAAGATGGATCCGCCAGTGACAAACAAGGAAACGCGCGTATCCATCTGCTTTGCAAGGTTATTAAGGTGTAAGTTTTACAGGAAAGACTCTGCTCCTCTATTTAATGTTGACATACTGAACAATAAATGGAAAAGATTAAAAATTTTACAGAATATATAGAATGAATACAGACTGTGACATTAAAATAAATTTACATCTTTCTTTTAGCATCACCTGCAAGATGTAACAAATAGTTGTACGATTTTATATTGATGTTTTAGTTTTATTGCTCCAGTCTCCATTATGAAAAGATCTTGGGTTGTTTAAGTACAAAAATGACAAGCAAATATTTTAAAGTACAGGTTTGTTGAGATAATAAAATTTGATTTTTTTTTTTTTTTTTTTTTTTTTAGTAATTTCAGGGCACAGGTATTTAGCGCTGTTGCCTCAAAGCAAGACAGGTATGCTGGTGACTCTAAATTGGCTGTAGGTGTGATTGTGCCTGGTTGTCTCTGTATGTCAGCCCTGCAACTGACTGGCAACCAGTCCAGGGTGTACCCTGCCTCTCGCCCAGTGACAGCTGCGGCCCGCAATGGAATAAGCAGTGTAGAAAATGGATGGTTTGTCCAAGAGTTTATTTGGTGTTTGAGTTAGGTGAAACTGAGACTGAGATTCTTGTATTTACTGTCACATCAATGGTGGAACTTTTCAGTCAAATGTTCTCTGTTAAGGTCCATTTGTTCTGGTTAGACTAACTTAGTTGGCTGTACTTCATTTTTGAGGCAGATTTTGTTTGCAAATCCTCAGAGAAAAGGCAGAAAATACTGTTAATGACAGAGCTGTAAAGGGAACACGCAACCTTGTAATGAATTATATACAACGCAGCTTTATTTATGGTGTCTTTTAAACCAAAGATGATTGGGCAGTTTTAGATTGTTTCTACCAAGTGGTCCAGTCCAGTTTGGTGTTTATTTGCGTTTCTATTATCAAAAGTTGTTAAGGGTTTCAGATAACTGACCTGTACCATCCTACTTTTTTGGGACCCTTCTGTAGGGATGTCAAGCTTACCTATCCATCCAAAAAAGTGGAGCAACAATAGAATATGCAGAGTGACAAAACACATCTTTCTGCTCCAGGAGGAGTGGGTGAAAACAGGAGGAAAAACAGACTAATATCAGCTTAAATTGGGGATATTTGGACTCGACAGATCCATACTGTTTCCAGGACTGGGTATATGGATATGTGGTTATATATCAAGTTTCTTGGCATTTATGAGGACCTTATTTCAAGAACTTCAAGCTGAGTCTGAAGGCACACATTAGCCCAGTTCATTAGTGGATAATTAGTGGAAGTGCAGCTTTTGTCTTCACAAAATTTACATAATATGCAATTAATTTAAACCTATACAGCATACATAAAATAAGACTAAAAACACTTACCTAGCTTTAATAATGGAGTCTATCCACTCTCCACACTGCTCTTCAGTGTCACACTCAAACAAGTATTTCTTCTCTGCTTCATCGAGAAATGCTAAAAAGACAGAGTTACCTAGATTTAAAACATGCCATTGTAAAAAGAGTAACTGTTATGTAAAGAAAGTTGTTAACAATATTTCCCTTCACCAATATCAATGCCTAAAATATTTATCTATCACATTATCATTAATATTGGTGCACTGTATGTTTTAAAATTATTTCTAAAACTACATTTTATTTTTTGACAGAAAAGAAATAAAAATGCTTAAGAAATGGTTTGTTCCACTTGCTTATAATACTCCCAGCTCTGTCTGCATCACATGACAAAGCATTAAAACTGAGCACATAATTGTTTTCACTGGGATTTTGGTAGTAGCTCAGTCTGTACGGATTTGAGGGTTGCTGGTTGAAGTCCCGGTTAGACCATGTCCAGAAACTAGTATGGTACGAGGAGAAATGCCAGCTCACTTCCTGACTATTGCTGAAGTGCCAGTGAGTAAGTCACTGAATCGCTCAGGCGCTCCTTGGTGGGAGCTGCCCTCACTCTGACATCTCTCCATTAGTGCATGTCTCCTGTTAGTGCATATTTGTGTGAAACATATTGAACTAAGAGAAAAAAAGGAATATCTCCTCAGGACATTTATAAAGTACAAATTCTTCTTGTAATAATGCAAAAACACAATGCAAAACATATCTAAAAGGCAAAGTGGAAATCTAATCTAACTCTTGCCCTTCTAAACAGGTACTGTTCTGTAAATCTCAAATCTGTAGATCTCCAATACTAAATCATAATCAATGGACTCTGGCACATGTTTTCTTTATTGCTGAGCGTTTCATTAACAACACAATTTGAGCAGGTAAGAAGGCGAGAAAGTGTAGACTTATCATGTTTCATGGAGAGTGATAATATCAAAATGCAGCAGCTCACCAACAGAAAAGGTCAGGCTGTCCTCCTTCTCCACCCGACACTGCTCCAACAACAACGCTCCGATTGGCTGACAAAATAATAATAGCCCAGTTTGGATTATTTGTTTTTCCCATTTGCCGTTAAGCTGTTTCACTTTCATATGTAGTAGAGAAAACATTGATATGATGCAGGTGTTCAAATGGTGATTCAACTGACCTCTTCCTCGTCAGTCCGGAAATAAAAAAGGAAGTTTACGACCAGTTTCACCAGCCTCCTTTTCACTACTGTACGATGACAAAAAGGAAACGGGATAGCACGTCATTAACACACAGTGTGGTACAGTTGTCACATCAGTGTCACTGATGGTTTCAGGCTGTAATTTAAAATGATACAGTTCAGATCACATGAAACGGAAGTAGCTGTGATAAGGCTGATTCGATGCTTAATAGACCAAGTTACCGTCTCCTTTCTTGGGTCCTCTCATCCCCAACTCAGCTGCCTTCTCTGAGGGCTGGCGGCTCAGAGACACCAGCTCCTTCTCGTTAAAACGCATCACCGACAAACGCTGACGCAGTAATACTCAGGTGACGGGGATACTTTCGCTACATCTGAGTCTTTTCAACCGACCGAAAATATGCAGATGAAGCAAAAAGAAAGGATGAAAACACCAAACCTGCGGTCTATAGTGTCGTTTAAACGTCTCTTTGTCGGTTGAAACTGTTTTCAAAATGTAAAAACGTGCGTTTGGTCATCTCTACAATCAAAAAAGCGAAGCAGTTCTTCTTTTACACCACCGGACACAGTCCTCCCGGTGGCACGGACACTCCTCGCTGGTAACAGTACGGCAGACGCTGAGGGTCAAATTTCACTATGGATGCGTTTGAAAGCTGCCTGGCAAGCTACAGCTAAGAGAGAAATTGTCTGATTGCTTTTAGAAAAATACTAACCTTGCAAAGCAGATGGATACGCCCGTTTCCTTGTTTCACACTGGCGAAACAATTCCACCTGGCGTGTCAGGTTAGAAAAAAAACGGATTAAAACAAAAATAGTCGTACATTATATACGTATTTTTTCTGAACAGATAAATAGAATTAGTAACTGAAAACTATGGGACTGTAACTTCTCAACTTGAAAATCAGATTCACGTTTTTATTTGTTATTATTGCTTTTGAATTCATTTGTTGATTTCCACTGAACTATCTGTGTAACCAATGGTTATTGATCTCCGTGTATCAATTCACTATTTTTTGTTTGACTTATTTTGTCAACGTTTCTTAATGATAAATTAAATTACTGGAGTGCAAGACGACAACATCTGAGTGATTGTTTTTTTTTTCTTTAAGAGTAACCAACTTAAATATTTTTAAGAATAAAAGTAGGTATTTAAATTTAGTACTCGAACAATACCAGGACTACATCAAGCTTGTATACTTTTTGTTTCTTTGGGTTGTATCTACATGTCGAATTCTCAAAAATGTTAGTCATTGGATTTAAGTTTTACTGGTCTTACTCAGTGGGATAATAATGCCTATTTTTCATTGAATTTTTAATATCAGAATTATTCATTTTTTATCTATAGGAGTTACTAAAATAACGACTTCTTTATGGCTGCTTTCAGTCGCTTTAATTGAGTTTTTAACAAACATCTTTATTCAAACAAATAATACTATAGCTATGCTTTTGATCCAGTCCAATGATCGCTCCAGTCCAGGAGGTGGCGGCAGTGCACCGGAAACCGATGCCAAGCGCAAAGGAGGAAGCCACACGGACATGCGCACTGTAAATATACGTTTGCATGATCGTAACGTTGAGGAGCTGGTAAGTGTTTAGGACAAAGAAAACAATTGACCATTTCAAGTCACATTTGAAAGTTATTTGTTTCCTTAGATGAATTATTTGTCGTTATATATGTGGGTCGTGACAAGGTCTACCGGTTGTTTGTTTATTAAACTACGCAATATGCTTACTTGCCGGGATGACGGTTAGCTTAGCATTAGCCACGCCAGTGTATATTCATCAACAAGCTTTACCTTTAACTAACAGACATCTGGTGAAGTTTAATTTTTATGATTGCTTCTATACACTGCATATGTGATTCTAATGTATGATACTTCCCCGTTTATTCAGGTTTTTGACCTAACCTTGAAATATCCGTGCTTTGGAATTTCCTTTACTTTTCATCGAAGGAAATACTGGTCTGACTGAATTATTGAGTGAAGATCCTTGCCTTGATTGTGTACCTCATTCAAACTGAGATTTTAGGTTATTTTGAAATAACAACCATTGTAAGCACTGAAATGTTAAGATGCGTATAAAAACAAACGCACCTGTCGTAAAGTGTTCTTTAACCTAATCTCAAAAGGACACACTAAAAACTTTTTATCAAGTCCATGCTTTGGTGACTTACAAATGTGAATAGTTACCACATGTTATACAGAGTCATGGTGGAAGTTTTTTTACTATTTTCTCAGAGGTTGTCATGCATCTCAAAGCAGCAGTGTAACATTAGAACTAAATCATATTTGGTCCATTTATAATGTTATTTTCTAGTCTTTATTAACATTCTTGTCAATGGTTTCTGCTCATTTCCCAGATTACCAGGAAGGATCTACTTTTTATATCTGTCTGTTGATAAACATTCTTGGGTTATTGTGTGATCGAGCCAGTCAGTTGCAAAAATGGATTTCCAGCATCGAGCTGGAGGGAAGACGGGGAGTGGTGGAGTGGCGTCTGCCTCTGAGAGTAACCGTGATAGGCGAGAGCGGTTACGTCAGTTGGCCCTGGAAACCATTGATATCAACAAGGACCCCTACTTTATGAAGAATCATTTAGGATCTTATGAGTGCAAACTTTGCTTGACACTGCACAACAATGAGGTAAGGAGGCCCAGGGAAACAAATATGTTTCTTTCTGATTTTTTTTTCTTGTTATAGATGTAACTTGCTTGTAATGAAAAACTCAAACACCTGCCTTCTTCATCACAGGGCAGCTACTTGGCTCACACACAGGGAAAGAAACATCAGACCAACTTGTAAGTAGCAAGTAGTGGCAATTTACTTTCTGTTGTACACTTGGAAACCTCAATGTTACATTGTCTCTTCAGTCTGATCAACACTAAGCTTTGTGCTGAGGTTACTGCTCCATTAAAACATGCATGGGCTGAGCTGATCTGCAGCTTTGCATATAACTGTTTGTAAATTTGTTTGTATTTAATCATACTTTAATACTCTGTGTATTTTAGGCTGGCCACACACTAGACAAGCTTTCAAATCTCAAACAATTTCAAAAACATGGCAGACTACGGACATAATTTGAGATGTTACTTGGTTTGCTCACTCTTTTTGGTTGTTGTTGGTAGTCAAACATGTTCTATATTGACAATTTGATGCCACTGAGGCTCTTAAATGAAAGGGATCAGTATAATAATCATTTCGACTCTACACACTTGAGGATGATATAGACACTGCCTTGATCATCAGGGTGGTCTGTTCTGGACTAAATTTGGTCGTAAATCGTATAGTGTGTGGCCAGCTTAAGGCTTGATCAGCTTTAAACATGGTTTTATAAATCCCTGACATGTGGTGGATCACTGTTAAAAGATTTTCTGAAACAGTGTACTGGTATTTCTTTTTGTAACAGAGCGCGGAGAGCAGCCAAGGAGGCTAAAGAAGCTCCTGCTCAGCCTGCTCCAGCAAAGGTCAAAGTTGAGGTCAAAAAGTTTGTCAAAATTGGTCGTCCAGGATACAAAGGTAAGCAGGCTTACAGGTTATGTGTCAGTGCTTTTATTTTGTTGTTCTGCTGATAGGACCACCAAAGTTCGTTTGTTGTGTTTAAATGCATGATCTTTGACTGTCTTATTTTTAGTAACCAAACAGAGAGACCCAGAGACTGGACAGCAGTCCTTACTTTTCCAGGTAAGTGGATTCAAAGGAAATCTTAGTTTAATTTGAAAGTTGTTGATTTGGAAAGATTACCAAATTCACTTTGGTGTTCCACTTTAAAGAAATGCTGTTACTTGTACATTTTGTGAATGCCCTGTATGTTTTTAGAGTGTTGTATTGTCTAAGCATGAAAGCTGCCTTTTTCTCCCTTTTCATCAGATTGACTACCCAGAGATTGCTGAAGCAATCGCACCTAGACATCGTTTCATGTCTGCTTATGAACAACGTATCGAGCCGCCTGATCGCCGCTGGCAGTATCTGCTCCTGGCTGCTGAACCGTACGAGACTATCGCCTTTAAGGTACACGGTAGCCGTGCTTCTTTTGTGCTCCTCATTGCCCTATTCAGCTGTGAGTTAACAAAATTTTCTTTTTTTCTCCTTTAGGTTCCCAGTAGAGAAATTGATAAAGCAGAAAACCGCTTCTGGACCCACTGGAACAGAGAAACTAAACAGGTACTGATTATCTTAATCAGCTTTTTCTTCCATGAAGCCTGTCTGAGCATTTCATTTAAAACTGTTTTTAAACACTGTCTTGTTTTTTTTTTTTCAATCACTCAGTTCTTCCTACAATTCCACTTCAAAATGGAGAAGGCTGTCACCCAGTCCAGTGGCCCGGCACCTCCTGCAGGTGTAAAGCGCCCCCTTCCTCTCATGAGTGGAGTTGAACCTCGCCCCCCTAGCGAGAGTCTGCCTCCTCCTCCGCCTGGAGGGATGTCTGTCCCCCCTCTTCCACCTGGTGCACCAGGTGCCCCTCATATAGCCCCTCAGATGCCCATGCCCCCCATGCCAATGCGACCACCCCCTCCTGAGGGTCTTGCAATATCTAACTGATCTCTGACCAAGCTGTCATGTTTTCTTTTTCATGATGCACAGTCACACAGACCTGCCTGTTTACAAGAAACATTTCCCTTTTGATATGGCAGGTAATTTCTGTAGATTATTTCTATAGAGGATTTTTCAAGTCCACATTTAGTGGACTAATATACATTTGTTTGGTTTATGTACATGTAGGGCAGCCACAATGATCATGTTTTTTTCTATAATTGCTTTAACCCAGACAAAGAGCTATGACTGAAAAATGGCTCTTCTTTTAAGGTGCTGCGTTTGTAATAAAACTCTATGAAGAAAGAGATTTGAGACTGAATCTTTTTATTTTTCAAAGACATCACTACATAAGAAATTATTTATGCATCACATTATAATGTGATCAGTTCTTGCAGAAAGGAAGAGCATCATAAGATCCTGAAATACATCTAAGATCAAGAGAAAAGTTAGATATTGCAAAAAAAAAGAACCAGCATTTTAGAAGCAGCTCTAAGATGAAATAACTTGAGCTAAGTAGGTCAATTCGTAACAGCTGAACACTGATCTTCTGCGGATTCATTGCTTTTTTTCCTCTCAACATTTAATGGTACCTGAGCTTACACTGTTCATAAACAATTCGCTAAAAGTTGAACTTGAATGATCCCATGTTGATGTTTAAAAAATATTGACAGGTCAACTTATTTCTACCAAGAATCAAGTAATCCAGCTCACTTTTATCCTGTTTTTAGAGAAAGCTGGAATGAATCAACTTAATTCATGAACAAAATTAGGCCTGGTCCACATGTAGATGGTTATTTTTGATAACAGGTTTTTCTGTGCGTTTAGGCCTTTCATAGACACACAAACAGTGTTTTAGGTCACTAAATACACCTTTTGGAAAACTTGCAGAGAAGATTTCTTTTAGTAACTCCATTTACAGCATGTTACGTGTCAGGGAGCAAAGCAGAGTTTTGGGCTTATAACGTCACAATCTCCTCTAGTGTGTGAATACTGTGATTACATGGCAACGGCAGATAGCAAACTTCCAGTGGTGTTAACGTTAGGTAGACTTCTGACATGCTTACACGTACACACTTAACTCTTACCATGATGAACAGTGGCACATGAATGGACTACAGAGGTCAGTGCTACTTTATACAACACAAACCTCATACTATTCGGCTGTTTTGGAGGAGTCTGGTTTGGGTTGGTGGGACAATTTTGAAAATGAAATGGACATTGCAGAGAAATGGCAAGGAAAGTTGCATGTCAAGGACATCATTACTGTCACAGTCTCTGAGAGCTTCTGTGAAGCTGAGACTACTGTTGACATGGCATGGTCCTTACTGTGAGTACATTTTTGTACTTTCATGTGTGCAAAAACAGAGGAGAAATACCTCTTCTCAAAAATAGATGCCTAGATGTGGACTTTACAGGTGCATCTAAAAAAATGAAAATATTCCAATACTTTTTTTGTTTTGTTTTAATCTTGATGATTAAGGATTACAGCTCATGACAATCTAAAATCCACTGTCTTAAAATATTAGAATATTGTGGAAATGCCCAATTTGCATTGGTTTCCTAAGCCTTTATTCTGTCATTATGGCTCAGTAAACACCACAACAATCATAGGGAGGATTACTGACTTGACAGATGTCCAGAGGACTATCATTGACACCCTTCACAATGAGGGTAAGCCATAGAAGGCCATTGCTGAAAGGGCAGGCTGTTCAGAGACTGTATCAAAACACATTTATGGAAAGTTTACCAGAAGGGAAAGTGTATGGAAAAAGCAGCAGTCTTCAGAGGGTTGTCACACAAAGCAGATTTAAGAAATTACTGGAACTTCATAAGGACTGGTGAATCAAGAGCTATGACACACAGACCAGTCAAGGAAATGGTCTATAAGTGTCATGTTCCTTTTGTGGAGTCACTCCTGAACCACAGAAAAATGAGAATTGAGCTTTATCCTCCTATTTTTTGGATGCACCTGTATTGTCATAAGGATTATCAAGTTAACCAGACTAAAAAGAGACTTCACACAGAGGGGCGCCAAAATCTACACAGACTGATAGATCTTCACTGCTGTTTTAAATAAAGTATTTCATATTTGATACTGATGCTGTTTGAGGGAAATATCACTTTCTCAACCCTAATGTGTAATTCATCTAGTTTGTTATAGAAGCAAAACGGCATTCTAGTGCAAAATATATGAAGAAGATTTCTGTAAGTGTTGTTTTGTGTAACATATTTTTTTTTTCATCTTAGAAGTTTTGAACAGAAACTGGAGGCTTTATTCAAATGAAAGTCAGGATTGGATTAGCTTGTATATTTCAGTGATCATATCTTTTATACTTTGTGAAAAATCCAAATCGAAGACTTAATGTTATCTGATAGCTTTAATGCTGTTGGATTACCCCTGAACAACCAAGCCTAAAACATAAAATCTCATCTGTAAAGCAAAACATGTTTGAAATGTTTAAATCAGTCATTAAAACGGAAGTATTTTTAGTTCAAGTACTGATGTTGGTTTAAGAAAAACATAATTACCTTTATTTCTGCAACCTTTAAGTTTAATCATCCAATTAATTTCTGTGAAAATTGGTGGAAAAATAACTGACAGAAGAAAGAATCAGCTCATCCCTTCTGACTCTTCTTCCTCTCTTTCTTTTCCACCACCTTTGTACTCTTCTTTGGCACTGCCTCCTCTGCCTCCTCCTCTTCTTCCTCTGCATCTTCACCGTTATCTGCTTCCTTATCAGGATCCTCGGTTTTATCTTTATCCTTATTCTCTTTGATTTCCTCATCCCTGGCCCTCTTGGCTTTTCTGTCCTTTAATTTCCCCTCTCTTTGCTTCATCAGTTTTTTGTCAGGTAGTGGCCTGTTTCTGTGACCTTTTGATACTGGTACCAGTGCTCCTCTTTTTGACTTTGCTTTTTTAACCTTTTCAAAGGACTCATAGCCCTCATCCTCCTCGTCCTCCTCGTCTTCATCATCAAGGTCTGGGAGCCACCAGAACATGATGTCCCATAGTGTTGTCTCAGGCTAAAGGGGGGAGAGCACATGAGGAAGTTAAACAGCATATGATTGGTTAAAATCAGTCAAATAAGAGAATTCCTTTTACCTCTGCTGGTAGTCCTCTATGTCGTAAAGCACTCGGCCGTCTCACTATAAGAACGACTTCCTCATCCTCTTCTGCTGGTGCCTGACCTCGCATGGTTTCTGTTTGGTCCAAAGACACCACTGAGTTACAGCCAATGTGCAATTGTAAATCTGTGCTCATTTTTTAAAATGGTTTTCTTACCGTGAAGTTTCTGAAAGCCCGAGGTAAGCACCAGGATGGTAATGGCCACAAACAGACAGCGGTTGAGGGTGACATTTTCCCAAGGTGTTTCAATCTGGGTCGGGTTTTGAATGGACAACGATTTAGGCAAGGTTGCTGAGGAGAACAACAGGAAAGTAAGGTGAGGTTTATTTAAAGTTGAGCATTTCAAAACAATCCTTAATGGCTGATGAAGTTTTAAGAGGGTGATGGGAATGACTGACTTGTTCTAGGGAAGCTGGGTTCTCTGGGTAGGGTCTTGGGTTCTGCCCTTGGTTGTGGTGGAGCCATTTCCTATTGAGTAACAACAGCTGGCTTAGAGGAAATTATACTTGTAAACACAACAAACATTTGGTTATGTTGGCTATTTTTCTACTTACCTCTCTGACTTTCCTTGAAGCATACATTTCTGAAACAGACAGATTGAGATTAACAGAAGGGTGGCATTATAAACCGTAAAAACAAACAGCCGTGCCATCAGTCTGGTATTTATTTATTCACATTACATTAATGTACCATTTATTTAGACTTAATTGCAAGCTGACTTGTTCTTCATTCTATTACCCTCTAAATTAGAAATGCAAAAGATTCAATTCAGTAAGCTTTATTGGCACAACATTGGCATCTGGTGCCAAGGCACATTGATGTTCATGAGAGCATTAAGAAAAATGGGTTACAGTGTAAATTAATTAAATAAAACAGATGATTAAATTATTCAAATTAAGTAAAAGAACAAGTTATGCAAAACATCAAGCATGAACATGAGGACTGATGGAGTCAAGTAGAATATGGTTAACATGCTTAAATGATGACCATGAAAGTAATAATTTTAGCCTTTTTGCCATCATAGTTTAGCATACATCCGTCTTTACCATCTCACCTTTCAGCACAATGCCTGCAATATAGCTGATGCCTGCCAATCCACCTGTAAACTTCATATTTCAGTCTATCCTTGCTTGTGAACAAGACTGCTAGATACTTGACCTCCTGTCCCCTGAATTAAGACTCACTCTTCACCCAGTCCTTTTTTTACCAATCCCATTCCAGAGCTTTCAGAGCTAGAGTCTGACTAAGTACCAGTTCTTTGTTTTTCTACAGCCAAAGAAACGGTTCTGGGCCAGAAAAACCTGCACCAACTTCTTGCTGGACCAAAGGAAAGAGCCGGTAGAAGTATGTAGAAGTATGTTGTGCGCTGGGGCTAGGGCTAGCATTAGAAGCAGTGACAACGAAGAGTGGTGTTTTTAAAGAGTCGAGCTTGTCTTTAGATAAGACTGCAAACCTATGGTAAAAATGGACAGGAAAAAAAGCAGAAGTGGTCCAAGGAGTTTATGAGCCATGTCTATGTTTGATGCACATGATGATAATTAAAGCAGTGCTCAAAAACCGGCCATCTTGTTGGACAACAGGAGCCTTAAACCTAGCTACAGCAGACGATGGTGGAGGATTCGACACTGTCATCTGCTTTCACAGAGAATGGTAAGTTTCATTTTCGAGGGGTTTGCACTGTTTCCAGCTATGGTTTGCCAGGATAACCGTGAGAGTTTCTTTTATTGATGACTTCAGATTACTTTTCCTTTCTTCTGAAACTTGATGTTCAGTCACAATGAGCAACAACAATCCGTTGGACTAATGTAGTTTGAACTTTAGGGAAAGTTCAAAAAACCAACAGCTACACTTGAAGAGCAACAGGATCTGTCATTATTGTTGTTGTTCCAGACTTTGGTGCAAGCGTTGCTGGGAAACTGGAGACTTGCGCTGATGTCTGACTTAATGACAAAGCTGTAGGGGCAAGAATCCATCCTGTGGAAAAGCAAACGGTTCTACATCAGTTCTTGGATTGAACAAACTCCAAACCAGTGCTAGCTCTATCCATACATCAGCACTGGAACTGGTTTGATGGAAAAGGGGTACTAGAGGAAGAAATACGCTACTTATGGGCAGAGAACCATAGCCTTGAACTTGGAGGTGCTGATCATTACTCTAGCTGCTCTGTACTTGGCTGCAAACAGCCCCAATAGCTTGAAGTCCCTGGAGAAGTCAATAGAACTACATCGTCTGCAAAAAGCAGAAATCAAAATCTGCTGTCCCCAAACTGGGAACTGTCATCTCCCTGGTTAGGCCTTAAGACACTGCCTGTGAAATCACAAATAGAATCAGTGACAAGAGGCAACCCTGGCAGAGCACATTCCAGTGCTTCCTCAGGAAACCCTCCAAGAGTAAAGAGCTGGTCCACTGTCCCACGGCCAGGACAGAATCCACACCTTACACTTTGCCACTGAGGAGCTTTGTGACTACCTCAGTGACCTCTGCCAAGGATGTAAGTGAGTCTTACCTTTGATCTTCAGATTTTGCCTGCTCATCAGTGAGCATGTTGGATGGCTTTAGGATCTCATCAAAGTTTTTCTTTGACTGTCCAACAATATATTCAGTCTGAGTCAGCAGTTTTCCATTCCTGCTAAGAAAAACTGGAGCCAAGCCCAGCCATAGCCTCCTGAGTCATCAAAGAGTTTGCCAAACATCCTTGATGTGAACTCAAAGTCCTTCTCCATAGCCTCCTAAAACTTCTCCCACATCTGGGTTTTGATTCCACCGCCACTGAAGCTGCCGCCTTATGTGCCACCCAGTACCTGTCTGCTACTACTGGAGCCCAAAAAGTCTTTTCAGCATGATGGATTCTTTCAATCCCTTTGTCCACCAGTGAGTTCTAAGGTTTCAGCAATGACATTTGCCGGTGATCTTCTGGCAGACACCTCTACAATGGACCACTCAGACTCTATGTCCCCAACCTCTCCTCAGGGTGCTCAAGAAATTCTCCAGAGATGAGAGTTGAAGGCCTCATGTCAAATGTTCCCAATTCATCTGCATGACTGGTTTAAGTTTACCAGATCTGTTTGGCAGCCTTCGCTGCAATCAGATCCAACTTAACATCAAGAGACGATCAGCCGACAGCTCTACTCCTCTCTTCACCTGACCATCCAAGATATATAGCTACAATTCTGATGATAAGACTATTCTTGAACCAGGCACACTTGTGAACATCCCTGGGCTTGAATATGGTGTTTGTTCTTGTAAATCCTTGACTATCCCCGGGAGGAGGACTTAGCCTCTTGAAGTTGCTTAGTAAAACAATGGAGTCCCCAGATGGAATCCTTTCCAAGCACCACACCCAGAGGCCCCAACAGCAGTCAGAGCCTTATATTATTATGTTATTATTATGTTACGTAAGTAAAGTATTCATCCCCTTGGATGTTTTACACTTTTATTGATTTTATAAATCAGTCATGGTCAATATAATTTGGCTTTTTTGACAGAAAAAAATTCTTTAATGTCAAAGTTAAAATGGAATCATACAAAGTAATGCCAATTAAATAAGAACATGTAATGTAAAGGAAGTGACTAGATAAATACTCCTTTCAAGTCAGTATTTAGTAGACGCACCTTTGGCTGAAATCACAGCGCTGAGTGTGTGTGGATAGGGCTCAATCAGGCTTTCACATCTGGAAACTTTACTTTTACTCCGTTTGTCTTAGCAAAACTGCTAAAGCACTGTCAGGTTACCCGAGGATTGGGTGAGAGCACCCTTTTAAAGTCCAGCTACAAATTTTGGATTGAGGTCTGAGCTTTGAGACCACTCCAGAAAATCTACCTTGTTGTCTTTAAACCATTTCCGTGTAGCTTTCGCTGTATGTTTCAGGTCATTTTCTTGTCGGAAAATGAATCTTCTCTTGCAGACTGAAAGAGATTTTCCTCCAGGATTTTCCCATACTTTGCCGCATTCATTTTATTCTCTACCTTTACAAGCCTTCCAGGGCTAGCTGCTGAGAAACATTCCCACAACATGATGCTGCCAACCACCATGCTTTACAATTTGTGGTGATGTTCAGTGCTGTCTGCTAAATATATCATCCTGTCTGATGGCCAGAAAGCACCATCTTGGTCTCGTCAGACTGAAGAAATTTCTTCCACTTGACCGTAGAGTTTCCCACATGCCTTTTGGGGAATTCCAGTCCAGATTCTATACAAGTTTTCTTTAAAGGTCACATATTTTACCCTTTTAAGACAAGTTTATATTGGTCTCAGAGGTCCCCAAAATGTGAAGATTGTTGCTGAAAAGCAACACATTTTCTGAAAGGTGGAGAAAGAGAGGGGGCAGGGAAAGATTTTTCTGATTCTTGGGGGTATTGTGGACAGGCCAGGTGCACATATTTTGCAAGAAAAACCTGAAAAAAGTGTATGTTGCATAAAATGTGACCTTTAACGGTGGTTTTCTCTCACATAAAGCTTTGACTGGTGAAGAACCTGGCAACAGTTGTTATGCGGAGTGATGATGGATTTATCTGAACTTCGAGGGATGTTTGTTGTCTTGGAAATTTTTCCTACCTATACTTTTCAATAATCTTTTCTCTGAGTTGCTTGAAGTGTTCTTTTGTCTTCATGGTGTAATGGTAGCCAGGAATACTTATGAATCAGTGACTGGACCTTCCAGACACAGGCGTCTTTATACTACAATCACTAGAGACACGCTCAGGTGACCCCCTTTTTACTAAATGTGAGATGACTAGTACCAGCCGGCTGGACCTCTGTTGAATTAGGTCAGTCCGTTTAAAGGGAGTGAATATTTATGCAATCATGTCTTTACCTTTCATATTTTTGTTTAATTGACATTACTTTATAGAAATCTGTTTTCACTCTGACATTAAAGAGTTGTTTTTTGTAAATAATGTTGGTATTTTGGTATTAGTTAGCATTAGGTAGCTAACATAACAATAGCTTACAAACTGTTATTTTATTCGTAGCTAACACACTATGGTTAGTCATCCTTCCTAAAGCTGATGTAAGCTAAAAATGGGGTGAATGCTACATGTGTCCTCACTTTGAATATTGTAGGATTTTTCTCATGTTTTTTACGTATTTTTTCTTGAGTGTCTAATCAACAGACAGACTCCAAGTAGTGGATGATGATAATTTTATTAATCAAAAGAAGAAGCGGCCATGCACACAATATTGATCAAGAATTGGCCGAATTCATTTTTGATAAATTCACACTCACCTGAATAAGGCGCTACGTTAAAAAAAAAGAAGTTGATGGATTACTAAAATTCAGTGTGCAGCCTAAAAAGAACATTCTCCCACATGGACTTTGTAGAGTTTAAGAGCTCAGTATCTCTGTCTCACAAGGAGGATTTAATGTTTTAAGGATTGAGGCTGATTACACCCACCATCCAGTCAGCACGTCTGAGCTGCATTATCACTCTGCTGCCTTTGACCGAGGAGTCATGTTTCAGCTCCCTGTGCTGCTGCTCCCAGGTATTTATAGAGTAGTACAATATAGCTATGTACAATGGATGAAGGCTTTCATGTGCAGCCATTACTGAGTGTTTGTGTGTGGCCACCTGGTCTGCGGATCTGTCGAACAGGCTTCTGTGGAGGAGGATCTGCTCTTGGTGGCCCTAACTCCTCCTCAAATGTCTCATAGCTTTCTTCCATCCCTTCCCTGAGAGAAAGAGAGCGAATAAGATCACACTAAATGAGTTTGTTTACGATGATTCAGCACAGCAAGAACTGTACATATTACATAAAGCTTTGCATATTAACATGGCTGTTGTCAGAATCCAGTGCAGCCAAAGGATTGGTATTCTCAGAAATGCTCTGCTTGCCAGCTGTTGCAGAAACACAATGATTCAATGGATTAACATTCTTATCAGTATTCTTCACCTTGTCCAACAGAAATAGTTATTGCTATGTCTCATCAGTTTCAATTCGTCAACACAAAAAGATTCAATTGAAAGGTCAAATTGTCCAGTTTGTGAGTAAGACAGAAGCAGTTTCTTGACCTTCACATTTACAGATAATGCTTTGAGGCCTTTATGTCTTACATGACATTTCTACACAGACACAGAGCTAATGTCCTAGCAGTCCTATAAATAGACAAAGCAACGCCACTGAAGGGACAGATGGATACTCTGCATATAAATACAGAAAAAGAAAAAGGTTATGGATCATATTATGCTTCCAATTTAACCCCTGTTTAGCCTCTCTGATGCTGAAACGTAAACTCTGACCCCGGCTAAATGAAGGACCTACCTGCCTCAACATTTGGGGTCCCTTGAGTGCCAGCGGAGGAACCTTTGTCACAGAGGCTGTTGTTCCTCTGCAGAGATGACAGCAGAGTCACACTCTGAGCCGTCTGACAGCCGAGCACAGGTGCCAGAGGAAGAAAAAACAAAAAGTGTCAGTCAGTCAGTCAGTGGCGTTCGCTGAGACAGGGTCGACATTAACATGCACCATACAGCTGTCATTTCCCAAGAGGGAAGTGACAGAGTATGCCCAGCCAGGGAAAAAAACGCTAGAACTGGAACACTCTTTGTATTTTAGGGATTATAATTCATCAGTCAAAATGAGCTTGAGTATTTAGGCAGCAGACTTTGAATAAAACATCAATAAATTCTGTCTTTTTTGGAATAAAATGGAAATATAAGAAATACATGCTGAATGCTGTTTCTTAGGAGTATGCCCCTGCTTTACTTGTATGTTAAATAGTCCATTACAGGAAGGCTGTTTTGCATTTCACCAGCAGAGGGCATCAATGTACTTTTTCAGCATGGTCTGCTCTATAAATGAAAACTGTCAGAGAGACTAAGTGTCAAGGAAATTACCAGAAGGGCTGGAAGATTTCCTGTTTATGAGCTGACTATCATCTGCCCTCTCTGTATCAAAAATGTAGCATGTCATCATATTTTCAGTGTTATTCTTTTAAGTAAATCATATTCTTTGTAATACAAGGGAATATTCTCTTTCAGTGTTGTGGATTTGCAGGTAAATTAACCTGTTTACATGATATTAAGGCCAATAACAGGCAGCAGAGTAAACAGATGTAAAGATGACTGAGTTTTATCAGGTTGAGGTGGCTGCAGACCACCTTTATGAGCGAGGAGGAGGTGTTGGTAAACAGATTTGTGGTGATGCTGATGACTCACACCTTTGTTGGGACTCGGCCCAGATGAAACATCTTCATACCTTTACCTAGTGATTACTTGGAATTTGGTATGAGCTGTGTGGCCTTTAGGTGAACTGACCGAGAAAAGTCCGGGCTTTCAAGCAGTCACCAGAGCTGTATCAGATGATGAAATGAACAGAAATGTACACAAATATTTTTTCTTTCAGGTATGCAAATCAGAATCCTCTTGAGTCTTTTTACTTAAGGGATGCTCTGAGGCAGGAAAATTCAAAGGTGGTTTGACGCAGTTTTTAAATCAGACTAATTACTAGACTACAGATAAGAAATGTTTCACTGAGCACAATTTATTAAACACAGCTGAATATGATATCACAGCATCTCCAGGGAAACAATGTCGAATTGGTGTCCTGAGTGTGGCTAATGCTGACATTACTAACACCAGGTCCTCCTACAGATCATATGCCTATGCTACTTATGCATTGCTCCAGTCAATTTGCAAGTTTACAGCAGAGAGCAGGGAGGGAAGGTATGTTAAATGGGGCTACAGTGGTGCATGGCTGTGTTACAGCTTGGACATAGGCTAATATCTTACTAGTATTTGACTTTTAAAATATTTATGACGAGGTCAGTGGTAATTCTGATGCCAGCTAAGGTGATAACTTCATTGTTTAGCTGGTTAGTTGCACTCATTCCTACTTTACCGTATCCCCCATGCTAGGTATACCACACATTACCATATCAAAGACTGATAGCCTGATCTGTCAGATAGACTGGGTCTTTCTGTAGCATTCATTACAGGCCAACAGGCATCTGTTTAATGTCAATACACACTTCTTCACAATCAGTGGAGTCCTTGGTCTAACACAATCTTACTAAAATTAGTCAGGAGAAGAATAGAAACCTCTCTACCACCAGGAAAAGCTTGCAGTGAAGTTCTTTTTCTCTTCTTTTGATAATAATTTGTCCAGTTCTGATAAAACTGCTACTATGGCAGCATCCATGCTAATCTCTTCACCGCTGAGAGAGGTCTGGCTGCAGATCGTAGATCGCCGATGGCCCCTCTCGCAGACTGTTCATGTGATACACCCTCTCTGTCCGAACTGAAATACAAGCTCAAAACTTTGAAATAAAATACTTAGATTCAGTTTAGGGTTAGAGTAAAGGTTAGAATAATACAAGTCAAAAGCTAAACACCTGACATGCAAAACCTAATGAAATATTTAATAAAGCAGAGTGCAGTCTGCTTACAGGATAGCCAGTATAGCTTACATAGCTACTAAACTGTGTAAGCTATGTTAATAATGTAGCTATGTAGCTGACATAGCTAATGTAACAAAAGCAGCTCACTAAGCAACTATGTAAGCTACTAATCTATGTAAAATACTTGCTTGTGTTAGCTTTAGCTCAAGTTGCTAAAGCTTACTTGGCCTATGTAGAAATGTTAAATGTTAAACACACTTTTTCTTAGACTTTGAAATTTTGAACACCATAGTAATCAATGGGAGCGTAAGTTCATCAGTGGCGCTGCTTAGGTGTGGGTCTGCCGCCTCAGACGGCCATTCTAGTTTATGAAATGTTTTTCAGTCTGCAATGTTTTGGATGTGGTTATTTCATTAATATAATGGGCAGACTTTGTTTATGGATGACCTTTGTTTTTAACCTGGAAAAAACTAAAAATACGTTGTGCAGGCAATTACGGCACTTCCATTCTGACGGTGATGCCATTTCACATGAACGGTCTACAAGAGGGGCCGTCAGAGATGCATGCTTTGTAGCCACAGTCTTGTCACTGCCTGCCGTTGTATACAGGCTTGCAGTCGATTCAGCTAAACCAATACTACGCTTCTTTGTCCTCAAATGACGCTGACTAGTTATTCTCTGACTCAGAACAAGTGTATCAGGTTGAAGTTTTTCAAAATGGATAGGGCCTAATGACAGACAAGGAATCTGGCCATTTCGTTGTCTTTGCAGGGTTAATACTTTGGTATCCACCTTGCTCCTGGGGCCACCACTGTAAATCTGAATATGGTCGAGACTTTTGGTGCTAAGGCGAAAGTACATAATTACATGTAATTTAATACAGCAGCTAGTGATAGATACTAACTATGAATGACAGTTGTTTGATAGAAATTCACCGCGAATTTGTAAATATTGATATATTTTTGAAATCACATGCTCACATTGTTTTTTTGTAAGCTTTAAGTAAATAAGGGGGATACTACATTATTCCTGGGGGGTCTACTGCTATAAATGTGGTTGGATTTTCCCATACAGTAGCAATAATAGCAAAACACAATTCTTCCAAAGGATTACTAAAGTGATTTAGCGTCAACAGTGGTTGTTCTGAAATAAATAAATATTTGCTGCAATAAATACTGCTTCCTTTTTGTTAACTCAATAAAGTTAAATGAGCTGAATGTTTGAATAATATTTTCTGTAATGCTCAGTACCTGTTGCTTCCATTGTGGTACTAATTATGTGACAAAGTTAAATATATGTCTTTAACAACAGTGATTTAAACATGTTGTTCACTGATTAAATGCATTTGGGATGTAATTCTTTCAGTATTAATTCATCATTAATTCAAAACTTGGCATTTACCAAACTGAAGAGCTGACAAATTGACTCATGGATAATTTTATTTAATATAATTCCCACATTTTAAGAGGGATTAGTTGGTGGAATAAGGATTTCAGCAACCCCACAAACTAGAAATGCTATCTGAAGGTGGTGTCCAAACTCATTTAACAAATGTGATCATCTCTATCTATACTGATATAAAGCTAATAAAGTTAGTTAGATATGCTTGTCTAGGTTATCCGAGATAATGTTGTCACTTTGTACTCTTTAGTAGAGGGCAGAGAAATAATAACGATGGAGGTGAAGCAGTCAAAAGTTACATATTTAATGTCCAAATTGTTCTAAAAATCAGGTTTCACATCTTGTATTCAATGCAAAGTCCCATTTAGATAGAAGGGACTGGAAGTTGCACCCATATTTCACGGAAAGGATCATGGGGACTAGGAATAAGGTGGATAGCTTAGAAAATACAAGGTGGATCACACACATCATTGAAAAGGGTGCTGGATCCAAAAACAAAGTAGACAACAAGGAGAAGTGGTCGGCACACAAGTCTGAAGCAGAGCATTCTGGCTCGAAACGTCACTTGATTGTTAATAAAAGCCTGATATGGGAGCTCCTTGGTGTGCGGACCTTTCCTCCTTGTCGTAACACTTTGTATAGACACAAATTTCCCTCCGAAGATTAGGTCCCAGGGTTGGCAGGTCCGTGGTTTTCCGCAGATGACTTGTGTATGTGTATCTAATATCCAAAGCAGACAACTAAATCAACCAGCAGAGAAGCAGGAAAACATAGAACATGGCACACAACCAAAGAACCTCTGTGCCACACCGGCCCATAGACATATACACCACACAGAAGAAGCACACCAAGCAATATATGTGGTGTCGCAGAAGTTTTACTGGCTCAAATTGAGTTTTAGCATTGGGCTTGATTTTGGGCTGGTTTTGGACTAGATTTAGTACCCAGAACTGGCAACCCTGTCACCATGATTGTCTAAGCATTTAGTGGCATTTCCATGGCAAGTTGTCTGATACATTTGGTTTGCAACCCAGGAAAATTTCTTTAGTGCTAGTGAGTAAAAATTAGCTATCTGCCAGTAAATTGAAAACATCTGCACCAAAATTTTGATTACTTTGGACATAATACTCTACAACAGTAGTTAAGATTAACCTTACTGACCAAATGATACAACCAAAGACAACTTAAGTTACAAACAAAAAAGTTTCCCCATTGGGTTTATAGTGGACCCTTTCAGCCAAGTTAAAGACAGAATTGAAACATAGACTATGCATTAGGTTTAAATGATAATGAAATCTACTGAAGTTAACATAAATGCAAAAAAAATATAGAACTTGCAACCACCTTAAAAATTGTACTGAGTTTCACTTTTACACTATTCAGTTGTTGAGGCTGAATTCATTTTCTTTTACACAAAAAAGGTTCTTTTCACATCACCACATCACCATTTTTGATGTAACAAGCCCACATTTACTGCTTAATTTCAATAAGCAATCTTATCTCCTTCTTTCTTATTCTCAGCTCATAATGGGGTTAAAAAAGAAACTTAGTCAGGTTTGTGCAAAGTCTTCAAGTGTTTCAAGGGCAAAACAGGCCTTTGTACCCAATGAGATTCACAAACTCTGCCTGCAGGCATATATGTTCTAGAGCGAGATACAGCAGAAATCTGTTGAGCTTTTTGTCCTAACATAATGGGGACTGTGCTCAGAGGACACAGTGACAGTCCAGCACCTAGTGGGAGTTTCTCTTTCTTCTGAGAAGAATGCTGAAGCATAAGACACCATTAAATGTGTGGTTAAACTTAAATATAAATTTTTCCCGGAGGAGCAAGGGGGACATGAAAAGAAAGTAGAAATAAAATAAATCACAGAGAAAACCAGAAAAGCACTCAGAGACTGCAGACCTCTGCCGTTAGCCCTATCTCCCAATAGTGAAGAACCCTTTAAAAACATTCCTGGATCCAGAAGGTGATCCAGATCACTCACAAAATTTAATTCGCCAATTACTCCCTCGCCGGTGGGGTGGAGACACGGTGAGAACACCAACCATACTCGACTGCTTTCATGCTGCTTTATTTCACCTCCTTCTGGTAACATAGAGGCCACGCCCACCTTGACGTCGTCACGTATAACACCACACATGACGAACACTACAATAACATGACATAACAAACCAAGTGGCAGTGTGAGATCTAGTAGAGCACTGCTGGCTGTTCCTAGGTTGAGGCTGAAAACCAAGGCTGATAGGAGCTTTTGCTGCTGTGAGCCACGCTGTGCAGAGTTTATCAGGCTCACATCACACCCACTAACACAGTGACCCAGTGATAATTTTGATAAATTTGAGTATAATTTGTTTTCTAAGTATTGTCTTCTCTTTAGACTAGTCGGTTCAACGCAATTTAAACAGGTGTTTAGCTGAATGGGGTTAAGAACATGCATAGAGTGAAAGTAATCATTGCACATAAAAAACTCTAGCCCTAATGCCCAGCGCTGAAATTATCTTCTCCATACAAATAACATGTAAAACATTGCACATAATGTAGAAAGCAATGATGCTAGTCATATGAAAATATGCTCCCTTCATGTAGTAAGGACATTTGTGTGCAGAGTTGAACTCACTTTTACCCTTTTTCACACTCATGTCTTTTATTATACAGTAATTGTCAAGAAGAGGATGAATACTGAAAACTTATGCAGAAAAAGCTTGCACTGTTTTATTTCAAGGTGTGCTATTTATTGTTTCTGTCCTCTCTGTGATCATTATTTCAAGTGGTTCCATTTAGAACATCTATAAATAATTTTCCTTAAGATTCGTTGTCATTATTTATTATAGGCTAGAGAGGGGATTTGTTGTCAGAGTCTGCATGGTCTCAAAGTAGAAACCTTCAAACCAGGGCTATTTACAGCAGCGACAGCACAAAGCTTGAATTCTGCAGTTAGTTTCCTTTTTTTTTAATGTTTGAGGAGGTTATGGATGAATCACACAGGGGGCGGCCACAGTCGGGGTCTGTGGTCAGTGCTGTGTGAGTGGCAGTGTAATTGAAGGTTGGCATAGCTAGCAGTGGAAACTGAGTAGTTTAGAAGAAATATGACTGATTTCAAGAAGTTTGATCTGTTTGTGTGGGTGTTTATGGTGATGTGGAAGTTGGCGCTGTACACTAGTACACAACAGAAGCAGCAGCCGTGAGCTGAGTGAAAATGAACTGAATTTTAGGAAGCAGAAAGTTTAGTTGGGTGTCTGCTGTGGCAATCAGATGCAGTCATGCAACACTTGGAACAACTGTTTGATGAAAAACATAAATGACCTTAAGCATTAATGACCTTGAAGTCATTAATGCAGGACTTAAAAGTTCACCTTTACTTCAAAGACATGAGATTAGATTTAGTTGAGTGAACTTGAGTAGCAGTCTCTCAGACCAAAGTGAACTATTCTACTTTCCCTCCTCCCCCAGCCCTTTTCAACTACGATGGACAGCAGCCTTTTGGAGGACTAATCTCCATTAAGAGCCCAGAGTTAATTTGATTCTTATTTCTCTGAAGTACTTTGGACTAAATAAAAGTCTTTTCTTCAGTTGGGAAAGTCCGCCAATGTGCCATTCCATATAGTACTCCTGTGTGGGGTGGGCTGGGCCATCTCTCTTCTCCAACAGTAGTAGGGCTAGTAGGGCTCAACAGTGTAGAAGTAAAAATCCCATTCATTTTCTCCATAGTGGATTTGATTATTATTATTAAGTATCCATGTTAGACTTAACCACAGGCTACCTGAGAATGAAACAATGATGTATACTGGTGTAGAAGACAAAAGTTTGTAAGATATCAACCTTTTTTCAAGAAAACATAGTTTATTCATTATCCCAGCCAAAGATACTACAATACCTACAATCCTTGAGTGTCACAGTGACTGCTCTGTTTGGCGGGGTCTCCAGTTACCATGGAAATGTTTACTGAGCCTGTAAACAATGGAGGTCGACCGTTGGTGTTGACGATACATGCTGCCACAATGTGAAGCAATAAATTTGCAAACTACTACATGTAACGACATTATCGTTTAAAATATAAACACTACAATAAGATAAAATACAAGAGGCACATTCAATATATTGCCAAAAGTATTAGCTCACCTGCCTTGACTCACATATGAACTTAAGTGACATCCCATTCTTAATCCATAGGGTTTAATATGACATCGGTCCACCCTTTGCAGCTATAACAGCTTCAACTCTTCTGGGAAGGCTTCCCACAAGGTTTAGGAGTGTATTTATAAAAAATTTTGACCATTCTTCCAGAAGCACATTTGTGAGGTCACACACTGATGTTGGACGAAAAAGCCTGGCTCTCAGTCTCCTCTCTAATTCATCCCAAAGTCGTTCTGTCGGGTTGAGGTCAGGACTCTGTGCAGGCCAGTCAAGTTCATCCTCACCAAACTCTCTCATCCATGTCTTTATGGACCTTGCTTTGTGCACTGGTGCACAGTCATGTTGGAACAGGAAGGGGCCATCCCTAAACTGTTCCCACAAAGTTGGGAGCATGGAATTGTCTGAAATCTCTTGGTATGCTGAAGCATTCAGAGTTCCTTTCACTGGAACTAAGGGGCCAAACCCAGCTTCTAAAAAACAACCCCACAAAATAATCCCCCCTCCACCAAACTTTGCAGTCAGACAAGTACCGCTCTCCTAGCAACCGGCAAAGTCATCCATCAGATTGCCAAATGGAGAAGTGTGATTCGTCACTCCAGAGACTGCGTCTCCATTGCTCTAGAGTCCAGTGGTGGCGTGCTTTACATCACTGCATTCAACGCTTTGCATTGCACTTGGTGATGTATGGCTTGGATGCAGCTGCTCGGCAATAGAAACTCTTTCCATGAAGCTCTCTACACACTGTTCTTGAGCTAATCTGAAGGCCACATAAAGTTTGGAGGTCTGTAGCGATTGACTCTGCAGAAAGTCTGTGACCTCTGCACACTATGTGCCTCAGCATCTGCTGACCCCGCTCCATCATTTTACGTGGCCTACCATTCGTGGCTTAGTTGCTGCCATTCCCAATCACTTCAACTTTATTAGACCACTGACAGTTGACTGTAGAATATTTAGGCGCGAGGAAATTTCATGACTGGACTTGTTGCACAGGTGGTATCCTATCACAGTACCACGCAGGAATTCACAGAGCTCCTGAGAGCGACCCATTCTTTCACAAATGTTTGTAGAAACAGTCTACATGCCTAGGTGCTTGATTTTATACACCTGTGGCCATGGAAGTGATTGGAACGCCTGATTTCAATTATTTGGATGGGTGAGTGGATACTTTTGGCAGTATAGTATATATGGTTTAAAAGCTTGAAAAACTATCATTAATAAAATATTAAATCAATCACAATGAATTGTGGGACACATAGTGCCTTCCTCCTTGTAAAGAAATACATACACAGTCTTGTACCTTTCCTTTTTCTCAGTTTTCAAAAGCATTTTTGTGACAAATTAAATATTTTATAGTCATGAGTATTCGGTAAGCTGGTTAGCTTGGTTCATGCATTAAAGGCATTGTCAGAAGGATTTTGTGGAATGTCTATGGGGGATTTGAATCGTGCATTTCACTTTTGGAACCAAAGCGGCTGATGAGTGGGTGGGCACTGTTGAGCTCTATTATTTTAGATCAAGCGTTCACTGATAATAACATTAAAAATCACATATGAGGCATGTTTGTGTCTCTGAGTAAAACTTTAACAAGCTGTGGGAAGAGCTATTCCACTGGTGTGAACACAGAGCTGAGAACAACAAACTCAAAGGGAGGTTGATTTCACTCAAATTTTAGAAAGCCAGATCTTAACAACATATATGGTTAGGATATATCTGACTCCTGCTTTATATGCAGCTTTATGCACAAACAGACACATTCATTTAACACTGATGAACTGTAAACTAAACAGTTTTATTTTCAAGCTTTGAATGAGAAGCATGCATGAGCATAGTTCACTCTGAAAAAAGGTAGCCTTATATTCAGAGAGGTACCAAGAGTTTTCAGAAGTGTGCATATATATATATATATATATATATATATATACTGTATATATACACTTTATAATAGCCCATTACTGCTTAACTTCTTATTGATAACTTAAAACATGGTGTTATTTGGTAGGATAAAACAATAAATATGAAGCACAAACACATTACTGCTGTTACTTATATGTAAATAAGGAAGCCAAGCTAAAGGTGAAAAGGAGGTGGCTGCTGGAGCCAGCACAGGGTACTACTGAGATATAAAGCCTGAATCAGAGCAGATTCCTGACATCCTTATGATGTAATAACAACATAATGGGTTTTCTCAGTGGTTATTTGCTGCCATAACATTACATACTAATGGACAAAGTGCAATAAGGACAAAAGCTTTTGCCCTTTTCTGATGTCAGTTTTGACAGCCCATTTGTAACAGACGTGGTTTTGGCAGCAAAGCTACACCCACATGCCAGCTATTTATGATGCATGTCCTCTCCTTTGTGTGATTTAGAAAAGGAAAAGTTACGAAAGGAGCCATTATTCACTCATCCGGCCCTGCAGGAGCTCATATTTGGCAGGGTGGAACAGAAAACAAACTTTTCTTCCTTAAGTATGCAGCTTGTATTTTCATCCAAGGGCAAAATTCTGACTCCCGGCCTTCCTTGGCATAAGTTTGTGATCATTATGGATGGGATTTGCCGGTGTTTATATAGTACAGTACAGTGATTACTGCCATGGTAGCTAATGGCATGGTTTTAGCTGTAGTATAGCAGCAGTTTTATCTGAACTGGATCACGCTTCTGTATGAAATAAAAAGCAAAAACAACACCCACACCTTTTTATGAAGGACAATATGTTTTTGCTCTTCTGCCTACCTGCTTTGGCATGGATATGTGATCGGTGCAGGTTGGGTTTGCAATGTCTACTGCTTTGGTAGCTACATACAGTATTGTAACTGTAGTATAGCGGCAGTTTAATCAAAACTGGACAGCATTTCTTCATTAGAACAAAATCAAAGAGCCACATTAAAAGATGGTCTTTGCAAAGATTTTTTTTTGCACATCTGGAAACTTAGTTTCTCAGAGTTCCATTGAGAAACTCCGCTGTTCAGAATTTGTAGAAGCACCAGCTTGTAGAGCTGAGGTTTCAACCACAGTTGCGCATGCCCAACTAACTCATTTCTTCTTGTCACTGATTGGCTCAAATTGAACATGACAGACAGAACGTTCATCCAGTTACCCTCTGAGAATTTTCCAAAAGTCCTGCCCTGTTTCCAAGATGAATGTGAAATATATCTGTGCAAAGGATATATAAAACAGCTTATGTAGCGTATGCTTTTCCTAACTTCTGTCATAAAATTGTATAATTCTTCTGAAATTTCTGAAACTTTACTCACTGAAGTTTGTGTTGGGGACTTTGATGCAAAT
Organism: Cheilinus undulatus; assembly: GCF_018320785.1. Lineage (NCBI taxonomy): Eukaryota > Metazoa > Chordata > Actinopteri > Labriformes > Labridae > Cheilinus > Cheilinus undulatus. The sequence continues at coordinate 29,216,565 of NC_054877.1, forward strand.
TTCCAATTTTTGTATTTGCCTTGACTTTTTCCAAAAATCATTCTCATAGCATTTTGGACATTTTGATGGGAAAATTCAGAAACCTTCATTGAAAATCTTAAGAGGGGTCTGGCTGCAGACCATGCATTTCTGACAGCCACTCTCAAAGACAGGTTTTATCTCAAAACAAAAAAGAAACAACAGTTGGCTATTGGAAAGTTATCTTTAAAAGGGCTGGAAGCAATGGTTATGCACACTTTACATCTTTTAGGATTTAATAATCTAATTAAGTATCTATCCCTATCTTTGAAATTAGCTGTAAGGTTTATAATCTACCTGGGAAAGGACACTTTAAGTTGTAGAATATTTCCTATGGATTTTTGTTTTGAAATGTTCAGTAAGCTCTGACCAGTGAACTTTGATTTGTTTATTTTTTTCATGTTAACACAGCTTCAGAGAAGAAAAGTTATGAATGTTAGATACAGTTTGCGACAAAAGATGAATTGAAATTGAAAATATCTGTGGATGTTGTACACTTCATCAGGACTCAGAGTGAGAGCTGAAGCATGGATGCTGTGTTGTGATTAAACACAGAGGAGGTGAACTTAGGAGGAACTGTGTTGTCCTGGTTGATAAATGGTCTCTTGTAGAAATGAAGATGAGACCGCCAAACTGCAGTAGAAAATGATTTATTCTCCTTGGATCTTTCAGCAGTAATCTCCACAATTTATTATTCTTTAATGAAACGGCTACATGCTTCTGTTCAGCTCTTACTCTTCTTTATTGACGAAACCCTCTTCAGAGCAGCGTCAGCACTTCAGATTCTGATTATTTACACACAAGGGACAAGCTTGGGATGCATGGTGAATAATCAAACTGAACATGCAGTAGCAGTTGGTGCATTGTTGTCCAACTTTCACATAGATAAAGTGGGGTGTACACAGTTAGCCTGGTCTATACTCCAGCTTTGGTCTACACCATGCTTGTTTGTGCACAGGAGGAAACCATGGTGACTAAAACTAATAGATGTTGGAGTTGGAGCTGATAAATATTGAGCAGAAGTTGATTATACTGCAACTTTACTGTCATCAAGCAAATCCGTCTTGCAAAGCTCCAATCGATAACATTTGTTAGGACCATCAGCGTAATTTGAAGAGAATGAGACGGTAACATGAGGCAGGGTTGAGTCGTACTATAAGCTGTTTGTAATGCCAGCCTCCATTGTAGCCATTAGCTCAGATGTAGCTGTAGTATGGCAGTTTTATCAGAACAGCTTTCCAGGTGAGTTACATTGATGTGTTTCATTAAAGTATGAATTTCTTCAACTTTTTATTCTAAAGGGCTAGAGGAGCTGTTACACTCTTCATCGATAATATTAGTTATATTAACAGGATTATTTGTGTATTTAGGATGGAAAACTGAGACATGTTTTTAACTGATCACATGCTTTACATCTATCTTGTATTAAATATTCCCCCTTTAAAATGACTGGATTTATTCTGATTTCTTGCTAAAAAGGTCTTAACTTCGTCCTCCCTTTGATACGCTAAAGTCTTAGTTGTCATTAAACACATCATAATTTTACCATATGCCACCTTGTTTAGCTCTCTAATCAGAGTTATCTTGCCGATGTTAATGCAGATTTCAATGTTGGATTGATATTTTAATATAACAGGACTCACTACAAGGTTTAAGAGTTTTTATCACTCTGTCCAAGACTGAGGAGGATTATCGTACAGCAGCAACAACAGCTATATGACGAGGCTGAGCAGCTGATAAAGATTTTCCATGATTCAAAGGTAGGCCAACAGCATTTTAGTTTGATTTCTTCTAAAGATTACAGCGGGAAAACAGAGAAGAGCCACAGGTTTAAGCTACCTGTCAACCTATCAGCCCCTATCTCTGTCACCCAGGCTCCCCCGCTCCTCCTGCTCTCTCACCTCTAGTTATTTCACAGACAGCAGGTTAGACTCACGTGAGCGCACACCGGGCGCTGCAAGAACAATATTACAAATATTACAGAATAAAATAGTCTTCAGCAAAAAAGGTTTGAGTCCTCCTCTTCATCTTCGAGTCCTGATGCAGTTAAAGCTTGAGTCCAAGTCTGAGTCATTAGTCCTCTATATCAGGACTCGAGTCGGACTCGAGTCCGAGTCCTGGACTCGAGTACTACAACATTAGGCATCAATGCTTTTGTGTGCTCTTCGGAGTACGCTGAAATGCCTTTTGGTCCACTCTTCTCAAGTTTCTCTGTTTGGGAAACCCTTGAGGTAAATCTCCTGCCGCCTGGGGTGGACAGAGCCAGCAAGATAATACTCCATCAAAAGTGACAATTTGGATATTCGGCTGCCCCCCACATGCATACAATAAAATCACACATACTGAAAAACATATAGTCACAATAAACATAGCAGTTACAGTACACAAAGCAGGCTGGTTGAATGAATGCATGCATATGTAAGCATGCATTGAACAAAACCAGAATGATACATTTTTATTTTATTTTTTTATTTAACCTTTTTTTAGCCAGGTAAGTCCCATTGAGATCAAAGATCTCTTTTTCAGGGGAGAAGTGCAATGCAAGGCAGACTGGAACAACGCGTACATGTTATGCAATGTATATGTGTGCATTTGCTGCAGCACATCTGCCCAACAGTGAGTGAGGGTTTGATTTGTTTAGAGCCAGTTCTTTAGATGGGTTTTGAAGGTGGTATATGCAGGGCATTCCCATATTGCAGGTGATATAGTGTTCTAGATAACACTGCCTGGAGCTGGCAACACAGTCTGACCAAAGGTGGTTCAGTCTTCTCAGGCAGTTGTCCCAGCGGTTGAATGGATTTAGACTGAATGATTAGCAAATGTCGTTCATTTTCATTACAGAGGTGGATGGAAGAAGATGCCGCAGTGCTTGGGTTGTGAACATAAGTCCATTTAGATATCTCACATTTTTTCTGCCAATGGTTTGCTTTGACTGATCCTGTTCAGTCAACCATTATTCATTATTTAAATCAATTTGTGTATGTTATACAAAGAATAATTTTCCCACCTTAAGGAAGGGAGAGCTTAGCTTTGCTAGCCCATTCAAACCACCTTACCCTGGGAATGTGGAATAGATGTATACATTTGAAATGTTTCTGCATATGTTGAATTTATTTAGCATAACTTAAAGCTTTTCCTTGGCTTGTGAGTGCTTGTTAAGGAGGCTTTAAATATTCTATGCACACATGTACATGTGCTGTCTTGATTGCTAATTTGCTGAGCCAGCTATAAATCTCCCTTTGGAGACTTTATGCTCTATACATAGATGGAGGTGAACCTTCATGTATTTTCATTTCTCCCACTAAACAACCATAAACTGATTTTCCTGTCATATTTATCTGTTTAGCATTTTTATTGCTTCATTAACTTTGATTTAATGATAATTCTTGAAAGACCTAAAGCATTATCATCACGGACAAGGAAAGCAGCTGCCATCTTTGGAGACAAACCACAGCCCTCATTTATCAGACAGCCTCACAGGACATCTGCTTGCCTTCCAGCGCCGTGTGTTAAACATGCTCTCTCTCAGAAATGCTGACTGTGTAAAACCTGTGCCAGAAGAGCATGTATCCACATGGAGTGGGTCATATGTCTCCAAGCTTTTCATCTTTCACTTTGAATCTCAAACCAGAGCCTTCATGTTTCTCGTGGAGTCACTGATGGTCTTATGTGGGTCTCTGTATCTCTTCGGGCGACTTGCTCGGGCTTTGATCCTCTACAGACCACAACGTGTTCCTGACCGGATCAAGAGTCGAGTCCTGCTGAGGGCTCTGCTGCAGCCATGCCTTCAGGCATATTAATGCTCAAATGTCCAAACAGTGTGACAATCTGTCCCTCATTTTTCCATGGAGGGAAGAGTAACACCAAGATACATACTCGAGAACGGAGCGGGTGGATGACTCTTGCACAGGTAATGGTATGATCAGAGAAAAGATTCAGCAAACATTTTCTCCATTTGCAGATCCATGCTTTTCATCCTTGATCTTTTTTCTTTAAATTTCTTCCAGCCTTGTTTCATCATTATGGGACGAGCACACAGTAGAGATCAGGAGCAAGATGAGAGAAGCAAAGCAGAGAGAAGAGTAATTGGGTTGAAGATATTGGATTTCTCAAAAGGCAAGGAGAATCCAATTGGTAGTGTTTGATCAGGAATATTAAGTTCTACTTTATCATCCTGTTGCTACAGATTCCCATGTGATTTTATTGTAATTTTAAGCCAAGGTGATCTGACACGGATATCTTTTCTTTTAACATAAAACACATTATCTTTTATTCCTTCTGACAGTTTTGGTTTTTGTGTATATTCTTAATTTAGAAACAGTACTTTTATGCATTTTCTCATCATTGACTTTAAGGGCATGAATGACATTTTGAGATGGTCTTGCAGAGAAGGCACAGTATACCCAGACACAAACCCCACCTCCTCCATGTTAACAGATAAAACAAATGGAACAGGTGAGCAACAGGTTATGTTAAGTTAAGTTAAAATTTGTTCTTCTTTGAACTGCATCGCTCCTGTGCTGTCAGGATACTGTGAGAATCAATAAAATTAAGTCCATTAAGTCAATGATGCTCTCTTGCATGACATACTATTAAGCTGTTGGTTTGAACTTGAGTATAGCTCTGATGAGCCAGACAACTATTACAGTTTAGGCTTATGGAGTAACACCTGAACAGGACTACAGTGGTGTCAGAAATATTTGAATGAAGATATTTTGTAGCGTGCCAGCTAGTGTGCAGGTGTGCCTTTTTCATTGATGTGTTTTTTCCCCTTCATCATGTGGCATCTAGGCTAGCCAATTAGCCACTGGAGAGGCTTGTGCCACCTCAGGGCACCCCCCTTGTCACACCCCTTCAAACTGAACTACGATTGAGTGATGGACTCATTTTTAAAAATCAGAGTCGCTCCATTTTTTTTTTTCCAAGCATGTCACACCTGTGACATGCTTGGTCCTCACATGTACAGTTTACTCTCCTCTCTCCTTCTGTCTCTCATTGTGCCTGTAGGCCAGTTTATTGATAGGGTAATTTGCCCTGAGATTGTACACCGTCTCCCAGGTGCTATGTGTATTAATTACCATCTATTCATCTGAGGCCTTTCAGTGTGGTTCCAGGCCGGTGTTTTACAGCTTCTGTCACAGCCTTAAAGCTGCAGTAAGCAATTTATTTTTAGTGTCATATGCCCACAGAAACAACACAACCTGTTAGGCTTGTATTGAAGCCATCTAACAGAATAACACACCTCGCGCTGCACTCTCACTCTTGAGGAAAACCAGTAAGGGACAGTGCTCCAGCCATTGAGGAGGCTAGTTCTCGCAGTCAATCACAGCTCAGGACGGAGGGAGCGTTCCTATTGCCCGCCATAGTAGGTGCGTTTGTGCCTCAGCACAGTGAGAAGTTGATACATGTTCATGCTGGGACGAAGTGTTTTCTAACCTATAATTCGGCCATTGATTTCAGTGGAAAAGTGGAGCAAAAATCACTCTACAAGAGCTTTGCCACCGTCAGTATACGATTCAGCGGATGTGCACATTCGTGAGGAGGTATGTGAGAAGAGGGGTGGAGCTAAGGAGCCCAAACACGGAGAAGAACAGGAAGGGAAGGGGAGTAGAGTTGATCCTACACGGTTCTCATTGAGTGTTAGATACTCGAGCTTTAAAGCCTGGGCAGAAGAGTGTGTGCCTGTGGGAGACAAGTAATGAAACCTCCTGCACCAAGGAAGAGTGATTAATTACTGCTTTAAAGTGATAACCACATCATGGGCATGTGAAGGAGCTTCGGCACACACACGTGAGTGTGAAAATGCAAAATGTCAAGGTTTGATCAGTTAGTACCAAAGATTATTTGATATTTTTTGCCTTTATTGAGGTATGGCCCTCCTTTTCTTGTCAATATGTGTTCTGCAGGTTAGTTGTATGCAATCAGGTCTATGATCAATAACTCATTTCAGTGTCTTAAACTCATTATGAATTGGTGAACCTGCAAATCAATTTCAGTTGTAATTTGCACACAGCTAGATGAGATGGGAAGATGGGATAAACAAGAGGAGAAAGGTGAATTTTGTTTGCAGAGACTAATAAATAATTAAAACTAAATGATCTCATATTCATATTTCATGTGTAAATCATACAAATAAATAATCATCTTCTCTGCTGACTTTGTGCTCTGTGATATCTAGTGACTTCAGGTGGACATCACTTTTGCGTCTCTTTTGCGAAATTAAAGCTCAGTTTCATCATGCTAAAATATTCCTCTACTTCATATGAAGGCTGTTGAAAGGTCTTTATCACAACAGCATCCTAAACTCTTCTCTTACATATCTGTCATCTTTCCTCTCTGTCTAATGGAGGAGCCTACGAGCACTGAGCTTCTCTGTGTGAGTCTGAGCTGGCGGTGGCAGAGTCAACCCCGTGCATTTGAGAGATATCTCTGAAGGCAAGATCATAGGTGTTAGGTTTAACAAAAATACCCTGTTTAAGTGAAGCTTGACTCACTTTGAATGTAATACAGTTAAATATTATTTACTCTAAGCCACAAGGGATTTCAGTCTGCCCTGCCCCTTTTAGGAGAATGTGCTGAGGGCAAAAATGCTAGACTAAGCACCGCCAAGGAGGTTATGTGATCGGCAGGGTTTGTTGGTTTGTTTGTTTGTTAGCAACATAACTCAAAAAGTTATGGAAAGATTTTGATGAAATTTTCAGGAAATGGCATAAGGAAGAACTGATTAGATTTTAAGAGTGATCTGGATCACCGTCTGTATCCAGGAAATTTTTTAAAGGATTCTTTACCATTGGGAGATAGGGCTAATGGCGGAGGTCTGTGCTCTCTGAGTGCTTTTCGAGTTTAATGTATATTTTTTGGCTTTTTATGCCTTTATTTAGAAAGGAGGACAGTGAATATCTCACTACTATAATTGGAGAGCTGTCTGTCTGTCTGTCTGTTTCGAAACCTCCCTGTTGCTCCAATTGTCATTCATAAACCTCAGAGGACTTCTTGGGTAAACTGGTTCCAAACTGGAACCATGACAAAATCATAAATATGTACAGATTTTCTACAGTACAGTTTTTTGCTTCCGTTTGCTTCCACTCACGTCCCCATCCACCAATACAGCTGACATGCTGACATACGGTTAGCACATTGCTAACTGCCTGTTTAGCTGTTTGTGCAAAAAGTTACAGCTATATAGCACTGTTTTAAAGGCAAGACATACAATCTGAATATGGACCAAACAAATGTGTAACAACTTTGTTACTATTTTTTAGGATATATAAGTCCATGTGTATTGATTGTATGGTTGCAAGGTGTATAAAGGGTGCAAGAATGCTGACTAGACATGATCAGAAGTATGAAATATGTAAGGGTGTGGGCAGCTTTACATGAGATAAGATCATTTCACACAGTTGATTAGTGAAATGTGCATATTAGGTGAGGGAGCCTCCACAGTATCTGAGTTACAGTGGAAAAATTACTTCAACATCTGAGTACAGTAAATACATTAAATCAGTAATTATTGTGGTAATAGGTTAATTGGTGCAAATATGCATATCAGGCATTTTACCACGGTGAGTTGCATTACAGTTAGTATGATCTATTAGTGCAAATGTGCATGTGAGATGACTGAGATGTATTACCGAGACTAGAGAAGTCAGCTGGCATCGTGAGGTGTAGTCCTGGGGCCAGAGCAGGCTTGAAAACAGAATCAGCTTTATTGGCCAAGTACGCTCACGCAACAAGGAATTTGACTCTGATTAGCTTTCCTCTCAGTGTAAAAGGATTAAACATGAAATACATAAATACATAAACTTGCAAAGTGTTAACATTAAAGGGGACATATTTTACCCTTTTAAGACAAGTTTAAATTTTTCTCGGAGCCCCCCCCAACATGCCTGTGAAGTTTGTTGCTGAAAAAACACTCCAGTATAGAATTTGTGCATGTCTAAAAAACCCTCTGTTTCAGCCATGCTCAGGATGAGCCATTTCTGTGTCTGTGGCTTTAAACGGTAATTAACAGTCTGACTCCGCCCCTGACCACACCCCTCTCAGGAAATAGATGTGGCACTCCTGATGTTACAAACTACCCCTGAATAAAATGTTGTAATGCAATACGTTTTGATAAATTGCACAAAATGAAGTTACCCACTACTTGAGTAGTTTTTAAATGAGGTACTTATTTACTCTTACTCAAGTACTTATTTTTATGAGTACTTTTACTTCTACTTGAGTAATTATTATTATTAAGTATCAGTACTTTTACTTGAGTACTGTAACTGTGTACTCTACCCACCACTGACAAAGACATTAAAGAGGGTCATTTTAAGTTTAAAAAGTTAAATACTAATGTATTTGTATTTATTAATAGCTAATTAATAATCATCTTTTATCCTCTACAATAAAGAAAAGCTGCTGTTGTGAATTCAGTGAAGGATATGTTTATTAAAACACATTTATCATCTCAAATCAGTGTTCAAGGCTGCGGGACATACCAAGCCCTAATACTCACGCCATTAAAATACTCAGAGCATTAAAATAGAAGAAGGTATGTCAGCCCTTGGGAGTAAACTACACAATGTGAGCTGTTAACTGTTGACAGGAGCAGAGTGAACACATCTTTTTCACCAAGAAAAGCCTCCAGTGCAGTTCTTATTTTTTTTTGACAAAGAAATATTGTCCTGGTCTCTCCTCACCCGGCCTCCGTCATGTACAACTGAAGTGGAACTAAACCCCGCCTGTTTCTACTGCTTTGTTTTTCTCGAATGACGCTGAGTCCATCTATTCTCTGATAGGGAATAAATGTTTCAGCTTTAAGCTTTGCAGGATGGATCTGCCTAATGACAGAATCAGACCAATTTACTGGCTTTTCAAGGATAATTCTGATATTTTTTATTAAGTTCGGGGTTTCGATTGTTTTGTTTTAAATTTGACATTTTCCACAGTGTACCAGCTTTTGAAGAAATGGGTTTGCAATTAACTAAACAGTCTTATAATGTGCTTTTATTGAAAACTGTTTCAATTTCAAAATGGATTCACTTGTCAACAGCCTTTATATTAACAATGAAAAGTGAATTCACTGAAATGCAAAAGGAATATATGCATGCATTTATGCAATGTGTGTTCACCCTTTCAACCTCTGTGCATTATAAATTAAAATATGGGAGAAATACATGAGCTTTATAGGAGGCTTAAGGCCTTAGAGAAAACAATCTTTCTTTTCCTGTAAACTGATTTAAATTCCCATCTGCTGCTTCTTATTTGTGATTTTAGTCATAACATATTTATCACAATCTTCCTCGCTGGGTTGAATCTTACGTCTTGGCCATTTTCTTGTTTTTTGCCCGAGATATTTTACCCTCCACTCCCCTCGATGTCGTCCTCCTTCTGCAGTGTTTGTGTGTGAGCAGCCTTCAGCCAGCCCCTGGTTGTCAACTGATTGTAGATAATTACAGCTATTTGACTGCGGCTTTCACAGCCAGTGCTTTTCTGCAGGCACTTACAGAGGGAGAACATGCCAAGCAGAGGCCCTTAAACTGCCGTGTGTGGATAACTACACACACAATGGATCAGCAAATATGATAGAATATGAGGAACGAAGCTGACAGATGCAGTAATATGTACATTCTGTTGAACAGATTCAAGTTTGCACTGATCTGTTGCTCAAGGAATAGAGATTAAACATCAAAAAAGCAATAAAAACATCATTTAAATCAGATCTGGGGAAAATACAAAAATTATCCCCTTTGCTCTTTTGAAAATCCAATTATTTTTCAAGGAAAAATGTCACGAAATGCCTTAGAGATTTAACCAAAATGTTTGCACATGAAGCAAGTCTCTCAGTTCTAAATAGCAGTCAAAAAAGTCTACAGCTAGACACATTTTGGTTGCATTTCTGTTGGACATGGAGTTCTTTCTTGGCTTAGTTTTGCAGAGACAGGCCCGCTCTCTCACATATTATGAGACTAATCCTCGTTTGAAGGACTGTAATTGTTCTGGAGCTGTCGTACATTAGCTACATGCCTCTCAGCTCAGTTCTATATCCAGAACAGTAGGAATGAGTCAGACTCCATATGATGACAGCTCTCCCCATCTTTCCCCGTCTCCCTCTGTTTCTTTCACTGCCTGCTTGACACTTTTCCTCTTCTTCATCTTCTCCCTGCTTATTGTTTTCCTCTACCCCTCCCTACCTCCCTCCCTCCCTTCCTTCCTTCCTTCCTGCCTTCCCTCCTTCTTACATAAGCCGTGATGTGTGCAGTGACAGCAGAGAATTGAGGACTCATCACAGCCTTCGCTCAACAGGAACCCCCCTTTCGGTTTGTCTGCTTGTTTCATGGGGAGCCATGACAGCTGCACACTTGACCGCAGGCGAAAGCGGATAATAGCAAAAGAGATCAAAGTAGAAAAAGACAACACACATGCATCTACACAGACATGAACTTTCCATCTCCATCTTTGTGTACCCCCCTTCCTCATGCCCTCCTTCTCTAGGCCTCTTACTTGACATACATGAGGTATTTTCTGTCAAAGTGGACCCAAAACTTCAAAGTGGTGACTTGTTTTTTGGATCTTGTTCAGTGAATCATTTATTAGACTCTGTCAGACGTTGTCCCTGTGATGAAAGGAGATGCAGAGTTGACAGGAGTTGGAAGGAAAAAAAAGGACAAGGACGTGTCTGTTGGTGCTCAAGAAGCAACTAATAAGATCCCTAAATCCTCTGCAAACTTTGAGTTTAAAGACTAAATGGATGGTTCCAAAACTTTGTGGCACAACTTCACTGTAGTGTCAAACTAAAAACTTTGGAAAGTTTTCCTGAGTTAGATACAACTTAAAATACTTCTGGTGGCACTGACCCAGATCTGCATACTACACTGAGGATAGAGATGAAGACATGTATGTCCCATTAAATCCAAGAGAAAATTTCCTAAAGGGTCAATAAAATGTATCATGTCATAATTCATCATGTGGTATTGTATCATGCTGAATCATGTGGGCTTGTATTGTTTGGTTTATTTTTCAAGTTTCTGTCTATTTTGTCTGGTATCATTTCGTTGAGGTCTTTGTTCTGTTGCTCTGATTGGCCTGTAAAGATGTGACAGCCAGAACCATCCAGTCACCCTCCGAGTGTTTTTTTAAAGGCTCTCACATACCCAAACACTCTCTATGGGAGGTTTTCCTTGTCAGGTTAATCCTGTCCTATCCTATCATATCTTATAGTTGAGTATTGTTTAGTTTAGTTTTATTTTCATCATCTGTGGGGTGGCTTTATATTGTTTGTTTTTGCTTCATTAAATTCTGTATCGTGTAATATCATGGCTTTTCTTATTGTTTCTTATCATATTGTCTTGAAGCACAACATTTTGTATCCTTGTGTTTTGTATCGTATTTTATCATATTTATCATATTTATGTATTATATCATATTGTATTATATGATATATATATTCATCGTTCATTATTTTATTGAACCATATTGTATCATACTATGTCATATCATATTGTATCATATCGTAGAACCATCATGGAACCAATACAGATCAATCTGATGAAAAATGTCTTCTTTTTAATTCATAGTCTCCCTTTTAAATTTGGCAACATGACAAAAGCACACCAAAAACAACAGAGCTGTATTTGAACATAACCCGAGGTAGTAGAAATGTTTTTTTTTCCACTTGAATAAAAACAAAATCAATAGAATGAAAAACTAAAATGAAATTCTGTAAATAATACTTTTGGTCACAGCTGTAGCTACAGTTGAAAAGGACGTGTTTTATACTTGGTATCTTGGGGCAACTTCTTTCATCATTGCTAGCCATGCTTAAAAAAAAAATGCAATGCATTTTAGGTAGACTGTTGCTAGGCTAGGCAGAGTGTTGCATTCATGGTCTGAAATACTGTGGGAATTTATGAAAACGTACCATCTGCATCTCAGGCATGACCATAGACTGGGCCAATTGGGGGTTGGTTTTGGGCTGCATGTGGCCCCCAGGCACGCTAATTGAATAGGCCTGTCATAGTGTATCACATTGTACTGTAGTATATCATAGCATAAATTTTGGAACATAGCATTTTATATAGTTTTGTTTTGTATTGTATCTTTGTGTAGCAATTCATATCATTTCTGAACATACTATATTATATCCTTGCGTTTCTTATTGTTTCTTGTTCTATCATCTTGTAATATAATGTTGTGTATCGTAGCGTTTTGTATTGAATTGTAGTATTGTGTTTTCACTCCTTTTGTTTTGTATTGTATTGTTTAGTATCATACCATACCATGACATTTTTTGTGTTGTTTCTTGTCATACCTTATTGCACCGTATTATATCATATCATACTGTATTGTATTGTATCGTGTTATATTGTATCTAATCATCGTATCATATGGTAGTGTATTGTATTGTAGTTTGGATATTGTCATGTTGTCTAGTACTTTATCATGTTTTTTCATGTCTTTCCTTTTTGAATTGTATTATTTTCTCTCGTGTTACTTTCAGTTTGGTATAATTTTGGTTTAATTGTTTCTGTTTAGTTTGATTTTGTATCATACCATATCAAATCTAATCATATTGTATCATATGGTATCATACTGTAGTGTTTGGTTTCGCATCGTATGGTGCAGTATCATATCGTATAATGGTATTGTATCCTATCTTATTGTAGCATTCCATTTCATATTGTAGGCTAGAGTATCATACTACATCATATCATAACGTATTGCATGGTATAGTATCAAATCGTATCATACTGTATAGTGTAGTGTAGGATAGTAACATATGTATTGTATCACATTATATAGTGTAGTGTTGTTTAGTATTATATCATATAGTATAGTATTGTAATATAGTATTGTTTAGTATAGCATCATATCATATTGTGTTTTGTCTTAACTAAACGTATCATATCAAACTGCATTATGTTGTGTTTTATTGTATTGTATCCTACCTTTTTGTAAAGGCTGTTTTGTTTTGTAATGTATGCTTTGGCATTGTATTGCATCATATTATGTTGTATCATGGCGTGTCGTATCCTTTCAGATCATGAGGTAAAATCAAGTATTGTGAAACACTCCTTTTTTGCCATTTTTTTGCACTGTCGTATCCTATGATATCTTACTGTTTTATGTATAATTCTAAGAGACACTTCTTGCGAGCAGATTCCAACAGGGCATGACTTATAAGGATCAAATATAATATTCATGTGTGACTTACTATAGAGAGTAAGAAAAACCTTCTGCTTGAATTTTAAATGCCTTAATTACAGAAAGTACATTTGACTCTAAAAGAAAGCAGAATCAGATGTTTTGTGAAAGAATATTACACATGTACAGGGTTGAACCAACAGATGCTTTTTTATTATTAACCTCATATATGAAAAGAACAGTGCTTAAGTTTTTTTTTTTTTAACTTGCTAGTGCACTATAGCAGCCTGACAACTATGTAGTTGTTAGGCAACAAATCTCACATTATGACAGGCTAACAAGCAGTGACAAAGTCTCTGTATGTGCCCTATTAGGATGTTTTTCCTTTTCGTGAATGCAGATCTGGTCTCAGTTGTGTTTACAGGCTGTAAAATGATGCAGCCAGAGTAAAAACAGGAGACAGAGGAAGTATGGAAGAAAAGATGGCGGTAAGTATACAGTTATACACTGAGCTGTCACTCTGGCCTCCTACGAGCTTGTGTCTCAGATTCACACACACACACACACACACACACTGACGAATGGGCAGTAGCTGTTTTTTGTTTATCTCACCACTGCAGGCACTGAGACAAGCCTGTCTGATTTCACATGTGGTTTCACACATGTGATTATTGTGCCCACCAAGTGAGTCCTGGCACCTGACAGTAGATTTCTCACTCCCTGTTTGTTGATTGTGTATGCACAGTGTACATGCCTGTGCATAATTGTGTGCTGTGATGTGCCTAAACAAGGTAACCAGCTGTCTTATGAACATTCAGGCATCATATGTAGATGCTTTTGGCTGTTTTATTTTGCCCCTTTGTTGAGCTGAAATTTTTATTTTGCATGTGTGAATGGCTGCATATTTGAGGAGGGATTACGCTGCTATTTGCATGATTGTGGCCCTGAAATGCCATCTAGAAACACTGATGATTATTCACATAGTTTATGCATCCTTAGCGCTCTGGAGTTATGTTTTTATTTGTCTGTATTTGACATTTATTGTAATCTGGCATGGAGGCAGATATACAGCTCAGTCTAATTCAGAACTGCAGAGAAAAACCAACAATCAATACAGGATCAATACAAGAGGAAGATGTGTGACAGGCTGCCTGTAAAGTCTGTGTGCCTGTTTAGTGAAACAGCTGCTCGATTGTGTGTTTCTGTTTCTGTGGATCTGCAGCTGGTGATAAGAGTGTGAACAATGTATGCCTCGTAATAATATTCCAAGACTGTTTCCATTTCAGCTGTGCGTAGGAGTTCCTTGCCAGGTGCCAAAGTAAAATAACATTTATTTTCTCAATGCAGTGAGAGAGCAGTAAATAATGTAGGCCCAAGCCTCATTTATCTCTGTTGTCTTTTCTGTGTATGTATAGTGCCAAGAGGTTTGACAAAGAACTTGTTAATTTGTTCATATATCAAATGATAATTGGTGCACTTTGTGATTGTAAACAGAGCAAAGACTTAGCAAAACTTGTACCGGAGCAATTAATCCCTCTGCCAGCTTTATGCATAAAGTATAAACAATGTTTCAATTCTGTCATGTCTTTGGCCAGGCTTGTGCAGAGACAATAGTTCATGTGTATGTGATCTCTGTTACAATGAGGCCCATAAAAAGCCATGTCTGACTCTGCTGCTGTGGCCTTGGTCTCAGGTGTTGTGTGGACATTAAAGGTAAAAAGCGGCCCCAGCCTGCATCAGCACACATCATCCATCCAGCTCAGACTCATTCTGCAGGGAGACGCAGCTCTCATCACTCACCTCTTTCCATCAGCCTGCCTGATTGGCTTATTATGTCCTGCACAGAGGAAGAGTGGGCCATGCATCACTGCACACATCTCTGCTTCCACACTCATAAACACTTCTTTACACATACACACAGAGGCTACACAAACATTCACATCAAGGGGTCTAAAAGGATAACACATTTCTGTGTCTGTCAGTTGTAAAACCTGTTGGGACATCTGCATTGCACACACTTGAATGAAAAGAACCTGCTGGTGCACACACACTTACACTTACTTATGAAAAAGGAGATGTAAGCATCTCAAAGATACTCACTACTGATGCTATACAACAAAACTGCTTGTTGTCATGGCTACAGATGTTGCCTTGATGGTAGATACATTTTATAATGTTGCACAGCAGACTTATTATGCCTTCTGAGGTCCTTAAGGGAGTCTACACCGCGTCCCACATTATTATGCAAATTATATTTTTCTCTGATTTTCCTAAATATTAATGCAAATGACAGTCAGAATATTTTTCAAGTCATCAGCCATTAGAGCATAATTCAAATGTTTTTGAACAAACTTCATAATGACAAAAATCATTTTTTTAAAAATAAAAACCTCAAAATGCACTGTTCCACATTATTAAGCACAACAGCTTTTTAAAACATTTTATAGGTTGTAAAGAACTGAAAATGGTCATTTGTAGAAATTGCAGCATCAGGGGGTCATATTTTCTGAAATCAAAGCTATTTCAATCAAAAACATCTTAACAGGACAAGAGCCATGTTAACATAGGAGCCCTTCTTTGATATCACCTTCACTATTCTTGCATCCATTGAACTTGTGAGTTTTTGGAGAGTTTCTGCTAGAATTTTTTTTGCAGGATGTCAGAATATCCTCCCAGAGCTGCTGTTTTTGATGTGAACTGCCTCCCACCCTCATAGATCTTTAGCTTGAGGATGCTCCAAAGGTTCTCAATAGGGTTGAGGTCAGGGGAGGATGGGGGCCACAACATGAGTTTCTCTCCTTTTATGCCCATAGCAGCCAATGATACAGAGGTATTCTTTGCAGCATGAGCTGGAGCATTGTCATGCTTTAAGAAAATTTTGCTACAGAAGGCACGATTCTCTTTTTGTACCATGGAAGAAAGTGGTCAGTCAGAAACTCTATATACTTTGCAGAGGTCATTTTCATACCTTCAGGGACCCTAAAGGGGCCTATCAGCTCTCTCCTCATGATTCCGGCCCAAACATGACTCCGCCCCCTCCTTGTTGACGTCCTGGCCTCATTGGGACATGGTGGCCATCCACCAGCCATCCACTACTCCTCCATCTGGACCATCCAGGGTTGCATGGCACTCATCAGTCAACAAGACGGTTTGAAAATGAGTCTTCATGTATTTTTGGGCCCACTGCAACTATTTCTGCTTGTGAGCACTGGTTAGGGGTGGCTGAATAGTAGGTTTATACACAACTGCAAGCCTCTGGAGGATCCTACACCTTGAGGTTGGTGGGACTCCAGAGGCACCAGCAGCTTCAAATACTTGTTTGCTGCTTTGTAATGGCATTTTAGCATCTGCTCTCTTAATCTGATGTCCGTCAGAAACCTTCCTCATAATGTCTTTATCTGCACAAACCCGTCTGTGCTCCAAATCAGCCACAAATTTCTTCACAGTACGATGATCATGCATAATTTTTCCTGAAATATCGAATGTTTTCATTCCTTGTCCAAGGCATTACACTATTTGACACTTTTCACCAGCAGAAAGATCCTTTTTCTTTCCCATATTCCTGAAACCTGTGGCCTGCTTAATAATGTGGAACACGTGGAAAAGTGCATTTTGAGGTTTTTATTTTTTTTTTTAAATAATAGTTATCATCATGAAGTTTGTTCAAAAACGTTTGAATTATACTTTAACTGTTGATGACTTGAAAAATATTATGACTGTCATTTGCATTGATATGTAGAAAATCGAAAAACGTTGTTTGCATAATAATGTGGAACGCAATGTAAAACTTGAACTGCAACCTGGGGGTCATAGATTTTTTGTAGATGGCATCACCCAGCAGCAGAAAACTCCCCTTGGGTGTCAAGTAGTGATTACTGCATGGAGAAATGCAACCCAAAAAAAGGTCATGTTTTGAGCTTGACTAAGCTAAGTGTTCAAAGTTTGAAAATATACATTTTCTTAATTCTTAAACTGCTTTTGTGTCCCAAGGTAGTGAAAGGCTTTTCGCTACTTCATCTGGCTTTATCACTTTTTGTAAAGTGTAGGGATTGTACTCATTTTATGTCTAAAATTTCTGTTGATGATTACTGCATAGAGGTCTATTTAGAACTGTAAAGTCCTAACTTTCCTCCATTCCCATTCTTTCCTAACAGCTGGCCC
Organism: Cheilinus undulatus; assembly: GCF_018320785.1. NCBI lineage: Eukaryota > Metazoa > Chordata > Actinopteri > Labriformes > Labridae > Cheilinus > Cheilinus undulatus. The sequence goes on from NC_054877.1 coordinate 29,233,872, forward strand.
CCACTTCCTGACCCCCAACAGACATTTGGGATCATGTGATTCCAGACAACCTATATGCCTCCAATGGAGGCTTCACTGAGCCCCACCCTAGCTACTGTCCTCTCCTACGTTAGCAACCATAACTATACACTGTAGGCCTGACAAGCTTTCAGCAGACGCTAGCATGCTTAACTGGTGTGCTTATGTGACAGATTAAATTTTATTTTAAAATGCAGTCAGTTAAAAATCAATGGACAGTAATTAAAAATGGTTGTGGTGACCTAGATATGTGATTTTATTGTTAAAATGGTCATAAAGGTAATTGTTAAAATTCATGCAAGGTTAAAAGTGGTTAAAAAGACTTAAGTGTTTAAAATAGAATCCTTCTAAAAAGGTTGAAAGTAGGCTACTCTAAACAGATTTTCCCGTCAAGAGTAGTTTATCTGTGATCTACCTGCTAAGCCTTTCTGAGAAATGCTGCCTGTGATTGGTTACTCATGCCTACTTGGGTCTGGAGGAGGAGCTATGCTCTCGGCCATGATGCTTCATTCTGAGAAGGGTCTAGCTGCAGCTGCAGCCGGTACAAACCACGCTCCGTACAAAACACGCCCCATCCATCTATACAATAAATCAATTCTAACGCTAACAAGTGGAATTTAAATGCCAAACTTAACCCCAGGAAGCTAATCAATTAAAATATAAACCTACCCCGATGAGCTACCCCTAAATCTATCCAGTGGAAATAAAAATGCTATGCTAAAATGCTAACCTAAAGCTAATTAAGGCCTATCTAAACTAATCTAAGTTAACCTTAAACTAAGCAAATAGCACGAGTGGGTGTGTTTTGTAGGGGGCGTGGTTTGTACGGTATCTGCGGCTGCAGCTGGGTATTATTGTTCATTCTTGCTGAAGCTGCCTGAATGGAAGCATCGTGTCAGAGCATCTTCATTCATATTATAATTTCTCAGGTAATAACTGAGTATTTCTTTGTGTCTATCCTTGAAAAAAAAAATTGTAAAGGTTTTGTGTTGTGTTCTGATGTATTTTCAACTAAAGTTAGAGTGTTTTAGTCATGTTATTTACATGTTATGACTGTAATTTGAGCCTGGTTTTTAAGCTAGTTAGCTTTGTTCTGTCTGCTGTTGATGTAGCGCCACAAGAGGTCAGTGTTGCTAAAATTCAGTGCGTTTTTGTATGTGGAACATGCACCGAAGTAAGATATGCTCTAAGACAGTGAAAGTGACTTTTTTGATGTCTTTAATGGATAAATTTACAGTGTTTAATTTGTGTAATGTGAACTTATGCTTTATTCTTTACCTAAATGAGAATTTAAGAAACGATGGTGGGGACTGTCAGTGGACAACCATTTTTAGGTTCATGTAAGGTTTCTGGCCTCTCGGAAATTCACAGAATTGCCTCAAGCCATTCCTGTGATGTCTTGGTTGTGCGCTTAGGGTCACTGTCATGTTGGAAGGTGAACCTTTGGCCCAGTCTGAAGTCCTGAGCAATGCGGGGCAGGTTTTCATGGAGAATACCTCTGTACTTTGCTCCATTCGGCTTTCCCTTAATCCTGACTGGTCTCACAGTCCCTGCTGCTGAAAAAAACACCCCCACAGCATGATGCTGCCACCACCATGCTTCACTGTTGAGATGGGGGCACTGAGTGTAGTTTAATGAGAGAAAATGAATTTAAATGACTGTAGTGTCAGGCTGCAACATAAAATTGAAAACAGTGAAGGAGGTCTGAATAGTCTCTGAATGCACTGTATGTACTGGAGAAGGAGACAGAGACATGTCTATACTGATATAAGTCTGTGGTTCTGAGCGCCTTTAATGAGCTACAAATTTCCCTATACATGCTCTTATGGAAGCATTACATACCTTAGCTGTATACTGCATGGCTGCAGATGGCTATTTAAAGCCCTAAGAAACTATAATGGTGCATTACATCACATTAGTGAGATCATAGCACAGTACTGTCAAAAGCTCAGAGCACCAGCTGCTGCTACCTGTCTCTGTTTATGGAAAGACATATTGGCTGTGGGTTTACCGGCTTTATACTTGGCTGAAGGCCCCTGGCATCTCAGATTAGGCTTCAAATCCAAAATCTTTATATAAAACCATTACCAGAAGGGAAACAACAATGAAACAAGTGGTGAGGGCCTGTGTGGTTTACTGGCCAAGCTCTTCACTGGATGCATCTGCAGCAGAGCGTGGTTCTGGTGTAATAAACTGCAGCGTGCTGGAATAATCGCTGTGTGTTTCAGGCCTGATTTCACTTCAGCTATCCAGCGAGGACAAAAGAGACGGAGAGAGAATTGGTGGTGGCACGGACTTGAAGTAAGACTCAGAGGGTCTGGGGCTGAGCTTTCCACCTCACCACTGTCAAAGACAGAGAGAGAGAGAGAGAAGAGATGCATGTGGGTGTGTTGTTTAGTCTATAGCTGAGGATATATTTTTCAGTCTGAGGTGAACAGAGGTAACCGCTCTCCCACCTTCCTCTCCCTTATCCTCTTTGCACAATCCTTTCATTTTTCTGGCCTCTCTGCCACCGTGTCTCCAAAATGCACTCTAATTCTGCTACCAATTTCATACTGTATTTTTGCCAAAGCCTCCATTTTCCCATCACTTCTACCCACTCACTTGTCAATCCTCCTCCACTTCAAGCGTTAAATATTCCGATTTAGACCTCCCTCTTTCATGCCGCTTAATCTCTCCGTCTGTTGCTCCAATCCCCACCTTTTACTTTCCTCCTTTTCAGGATCTTTTTCTCCCCTATCCCTCTCTGACCTTCTCTCTGACCTTTCCAAACCCAGCTCTAAGCCTTCCTTCTCTAAACCCGAGAGATGCCCCCGAGAGCTTAAACGTCATTGAACCTGTGCTTCTTCTCTAAAAGCTCGAGGGTGTTCGAGTCTATTATCTCTAATGTTTGCGTGTGTGTTAAAGAAGCTGCCAGGGGAGCTGTGAGTAGTACCAGTGGTGATTAATGTGCCATCTTTTCTCCTGTCATGCAGATCGGACATCCTGGGAGGCTAAAGGCAGCACAAGGACAGGAAATGGGACAACAGAGAGGAGAAAGCCAGTTTCTCTTTGGAGACATTATTTTAACAGAAAGAGTATCTGTTATGTTCTCTGATACAGGACAGCAGTGAAGGTTAGTAAAAGAAAAAGAATCTTTTCTGTGTTTGAAAGCGTGGGTGGCTGAGTTGTATAAGAAAAACTGTTGCAGCTATTTTTTTGCTACAGTGCCCTTGATCAAGGATGTTAAAGGTTGTTTGAAAGAATTTTATGTGTTTGCAGTCTCATGACTTCCGCCCATTTAGCTACAGGATGCAAGCCAACTGGCTAAAGCAGCGTTACTCAACCCTGCTCAAGCAAAGAGCCAAACTGTTGAAAAATACCTCAGCAAAAGCCACAATCTAAGTAGTGAAATGTGGCAAAAAAGGGTTAAGGTTAACCTAACACACCAGATGGATTTGTTTCACACATCCATCTTGTAAACCTCCATAGAAAACGTTTGGGAAAGGGCAGGGTCTTTGTAAAAAAAACTCAGAGGGTGATTGGATGAACTTTCTGTGGAGATGATTCTTTACGGGCCAATCAGAGCAACAAAACATGTGACAAAGCCGCTACTGACGAGTAAACTCCACAGAAAACTGCATAACACGAACCATGGCAACTGTAGACATGCCAGCACACGATTTTTGCTGTTTTTGAAAAGAAAACAACTCACTGCTGTTCTTTGTTCTTCTTTAAACAAAGAAATGTCATCAAGTTCTGATAAAACTGACGCTTTAGCAGCATTCACGCTAAGCTCTTCTGCCATAACTGCACCAGCCTCTTGTCGCTGCTTGCTTACATCACCTGAAAGTACTGCCCCTCGACGCTGATTGGTCCTGTCACTTTCTACCTGGGCCCAAACGGTTCAAATGGGAGCTTTGCAAGATGGATTCACCAGTGAGAAACACTGAAACGGGCGAATACGTTTGCTTTGCAAGGTTAGGTTAAAGCTGTATTAAAAAATTAAATAAATGTGGCAAAAATGGCCAAAAGCAGGTAAAATGGGTGAAAAGGTGCACAATAGGAATTTAAATGGCAAAAACTGGGTAAAGAGTGGCAAAAATAGGGAGAAGAAATGGCAAAAAAGGCAGAAAGTGGCGAAATTGTCAAAAGTGGCAAAAAATAAGCTATAAATTAGTGAAAAGTGACTAAAATTCCAAAAAAGTGGCAAAAATTGAGCTAGAGTTAGTGGAAAGTGATTAAAATGGTCAAAAAACAGCAAAAAAAGTAGCAAAATGGGCAAAGAACAGCAAAGAAGGACGAAAAATGAAAAAAAGAGCTGCATTTAATGGCAAAAGGCCGCTTAAATGGGCGAAAAGTGGCAAAAAATGGCAAGAAAGGGGAAAAATTACAAATTGCAAAAAGCAAGATAAAAGTGGCAACAATGGGCAGAAATGGGAAACAAGTGACAAAAATTGGCAAAAAGTGGCAAAAAGAAGTGGCAAAATGTGTTAACAGCAGTAAAAAATGTATCAAAAGTGGCAGAAAAATGGGAAAAAGGGGCAAGAAATTGCAAGGGCAATGGAAACATACAGAGCAAAAATAAAGGTTGACAATAAAAGCCTACTGTACGGATCATATCTGAGGCCAGTGTTTCCCTTTTAAAAAGATTTCTGGGGGAATAATATTTCAAATTAAGACATTAAAGAGCCACAAATCCTCAAAAATTAGCTACATGTGGCTCAAGAGCCACATGTTGAGTATCACCGGGCTAAAGCATTGTCAGAAACATTGCAGATGATTTAGCAAGGTTTTTGTAAGAATTACATCCACATCTGATACCACTAATGATTAATAAAGTTACATGCAAGTGTAAATCTCTGCTGGTGGAAAATGAAGTAAATGAAGCAGAGCAAACAATTGCAGTTCCTCAAGTGTCCACTAGGAGCAGGCACCAAAACAAAGGAATCCTCTGTAAGTTTTATATTCAGTGCCTATAAAAAGTATTCAACCCCTTGGCTGTCTTTCCCTTTAATTGATTTTATAAATCAATCATGGTCAGTATTATTTGCACATCTTATTATTTTTTATTTTTCTATTGATATTTGTTTTTATTATTATTATTGTATATACATTTTTATTATTATATTCTAATATTATGAATATATATTAATAGATATACATTTTTTTCCCTCCCCCTCTTCATCTCCCACTGTCCCTCATGTACCACGAAGATGTCACTTGACTTGTTATTTTTCACCATTAAAAAAGAAAAAGAATAATAAAAGGCGTGCACAGCTTGACACTGCAATTTTACTCCTTACCAAATTATATTGAGCATGATTGATTTATAAGATTAATAAAAGGTTAAAATATCCATGGGTGAATATTTTTCTAAAGGTGTGCTGGAGTAAGGCAGGAGTATATTTACATGTTGAAGTTCCAGCCAAAGCAGTGAAATAGCATCAGCTCTCTTCTTCACAGGCTTTTAACGAGAGAACTTAGCTGGATGGTTGTGCTTATGAGGTGTGATAAGGGTGTTGGAGGAGTAATTGCAATTCTCCATCATGGAGGCTTGGGCTTGACTCCAGGTTACTTTTTGCCTGCTAGGACTGTAGAGCAGGTGGATGGAGGGAGATACAGACATTGAAAATTAATTAAAATGCTCCCTCTCCTCCCTTTCTCTTTTAATGCATACTTAACAACTCCCTGCTTATGACCACCGGGTTAAGATCTGCAAAACTGGAAGGAGAGCAGAGGATGAAAGGTGAGTGTGGAAGAGCGGGGTTTACTGACACACACAGAGGCTTCAGTTAAAAGATTAATAACCACCTAGTCCTTAGCTTAAATAGTAGTCATATCCACAACAATTATAATGTGTTATAGGCTGTGCTGAAGGCTCTCCTGAAAAAACAAATCTGATTGTTAAGAAGTCAGTGAGACACTTACCCAGCCTCTGACCTGATTTTTGACTCAGGAAATGTAAAATGTAAAGACAAGAGTGAATATCGAATTGAAAAAACTATTTATGGTACAATATGCAACATTTGTTAAAAAATTAAAAGTTAAAATCACCGCCTGATCCAGTTTGTGCAAATTTTATCATGGCGACTTATAATGTGGCTCAGTAGGGCCCACACGTGTGCGTTTTTTTCATGATGAGTCAGTGGATGATCCTCAATGGGATTTCCCTCTGCACCTGGATCAGGGTATCAGTAGGCTTCTAGACAGGCTTTCGAGGTACTTGGCAGTGTCACATTCACCAATATATAATGTCTTATGGTGCCCAGTTGGAGTCATGTCAGGAATGAGAGGGCCAATCAATGGCATGAATGCCCTCTTCATCCAGAAACTGCCTCTGAAGCCGGGAGGAAAACAAAACCCGCTGATGATCACTCTGAGGCGGTCACCCTGGTACCTGACAGTAGTCAGGGTACTATTGGCTATGACGTGGGTGTCTTGGTCATCACTGGCCCACTGCCAACCTGAACATGCCTGATGATGTTTCTCACAGCATAACCTTCACCACAGCATCTCCAGCCTCTTTCATGCCTGTCACATGTGTTCAGTGTGATCCTGCTCCCATCTGTGAAGAAAAGAGGGCCCCGGTGTGGCAGACCTGCAAAGTCTTATTTTTTCTGGCAAATGCCAATTTAATGCTGTCAGTCATGTGACCTGCACAGAGGCCTGGAGGGTGAATAAAGCTTAGAGCAGTGGATGCAACCATTGAACACTACATGGTATGACCGTTTTTTGTAAGTCTGGACCCTGATACTGCACGTGGGATATTTTAATCCTCCACAGGGGCATCAAAGAGGGCACTTTCAGAAACAAGCACAGCAGTAGCCTACTGGAGGTTGTTTTGTAGGGCTCAGGCAGTGTTTCTCCTGCTACCAGTCCCTCTGCTGGTTTATGCCCTTCTACAACACTGACCAACACTTTTTGTGTAATGTTGGTTTCTAGGCATCTCTTTAATGCTCTTGTGACTGTACTGTGTTCTGGCTCCCAAGCTCAAGTACAGTGATTTGTCATTTCCTGCATGCAGTCACTAGGTCATCAAGCTTCTAAAAACAACAACATATTTAACATACAGTAGTTTAGGTGTATAGGTACACTGCATCAGTTTCCCAAAATGTTTTCACAGCGTGTGACTCCTGTCCACTGGAAGCACAAGTGGGAATACGTTAGCACTTTTAAACAGTTTTTCTCACTCAATATGTGAAATTTTCCACAAAAAATTAAATATTGGTTTTAGTCTGTCCACAGTGGGACTCATTTTTAGCCCTGTTTCCAGTCAGATGGACAAGTACAGTCAGCTCTGCTTGGCCAAGCCCAGACAAAGAGAGAGAGGAAGTTTTGTGAGAGGAAACGTAACACGAACAATCAGCGCTCCTGCCTGTGTCCATCCTAACTAGTTCAGTCTGTTGGAAGCAGCATGGCCCACCAGGAATTCTCCTGGTTCTCCAGATTAGCCACTCCAGGCCCTGCTGTAAAGTACCTACACCTTAATCAAAGTTCAGTTTTAATGAAAAGACACCTCAATTTAAAAATTAATACTAAGCTCTTGGACAGATTCAGGGGGGCCATACACAAATAAGCCCAAATGTCAGCATTGCACTACTGACCCAGACAAGACTTCTTTGAGTCATTTTGAAGGGCAATTAGTTATTCAATCTAGCACTAAGCCTGTGAGCCAGACACGTTACTTGCAGCTACTAAATGCACGTAGACATCTGCTTTGTAGACCTCTATAGAAAAAGCATTATTTTAATTTTCCTGTGTTCTTTTCTAAATTTGAGTTATGTAATATGTAATACAAAATGAATAACAGCAGTCCTCTCCAGTTATCTTACTATAATATAACAGTTACTGATCTGTAAGAGATTTTCTGAGCTGTTCTGGGTGTCACATTATGATTTGTCAATCATGCTAAGGCCGCAATCTGTGAATGTGTCCATGGCTGATTCATGATTTTATACAGTGAATACCTTCACTAGACATTGTCCTTATTAAATAAATTCACTTAATCACCTTGTAGAATATACCAACACCTATATTTTTTGATTAAATGTATCGGTGATGGTTTCTTCCTGTATAACTCAAAAGTAATTTGCTTCATCCAAGTGTTAGAATGATTCAAAGAAACTGTGTGGATTTTGAAAGGGAGTTTCATTTTTAGAGGAGTGGAAAGATTGTGTTTCCGAGGTTTGTGTTTGTGTTTGTGTATCTGAGTGCTTTTATTAGGTTTTTTAATCAGAGTGTCACGCTCTTGGTTCCGATTAGGTACAGCAGGCAAGGCTCTCCAGCCGGCTGCTTCTGAACAACAACAGCTTCTAAAAAGCAGATAATGCTTCAACACTCAGACTCAAAGAAAAACAAACAATTCTCTCCCTCTTTTTGTCTCTCTGTCTCTCACCCATTGCTCCAAATCAATCGATGCTGTGGAAAAATGACACTCCACAGTAACAGCAAGGTGAAAGCAGCCACAGGTAGGAGATGATGTTTTGTCACGTGACAAAAAGAAAACAACAGTATCTAATATGAGGGAGCAACCAATATGATTCGGTGCTGTGTCCTCTGGCTTCAACATGTCACGAATTGTTTTCAAAGATCATAACAGGCGAGGCACAAACACTCTGTGGAGTATGTAACAGTCTGCAGAAATAAAAGGCCACAGTAATTGTGTTTTTGCATATGCGCATCTGTTGTGACAATATGTGATCCTCACACTTCATTCCACATGTCAAAACATATTATTCTTGTTGCATGCCTTTAATTGACTCATCTTGCATCCATTTCATCTCCAGCAAGCATGGAATCATCTCCACCATGCTCCGCTCCTGTCTGCTAGAGATGTTAAGCAGAAGAGAAAAAAGAAAAACAATGAAGATGAATATGTGCATAAACAATGTGCCTTCTGCTCTTTCTATTAATAGAAGAAATCTGTTTAAAAAGTGTGAAAAAATATGAACTGTGTGTACCAGTAGCTTTTTATTTAGTGAGGCTGATATATCATGAAAATTGAGAATAGATTCTTTAACTGCGGGGAAAGGGCAACTGCTCAACTATCGCTTCATTTCCTCTGCAGTATGATGATATTCATGAACACAATTCAGCACCAGACACAATAGATGCATCACACACCTGGGCCCCCCGACAACACCATACAACATCATCAGAACTATTGTGAATAAGTACACTCCCACATGTGTGTGACAATAGATTATGATTGTACAGGAGCTCAGTCAAACCCTGGCTCAACTGTACAAGTGCCTCAAAAGTTTTTTGTATTGATTTTCCTTTTTATCCTCTCTGTGGTAACTAAGATTAGTAACTCAAAGACAGGAGGCCATGTAATGTTCTCAGTGATTAAAGGGGACATATTATGCAAAAAAATAGCTTTTTCAGGCTTTTCTAATCTTTTCTGTGTGCCACTGGCCTGTCCACAACCCCCTCAAGTACCAGAACCCCCCCATGTCCACCTTTCAGAAAATGTGTGCTTAAACAAGCCATTCTCAGATTTTCCCCTCATGATGTCATGTGGAGAGTTAGCACCTCCCTCAAGTTTGGTTGGCCCGAGAGGGACCCATCTGCGGTCAAGATGGTCGACATGGGCGTCGCTATACATCCAATCCATGCTGGAAGTCCCAAGTGGAAGTTTCTTCTTCGTGTTGGACTTGTGTGTCAGTCTTTTTCGCGCCTATAAGCTTAACCCTTGGTGCTGGATCTCAAATATATCACCTTCCCCACTGCCTTACCCTGAACCTAACCACACGGGTTTTAATGCCAAAGCCTTACCTTAGATGTACGGACTTCCGGTTGAGACTTCCGGTATGGATTGGATTTATGTCGGCCATCTTGTCTGCAACAAGGTACTCTTGTCCTCTCTTGAACCTCCTTTCAGCTGCCAGGTGGATCAGGAGAGCCACATCCATTAAGCCACATCCATTTCCTTAGAGGGGTGTCGTCAGGGGTGTTGTCAGGGGCGGAGTCAGACAGCTCATTAACATTTAAAGCCACAGACACAGAAACGGCTTGTTCTGAGCAGGGCTGAAACAGAGGGTTTTTTTAGACATGCAAAAATCCAATACTAGTGTGTTTTTTTTTTTTTTCAGCTACAGACTTAACAGGCATGTTTTGGGAATTTCTGAGACCATTATAAACTTGTCTTAAAAGGATAAATTATGTCCCCTTTAAGCTCCCTAGTGAAGGAGTATGTCATAGTGTGCTATCTAAAAATGCTGTAGTATACGTGTCAAAAAACAACATTAGCTGTAAAAGTGGTTATTAATCCTTTTCTGTTTGCTAGCTGTGAATCTGAGAGCTAAAGACTTTCTGTCTTATGTCCAGGGTGTTGTCTGTCTCTACCCAGTGAGACCTGGGATAGGCTCCAGCCCCCTGTAGACCTGGACAAGATAAACAAGGAAGGATAATGGAAAATATGTCTTTGAACTCATTGTGAACCCCTACATTAACGATTTCAAAAAAACATTCAACATTAGATTAAAAATAGAAATCTCTTTAGCATTGTGGTGGCTGAGAGCAATAACAGGCGGTAATGAAATGCTTGGGTAGATACACAGAACTTGATGTTAACCCATATAGCCCTGAGCGATGACATGATGGAATATTACATGAGCGACTGTGGCAGATGTCCTGTTATTGGCTCTGAATGGAAGCTGTTCCTTCACAGGGTGGATGCCTTCTGTTTGTTCCCACCACGTTTTTAATAATATTACATCAGCAGGTGATTCAGAGAGGTAGGCAATGAGCCACCAACTGGCCGAAACACACTCTATCCTACCCACCGGTGTTTTGGAGTCGATGAGGTATTACTCCCATCATTGAGATGTGACAATAAATTCCCTTCAGCTCAGATGTGTCTTACTGCTGCAATCTAAACACACATCAGACACCAATCTGCTGCTCTCCTCTCTGCAGTGGCCTCAAGAGATAGTTAGATTTGATAGTAAAGCTTTAATTATCCCATAAAAAGCCTCTCTAGAGCTGTGAGCTGGCTACAGTTTGAAACAGCTATTTCCTTCATACAGGGAGAAGACAGCCCTCAGGTCTCTGCAGGAATCCTGACCATAAGATCCATTCAAATCAAGAAGCAGCCAAGCTTTTCTTTTAGGAACTAAAAAAGTCTCTTAGCGTCTTACTGTGATGGAGGCAAATGACCTTACTGACTCAAAAAGTTATCTTCCACATAACCAGTTCATGCGTTTTCCTTCGGCTTATAACTGATGATTTGCCATCCCTGTCACAGATGAGTCAAAGACTGTCTCATTTTAAAGCCTTCTTTAAATGCAGATGACAAAAGTTCCCTTCTTTCCCAGGTCAGCATTTGGTGCATTTCTTTGTGGCTTAAAATATCCCAAGATTAATTGCACAAATTTGAATCAGATGGCCTGTGTAATACACATTTAAATGTAAATATTTACTAATACTAATGTGAAATAGCAAACCTTGAAATTTGGATTTTCTTTGAAATAGCAGGTTAAGGAGCAGCGCTTTGTAATGATATAGTAGGTTGGGAACAGCTGTAAAAGTAAAAAGGGAATCTTCTATCTTCCATGGATGACTTATTTCACATTGCAGGCTATGGCGCAGAGTACTGATCATATCCCTGAATTGGGACACAGCTCCTATTGTTTCCTTATTCCTCTTGAACTGTCTCCACCTTTCCACAGGATACCATGGACTTTCCCTTCATTCTCTATCCCTGCCCCTGTGCCCTGTTATAACAGGCCAATCAGTGTCCTTCTCACTACAAATACAGTTACCATTTTCAGCTACTTTTTAGCAGCTTTTCGTCACTTTTCTGCCCATTGTTATGTCTGATATTGCCTTTCTTAATCCACTTTGTAACCACTTTTTACCACTTTTTTTCTGCCCATTTTTCTTACTTTTAACCCATATTTGCCTATTTTCACCTTGTCTCTTTTTGCAATTATTTGATTATGTTTCCCCCAAAGTTAATTCAGTTCCTTCTACTTTATTCTCTGGCATCCTTACATTTATGTACATATTAGCTTATTGATAAAATATGACATTAAACGGTTAATTCAGCCATACTATGTATGCATGGCTCTATTTACCACAGTGCAGGCAGCCATTTCTGACAGCTTTCAGAACAAGCAAACCCAACTCTGTATGGTATAACTCTGAAAGTAGCATCACTCAGTCAGTCAGTCAGACACAGACAGAGCCATCATAGGGCTGACCTCAGTGGTCATCCAAAAAGATAATTCTGTTTGAAGAAAAGGGACTTATATTTTGAAAAAGACTATAGCCTATCAAACTACAACATAAATAAATACAATTCAGTTTTTTTTTTGTTTTGTTTTGTTTAAATTTTTTAATAATATCAACATTACAACTGACCATGATTTTCCTGACCTCCATGGGCCCCCATTTGGCTGGGCTCCAGAAAACTCTCCCCTTTTCCCCTATTTATGGTCAGCCTTGGTCTTAGACAATTTTTCTTTGATCATAACCTGGCTAAAAGTAAAGTAACACATAGCAATACTGAAGTTAAACTGGGAAATAACATTGGTTGTGAGGTGTGTCACAACGTCAGTGTCAGCAGTAGTGTAAAAATAGTTTAACAGAAACTTTTAGTGAAAAATCTGACACAAAAACATCCAAAACATGTGCAGACACTGGAGTAGAGAGAGAGTCTTGCAGGAAGCAGGGCTTTTTTTCTGCAGGGGAGCAGTGGGCCCATGCACTCCAGATGTGGGAGAACACACCATTTTTTATTTATTTATTTGCACACATTAAATATACAGTTTAGGTGACATTGATGCATCTTTCACAGGAAAAGAGCAAAGTGAAGAAAAAAAATGTGCTGGTGAGGCAGGAAACCCAAGGGGCTTATAATTAAACCTCACAAAGTTACAATGAGACTTTATGGAAAAGAGTTTAATCAAAATAACAAAATGTTAAAAAAGAAACAAGAAACAAAAGAAAAAAAAAGAGCAAAGTAAAGAACAAAAGAACATCAGTCGGCTGTTCTGGCTCCTCAAAGAGCACACATTAGCACATACAGTATATCTGGCACCAACAGACTGCTACTCCAAGCAGGGAGACATCACATCTTTCTGACGGATGTGGGCGCTAATTTAGACAGTGCCAGACAGGGCCTCTGTGTGGAGTTTACATGTTCTCCCTGTGCATGCGTGGATTCTCTCCAGCTTCCTGTCACAGTCCAATGACATGCTGGTTACGTTGTCTGATGACTCTAAATATACCATAGGTGTGAGTGTGAGGATGAATGTTTGTCCCTGCATGTTAGCATTGTGATTGACTGCTGATCAGTGTGCCACTGACCATCAGGTATTGGCTCCAGCCCCCTGTGACCCCGGATTGGATAACCGCTGTGAATAATGGATGGATACAGATAATAGCATTTAGAATATGATGGTATGACATGATATGATGATGATATGATCTTCCCCAAGTAAATGCAGACACTTGAAGAATTTTATGAAATGACGAGTAGACAAGTAGCACTCATTTCCGCTCACCCACTGTGTTGTGTGACTCTGTTAAATTAAAAACACCGCATTCTGTCAGGTGTTTTTACTTCACAGTGAAACATGGTTTTCATTTAATGGATGAATTTCACCATAATGAGGGGGAAAATCTGTTGAAAGTGGTCTTCCTGGTAAATGCTGCTACTTCATTAAATATAAATATATGATATAGGAGTTATTATTTGTAACCCTTTAAAGATGGTAAAGCAAAAGGAGAAATCTGACTCTGAAGACATGGTATATGGGGTTCACTGGGGTTCTTTAGCATAATCTCGCCTCCTACAATGATGTAAAAAAGACACCCAGAAAAGATTTAAAATAACTGAGCCCTATAAGCATCTTCCTTCTCATGCTCCATTTCTGCAAGTTTCAGCATTACAGTCTGCAGTTTTGCTAGTTAGCTGTGCATCTTCCATAGACACCAGAGATTACTGCTTAATCTTTTATGACTTTGAAACTTAACTTGATACACTTAGAATTTTCTATTCCTAAAATTTGGCCTGATGCGTACAGTCTTTAGCTCTAAACACAAACTCAAAAAACATATTTTTATCACTTTATGTGGGCTACACTGGTGGACTCAGACAAGGGGGCGAGGGACCAATAGCCCCCTTGGTGCCTAACGTTAGGAACAAATGCTGCAAAAGTGCATTCTTGGATGCCCCTTTGGTTGAGATAAGACACAGTGACCTCTCAGTGGACAAATGACAAAGTGCCCTCTAGGGTTCTCTTTCCAAGGCCAAAACATAGTAAGGTCATAGTGAAGTGCCCCCCAGAGTGCCCTCTCAGTGGACATCAGGTGACAAAAGACCCTCTAGGGTGCCCCTCCAGTGGACACAGTCCTCTCAGTTAACCAAACCTAAGTGCCCCCTTAAGGGCAACTGTCCAATAGTAGGAAAATGCAATTACTAGTAAGTGCAGAAAGCCTCTCAGTACTATTTTAGATATTCCTAGGCATTCTGTTTAATTACAGAGCTGTAGTAGGTATAATCACAGTCAAAGATGGGTTTCTAAGTATTTCGCTTTAGATGAATGACCTTTTTGTGTTCTGGTGCCTCACCACATATACCAGGTGAACTTTTTATTATTTTCCTGCCTTTCCTGTCATGATCTGGGGTGTTGATGCCATGTGTTTCAGAGTATTATTTACTCCCTGTTTTATTGTTGTCCATGTCTATGCCTGCGCTTCCAAGTTTCCTTGTGTTTTTTTTTTCCAAGTGATGTCTCTTTTTTTTTTTAACATTTTTAATGCACATGCCTGGGCATTTGAATTCAGTTTTTGTTTGTTCCTCTTGAATTTTTATTAAATGAATTTGTCTTGAAAAAATGACAGAACGGGCTGACCTAAAATGGACCCAGCAGATTTTCTTTAAACAAAGTTTTCTCCTTGGGCTGGGACACACTTGGTCATTTTCTCTGGCACCCTTGGTCAAAGAACACCTGGTTAACATGTTTCCTGTACCAGTCGAGCACCCTGCATCCTGTCCAAGCCAAGCGACTAAGGGCCCCAGTTTTGGCAGTGTGCCTAAGGCCCCCAGTTGACGAGAGGGAGGACAGCCCTGGTTATCCTGGTTCCCTGCTGATGGTTCAGCTGACATCAGCTCCTGGTTCACAATTGGAGGTCCAGCTGACCCCCACTCCTGGTTCCGTGTCAGCCGTCCATTCAAAATCAGTTCCTGCCGCCCCCCCGTTGGTGGTCCAGCCAACCTTTTCTCCTGGTCCCCTGTAGGTGGTCCAGTCAACTTCAGTTCCATATTCCCCTTCATTCTTGCCGACATCAGCTCCCAGCTGGCTCCCTGGATGTCCTCTAGATCCGACCCATGGCCTTGTTTGGCCCCTTGGCTGTCCTTTGGATCCGTCCCATGCCCCTGGCCTGCCCCAAGGACATACTCCTGAGCTCTGTTGCCCCTCTGGTCAGTTCCCTGGCCGCCCTCAAGACCTGTCCTGTCCATCTGGATTTCCACCTGGCTGCCCTCCTGAACCTGCACAACAAGTCCCTCCTCGAGTTGGACAGTTTCACGTTGTTGACAGAAAGCTTGGAGCTCTTCATTTTGACTTTCAGTGTTTATTTTCAGTAATTGATGCTCTGTAAAGTATAGGAAAGTACAATACTTCCCAAAAATATACTCAAATAAAAGTAAAATTTCTGTTTTAGAAACTACTCAAAAAATTGCAAGTACATAAATAACTCTACACAGTTACAGAAATATGAGTAAATATTTCCTGCTGGTGAACTATAACAGAATATTGTTTCTTTGGAAATCTGTATCTGCACAAAGTATAACCGCTAAAGTAGTATAATGATATCAGCATTAAAAACTATTGATGTGCTGAAAAAGGAACTTAAGAAAATAATATAACCAGAAAAGACTGTAATTCTGTGCATAGTATTTCAAGTAATATGTAAAAGTAAATGTACGTTACTGTGTGGCTCTCTGACAAGACAGAACATGCTGTGATTTCAGTCTCTCCACAGCCTCTTCTCTGGACAACCATGGATCAGAACTCCTCGTCTGAGAGTCTGATGGGTCTGCATGACGAAGAGTAAGGACAGGTGGGCTTACTGGTATTCAGGCCATCCTAGGCCCATTTTAGCCCTATGTGAGGGTGAAACAGATGTAAATGAGCTTTTAAGCTGCAGCTATAGTGAAACTGCATTCTCTGTGGCTACCTCATTCATCCCACTCATCCTCTCCTAAGCCATGGATCCAGACAGCCATTGGGGGAGGCTCTTGCCTGACTCCCTGGAAGCGAGGGGAGTCATTTGGGATGGTGACCCAGATGCCCTCATCTTCTGTCCATCATGCCTCTGTTTCAGGCCTGAAAATACGCTCATCTCCCAGAAGCTATGCCCGTCACTGTCTGTGCTTCTGTCAGGAATCTTCAGACTAAAAGCCTTGTGATCTGCTGCGGCATGATGACAAAAGCATCTCTTCCCCTCTTCTCCTCATGCTAAAAAATAGTAGCAGGCCCAGATTTCCTCCTAGTTTTTCTATATGTCTGAAATGTACATGTAATTGAACTCACAGCTAACATTGGGTTCATTTTATGTGCGGGAAGCTAGTGGCTGTTGGATTACAGTTGCCATGGTTTCTTCTGTTTTGATCATTCTTATATAATGTTATTGGTGGCTGGTTGCTGTGAAAAGTGAGCACGCACACACGCTCACAGTTTGTGTCAGTAAATGTTGCTAACCACCCCCACATCCTTGTCCTTCCTCGAAGAGAGCAGCCTGAGGACAAACAACAGCTCCTCTCACACCATCTCCCTCTCTTTTATACTCTTCACACCCTCTTCCTCTCCCTCTACCCCTCTTTTATCCCTCTCTCGCCCCTTCCACCTGCCTCCCATGCCCTTATTTCAGCCTAATTGTCAACGATCTCCCTCCTCCTCTGCCCCAACTCTCCCTCCATCCACTTTATCTCTCTCCAGTCATATCTGTATTGATTTTCACAAGGCCTCTCCTGTCATATCTCCATATCTCTTAATTCCCACACTCACTCCATCCCTCTCCACCTTGCAGGGTTGTTTCCATTTTCACACACACTCACTCTCTATCATTTTTCTATCTCTGTCACACTCTATCTGTCCTTCCCTTCCAGATATGATTAATCTTAATCTCTTTCTTTCCTCTTCTATCACTCACCTCTAAAATATACTGTTTATCCACCCCGCCTCTATCGCTGCCCCACTTGGTTTTGTTACATTTTTTGGACTCCCCTTTTCATCCCTCCTCCCTCACCTGTCTTTTCATATCCCAGCTTTTGTTGTGACTTCCTGTCTGACTTCACACACTCTGCTCCGGCTGCCTGCTGTGACTTCTGAGTAAGGCGATGTGTGTTTGTAGTGCCTTCAGGGTGCTGCAGACTGTTTGTAGGGCAAAACGCTGATAATGCCCCTTTTTCTCTCTGATGGTATCACTGAGGAGAAACACAGAGCAATCTGTGCCACGCTCAAGATTTACATCCACTACAGAGAGTTCCTACTCTTCATATTGCTTAGCGAGATGCATCTTACAGTAGACACATGAGAATACATTAGTACATTTATATGCTGCTACAAATCAGTTGAACCTATTTGTTCCACTAAAACTGGAGTTTTGAAAACTCCTGATTGAACAAAGTGCAGAAAGCTTTCATCAAGTCGCCAGCAACCAGCTTAAGCTACATCTTTGTTGCTTCCTGTTCCTTGTTGAAGCTAAAATCTGTTTTAAGTTTATCTGTTGGCTATTTTTAATCCACATTTGTGCACAAACTAAACAAAACCATCCAAAAACACATCGTATCTCAACAGGATTTTTGGATTTAATGCTATACGTTTTACTCATGTGCACAATAGAGCTGTGACTGATTGACAGGTGTCTCCCCTCTTGCAGACCGTTAATGTCAGAAATACACACCAAAACTTCCAAAATAAAATTGGATTAAACTTCTATTTAGGGTTAAGATGAGGCTTAAAGTATGGTTAGATATTTAAAGTTCACAGGTTAAAACCTGGCCTGTACCCAATTACAGAATATTTAATAATGCTGACTAAACAGTCTGCTCACAGGACAAAAGATTGTGAAAACATTCTAACATATCAAGCACAGCTTACAACACAGCTCCTTAAGCTGTGTAAGATGCATGAATAACATAGCTAGAGTAGCTTAAGTAGTTAAAGCTGAGCTCACAAAGCACATATCTATTCCCTCTGATATCTATTAAAAAAAGCATGATGGTGTTTCATTACAGTCAGGTATTTTTTTCCTGCATTCAGTCAAAGCCAGCATAAAAGCTCAGAGAAAATGCTACTCAGTCTAAATTATTAAGAACAACCATTCAAACAACAGAAATCCTTCACCTACACATTCTGTTTGTTAACAGAGATCAAGGCCCACCTGCTAAAGTATGCAATTAGTTTTTACCTTGAATCTGTTCTCTCATGTATAACTGATTTTGTTATTAGTATTCATGGTTAAAACAGCTTTATATGCCTGAATCTGTCACTCAGTTCTGCTTCAGCATCTGGATTGTTGTTGTTGGTATATGGCTTTAAATTTGCATGGTAGAGTCTTAACTCTGACTAAAGGATGCTGGGATGTACAGTTGCAAGAAAAAGTATGTGAACCCTTTGGGATTTTATGGATTTCTGTATAAATTGGTCATAAAATGTTTTCTGATCTTCATCTAAGTCACAACAATCGACAAATGCAGTCTGCTTAAACTAATATCACACAAATAATGATATGTTTTCATGTTTTTATTGAAAAAACATGTAAACATTCACAGTGCAGGGTGGAAAAAGTATGTTAACCTTTGGATTTAATGACTGGTTGACCCTCTTTTGGCAGTAATAACCTCAACCAAATGTTTCCTGTAGTTGCAGATCAGACCTGCACAACAGTCAAGAGGAATTTTGGACCATTCCTCTTTACAAAACTGTTTCAGTTCAGCAACATATTTTTTTTTCCTCATTTTGACAGATGAAGGTACCAGACTCTGTTGATGGATAATACTGATGTGCTTTTAGTTTATGTTGCCCTTGAAAGAACTGATGTATTTATTTACACCAGTTGCATCTTTACAAATGACGTTACATCACAGAGCCTGTGAGACTCGATAGCAGTATCAATAAACTAAAACGTTACTGATTTTCAGGTATTAGAAAAATACAGAACCAGGTCCAGGTTTCGATCCCCATCCCTACTCGTCACCCATCAGTCACTTTGCTCAGGACGCATTGGGTGTGAAGGTCCATCTAGCAACAATGGATAAATGGATATATTTAAGTGCGTCCACTTCATCAAGTGATGCCGGCTAATTTGAGAAAATACATTGACAGCCATCTTTAGTTTGGTTTTATTGAGAACAGTGATGGACTACCAAAATTTGTTGTGCGTTTTCATGTGAAGCCATGAAGCCCGTCAAGCTAAAGCGTCCCCAGATAACAAAGTATGCAGAGTTAAAGGACAAAACAAAAGATTTTTTCCGATGAAACATCGGCCAGAAAACACGAATGGTGAACCAGACCACAACCTCAGAAAAAGCAGAGGGCTTATCCTTTGGCTGCTCAAAGTATCACAAAAAGTAAAAAGCCACACTCAGTTGGAACAAGAGCTTGTATTTAGGTTGAAGAGTTTAAAATACAGCATCTAGGAGTACAAATGGCAGTTAAATCGGCCATTCTCAGAATATCTGTTTAGAGTTAGTCTATACAGGGTGAAAAATGTCCTCTGGTGCTTGATCTATTTTGTATTTTGAGCAAAGCACAACACACATTTCATTTAGATCACGGGGGACAATGCTGAAAGCTAGAAATGGGGTATGATGTGACTCTTTTTGACAAAATGCATTAAAAATTTAAACTAAAAAAGAAAAGTCCTGAAAAAACTTATTTGAATGTATTTTCAGTTTTGAATTTTTAATCAAATACTGACTGATCAAACTTCATCTGATGATGAATACTGTCAAGAGCTCCAGAAGCAGCAATCAAGGGTAGGCAATTAGTTTATGATGTTTTGAAAGAAGAAGGCATACCATTAAAATTTCAGAGGGTATAGTTAGTTTACTGTTCTGTTATTGGACATGTTACAAACACGGACCAAGAATACACACATGCACAAACGGAGCGGAGAGTTGTCAGAGTGACATGGTGTTGCACATTATAGATAGTTTGGTGCTGCTTCCAACTGAACTGAGCTGCTACTAACCCCAAAATTATCACTAAGTTTTAAGTAGTTGTAAGCAAGGACCATGCCATCAACAGGATGCGATGTGGCAATTATTTTTTGAACGATATTGGAATGATTCATTTGATTCAATGTGAAACATCAAGGGAGAGTGGGCTGTGGAATGAGCAAACAAAAGGGGAGGTGATGGTCAGTTTGAATCTATACAGGAAGACGTTCCAGGAAAAGGCCTTCTTGAGGTGTGGTCCTGCTCCTGAAATTCTGCTCCTAAACACTGCATTGGGAAGTCAAACACTCTTGATATCAGTTTTTATCCGGAAAAATGCTGCCTTCAAACTGTCAACCTAGAATCATTTTCCTCTTCTTAATACAGCAGAACTTTGACATTTTCAACCTATTTTTTTTAAATGCCCAAAACATTTACCAACAATAGACTTTATGTAAAAAGTAAAAAATATACTTATATGGGGCCTTTATGAGGTTGTTTCTATGTGTCACATCTTACAAGCTAACCTTCACCAGCATGGTAACTTTGGGTGATGAGTGTGTTGCATCTGCCCATCCTGGAGGCATCACAAGTCCATCAGAAAGCTCATTTCTTAAGCCCATTTCCCCTCACCTGCCCAGTCATCCTTATCACCTTCAAGGCTTCTTCTCCCTCACCCAGCTACTGGTGTCTCTCCCCTCCCAGTCCCTCCCTCTGCTCCCACTTTCCAACCGGATCACGTCCCATTTGCTCCCCATTCCCCTCCAACTCTCCTCCTTTTTTGGTCTTATATCTTACTCTCACCTCGTTCACAACCCATTATACCTTTTTGATATCCTCCATGTGTCTATCATCCGTCTCCCAGTCTCTCCCTGCTCCCTGTCTCCTATTCCTTTCTTTATCCTTCAATTTCACTGTTGCTTTTCTTCCCCCCACCTCCTCATCCTCCTCCTGCTCACCACCCTGCTCACGTCCAGGTCTGTTTCCACTGATAAGACTCTCAGTAACACACACATTCACACACTAACACGCAGAGGGAGAGATAACGATGTCGCATTGCCAACATAGTTAGCATCAGCGCTAACTGCTTTTACTCTCTTCCCTAATATCACTGCTAATGAATGTGTCATCAGTGATCTGTCTCTCTAAGCCAAACAGGAGCAGAGAGAAAATGAAGGAGGGAGAAAGAGAAGGGGGGCAACAGAGGACAAAAAGTTCTTTTTTTGTTGGTCAATCCATTTTGTTCGAGGCTGCACAGAAAACAAAGTTATTACCTGACATGTCAAGGCTGGCTCAGGTAGAGGGAGCAGTGAATAAGTTGTTCGTTTTGAGACTACAGGCTGATCTACAGGGGGGGTCACTTTATTATAGTCAGAGAAGAACTGACAGAAATGTTTCTGTCTGCCCTTAAAAGAAAACTTTTTCCAGTCCAGCAGAAATAAACAAGCACCTCTATTTATGCCGCATTTATGTGACTGTAATGAAGGCCGAGAATAAACTTGTAGTTTGTTGGGATTATTTACTAAACTCGGACATTACTTTTAATGGCACAGATTTGAGTTAAGCTGAAGTTTATTAAGTCATTTAAATGTCCTTGTTGCAAGAAACAAGCTGTCCTCTTGGTAATTGAAATAAATCAAGGCTGTCAGCATTAATGTATTAATTGCCCTTAATTAAGGTTCATAATTTGTGCATTAACTTTGTTATATCATGACTAATCATATGCTTTATTGTCCCTTTCATCACTCTTTAGCTCAGCCACTGCAGCAGCTCCCTGCATGCACAGTAATTTAAATAAGTCCACAGCAGCTCTTTAATGTCTAATTTCACTTTAAAAAACTCACAGACGGCTCGGTGGACAAGTCAAAATTCATCTGCATCTTGAGATATTACAATGTTACCTTTTTACTGTCCCTTTGTTTTCCCTCTCAGTCCATAACAAGTTCCTTTTTCCATGGTTAAGTTAATGCCATTATCTTGCGTCTACCCTAAGTTCCTTATTTTCTTTCAAAATAAAAGCAGGTCTGTATCTAAATAAGGAATTAGTCTTCGTTTAAAAGCCGGGTCAGACATGTTTTCAGCACAATTATAGTCCAACCTGACAGTCGTAGGGTTTTGGAACCTGTTGCCCTGAATATCTGCAGTTTTGCATCATGTAGTGCACCATAAGGGGAGCGAGGCTTATGCCCAGAATATTTTCTCAACAGCCTTGATTTTTTTGTGTTGGTAAAAAGGAAGGTACTGCTGAGTCATTTGTTGTTATTTAATCCACATTTAAAAAGTAAAACTGGTATGAAATGAAGAGCTGTTTAGGAGCCAAACAACCAGCTCTCCTCAGCTGAGCCAAATGATCTGGATCTCTTGAAAGAGATGGATTTCCCAACAAGCAAGACTGGACGGACAGCTGTGGAAATATGGGCAGGATCAGACTTTACTGTGCTAAACTGTAAAACTGTTCAAAATCAAACTGGATCTCTTTGTGGACATGGATCATATATGAGTCTGTTGAGGCACACCAGGCTTTAGACTGGGGCTTTTTTTAAATTCCTCCCTGCTGCTGTTTCTCTGCAAGATTTTTTATTATTTTGCCTGAATACTGCACTACTTCCTGAAACTTAACTAGCGTAACAATTACAAATGTTTTAATTTTTGCACTTTGAATGCTTGGTATAGATGTAAACAGCTCAAACATGGCCTCTTTGGTGGAGTTTCTCTGTGCAGAAATCACTTTTTGTGTTCTCCACTGCTGTGGGACGTCTTTAGCAAATACCCTTTTAGTGTCAACTAATCTCAACCATAATGGAAATGGAATAAGAATTCAAATACACTCACACACTACCAATGCAATAGTGGGAGCAAACTGGGATTAAGTGACTGGCCCAAGGAAACATCAACATGTACTGCAGGGGCAGTGGGTCAAAACCCTGTCCTTCCAGTTAAGAGACATTCAACACCACTTAACCACAGCCACCTTTAGGCATATGTCATATTTAATTTAAAAAAGAGTTCAAAATTCATACAACACAAACGAGTTGAGAAAAAAAATTCATGAATTTCCAGCAGTCTCAGCAGATATTTTGCATGTGCAACACAGTACAACATGAAATACATAAAATCCAATTATGGTTAAGGTTATGGTAATGAGTCATGCCTGTATTAAAGCTGTTAATGATAGAAGAGTAGAGTTACAGTAAAAGATAAGGGGTTTGTATAAAAATGCTTTATAAATTCAGTCATGGACAAAAGTATTGGCACACCTGGAATTTTTCCAGAAAAATCACCAATTCTCCCAGAAATTGTTGCAATTACAAATATTTTTGGTATACATGTGTTTATTGTCTATATGTGCATTGGAGCAACACAAAAAATCCAAAGAAAAAAAGACAAAATTGACATAATTTTACACAAAACTCAAAAGAATGGGCTGGACAAAATTATTGACAACCTCAACTTAGTATTTGGTTTCACACCCTTGGAAAAAAATAACTGAAACCAATCACTTCCTATAACCATCAACAAGCTCCTCACACCTCTCCACTGGATTTCTGGACCACTCTTCTTTTCAAACTGCTCCAGGTCTCTCAGATTTGAAGGGTGTTTCTTCCAACAGCAATTTTAAGATCTCCTCATAGGTGTTCAATGGGATTTAGATCCAGACTCATTGCTGGCCACTTCAGAACTCTCCAGCGCTTTGTCTCCAACCATTTCTTGATGCTTTTTGACGTATGTTTCAGGTCATTGTCCTGCTGGAACACCCATGACCTCTGATGCAGACCCAGCTTTCTGACACTAGGCCCTACATTGTGGCCCAAAATCTTTTGATAGTCTCAGATTTCATGATTCCTTGCACACAGTCAAGGCACCCAGCGCCAGAGGCAACAAAATACCCCCAAAACATCTTTGAACCTCCACCATGTTTGACTGTAGGTACTGTGTTCTTTTCTATGTAGGCCTCATTCTGTTTTCTGTAAACAGTAGAATAATGTGCTTTCCATAAAGCTCTACCTTAGTCTCATCTGTCCACAAAATGTTCTCCCAGAAGGATTGAGGCTTACTCAGGTACATTTTTGCAAACTCCAGTCTGGTCCAGTCTGGTCTCTTTGTCAGCAGTGGGGTTCTCCTCAGTCTCCTGCCATAGCACCTCATTTCATTCAGATTACGATGTATGGTCCGAGCTGACACTTCTGCACCCTGAGTCTGCAGGACAGCCTGAATTTGTGTGGAAGTTGACTGAGGATGTTTATCCACCATGCCAACTATCCTGCGTTGCATTCTTCTGTCAGTTGTTCTCTTCTGTCCATGTCCAGGGAGATTAGCCACAGCTCCATGGGTTATAAACCTTTTGATTATATTACACACAGTGGACAAAGGAATTTCTAGATCTCTGGAGATGGTCTTGAAACCTTCAGATTGTTCATATTTTTCCACAAATTTGCTTCCTAAGTTCTCAGATGATTCTCGGCTTTTCTTTCTCTTCTCCATGCTTGGTGTGACACACACAGGCACACAACACAAAGGTTGAGTCAACTTTCATACATTCTAACTGGGTTCAGGTGTGATTTCTAGATTGCCAGCACCTGTTACTGCCACAGGTGAGTTTAAATGAGCATCACATGCTTGAAATAAAATGATTTACCCACAGTTTAAAAAGGGTGCCAATAATTTTGTCTGGCCCATTTTTTGAGTTTTGTGTAAAATTATGTCAATTTTGTCTTTTTTCTTCAGATTTTTTGTGTTGTTCCAATGCACATGAAAGAAATAAACATGTGGATACCAAAAACATTTGTAATTGCAACAGTTTCTGGGAGAAATGGTGCATTTTCTGGAAAAATTCCAGGAGTGCCAATACTTTCGTCCATGACTGTAAATAAATCCCAAGTGCCAATCTTTCCTTATAATGCCACTTTTTGGTTCGGGAGACAAAGATGTGTCCCATAGCTTCCTCCCATAGCTGCCTTATCTCAGTGCTGGATGATGAAGTGCATCTAAAGCTTATGGATGAGTACTGGCTTTTCTACTGTAAATGACGCCTCTAAAAGCAAATGAATCCAACATCAGCTTTTCACTCATTATAATCATAGTCCTACTAAACCAAATTTGCCACCCATCACCAGACATATGGTCATACGAGGCTGGGATCTGTCCACAACCACCAACAGAAACTCATTTTAACTGTCATTTTCTAAATCAGAGACCACTTAAATGTAATAGTTTTATCTTTTGGAGTTCCAGGCCTCCACATCCTCAGTGTAAAGTTACTTGATGGGAAATAGCTGCAGTCATGTGAGAAGCGTGTGGTATTTTTGTGAGTGTGACTGCAGTCAGATGTAATTCCACTTGGCTCTCAACTGTCTGCTGTTTCCAACAGGATGAAACGTAGAGAAGTTGCCAAAGACAACAACACTGAACAAGGCAGTTATTAGTTTCATGACACAGCCGCTGACAAGGAGCCTGAAGGCTGGAATAAAGAGAGACACTGATAATGTATGCATGTTTATATCAAATTTCTTCTTCTAGCACTGGGATGGTGCTCTTATTGTTGAATTTATTTGCATATCTCAAACTGCTTAGGTGCAAGGTGACATGGAAATAGAAGTGTGAGTCACTTCCACAACTAAAATAAATCATGTTTGTGTTTGATGATGATGAAATTCAACTCAGTTGCTCCAAATATCTTACACATTTTCTTGTTTTTGGCATTGAACACATAAATTAGATCCTGACTGTAACTATTATGCCTCCTTTTTCTCTTTTTAACTCATACACCAGGTGTGTCTGTAAATACCGACTGACATAAATCAAAGCCATCCGATACATTATGTCTGACCCACATCCCACACACTCACAACTCAAATGTCATCCTGTTGTGTCTTAAATGTCAGCACAAATGAAAGTCCTCCCAAAAGAAAAGAGACTGTCACTCTGACTGTCACCTCAGTGGTATACAGTTCTTACATTTGCAGCCATTATTGTGAAGCTCTGCAGCAGCTCTGGAAATATGTGTGCACTCACAGCCATATCTTAGGATTTAACAAGGTGCAGTCATCAAACTAATACTAGAACTGTCAGTGGGAAACGCTCTCCACTTTGAAACAGATGTCCTTACAGAAATGTAGAATTCCTGCAGCCAAATAGATGTCAGATCAAGAAGAATTAGCAGGAATAAACAAATGTCAACAGTCTGAATGAATTAATGCTCAGAGCTGGGATGAATGTACTCTTTTATTTTGATGAATGTGGATTTATTTCTTGGATTTCCAATCAACTGTGTGTACACTGTAAGTATTGTTCATACAGGCAGGAGAAAGATGCCACCTGCTCCTCTTTGGTTCCAATCAGATATTACACCATTAATCATATCTGAATCCTGAATTTAAAATGGCTAGGATTACAAAGGCTGCAGCAAACAGTTTATACAACAGGCATTTACTGGTTTGGAAGGAAATTAATTTCAGCCATAAGTTGCAGAAATTATTGAACTATGTTTGAGATAAGTCTGACATCACCCATTTGGTTACCAAAGCCATTTTTTAAAGACTATCCAGAAACAGTACTGAAAACATTGTGTCACACTACATCAAACTAACTTTAGGTGAACCAAGAAAACAAACAAATCCACTGGTGTTTTAAGGATCTTTGTCCTGCGGTATAATACAGGGGCTCTTGAGCTTAAGGTCACAAACTCATGGACAGCTGTTCTTCAGGATTTTCTGGTAGAGAGAAGGATTCATGATTCCATCAATTATGGTAAGTTGTCTAGATCCTGAAACAACAAAGCAGCCCCAAATCATCACATTACCATCATGTTTGACTGTTGGTTTAATGTTCTTTGTCTGAAATGCTGTTAGTTTTTTTGTCAAATGTGAGACGGATCTTTGTGTTTTTTTTGGCCAGCAGTGATTTTGGCCTTGGAGCTCTCCTTTAGACGCCGTTTCCAGTGGTGGGTAGAGCACACAGTTCTCAAGTAAAAGTACTGTTACTTAGCAATAATAATTACTCAAGTAGAAGTAGTACTCATAAAAAGAAGTACTTGAGTAAGAGTAAAACAGTACCTTATTACAAGACTACTCAAGTAGTGAGTAACTTCATTTTCTGCAATTTATTAAAACATATTGCATTACAACATATTATTCAGGGGTAGTAATGTAAACTGTACACTGTCATAAATAAAGTAGCATAACTTGCCAAAAGTAAAAGAAATAAAAAACTTAATACATAAAACAGCAGTCAAGTTATGTTTGTTAATCACAATTATGAGATGAAAAATTCAATATAATGAGAAAAAAACTGACTCTCATAATAGTTATCTTATTTCTACATGATTATTTTAATCTCACATACATGAATTTGTACCTTGCAGTTCTTACCATTTAATCTCATTATATTTCGTTTATCATGCATTACTGATTTTTGGCTCATATTTATGAAATTAACCTTATGAACTGGCTTCATTTCTGACTTTTTGCCCTTTTTTATTTAATTTTTACTTTTAGCTCCAATTTATGAATTTTTATGCTGATTATCACTTAGCCAAAATGCAACTTATTAAACTTATCAAATCCAAAGACAACTTTGGCCCACTAGCCCCACGTTATAACTATGTTAGGTATAACCACTGATATAAGAAATATGCCACACGGACATGATAACAGTATCACCTTCGACGTAATGTTACATGGCATGTAAAATCACATTTGTGGCAGAGTTGCAGAGGTGGTTGGACACATGACATCATTTCTGTGTCTGTGCAGTCTGCAAGTTAAAACAGAGATTTGAACTTACACGTTTAGCTAACTAGTCGTGCAGTCGTTAGCTTGTTTAGCTTACTTACCATAACATGGTTTCTTAGATTTGAAATGCCATTTTTGAAGCTTGAGATTTCCACCGTTTCAGGTAGACACAGTAGTCAGTGCATTAAGTGGCTTTTGTTCCTCATCCTTTGAAAGGCAAAGAGGCTTGATGTTGGACCAGGGATGAAAATGTTCCTCTGAAGGACATGCAGGTATTACATCTTCAGCCATTATCTCCAACTGTTGATAGTTAAGGGGAGGGGTCACTCCTCCGTTTACTCTATGGTGCTGAGTTTTTCCTCACGCTGCTGTGAGAGCCCAGCTGAGTGTAAAAAAAATACTTAATGAAAATAAATTACAGACAAGTAAAAGTAGCTACCAGTGTATTGCCCGATGTAACGGAGTAGAAGTATAATTTTTTCATCATAAACGTAATGGAGTAGGAATAAAAAGTACTCTGTTAAAAAACTACTCTCAGAAGCAGGATTTAAAAAAAAAAACTACTCAAGCACATGTAACAGAGTAAATTTAATGTGTTACTACCCACCTCTGGCCATTTCTGCCCGGTCCCATTCTTATTGTCGAATCATGAACACTGACCTTAACTGAGTCAAGTGAGGCCTGCAGGTCTTTAGATGTTGTTCTGGGTTCCTTTTTTTGACCCGATATGAGTCATCGATGTGGTCTTGGAGTAATTTTGGTAGGCCGGCCACTCCTGGAAGGTTTGCCACTGATCTAAGTTTTCTCCTTTTGTGGGTGATGGCTCTGACTGTGGTTCGCTGGAGTCCTAAAGCCTTAGAATTGGCTTTTTAACCATTTCCAGACTGGCAGATGTCAGCAACTTTATTTCTAACTTGTTCTTGATTTCTTAGATTGTGACATGATTTGTTATTTTTTGAGCTCTTTTAGTCTACTTCACTTTGTCAGACAGGTTCTACTGAAGTGATTTCTTCACTCAAAAGTTCTGGCAGTAATCAGGCCTGGGTGTGGCCAGTGAAATTGAACTCAAACTCATTTTAAACTCTGCATTTTGTATTTACTCAGGTTATCATGTAATATATAAATTTTATGTCATGATCGGAGAAATTTAAGTGTGACAAACATATAAGATTATAAGAAAGCAGGAAAAAGGCAAATATTTTTCACAGCCCTGTAACTGAGATTTCACAACTACTGTGGCACATGCTGTGTTGCTAAAATAGACTTAAAAAAAAAAAAAAGGCAGCCATTGTTAGCAAAAAATACATGATGACCTCAGGCTTATGGAACCTCTGGTCTTTAGGAGTGAGACCTGAAACAATGCAAAATAATGTGCAGAATGTTTTAAATGTTGTGGCTGCTGCCCAAATCAGGATGACCAGTTTATTTAATAATCTGATATTGACACAGATGCAGGTGTTCCAAAAGTAATGAGTAATCAGGTTTAATAATGATGTAGTCAATACCAAACAAAATACCCAGTAATGGCTTTTACTTTAATCAAGCAGCCCTAGTGTGTGCCCATATAGATGTGAACTATTCCAAACAAAACGCTTTATTGAACCATGCTCTAAACATGTTTGTTCCTACTGTAAGAATTTTAACATGGTGTATATATGTGACTTCCTGTGCTTCTGCAGCCAGGTTCATGTGGACACCTGAGGAACTGCAGTTTTTAATGTATATCTTTTGAATTTCTGCACTGGCTTCATTTAATTTCAACACATACTGCTTTCTTCACATCTTTTTTTTTTTTAAAAAGCAGGTCTTTAAAATGTTATGAACCACTCATCCAAGGCACAATACTTTGACTATCATCAGATAAGAGCGACTCTAATCCGCCTGGCTGTGACAGTGGCTGCTGCAGTGGATTTATCTGAAGAATAAACACCTCTAATTGACAAGAATGTGACTGTGTGCCCTCCAGTTGTTCCTGAGCACTGCTTGTATATCTGGCATTGCAACCGGTGACCGGCTAAACTGATGCTTGGTATTTCCTGTAGCTAATGACTTAAAGTATCAAGCTTTATCAGCACAAACATGATTATTTATAACTAGGTCACTGCTCTCGGGCAGTATTAGAGAGTAAGTATTGGGTGGAGTTACGATGTTTAAATTCACTTATTATGCTACTCTTAATGCTCCTTGACTTTAATGAAGCTGACCCACTTTTCAGGTTGACTTGGTTCCTGTCTTACTAATCCAGATACATTAACTTAGTGCAAGGGAATGAGATATGGAGAGGCAGCAAGCCTAGATTAAAAAGGTACCAACACTTCTTTAAGTTAGACCTAAGATGTCTTCATTTCATTATATGTTTGTGGCACTGACCGGCCTTGATCAGAAATCAGATGAGTTGAGGAATCCCACATATACACTAGAGATCAAAATTAGAGAACAATTCATGAATACTTGATTTATTCTGAAATAATGCAATCCTCATTGCTCAGCATTTAAAGGATTCTTTGTTGTGGCAACACCACGCTACTAGAACAGTGTTTTACAACAAAACATGGAACATTAACAAAAACAACTTTATTTTGCAGAAAACATGATGATCAAAATTAAAGAACAGCAATGCCTGTAGCACAAAAAAAGTTTACAACATAATTTTCTGAATGTTACGACAATCAAAAATTAGTAGGAAGTGTATAGGCCTTTGCTTTGAATGACTTCAGCACATCTACGGCCACGGGGAATAACCAGTCTCTCACACTGCTCTGGTGTGATTTTCGTCCACTCTTCTTCCAGTCTCATCCACAGTTTGGTGACTTTAGTGGGTTTCTTGGCCATAACTTTGTTGCCAAGGATTTTCCAAAGGTTTTCCATTGGGTTCATTATTTCAGTGTTTTTAGTATCAAGGAACTGCTTTACTCGTTTTGCTGTGTGACAGGGGGCATTGTCCTGTGTGGATGTTGCTGGCTGACTGGGTGATGAGTGCAGGGAAGGAATCATATGTTGTTGAAGAAGGTTCTGGTAAACATTTGCATTCACTCGGCCATGTAGCTGTATAAGAGGCCCGACTCCTGCTGCAGAAAACATTCCCTTTCACTGACTTCTTCACACACTTTGGGTTCAGTCTTTCCCCAGTTTGATGACAAACATAATATTTTCCATCAGACCCAACTTGCTTTCATCACTGAAGTGAACTTTGGACCAGTTTTCCTCTGTCCACACATGTTCCTCTGCAAAGGTTAGTCTAGCTTTTAGATTCTTTCTGATAATGAGAGGTTTGATCCCTGCAGAGTGGGCTTTCAGTCTAAATGCTCTTAAACGTCAAGACACTGTATGACAAGACAGAGTCTTACCCTGTTTGGCGCTGACCTGGTGAGCAATTCCAGCTGCAGTGTTGAACCGATTGTCCATTGAGGTTCTCCGTATTATCCTGTCCTCTCTTTCAGTTGTCTTTCGTGGACAACCAGCCTTCTTGGTGGACTTGAATGAATTTGTGACTTTGTAAAGATGTAATATTCTGGATATCACAGATTTGGAACGACCAACTTCTCTTCCTATTGCTGACAAGGTCATCCCTTTGCACTTCTTCTGGACAACCTGCTGCCGGAGAGTTTCAGTGACTTTAGAAAGGCTCACCATCTTGTAAAGTCAGTGAAAACTGGAAGTTAGGCTGCAATTTAAATAGGGTTTCTCAGATAATTAAGGAAATTGGCACCAGGTGCCAGACTAACACCAATTACTGGGAGGTATCTGAAAGTGTTCTCAAATTTTGATCAGTGTTCTTTTTAGAATATCTGATTGAAGTTTTTATACTGTGCTTCAGAATATATGTAACTCATGCAATATGCTTAAAATACTGCCCTTTTACTTGTGTTTGGATAATCTTTTGAGAGGACAATGGAATGAACTTGACATTTAGGAAATTGTGGGTTGTCCTCTAATTTTGATCTCCAGTGTAGATAATGAAAAGCCTGTTTAACTGATGCTGTGCATTTAGGTTACTTTTAGTCTAACTTTGAGCAAGCTAATGATTAAGCTACCTCTGGCTTTTTGTATTTTTCTCATTGTAGGCTTACAGGTTATTTGATTTTCTGTTAAAGTGTAACACAATGGATGAATGAAAGCAATATAACACTGACCATAGAGACATTAAAAAGAGAATAAATTCAGGAACTCAAAGTTCAAGTTTTAAAAATAGCTGAAATATTTTTTAAGAGACATATTAATTGTTTTTAAAAGGTCCCAACATTTCAAAAGCTTTAAGCAGATAAGAAATTCTTAAAATGCGTCACAAATGTTCCTGTCTGTGTTTACTTGTGATTTACCTGTTGAGCCTTTTAAGAGGGAATGCTTGCAATTGATGAGTAATTCCTGCCGAGGCCAGTAGGGGGAGCTCACGTATTCCGTGGAATATTCCAGAAAGCTGTCAGACAGGAAGAGCTGTTTTCAAGGAAATGTACCTACTCAGGTATGAAATAAATCTTTTTATGTACTTGGACTTTGGAGTGTTTTAGCTGAGCTGTTGTGTAGTAACCTACTTTGTGAAAATGTTGACTGAAAGTTGACGTTTTTGAAAGGATTATTCACATTTTAAACTGTTGTTACGCTGGTCTGTGCTAGCTCTGGTGCTAGCATGGCGCCAAAAGAGGGACATTTTATTGTGTTCAATTCAGCCGCACACGCCAACTATGAGCCTACAAATGAGCATGTTTATGGTGAAATGACATTCATTTTATTCTGAAATGTAGGTTTTATAAAATATCAATATACTCAAACTTGCTCTACTCATGAGCCAAACTCCTGAAAAATCTTTTTGCAAGAGCTTAAATTACGCCTTTTGTTGCACCTGGCCTCCCTCCATAGCGTTGTTTTTGTGTTTCTGCTCTTCGGACATATGGGTAACAGTTCATAAAACTCAAGACCTTATCAGTAAACTTGCTGGAAAGACCAGTGGATGTCTCTTTCTTGCTCCCTCAGGCTTATCTTGCTTACAGTCACAGTAACATGGCTTAAAAGCAGGCTGGCAATTTTACTTGGGCCACTTGCTTGAGTAGGCCTATTGTTAATATGTGGTAAACAGACTGATGATGCAATTAATCATTTTTGCTTACAACACTTCCTTTTTCATTTTTTATATTTTTTTGAATCTCTTTCATACTTAAAAGAGCCACAGCTTGTCACAAAAGAGCCACATGTGGCCACTGTGCTCAAGGATTGTTTGTTAAGCTGCTATATTGACAGACTGGAGTGAGAAATATCCAGTCGTCAGTTGTCAGTTATTTGCCTCCCTTATGTTTCACCTCCTATGTACGATACTAAATAGTCAGGTCGTTTACTTCAAATTAAGGGAATCAAAATGTAGTTTATTTCAGTGACTCAACCAGAGGTTGAAATTGTATGCAGAGCATTGGTTACCCAAACTTTTTCTGCTGGCCCACCTATTGGAAGACGAAGATATTTTCGCCATACACATCAACACAGAAAATATTTATTGATGCACACTGAAAAATCTAGGTAGGATGCGGTTAAAGGAAGAATTCCGGCCTGTGGCACCATCTCCTGCATGTCTCTCCCCGCTCTCTTCCCTGTTTCCGAGTCTATCCACTGTCCTCCTGTCTCTAATAAAGGCACGAAAAAGCCCAAAAATAAATCTTAAAAAAAAAAAAAAAAAAAAAAAAGGAAACATGCGCAGAAAAATGTGCGCAGTAGGAAGCCCAATCGAGGAGAAACATGGCGGCGGCAATTTGACAAGAACTTTTAAAACTTGCTGAAGTTACAGAACAAGATGAATATGATTGAGAATATGTTTTAAGGACGGTAGAGGACATACTGGAGAGTGTTGGTACTATGTGTGCGCTGACCAACACAGACATCGATGAGGTTATGTGGCGATATCTTGGGTCCGTGTGTCGGCCAGTGTCACAGATTAACTGGTGTTGAATTAAGTGAGGCAGATGTTAAGGGGTGTGGCTTTTGACGGTTTGTGTTTACCTTCCAAAATAGCGCTGAAAATGCAGTAATATCACTGATTTTCTGTTATAACAATCTATTGGTGCTTGTGGGGATATTAATGTCACGTGATAAGTGTTTGGGGCATCAACAAGTACGTTTAAAGACTTTATACCTGGAAAGAAAATATAGGTGACTGTGCAGGTGCCTGTTAAAGACAATGCAAACAGAGGTGACAAGCTGTGAAAACTTCTTGTTTTAAGTGGAATATTTCGTCGTCTTTATATTTCCACTTTTATTTGTTTTTTCTTTTATAGATTTATTTTTGTAATTTGGCACTGTCACTACTCCATAGGAAAACCTCACTGAGATCAGTAATTTCATCTACAAGAGTGTCCTGGCCAAGACAGACAGCCGTACATTGTGTCTGAGAGTTTAGACACAACCAGCGCATTAAGACATATTGTAGTGCTGGACTTGGGCTGCACGATGAATCCTAATTTCATCATGATCACAACATGAATATATGCAGTAAACACATGGCAAAAAGTACAAGTTTATTGCTGTGAATGAGATAGTTTATGTGATGCACACAAGCTAAGCTTTCAGTACGTCTCTAAATAAACCGAGTTGATCCATTGCAGCTTACTCCCTGTATGTTGCTGCTATTATACCCATTCAACTTGGAGAGGAGAGAACACTACTTACCTTTTTTCTTCTCATTAATTACGGAGACACAGACGGATGACATTTGACTTGTAGAGCGGAATGTGCTAATGGCTGCACTTTGACAGAGCTGTTGTCTGGTTGATATCCCTCACTGATAATTTCATCAGTTATGCCATGTGTGCTTTATAACATAACCCATGTGTTTAAACTGGTCATGATAGTGTTGCAAAAATCCATTCTGATGCAGAAATTTTACCAGTGACGTTACTGGTATTGATTCAGCACCCACCAGTTGATATGCACAATTTAATCTTTATTTATACAATAATACATATTAAATAGCTCTATTGCATTATTATTATTATTGCAATAGTGTACTTTGCACTAGTGATAACCGATAAGTATTTTTTTGAACCGATACCAATAACCGATAATTTCCTACTCCTGATGGCCAATAACCCGTAAGAACCGATAGTTTTCTTCAATTGTTGATTTTAAAAAGTTTATTTGATGTGTTTATGCACATCTAGGGGTAAAAAGGGGTTAATATGTAGTGAGCAAAGATATTTATAACCAATTCTTACTAACTGTCACTCGTGTTTACATCAAAAAACTATTCTGACTTACAGCTGTTTTTTTTTTTTTTAGTTAAACATTTGTGTACCAAGTAAACATACACAAACAACTGACATACGTTTTTCTCCTTTTCCCTTGAAATGAATTAAAGTTTCTTGACAAGTGGTGAAATCTGACATTTCAATAAACTAAGCAAGAATTCAGCTGACTCATGTCAAATCAGACATAAAACCAAATGACAACAGGCTGTCACACTTAACAAAGAGAAGTTTTGGGATCTGTTTTTGTGTTTGTTTGTTTTTTTTGCTGCATAAGTCAGAAATAAAGAGAACTGAAGTTTTGCATAAATATTAAAAATATGCACTGACATTAGTCATATCAGAAATAGGGTAAAAATGTTAAGTAATCTGTGGTCTGTGGCCAAACTTCTTTCCCAAGGTCGATCAGACTGAATGAAACCACATTAAACAGAGCAGGCAGGGATACATGTGAGAGTAGCAGTGGATAAGGAGACTGTCGCACTGATTTTGTCCTTATTACCGCTGCCTTTTGGCTCTGGCGAACTTTCTGCAGTTTCCAATGCCTGCTGAATCAGCACTTTGCCTCGTCTTAGCCTTTGGCTTAGTCCTAACGCCCGTGGCTAACGATAGTTTTAACGTTGTTAGGATGAAGACTTTTAAGTGAGTTATAAGATCCGTTGTGTTAAAACTCCCGGACTGTCTTCAAATCTTCGGGCTCTTTACGGGGCAAATTTTGCAAACACTGTCATGTTATCCTCCCCGTAAATACTAAATAACTCTGCCAGTACCGCTGTGTTGTTAGCCTCTTAGCACTGAGGCTGCTTCCTCTTCCCTAAGGCTTAACAGCAGGTCAGGTACTGCGGCGCCACCTACTGTTTCAGCATGTATAGTCTTGTGAGAAAGAAGACAAGCGTCTTTATTATCCACGGATTTTATTGGTTAATTTTTATTATCGGGATAATGATCATATGTAAAATATATGTAATATTGGCCGATAATTTATCGGTACCGATAATTATCGTGCATCCCTACTTTGCACATCCCTTTGTTTTTCTCGCGACTCCTTACAGTTCCATTCATGATTACACTGAGGCTTTAACAGATGACAAACATGTGATGTAGTACACTAATGTGAATGTGTGGGTGGTAGGATTAGATTGGCCCGGGGCCTGCAGTGGTAGGTGTTTGCTGGACTTGGCCTGCACCAGGCATCATGACATGCCCGACCTCTGTCCCCGGGGTCACAGGCCAGACTTTTCCTTTCCTGCGATGAGCTGTTAACTGACCTCAGGGCAGTCAGCCAGGCTAGAAGAGTGTGTTCCTGTGTGTGTGTGTGAGAGTATGAGTGTGTGAACCTCAGCACCCTGTGATCTGATTTACCCTGACAAGGCAACAGGACCGAACAATAAAAATGTCTATTTTCTCTCTCTCATTCGCTCCGTCTCTCTGCATGCTTCGGGCGAAATGGGGGAGGTGATTAAACAGAACAAACCTACAGCAAGAATGACAATCTCCAAGAGCCATTTTTGGAATCTAAATCCCCTTTTTGTATATTATATCTATAACACTGCATCAGGAACAGTTTTGTGCCAGTTGTCTCATAATTCTGCAGCTTTTCCACACTGGTAGTGTGTGCTTGAGAGTGGATTTTCATGATCTTAATGATCACCTATGGGATTAGCTACTGATTTTTGATCTGAAATCCCCAAATGAACCTGAATGTAGTTCCCAGGCCTTGACAATCTGCTGGAGCAGATCAGAGCGTTTTCCTTCCTTCTTTTGAATTGCTCCTTGAACCACATTATTGTAGACTTTTCCTTGTTTTTATCTTTGTCTTTAGCACCAATTTGTGCCTCATGTGGTGTGATTTCATTCTAGTCACATAGGGAGACTTCTGTTTCCACTAAATCCCTCATGATCTTTGATAAGCCGAGATGGTTTTAGGTTTAACAACACTTACTGCTGTTCTGAATGTTTGACTTTTGTAACTTTGTGGGTGAAGGAATTCCATGTCCACTGCAAAAAAGATTGTTGTTGTGTTTCACAAAAAACATTTCCATCTCTACATCCAATGAGCCAGAAATAAGCTCTTAGTTATCATAATTATCTATTTGTATTTGTTACAGAAACACTTGATATAAAGATTAGGCTATGTGACAACATTTAAATATTATGAATATATTATGAATATAACAGATATTCAAAATTATTTTTTGTGTAGAACAGTTTAGTTAGGCTTAAAGCCATGTTAGTAATAACATTTGAGGTTTGATGAAAACCATTTTTTGTTTTGCAGTAGACAAAAGATGATGGACAAAAAAATGTTTCTGGTTTCTAGAATTGCTGTCAAAACTGTCCTCCTAATGCCAGGTTCTGAATGGCTGCGTGCTTTGTTGAGTGCAGCTGCTGTGCATGTCTGCTCCAGCTCACACTATCATGGCTTTTATACCAGGCATATGTGTGCTACATGTTGGCTTTGCCTCCTTGCTGTCACAGCCCTGTCTTTCTTCAGAAGTTTTACCTCTGTAAATCTTTCTATAAGTGGCTTGATTCATTGTGGAGCTGATCTGATCAGGGAAAAATTCTGAATAAAAGCATTCTTTACAAACTAGGGTTTGACCGACATTGCTTTTCTGGGCTGATACCATTTATTTGTATTTAATGAGAACAATGATGGATATTTGGAACCAATATGCCTTTATTGTGATGTACAAATTGTACTTAATTTGGCAAAAGCCAAATTGTATAATAGAACTAGAAAAGGACTCGGGAGAGCGCAGACCTCCGCCATTAGCCCTATCTCCCAGTAGTACAGAATCCTTTAAAAAAAATTCCTGGATCCAGACAGGGATCTGGATCACTCCCAAAATCTAATCAGTTCTTTCTCATGCCATTTCTGACATTTCCTGAAAATTTCATCAAATCCACCCACAACTTTTTGAGTTATATTGCTAACAAACAAACCAACTAACAAACTAACAAACCCTGCTGATCACATAACCTCCTTGGCAGAGGTAAAAATGACAGAAATTAGACAATGTAGCTCCAGCACTATCATCATGAGGA
This sequence comes from Cheilinus undulatus, assembly GCF_018320785.1. Lineage (NCBI taxonomy): Eukaryota > Metazoa > Chordata > Actinopteri > Labriformes > Labridae > Cheilinus > Cheilinus undulatus. The sequence goes on from NC_054877.1 coordinate 29,272,052, forward strand.
ATAGCACAGAGCAACACAGTAGCAGCAGGAAAACAGGACATGATTTCATACGGTCGCTGTGTACGTGGCACCCAGACTTAAGTGTTAGTGGCTAGTACTGATGGGACACCCGGCCAATCAGATTTTGTTGTATGCAGGTCATTTTTGTGAGACTGTGGAAAGTGAAAATATTACTAAAGGGGAAACAAATTAGCCGCCAAATTAGCCCACTTTTTGATCAGTTAACATTGAGTTAACTTTAAAAGGCTGATACTGATAATTAGCCAAATACTAAATAATGACTTCAATAGTCAGCCAAACTGATACTTGGCCTACCCTTACTCCTAATGCCAGTTACCTCACCCTGTTGTCACAGCCTGTCTTTCTTCATAAGTTTTACCTCAGTTTATCTCCCTTGGTTCATTGTGGAGCCGAACTGGGGAGGGAAAAATTCTGAATAAAAGCATTCTATAAAAACAAAGGGATTTCTCAGAGGAAATACTCAATCAGGCCTTTACTTTGGAAAGAACAAACCAGAAGTGTGCTTGTGCAAGGGCTGAATGATTCTGAATAATGTAGTAAATGACGATTTTTTTTCCGATATTGCAATTGCAATTTAATATCTGATTATTTCTTAAGTTTGTCATCTTATGTATTTTCAACCAACACAAGCAATAAATCATCTATATTATAACCTACACAAGATGAAATAGATTAAACGAGGGCTTAACGATTTTGTTAAAATATTTAATTGCAATCATTGGACTCATATTGCAAATTTGGTATAATTGTGTTGCAGGAAATGATCATTTTTATGCCATTCTCATTTTTATTAGAGACTCTTAAAGAAACTAGGGGTGGGAATCACTAGTGGCCCTGCGATGTGATATTATCACGATTCGATATTATTGCGATTTAAAATATTTTGCAATACAGTGAGTATTGCGATACCATATATTGTGATCTATACCATTTTTTCAGCTGTTTAGCTGATTTAGCATTAGCCTTGCCCTCATGTTTGTTGTATTTCCGCAGTATTTTATTCTCTTGTAGCACTTCTTGCAAACCTCACGTGTCATGTCTATCTCATTCATACCCTGCTTGCATTCCTAATGTGCTTCCCCTGGTGCTGCCATGTTTGTTGTACTAACTTTCTCCTGCTCTATGACCGTCAGCTCTGCCAACCTCACTGGACAAACAATTGTCCAAACAATTTATTTTATTTTTCCATTATCATAGACTTCAGTTCATATTAGCAATTAATTTGAAAAAATTGATACTTAGTGGAAAAGACGATACGATATGTCACCAGACGAAATATCGCGATACTATGCTGTATCAATTTTTTCTCCCACCCCTAAAAGAGACAGCAGTGAAATGAAGCATTTCAAGCAGAGGCTGGAAAGCAGTGAAAGTGAGGCAAAGAAGGAGCTTTATGTCCTGCAAATCATGCAGCATTACTCAGTTAGCATCCCAGATTGACATAATGAAAAGGAAAAATGAGTATAATTTGTCTCCTTTAAGTACATACAAAAATAAGGAAGGATGTTTTTGTAAACTGTTCTAAAATATGGACACTTTAATATTTGCAATATGTGTAATTTAAAAGATTTCTGTTGAAATTGTATTTGTTATTTTGACACGTTTCAGAGGTTAAAAAAATATTGCCCCTTTTGCAATTTGAAAATTGCGGTAGGACGTATTGAGATTAAATCTAAATTTTGATGAATTTCTCACTCCTAATTTGCACTGTTTCTCTTGCCTGTGACATATTGTACCAATGTTGAAACAGAAAGCTTCACTTATAGTAGAAGTTTCGACCAGCACAATTCAGCTTATTGTCTTCATCAGGGTCACCCAAAACACACTGCAGACATTTTCTACCAGTCGACATACATATCTGCTAAAGCAAGGTTATTATGACTCTTTTTGACATTTTCTATTTTAGCCAAGAGACATGTGTGGCTTGTGGGAAAAATTGGCGAGCCTTCTGTTCTCTAGATTTCTCACATGTGAGACATGAGCATCAGGGGTGTGAGACGCAGCACTCACACAGTCAGTCTGAAAGCTCTGACTTGTAAACTGAAGTGGAGATCAAGCTGTGCTGTGGCCAAGATGCAAATCTCATTCACCCAGTCTGAAACTGACTTAAGAGTATGGCACAGCATTACGGGTGGCTTTTTGATTCTGTTAGTTCTTTGTTCAACCACTTTTGTCCAATTAGAATTAGAATGAGGTTTACCCATGATATTCTGACATTATTAAGCACACCACAACACAACTTACGTTATCATTTTTTTGCCCTCTCTTCCAGGCTTCAAATCCACTTATTTCCCCCACTCTGCTGTTATTTCTGCCTCTTCTGCCTTCAATTTCTTCGTTTTTCATCCTGGCTGCCTGTTTAGAGAGACTCCCTGAGCCGTGCGCCCTGCAGTACGCTGAATTGTGAATCCAAACAGCTGGAGAAGCAGCAGATAGACAGTGACTGAGAAGCAGGAGGGAGGGGGGAGAGATCTAGAGTGAGTGAGCAGAGAGAGAGAGAGAGAGAGAGATGAAAAGCATGCCAAGCGCGAGCGAGCCGCTCACACTGAAGCAGGCAGAGGCAACAGCTACAGCAACAGCACGCTCCTTCCCCGTCCTCCCTCTCCTGTCTTCTAATCCCACATCCACGCCGGGGGGAGATGGAGGGCAACCTGACCCGCTGAGGAGCACCATCTTCAGGAGAGGGGAAATCTCAGCAGCCCCCCTCCTGTGAATGCCTGGATCATATTTTACGGGGACAATAAACAAAAAAGAGTGAAAGGAGGTGTGTACCCACGAGCCTGTTGGCAGGAGGGAGGGAGGGCGAAGAGGAGAAGAGGAGGGGGATGAGTGGCAGGTTTGGCTTAGCAGCTGATGCCCAGGTCTGAGAGAGAGACGGAGACAGACTGAGGGCGAGCTGAGGCGCGGAGGGTTGGCACGTGTGGAGCGGTGTGCAACTTGTTGGCCAAGAGGAAAGGAAAAATCAAATACGCACACAACTGGGCAGATGAGGAGGCATCAGGGAGCACGCTTTAGTCCTGGGTAAGTAAAAGACGCACATACACAGAAATGCACCTTGTCTCCTCAATGGTTGCTATGGTTTTGATAAAACCTCAGAAACATTTGAAACGCAACAGTGCTGGTTCATGGTTGACGTCTACCCATCTTGACAAGTCTCCCTACTTGCCCTCGGACACTTGCAGCAAAGGAAAGAGGATGATAAGGAGGCATTGTGAGCGTGTGTGCATTTATCGTCATGCTTTCTCACCATCCACATCCTATTAGAACATGATTTTAAACCACTAGAGGCATTTCATAATGGGTTTCATAAGCTGTCAGGGTGATGCTTGTAAATAAACATCCAGTGCAGGAATGTTCAACATCACCGGACAAATTAGACAATCACACCACGCTCACATCAACACTTGTTTTTGTAGCTTTAACACCGCTCATTACATTTACTGTGAGTTATTTCTTCTGCCCTCAGTGAGCTTCCATAAATTGTGCCACAATAAAACATCTGAGAGGATTTGAAACTTGTTGTGGCTGCTGCAAATCAGACGCGGGGGCTTGTTTGTGCACTGAGACATGTATAGCTCTGCTTCCTCTCGCTGCACTGCCATGTGTGGTATAATATGACATGTGTGGCCATGTGTTATGTCACGTTGTGGCAGAGTGCATATGGCTTATGGCAGCAGGTTTGCATGAGGTGTATCTGCCAGACGTTCATCTGCCCCTTCATCTAACCTCTTCTCTTTTCCTCTTTTCCCCCCATCTTATTTCTCTCTTTCTGTTTCCAATTATAGGATGTCACTTCTCTCCCTCTCCTCCTGATCCTATCTCCTGTTTTATTCTCTTGCTAAGCAATTACCTTTACCTGACTTGGCCCCTCCGGACAGCACGGCTAGTTAGTTTCCTGTCTGCCTTTTTCAACAATCAAAGCGAGAGATGAAGGAGAGAGGAGGGTTGGTTCATGGCTATTTTCCTACATGGTCGCCTGAACCTGAGCAAAGAGAGCGACCTCAGTGAAGCCTGAAAACTGCACACACTTCATATTACTGCTGCTCTCATAGATTCAGAGAAGATATGAAAATAGGAAATAGCTGTGGGGCCTTTTCAGAGTACAGAAGAATTACGCCTCTAATCATGCAATCAGCTCATTATTTCCTGCTTCTCATTAACTTGTTTGGGTTTCTAACTTTATCACAGGCTCGCCCTCTTATAAAGAAAACAAAAAGTAAAAAAAAGAAAAACTAACCCAGACAGGGCTGGCGGGTAGATCGCTTGGAGCATATGGGCAGACTCTCAGCGTCTGACAAGGGAGCTGAAACCCCTCACAACCTTTCTCCCTGGCTGACTCCGCTTGCATTAATTAATGAATCCAACTCTCTTTTTTGTTGACTCTTTGTTTCTTTTTCTCTGTGTCCTTTCTTCCTTGCATGACAACACAGGTCCCAATCACATATATTCACATAAAAACAGTTATATACTAGCACCAGCTGTGTAAGCCTTTAGCGTAGCAGTTTGACAGCTATCAGTAGCAAAGCATCACTGTCCTTCCCACTGCCAAAATAGTGTGAAGTGACAGATGGAGTCTGAGAGCAGGAATGAGACACTGCAGGAGAACGATAAGAGGAGGACACAGTGAACAGAAAGATTAAAACACAAAGAAGGACCTTATGTTAAATAAAAATGACTGAGGTGATAAACTGAATGATATACATCAACTTGTTCTTGGAAGGTGTTGTCATTGGTGTCCTCTTTAAAACAGAAGAAAAGTGATCTCTTTTGTTAGACACAACTGGGGAAAAAAGGTGAGGAAAAGGACATAGAGAGGGAAAGATCCAGATTGCCAGTGGAAGCAAGTGATGTTTGATTTATTCATAAAAGCCTTCTGCTTCATCTCCTTATAGTATCATTTCAGTTATTTGTGGGATCGGGTCTTCATTTTTGCTGGTTGTTATAACTCACAAAATAAAAGTTTAGATTTTTCAGTTTGCTGTCATGGATTCGAGGAACAGTTAAGATGGTCAGGTACAGTAGATAAGGCCAAATAAGCAAGATTATCATAACTGTTTCATTTAGATGATGACATGAGATGAGATAGCAGATGCATATTAGACTAATAACAATTTAGCTGCTTAGTTTGTCTCTTCTCAAGAACAATTCTGAGAATTTAGAGAAATATCATTAATTTAGCTCTTTTTTTTAAATTACTATATCTTTATACATGTTAAAGTCAATATAATGTCAGTAAAGAGATGATTATATGGGTTGATAGATGGAGGGATGAAGTGACGAATTTATCACTAATGAAGGTAGATTACAGTTGAACACAGAATTAGGGATGAATGGATGCAGAAACAGCGGTAGAGTGTTAGGAGAAAACTTGGGGACTGGAGACTGGAGGTTATGGAGCAAGTTAAGGTTGAATAGGTTTATGAGACATATGATTAACTGGTATGAGCGTAAGGAAACCAGAGAGTTGAGACCCTGGGGAGTTGGTGGATGAAGGAGGCCTTTGACCAGTGGCTTCTGTATTTAGACAAAGAGAAGTAAAAAATGAAATTGTTTGGAAATAAGGTTTGGGGTTTAAAGAAGTATGTATGAAGGAGGCATGCTTATATACATTTGGCAGCCAAAGGGGGATTTCATTGAGAAATGTCCCAAACTAAGTTTAGATGAAACAGTTTAAAGAGGTTTAACCAGATTTTCCTGGTAACTAGTAGCACTACTACTTCATGACTCTTCATGATGTTGCTTATGACATGAAACAGGACAGTATGGTAACATTTGAAACTGACATAAAATTGCAGGGAATAAAAACATGAATCCTAAATTACTTTTCAGTAGGTCTGTAACAATTTGCAGAGGTCATGGATCAGTTTGTACCTTGTTTTTGGGGTCACGGTAAGGTACGGGTTAGGTTCATCAGAATAGAAGCAACAAAAAATTTAATTCTAGGATTAATACTTTCACTTTCAGTTGTGTAGCTCACAGTCTGTTCAGTCTGGAGTTATTCGCAATTACCTGTGATAGCTGGTACAGCCTGTGGTGTGATAATCATGACACAAAAAAGGAAAATTATGCAAAATAAAGAGCAACACAGAAATGAATATATATACAGTGCTTAACAAATTTATTAGACCACCCTAACCCTAACGAAAGTAAGGTTTATGCCATAGCTGCCCTAAATTAACAGCATTGTTAATTACCAAAATCATTTTTATGTTTCTGCAATGGTTAATACACCAATATGTAGAAGCTCTTTAACCCAATGATATTTTTAATGATAAAATATAATTATTATTGTTATCCATGAATTTTCAAATTTACTGATTTAAAAAAAAAACTGAAAAAATAGTAAAGCACATTAATATTTCTTGATTGATATGTCAAATTAGTCATTTACTTGCATTCCTGAACAGAAAAATGAGTTTTAGTGGTTGAATGTTATGCTTGATTAATTTCTGACTTCTCAGAGAAGCCCAGTGAGCCGGTTCAAATTTGGGTGAATTCAGTTTGAAATTCCTCATTCCTGTTCAAAATGGTAAAACGTGGAGAGCTCACTAAAAATGAAAGAGCATTAAAGCACGTCATGATGCTGGATGGTCTTTGAGACAAATATGACAGGTGGTCTTATAAATTTGTTAAGCACTGTATATATACAGTATATATATATCAAGTTCTGATAACACTGGCGCTTTAGCTGCATTGACGCTAAGCTCTTCTGCCATTATTGCACCGGCCTCTTGTTGCTGCTTGCTTACGTCACGACTCCGCCGTGCCCGAAAGTACTGCCCCTCGTCACTGTTTGGTCCTGTCACCTTCTAAACGGGCCCAAACTGTTCAGATGGGAGCTTTGCAAGATGGATTCGCTAGTACAAAAACACGAAAACGGGTGTATCCATCTACTTTGCAAGGTTAGTGTTAAGCGACATGTACTGTAAAATAAGGCAAACTGACAAGTGAGGGAGCTGGACTGAAATTGCAACTGCAATAAATGTAGCATGTAAAAATCTGTGATCATATATCTCCATGTGTGGGGTTTTGCTTTGAAAAAATTGGTTAAGATTTAAAAAATCTTTGTGTGTGTGGCAGGCTTAGCAGAGCACTTAATGTCATTTTGCAGCCGGAGTTCTCACTTCTACACATCTGCAGATAGCCTCTAATGTGTATTTGTATCGGTAATGTCTTCAGCTCTCTCTGCTTTCACATAAGCACACCTGCTTCCTCTTCTACTTAATAATCCAGTAGTGGTTGGCTGACAGATATAAACATTACTGCCACCTAGATTGGCAGGAAAATACTGTCATGTGTGATTGCCCTCTTTCTCCATTCAGACATGGTCATTGACACTGTGACCTCAGGCTGTGACCCCTGAACCATGACAGGTCAAGACAAAAACAGATACCTTTACAGCCCTACTTTTCAGTTACATTTTCTATTCTTAAGTTCAGCGAGTATTAAGATGGAACATGGTATGATTTTCTTACAGTGTATCATTTTTTCACAGAGTTGCTGCATCTTGAGAGTGTCAATATCACACCTTGTATGATATTGTTAGTTACCCTGTGATTCCCATCCCTAGAATTGAAGAGCCTGTTTTAGAGATATGCATGCACATATTTGGCTTAATTTCTCCAATGCATTCAAAAGGTCAAAACTTTAACCATGAAGAAATCAGAAAATGAGGCTGGTTGTTGCTAAAGCCAAAACTGTCACTGTTTACCTTCCTTAAGTCTTGTGTTTGTAAGCTGGGATTGTGTTGTCAATCTTCGGTAACACAGACAGATTCAAGGGAACAAACATTTCCACACAGTTGATTTTATTCAAAACCTGCACCGCCATTCCTGTCCTCCTCATTCTTACCCTGCACAACTTTGTCTTAAAATTTTTATACTTTCTAATGTCCGAGTAATAAATAATTCATGTCTGCGCCCTCATTTGTTATTAGGAGAAGGAATGATGTTGGGAGCTAAAAAAGAAAAAGACAGGTGGAACAAGACTGGAATCCTCGTTAGGACTTCAAATCTCAGCTGAGCGGTGTTCAGGAGTCATGGGAGAAGCGAAGGTTAAGTCTTCATGGAGAAAAATATGAGGGTGTTGTTCTGCTGAAGGAGCTCTTAGGGTCTGTTTAGTGAGAAGATTTGATTGGGAATGTGATCGAGGGTATGTGGGCGTGTTAAAGGAGCTTTAGATCACAGTGGATACATGCATGTGTGTGTGATTGTGTTTGAGAGGATAGAGTTTGACCTTGAGAGATGCACCAAGGGTTTTAAGTATGTCCTGTAAGGAGGGCTGCTGGCGGTAAATTGCTGGATGGGGATGGAGGTGAATGCATGGATAAGGGCACAACAGCCACAGCTATCACAATCTCAAAGCCCTAACACACACAATAAAACAGCAGTGTTCATTAAAGTGTTGAATTACAGTACCGAGCCTTGTTGTTGCGTCAGTGAGTGCAACTGAATTTAATGCTTTTGCTTCCAGTATCATTCAGCCAAACAGCATGAGTGAGTGTGAAATGTCACAGTTGGTTGTATGCGTGTGTTCACAGAGGCTGTGATGCTGTTAGGATGTTAGCTGCTGATGTTGTTGAAATGTATATTATAAAAATAAAGTGATCCTGTCAATAATGAACAGGTGGGCTTCTATCTCAGGACTAGTAACCAGCAGGTGGGAACTGCAACTTCTCCAGAGTCTCAGCCTCACTCACAGCTCCATTACGACCTCAGACCTTTCCTCCCCACCTCCTCTTTCTCACGCTGTTCCTCCTCTTTCACCCGCTCCCTCACGATAAATTATTCTCCCTCACACTTTCCCTGTTTTCCTCATTCTGCCCTTTCACTTTCCATTTGCTTACTTTAATTTACTCTCCCAGCTGCATTTTCTCAGACGTGACCCCCACGCCTCCAGATTCTGTTGTTTATTCTTCTGCTCTTGGTTGCTTTCTGTCCGTCCATCTGTCTGTCTCCCTCTCTTTCTCTCTCCCGTCTCTTCCCATCACAGCTGCTTTGGTCTGATAGGACTAACACTCATAATGAATTAGCATTTAGCTTTGCTTCATTATTCAGTATGACACAACCATCCCTGGAGTCATTCTCAATCTCTGTAATATAAACTCTCAGATTCAATTTGGTAATGATTGAATTTTTCCTTTGGAAATTTAAAAAAGTCTAACCTGCTGTGACATAAAAGGCCGTTTAAGGCTCATCTGTCCTCTTTTCTTTCTGTTACAGAGACCATGAACAGAGGCGGATCAGCCAGAGCAAATGTAGGCTATAAGCTGTGTTCATATAATATCCCTATTGTTACCAGCAATCTTCAAACCCTACCAAATCCATAATCCTACATTTTGATTTTAAGCTTTATTTGGCTGCCTATCTTTACAGGAAACACTGGAAACAGCAGATATATTGGATGGATTAGTAAAGAGGTAGGAGAGATGTTAATGCATAGCCAACTCTTAGGTAAATGGTTTATATCACTTAATAAATGTAAATGTTACTAACATGATATGTATGAAAGTTCTACATTTCTTCATCTGCTGAGTCGTGTCAGATATTCGTCACTGAGTGCTTACTCAGCAAAGATGACTAAATTCTACACGATCCTGCATGGCTCCATGACATCAATAGACTACTTTTGTTTCAGTCAGGAGACCCCTTTTAGTGGAGATGCTTACTGTTTAAAAGGGAAATTTGCATTCTGAGAAAAATAATCAAAGTTGTTGCGTGTATGACTTTTACTAATACACTGTAAAGTTTTTCGCTGTGAATTTACAATAAATTATTGGATAAGTTTTGCATGACTTTCACAGCAAGGATTACAGCAATATACTGTGAAAAGTACTCACAGCAATTTACTGTAATTTCACATCTGTAATATTACAACGCATTGTTGTAAAAGCACATCTGTATACTGTAACTTCACAGTTTCAATGACAAAGCAATTACTGTGATATTACAGTACATTACCGGGGAATTACAACCTTTTGCTGTACATCATTACAACAAGGCCCTGTACTTTTACAGTGTGTATTGTGAAAGTAATGCACAAGTTGACAGTAATTTACTATGAATTTACAATGTATACTGTGGAAGTCATGCAAAAATTGGCCAGTAATTTACTGTGAAAGTAATGTAGATGAAGTTTCCATTTACTGTGAATTTACAATCATTGTGCAATTAAAATCAAACCCCCCACCGCCACCACACAACTCTGAGGTAAAGTCAATGGTAGCCCAATGGCATATTTATTTACAAATAAAGGTTATTCAACATAACTGCCAAGAGATTCAAGAATTCAAGAAATTCAACTTCCTAGTCATAAACTTTCCAAAGCCATTTTAAAATGCAGAGAAACTGTGCAGAAACTTGCAATTCAACTACCCAGCTGTGTCACAATAACAGTAAGAGGATGGGAATGAGGCCTACATGGCAAGGTAAGAGAGGAAGGGAGAGAGCGATGAAGGGATGTCATGAAGGGGCCAGGCGCTCCTCTCAGTCTCAAACATCCTATAATCCACACGCAACAGCGTTGTACAAAAATCTTGAAATAAAAAAAGAAATACTCAAAACTGAGCCTGACAACTGCTGCAGCAAAAAAAAAAAAAAAACATGATGCCCACTCAAAGTCAATTAGTTTCCTCAAAAGGGTGCTCACATGAGGGTTCATTGTTGTCCGCTTCTTGGTCTTTGAGCCTCTTTCAGGATTGATGCCCAAGAAGCACCTGTTAATAAGCAAAGATAGTTTTAGTTTTAAATAGACTTATGTAATGCAGGCAGCATTTATCAAGGTGTTCACCTGTGCCTTTTCCCATAACACACCCTAATAGACTTACAATGCAAACTTGTTGGATCTTCCTCTCACCATAAAATTATTTTTAGCCATTTTTAGCCAGGGGGCCTCAGGTTAGGTTTGTCTTAGGCAAGGTGGTCTGGGCATCGTCTGTTGATTTTCTACTATAAGGGGCTGTATCAACGTGTGCCCCCACTCTATTTCAATTTCAGTTTATTTAGGATAGCCCCCTGAGATGCAGCATCTCGTTCAAATGCATCTTCACGCAATTGGCCACTTGGTAAATTAAACCAAACCCTGTTGGAAGTATGACAAACACATCCTTTTCAATAAAGGGTCTGAGAGCATTTTGTTCTGCTTTTAAAGAAAACTTGCGCTCAACTTCATTCAATACATTTGCATTTCACAATAGATGTTTCGAAATCACATAGCCCGCCCCAAAACAAAATAAACAGCTGTGATTGGACCAGTAGACTATAGACTATAGTCTACAGTTTAATGTGGATGCCTTTGAAGTTGCCACCAGAATTATGAGATGATCAGACTCATTCCCAATATTTTTTCGTCAGCTCAGGCCCACAGTCTCAGTCAAACGCTACGTCTAAACTGCAGTGCAACCACACACCACTAGTAGACCCTATAGCTCTTCTTAATGACTAGTCCAGTGTGACCTGTGATTCTTTTCACCGCTTATCAAGCAGCAATTGATGAAATGAATGATATTATTTGAAATGCACACATAAAAATGTGTAACTAAACCAATATTCACAATGATATTTAAATCAGGTGATACTTAATACAAGTTTAACAATATCAAGCATAAAATCATATTTATTTATTTATTTATTTTGTTTGTTTGTTTGTTTGTTTGTTTGTTTGTTTGTTTGTTTGTTTGTTAGGGACCATTGCCTATGATAAATCTTTTTTTTTTTTTTTTGGCAAACAGAAAATCTGCATCATCACAAACATTTTGTCAGACAGTGAGACGGAAAGCCCAGCTGACTGAATCATGAGTTTTCTCCTTTAATTGATGGATAAAAATTAACTCTTACATTTGTGCTGTATGATCATTCTGTCACTGAATCCCACACGGCTAACTTTGAGTGTTTTGAAAGGTTTTCACTTTAATCTCCTGCCATACATCCCTCTGTGTGACTGTGTAGTTGCATACATCTTCTTACTGTGCTTGTTGTGATCCTGGTTCACCTCCCTTCAGACGCCTCCTGCTCTTTGTGGCCCTACTTCTTTCCTTGCAGCTGATTTTGCATTTAAGTTGTTCCCACAAACATTTATTCATTTTTTGTTGTTGGATAGCTGAACAGCCGTCTGACCCTCACTGGGCCAGCTTAGCACTTCTGTTTGGGAAGCTTTGTTAGCCCTGTACAAGCTGTAACACCAAGCCAGCGTTTTAAGATTTACACACTCTGGAGGCTGTTTTTGGAAAGGCTCCATGTTTGTATCTGGACTGGGAGCTGAAAAAAGACAAAGATGCATTTATAAATTTAACCAGCTTAATTTAGCTGAACTCTGAGGCAGCTGTACAAAGTATTAAAGCAACTGACAGACACTAAAATCTCTTAGTGTAAGTCAGCGTGTCCTCCGTTCTTTTACTACATGTCAGGCTCAGGTGATTTTTACTGCACATATGTATGGAGCTCAGTCATGTGATGACACGTGGTTGTAAAAGGAGGTGAGATCATAACACCTTTTTTAGTTTGAGGGTGAACTTTGGCATCAGTGTCCTTGTTGGAAGGGGGTTTTGACCTTTTCCTATTCATGCCATAGACATTCACGTACAGGATTTATGTCAGGATTATTTATAACTTAAAAAATCTCACTTCAGGCCTGAAAATTGAACTTTCTTAAAGACTCATAAAATTCAGAGAAAAAGCTCCTTCCTTTTAATATGATCTGTGATAATTCTTAACATTATCTATGATTATGGGTGTGAGCACAGTCAGCCGGAGGAGAATGTTAACAGAAAAGGTGATTCGGTCTCTTGCTATCATCATCAGGATTAAGATATATCAAAACCACCATCTTTGTGTGTCTGCATGCTCATGCCCCTTTATCACCTGCACAGCTTGAATAAAGCCTTGTGCATCTAAATTTCATTAAATCTTCAGATGGGTCATGAAGTTTGTTGCTCTGCTCACCTGTGTTTCCTGTCGCTATGCAATGTTAATGTAGGTCTAAGAGATTACTCTCAGTGTGTGTGAGTATCTGTGTGTGAGGTGGTTTTATGTTACTTTCTCTATGTGTATGTGTGTTTACTGGCATATGTGTGTGAGCAAAATTGCCCTTGTGTCATTTCATACCCACTATAGTTAATAAAATGTTTATGAAGGTTAAATAGTATTACCTTACATTTTAATAATGCAACTCAATATGACCAGGACGCAGGATCTGATTTCCTTACACCACTTGTCTTCTTACTTCTTCTCTATGGCCTCCGCTTAGCACATTGTGCATAGTTGTTGTTTTAATTTGTGTTTTATAGAAAAGGCCTAAAGAAACAATAAGTACCTATAATTTTTGTGCTGAAATATTTAGATTAATTAAAAAGGTGGCCATTCCTATGCTATTTTTTTTCCTTAAACATCATCTCAAGTATTTCCTTGATTTTTCAAAGACAGAGAAATTTGTGTCTTGTCATGGAGGCTGCCGTAGGTTGCGAGTTCAATCACCAAACCTCAACTCTGTAACATGGAAACTCTCCACTATTGGCATGTCCAGCTAGTTAAGACCAGCCCTGGGTAGCTCCACCCACCTCTGCTGCCTCCTTCTCATTTCTACTTCTTGTTTTGACTTTAGGACTTAAGCATAATTACTGAACAGAAAATCACTGTTTTGTTTTCATTCATAAATTTCTCATAATGACAAAGAAATGCACTTAAAATGTCACCTCAGCATTTGCTAAAAATGGTTCCAGAATGTGCATGTGCTCTGGAAGTGACATTAGAGGCCAACAGTGAATACAAAGAGCCATTTTGAGTGTGTTTCTCTGATTGTTAACAATTTATTAATGAAAACAAAACAGCAGTTTTCTGATTAGTAAATATGCAATGCAGTTTTTATTGAAAAGTGTGTTTTCGAACAATTTAAAACGACAGGTAAAACGCAGAGATGGGCAGAGCTACGGAGCACTGAACTGTACCTGTCAAAGTGCTATTGCTTTGGTTGATAGCCCCCTGGTGGTGGACGGTTACATTTGTGCATGTAAGGGTGCACACACACTATGTAATCTGCACCACACCCAGACAAGTTTGACTCCCAGAGTCCAGTTTGTTTGATAGGTGTAAGTGCTTCATGCTGTGTTCAAGTACAGTTCACTTCTCTGGCTCTAGCAAGGTTGGAACTCATGCTTGAGTACAGGCACAATGTAGGTAGGGATGTGGACTGAAATCTGGTACCAACATGGTACTATTACCAGCACATCCGATACCAGACCAAGTTGCAACACAGACATTGATACTTCATTTTGATACCCCACCACCCCAATGCAACCCACTGTCACCTCTAATGAAAGGCAAGAAATACCTTTGGGAATGTGTATGAATCATGTGTAATCACTTAATTTCAGCTGAGCATTAATGTCTTTGAATGGTATTGCTCTCTGCAGTAATGTCTCTGCTTTGACCAACACGTTTACTTTATTGATTGTTTCTGATACAGCCAGTTTATGAATTCTGCTTGAGCTTCTTACATAAAGAAGTTACACCAGTTTCCTTTTCTCATCCCATGTTCTACTGGCATCTTTTAAAGATATTTCACTTTCATTTATTGTCCCGCTGGCTTTCAGCACACTTTGTCTCTCAAAAGTATTAATTCAGGCACTGATTAGGCACTGCCACCATATGAAAACTATCATTTTAGCACCAGCATAAGAAAAAAACAAACAATTCCCAACCCTAAATTTGGACATGACATCTAATGCAACCATTCCTCTCTCCTTGCTGAATTTAGAAGTTAGAGGTAAACGTTGGGTCTGGTTCTATATGAGGATAGGCCAGTGGGGGACAATCATGCTCCAACATGGTACAAAGCTGAGCCTAGTGTAAGGATGCTTTAAGATAGATGTTACTTTATATTGAGCTGATGACATTCTGTTATTTGAAACATTTACGCATCCTATTTGCTATGTGCTTCAGTTGTAACTAAGGATGTGACTCTAGTCTCTCAAGATGAGACGAGACAAGATTTTACACTTTTTTAAAATTTTGGAAACACAATACTACAAAATACTTCTAAAAGGCTGCATCAGTATCAAACTATTTCTCATCCTCTTTAAGTGCATCCATATTTAAAACACTCAAAAGAAATATTTCTGTCAATAACATGTGTGCTGTAATTTAGAGAAAAAGATTATTTTATTGTTTTGTGGTCTTTTTTTCTCATGTGAGCTTTGACAGTGTTGGACACGGCACACAGATAAGTGTGTGTGATAATGTGTGTGCGTTGGTGAACGAGTGTGTGTCTCTGCTCTGTCTGTTGTCAGACAACAAACAGGGCACACTTAACTGGAGCTAGAACTTCATTTTTTGGAGCCAACAGTGGACTCTAGGGCGCTCAGACAGAGTTTGTTTTGCTAAGTTTACCACTGTAGTAAATGGCCCGTCGCGCTATTCATGTTAAGCTTCTTTCTGATGATACACACAGCCAACAGCTGATGGATGTGTGAGTGACAGACAGTGAGAAGAGAAGGAGACACCGAACAGCTACTGAATCAAAGTTATAAAGTCACAAATAGCGGCACTATGAGCAGGTCTGCACGCATACACAAACTAAACAAACGCTGCATTCTCCTCACGGAGACGGCATAGGTTTCCAGCAGCAGCATTTCATCCTTTCAGACCGTTATGATAAAATTATTATGCATTGATAGGTCATGTGCGGCCCCAAGTAGCGCATGCGGATGAGGGGGTGGGGGTTGGAGCGGGGCTCTTGATGGGTTACGGATCAGCTCCGTTAATTAATTAGCTGTCAAACCAACAATTTTAAAGTGACTATGGGAGCTTTTTAATCTTTTTGAACTTGAACTTCCAGTTTGGTGTTGTTTAATATCAGGAGAGCTGCTGCTCCTACTTTCTGCGCAATATTGATCTCGCAAGATGGATTTTTCCTCGACGAGAAATCTCATGGCTTTCTGATCTTGCGAGATCTCGTGGTACGAGATGTTGTCACACCCTTAGTCGTAACACATACAACATATACTGTAGTGTTAATGACTATATGCATGTGTGTCAATTATTGTCTAAGGCCATCTGTAGAGCAGACCTTTGGGGGGGGGTGGCGTTGCTCATTAACCTTGACAACACGACTCCCAGGACTAAACAGAGAGATTGAATGCGTGTGGTTCAGTCTGTGCTTTCCACACATGAGGTCAGTCAGGCTCACTTTACGCTCCACTTTTCTCGTCTCCTCCTTCTCATCTGTCCCTCCTTCATCTGTGATTCACAGTAGTTGAGCAGCTTTCTGATCCATAAGGAGTCTGTTAATGAATGCTGTATTGCTATTGATTTTTCCCCTGATCCCTCAGTTTGTTCGAGTGCGATACAAACCATGTTTTCCTGCGAAGTCGAGAGCAGGGCTCAGCTGATAGATGTGATGAAGTGTTGTGCCCTGGCCCAGCAAATTGGATTTTAATGATTCAAGTATCATTTCTTGAACACTGCTCACTGCTGAAATTAAACTGTGCTGCCCTCTGTGAGGAGCCTGAGAGAAAGGGTCAAGGAAGAAATGTTTTTGGTTTTCAAAGTGAATAAGACCATTTTTTTCATGATTGTAAAAACTTTAATTTGCCATCAGACTTAAACTAACACTTAGAGACTTTTTTATTTCCACGTATTGGAATTAAAATATATTTTTGTAGGGATACCCTGATCAGGTTTCTTGCAGTCAATCACCGATAACTTGAGAGTGAGTTTGGTTGATCACCGATATGATGCCAATTCTGTTTTTTGTTTTGATATATTAGCTGGTTTAGTGGATGATCAGCCTACTTGGCTTTGTAGTGTACTGAGACTGTTCACAAGTGGAAGGGTGACCTGATTTAAAAAAAGCTCAAAAGTCATCCTTGTTCAGTCAACAAAATGCTTTTATTTTGTTTGGCAGAGCAGAACGAAAACCTCCCAAGGAGCAATGCAACAAGTATCCTACAGTGAGGACAACTGAATACACAATGTGATACACATTACTCTTGTAATGCGCATGAGATTTTTTAGGCAAAAGTACTTCAACTAATTTGGCATTGTGTGGATCTATCTGACTGAATAAACTGGGAAGAAAATAGGTAAGACAATGGTATATAACTTTCCAGCCATGTCTTTGGCTTTATATACACAGTGAGCCAGATCACAGCAACAACAGCTGCTTTATGGCAGCTTTGGCAACTGTAGGGATTACGGCTGAATGATATCGAAAAAATATCTAACTGCTAGGGATGCACCATATTGTTTTTTTTCCTATATCTAATATACTGGTATTAACAAAATAATTTCAGCCAAAACTAATACCACTACTGATATTTAGATGCAGTTTAGACCTAAAACTTCAATCCTAAAAACACAGAATTTAAAGTTTGAGGATGAACAAAATGACAAATTTCACTCCTTCAAACACACTTTAAAGTGTAATGAATCCTGATGTATAAATAAAATGACTTCAGCTGATATAGGTATATAGGTTTGTAGATATTTTATCTTAAATAAGCAACATAAATACAGGACAAGAAAGAATATCCAAACATAACATTAAAAGAAAGAGAAAGAAAGAAAATTGTAAAGTGAAAAAGAATGTACAAACAAAAAGACAATCCTCCCTTCAAAAGTGAATGATTTGGAAAATAATGATAATATTAGTCATAGCTGACTTTAGGCAAAGACAAATCATTTGAAAAGAATGACTGAAGAACAGCAAGATGATGAGGATGTGCACATCATACAAATACTAGCTGAAAGTAACCACATGAGCTTAAAGCACAAGTAGAAACTAATGGGACAGAAGACGGGCATCCTCGAGTCACACCTTGCTAGCCCTGTCAGCACTGGAAACAGTGTTTTTGTGATGATACCAGTGTGGAGAGGTTTAGCCTGCTCATAACAAAAGTGGAGACTACTTATATGAAGTTTGTGGAATGAGAGGGCTTCAATGAGCAGAAGAAATTTTTTGAGCTGGATTACAAGCCCCCATCACAGCTAGCGACATCTACAAGAGCAGAGAAGATGAGGAAGGGGCGGCAGAAGGAGGTCGGTTTGCAACATACTGATAATTTAGTTGTTATTACAGACGAGTGGACTTACCTCTTCATGCATGAAGTCACATGTTACTGTAAATGGGATTTGAACATATGAGGAGCATAAACGTAGTAGGCTGCTGGCATGTTCCTATATTTGGTTTTAATTTTTCCATTAAAAAAACAGTCATGAGGTAATTCCATTACACTACTTGGACTACAAATTGGCAGTAAAACACAATTAACACCAACAATGTGTCCCTGTGTACACATTCTCTTTTCATAAACAGGACTCATATGTGGAGATTATAAATGTTAAGAATGCAAAGCCAGCTTTCAAATGTCAGTCAACGGCTGCTTTACCTGTAGGAATGATATTCAAAAATAGGTCTCCTGAGGAGAATTCTGTACAATGGCTGCATTGCTCCATTTTCTTCAAACAAAATGAGGGGGGAATTTATGACGAGGGAGAACTCAGACTAATTTTTCTCATAATGTAAAACAATATCAATCCATTAATCTGTGAATATTTTCTCACATTGGAAATCCTCCATGCAGCAGTGGGTGTAAATTGTTTGGGTGAATGTAGATGGTGAAATTTCTGTAATGTCCTTCAGCATTGACCCTCTATTCTTTGACACACACAATCATATTTGCACACATACATTTTGCTCAGAGGGAGCACAGATTCAGACGTTATTTCTGCCTCACTGCTACACAAACAGGCCTGCAGAAGCCCGGGGACAGTTCACCATTGCTATGGGTGTGCACACATACATACTGAGACCGACACACACTCATTCACCCGGGCACACATGTGCGTCACCCTCCCTCCAGGGCAGAGGCATGTGGAAGTCACTTGGGGAAGCCAGCACATATGTGTTGGTTTGTCCTTTATTTTTGTCACATATAATAAAAAGGCCAACACTTGAGTCTCTGTGAAAATGTGTTGAGTATGTATTTGAGTTTATGTAAAGCTGAAGGTTAGCGACCTCTTTGAAATTAAATCACTTTTTGCTTGGCTACTTCTGCCGTTTACACAACAAAAGTCCATTTAATCATGTGCTCCATTTATGTTGACCTCCATGTTTTTCACCACTTTTAAATCAGGCTGAGATATGTTGCCCTACAGCAAGACAGTAACAAGACTATATAGCATATGAGGATGTACAGTATTTAAAAGAGAGGTTGCATTATTCAATAACTTAGAAAGATGAGAGAATGAGGACAAGACTATTGTTACCATGCATGTTAGAGATGTAAAGAGGGTGAAAAACACTCTGTAGTTCATAATCATCACAAAGTTTCAGCCTGCAGAGGTTCAGTTATTCAGTATTGTGCCTGTTGAGCCAGGTTCTACATAGGAATAGACTAACTAGCCTTATAGCCTTATAGCCTTTTCCTGTACTGGACCCCAGCAAATGTATGACAAACAGTTAAAAAAGTTTGTTATTTCTGGTAAAAGTGCCATTTCAACAAGGTTGTGTTAAGCCGGGAATACAGTGTGCGTTTTTTTTAGCATTCTGTAACAGTCATGGTGTAATGTCAGCTCCCACTGTGTGACTAAATCATTTACGATTCACGACCATCGCACATGATATATGTGCTCTCACAATACAGTCCTATGATGATGCATGACCTGAATGCTGTCACTGTGTGAATGAGG
This sequence comes from Cheilinus undulatus, assembly GCF_018320785.1. Taxonomy (NCBI): domain Eukaryota; kingdom Metazoa; phylum Chordata; class Actinopteri; order Labriformes; family Labridae; genus Cheilinus; species Cheilinus undulatus. Next base: position 29,291,755 of record NC_054877.1, read on the forward strand.
CTGGGCCAATGGAATTTGAAGGAGGCTGAAGACATACAGTCTCATTTTCATGCTTCAGGTGGCAAGAAACTGCGATTAAATCACTCTCGCTGTCTCTCTCCCACAAACAGCAGCACCCGCAAACACAACTAGCAACTAAATAATAACAAATATTTGGTGTCTGCTGGGAGGCCTATTTCCTGCTCGTTTATTTCCTGATTTGTAGTTGTGAAGGCACGTCTAAAAGTAACTCCTGCTGTTTTCCTGGTGAATTAAGATGCTGCCTGACAGTTTACAAAGGAAAAAAATGCCCCAAAGTTGTGGATCCTGCTCACAGTTCTGCTGTCCCTGTGTGATTGTGTGCAGTCATACAACATGGCCCGACAAAAGATGCATAATCAGGTTGAAAGTTGAGCTCATAAAAATGTTTGAATCAGCTGAAAACTGCTGTTTACACCCAACTTAAGAGAACCTCCCAATTTATTGAGCTTACCACAGTAGCTTTTGCTAGCTTGATTGTGGCTTCATAATTAATCTCTGTTTTGTAGTTAAAGCCTGCTTGATCTTTCACACACTGAAATATCTTTAAATCATAATCAATTTTAAAAAGGTGAGGCCCCAGATTTAATCTTATAGTGTGTGATGAGTCTCAACTCTTCAATGGTCAAACATGACTTTAGAGCAGTATATCTGCACAGTATATTTGGTTTCAGTATTTGGTAAATTCATTAGGGGAGCAATTTCAAACATATTGTGGAAATGTGTGGTATTGCCATCAATAAGTTGGTTCTCCATATCTGACTAAATGCCTAGTATTTACTATTGTTGCCACAGCTATGCTTAATGTGAGAGTAAATTCAGTGAACTCCCTGAATTCATGACAGCCCAGACCTCTACAGATGCAGATAACTCTTTGTTGAGTCATGTTTGTGCTGTTGTCGGTCATCCTGACTAAGTGGAGAGTCATCATTTGACTGTACGCCATGCTGCACTTTTCCTCCAGATACACAAGTGTACAATTAGCAGAGACTTTACGCAGGCGACCCATCTCTATTTCATCTATCTCAGACTTGTTTCGTTTTTGTTTAATCTCTGCCAACATCTTCTCTGTAGGGGGAGCCAGGAGGGACAATTAGGTGAGATCAGACTCTTCCTTTTTATAGAGGGCAGATTTGGAGGGTGTTGTTGCCAATGCACTTCTTCCTGCACACCTGGCAGAGATCTGAACTCTACCGATTGTCCTTTTTAGCTTGGCTCATGAGCTTGCGTGACTGTGAGGAGCCGAGTGTCCCCTGACTCAGTGGGTTTCAACGGTTTGTTAAAGTGACTTTTTTGTTTCGGAAGGACAAAAGCCTGGAGCCAGTTTCTCCTTCTTGTCTCTCCTGCTTTTGATTATTTGGAAACTTATTTTCAGCAAACTACTGTATTTGCCCAATTGCAGGGAACAGCCCTTTTTCCCTACAGCTGTTTTTGGTAGAGAGCTTTGTCATGATAAACATTTTATCAGAAAAGTTCTGTTGGTAAAGTTTCCCTGACATATTAAGTCAGGTTAAAATGTAGTTTTCATTTATGCAACCTTTGCGTCTTCAAAAATAAGATTTTGTGTCCTGCTGCTTTTTGTTTTAGAGATTCTCATTGACATGCATGATAAAGCCAGATGCATACGATCGTCTCTGGTGTATGTTGTGAGATTTGAGTTGGTTGTAGCTAAGCCAGATGTAGGAGATAATACCAGCTTTATTTATAGCTGGTTCTCTCAGCTAATGCTACCTTTGTAGGAGGCTAATAACTTAAATGTGCTATAAATAGACTCAATCTACCACTCATCAGTTTAACTTATTGTCCTTGAATACACAAATGTCTGCTCCTTGAATGATTCTCTATACACCCTTTTACGTCATCTAATATATATACAGTATAGACCAGTACACTCAAGTGTTTGATTTACTCTTTCCTCCTCACTCTGTCTGCTGCACTCTCTGCTGATCCTGGGTTAATATGCTGTGTCAGCAGCTGCTTCACATGCGTGGATTTTTACTAAGAACCTACTCTAACATATTTATCTCCTTCTTATCCGCCTCCATAAAAGTCTTTGTTTCTAAAGCCTTATTTCCCTTCTTTTTTACGTTTTTCTCCCTTGGTTCACCCTTTCAGGCAGTCACAGCTTGACCTGAGCCATCAGCTGTGCCTAAGCCCCCTCCTCTTCTATCTTTTCTTTCCCCTTTTAAACCATAGAGTCATGAATTTATTATGTGAATCAAAATAGAGCAATGACTCTTTGTCCCCCATCCCGGCATGTCATTGGTCTAGAATGAATAATTCAGCCACAGTGGTTGAAGTCAGATCAGTGAGAAAAAGAGAATTAGTTTGGAGCTGCCACCATTCAGGCTATTTTGGAAACAGCGAGCTGTCAGCGTATTTCCTGCAGCGCTCACTCTTTCTTCTCTCTGTCTTCTTACTCCTGCTCATTCCTCCCACCAGCTCACATGAAGATGGAACCGATTCTTCCTTGTCTTCTCTGTCCTTGGGTGGGATGCATGAGAAACAGATAAAACAGGATTGGTGCTGGGTAAAGTCGTCCTCAGTCTTTGTGTTTATTCTCTCTCTAATGCTTTTGGAGTGCACTTTTTGTTATGTCTCTTCTTTGTATTCTTTCCATATGCTTGTAGCTAGATTTGTGCATCTTTCAGCACCCTTCCTGAAGGTTGTTGTCAGAATGTAAATGGTGTTTATGGCCGCTCTATTGCGGAGTTTTGCTGAACAGCTTTGATGGTGAGACATGCAGCAGGCAGTTTATTCCAGCAGCTTTCCTCCTCAAAGACAGCCGTTGAACTTATCACAGAGCCCCCTCTGTTTCATTGTCTTTGATTCAGGCTTCATTTTTTCTGTTTTGAGTGACAGTTGTTGAAGACCCCATGACCAGTTTCAGAAATTGGCGTTTTGCATTTATTACTTTTGTGATGAGGAAACCACACCAGAGAGACTAAAGTGTTCATTCCTTTATACCAGGGATGCAGAATGGTGCAGCAGTTGAACCACATCTGATGATTTTTTTTTACTTTTGACCAAAATTGGATGATTCCATGACCACAAAAGGGGATTACAAAGAATCATCAAACAGTCAGTCACCTACATTTGTATGAACATCGCATGAACAAAAACAGATATACCAGCTCTGCACACAGGAGGTCAATAATTCAGTCATTTTAGGATGCACAATGGCAGAGCAAATAAGGCAAAACAAGTTTCATAACATCTTCAGGGGAGCAACATTGGGATTTCAAGTATTTCATACTCACACATCCATACATTATCTTCATGAAGGCTAAAACACAGACTAACAAGCTCAGCTGAACTTAAGGTAAACTATGTGGTTAATTGGGATATAAATGCTATAATGACAGACATAGCAAATGATCTCACTGCCCTGCGAGGGCACAACTGAGGGTCATTGAGAGGTCAAATACCCAAGATTCTGAGCATGATCTTCACACAGACAAAAACATATACACATAATCTCCATGAACACATAAGGTCAATCATGCGGTTGGATTCCCACACATAGATGCAAATGCACACTCGGATGATTATTCCCTGCCTCCTGGGGCATCATTGAAACTCTCCAGCCGCGACCTCGCTAAGAGGAAGAGAGGGAGCGGGATAAGCATTAGAGGGAGCAAAACTGAGCGATAGAGGGAGTCCTTGAATTTTAACCAGATGTACCCCAGGGAGAACTCCCATCATCCCTGTGTCTTCAATGCCAGAGTCCCACAGCTTCCCTCAGGAGCTCAAGGACCCTGACTGCTCAGATATTCTCTGAGGGAACCTCTTCTACTTTCCATCTCTTTTTGCAGCTTTTTGGGAGAAAAATCATTTGATGAATCAGAAGCAGAAGGTTTCTCTTATCCTGGTTTTAGCGCTGGATAATGACATTCCTCCAGCGGTAGCTGATTCTCCCAGAGCAAGCAGGGAGTGTACCAGAGGATGAATGTCACTATTGGTTATCGGTAATGTGATCAGGCTTCTAACTACATTTTCCCTATGGTGGTGTTAGCTTCAGTGGAAGTCTTCTGCCATGTGGATCTTAACAATTAATTGCACTGGCTGAGATTTAAACAAAACTTACAATTATTTCAGGAACTGGGCATTAACTGAAACCTGACACACCTAAAAGATTGTTTCACATTTCCATTGTATTGAATATATATTTCACATCAATCTGGGTATCGCCATGTACTCTGTATTTAGAAAGGTCAAAACCTTTCTGTCACATTCATTACAGTCAATTAGAGCAACAAAACATATGATCTAGTAGTCAGTGGTGTACACTTCATAATGGAGGTTCAATAGGCAGCTGTTATTTTGATCACTATCAGTGGATAAAGTTGGTGAATTATAAACATCTGCTACACTGACTTCACTACAGCTGCTGTTCTTCATTGTAGAGGACAAAAGGAAAAGTTTTTTTTTTTTCAGATCCTCTGAGATCCAAGTAAATTAAAATAGTCTATCTATAACCACTGAGCTATTATGAATACAAATACAGTAATATTAACTCTGTAAACTTGAAATCCCTTTCTGTTGTCCCTCTTGCTGTTGTTTTTCACATGTTTCATGTAAAATTGTTTTCACTTTTTGAAAGAATGACTTTTGCTTTACTTTTGCATTAAACAGCACCGCAGCCACTGTTTGGCTCACGTCTTTAGAAAGCATAAAGTGCTGCTTATGATCTCCAGATGAGAAGTTCAGGGAAACTTTGAGCTTACAGTGTCATTTAGTGTTGGCTGGGATGACACAGATTAATCACTGTTGTTGTTAACTGCTAATTAATGTGGTGTCGTGTGTTGATGAAGACCAGTGTTCCTGCAGTGCTTTACCTTCTTACAGCTTGCATGACTCATCCAACTCCTGACTTTCTGGTGTTTGAAGAAAACTGGGGGGGGAACTTTGGCTGCCGTACCGGAGAGTTTTTGCAGCTAGTTTACAGCAGCTTTTCTGACCTCATTTAACATCGCAGCCTGGATCTTTGACTAACTGTGGACTTAGAGAAGAAAGTCAAAAGTTAAAATACACTTTTAAACAGTTGTTTAAGTCGTTGTCAGATGAAGTCCCGGAGCACTGGGCTCTTGACAAACTGAGACCAGCCAAAGCAGCACTTAGCTTGTGTTAAAGCCCCAGGCAGGCTGACAGAGGCAGCACACTGACTTCGTTGTGGTGCAGCCGTCAAACTGTGAGAGGAAAGAACATGTTTTTGCCTGCTAACCGTGCTTATTTTCAATGGCAAGAGTGGGTGACATTCAGTTAGTTACCTGGCTACACGTAATACTAGAGCTAAACGTGCTATTGACTAGACTGAGCCTGAGCTGTCCGTCATAAATCACTTGCTCTGTCAGCAGTGGGAGCTGCCTCGCGTGTGCATCACAGCACAATGTAGGCATTTAAACCAGTGATGATGGTGTTGTAGAAATCCATTCCGTGAGAAAAAAATTTATCAGTGACAGTATTAATACTGGTTTACCGCCCACCTCTAAGCACCAGTATCAGAAAAACCCATATGATACCCAACCCTCGTTATAGGTCTGAGTACAAACTTGTTTTGGTTGAGTGAGGCGTGCGCTGCATCATGCAGTGTTACAACTGCCGCCATCTACTGGCTATTATGTTAACTGCTTCATTGGGGATATATTTCTTAAAACCATATAGATTCTGTAAAATCTGTATTGATGCGTGTATCAGCAAGGTCACATCATATCAGGGTATGTGGTTTTTTTAGTCCCAGCCTACTCTGACAGACATGACAACTGGTCAGTCCACCTGCTTTGCAAGGTTACTTCAGCTGACTTCTTTGAGATCTTTACAAAAGCATATTTTGCATTAAAGTTTGTCCTTGACCTTTGAAAGCTTAGTAGTTGAGGAATAGATTTCATTAGGAACTTTTGATTGTATCAAATATATTGATGACCTTTGAGAGTTTTCCTCCTTCTGCTGTTTCTTTGCACAACTTACCTTTGGTCTTATCCTTAAACAGGGAATGATAAATCCTTCTGATGTTTCCAGCAGAACTGGGAGACTCAGTCTGATTGTGTGGTGCAATGAATAAACTTGAATAACAACTGACTTTTTTATACATGTGTTTTCTACTTCCTCAGCCCACCTTTTTGGCATTGAGCAAGTACTTTAAAAGACAAAAAACAAACATGCAGGTTTAATGTAGTAATAAAGTTTTTTTATTTTTAAGCATTTTCCCTTAAAGATAAATTCATATAATCTTGGGTAACACGGTCTAGAAACCTACTCCAAAAGTTCTTCTCATCATTTAGTATAAATATTCCTGTCTGAATGTTATATAAAGGTTTAGGTTATAGCTTTAAATGTTGTAGTGCCATATTCAGAACATGAGAAATGACTAAGAACGCTCTGAACTGCCAACAGAAAATCTACTTATATAAACAAATATTGCAATCATAAAGGGAGATTTTTCTGAAACAAACATATATCTTTAAATCACAGTGTGAAATGTTAACAGCCTGAGATTGGTATTTGCTGGTCATGCCATTTACAAAGCTATGGCTGATTTCATGCCAGGAAGGCACAGCATTATCATCAGCTGGTGAAATAAACTCTTGGCATTTAGTGTTTGCTCTGTATTTTCCTACTTTTAGCTTAAAGCACACCTATATAGAGGTAATCAGTAACCAGTTTGACATTTTTAGAGATTTCTAGTGATGTGTCCATATCGCTGTGGTTAGACATTAAATGGAAAAAATGGCAGAAAAATGCCAGGGGAAAAATTTGGCCATAACAATGAAAATAAAACCTATGTTTAATGGTGATTGAATTTCCTTGTGTTGTCAAAGATAGTGTGCAAAAGTATGCTGGCAGGCAAAAAGATCACATTGCTTCGTCTCTAGATATTCTGCTGTCAATCAACAAACTACACTTGAACTTTCCACAAACCGATATCACCCAAAGCTCTTTCTGTCTAGTCCCTTACCTGCCTTTTTCATCATGTTACCTTCTTCTAACTCCTCCAACATCTCGTATTTGTTCAACAGCTTTCATGACCTTTCCAGGAACTTCCTCCTCTGTGATCCCTCCTCCTCCTCCTCCTCTCAATGATCTGTTTTCTCTCCACCACCTTGCTCTGCGGTGTTTACAAAGCCTTCACAACCACATGTGTGTATACATACAGGGTGTATCTGGGTTTGTGTCGGTTGTTTATTCTCCGGTGGGATCTCTGGTGAGAAGAGGATTCAGGAAGTGTGATGATCACTTCATGTGTGATGAAGCATCATCTTCTTACACACAGACACACACATATGCCGTGATGGTGTTGTACAACCACAAGCTGAGCGGTTTTATCAGTGCTGAGGGATTGTCGCCTTTGTTTCCCCAGTACAAAGGATCCGTCTCTCTCTATGTCCCTCTGCTTTCTTTTATTCCTCATCTACATCCTTGTCATTCTCCTCTCCCCTCCCCACGTCAACCATTTTTTCACCTCTATTTCTCTGCGTTTTTCTCCCCCTCTTTCTGCCCCTTCATCCCCACATCTGAAACGGTGGCGACAGCTCCCATTGGTTGCATTACCAGAATCACAGAAAAAGGCAGCCAATAAGCTTTTGGGCTAACAGGGTCACTATTATCCATGAAGCAGTGCAATTACTCTGCCGTCTACATCTCTGCCATGTATGCATATGTAATGCTTTCCCCTGTCCTTGTACCTATATTGCACATTTTCACTGTAGGAGAAAATCCTTCTGGGGAATATGGTTAATTTAACCAGCTTGATTTAAAGTGAAGGGTAATTTTCTATGCTGGTGATTTGATGTCAAGTTTTCAGTTATCTATCATACATTTCTCGCAGCATTCAACTGTCAAAAATATAGTAACAAACTGTGCTGGAGTCTGGGTACAACACAACATACATCTGCAATGGGTTTATGCATTGGGGTCAAAAATATGTATATGTATTCATCGTAAATTCTCCCCATGTGGATCATGTGAAGCATGTGAATGCTGCTCTTCAAAGGCCTGGGAAGGAAAGCTGTCACACTCCTCCCCCACCCCCCTTCTGTTCTGCCTCCAACTCATTCCTTTTTCTCCATGTTTACTCGCCTCACAGACAGTTATATATTTGTGCCACGTACCAGTCAGTCAGTCACTCAGGCTGTGTTTCAGCTGTGCAAATGACACAAGTCTTCCTCTTTCTTCAGAACACAAATGTGGCCTTTTCACTCAACTAAATGCCACTGATACCTTTCTGTTTAGAGAATATTTAAAATACTAAAATTCAGGCATCAGACAATCCCTCACCATGTCAGCATGCAAGCAGCGTCAGGATTCCCGGGCCTCTCTCGTGGCATCTGACTGCGCATCAGTCCTAATTTGCATCATTAGAGTCTCTCAGCTGTGGAATAGCTTTGACCTTCCTCAATCATTAGTGACAGAAAGACAGAGCATCTCTCTCACCGCTCTCCGTCCTCTGTCATCTTTTAAACTCTTTCTTCTGTCCTTCATGTCCATCATCTCTTCCCCTGATACCAAACCATCCATCCCTCTTGCTGTGGTCATTTTATTCAGCTCCACACTTATCTGTTTTCAATCTTCTCCATTCAGGTTCTTTTATCGCACGTAATTCTCCACCCATGTGATTGGCGGCAGTGTATCTGGGGGGAGCTGGCTGTCTTTGGTGCAAATTCCCTGTTTGGCTTGCACCTATCTAACGAGCCAAAGAACTGAATTAATTTCTTTTCTTCTCCGTACCGGTGGGATATGAACACACTCCTCATACACACACTAACTCACATGCTAAGCTATACTGGTTGAAAAAGTGGCCGCTGCCTTTCAGGTGAGACGTCTCAGGGGAAATGTTTTTGCTTCACAGCAGTCACCCACCTATCATCACAATTTGCTGCTCTGTTTGGCGCTGAAAAGACGACGTGACTCCACTTCCCAATGACCAACCTATGGGATTACCCCCACCATTTTGTTACCTAGAAATTCATTAGCCTTTAGAAAGGAAATGACACTAGAAATGAACTCCCATCACATCCTGTCTAGAGCCTGGTAATCAAAGCGGTGAAAACAGAGTCTCATGTTTGCACGAGGCAACAATATGAGCTCTAATTTTTCAGCACCACTCACAAAATACTGTACATGTAAACATAGGACAGATAAACACACTGAGAGCATTCCAGAAATACGAGGAAATACCATCGAATAGAGCTCATGGCGATGACCAAGCCTTTTAAAGCATGTGTGATATAATTAATGAGTCATTTCAATCCATGCCAGTAATAAGGCCACACATTCCCAAAGGGCAAGACTAATTCAAGACTGTTCAGTCACTTGTCAGAGTGTGTGTTGCTCAAAGTGATTGGTGTCTGCATGTGTGAAATTTTTTCTAAGACGGGTCAAGTTTGATTAAAAAATGTTATCTCTCTGCTATTTTTAACCCTTTCCCTCTGACTTGGGTCTTGTTAATTGTAATGTGTGCGTTTACTGGTTCATTACTCTTCAGGACAAACAATTACAACACATAATGCTTTATTCCCCCAAATACATTTATGAAAAGCCATGCAAACTCTGGCTTATAGGCACAATTTGCTTTTTGCAGCTTCAGCAGTGAGTGTAGCAGACTTAATGGCTCATAAGTCCTCTATCTGCCTACCAGCTGGCAGATCTCCAAACCTGTGATCTACTGAGCAAGCTCTTCATCACCCTACCAAAACTAGAAAAGCACTCGGAGAGCACAGACCTCCGCCATTAGCCCTATCTCTCACTAGTGAAGAATCCTTTAAAAAATTCCTGGATCCGTCCCCATGTGCCCTCCCACCACGGCATTCGCCGATTACTCCCTCCCCAGGGGGTTGGACACGCGGTGAGGCAAAGCATTGGCTTCACTATGTGTGGACTGTCATGGCGGAAGCATTGCCTGCCGGTGCCAACAGATGCACTGACAGTCTCGCCCATGGTCTCACTGGACAACTGGAAGTCATGGCAGGGGGTAAATATTCCTCTATTCCTCCCAGCATTATGAGTATTCTCACTACAATTCGCTGTCTTTCTCTCTGTTATGCTCTGACTCTTCTCCTCGACTTGGCGTGCATCTTTCAAACTCTACAAACTCTAGAACTTTGAATAGAAACACACCCAAAAATGCTGCTGGGATTGACGTTACTCATGTCCGCCATCTCCTGGTGTAAAGTGGTAACAACTCAGACATCTGCCATTAGCCCTATCTCCCAATAGTAAAGAATCCTTTAAGAAATTCCTGAATCCAGACGGTGATCCGGATCACTCCCAAAATCTAATCAGTTCTTCCTTATGCCATTTCTGACATTTCCTGAAAATTTCATCAAAATCCATCCACAACTTTTTGAGTTATGTTGCTAACAAACAAACAAACCCACCCGATCACATAACCTCCTTGGCGGAGGTAGAAATCTCTGTTTTGTAGCATGTACTGTATGCCTGTGTAATACAGACTGACATTCATATTTGCTGTACTCAATTCTTAGCAGAGAACAGAGGGGGTTTTATACACAAAAAACACTGCAAAAGTTATTGCTATTAATGCTCAGTAAGTGCGCAATAAATCCGTCTCTAAAAGAGGGAAAGTGCTGCACATTCACAAATTTTGTGTTTTGTTGTTGTTGTCATCATGATCGTGCCTTTATATCACATGCAGGTGCACAGTGATTACTCCTCCCTGTCATCAACATCGTGCAGCTGTGTAATTCACTGGAGATATGAATATAAAAATGCTTGTCTAGCTCACTCTTGTCATAATTAAAGGGATACTTCAACATTTTAGCAAATTCGCCCATTGCCATAATTCCTATAGTCTTAGTAATAGGTTTGTTTCCTTTAGTTGTCGGTGCAAGCTGTTTTTAGATCTGGGGGGACCGATATACCAGCTGCACAGCTAACGCTATGGAAGCAGACAGAATTTTTTGCTTTCCCTCATCAAACTCATCAAATACACAATCCAACAACTCCAAAATGCTCTCATGGACAAGTCATGACCTGCACATTCACCACGCTATGGAATAATCATGGAACATTACTGGACGGAGATGTTTTAAAGTTGAATGCAAAGCTGGAACTACACTCCAGACATGGCTGCTGCACTGTGTCACTCCACCTAGTGGTTTACTCAAGAAATAGTTCTGAGTATTTGCTTCACATGTCATAATGTTACATAATTATACGTTACTATTTCATAGGGTGGTGAATGTACAGGTCACAACATGTCCACGAGAGCGTTTTGGAGTTGTTGGATTGTGTATTTGATGAGTTTGATGAGGGAAAGCAAAAAATTCTGTCTGCTTCCATAGCGTTAGCTGTGCAGCTGGTATATCGGTCCCCCCAGATCTAAAAACAGCTTGCACCGCCAACTAAAGGAAACGAACCTATTACTAAGACTATAGCAGACCTGCCAACCTGTACACATTTTGCGTAGCAGGTAGGCAATTGGCTGTTAGCTTTGTTAGACATTAATGTAGGGCTGTAATTTAGACTGTTTTTCAGGTACTTGAACTTACTCAGCATGTGTTTTGGTTACAGCTCTAAAAAAGCATGTAATCAAAATACACACTCAGGTACTTTAACTTACTGTGCGTGTATTTTGGTTACATGCTTTTTTAGAGCTGTAACAGACATTTTATATATTGTGCTACAGGTTTCAAATTTAAAAGCCTCCCATGGACAGGTGTTGAAAATTAGCGCTTTGCTAGAAACACTTACAGCAGTGCATCGGGGACCTGTGTGTGATTAAATGTCACAGCATCAATGTTACTGTGTGCTAAAATCTGTGAGAAATGCCACACGACACAAGTGGTGCTCAAAATATTTTGCCAAGGTTGGCAGGTCTGCTATAGGAATTATGGCAATGGGCGAATTTGCCAAAATGTTGAAGTATCCCTTTAAGATATCTACTGGAAGCAATTATTTTTCCATGAACAAGAAAGCTTCTCCAGCCTTGGATTTTTCATGGATATCACGTGGAGCGCAGCGCATCATGCTTAAAAATGCAGCTGGAGAATGGGAGACTTTTCAAAAAGTTGCTTGGATTTCTCTTTATCATATATCTTCTCCTTGGAAATGACTGTATATATTCTTGTTTTTTTTTTTTTTTTAGTTTTTACACTTAAATCTCAGTCTGAGGTCTCTGCCGTCTCCTCCATCAGCCGATAAGCCTGATTTGCAGCCACTGGAGGAGGCAGGAGTTTGGCAGGCGGAAGTTTTTGTGTTAAATCATTAAAAAGATCGATGTAAGTCTAATTAATTTTCAAGAAGCAGATAGATGTGAAAAATTAAAATAGAAACATTGTTTAGAAAAGGTTCTTCTTTACATTATTTGGCTGCGCTCAAAAGTAGGAAGAGCTGTGCTTTACGGGATAATCCACGAGAAATTCAAGACTATAGGAGCTGAATGTGTCAGTGAAACATTAATTATTCTCAGCAGATATCTTTGTTATAACTAGACTGATCTAGCAAAGCATTTTTGTGTATAAATGTGCCATAAAATTTTGTTGCAATATCTAGTCTTCTTTAATGCATTGGGATGCCATAGTCTATTCAAAACACACCAGACTTGATGGTGCTGAATTTTAAATAAGTAATAATTTACCATTTCACCCAACATGTGGAAAGAAAGACAGATGGACAGAAAGCACAAAGACAGAACGTAAAGGACGCAAAGCCTGCCAATGCTCTGTATACCTGTCAGTTCAAACTGTGATGTTTAAAAATCCTCTGCAGTCTGTGGACACAAACTGACCCTTGTCGCGTTGCCAAAGAGTCCTGGAAAAGCTGGAAATGTACGTACAGTTTGTGCAGAGTCCTTACCTTCATTTCCACATACAGCGACCACGCCGCGATCCGCCGGCGAATCAACTGCAGAGCACATCGTTCCCTCTCTTGTCTATCAGAGCAGTTCCACTGCCCACGCTCCAGACCAGCAGCGGTGCGTCCCTGGAGTGCTACTCCACTCCCCTTCGTTCGAGATATGCTGCAGGTCTATTTTCAGTGCCAACTACTGCTAAACCGATCAATTCCCATCGATCAGAAAGTGCCAAACAGTAAGTCACAAGTACAGAATATCTGGTTCTTTCAAAGCACAACACAATGACTGCAATACTTCCAATCGTGAATCATAAACATATCAGTATTACGGCCCATCCTGCAGCAAGAGCAAAGTCCGGGAGGTCAGTGGGCTACAGAGTTATAACAGCATCAATTGACAAGGAAAAATTACCTTTTGAGGACATTTAGCTGAAGAATTTTACATAAAACCCCAGATCCTTCAAGCAAGCGTTAACCTTTTAACTTCCTAATGGACTCACTCAATGGCAAAAGCAAAAAATATCATTGACTTATTCTGGAATGGATGATAAATTAACCCCAAAAAGGTAAAATAGTCTGCTGTTGACATACTATTCCTGTGTGAAATCACAGTTTCCCATGATCTCTGCTCGCTGATCGGGGCTGTGCGCCTCGGCACAGCGCTATAGACACACTTCAGTCGAAACAAACCTTCGGTGCTCAGCAAGGTCGTTGTATGTGGGAATTACAGGTTACTCTCTGTGGATTTTTTTTTTTTTTTTTTTTCTTAATTTTTGTTTACCTTACATTAAAACCCTGCACTGTTACATCAGTATAATGCTGTCATTACCATAATGCCACAGTCTGTGTGCAAAAGATGTAGCACTGATACCTTTCAACACCACTGCATCATCCTCCATGAGTTTCACGCCTCGCATCATTTTTTACGGCACGTTACGTTGTGGCATCAGTGAAAGTTGGTGCTTTTAGTCACAAAGCACAATGGCCGTGCTTAAACCATGTGCAGATGTGGGTATTGGCTGATTTAAGCGATGCCTGGAGGCAGATAATCTTCCTTGAGGAATTTTTGTAATCAATTGACTCGAATTCCTCAAGTAATCATTTCAGCTCTATAAGGAACCATTTTGAGTTTGAGGAGTCATACCTAAAACAATGCAAACTTGCTGAATTTATTACACTGTTTGACTATCTTTCAAGGAGACATGAAAATGTGTTAAATGATTTGAAATCCACACACATAGTGATGTATAAAATAGGCGTGATACCTGTTTCATGTTTAGGATTTTTCCCATTATCACAGCCCTATTAGAGGGCAATTATACATGTATGTTTTATGCATGCTTGAGTATGTTGATGTTTTTTGTTTGCCAGTTAGTTGTGACACAAGTTATCAGTTTAGATTTACCAGACTTGTTTAGGTTAATGTTTGGGTGATTTTTTGGGGATGTTAACCAATCTGATCCCATTTTTAACTCCAGAATTTTAAAAATGTTTGCTTACTCAGCCAAAATGGCTGCAGTGCCGGGGTTTTATGTTAACACAGTAACTTTTGACCCTCAGGATCACGTGACTTCATGAAGAACTGGAGGGGAAAGTCACATTTTAGAACTAGTGGGTGCGTGAAAGTGTATTTTATGACCGAGAGTCGACTTTACACCTGAGAGGAGACCATATGGTTGCAGGCAAGGTTACTGATCTAATAAGCTCGGTGTCTGGGCTGCCCTCTGTTGTTTGCTTACTCCACTATGCTGTGTGTTTCTGCCTGTCTGTGTGTGTATTTTCTGGGTGTAATTTCATGTGTCTGCACTCTCAGTATGTGTAGCCATGTGCTCAGGTTTGAGCCAGAGAAAAGCAGGTCAAAACACTGCAGGGTGTGAGAATCATCAGAGAAGCTACTGCTAATTAAATGTGCCAGCCCTCCAGTCAAACAAAAGAATCACTGTTCACTAAATGAAAGCGATAACAGAGATGCTCTCTGTTCTTAAGATATGACATTACTGACAAGTTTAGATAGCCAGTGTAACAACATTTAGACCTACTGTAAATGGACATCATGTATTAATTCAAGAGACTGAAAATTCATGCAGACTGCAGAACATACAGAAGGTTGTAGAAACATTAGAAGCATGGTCAGATGGAGTAAGATATCTCACCAGCTACATGATCATTTACCTGTTCACTAGCTGCCATTGAATAAGAAAAGAAGAGAAAAGCATCTGTAATTTTTAAAGCTAAGTTAAAGCTAAAGTTCAGGGAGACAGTTGCAGCCATGTGAACTGAGCTGTTGCAGCAGGAATTAATTAAGATACCAACAGCTGGTTTTAGAAAGCAAGGCACATCATGAGTTTCAACACCAACCAGTATCTTTGAGCTCAGAGAGGAAATCAGCTGGTCATGCCATTTACAAAGCTATGGCTGATTTCCTGCCAAGACGGCACAGCATTATCATCAGCTGTTCCTAATAAACAGAGCAAACCCTGTTTAGGGTTTGCTCTGTTTATTAGAGGCTACTCAAACTCCTTTAAAATGACAAAACTGCTCAGGGAATAACTGGTAGAAATTGACAGTGGAATATCTCCAGCCTTAATCTTTCTGCTCTGGAGTCTGAATCCTCTTGTGTCAGTATGTTTTCACTCTTTTGACCAAAGGAGAATTGCAACTGTAGCATATCCCCCACTATCACTTTCCTCATTCATATTATATACTGCATGTTAAAACTGCTACAAGACAGGCAGGCAGAGAGCTGTTTCTAATGATTGTCACCTCCAGGTGCAGTGTTGTGACTTGAGGCTTCCAGAATGGTGTAGAGCAGGGTTCCTCAATCAGTTTTTCCTGGGGGCCAACTTTTTTTAAGGACAGAAAGCCGAGGGCCAGACATGATTTCTTGGATGTTCATGTATATATATATATGTATATATACATTTTAGACAGAGGATTTATTTGCAAGTAATCTAAACAGGTCAGTCATGCTGTCCTTGTATCAGGTGGCATTTTTTTTTTTTTTTGCATTTTTTAATATTTTTAAGACCCATTGATGCTAAATTTTTCATTAGAAACATTCATTCAGCATGACTGTTTATGGTCTTAAAATGGCAACCTGTTGTCTACAATATCTGATCAGACCCTCAGATTATTTCACCCATCCTAGGATGAGTGCAGAGTCCAGAAAGAGAGTCCTCACCTCACTTACTGAGTGAAAACTTGACTTATAAACACATGTCTGAGCCACAACAGTCGTTCTTATGCATGCCTGTTATCTCTGAGTCCCCCTGACATCCCTGCGCATCACAAAGTGGCGCATCTCCATGCGTAATTATGTCTGTGAGCACTGCACAAAGATCAAAAATGCCAATCTCTCATGTCATAGGACAACCTGTGTCCACGTTAGGAGTAAATTTTCAGTTATAAACAATTTGTTTTATTATTATGAGAGTAATTTTTAGCATTTTTTGACGAGACCTGGAGTTAAATACATGTAGGATTTATAAACTATGTCCCATTTAAACGTTAATGATCAAGACCATAATTGCACGTCTTGTTGACATAAAATAAAACTGTATATAAATAAAGGTAGTTGATGTTAATTTGGCATTACAGATTCTTTATAATGAGGGATTAAATCAGGCTGACATTGAACTGAATCACCAAAGCTAGATATGGTGTCTGCGTTTGGAGCCAACGGACAATTATGCAGGGAAAGTGTTTGCTATCCAGAAAGGAAACATGGAGAGAGAGTGGGGGAAGGCATGCACCAAACATGCGTCTAGACCAGGAATTGATCCTGCAGCCAGTGTGTGAGAACTATAGCCTCAGCATATAGGCTCCTGCTTCACCAGCTGAGCCAAACTGGCACCCAGCTATTGATTTTATTACATTTTAACTGTTAAATACTGGGATTAGGTATGTCAGCGATCTGCCTGCTAAATGGTTTAGCCAGCACAAGCTTTATGAATCTGATAAGCTAATTACTTATAAGTTTTTATAAACATGGGGCTGAAATCCTGTGAAAATGCTCTTTTAAAACTGTAATAAAGTCTCCCGCCAGTAGTGGCTACTGTAGTTTAATGGCTGCTGGCTTCCTGTCAGAACTTTCCCTGGCACTTCCCCAGACTTAAAAATGATGGTTATACTCATGTATGACTACTCCAAAGTGACGAGTAACCATGACTAATCTGCAAAGAGGAATGAAGGCTGGCAGTGCTAGCAGCTAATTTTAGCCTCGCTCTACACAGCATATCAGGCTCAATTCATACCCACTGGCACAATGGCCTTGTAATGAATTTGACTGTTTTCTAAGCATTTCCTCCTTTGGTAAATGTTATCTAAATGGGTGTTTAGCCAAATAGAGAAACAGATGCCTGGGAACATCCTTAATCAGGATATTAACATTGTCATTGTTTGCATGATATCATATCCTGCTGTTAGCCAGCAGTTCAAAGTTCCTCTGTAACTAAAGCACAGCCCCTAAGAGCTCTTTGTCTGCTCCTTGAGTTTCCATTAATACGTTCTTGATTAAGCTATATTTAATGACGATTTTAAGACCTAATTCCTTTGTGTAAGACTAATTAATTAAGTCAGTGATCTCAAAGGCAAATGTGAAGATCGTTTCCATGTGGACTAAAATGATTCAACATTTTTTTCATTATGTTACATCAATTGTAAGTCTCAGAAGAATTCACATCTTGACTACAGTATGTTGGCTTAAAATAAAATTATTATGATGGTTTATGAGGCAGATGAAATTATTTCGACTAAAAAACATATTTTTGCGTCATTTCAGTTTTCATGTGATCAAACGTGCAAAGCCACAGAGGCTCATTAGCTGCTTGTAAAACTTGAGATAAGTCCTTTAAATTGGGGTGAGTTTAATGAGACAGACTTTTAGCTAATTTTGTAAATTGAGGCTTTTGGGAAATATTTTCAGAAAGACGAACACACTATAGACCTCATAAAACACTTCAAAGTGTGTGGAAATGCCAAGAGTGAGGTTATTAAACCAGTGGTCAGCTTAAAGATGTACGCTTTTTGAGAAGAACAAACAATGTTTGAAGTGATTCATTGGTTGCAGTGCTTTGTTTTTGTTTTTCTTTGAAATCCCATCATCCCTCTCTGTATTTTTGATCATGACTGTCAAACACAGGCCTCCTTTCAGCTGTCACTTTACACCCTCAAAGAAAAGAAGAAACAGTGACAGAGGGAGAGGGAGGAATAAGAAAGAGGAAGAATGTACTTAAGATCTCAGATTTATTCCTGTTGGGTGTTGAGAAAATGTACAGAAAGGCTGACATTGATAAGGCTGTGAAAAAGAAACAATCTACTTCATACTTTTGAGAACATAAAAACTTTCTGCCAATTTACACTCCAGAGCATTTTTAATTTAAACTATTACAGGATCAGCTGTAACATAATTATCTACCTCGACAGGTGGGCATCACAGCAAACATTCACTGTGTATTTTTTTTTTTATTACAGGCTTCTTTACTGCAAAGACTTTGCAGCGAGTTCAGAGAAAAAATAAAAGGATATACAGAATTCATCACTTCAGAGGATAGAAACATGCCCACACACACTCACTCACACACTTCATTGATGTTTTTGCGTGGATTTGAAGTCGTGGACTGTTGCTTATTACAACAGAGAAAATGACAAAGCATAGAGTGGGAGCATAATCACACAAGGAACAAAAACTACACAAAACATCAAAGATATGAAACAAAAAAATATATTTCCCAGTATGCAAAGTCTTGAATAACACATTTGATGCAACATCTTCTAGCTGAAGGCGAGAATAGATCGGGATGCATTAGACCTCAACAGATTTGAAGATACAAGAAACTCAAACAGTCAACAGCAGAGATAGAAACCAATGAAAAGTTCATTCCTGTGTCTCATAATCCATTCAAACAAAAGTTTTTGTTGTGTCATAGAGATTCATGCAGTGACTTCATTTTTCAATATCAAGATCCAGTTTACATCAACAATGTTTTTTCAAGTTTCTTAGCAGCTGAATATGGTGTGATTACCTGTGACCAGATTCAAATACTTTCTTTATTTTCCAGTATAATGAATGATTGACTGGTCAAGATTACAACACAAAAGTAGCGTCTGGTGTGATGGCCAAAAAGGACAGTTTTGGTCTAATTAGACCAAAGAACTTTTATCCATTTGACCATGGAGTCTCCCAGATGCCTTTTGGTGAGCTCTAGTTGAGGTTTGAGCTTTCTTCATCAGTGGCTTGCTCTTTGCCACTCTCCCATAAAGCTTTGACTGGTGAAGAACCCGGCCAACAGTTTTTACAGACAAAGTCTCTCCTTTCTCAGCTGTTGAAGCTTGTAGCTCTTTCAGAGTATACTCTATGATCATATTCCTTCCATTTCTTCATGATGGATTTGGAACTCTGGGGGATGTTCAGTGCCTTGGAATTTTTTTTGTATCCATCCCCTGACCTGCACTTTTCAGTGGCCTTTTCTTTGAGTTTCTTTGAGTGTTCTTTTGTCTTTGTGGTGTAATGGTAGCCAGGAATATTGATTTACAAGTGACTGGACCTTCCAGACACAGGTGTCTGTATACTACAACCACTTGGGACACATTCACTGCACTCAGGTAATCTCCATTTCAGTAATGATTCATCCATAGGGGATGAATACTTTTTATAGGCACTGCATTTATAACATTTTTTTTTCTGAGCCTCATTTGACCAAACATTGCTAGGATGGGACGTAAACAACATACATGAATAAACGCTCGTACAAAATGTACCAGATGGTTTATTAGACCGTCATGCTTTGGTGGATATGATTGTTAAACAGGTGTTAAACTGCCTTCAGTGTGATATTAGAGAGGCCTCTAAAGGGTTTGTATTAAACTCAATGAACCCTGACAAGCTTGCAGACACTCTGAGTAGAATTAACAACCTCCGGTCATATATTGGAGTATTAAAGCTGTGATATACGGTGGCCTGTATAGCGCAGCAGATATTCTTTGATTAATTTCCTCCATGTTTTATAGATTGGCTTCCTGAGTCTCATCACTCTGAGTAACTTGTGCTGCACTGAATGAAACTGATACACACCAAAGCTATCAGTGTCGGGGGATTTCAGGCTCCCTGCTGAGCACTGCACCCCTCACCAAGGTCTCAGAGCAGGGGAAGTTCAAAGTGAACACATGAGACACACAGACACACGCACACAGATGAAACGACCTTTTGGACTCATCTCCTTTCTAATCCACTTAGCATCGTCTACCTTCAGCACATACACCAACCTAGACAGCTCCTGTCTGAGTGTAGAGATGTTTATAGTGTGTGTGCGTGTCTGTGTGTTGGGGTTTTATCCAGCAAAGAGCTGTTCCAAAATTAAGATTATTTTTAGGATGACAAAGTTGTAATGTTTGCTGTAGGAGTCATTCGAGGACTTGCAGTTTCTTTCCTCCTTAATGAACGAGCAGCACATACTCGTGTTTTCAGTCTGCAGGGGTTTTATCTTAGCTTGTTTTTTAGTGTTTGTTTCTTGTGCTGTCGTTCCTCAGCGGCTGTCAGATGTTGTTGTTGCACTGTGCATCCTCTGCTGATGTTCAGTTTCAGTGCAGTTTTAACCGACTTTGAAGCGGTTTAAAGAACTGAGGCTGGAGTTTGGCTTCTTTAACTTGTACAACTGTTTTCTAACTACCTCTCAGTGTTGGTGGCATTTCAATTTACTGTGCTGCTCAGGAAAGATACAGAAATGTGAACATCAGCTTTGAGAAATGCCTGAGCTGAGATGTGTGAGGTATTTTGGTGATCTCCTAGTTGGAGAGGAAACAGTACAGTAGGATGCTACGTGAGTCAAAAAGTGTCTCCTTTAGGAAAACAGCAGCTCTGTATGAGAAGGCCGTCATCAGCATGAGGAACAAAAACTACATGCTTAAGGATGATAGTGAAGCATGTGTGTCATCAGCCTCTTGCTCTGCTGCAGACTGAAGTTGACAGCAGCATGTGAAGAGATGAGACTGACGGTGGAGATATGTTACCTTGCAACCTCAGCTCATCTCAGTGTGCAGTTACCTTTTTAAAAAAACATAAAAAACAAAACAAAACTCAAGAATTTCCATTAAAGATCATTTAAAGTGCTACAGGCCAAAAATATGTACATGCATAGAAAAACACATTTCATTACAGCACTTACTAGTGATCTCAAAAAGCCATCATGGGCTTGGTTTTTCTTTAGTCTTATTTCTGAGGTTATGATGTTTCTGTAGCTCTTTGTGATTGTTTCAGCCTCCAGTGTTCTCTTGATCCTGTGTGTTAGTAGTTCCCAGTTTAGTTTCTAGTTATAATGTGCTATCTTGTTCTTTCTCTGTGTTCTTTTGTTTTCTTGTATTCTCTTGTTGAGTCTACAGTGTTTCCTATCATTTTGTAGTTTGCTTCCCTTGTGTTTGATTTGTAGTTGTCTTTGTGTTTTTCCCTTCATGTGGATTGCACTTACAAGGTTCACCTGTGTGTCGTTTTTCACTCCTGAATTTAATCCTTCCCTGTGTTCCCTCGTGTCCAACTTTGGTAAGGTTTTGATCTACCGTTTTTGGTCATTTGGACATTTTTTTTTTCTTTTTTTTTCTTTTTTTGTTTTTTTTTTGGCCTTTAGGCAAAGTAGACTCTCAAAAATCAGGATGAAAGTCTTCCTAGATACGATACAATACTTGTGGTTGTTTTTTGTTTGTTTGTTTGGGGTTTTTTTGCTTTTAATGTGGGTGAGTAAATTAGAAAGTGTAAAGGCTTTTGTTTTCTTGAAAGGATGTGTGATGGAAATTAATGTATAACCATGTAACTTAGCACAAAAAGTAAGGAAATTTGTGTTTGGTAGATTATTTCTTTGTTGTAACAATGCTTCTTGGCAATAAATCTTATACTGTTGGAGAGCCTGTTTGTTACTCTTTTAAATGGTGCCACATTTGTAAGGAACATGCATTTGTGGGATGAGCAGCAAAGCTGAGTATGTGGGCTGTGCCCATGAAATATTTGCCAAATCTTCTCTGCTAATGCAGAGACTCTGGGACCTAGAAGAGTGGAGAGGCACAGAATCCACGTTGCTTGAAGTCCAGTGTGAAGTTTCCAAAGTCAGTGATGATTTGGGCTGCCATGGCATCTGCTGGTGTTGGTCCACTGTGTTTTCTGAAGTCCGGAAAAAAATCATCAGGAGATGCTGATTTCATTTTCCAGCAGGACTTGGCACCTGCCCACACTGCCAAAGGTACCAAAAGCTGGTTCAGTGACCATGGTGTTGCTGTGCTTGATTGGCCAGCAAACTGGCCTGACCTGAACCCCATAGAGAATCTATGAGGTATTGTCAAGAGGAAGATGAGAGACACCGGACCCAACAATTCAGATGACCTGAAGGCTGCTATCAAAGCAACCTGGGCTTCAGTTACACTTGAGCAGTGCCACAGGCTGATCACCTCCATGCCGCACCCCATTGATGCAGTAGTTCATGCAAAAGGAAGCCCAACAGAGTATTGAAGGCATAGAAATCAACATACTTTTCAGAAGCCTGACAATTCTGTTTAAAACTTCCTTTTTTAATTGATCTTATGTAATATTCTAATTTTTTGAGACACTGAATTTTGTTTGTTTTTTTATCTGTAAGCCATAATCATCAACATTTCAAGAAATAAAGGCTTGAAATTTTTCATTCTATGTGTAACAAGTCTATACAATATATGGGTTTCACTTTCAGAAAAGAGTGACAAAAAATATTGAACTTTTCATGATATTCTATTTTTTTTAGATGCACCTGTACTGGAGATGCAGCACAAGATGAATTTATTCATTCGCTGCAGTTTGGTCCTTGAGGCATTCTTGCTCTCTTCACAACTCCACCCATTTTTACTCCTTTTCCACTGTCCATGAGAACTGCGCACTATTTTGCCAGGTTTGCTTAAACTAGTTTGCAGCTTCCTGTTTGGTGCTGATTGAGAGCGCTTCAATTTGTTGCTGATGATGGTCACGTCATTGAAAACACAATTGCATAAGACCAGACTAAAGGTCTTTTAGAATAATAAATGTTTGATTGTCGTAATGCCAAAACAGAAGAACGACTGGCTTTAAACAGCTCGGATCAAGTGTCATGACCACCTTACCAAATGACCAAGATCATGGGAGCACAGGGCAAAAACTCTTATGATTTTATTCCAACAGTGGAATTTTTGTTTGGGACTTTGAAATCTCTTGAAAAGTCGTCTGGTGTAAGGCCAACATTAGACTGAGGGCTTAACTGTTGTGGTCGTAGCTAGCAGGATTGAATCTACACATGGTGAAAACAGATGGTACTAGAAATAACACAGCTGCACAGACACTCCAAAATGTTATTGAATTTAATGAGAATCATCATGCTGGAGGATAGTTTAAATCTTTTGTCTTGTACAGTTACTATCAGCTAGACACCTGAAATAGCCCTTTACTGCCCATCGTTATTTTCATTTTACCAAGGATTCACAAAAAAAGAGGAAAATCAGACTTATAACGTGTAATATATCTCCTTGTGAGGTCAGAAGATAAACATGAGGTTAAATAACTTGTTGCCATTGATGCTTGGTTTTCACTTCATCAAATCATGGTCTCAATACCGCATATCACACTTCAGTGCAATGAAACACTGCTGTGGCATTCAAGTCAAAGTTTTGTGTTTTTGGCTCTAATCAGGGAAAGGTCATAGCAGGCTGCCTGTCAGTCTCGATCAGTTCACAGTCGCTGCCTCAGTGACTCAGAGCTCTGAGAGGAAGAGGATGCAGCTACAGTAGGATAGCATTGCACCAAATGCTGTCATGAGTATCATGTCTGTTTGGAGACCCAAAACAACTGCAGTGTCCTTCACATTGTGCGCTGCAGCGCTCTGAATGATGTCAGTTTGAAAAATATCCAGTTGTCTCTGTAAATGTTGGGAGGCGGGAGCTGTGTTTTTTTTCTGTCACTTGGTGTCACAGTGATGATGGGTGTCATTCAGACAATTAAGCAAACCTCTGTGAAGTGGTTTTTTTTTTCCATTCAGTTAGTTCCCTCTGTGTTTTATCTTTGTGTTCCCACTCCAGGCAGTATATGCCTCTTCACTGCAGGGACTGCTTCTTCCATTTTTCTGCCTAATTATGTCGTGATGACAAATTTTCTTTGTTATCAAGCTTCTGTGTTTGGAAGTTTTTCTTTTTGCACCAACTTGATAAGTATTGTTATTCCTGACTCAAACTTTAATTAGAAGTGCATAAACTTGATTTGACTTTCCAGTCTTTTGAAAAAAAAAAAAAAAAAAAAAGATGTTGATTGCTGATGTATCTTTTAGATTAATATAACCCAGCTGAGAATTAACAGGCTTGAATGAAATCATAGATCTCAGCTTTTAACAATTTTATCTCCCTGTTGTCATCCTCCAGTATCCAAGAGCTGTAAAGCTGTACTCGGCGTATGACACAGGCTTAAAACGGAGTGACTAAGCACAGATTTAATATTGGACTTATAACTACTTAGTGATGGAAAGTACAAACTTGTCAGCTCTACTTTGAAAAGCAAAATGTGTCAAGTCTGCAGCTTGGTTTGTTTGCAACAATAAGTTTTTGTTAAAAGCAGCCTTGATAATATGCTGACTGCAAACTGTGCTGATGCCGAATTGTGCCTATTTTAGAGGCTTTGTTTAGTTTGTGTATGTCTGTGGGTGTGTGAAAGAGAGAGAGAAAAAGCTGACAAATCTTAACAAGGAGGGACGCTTGAGTTAAGGAGATCCACGCTCTGCTGGTCAAATATAAAGACATATAAAAGCAACCAGTCAACATGCATGACCTATTTACTGTCAGACACACTGCCACACTAATACACACCAGGCAGTGACTACAGCTGTGTGTTACTCCACAAATATCAGGGAAGCACTTTATGTAGGGAACTCTCTCTATCAGACTTACCCAAGTATATAAATCAGGCGAAAGTGCCTGTGTTTGAGACATCTGCTTCAGTCATCAAGGTTGCACCTCTGCAGGTTGATGATACATGCATGATTGGATGGGGATGTTGTTCCCTAACATCTGTTCATGAGGTCAGTGTCTAAAAGTAAGTTATTTTTAGTTCATGGACTAATTTTATGCCCATTTTCTTCCTATTTTCTCCCTGGACAGCTGGCCTATTAGAAAATCTGCCTCCTTGGCTGTCTGGATAGGTGTCGGGGATGTTGCCTCAACATCTGGCGAATGTTAATTCACAGCTTGTATTGTGCATTAGGGAACTCCATGTGTGATTTTGTGGTGGCTGTGCAGGAACAAGCTGTAAGACTGACCCTGAGATGTTTATGTTGACGCAGAATATGGAAACGGTCTGACAGATTGATGCATCAGTAGAGGAGCTACCCTCAGTATTTGCATGGCAGGGAGAATTAAGGTGTTTAATTTGTTGGCCTGCTCACTGGAGCTGTGGCTCCTTTGGGTTCATGTGTTCGGTGAAGCGTATGTGTTTGTTATTCTAAGGGTCCCTGCCTGTCCTTGACTCCAGCAGTGATGGCTCTGCCTCTGTGATGTCAGCTCGCTGATTCATGCTACAACTCTGCCGCTGACCCATGAGAAGACTCTCACGGTGGGGGTGTGGAAACAGGTTGCATCTATCACACAACACTGTGCCAGTGCCAGCCAGATGAGCGTTGTGCAACACACCGACAGTATTAACACCCAGAATATAACAAGACAAGAGTCTGAGCCAGGGCTGGGTGATTGCCTGAATCAATTTGATTTGATTCAAACTCGATTCATGCAGGGATATATTTTAGTTACAAACTTACTCTGTGTCAATATGAAAGATCCTTCTGACTGGGCACCATATTAAAAATGTTAAGGTTTTGTCCCAAACGGGTAATATTTCCATAACATTTTACATCTATGTAGCACCTTGCATATTGCCTGTCTATAGTCCAGCTTGCCTTTGTCTTTACTGTTTTTAAATCCAAAATGCAACCTTATGCTGATGATGCTATTTTGTTACTCATCTCTTTCTAAATAAGAACAGCTTCTCATCTTTCTGAGCATTTTTATCATTTACCTGCTCTGAACAACTACCAGACATCCAACATGAGCACAGGGAGGGAGCTGTGAGGCGAAGGAATACAGGAAGTAAAATACAGTACACTGTCCTGAGCACTGTATATGGGGCTTTAATGAAACATTCAGAGTTTGAGGTAGCGCTCTTCTTGAGAGTAACACCCCAGGCCATTAGTTCAGCTCATGCTGATAACACGCCAGATATACAAAATAAAATGATTGGGCATAAGTTTCAAACCTCAAATCCAAGTCTGAAGGCTTTGAGAGGCCAGTGCAGGTCTAGTCTCCAGCAGCATATTACGATTTAAGTCCAAGTCATGTTGTTCAAAGAGAAGCCACCAGGAAAAGGAGATGCCCGATATCTAAAGATTGTCCTCTTGAACTATAAGACTTGAGATCTTAATTGGGGGTCGATTGGTATCCGATTTTCCAGGGCCAATATCGATACTGATTATCAGTAGTTCATGAGATGGATAACTGATATTTGGAACCGATTTGCATTTATTATAATGTGCAAAATGTACTTAGTGGTGCTAAAGTGAAATAGTATAATAAAAAAATGAAGGAAAATAAGCAATTTAGCTCTGACTTATCAGCATGTGGCACAGAGCAACACAGTAGAAACAGGAAACAGGAAGTGATGCCATACGCTCACTGTATCAGTGGTACCCAGACTTTAAGAGTTGATTGGCTACTAAACGTTTGACATCTAGCCAAACATATTATGTTGCATAAATAAATCTACATTTTTTGAGACCATGAGTGAAAGTAAAACCAGAGAAAAAGACACACTTTGCAGAGGAACCAAAGTAGTGCACTTTTTGATTAAACAACTTTGTTTATTATCGGTAAAATAAAATGCTGAATCAGCCAAATACCAAATATCTGTCTTAATAATCAGTCAAACAGATAATTGAAGATAATTGAAAAATGAGAATCGGTCTAAATCAGAGGACCCTTTTTTCAACCAAGTACTAGTCTGAGCTAGTGATTTTAACTCAAGGGTATAGGTTAAACATTTAAGGGTGCCATGTTAGCATGCTGACATTTGCAAATCAGCACTAGACACAAATAACATGGACTTGAGAACTTTTTAAAGCTAGGGGCACTTAACTTGGATACAGACCTACTTTTATTTTGAAAGAAAGTAAGGATCTTTAGGTAAATTAAAGATTAAAATACGAAATTAACCACTGAAAAGTGGACTTATTCTGGGTTTAAAAGGAAATAAGGGAACAGTTAAAAGGTAAATGCTTGATAATACAAGTTGGAGGTGACTTCTGACTCGTCCACTGAGCTGTCTGAGTGTTTTTAAAGTGATTACAGACGTTGAGGAGCAGTGGTGGACTTATTTAACATCACTGTGGCTGCATGGAGATGATGCAGTGGCTTAACTAAAGTGGACAATGAATCATGTGATTATTCAGACTTCGAACAGAAATGTTATGCACTAATTATGGCCCTCAATCACTATGGCAGCCCTCAGTTCTATCATAGAGCTGCATGGAATATTTTTATGCCTCTTTACAACCATGAATGTGAGTACAAAACTCACGGCAGAATGTGTTGTAGTTGGTGAGGTTTTTCATTTGATTATCTCCTAGCCTATTTGTCCTCAGTGGGATAGCCCAGAAGGGTTTATACTGAGCCTCTGAGAAATCTGTAGCCCTCTACAGACCACCCAAGAGCCTGTGTTTGCCCTCCAAATGATTTGCCATTTCTAACCCATGTGAATTCCTCTGGGTTTCTCATGTTTGCCAGTAGACCTCAAAACCCATTGTGAGCCCGTGCCCAGCTGGAGCCCACATTACCTGGATAAGGCCCATGTTGGCCCCACTCATACTTGTTGGCTGGAAATAAAGAGACCAGTTCTTTTATCTGGTTGTAGCAGTAAAGAGAAAGCCAAATTTTCATTAAATTAAGTGTGTTTTACCAACTGGGCACTATGAATATCTGTACCAACCTCACTGGCAGTCCATTCACTACTTGTTAAAATATTTTACTGAATAAGGACCTGTGTTCACTCCACTGATAGCTGCCCTGTTGTCAATTTCAGAGTACTTCTGACCAGGCTACAAAAGTAAACTGTCCTCTGTGGTGACCATTAGTTCTGTTTTAAATTGCTGTGTGCGCTTTTTCATAGAAATATCAGCATGAAAACATGAAAATAATGTAAAGGAATTTACATCCTGGCATTAAAAGTAGCCTGGAAATTGAACTTCAAAAGACAATTGCAGTTAGTTTCTCCACTTGTTAATAGAGCTGATATTATAAGTCCCACCTCTGCTTGATTTTGATTGGTCAGCGAGGGGGGAAGCGCCATTGCCAAAAAGCAGTGCTCAAAAAGTGAAAGTTTTTTTCAACCGAGGAAGATAGAGCAAAAACAGCTTTTACCAAGGATTTTTTGCACTAGGATACTGAGCGATGAGCTGCAGTGGTTTTAATAGGCACTGCCAGTGCAAAAAACTGACAAAGGCCCTGTAATAGCTTTATAGCCTGCTGGTAGCTGAAAAAGAAAGGTCAAACTCCAGAGATTACAACACAGAGGTGTATGCTATGTCAAAAATGAACACTCCTCTTGTTACGGTGTCAATCTCCAGGTCAGAAAAGTGAAAAAATTACATTTTGTGGTTTGTCAGCCTGAAAAGTGGTATTGAAGGGAAACAAAAGCATCACATCTGGAAGAAAATCATTGCTGCATATGCTCACGCAGGGCTGGAAATTAACTATTCACCTACCTGCCACAGTGGCCGGGGAATTCAAAAATCTCTTGTCACTTTATTTTAACAAGCATATTAACAATTTATATAATCATGTGCATCAGTTTAAGTTATTTAGAGCTCCAAGAATTCATTATTTGGCCTAATGTGCCACAACCCGAGGATGGAGAGGGTGAGGAGGGACGGCCAGAGTCAAACTCAACACATGTCAGTCAAGGTCAAGCTCAGTGGCATTTCCTCTGTCCAAGCCCTTTCACCCCTTGTAATACACCCAAAAACTACTGGCAGTTTTCAGGCCCTTGGGACATCCACAGCACAACCAGAGGCCTATGGCAACTATACTACCCAACCAGATGGTGGGTTTTGAAACAATTCACTGAATCAGTCAATGTGCAAGGCTGGTTGAATCAAAAGCAAAGTAATACTATAATTAAGTACATTTGCATGCATCCTCCAGGGAAAATGAATGTATGAAAAAAAGTTAGAAAATTTAATTCAATGGCTGTTTTTTTCTAGTGTGTGTAATCATACCATGGTTCATTATCACACACAGAGTGCACAACCATCCAACACTACCCTCAACAGAAACAAGCACATAGTCATGTCTGAAAATGTTAACATCCAGTGTCAGTGCCACAAACATCCCTGGTTGGTGAAGGAAAGCAGGTGCTAATTTTGTTTGATTTGGTTACATAAATAGCTCATTATTTAGAACATCTGTAGGCTCATATTTATTTTTCACGTCTCCCGGGCTCTATTCCACAGAGACGCTGAGGTTTGCTGCTGTGTTGTTGTGGTCATGGTGAGTTGTTGCTGGTTGACAGTGCGAGGCTGGGTTGCTGCTGAGAACTGGGTCAGTTTGTGCAGCAGTGTGCACAGCAGCCTCTCACTGGCTGCGTTTTGTCTTCCAGTGAAAGGGAAAATTGTGCCAGATTTGAACCAGATCCTTCAGATACGTGATCTGTAAACAGAGTTTTTTTCCAGCCTGTCAGAAATGGTGGGACTTATCAACCCTGGAGCTTAGTGGATGAGACACACTCTCCAGGGGGTTTTACTGCAGTGTTGAGTTTGTGTGTGTGTGATCATGTGTGAAAAATATACGGGTGTGTTGAATGTGTGCAAAGGCTTTTTCAGCCATCATTTAAATTTAGCTGAAATCCCATTTTATCCTGTTAGATCCCATCGATGCCAATGCATTGAAACAGTCAGATTTCATTAGACGTTCAAAGGGGTTGTTTTAAAAATCCAACTTGTTAGAAAGAGACTTGAGGCAAAGCTCGGAGCAAGAGAGAGTAAAGGAGAGAAACTGGCAACTTTTGGCTGGTTTGACTTGTCCTCTGAGCACTGCCCAGTAAGCACATATACATTATTCATCCTTTGACCCTGCCGGGATCACAGTGCATTTTAACATTTATTTCCCTGATGAAGATGCTGATGATATATTATCTTTTATTCCTGCCTCTCCCAGAAAACAAGTCATCTTTGGTTGCTAGTGAGTATTTGTAACCCATGTTCTCCAGACTCTCGTGCAGCATTTTATTTGAATAAAAAAAGTATGTGTACAGCTTCCATCTGTCTAAATGGACAGAGTGGTGTTCCAGATCTAATGCCAGGTGCTCTTTGACTGTCTCTGAGTAGAAAGCAGTGTGTGGGAGAGATGACAGTTTGCCTGAGGAATGGTTAAAGCACGAGTGATTCATCTCATCTTCGTGCTACCAAAAATGATTTTTAATTCATCTCCAGCAAAATGCCACATCCTACACAGACATGCATCAGCACATACCTGATCAAACACAGAACCATGACTCTTTCTCCTCACGTTTCATTAGCACGCCATACATGGCTCCCAGGCATAGCGTGATTGTCTGCCTGTTTATGCCTGGTGATGATAAATTCATTGTGTTTGTCAAAGTGGAGCAGACGGTCTCAGAGCAGCAAGGAGAGCTGAAGAGATGCAACATGCATGAATCGAGTTGAAGCAAGAAGCTCCCTCACATGGATCCCACTGTCCCAGTTCTCTATCTGAAAGCACAGATGAATTAGTGAAAAGACAAATTATCTTAAATATCTTACAAGGAGCCGTGCTCCTGTAATGGGGTCTCGTCAGTTTAACTTTAATGCCGTGTCATGATATGTCTCAAATCTCCGCAGCTTTTAGAGTAATATTACTTAAACGGCAGGAGGCATGGATAATTCACACCCCTTGTGGCTGTAATTTTTATGAGCTTGGGAGATGAGATTTGAAAGACTCTGTATTTCTTTTTCACATCTTTTTTGGTATCATGTTTTGATTCATGTTCTTGTGTCTTTCTCTCCTCCTTCTTGTTCTCTGTCTCATCCTGCAGGTGCACGGTGCACTGACCCTGCCTGCGACAGGCGAGGAGTCAGAGGACCAGGGCCATGATTGGCTCTCCTGGCCCTGGTGGGCGTGCCTTAGTGCCATGGCTGAGGATGTGGAGATGGGTCCTGGGTGCTTCTCTGGTGGCCATGATTACCTTGACGCTACCAGGAAGTAGCCAGGCCTGTCCCCCGAGGTGCGAGTGCTCGGCTCAGCTGAGGTCAGTGTCGTGTCAGCGGAGGAGGCTCACAAACATCCCAGAGGGCATTCCCACCGAGACACAGCTTCTGGACCTCAGCAAGAACCGGCTCCGCTGGGTGCAAGCAGGCGACCTGGCACCGTACCCACGCCTGGAGGAGGTGGACCTCAGCGAGAACCTCATCGCCACATTAGAGCCCAATGCCTTTGCCACCCTTCAGAGTCTTAAAGTGCTGAAGTTAAGGGGGAACCAACTGAAGTTAGTGCCCATGGGGGCCTTCGCCAAGCTTGGCAACCTGACCAGCCTGGACCTCAGTGAGAACAAGATGGTGATTTTATTAGACTACACCTTCCAGGATCTGAAGAGTCTGAAACATCTGGAGGTGGGAGACAACGACCTGGTTTACATATCCCACAAGGTAAGCTCTTCATCGTCTAGTCTGACGTGTGGCTCTGTCGAGTTATAAGAAACTGGATAAGGATGAGAAATGAATCCCGAAGGATCGCATTCTCATATAGTAGAGGTTTTTAGATAAGCAGGGTCCCTAAGCAGATACTTGCCAAACACAGTTCCTGCAGCAATGCCTGGTTTGGCTCAGAGGTATGAAGCTCAACATTTTGGGAAATGAGCTCACTCACTCTGTTGCCAAACTGGAGAGGATTGATCGTCTCATTTCTATACACTTAATATGAAGTTTCAGCCATCAGCAGTGTCTTAGAGAAAAAAATTGGAAACAGCTAAATTCTCTCTGTCCGCCTTCCAGCTCCTCTAAAGCTCACTAATGAACATGATGTATCTACTTTGTTTAATCTGTACTAAAGCTAAAGGATAAAAATGACAAATTGAGGCTTATTAGGGGGACATGTACAGGACTGTTTCACAGCTCCTATTTTGCTCTGCTTTAGACTTACATTATTAAGATGGATGATAATGCGGTTCTAGTTAGAAAAGGGAACAAAACAGAAACCTCATCAATTAATACTCATTTATTATGACTGTTAGAGTCTTACAAGCATGTATTTTTAAGGGAAAGGGAGGAGGTGTTTTTGGCACTTTTCTCCCTGCTCATAGTTCCACCACAAAACTTCTTAACAGAAATTAAAAGATAGAATGCAAAAATGTCATCTCATTTTTCAAGATAATTAATTAATCTTTTATCTCCCAGGCTTTCTCTGGGCTGCTGGGACTTGAAGATCTAACAATAGAGCGGTGCAATCTGACATCGATCTCAGGTCAGACGCTGTCTTATCTCCGCAGCCTGGTCACTCTACGCCTCCGTCACCTCAGCATCACCGCCCTGGAGGACCAAAACTTCCGCAAACTCTCCAACCTGCGGGGTCTGGAGATCGATCATTGGCCGTACCTAGAGTACATCTCCCCCTTTAGTTTCCAGGGCCTTGACCTCCACTGGCTCTCGATCACCAATACCAACATCACCTCCGTCCCCTCCGCTTCCTTCAAAAACATGGTGCACCTCACCCACCTCAACCTGTCCTATAATCCCATCACCACACTAGAGCCGTGGGCCTTCAAGGACCTGCTGAGGCTGAAGGAGCTCATCATGGTGAACACGGGGTTAGTGTCTGTGGAGCTCCATGCCCTCGGAGGCCTCAGACAGATCCGGGTCCTCAACTTTTCCTCCAATGACCTGCAGACTCTTGAAGAGGGATCCTTCCACTCTGTCAACAGTCTGGAGACCCTCAGAGTGGATGGGAACCCCCTGATGTGTGACTGCCGTCTGTTGTGGATCCTGCAGAGACGCAAGACCCTCAACTTTGACGGCAGAGTGCCGGTGTGTGCAGGGCCGGTGGAGGTGCAGGGGGTCAGCCTCAGCGCCTTCACTGATTCTGCACTCTTCGATCACTTTACATGCCAGAAACCTAAGATACGGAACCGCAAGCTGCAGCAGGTAATGAATAAGAGTGCTTTAAGGGTTCATGCTTATCAAAATGAATATACGTGGTAGAAGTAGAGATGTTTTGCCATCTGCTTTTAACCTCGTATGTCCCAGCATCCTCATATGACCACATTACATTTTTGGTTCCCTACACCATTTCTCTTTATTTTGCTGATCTTAGACCTGTTGGCCTTCATTTGTGGACACTTTGTCTGTCATCATTACAATTATCAGTATCCATTCAAGACTGCTGCCATTCTAACCAAAATGCCACACAGCCAATCTTGACACAAAACTGTTCAAGGTACAAAAGCTCTTCAGATTTTATTATTGAAACTTGTTTGTTTATGCTTGGTAATGTTTGTAGTTTAATACAGCATGGAAATGTGTTTATTTAACAGTAACATGCTTCAACACTGCTAAACAAGAAGTACTCATGAGGACATCGGGACTTTTTACTGGTGAAAAAAATTAGGAATTATAGCTAAGGCAGATTAAAGAAATGAACAGTTTACAAGTAAAAGTGAGAAGAAATGCCTATTGAATGTGGTACAAATCAGTCTACATTGATTTTTGTGGTATGGAAGACATTTCCATGGCAGATTTATATACCAAGAGCAGAAAGACTATTGATTGCAATAGAAGGAGAAAGCTTTGAGATATCTCATTCAGTAGATGCTTCAGATTTGGTGGTATGCCATTTTATTTGTACACAGCATGATTAAAAACATGTGCCTCCAGACAAAAAGGGTTATTCAGGAGATATGGTGCATTATATTCTAATAAGCCTTATTTAGGTATTTGAATAAAGTTGTATGTGGGCTATTTTGCCAAAATGGTGCAATCTGTAGTCCAAAAACAAAAAAGTTTAAAATTGGCTTAATCATGCGCATTTAGCAATATTTAGCTATCGTCTCATAAAACACAAAAATAGATTTCATATCATTGTAGAAGCTGGAGGCAAAAGAAAGCCAGACACAAACAGCAAACACAGAGTATTAGCCTTATACTGTGTGAGCCTTAAAATGTGGTCTTGCTGTTGTTAATTTTATGTCAAAGTGTTTCTGATTTTATTATCTCTTAAATGTGCTCTATTTTTTATTTGAATTACTACTATTTGGCTGACTGAGGTCAGCCCTACACATGGGTCTGTATGTGTCTGACTGACTGAGTGGCACTATTTTCAGAGCCATATATACGGAGTTCCGTTATGGGCGGGCTTAAGCTGACAACTAGAGCTGTTATTAGCTCGGAATTAGCCACAGCGGCAGTTTTGTCAGAACTGGACAACATCTCTTTGTTTAAAAAAAAAGGGCAGAGAGCAACAATGAAAGCTTTTCGCGACAGAAAAAATGTTTTTGCTCTTCTCCTGCTCTGCTTCTGCATAGGTCCGCCACGTTATGGTAGCCGTTAGCTCGGACGTAGCTGTGTAAAGCAACCTTAGTATTAATTTTACATGAAGCTCTGCCATTCATGATCTGAGGCAGAGGTCACCTGCCCAAGAATAGTGTATGCGCACTATGTTATTTGTCACTAATAGCCGGTCATGAATTTGATAGACAGAATGACATAAGGGACATAAGGGACAGCACGATTACACACCCCAAAAACTAGTTACTCTGCTAAAACACACAATTCACCCAGGCATTTCAACAGGCATCCCAGATAATTGTGGCCAGCTATATACACAGTTTTTACCTAATCTTGTTAAATTATATCAACATGAACACTTGTCATATCACGTCTATGACTCAGCACAAATTATCACTTTCCTATCCTGGGGCAGCAGGTTTTGGGAGTTTTGTGAATGTAACCATCCCTGAGTTGTTACTGTCCTCAGTTTTATTCAGTATAATGAGAAAGATGAGGAGAAAAATAGATAAATAAACACAATCAATATTTATGAGTTTTATATTAAACCGCTATGCAACTTTTTTACAGCTTTTCATGGTCAAAATGATAATAATGGAGGCTTCGTAAGACATTGTGAACAAAGTTTAGAGACATTTTTTGTTCTTAATCCCCAGCCAATATTCACAAAAATCTTACCTTGTATAATTCTACTCCATCTCCGACAGCTTCTTCACCTGTACCTCATCATATATCAGGATTATTTTACTGTATGTTTCTTAAATCACACATTTTATGTGTTGAAATGTGACACTCAATATTCAATGACTGGCATCAAATCAACAACTGATCGGTGTGAGGTGGATTGTTAATGCAAAAACCTTAAATTAATAAAATGCACAATAAAATCAACATGATCAACAGCACAACA
Organism: Cheilinus undulatus; assembly: GCF_018320785.1. NCBI lineage: Eukaryota > Metazoa > Chordata > Actinopteri > Labriformes > Labridae > Cheilinus > Cheilinus undulatus. Next base: position 29,327,053 of record NC_054877.1, read on the forward strand.
CTGCAAATAAAATAAATGTATGCCTTTTACAACTAAAAATATAATTTGAAATTAAGAAACAGACAAAAAATAGCACTTAAAAATGTTTCATAAAAATATGACATCAAGTGAATGCTTAAAAAAAACGTATTCTGTAGACAGATTTAGACAAAATCTATTTTTTTTTTAAATATCATTTATGTTTCATAAAACTTTTTTTTCAGTTGTGAAAAAATAGTAGGAAACTGATACTGATAATACAAAGCAAGATTTACGGTAACTGAAAAAAAAATAGAAATGTGGAGCCTATGTGTTTATCAAGATGCAGGCCTAAAAAAAAATAGGGGATTTTTCATTCAGGATTTTTTTTTTTTTTTTTGCACAATTTTGGTAGAATTGCCCATATTGTGTTACACAGTGGTGTTTTTACTGTTATTCAGTAAAAAGACCCACTGTCCTCATTGAGGACATCAGTTCTTTTGAAAAGTACTTGTTAAGACATAATTAGTTATTATACTTATCAGGTCCTAAATAAGTTGGTGATATTAAACATTCATAGCAAATAGAAGCTCAGGTCTCAGGAGGATAAAACACAAAATAGTGTAATTCTGTCAGAAAACATTACCTTGTGGGTTTTCCAGATTCTCCGACATTTATTAGTCCCTGCACTCTTTCCCTCCTCCTTCCTCAGGTCATTGCTCGAGAGGGCCAGCCAGTGAATTTTCTGTGTCGAGCTGAAGGAGAGCCAGCTCCTGCTATTGTCTGGATTTCCCCACAACGCAGGCGGATCACAGCTAAGAGTTCAGGGCGCATAACCGTTCTCCCTAGTGGCACCCTGGAGATCCGCTACGCTCAGCTTACAGACAGCGGGACGTACATCTGCATCGCCAGTAATGCTGGAGGTAATGACACCTACTTCGCCACACTCACAGTGCGGGGCCAACCTCTAGATCCCGCCTCAGCCTTCTTTCTCAACCGCTCTTTGTACAGTGGCGAGTTCTTCAATGACACAAATATGAACAGCACGCGAGTTTTCCTCAAGTTCACCTTGGACCTGACCACTATCTTGGTCTCCACGGCAATGGGTTGCATCACCTTCCTGGGGGTGGTCCTCTTCTGTTTCCTGCTGTTGTTCGTGTGGAGCCGAGGGCGTGGCCAACGCAAGAACAACTTCACAGTGGAGTACTCTTTCCGGAAATCTGAACCCGCCACTGGCAGCTCCTCTGGAGGGACCAGGAAGTTCAACATGAAGATGATATGAAACAACGCAGCCAGGGGTCCCTCGGGGGAGGCATGAGCACGTCCCAAAAACGTGTTTGACACACGCAAACGCACACAGCCACAGACTCGCAAAGAAGTTAAAAAGTATAACATCACATCCTGTATTTGGCTCAAAATTTTGGCTCCCACGTCAAAAGTGAGGCCATAACAGATTTGGTTTGATTTGTGGATGTTAACAAAAATAAGTACAATTTCTGCCTTCAGCTTGTGGTGAAAGGTAGGTTTTCAGGCTACTATAGCTCTGAAAGAAATTTTGTTGTGCTTTCTACAAATGAAAGAACTAAAAGTTTATGGAAATTGGCATGATTAATCTGTTAAATATATCAGTAGTCATGTATCTCTGAGAATGAAAAAGATTTCTTTTTCATGTGAATTTCTATTTAACTGAATCCTTGAAACATGTACTGTAGAGAGACCTGACTACCATCCATTTAAGGATTGTAGCTGTGCTCTACAAATAGAAGGATGCATGAAATACAACTAAGAGTTGAGTTGTAAATTTATTCCACTCAATAAATGAAATTGTTCTGAAAGAGTTTGATGTGTTTCTAAAGAAGGTCTGACCACGGCTGAACATTGAGCATGCTTCTAAAACTGTATAGATGTCAAACATTAACTGAAAAGCAATAACTGATTTGGAAAATTCACATGAGAAACAAAAAGAAACTCAATTCGACCTTTTCTTCTTTGTGAGATGTCGCAACAACATTAGCTGTGTGAGTTTGGGACGAGCGCACAGGCCAAGAGCTGCTGTGGTTGCCCGTGGGCCGGAGGGTTTGGTTAGGAAGTCAAACCCTTCGAACACGGGCTGCCACAGTAACCATAGCAACCAGCACAAGGGAGAGCAAGGGTAACAAGGCGGTAGGCCACAGGAGGGTTGCCGGGTAGGAGGGACTAGAGTGGGTGGTCAGTGTGACCTCTCCTTCCTCTCTCAACATCAGAAGCCCTGTTCTTTCATCTGCAGGACAGGGTCGACCTGCCAGCCTCCACCCTCCGTCCGTGCCCTCTCATGTGTTGGTGGATGCCTGACCTTCCCAGTGCTGCCAGGGGGGAGCAGCCTGGAGGGTTGGGTCAAACTCAGAGGCAGACAGAGGACACAGTTAAAACGCACACATCATCTTAGCAGCGGAAAACACACAAAAACACAAGGAAGGCACCTTACATCCACACTGACTGCAGCCACACATGTCTGTTAAATTATGACATTCCAGCAATACTAAATGTAGAGCCATAAAGCTGATATTCCTTCTCTAATAGAGAACTGATGTAAATGTCTGAGTGAACAAATGAAGCCATAGTATGTATCTGTTGTTTTTTATACAGTAGCGTGTGCATGACTCTGTTATATAATAGCAATTATTCCTACTGCCATCTTACAAGCTGTCGTGATGATCAAAAGACCATCTGCTGTCACTGTGCTTGCATTAAGTTGCACCCAAAACACACACACGCACACACAGGTAAAACCACACCAGTGTTATTAGGACTGATAGAAGCACCAAACGCAGTTACACATGAATGAACATACAAATTGATGAAGCGCCATGACATCAATGCTCTCTCTCTGTCTCTGAAAACGGTCGGTGTGCGAATGTCTCTGCCCCCCTAGCCCAGTGCATCCCCCCCTCCTCAGCCCCACCTCCCCCACACACACCTACCCCCACTGGGTCCTCCTTTGGGAGGGGTCCCTGGCTGGAGATCGAGGAATCAAATGTAAATGAAATCGTGTTAACCCTACCCACGCCATGTGCATCGTATAGTGGAGAGTAGTACTGTGGTTTAAAAAAAGAAACAAAAACAACAAAAGTACTTATGTTGAAGTGTTATGTTGACTCTTGTTTGTCCTCCATTTTAATTTCCTCAGTTGTTGTTGTTTGTGACCTTTCGACAGTTTACCGTTTTAAATTTCTTCGTCCTCCATGTTGGACCGTTCTGTTCTCAACACCTAAGAACATTTCCAAACATCAGACAGCAGGTGAGCCTCTATGATATCACCGTGCATGTTAACTAAAACCAGGCAGAGCAATGTTTTGACCAAGTAGCAAGGCATCGTCTCAAGCAGTGGTTTCATATTTTGTATTCAAAATTTAACATTTTCATAACAATGCTCCATAGTGTTGCCTCTTTGCTTTACTAACAGCCTGGTTTACATTACATAGCATTGTATTTATCCTTGAGTTCAACCTGGCATCAACACACAAACCAATTTCTACATAAATATAATTTTACTGCATCCAAAAAAACCTAAAAAAATTAGAGCTGAACAACACTGAAAAACAAACATAATATATTTTTCAGAATGTGGTAATATAAAAAAATACTGGAAATTATTCAAAATAAATACACTGGAGCTCCAATAAGCTAATTTGCATCTTACAATCATATATTAATATTTTTGACTATACATCTATTTTTACTTTAGGTCTATATTATATGAGGAAAAATGGAATGTCCAGTACTTTATTGGTATTATGATAATAACATGAAGTCTGATCAATTATTAATGATAACAATACATTTTATTCATAAAGAACTCTCATTTAAAGGTGCTGTACCTAGATTTAGAAAATAAGAATAAAAACACTTGCCGGTAAGAACATTTAAAAATCTAGAAACATATAAAAACATACTAAAAATATTAAAAAGGACCTCAGACAAACAGACAAACAATTTTAGATTTAAATACAACTGTAAAAAAGTTGGTTTTCAGCCTTTCTTTAAATACATCAATGGAAGATGTCAGCAGGTAGACTGTTCCACAGTGCTGGTGCATGGACAGAAAAAGCCCACTCACCAACTGTCTTTTTACTGACCTTTGGGACACATAAAAGCCCAGTCCCCTGGGAGTGAAAACATGTGTATCTGATAAGTATGATGGTGTAATGCCATTCACTATTCCATAAGTTTTATAAGCAGCACCTTAAAGTCTGCTCTAAACTGAACGGGAATAAATGAAGAGAGCCGAGCACTGAAGTAATGTGCTCAAATGTACTCAGTCTGGTCAGAACACGAGCAGCAGCACTCTGTACAATCTGCAGACCTCCATTGATAATAAACAATCTAAATAGCTCTAGCTTAGGTTTCTCTTGGATCTCATATGAGTCAAGCTATTATTATGGAATGCAGTGCTAATTGGTAGCTCTGTAGTATTAGCCAATGCAATATAATAATAGAGCTGAATTCAATCACCATCATCAATAAACTCCAACAGTCAAAGACTGACTGACTACATTTGATACTCAGCAACCCCAGCTGTCAATATCACCCAATACTATCAATACTTAGCCCTAAAATGATGCCTACACTGGGTGTCACAGCCATATGCAGGGACACTTTTCTGACAATTACGCAATGGAATTAATTTCTTAAAAAGAATAGCAGTGCTTTACTCGGCCCAATTTAGCCAAATATGAAACGTACCCAAAACTATGATAACAAATGTTTCCATCTCTATTTTAATGCTAACTCATATTGTGCTATTAATATAATATTTACCCAAAGGTATAAGGTATATTAATACCTTAACTAACTGACAATGTCAGAATGATATTTACAGAATGACACATTCACAGGGAGAAGTATATTTAAAATGCCGGATGAAAAACTCAATTAAAACACCTTTAGTGATATTGGTTTGAAGCATAGAAAAGTAAATCTTTTACATTTCCCCTTATATTTGGGGGGGGGGGGTCATTCCTTCAACTGGTAGTACAGCTGAAGAAAGACAGGAAACACCAAACATGCCAGGAATTTATCCTGTGACCAGTGCGTTGAGGACTACAGTCTCACTTTGTGGGAGCCTGCTCTTCCAACTGAGCAACACCGGCATCCCTTTAAAACTATTTTTACTGAGCATTAGGTCTTGCATTATTTTTTTCCTGGTTAATATAAACAAAATAATTAAAGATTTTTTCTTTCCCATTGTCTTGTTAGAAAGCGTATCATTATATCTTAAAAATGCTTTATATTGCCCAGGCCTAACTGATGTATTTCAATATTTCTTTAATTTCTGACCTATATGAAAACACACAAACATGTTACTTGGCATGCTTTTATTGAAGTAAAAGTAAGTGTAAGGGTGAATTTTAAACCATTTAAACATAAGCAAAATAAATCCTGCAAACCCCATTTCATCCTCATGAGGGGGATGATGAAACCACGGCTTGGTGTCAGGATGAATAGCTGAACAGCTGTTAAAGATTCATGAGTCCGAATGAGAATAGATGTACAAATTGGCCTGGTTCTCACTCCGCCTCTGAAAGCGTCAGCGGACATTTGTGTTGAGAACAGGATGTCACCTCCATGGACGTCTCTCTCCCTTAGCCAACCCTTTTGTGTTTTCATTCCCCCGTATTTCTCAGTAAAACTAGGTTTTAGAAGACAGTGAGAATGTCCATAGTGATTGTCGATGGTGTTATTGTGCAAACATCAATCACAAATGTAAGCGTAGATGAGGGTGTGTTTCATTTTATAATCTTCTTCTCCGTGTCCCCCTCTTTACCCTCCTCTTCCCTTCTCCTTGCTCCCATTCTTCTTAACATTTCCAAACCTTGTTGTCCCTGTTCACAGTATTAGGCTGGAATATGGTTGTGTGGTAGTAGACACGTGTTCTGTCTGGTCGGTGAGTCAGTGTCGTCGTGTTATGATTTGTCGCTCTTCGTGATTCCATCTTAACACGGAGCAGTGACTGGATCAGTGAAGTCAAAAGATGAAAGGGGTGACCCAGGTTCCCTCAAAAAAAAAAACAGACAAACATTGGTTCCCATTTCACATCCTACTCATTCCTGGAGAACATTTTCTGGAACTTTCTCGCTCTGCACAGTGCCACTCTGGATATGAAAACCCATGGACTGTACTGTATGTATTTTATCACACGATTTCTCGTCACTTTTTAACTTGCAAATGTAGAAAGGGTGGGTTGGTGTTCTGCTGTGGTACCATTACTATGAGCCTCACTTTCTGCCTACTGTGGAGTCATTTGACAAGGATAAGTATCAGAGCAGTCCATTCACTGAAAAGAAACATTTTTTGTTGGTCAGGGTTGAGAAGAAGCGCTTGTATTAATTAAAGCCTCAGAAAGCTTTGTAAGCCAGAAGAACTCATTTGGCCTCAGGCTAAATGCTCTAACTAAGTTCCCTCCATTATTCAAAGGTTTAGGAAATGAGTGAACATTTCAGTGGTTCAAACTGTAACTTAGCCAGACAAGTATTCAGCAGCTCTTTTTGAAGTAAAAAGTGTCAGTACACACAGCTTTGCAGCCAAGCCGTCGCCTCCGTCTGGCAGACTGACTCTCGTATTTGCAGATAACCATTGGAGCTGAGATTGATTCATCTCCTCTGCTGCTGTACTTAAGAAACTAGGCTGAGCAGTTCCCCGCTCCCCCCTCTAGTTTGTCCTTGCCTGGGGTTGGAGTACTGTAGTCTAGACGCCCCATTTACAACAGCAGCAGCAGCCTCACCATTAAGAATATATCATTGGGGAACTCTTCAAAGACGCAAACACACAGTCATTGCATCATAACCAGCCAGGCTTAAGATCTCCTTTGTTTAGATCTTGTTGTTTAAATTTAAGCAGGTTTGTTTGTATTTTCACAAAGAACAAACAGCTATGATCTAACCTTTAAGTCTACATTTTGGCAATCGTGTTTTCTCATCATATCTGACTCTGTTAGCTCTAAATGAATCCATCTTCTGCTCCATATTCTGCAGCTGCTGTTGTGATTGGATTAGACCTGAGTTGAATTATCAGTGCCGAGAGGAGCAGTAATGGGATGACTGCGGAGTGAGCTCGGCTGATTGGGTGATTACGTGGCTTATTAGTCCCATTTCCAAAGCAGACCTCTCAGAACAGTCTGCCATTCAAATACTGCTTTGTTTATTCAAGCCTCAAGACTGAAACATAACCTATGGCGGTTTCACTAATTGGACAAAAATTTTTATTTTTTAAAACAGTAGTTCATTAACTGATGTGCTGTTTTAATTAGACATGTAGCAGAGCAGGGCTGAGGGGTTGTTTGAAGCACCTTGAACAGATAACCGCTACATCTTAACCTTGACCAGATGATTATAAGTGCCCCCCTTCTCTATGTGACAATACTGACCCCTAGTGGTCAAATTTGGTAACAGCAACAAATGGGACCATTCTGCTGATGCTCTTCAATGTGATGGGGATAAAACAGCTCTGGGTGTTGCACAGTTTAAACCCTGAGGAGAACATGTAGACTGTTAGCTTCATGAGTCAGTGTTTCACTGATTTTCTTATAGCCATAGTGTGACCTCCTCTACACTCTGCTTGACTTGGGTTATCATGAGAGACCACCATCTGATCAAAAGCAACACTTCTGATGTTTTCTGGGACTCAGCCTGTAGATTAGACTGACACTTTGAAATACTGTCAACACCATTATTAAAAAATACAGTAAAAATCCACGAGAAAACATCACAGCATCTGATCTTTTAAATTGACTGTAAACTAATCAGCTGGTTCCTCTCTAGAGAAAACATGTTCTTTTGATCTTAGCAGGTTTAATCTATGCATGCCTTTTGTATACAGTGATTGGTCTTGCCAAACTCTCACCTACATTTGTACAGAGAGCTATGGGTGCCATTGATGCTGGCCATGGGACTGGCTGAAACAAACTCAGTGTTTTTTCCTGAGATAAGGCAGAGCAAACAATCGCCTGTACCTGCATTTCCTATTGTGAAAAAAGAGTGAGCATCTTACAAAAGAAGCATTTGTTTACTTGGGATGATTGTACTTTTACACATATCTATCCAGGGGATCAGCTCGGATGTAGATAAATCATTGATATTCCAAGCAGGATGGTGGGACTGATCAATGCTGTATGGGGATAGGATTATTAATGGCATACTTCCATTGATCTGTCTTGAACCTTGTCACTCTCCCACAGTCCCTCTGGAGTAGGAGGAGGCGTACAGAGCTATATCAGACCTGGTTGGCACTCATTCCTAGGTTTCCACATTACCTTTTAAGACAATTTCCTCTTTTAAGAACGAGATGGTGCCAGATTGTGACAGATTTTTTTCCAGGTCTGAGCTAATGTAGCGCTCTCGTACCTCCCCCACTCTTCAGAGGAAGCTTTTGTCAGTATAGCTCTGTATTTATTGGAGCCCTCTAATGGAAAATACTCAAATATATGTCTAAAATTTGGCTTGGGTATACTTATTCTCTCTCTGTCTTTTCTCTCTTTCGTGCGCTCTCTCTTTGCTCTCGCTGTCTCTTCTATCTTTCTATAAACCTGGCACCAACCTCGTACAACGTTTTTTCCTCCTTAGCTTCAGATTTTTATTTGTTCCTCTTTGTTAAAACTGTGATGAATTATGTCTGAAACCTAGGAATGGGTGCTGAGTGCTCCATTAAATGCAGAGCTAATATAAAGACAGCTTGCACAGCTTTTGTGATTGAATGGTGTGATCAGATCAATCATTAAAGCATAAAGGCTTGTTCATAATAGAGACTGTTATACACCAAGTATTGAATTTGAACTGAAGTACATTGGACTGTACCTGATTTATAGCATTTATATTTTGCACCGTTGTGGATCCTTGGATGGGAAGAACAGAAACTGTACATATTAGATCTCTTAGCCATATCATGTCATCTAATCTGTAGACCTCCTTGCCATGTCTGACAGAGGAAAATGACTGTTGAACTGTAAATAGTGTAGGTATAGTAATATAGGATATAACTGCTGTTTCTTCTCTCCAGGGATCGCCCATGTTTTGCTCAGTCCCATGGCTGCTTGGTCTCAGAGGGAAGGACGAGACAATAATGTATTTGTCTATAAAATACACACAAGTTCTTTTTTTTATTTCAATGTATGTTTTATAAACTGTCTGTCTTGTAAATTAACTCCTTTTCGTCATAAAAGCATGATGTGACTCTGTCAAAAGTGTCCTGTCTCTTCCTGTCACCCGTTCATGCCTCCTTAAGTTAAAAAAAAATGAAACGCAAACACTGCACGTTGGTCAGTATATTAAAATGCAACCAGTGCTGCAACAGCCACAATGTTTAGAGGGGTCTGGCTGCAGAGCATTTATCTCTATTGGCCAATCACACAGACTGTTCATCTGAGATGTCGTACTATCTCAGGAAGTGCCGTAATTTGCCAGTATAATGTATTTCCAGTTGAAGTTTTTTTTTTTCACAAACGAAATCTGACAGTGACGCTTCTAAAATAACTGCATTGAAAACATTACAGACTAAGAAGCATTTCATAAACAAATAAGAGAAAATGGTCAGAGGTCTAATCAGGATTAAAATTATGTATAGACCCTGTTTGAAATAGATACACAAACAGTGGCTTCATAAAGATAACAGCTATGCCTGCTATGTAATTAATATTACTACATAAGCCAATGTAGCTATGTTAGCTTTAACAAAAGTAGCTAAAGCTAACATAATTACATAGATAGTGTATCTACATAGCTTACAAAGCTGCTTTGTGGGCTTAGCTTTAGCTACATGAGCTACATAGCTATGTGGCTGTTATCTTTAGCTAGGTTAGATTTAGCAAACGTAGCTAAAGCTAACTTTGCTATGCAGATAACGTAGATAGGTAGCTTATGTAGCTGCTTTGTGAGCTTAACTTTAGCCATGCTGGCAACATAGCTCTGTTATCTACATATCTTATGCAGCTAACAGAGTTGCGTTTGCTCCGTTAAAATGTTTCACTGAGGAAGAGCTTTTTTTCCTGCAAGCAGAATGTTTACTCGTCTTTTTTAAAGGTTTTGCAGGTCAGGTTTTTGTATCCTAACTTTTGGTATCCTAACCTGTACCTTAACCCTCATCTTTACTCTAAACAGAAGTTTAATCTGATTTTATTTTGAATGATTTAGAATGTATTTCTGTTTTGAGATCTACAGCGTCTCAGATGAACGGTTGTAAGCATGGCCGTCAGAAATGAATGGTCTGCAGCCAGACTGTCTTGCCAATGTTGGGTGAAAGCATTACTAAAAAAACACATTGATTAGAGTTGTCAGTCAATTAAAAAATGTTTTTTTAGGCTTTGTAATCTCATGTTAATATTTTGAGAAAGATTATATTACTGGTAGATTTAAAGATAAGTGTAACAAAACAGAAAGGATATGCTTCTGAATGGGATGAAAACTTTCTTCTAGCTTTTGAAAAAGGAGAAGTTGAGATTAGGGGCAGATTGTCCACTTACTAGGCAATCAAGGTTATGTAGAATAATGATAATATTCATTAAATTGTAAAATTAAGAGCATAGAGAATTTTACATCTGTTCCAATTGAAGTTACAAAGCTGCTTTAGCCAGTTGTGTGATGGCATCAGAATTCAATTTCTCAGCATACATTTTTATCACAAATTAATCCAAAATTTAGACAGCACTAACTATGATACATCTGATTGTATACAATATTACTTTTCTGTGTAGTCATTACCTATTAGAATGTTTAACCTTGAAAAAAAATATCGAACAAATGCTGAATGCAACTAAAAAGCCAGATATTATCTGGCACTGGTGGAGACCAAAACGGAGTTAAAAGAGGGTTCGTATCAAAGTTAGTTTGATAAGGTGGCCTAAAACACAAGTCTATCCATTATCTACCCACCTGTCCAGTTTGGGGTGGCTGGAGCAAACCCCAGCTGCCACTGGGTGAAAGGGGGGACCACATCCTGTACTGCTTGCTACTTGATCACAGAGGAAAGAAGTCATACTCACACCTACTGACAATTTAGAAACACCTATTATAGCCTATGAGGGATATGAACCAGTAACCTTCATTTTGTAATACAACAGCACTAACCACAGCACAATGGTGTAAGAGGACTATACTCCAAATAAAAGATAAAGTTGCTCCTAAATGATCAATCTATAAATAGACAGATGTTTCCTAATAAGATCACAATTTTAACTGAATGTAGTAGTCATGTTTTCCACACTGAAGTGGCCCATAAAATAAACTTAGCACAAAAAATAAGGAAATTTGTGTTTGGTAGATTATTTCTTTGTTGTAACAATGCTTCTTGTCAGTACATCATATCATTGGAAAGCCTGTTTATTCCCCTTTTAAAAGGGGCTACATTTGTAAGGAACACGCATTTGTGGGATGAGCAGCAGAGCTGAGTATGTGGGTTGTGCCCATGAAAAATTTGCAAAATCTTCTCTGCCAATGCCAAACAGCTTATTCTGCGGTGAGCATGGGCTGATCCGGATAGGGCCCGTGCGATAGAGCATTGTTTGGAGTGAACCCTAGTACCATCTCCAAACTGAAGGCCAAGTTCCATATAACGGGGGATGTTAGAGACAGGCCGCGAAGTGGGCATCCCAAGAAGACGACATCCCAAGAAGACTGTTTCCTCACCCTGTTAGCACCGAAGGCTGTCTTCTACAGATTTGCAGTCAAGGTTTGCAGGACGATATAGCCAACGGCTCTCTGCCCAGGCAATCTGGAACAGATTACACACAGTCAATCTCCAGTCTCATAGGGCTGCCAGGAGGCCTGCTATGACTGCCCTTCATCGTCAGGCCCGTTGGCGCTGGTGTCGGCAACACGTGCACTGGAACCTGAACGTGTGGAGGAATGTTATGTTCAGCGATGAGTCCAGAATCTGCCTACGGCAGTTGGATCATAGGGTAAAATGTGGAGAAGACGCTATACTGATTGCTGCACCAATAGAGTAACATCTTTTGGTGGAGGCAGTGTGATGGTGTGGGGCAGCACTGGCTTGTCATCATTGGAGGCAATCTCAATGCAGAGAGATATCGAGATGAGATTCTGCAACCAGTGGCAATCCCATATCTCCACAGTCTGGGACTGATCTCTATCCTCCAAGATGACAACGCTCGCCCCCACAGAGCAGGGTTTATCAGAGACTACCTCCAGAATTTGGGAGTGGAGAGGATGGAATGGTCTGCTGGCAGTCCTGACCTCAACCTCATTGAACACATGTGGGATCAGCTTGGGCATGCTGTTTGTGTCAGAGTGATCGACACAACCACGTTTGCTGACTTGCAACAAATGCTGGTTGAAGAATGGGATGCCATCCCACCGCAGTGTGTGACCAGGCTGGTGACCAGCATGAGGAGGAGGTGCCAGGCTGTTGTGGCTGTGTATGGTTCTTCCACACACTACTGAGGCTTTTGTTTGTTCAATGAATAAATTGTTAAATTGCCAATATGCCTTGTTTCTTCAAACTTCAATCGTCCAAATCCAGCAAACACAAAACAAGAATCAATGGCAGAATAAGCTGTTTGGCATTCCACAAACGCATGTTCCTTACAAACGTGGTACCATTTAAAAGGGAAATAAACAGGCTTTCCAACAGTATAAGATGTATTAACAAGAGGCATTGTTACAACAAAGAAATGATCTACCAAATACAATTTTCCTAAAATTTTGCAATTTATACAATTTTGCTAAATTTGTATCTTTAAGTTTCTTATAAACATGTTTGACATTGTGAGACCAATTCATACTGCAATAGAATCTTCTAATTCTTTGTCAGTTGTCAAGATGTATTTATGCTGTAGCTACACAAACCCAGCCATTAATCAGCCATTAATTACAATCAGCCATCTCTGTTGAAAAAAATAAGCCTCAATGATGCACATGCACTTACTGTAAAATGTGATTGTATGATCTGAATCAGAATACACATTGACCGTCTGAAAGAAGGGGGACAAGACACATATAATCATTTTTCATTTCAATGCCTGCTGCATCATACTGAATAAGTGGGCAGTCAATCATCTGGCTCTGCCTATTTCTACCTTGATTGACAAAGACTAGTCAATTTGTGCTTTGTCCTAGTTCTTGTCCTAGGTTTTGTAGTCTTGGTCACACAAGATTAATATCAAACTTAACTATACTGACAGCAGACTGTCAGAAGTAAACATGAACAAGACAAACTCATTGTTAAAGCTCCAAATAATATTTGAAGATTAAGAACAGATTTGTAAAAATTGAATTCGGAAAAAAAAAACATTGGATGACCTTGTGAAGTCAGTCCGAGAGTAAACATGATGGGTATTTGTATCAGCTACTGTTAGTATACCGTAGACATGGTTAACATTTGATATAGCATCTGCTGTTGTATGACCATAAGCAGGCTACAGAGTGTATGTGCTGAATTCATCGGTTAGAGGTATTTGAGACAAGACGTTAGGCTTGCCAAAGCAGGTAAAGCACAGGTGTGATTAATAACATTAGCACAACACCCTTCAACCGAAGAAGAAACATGGAATTCAGTCATCACACGGCGCTTTTTGTTTCAAAGATAGGCTACTCATAGACATAGGCAATATAAGTTAAGTGTGGGGAAATAATCAAGTCATGGGATTCAAATGTGTGAGTCAGGGATTTAGAGATAGTCAAAAATCTGGGCAGAAATGTCAAAAATGTCTGTTTTAAAGGCAGAGTTTAATTATTGTTAGATTCCGTAGTCCATTGTTACAGAAAAGCCACAAAAGCGTTAGCATTTCTCGTGAAAACACTTTATGCCTCATTCCAATATTTCTAGAACCTATTTGTTGTTGTAAGTGATCTTTTGAACGAATTCCCGTCAATACCTTGGTCACTGAGACGTTACAAAGGTTGCTGCTTTTACTTTGAAAGGATAATGCCGGTAGGAGAAAACCACGAGGGAAGGTGAATCACAGGTGAGAGGCAACTTTGAAACGACAGGTAAATATGAAAACTACTTTTTGTGTGTTAAACATTGCGCTAAAATGGCACAAGAGTTGTTAAAATTTACATATTATGCATTTTGATGTTAATTAGGCCTAATGTTGGGTGCCTATGATCCTTTTTATTTAGTTTTTTTCTGGGTTTGTGTATGTGTTTAAGCTAGCAAGGTGGCTGTTAGCTTTTTTACCGCTTCCGGTCGTGTAAACAAACAGCATTAGTTGTTTTTTAAATGAAGACGGCACTGATAAAATGTTACGGAGTCTTTATTATGAGTGTACGGAACACGAAAAAACAGCAATTCTTAATTGGTGTTTGATACCTTGCGTTTCTTTGTTAAGAGTGACTTGTTATTTTAACTGGGCTAATTCTAATTCCATTTAACCCTACCATGCCATGTTGCCAATGTCTCTTATTTCAAGATATTTCCAAAGTGCTTCTCCAAGCATACTAGTTTTATTTGCGATGCTGACATTAATTTACTTTGCACACAGAAAAAAAAAGTCATTCAAAGGATTATAGACGCTCATAAAGCAGAATAATGTACAAAGTTACTGCAGCTTAAAGCCAAACAGTAGCCTACAGAACAATTCTGGCAGAGGTAGGAAGGAAAAAAAAAATCCAAGACTCTGGAAAGAAAAAGAGTGAGAGATGTGTCCCCAGAACAACTGCCGAGACACTAGTGAATGACTTAGCCTGGTCAGGAATTGTAGTCAAAGTTGCAGCAAGAAAAAGTCCACTTCTGCAGAAGAAACACCTTCAAGCCAGACAGCATGCTAAGCACCACCTGGAAAAAGATTACGCGTACTGGAAGCATGTCATTTGGTCATCTGAGACCAAACTAGAGCTCTTTGGCCATAGAGATGTTGCTTGGAGAAAGAAGGGAGAGGCGTATAACCCAAAGAGCACTGTCCCCACAGTGAAACACAGGGGTGGGAATATTATGCTTCAGGGATGCTTCATGGGTCTAGAACTGGGAATCTCAGCAAAAATGAGATGCAAATGACTATTAGAATCTTGGGGGGGGGCTAATTTTGACTGTGGTAGTTTTTTGGGAGGAAATAATTCTGTTTCTGTGTGCAAAGTAAAATTATGTAAACATCCAATTTAACTAATTTTTAATTTTCAGTTTGTCTCCATCTTGCTCCATCCTCTCTGTTCTATAATGATGAGAAAACTACTGTGCACTCTGATCCTGGTTTTGTCTGAATTCTTGGTGTCATGTAGGTCCATGTGGGCTGTGCATATGATTGTATGTATGACACAATTATACGGTAAAATAAAATACTTCAAACTTTAAAACTCCAAAATAAAACTAGACTGTTTGGAAGAGCTGTGTTAAAATCCATTGCTCTGCTTAGCAGCACTTGGGAAATAAAAAAATGCCATGGGGGGGGGGGGGGGGGGTAATTACGTCCTTCTCTGCATGTTGAAGGAGCATTATAACCCTTTGTGATCCTTCACTTGAGGAGCTACACCATATTTCAGCTGGGGAAGCTATAAAATACTTTGAAATGTATCTATGTTTACAAAACATTTAATTCATATACAGCATCACTATTCTCCTTGTGATTTTAATCCAATTCTGGCAATATGAAAAAGGATTTGAAACAGTGCTGAGAGTACACTGCAGTGTTGTTCTTTTTCCACTAGATGGCACTAGAACACCAGAGTAAGAGAGCATGAAAGGGAAAAAAGAGAAAAGCCAGTCAGCCAATTGCTTGTTTCTTTATTTGTTTTAGTCAAACACACAATTTACCCATACTGGTTTTCACTTGGTGTAGTATTTGTTCCAGTTATTACTTGAGTCTCCCTCCACAGGCTGAAGGAAGACCAACATGACTGACAGACTCGCTGTGATGCTGGGAGATGAAGATGAGAAGAAAGGCTCTCTGGGAGATGACTACGTGTGTTTGTGTGCGTGTGTTCTGTGCATATGTGTGCAGGCATTTGATCAACATCTTCGATTGGATGTCCTCTTAACAAGTCAGATCCCCCCTCACCACCACCACCACCACCTCCATTGTAGCCGGGGGAGGGTCCTGGGTGCCTCGGCCCCCACCGTAAAGGTCACTCTGCAGATGTTAAAGGTGACCACACACACATGCACCCGCTGATCTCTCTGAGAGCCATCCTTCCTCCTCTCCTCTCCTCCCATCTCTCCTGTCCAGTCAGTTTCTCTGCCCTCCTCCATCACTCTCTTTCTTCCTCCCTCCTTCTTTTTCTTTGTCTCTGCTCTATTTGAAATTGATTGTCTTCTACCATCACAAAGACACTTGGTTCTGATTGATTGATCGGTATGAGGAGAGGGAGAGAACATCGACACTGGGGTTTCAAGAGCTCTGAGGTCTGTCTGAAGGGAAAAAAGAAAATGACGCCATTTTGATGTACTGGGAGACACCGTATTTTAGCGTCCCAGCTGTCTGTTTATGCTTCAGCTGGCTCATAAAACAAACACCCAAGCCGATTGAATGTAGGATTAAGTAGGGATGAGCAGGAATACAGAGACTGAACTAACACACTCACACTGCTGTGGTAAAACAAAGAGGAGCTACAGAAATAGGGACTATTTCCACATAAAGGGGAGGCTTACACTCAGAGAAAAGACAGTGATGAAGCATATACAAAAACACACATTTTATACAAATACACAACAGCACATAAAAGATAAAAAAGGAAGTAAAGACTACTCTGAAACCAAAATCCAGTTGTTTTTCCTTGTTTTCCCCCTCTCCTCCACCTGTAGAGGTACAATTCATCCTGCAGTTTAATATACACTTATATAGTATCCATGCATAAAAGAATCGCTCATCCCAACCCTAATGACAGAGGTGCTTTGGTTGGTCCTCTTTTTTTTTTAATTGGGGGATCACTTTAACACACATATGAGACAATGTTCCAACACAACTTAAGCCAGAAAATGATGTGAAACATAAATAAGTCCTTGATGATAGATCTTACATTTCATCAGTTACTTCATCCTCCTGTGTATAAAAAAATCATCCTCTTCTGATTCTTTGCTTCCTTCCTGCTACTTTTTGAAACATCCTTCCCATTTCTTATTCCCTATTTTTAACACGCTGTTTAGTATTATTTTCAACTCCAAAAAGGACAACGTGCAAACCTACAAACAATAAATTAACCAACTCAGAAGAAGTGAAGCCATAAAATGGCTCATAATGCACACGCTCCCTTAAAGAAATTATAAAAAAATGGAACAATCATTTCGCCGTGACGTTAATGTCACTCTCATTGCTAAACATTGTCATTATTGTTTCACTACATTTAACCTTTACAATAAAGATTTGAGGTATATCAAGATGAATTGTCTACACATGCCTGCCTTGTTGTGATGCTACCCTGGACTGAGGGACCAGCAGAGAGAGCGTGGATGGGCGGGGCGGTGGGGTGACCGGTGGGTTTTAAAAATTAAAATATGCACTACTGTGATTGTGATTGTTACACAGGTTGTGTTTCGATGTGATAGAGAATGGTGAACGGGCTTTGTAAACAGTCATATACACACACACACCTACACTCGGATTACAAATTACACAAAAATATCTCTGGAGGGAGTGTGTGTGGATGTGTGTAGAAATTATGTAGCAAAGAAAAAAACACTGGTGGTAAACACTCTTTTTCCCTCATTGTGTTAAAAAGTGCTTTTTGAATGAAACGAAAGTGTCCTTTAATGTAATGAGCTCTCATTCAGTGTCTTTTTAAATGCTGTGTGTTAATGTGCGTGTTAATGCGTGTGCAGAGCAGTCCACCCCCTGGTTGAAGGAAAAAGGCACTCAACTCCTCCCACATAACAAGCAAATTTGTATGTTTGTTATGCGGCATGACTGCTCTGTAGAAGTGTATATGTGCACTTAGATGCATATCGTTACTTTTGTGTGTTAGCATGTGTGTAGTGTTGACGTGTGCACGTCCCAGGTCCAGTGTGAACAGAGCAGGCTTGAAGTATCTTTGGTTTTGATGGCTGTGTCACAGTCCACACTAATCTGTGAGGTAGACACACACGCATCTGTTTCCATCACTAACTCTCTGCTGTGGATTTTCAAAGCTTCTCCCCTGGACCTCCAACAGGGCGTCTGTTATAGTGCACTTCAAAACAAGCAGAAGCCAGACTATGGAGGAATGTCACTTACATGTTTCCAGTTCCATACTGATGGGCGTCTGAAGCTCCCGCCTCCCCCTGCTGCACCCCTCTGTCTGCGTCTCCTCTCTAATATGATTATCTCCCGCTAGAAGATGCTACACAACAAGTGGCTTTGCCCAAATGTAAAACAAAAACTTTAAATACACAAATAAAATGAGATGGCTCTCATGGTAACCAAAAATCACCATCAGCAGAGGAATGCAGTGACAGTCCAGTTCAAAGGGTTTAAATTTCAGAGATCCAGGAAAGAGGTCCGTCTATCCCATCACAAACATATTCACAAATATGCACAGTTTTCCATTTTCCTCCTGTCTGTGCATAGGATCAGTCCATGACATGTTGATTTTTTTCTTTACATTTTGTCCACAAGGTGCTTCTTTACATATAGTTTCAGCACAACATAGCACAATAGTCACGAGTGAAACCATGTGTCTATGGTACTATTATTACCCGCATCAATAGTTAAGGAAGGAAAAAAGAAAGAACAAGACACAACAGGGGGAGTAGCAAGAGTTAAATAGAGAATAGATAAGACAGAAGAAATTAAAGATTATTTACAGTCATTTTCATTGTGTTTCATGTCAGCCACATCAACATGTTTCTGAGGTATGGAATAGGCGACGTGCCTGCAGTTGTAACGACACAGGTTTAAACATGGCGAGGGGCACGTGGCGACAGAGCGGGCTGCACCTGTTCTCTGATTATCATAAAGAGGCAAACATCATTGGCACTCGGAATCCTATATTGTGACGTTTGACCTCTGCGTTTGGCCACTAGAACAGAGCAGACCCCCCTTCCCCCCTCCCCTTCCACCAGGGCACGATACTTTTTTGATTGTTCTCCTTTTGTAACCTGAAAATAACCTCTCTACACAACCTACGGCCTTGATGCCTCACACACAGACATTCAAATATGTATCAAAGGGTTTCATCTTGTTTGGTTTGTGTTTGCAGGGCTACACTGATGCTTACACAGAGTATTAGTGTGTTCATCCCTACAGATATCTACTCTACGGCATGTTGAGATCTGCTTTAAATGGACAGCAGGTGGCGTCGTAGCTCTGAAAGGACGCGAGCTGAATCACTGCAGAGGTATCACAGCCCACACACGCAGCATGTGAATATTACGCACATGCACACGCATGACACACCAATGCAGAGCCGCAGTCTGGTAAGTGGTTAGCAGGTCAACAGACACTTGACACAAAAACACGCCTCTCAATCAGCCACACTGAAATGAAGAGTGGTTGATCACACTTAAAGACACCTGCTGTCTGATTTCAGGCTGACTTGTGACAACTGATGTGTGGCAGCTCAAGGTTTCCTGTTGTAAAGCTAGTAGTTGTTTATTCTTTGGTGTGTTTACATCTTAAAGCTAAACCCCCCCTTCACAAGGCTTTAACACACCCATAGTGTGATTTAGGGCTTCTTTGGTTTTCAGGTGGATCCATTTAAAGCCACGCGATCGTTTCAGTGTGACGCTCTTCAAGCTACTTGATCTTTGGTTTAAAGAGTCGCAATGTGAAAGCTTTTTAACCCCTTAGAGTTACATTCAGATAAAAAGAAAACACATGGAGCATTGAGAGGATCTGATTCATCTGCACAGGTTATATCTGCACTGAGCAGATGAATCAGATGAGTGGTTCAAAGCTACACACCCTGTAGCTCTGCAGGACTGGAATACAAGCCACCTGCTTTAAAGACATCCCCCCTTTCCTCCCCCCACCACCACCCCTCTGTCCTCCATGCATGTGTTCACCAGTCCACTGTGCCTCTGTCAGGCCTTAGAGAACGTGGTAGCAGAGGAGGTACCAGGCGATCCGTTGTTGTTGTTGCTGTTTCCATGATTAGTGTGCCCGTGGCCGTGCAGCCCATGACCGTGCTCATCTGCATCCCACCGATCCGGACAGCGGCGGCGTGAGTTCATGAAAAAGTTGGAGACGGTGGAGAGCTCCAGGCCCAGCTGCTGTGCGATTGTGACCTGCATCTCCTTGGAGGGCCTGCGGTTCTCTCTGAAGATGGCTACCAAGGTACGACGCTGCAGGTCTGTGAAGACCAGTCGCTGCTTCTTTGGCACCTGGTTACGCTCTCGTCCTCTGTCCTCCTCCTTCCGTTTACATGCTGGGGAGAGGAAAGGGAGGCACAGTGGGGGGAGGAGAAGAGAACAAAACAAAAAGGAGAGGTTCATTGCCTTCAAATATTTCTACTTAACAAACAGGACAAAGGTAAACGGATAATGGAAGCATGGTTACAAGCAATATTTCCTCTGGCTGTATCTACTAAATGTTCATGACTGATTTATGCAGGTAGAAAGCGACACATTTTTTGGTGAATCAAATCCTGTAGTTACATTGAACAGGGGGGCATGCAAACTGCAGGAGGGAGAGTTGAAAAGTGTAAAAGAACAGACGAAAGCAAGAAGTCAATCTACAAGGCTGCCAAAATCTTCAATACTTTGATACTTTTCCAAATCTTCATCAAGGGGGCAGCTGGACTTGACTGAGATCCAGTTGCCCCTTGACAAAGATTTGGATAACCATGACCTGGATGAATGAAAACCTACTCTGACATTTTGATACTTATTTGATGCAGGGTGATTCTGCATTATTTTTATGATCGATGATATCTCTTAGTAACATTTCGCTTAAAAAACATCTACTTTATTAGAAGGGTGCAGACAAAAGACTCCATCAAAAATTGTGGTCAGTTTCCTGCATACTTCCTGTATTTAATTTTATCACAACAAGGACATCAGTTATGTACAAAAAAATACCTGCACTTTTCTGTATGGGAACTTTGCCAGTATTTTTGTAATTTCAGACTGTGTGTAGAAAATTGCTGGCAAAATTACTGATGAAAAAAAGGAAATGTCCTAAAATTGAGAAACGTAGGGCATATAGTCTTTTGCGATGGGGCTGAAATAGACAATATTTATTTGTATTTACAGATATTGTACCAACATTCTGAATTCTGGTTTTGTGAAAACTAGGGGACTACACCAGTATGTAAGAAATATCAAATTATATTATTTCACAAATCTGAGATTTTTAATCCTAATATTCTCTTTCATGATGATGCAATCATGATTTTAAAGCTAAAGCTTATCTAAAGCAGTGCTGCAAATTCACAACATCAAACACACACATGGGATACTTTAACTGCTGTTGGTGTGTAAGCTGACAGCTTTAAAGCTATATATTAAATTAAATGAAGACTTAACTAAAGACTCTGATTTGCCCCTTTGCAAGTAAAGTTTAATTTTTTTGCTCTGTACTAATTAAAGTCCACCTGACAGATTGTGGAATGATGGCTAGTGAAGAACGGAAGCTAAACCTTGAAACCACCTCGGTAGCCCGCTTAAAAATCTTTCAGCCAGTGTGTTCAAAAGTATTCACCTGTTAGACAGCTTATTAAATATAAATGCTCAGAATCATGCTGTTTTTAAAAAAAAACTATTATGGAGGCTAGCATTGCTTGAAAGTGTACATTTTAGAAGGTAGGTTGTGGAGGCACCAGATTACTAGAACAGAACTTATTTTTTTCTAGTATATATATGGATGCCTGATTCAGTGCTGTTGTAAACACAAATAGAGATCTTTGACACTCAATAATACGTCATTTCTTATTTTTGAGTTCAAAAAGTGCAGACAAACTGCTCAAACTTTGGCAATGTTTGTAAATGTTGCAAATATTAAGTTTTTGTCATTTAAACAGTGCTCTCCTCTTTCACTCATGGCAGCTTCTGTTTAAAAATCCAGCTAAAGCTCTGCGTTTGTATTTTCATCTTTGTTTTTTGAGATGGTTAATCATCAAAATAAGACACTGAATCCATTTTTGAATTAATTAATGATCGAAATATGTGATAAGCTTTAATAGTTTGTTGTGTACAGATGCTTTTTACTATATGATGTAAATCTTTGCTTTAGTTTTTGAAGTTAGTTTTAGTTTTTTAGTTTTAGCGGAGGAGTAGGACCAGGGTAACAGAAGAAATGATGCTGAGCACTTTGAGAATAAGGTCAAAAAGTTTAAATTTCAAGAACAAAGCTGAAATGCTGTTTAACCATTAATGTTAATAGTTTCATGAGTCCATTGTTTTCAGACTGTTTGTTATTGTCTAATATGGTCTTTTAATTTCATTCTTAATGTTTTGACTTTTGCTCATCATTTCAACTTTAGTCTTGAAGTGCAATTTATATTTTTTTTTTCCTTCATTCCCTAATCCTCTTCTATAGGTGTGGTCATGTTTAGAATAAGGGAAATGTTTTTGTCTGTAGCATAGCATTGTGGCTGTACCCTTTGTCCTTGGAGCCCCCACCACCACCACCACACACACACACACACACACCCACACCCACACCTACACACACACACACAAAACACCTTTTTTCAAAAAAGCTGAGCCCCTGAAATCCCATGTATTTAAAAAAGGTTGCTGTCCAAAGTAATATCAATTTTCTGTTGTTGTCATTGACAGGGTAGACGTCGTTCTTACCCAGACGCTTTTGCATAGTTTATCCAGTAAGTGTTATATCCAGGTTTATATTCATATGTTTGTGTTTAATTTTTACGCTCTCAGCAGACAGAGTCTCACACCCCTTTGAGATCTTCAGTGCCCTCCTTCCTGGTTAGTAACCCTGGGTTTAAGGCATGTTATCTCCCAGGGACTAAAAGTATTTTCTATTATTTCTTTAATCATGGCAGTACATGAGAGTTCAAATAACACTTCTCTGTATAGCAGGGCTGCCCCTGAATGGGCCGGGCCCCTGAAAAAATCACAGTTAGTAGGTCCCTTCAGTTGTGATCTATTGATGATATCAGTGCGCGTGTGTTGGATGTGGTGCTGGCTAGCAGTTACCTCCATTTAGACCTGAAAAGTGTGTCAAACATTACTGGGATCTGATGTTGGAAGTAATTGTCTGTGCTACTTTCAAACCACTCCTCAATGCTTTTTCTAAGTCTTGCCCATTTTTCCTACTTCTTTTGCCACTTCTAGCCCGTTGTTGTGTTTTTTGCCCTTTTTTGCATCTCTTAACCCATTTTTGCCACTTTCTGACAATATTTGCAACTGCTTAGCCACTTTTACCCATTTTGGATTTTTTCACCCCTTTTTGCCAGTTTTAACCCATTTATGCTGTTTTTTCAACTCTTTTGCTTTTTTACACCTATTTTGTTACTTTTTACTTCTTTTTCCACTGTTTTTCCACCTAATGCCAATTACACCTACTTCTTTTTGTCATATGCTGGTTTTCAGCCCATTTTTGCCACTTTTTCACTCTTTTGCCACTTAATGCCAATTACACCTTCTTTTTTAGCATGTACATCTTAATTTTGCTGGTTTTTAGCCCTTTTTTGCAATTTTTAACCAATGTATGCCTTTTTTTTCGCCCTTTATTGCCACTTTACACCCATTTTTGCCCCTTTTGCCCATTTTTCCACTGCTTTGCCACTTTACACCCCTGTCTGCTACATCTTTTTCCATTTCTTTTTAATTTTGGCTGTTTTTCGCCCTTTTATGTCACTTACAATTACAAACCATCTTTGCCCCAATGCCAATTTTTGCCAGTGTTTAGCCATTTTTTAACCCATGTTTTATTTATTAACTTCTTTTACCTCTTTTGTGCTTTTAACCCATTTATGCTCTTTTTCATCTTTAATTGCCACTGTTTTGCCACTTGAAGCCCATATTTACCGCTTCTTTGGGGCATTTATATGCCCTTATATTTTGACCTCTTTTCACCTGTTTTAGTTGCTTGTTACTCATATTTTCCCATTCTTTTTGATGGTCCACCCCATGGGCAGACTTGCTGTGTATAAAAGTAGCAATATCCAGTTTGTAGCTGCTCTAATGCTGCACGAGCATTTGTTTCTTTAATTCTTAAGAGCATGGCCCCCACATTTAGTTTCCTAATTGTTATTGTGGGATGGATTCCTCATTTCAAACAAGTCAAATCCTTACAATTTGATTTTCAAAGTGAGGTGAAATGAAGTGAAACCAGTGGCTACCTGGAGGATAGGAAATCAATCTGAAAACTTACAGGGGGCTTTGAATAGGCTCATCAGTAATGTAAAGTGGGCTGTACAGTTTGTGGATAATGGGCAAGAGCATGCAAACCCCTCAGAGAGGTCATTTAATGTTAGCACAGAGGCTGAAGACTGTAGGTGTTATTTTGAGTGAACAGTTTGATTTAGACCTTATTTTCCAGATCTAATGACAAAATCTCTGTAATGTGGGGTTGTTTTGGTGGATAAATAGTTTTCGTTGTGGGTCTCGTTGAAACTGGAGGAGCGTGATGTGAAATGCTGACAAAGAAGCTCTCTCTCTCTCTCTCTCTCTCGTGCCTGGCTCTGCACCGTCAGGAGGCTCTGGGCTCGCGCTGTGGAGACTGGAGGGAGTCTGTTCTGTTCTGCTGCCCTAAAAAGCTGCAATGATCGATTTTCCGCGGTTTTCTCCCGAACACGTGGTCCAGTAATCAGGGCTCCCTTCCCCACCCGATCGATCCCTATCGATCCGCGAGACCGAGGTGTATGTGTATGTATGCGTGCGTGTATATGTGTGTGTGTGCGCGTGCACCGCCTCGCACCGGGGAGTTGCATCTTGCGAGCGCGCCTTTGTGACAGACAGATGGAGAAGAAATTGTTTATCTGTGGAAGAACAAAGGAGATGTGGCGGAAAAGAGTGGCAGTCATGCAGTCTGAGAGTTAAGGAGGAGGACACAGGAATGTCTAATAGCCAAACAAAAAAGTATGGTGTGCGTGAAGGACAAACGGCAGAATTGTAAAAGTAGCCCGTAGAAGTTGAGGTGGAAAGGTGGGAGTGTAGGAAGAAGGCTGGCTGCAGTGTGGAGGTGGTGTATGCAAATGATTGATGACTGTACAGCAGGTTTAGACAACAGCAGTAAACAGATTTGACTGTGAGGGAGGATCAATATGAACGTGCACATGTGTATGCATGCCTGTGTGTGAGTGCGCATGTGTTTGCATCGCCATTGTTCATGCTTGTTCCTGCAAGCAAAGCATAATTAATAAAGCAGATATTTTTCCTCAGCAGCAGAATCTGGGAGACATATTCCGCCTATACATCACAGATACACCTCTCCATGCCACCTCTACTGCTTCTACTGTTTTCCTCTTGTTTTTCTCAATTGTTTTAATTTGCCCTCAGATTGATAGCCCCCTTATTGATTGATCCGCACTTCAGAACCATTTCATGGAACGTTTATTCAATTGGTTCAGGGCCCAGCCATGCCAGAATCTCCTTGCGGCTCTCTAAGTGCTGTCTCAAACCAAACTCAATACTCCCTAATGTAATGACTGAATGCTAGTGCTAATATAGTGATAATTTAATATGTAATGCCTGTTTTCCAACAACTCGTGCTACCGGCCATTTTACAATGCCAACACCACTCTGGTTCTCCTCCGATCAGCTCCAGAGCAGCTCCCAGGCCTGCAGAGCTTTGCAGCTGCACAATGGAAGAGTTAGCACACAGAGCCCAGGCTGGGTCAATACATATTTCAGATAATCAATAGATACATTTCAAATGAGACTCCTCTGGCCCCCTTCCCCAGCAATGAATAGGACCACAGGGAGGGTAAAGAGGGAGCTGCTCATTAAAGCCACGTCTCCTGAGATGAGAACCGCACCATCGTAGGCTATCTTTAGTCTCCTCATTACCAAATGGGCTTTTCTGAAGAGACAAGCGGTGACACTCAGCAGTCTCAAGCGGCACTCGCTCATGTCGTCTCTTTCATATGTTGCTAAAAGGTATCAGGAAATCACCCCTTTGATAATCTCAACTCCTCTCTCTGATCCAGAGATTAACTCACTTGCTGTGTTAAGTTGTGTCTCCTTTAAGAGCTGCTCTGCTTTATCACTTAAGTGCTTCTGCTTTGTCTCATCTGTAAGACCGTCCACTTGTACATGAAGAGGAGAGCTGAAGAAGAAGGAAGGTGATTGACTTTGGTTTCATTTTACAGTGCAGGTAGAAATCAACTATGACCAGCTGGAATTAACTTAAATCTCCTACATTTAATGCATTTCTTTCCCCTAAAGCAGGGCTCATCAACTTTATTTGTACAATGTCCAGCGTATACCTTGACAGACACCGGGGTGGGGGCTTTCAAAGGAAATTATTGTCAAAATAATTGTATTTTCTTTAAAATGTTTAGCTTTTAGCACTGAGATCACCAATTGAGATATTTCTGGGTTGGTGGAAAATCTGTGCAGGAAACAGGTCGTTGGTGTTGATGGATGCATGGATATCACACTTGCAAAAACCCTGACGTGGAAAGTTGATGCAGAAAACAGCAGCTTTTATCAAAAACAGCTGTTAATAATGTTTGATAATGACTGATAGGTGGATTTATGTAAAACTTTTCAAACATTGAGGCAACCCAGATAAAAAAATGTCCAATCTAAATTGTATTCTGGGATGTTTTATTAGTTGTGAGGATTTTAAAAAAGTAAATACCACAACATATCTATTCTCCTCACATTTTCTGAATCCATTTAACTTCTCTGGGCAGGATGGAAAACTGTGGGGGGCCTGATGTAGCCCTCAGGCCGCCAATTGATGATCACTGCCCTAAACTGTCCTCAAGATATGCTTGAAGTAGGGCTGTCAGCATTAATGCATTATTGTGGTTAGTTAAGGTCCAAAATTAGTGCATTATTTTTAAGAATTGCATTAATTGCATGCTTTATTATCCCTTTCAGCACAGTTTGGTTAAGCCACTGCAATGTCTTGTTGCAGACACAGTGATGCAAAAATGAGTGATTTCAGACAGCTCAGCTGAGAAGCCAAAAGTCCTCTGTATCTTGAGATATCAAACATTAATGTTTTATAGTTCCTATAAATACTAGAATACTGGAATTTCAAAATGGGGCATAAAGTAGCTTTATTGTGATGAACAGTAGAACTTTGAGATTAATTGAATGAAATAAATAAATTGGTCGACAGCCCTAGTTTAAAGATGTACAGAGGTACATAACTTAGAATAATGCACCTTAAGTCACTGGTTCCCAACCAGGGGCTGGGCCTCTCTAGAGGGAGTGTGAGACTCTCTCTGCTCCGAGGTCATCAAAATAGGATTTGCACAAAGTAAGGGCTGATAAGATTAATTGACATAATCACATTAATCAAGGTCCACAATTAGTGCACTTATTGTTTTAGATCTCGATTAAAAATGTTCTTTATCATCCTTTTCAATACACTTTGATTAAGGCATGTCAGCGTCTCCCTGCAGCCACAGCGATGTGAAATAAGACAACCACTGATTCTGGATGCCTCAGTATGTTTTAGAAAATTTACAGACAGCTCGGCGGACAAGTCAGTCATCTGAACCTTTTTAATGTTCTCTTATTTAATTTTCAATCCATAACAAGTTCCTTTTTCCATGGTTAAGTTCATGTTTAAATCCTCAATCTACCAATAGAAGTAGGTTTGTATCTAACCAGAAGTCAAGAGCCTGTGAGACATCAAATCAAAAATGGCACAAAAACAGTTTAAAAATGCAAAATAGTAAAATTAAAATATGGGGAAAAGGAGATGAATCAGGATGAAGTGTAGAATTTCTGAGATTAATTGGAATAAAAGATATAAATTGACTGGCAGCCCTAGTTTAAAGAATAATGCATCATAAGTCATTGGTTCCCAACTAGGGGTCTGGGCCCCTTTAGAGGGGGTGTGAGACTCCATCTGCTCTGCGGTCATCAAAATATGATTTGCATAAAAACACTAAAAAATAAAATGTACTTTAGTGTTCCATAGGGACATTTGCAATAAAAATGATAACACATTAAACTGATGGTAAAAGACTAGAAATATCAGGCTGTTTTGCTAGCCATGTTGTTAATTTCAGTTGTAGAGAAAACAACTGCAGTTTATGGTGATTTTGAAATCAAAGTATCTGTTTAAGTGGTTCCTGGGAGGCTCCAAGGAAAAAGTTTGGACCCTTATGAATAACAGTGCAGTGTTCTCATTTAAAATATGCTACAAACATTCAGCATCTATACAAATTCCTTTGTACGTCACTGTGAAGTCCATATTCTTTGGACCGGCAGCAGCACATTTCCACATTTCCACTTGTTTAAGCTGCATATTGACCCTTTATTGAACAACTTTCCCTCTTCTATAGACAAAGAAGGGATGTTTGAAAGTCTGAATATTAAGCTTGAACATCCAAAGCAGGTAAGACAAACAGGCATATTTTGGATGGGGATGGGCCTTACATTTGCACCCTAAATAAACAGGCAAACATTTAGGAAGAAAATACAGTGCGTGTGTCAAGCTGAATTTCTAACAGAACAGTTAGAAAGATTAGATAAGAGCCAACTGATGGGTGTAACCCAGTGTTTGATATTCGTCTATCTAAAATGTAGACTATCATGTGAGCTGATTGGCTGGATTTATGCGGTTCTAATCCCCATAATGTAGAATAACTAACACACAACAGTTAATTAGCAGACAAGATATGAGTGAGAGTGCAGTGTATGTGATTTTTATCAACTTAAAAATGACACTAAGTGTGTGTAGATGAGGGACATGGAGGGGAGGATGGGAGGGGGCAGACGGTGAACTAACCGCACCGTGCTGCTGCTAGTCGACGGCTGGACGGACGGATGAGACCGGGCTTTGTGTCCGGTGAGACGGGCCCTCTCCCGCCCTGGACGGACGACTGCAGGCGAGAAACAGTTTGGCGTCAATCACTCTCTGTCACACCTCCTCAGATGTATACGCTTATTGATTATATTGATCAGATTATAGGCCTATTCATTGCAGGGGAGTAAAAGAAAAACGCCCGAGTGGTCATTAGCTTTAACAACACAGCTGCAGTGAACTGAACCGTCCTAAAAATACTCCTCATCGATCCGGATCGGATTATTTGAAAACGTTCGTTTATTTGTCGATGTAAAGCCGCTGTTGTCTTGTTGAGACGAGTGATCGGCAGCTTTACAGTCTGTACGTATCGGCTGTTAGTCTATAAACTGCCTTTAAATGCTTTTTAATACGTCTCCTTCAGTTCTAGACAAATAAAGTTGCTGACTTTATTTAATGGAGCACTTCAAAAAAGCTCAACATATTTTAAAACTCCCAGACAGGAGACTGATACATCACTAAATCACTTTATCTAGAAATATTGTGGCGAATAGCAGAAGTTTGAACGAGCCACTGAAGGAAATTAAACATTTTATTTCTAAACATTCTCTGAGTCGACTGGGAGCAAAAAAGATTTAAAAAAGCATTTATCCTATAAATAAAACCGACATTTGAGGTGGTTTAAAGGAGTGTATTAAAGCTGCTCTCTTTACATTATTTAATCGCTCGGAAATTTCTTATTTTGACATACCTTTCAAAAATGTTTCTCTTTGGATTTGAATATTTTGACCAGCCTGTAGTATTTGAACACATAAATAAATCTATGATTTTTAATCAGTCTGTGGCAAAGAAACTAAACTGAACCCCTAAAACAAAGAAAGAGTAAGAGTATTTTTTCTGCGTAGTGTTACGATCAGTAAATGAAAAAAATAGTTTCCAATGAAAATGGAAATTTAATTCTTGCAGGCAAACTGAATAAAAACTTTTTTTTTTAACTTCAAAGTATAAAAGATAATTTTAACATTGTATTATGTTATCATTTTCTGTATTTCGAAAGTACATCTAAATATAGAAACCCCACATTTAGCTTAAATCAGCAGTTCTGTTTGTAAACTTTGACACTAAATTCATCCCCTATCTATATTATGCCTATTATATTAAAATGAAGCCAGACACTTTCTGCACGTGTTTGGGCAGAAGAAGTGAAAATCACTGATCTTAAATACAGTGTATTGTGGTTTTAGACTGATGGGCACACACTGAGAACCATATCATTTAAAATAAATGATGTTGGCTGTAAAGGTTGTTTTTATTTAAAAATGGAACAGCATCATTTTTGCCTGAATGATATATAGATTTTTGGGTGTTTTTAATCTAAATTTGTATCAAAATTGCTTGGAAATAGTGCATAAAACTGTCTGATGAGCAAAACCTACCCATTGACCCTCTGAGTTTGGGCTAAACCCCGGTTATCTAACACTTTTCGCTCAGCCCCCTGATAAGAACAGTGTCTCAGAGGAAATTAATGTTAGCCTAAATACTATCTTTTGTTGAAGATTTTCACAATAAAATTGACTAAATTAGAAAGTTTGACAAGATCTAACTAAAGCACAGCATGTCTCGAAGCAGATCCACAAGCTCTGACACACAAG
The DNA here is from genome assembly GCF_018320785.1 of Cheilinus undulatus. Taxonomy (NCBI): domain Eukaryota; kingdom Metazoa; phylum Chordata; class Actinopteri; order Labriformes; family Labridae; genus Cheilinus; species Cheilinus undulatus. Next base: position 29,357,392 of record NC_054877.1, read on the forward strand.
TACACACAGTTTTCATCATATATTTATTGTTTAAAAATATATGAATTAACGCTGCTAAGTTTCCATGTAACAGTGTTTAATCTAATCTTAAATGGGTTTGTTTTGATTTATTCTGTTATAATTCAGAATGAAGTGTCCTCTCAGCATCAGAAGGCCTCTCCTGACAGACACCAGGCCTTTAATGAAGCTTCAAGTCAAGCTGTGCTCCAAATGTCTCATATGACAGGTAAAAGATGCATCCAAATCAGATTTGTCTGCCTCTAATGCATGATCATGTCAAATTTATAATGGGTCATAAATGTAGTTTATAAAAGGGCAAGTAAAGGGAATTTAATCTGAAATGTTCATGCCCTTTAGCCACATTAGACATACGCTTTTAACTCAGTCTTGCATCTTGTACACACATTGTTTTTTCTGTAATGTCTTTAGAAAGAGATATTGTTACTTAGAGTAAGAGCCCTGAATATTAAACATATAGATAACTGTGTGTCATGAAATCTCATCTGAGTATTTATTTTGAGATATCAAGCCCTTTCCTGTGCTCTGTTTGTGTCTAAATCTTCCATGTTTTTCAAAGTCATGGCCCTTTCCCTCTTCCTCATCCTCATTGTCAAAATATTTCCCCCCCAGTGTGCCAGCTTTCTATGCAAAACAAGCTTTGTCTGAGGGATGACCAAGGATCAGAAATGAAATAAGGAAGAAAGGCAGAGGATCTGCTTTGCTGATGCTGGTACAGAGCCAGGAGAGAGAGAGGAGGAAGGAGGGAGGGAGGGAGGGAGAGCCGAGGAGAGCAGAAGAGAGGAAATCAATACCGATTCAGAGTGAGTCAGATAAGCCTGAACAATGTATAGTGCAGACACACTCTATAACCCAGTCACACACACACATAAACACATACATGTGCATGTGAAAGCGCGTGCACATGCATGCACAGTGGTTGGAATGTGCTTGCATGCCTCTATAAAGGCGCATTACAAACCCCATAAAGCATTGCAACCTTTAAAATCAAATGACATCACAACCTTGGGTTGCTTTGAAGATTCGCTGACATGAGCAGAAAGCACTCATTACTACGACTCGATAGAAGCTCTGATGCTCTTTGTCTGACTGTGATGCTCTTAAGCTCTCATCTTTTTATGTTTGTGTGCAAACATCAGCCTCCCTGCCCTCATTTCACTCACAAATATTGTATTTCTCATGTCATCAATGCTCAAGAAAGACATTTTTTTCACCTCTGAAAGTCTAAACCACCTCTATTTGTGATGCTGGTTTTTCTACAGGATGTTTTTAGGTGTAAACAGCACTCTTCAAAACCACTTACACCCCTTCCTCTGTGGTGTTACAGCGGTGTGTGGTCCTCGGCTGTTAACCACAGATTGGACTTTGCTTACCTACAGAAGATGCTGTTACAAGCGCTTACACCACTACCACCACCACTCTCTGCCTCTCCCTTTCTTCCCCTCTGTCTCCCTTATACTTATCAATTATTAAGGTGGGTATCGATCCTTTCACTAGCCTGCCTCTATCTGGCTGTTCACACAAAGCCCAAACCTGCCTGCCCCTTGCTCAATCAATGGCATCTCCCAGCTCTTTTTTTCCACATTCCAGTTTTGCTTTTTCTCGCCTTTGCACTCAAGCTGAATTTCTTTACAGCCCAATTTGTTCTATTTGGGTTCTTTAGAAAATATGAGAAGCTGCAGACTTGTATTAATCTTTCATAGCATGGAGTGAGTTTTGATGGGCATTGAAAAATAGATCTGGTTGGAGAGAAGCGAGAGTGGAAAACATGGCGTATTGTTCACATCCACTCTCGTCCTTCACTTGGTGATTTTTGTTTTGGTTTGTTCAGCCATTCAAGCCAAACATCCTACCTGCCTGTTGCCAGGTTAACCAGCGAAAGATTAGTTATGTTATTGCCATATGCTTCAGAGAGGGAAAGAAAAATAGAGAGGGAGTGGGAGAGAAGGGGGTTGGGAAGGGGAAACTGCCTTATTGATCTCCTATGTGCAAAGCCAGGCAAACACTGAGAGGACAGAGCTACACTATTAATGACACTCACAGCCTCAGACACTAATCCTCATCTATCTATCTATCTATCTATCTATCTATCTATCTATCTATCTAATCAAGTTAATCAAATGTTGAAAACACAATAACATGTATACAATAAAACCTAAAAACTTCCAGTGAGAAAGGATGCACTTTATTTAAGTGTCTTGGATCTTCAAGTTTTGCTGTGTTTTGAATCACCAAAATAACACCTGTAAGGTAGGGTTCTCACATTCTATAGCTGCCGCTCTCATGTAAAACATGTTTCCCCCCCTTTATGTTATCCTTTGTGATTTTCAGCAAAAAAACAATCTCTATCTTGTCTATATTGTCTCCCCTGTATACTGGTCCCTGTCAGTCCCCATCCCAGGTACAATCAATATTTCATCAGAACAGTACATGCAGCTTATAGGTTGCCTTGAAATTGATCTGGGGATCATATATTGGCCAGCTTGGAGGTAGACTTTTATCAGTATAAACCATGTTTTAAAGCTTTTTTTCACTCTCACATGGCTATGATAATATCCCACATTATGGGAATTTATTTTATTTGGGTTTGTAATATTTGAAGGCATGAGATCCTCATTTAGTTCACGGTCCTTTTGCCCATCTGGCTTTACTGAGTGCTCCACCTATTAGAACTTCCTGCTCTCACACCTGTGTACGCTTCTAAATTTGGACCTAACAGAGAATTAAATGGAAAGCTGTGCGGTTATTGCGTCTTTCAGCTCCGATACGAGTATCGATCCGTGTGCCACATTTAAAAGGGAGAGTGGGAACTGGAGTATTGATCAGGCAGCCTGGGGTCACCCCGCTTCTCGCGCGCAACTTGTTGGCCCAGTAGCCCCTCCACCACCTCCACCGCTGTGTGTGTTTATGGCCCGACACTGAGAGAAAAATAAAAGAGTGTCGTGGGAGGGAAACTATTTCCAGGTTTTATAGTGAATCGATGGCGATTTGCAGCGCCGATCAAACCCTGTGAATTTAGTCCAAAACACTCAATAAACATTTAAACTTTATTTTTTCTTGAGCTCTAAAGTCAGTAGAACTTTCTAGAAACAGTTTGTATCAGTTTTAGGTTAACTGATTGCTTCTCGCGCTTTGTTTTATTCGACTGAGCTGGCCGTGGTGCTGAATCTTTCAGGCCCGCGCGAGCTCTCTGTCTGTCTCTAATTAGTTAAAGGTCGTCGGACGGTGAGCGGCTTGTTTTTAATTTTGGTCAGTGTTAATGTGTAGTAATTATTCTCTATGGATGGGGAGCATCTTACCGGCCAGCCGCAGAGCAGACATCCTCTGAAACTCAGGCTCCTGCAGCCACTTCCACATCCTCCTGAAGGTCTCGCGGCCTGACTTGAGTTTACTCCAGGGTTTGGGGTTCCGGAGCAGGTCTGACAGAGTGCCCTGCGACCTGCTCAAGATCCTCTGGGCGAATATGGCCTGCGGGATGGAGTACCGCTTTAGCTCGGCCGTTATCCGTTGAGCCACCTCCTTTGTGTTGATTTCCTCCGCCTGGATGCCTGACCCTGTTACCCCCTGGCCTGCCCCGTGGCCGTGCCTCTCCCGATCCCCAAGCATCACCGCGCCGTTCGCCTGCGAGTGGAGGTGACTGTGCGGGTGATGGTGCATGCCGTTAAGGTTGGAGATCATGCCGTGCCCGTGACCTCCTAAACTCCTAGCTAGGTGCTCCTGGTCACTTCGGGATAGCATGGAGGCGTGGGACTCGAACCCGGACACCGGAGAAAGCATCTTAGCGTCGGTGGGCAGGTGCGCGCTGGGGCCGTAGGCTGAGAGCGGCTGCTGGGAGTTGTGCAAAGAACCCAGCCCGCCGGACAGCGGCGAGAGCGAGCCGTGACCCATCCCGGACACGGACATCTCTTTGGGGTAGTGGCTGTAGAGGTTGCCCATGGAGGCAAGCCCCCGGTGGTCGTCCCGCATCAGCGTGAAGCTGCCGCTAACGTTCCCAGCGGAGAGGCGCTGATGGGCGGCAGCGTGGTGGTGTGAGTGCGGGTGGTGAAACTTATCCGAGACGGTGGATATGGGAGGTAGATGCTGCAGAGGGGTCAGCGTGGTGTACGTGTTGCTAAGGCTCATCCCGCTCTCGCACATGCTGATGGAGGGGTGAAGGTGTCCCGACAGTGCAGACGGGTCCGTCCGGTAGTCTCCGCCGGAGCCCTCCAGGAGCGAGGCCATGCCGGACACCATGGCTGACCGCGCACCCGGAGCGTGCGAGACCAGGTTACGGGGAGTGGAGCTGGGAGAAGGGGACGGTCGCGCGTGCGGAGAGCCCATGAGGTCTCCCGCCTGGGAGTGCGAGGAGACGCTGTGCAGGTTCTCCATGGTGAGCTCCATCGCTGAAACGATGAATGTTCCCCTGTCCCACCCTCCCCACCCTCACCCCCTGTCTCTCCCCTTTGCTCCTGTCTCTCACACGCGCGCTCTTTCTTACCCCCTAGCCCTCCTGGAGCGATAAAATGACCAAACCTTTTGAAAGCCAATCCATTGATTGTGATTCCCTGATCAATCCAGAGAGGTTCAGACAAATTCTGGTGTTCCGAGGAAGCTTCAGAACCGAGAGTCTCCGCGGCGCCGTGGCGCTCTATGCCTTCATGTAGACGGGAGCTCTCCAGGGTGATATCTCATCTCTGGTCCAGCAGCGCTCACACTAAGAGCAGCCTGAGCCGCGTGCTGGGAGAGGGGGGCGCGCCTGTGTGTATTTAAAACGTGGGGCGGGCTTGAGCTCAGTGTTCTTAATGGTCTTTCTCTATGGGAGCAAAACAGAAAAAAACATGCAGCACACCTGATCTGTCACGGTATTAAAGAATCCTACATTTTTAGTCATAAGCATGTGTTGATCGTTTATGCTAGGATTTTTTTATGTGTCCGCGCGCGTGTTACTCGCGTCCACCCTCACACAGGTGCCAGTCACGCAGGTGATGTCCTGATACAGAGTAATGTGTACAGGATAGAGTTAGTATCAGTATCCGGACACAGGAGTTCCTTACAGATAAACTTTGTTTTCCCACGGACTGTATGGTTTTGCATTTATGCGCTTAGTGATAAACCTGATCGAAGTATTGATTGACAGAGATTAATGACGTGGCGCAGGACGGTGAAGGAGCGGTTGGGGAGGGTGTGTGTGTGTGTGTGTGTGTGTGAAGCAGGTCACAAAGTAAGTTAGGATCCTAGCGTGAAAGACCAATGGGAGAGCAGAGGAAGTTCTCTGAATACGGACATGAAGTTCACTTTCTGTATGTCTCAAATGAAATCAGATCGTTTATTTCCGGTCTTTTATGACACACGGTGTCTTAGTCTGGAAGAAAAAGTGTGGCAGCAATAACAGACGAAGTGGATTTAGTTAATGATAAAAATATATTTAAATATTGTGGAGCCTATTTTTACTATAAGAGGGTATTTTTACAAACTAAATAGCAACAGTTGGTTTCGGCTACTTCTAATTTTCTGTTAATTAGACTAGATTTTTAAAAGTAGTTTCTCATAGCTTAGGCGGAGCCTGAGGTGGCCTACTATTTTAACAACTTTAAGACGTAATTAGGCTACAATTAATTTTACGAGTTGTGCTGTTGCTTGTCACTATCAGTCATGATAATAATAATTACAATTAAAACTATTATTTTACTATTAGTGGTGGTGTTTACGTCACTGGATTAATTGTTCAACTAATGTTTAAAATCAAGTTGGTGCAAAGCTGCTCGGAGCTCGGCTCAGGTGATTGATGTGAGGACCATCAGCTTCTTCAAAGGGGCCGATAAACACGGAGAGACCGTTTCATCTGACCGTCCGTGTGCGTGTCTTTCTTATGTCTGTGAACACGTTTGACAGCTTATCTTTTGATTAGAAACCTTTGAAATAATTCTGTTTATTTGTTGAAGCCTTTCATTGCTTTGTCTGTTCACTTTTTAAGATGTATACTCAGTCATCAGGGAATAAAGAAGAAATATCTGAAAAGATATTAGCTAAGATGTTTTTATTAATCTGTACACATTAAGTTTGTTCATAACACTGAAAAAATGTAGTTTGTGGATAGGCGAAGTACGAGGCCTAAGTGAAATAAAGCAAGCATATAAAGAGTAAAAGTTTTAAAAAGGAGCCAATAAAGAAAGGATATTTGAACAATGTAAAACTGTTCACTGTTCAATTAAAAAAAATTAACCTATAGGAAAATAGAAAAGGTTTCTTATTTTTTACCTATTAAGAACTGTTCTGACAATTAATGCACACACACTAAGATACACACGTGTTACATATAATCTCTGTAGGGTAAAATAATGTTACGAGCCTACTGTCTACATTCTTAAACAAGGGTAGGCTATTTTTAACTTACCTGCAGTTGTTATATGTATTTCGCCTTATTTTGTCTTAATTAAATTTTCTTTTATTCCCACAATATTAATTTTAAGTTCACAGGGTCAGCACTGATTCAAACAGGCCCGTTAAAGAAACCGGAAACGTCTGTGCATGCTAATTGTTATTTCTGGTTATCATAAAGCTCCGTGGTTAAGCTGTTCCACCCCAAAGTTCAGAAATTGATCGTACTGTTCGATATATTGATCATCGATCACTTCAATCTCACTCTGCTCTGTTTGCTAAACACGGAGGCATTTGTGTGAGATCGTTTCAGTGCTTCGGTTTGACCTGTAGCTCATGAAACGGAAATATGTTTGGGGAAAAATAAATGTCATCCGTTTTGTTTTATTGTGTATTGAACTGAAGCCATTAAAAAGTTAGGCTCCCTCCTCCTTTCAATGAGGTTAATAAAGATATCGGGGGGGGGGGCAGATAAAGACAGAGCACAGGAAGGAGGGTGAGTGAAAGGGTGTCGGAGAGTAAAAAGGTAAAAGAAGCGTGAAATTATTCTTCAGAATAAAATCAAAGAAAAGAACGACGTTTTATTTTCTCTGTTAAATCGGCCAAAATACAGGCTGTAATATCTCTATCTTATTGCAGTTTTAATGCATGTTTTTTTTATTCTTTCGATAGAGACAAACCCGAGGCGATCGTAGGATTTATTTTATTGCGAAATCAAGCTGTTATATCCATGTTTATTATTTTTGAATAAAAAAATTTCAGCCTATTTCTGAGTGTTACAAAAGATAAAGCAAAACAAAAATGAGCATGTCATTATCCAATATATTTACTTTAATCGTTGTGAGAAATAACGAGGTTTATAATGTACACCCCTCACACTATTAACTTTAATGTCGATGGCCTCAGCATTTACTGGGGTTCACATTTTCTCAAAAAGAGACTATTAAAAAAAACACATTTTTAAAGTCTGCTGGAACAGAGTAAAAACATATTTATAAACAATCACGATGTTTGATGCTGGTCGTCAGAAAGTGCTGAATGCTGGTTCTGCATCATTAGGCGACACTGCAGCACTAAACAGACCTACAGCCGCTGTAAAAGTCACGTGCTAGTTTGACACAAATGCTCATCTGCTGTTTGTTTATCATGGCATGAGGACTTGAATGCATGCTGTGAAAATGCAGAAAATCTTAAAATGCAAATATTTTTTCATTTTATGTAGCCTTAAGTTTCCATTAAAAAAGAACAATCTTGGCCTTTTACTGCACATTTATTGTACAGAAATATTAATACTGGAGTACAGCATGTACTGCAGTCAAAAATATATTAGCAGCTAGGTGGAAGCCACCACTCTCTCTATACATCAGTGGATTCATTTATTGATAGATAATTTGATAGTGGAGCTTTCGGTTGCTAGGATGAATCTGGCAGATAATGTTCTGATTGAAAAGAGAGTTGAGGCATTGAATGCAGCAAGATCTATGCTGTAACTGTTATATCTATCTGTAAAAGCATTTTTTTATCTTTCTTGTTGTTCTGTTGAAATTTGAATGTATTCATTTATTTGAATATATATTATCTTAATTAACTGTAAATATCTTTCCTTAATTATATTTGCAGAGAAGGACCCACCAGGAGGGAAAAGGCTGGGAATGAAGAAAAATAGGCAGGTGCAGGTTTGCGATGATTTTGTGTCCCACTGTTAATTGTAATGGTTTGAATTCATGAAATGTCACTGAAACATGAGGATGTAAACCTGCTAACTGTGTTAAAAATGAGTAAAAACTGGCCACAAGAAATGTTGATACAGGTGTGTTAGATTTAGTAGAGAAATTGATATTTTTAAAAGATATATCGATTTTTCTTAATTTTTCAAGCAATTCTCATTTGTTCTCCTTTACCTGTGATGTTTTATTTTGTCCTTGTAAATTTCTAAATTGTGTCAAGATCATGTATGTCAAATTATTTTAATATGAAGTGCACATAATATGAATGTTAAACAAGTTAAATTCAGCTTTATAGGCTCTCTTAGTCATAATCACCTGTGAGTGGTTTGTGTTAAATACAGTAGAGTAATGCCTTATTAAAGATGATAATCTATAGGGTAAAACGCAGATAAATGTGATATTGCAGAGAGACACAGAGCAGTGGCTGAGTGTGATTATCGGACATTTAAAATGTCTGGATGTTTTCTCAGCCTGCCTTCTGTTTCAGAAATCGTTAAAGTGTGTTGAGCTCATTTTTGGTGCAGAAAATACGTCCAATCTTTTGTCAGCTTCTAAGATTATTGGTCACTTTTGTATTAAATTAAATGAATAACAAATACAAAAAAAAAGAAAAAGAAATGAGCTCTGTATTAGGGAAGGAAAAACTGTTTTTAAAGAATAAAATGTTCTTAATTTGTTGATGCATGTCATAATGAAGAACATTAAATCTCTGTTTCTCAGTTAAAAAGTCATTAGTTTTCATTTGGCAACAAGTTGCACCCAACTTAAAAAAATCCCTCAGTGATTTTAAGACATCCTCTCATTTATTGGATCTCTTTAAACCAGTGCAGTCTGTAACATCCAGAATTTAGGCCACATAGTTGACAATAATATAATGAGGACTTTCTCCGTTATATCTGAGTCATATTTTCCTGACAATTTTTCACATATTTAAATGGTGACATGTTCATTTATCATATCTTTTTATTATCTCGAAAATGCACAGGAGTACAACTTCTCCAGCATCCGTATCCTCTCAGGCACTGGTTGCTAAGTAACAGAAGGAGAGATGTATTGAGACAGAACAGTCAATCAATTCTCCTGTGAGGTGTTTGTGTGCATGTATGTGTGTGCTGGTGTTTGCCAATCGTACAGCCGTATTGTTTTTGCTGTTGAGTCTGTAAGTAAAGGCTGGGAGGAAAAATATTGGTAAACATGGCTGATATGATGACAGCGTAAATATTCCTTTTGCTACGGCGTCATGTTGGGAGAGAGATTTTGATTTAAGTGGATGGTTCCCACACTTGTCACTTCAGCTATTTAATATAAAGACAGTGTCATCTTTAAGTGCATGCATCTCCTTGGTCCCCCTGCAGGGATTATCTGCTGTTCATCTCATCCCTCAGTGCAATTTGAGGCTTATAAGGGAAACTCTTATCTTCTCCATACAGAGAGTAGAGTATTTGCTAACTGGACCACTGGGGGGACTTCCTGCCTGTACCCAAAAGGGATGCATTGGACATCATTTGCAAGGTGCAGATTGAAAGAAGTTCAAGGGGAACACAAAACAACCCTGAACTCTCTTTACTCTCCACACACAATTGTAATCAGTCATCATTTAAGGGCAGAATGGTTTATCTTATGATGCTTTTTTTGGCTAATTGAGCACAAAAGTGTCATGTGCAGCTTTGTAATAATAAACTTTAGCTGTTTACATAAAATGATAGATATTCAAAGTAGGCAAAGTTATCATGTTTGTCTATATATCGAAGCCTAGAAGGTGTTACAGTTGATCATACTTTTAGAGATGGAAAGGCGAACCGTCTTCTCTGACTTGTACATGAAAATATTGAGCTGTTTTGTTCCAACCAAGCTTCCAATCCTTAAAAATATAACAAACACCGATAAGAGGCCTTCAAAAGACAAGTAGAAATGTACAGATTTACTTTAAACCATCTTTTCCATGTTTGTTACCCTCAGGTCTACTACAGCAGGAGGCTGAGAAATATGCTGGTTTCATACACTTCATCGATTTTGCCCTCGAACAAAGACAGACGGAGAGGGATGGAGGCAGGAAGTGGGGCAAAGAGGAGGAGGAGGAGTGAGAGAAATGAGAGAAAGATGAAGAGCACTTGCAACAATGGTAAAAAAATTCCTTTATTTTTCTTACTTACAGCTAAATAAATTGCCTTTGGTGATTATTGCCAACTGGAATGAAGTGAGCATTTAATGTTGGAATAATGTACAGGTAGTAAGTGGGGAAACACTCATCAAGCTGTCTTCGAGCTCCAAATGCATATAAAAAGGCGTCCGCTTACTCTGCATTGAGTGTGACACAGAGCAACAGAGTGAGAGACACAAACAGAGAGCAACAGGGAAGAAGAGGAGAAGAGAGGAGGGAGAGGGAGAGTTGGGCTGGTGTTAAGGTGATTAGTCTGGTGGGTTGGCGATAGAGAGAGTTGATCAATAACCTATCGATCTCCCATTGCGAGTGTCAGGGGGGTAGTGGGAAAGAGAGGGAGGGCGAGAGAAAGGATAGGGAGGGAGTCGGTCCTGGCTTGACTTTTAAAAATCCTTTACTCTGCAGATGACAAATAACCCATTAGATCAGGGGGGAGAGCTGGAAAATGTGGAAATCCTTCCTGCTGCACTCACACACACTCATGCAGATTCACACCAGTGCGTTTTCTGAATGCTGCAAATATTTCTCACTTTCAAATAAGTATGGTAGAGGCGATTTTTCAGACCAAAGAAATCATTTCTGCAAGTAGTGTGGAGGAACTATCGAGCTCATTGCGGTGAAGTTACTTAGCAGACCATTACTTCAAAGAATTCCTCTAGGCTGAAATATTCACTGAAGCAAGTCGCACTCGATACTCAGCCTGGAGCCTTTTAAAATGTTCTGCAATAAGTCTATCAGAAACAGTTGACACATTTGCATTCAGCCAAAAGCTGTAAAGAAACAAAGGTGGCTGTCTCTGATGACTTTTTTTTTTTTTTTATATATATTTCTGGACTTCAGAAAGACGGACACTGATCATAAGGTTATAACCCCCAAAACAATCCAATACAACAGCTTGAATATAAATTCAATGTCTGGGAAGCCTCTTCGTTTTCAGTTTTTGTTGATAACATCAGAAAGGTATTTTATGTTTATTATGGAAGCCACAGTCAGTCATGGTGATGAACTGTTGGAAAGTGCTCCAATTCTTTTGCATTCTCCAATGGCGTACATGAGGGAAACACACCACCAACACCTGCTGCAAACTATATCATAAATATAATGTAGGGTGATGCATTTGTGACTTTAAGCGACTGAAAGTATACAAGCTTTGTTAAAGTAGAATTAATTCTATAGATATTGCGTTGAGTTCCATGAGGCCCATAATGTTGTAGAAGATCAGCGCACGAGCAGCACCTGAAACCAAACGATAGAAAATAAATATTGTAGAAATAATAGACGTCAAGAAACATTGCTAACAATGTGATTGATCTCATAATTTCTGTAGTCAGTCTTGATTAATCTCCCTTGTCTTTGTCACAATTTGGAGTTATTCTGTTTGCATTTAAAAAAATCTTTATTTTTGTACAGTCTTACACTAAGGGTAGTTAACTTCCTGTTTCAGTACAGACCTTTAATGTTGGGAGAAAACAAGTAGCTTCAGGTAGATCAAAGGTTATGACATGAACTTAACCACAGAAAAAAGGACTTGTTATGGATCAAAACGTTATGATGGAATAGGTTCATTTCTGATAACAGACAGCTTAGTGGACAGGTCAAAGGTCATCTGCACCTTGTGAGTTGTCTTAAGTGAAATGAGACACTACAGCACAGTGCTGCACTTATTTTCCATCACTGTGGCTGCAGGGAGACGTCGCAGTGGCTTGCTCAAAGTTTGCTGAAAGGAACAATAAAGCATACAATTAATGCAATTTTAGAAAATAATACACTAATTAATTACCCTAATCACATGGCAACTGATGCTTACATCCCTGCTATTAATCATGTAGTCCCTCAGGTGCCGGAGATTTAAGGTTAGCTCAGTGCTGTAGTTTTTACAAAGCCTGTTTAAATCAGTGCAGGAAGAAACCTGAGTAAGGGCAAGTAAGCATGTGTAGTCTTTTCTGTTTAATACCAAGCTGCTGTTTCAAAGCCTTGTTAAAAGTTCCAGTGCTGTTCAGAATCACATTATTTCAGACCATTTCATCACTGTTATTTTTAAATCTGCCTGAAATGCAGTCCCTCTTATATTACTGGTGTATATACAAGTAATAGTGATTAATTAATTATAAAGCTATTGGTAAATTAACATTTTTTTAAACAATTGACAGCACTAAAGAAGAATATACATCAGTATCAATTACAACCATAGCCCAAATCAGAAAATGTGAATACATTAGCTTTATGATTACCTGTATGTGACTGTGTGGGTGTGCAACATCTATTCTGAAAATAGGAATAATACTACTAACTATAGTTTAGTTATCAAGGGACAGTGTGACATTGAATGTTTCACCTCTAAATATCTTGAAGATAGAAACAGAGTGCTCAGGGCACAGACTTGGGGCCGCTGTTTGTATCAACAGTATCAGTCAAAATGTACCAAATGAAAGTTTTCATTTTTATGTGGAAGGCACCTCCATTTATTGCTCTGCTCCTACATAGTATCAGGCTCTTTGAAGAAGAAAAAAAAGCCACTGTAGCGGCAATTAACAAACAAAAAAACAAACTCAAAATCAAACCAACCACTGTGGCCCAGATATAGTGGATCTTACCCAGGATCAAGAATGACAATGTCCATGCAAAAATGTAGCTTCTTAGGTGTTTATTCACAAAGGTTTCTCATGAACATTTGGCATTCTCCTGGTGTGCTCCTAACTCATGCCTTCCTGGTAAAAAAAACATTCGCCTTCCCCTGTGCCTGCCCATCCTATCTTACCTGCCCATAATATAGACATCAAATTGTGCCAAACTACCAAACATATCAAAAGAAAAGCCCCAATCAATACTCTATACAATAACATTAGTGATATCAAAATTAATCCTCAAGTTCTCCCTAAACAAAAAATAATTAATAAACTTTTACATTGCATACAGGATATTAATTGTTGCCCCCCCCCCCCCAAAAAAAAGAAAAAGAACACAACTTCAATCTAGATTCAATATTCATGAAATACATGAGCTCGTCAGAAATCTTGACATCATTTTGGACTCAGAACTCAACTTTGAAAACCATATATCCAGTATCACCAAAACATCATTCTATCATTTGAAAAACATCCAAAGTCAGATCATTCATCAACCAAAATGTCACAGAAAAATTAATCTGTCTCCACCAGGTTAGATTACTGCAATGCACTATATGCTGGACTACCAAAACAATAACTTAGAATAACTCAGTAAACTACAGTTAATTCAAAAGGTAGCTGCCAGAGTCCAAACACACTCCAGGAAATATGGTCATATCCCTCCGGTCCTCAGAACACTCCACTGGCTCCCCACACAACTCAGAATCATTTTTAAAATCCTCCTACTAGTCCATAAAGCTCTCCATGGTTTAGCTCGTGAATAGATTTCTGACCTGCTCACAGTCTATAACCCAACCCCACCCCTCAGGTCCTCAGGTGAAGGTCTTTTAACCGTACCTAGAATCAGAACAAAGGTGGCTGAGGGGGCCTTCAGTTACTGTGGTCCTTTTCTGTGGAACAACCTCCCTGCAGACCTGAGGTCTATCACAACTGTATCTTTATTTAAAAGTAAACTAAAAACGTATCTATTTTCCAAAGCATGCAAATAATTTCTGCGTGATCCATGTGTGGCCACATGCTCTCTCTTGTTTCCCATTGTTTAATTTCTGTCTTGTCTCTGATATGATTATTCACAAGCCTTCAAAAGGGTTTTTATGATGTGGAAATAATTGTTGATGTTTTTAAACCCTCATTGTAAAGCACATTAAGCTTTCATGTAATGAGATGTGCTTTATAAATAAAGTTGCTTGCTTGCTTGCAAAGTGAAACTAAATAATAGTACCTTATAAAATGACCATGATTAAATAGCAGCATTATAAAATAATATGTATAAGATGCAACATTGTAAAGTGACCAGGGTACTAATGCAGGTTTCTTAAAAACAGAAGCAGTGCAGACCAAACTGGTTGCTCAAAATCCAATTCACATAGCTTTAAAGAGATTAAGATAAGAAAAGGATGCATAAAAACACTTAAAGATATGTGAAGAGGGAGAACCAGGCTTAAACATTTCAAGACATTTTTGTAACATTTTAGGAGATTTCTTTTCTTTTTTGCCAGGTCAGAATAGATATACCATAATTTATTGCCCTTAAATCTTATTGAAAACTGATCTCTGCGTGCACTCCTTTTGGAGGATGAAGCTTTAAAGCTTGACAGGTTGACTGAAAATGGACCCTAAGTGCAAAGAATCTGGAGCATCTGAAACGATGGAGCAGAGACATGAGTGAGGATAGAGAGTTGGCTGGGAGTGACGTGCCAAAGGAGCCACAGGCCAGTCCAAACCTGGGCTGGCCTCTAGTGGAGCATGCAGACATAACTACTAGGCTACCACTGGCCCTTGACCCTGATTTTTTTGCCATCCTACTAAAGAGTTTCTGGGGGTGCAGATTTTATCCAGAGTTGTAGAAAAGTAAGTGCCCAAAGCTATATAACAAGACATAAATATAGATACTATATTAGACTCAAATAAAGAGTGGGAAGCAATTAATGGCCCAATGACAAACCCTTTGGAGACAGATTTAAGATTTATTTTTTCTCCTAACCCAGTCAATTTGTTCTCTCTTTCAAATTCTCATCAACAAAAAAATGGAATTTAGTACAATCAGTCCAAAAATGAAACAAACAAACAAAAAAAATCACATGCACACCCGCTCATTTAGCTTATATAATCAGAGAAAAGAAGCTGTGTGTGAGCATTTGTTTGTAGGTGATTTTGTCCTTGCCTACATGTGTAACCAGCACGAAGGAGGTCATGATGTTACAAGGTTTGTTGCTCCCTGGTGTAATCTGAGCCATGCCAGGTTTGTGGGGGTCAGAGTTGAGGATGTGAATGTACCCGAGGAAACAGAACGTATTGAACAAGCCATCATTTTTATTGTCAGCCCACATACTCTGTATATACTGGAAGTGTTTCCCTATAGCAGGTGTGGAAAATCATCAGAGGCGGAGGTGGAGTCGGATTCTGTGCAGGTGTTGGGATACGAAACAAATTGTAAACTAATTTTTGAAAATCATGTCTTTGCTCAGCTTCTTCCTTGCAGAGCTTGGAGGTTTGATCATAGAGGATGATGGATTCTTTAACATTTGCTCTTAAACAGCCATTATCATTAGAGATCCTGCTGATGTCAGGCCTCATTTGGACAAATAGAAATAGACTTTGATATTTGAGTGAAGCCATGAAAGAATGGTTAACAGATTAGACACCACTTCTTTGTCTTGTGCTTTCTTTATCGCTTGGATCTCTCATTCTTCATCCTGCTTCCATTTCTTCATTTTCCTCTCGTATCTCCTCCTCCTCTGCCTGGTTCTCTCCTTCTTCTGTCCTTGTCTCCTGTGCGTGCCACAACCCCCTCCATGCCTCACTCCCTCTACCTGCTCAGAGTTCCCCTCCCCCTACCCACGCTGTCCTGCTGCCACACAATCTCTCAAATTAATGTATAGATATTGACAAGTGATGGGCCTGTGAGGCATAGATCATCAGGAGGGAGAAGGAGAAGTGGACTGGGATGAGGCTGGGGTTTCCCTATCATCCACCCTGCAGAAAGCTGGCAAGCTTTTTTCAGCCGTACAGCAGGAAAATTCTCCTATATCTGAAATATTTAAGATTGGATGAAAAGGAGGATATTCTTGTCAAACACGCATATGCAAACAAACAAATGTTTCATACACCAGCCTCTACACTCAGCAGCATCCTGTAGACTGGATAAGGTGCTGCTAACAATGTGAAAAGGGCCAGTTGGTCAATACGCCAATTACAGAGATGAGGGTATGGAAAGGGCAAATGATAGCCAATCAGCGAAGTGCTCTTACAGAAGCTGACCCCCTGACCTCTGTTTGATGACCCTCAGGCCAAAGGTCCCCTCTCCTGAGGTCAGAGGGCATTTCCATGCAGATGACCAGAGAGGTGTTGCTATAGAAACGGCACTGGCCAAAGGAACGTTAAGGTGTGGCGTTCAGGAGGAGAGGGGTTACTAAGGATGTAAATGGTGGCGTGATTTTACAGGACTTGTTTAAGCAGGGCATGAAAGTTTTTTTCTCTCAAGCACTCTTGAAAATTTTTAATGATTTTCAAGACAGTCACAAATATTAATATTCAGTTCACATATGTCTCTCACAGCATGAAATTTCCCATGTCATGCAGGGAGGTGCACAGTTTCAGCAGGCAAAACAAGATAAGAGAGAGACACTGCAGAGATCCATGATGTTGGACTAAGGGACAAATTCAGATACAATAGTGACAACTTTCTGCCTTGAGATCACTGCCAGGTCTAACTGGACATGTTAAAACTATCAACAAATGACTGGAGAAGCCGAAAAGACAAGCGTCTTTTTTGCATGAGAATCATTTCTCAAAAGTTACCCCTATACTCCTACATTTTCTCCTTCCATTTCCACACAAACACACACACTAAAATTATTTCATTTATGTATTTGATTCATGTGTCTACTCATCACGCTTCTTGTACTGCTGTGGATCACCATATACATTTTTTTAAAGAAATGAAAGATTACAACAATCAATGATAATAACCATTATTATAATCTTCTGAACTAATCTAATGCTCATATTTTATATGACCCTGTAGTTCAGACCATGATGATGGAGCGAGAATATTAAGCTTTTATTTAGCAGTGACTTTAAGAGATTTCATACCTGATGTATCCATGAGAATGCAAGTTTATTTTATTTAACCTTCATTTAACCAGTTAGTCCCATTGAGATCGAAGATCTCTTTTTCAGAAGAGAACTGACCAAAGGTTACAGCTCCTTACAGTTTTTGGAGTCAGTAGAGAGGACAAATAAAGGCATTTCATGTAGAATGGCATAGTTAAGGAAAAATGTACAAGTGTTCCTTCTGTTTTATCAGGCCTGCCCACAGAATTGTCTGGGAAACCAAGTAAATGGGCCGTCCCCCGTTGTGATTTATTAAAGATATCACTGCATGTGTGTTGGATAAGTAGCGTTGCTGCTAGCCCTCTTCCCCACCCTTTCCCTCATTAATACCCCTTTTTTCTTATTTTAACCCATTTTTTTCCACGTTTTTCCTCTCTTTTACCCATTTTTACTACTTTATCTGGCATTTTTCACTTTTTTTTTTAAGATTTATTTTTGGGCATTTTTGTGCCTTTATTAGATAGAGGGGGACAGTGGACAGAGTTGGAAACAGGGTCAAGAGTAGGGGAGAGACATGCAGTAAGGGGCCTCAGGCCGGATTCGAACCCGGGCCGCCCGGATACATGGGGAGCACCTTTAACCATTAGGCCACCTGTTCCCCTCATTTTTCACTTTTAACCCATTTTTGAAGCCTTTTTCCCCATTTTGTCACTTTTAACCCTTTTTTCCAACCATTTTGCCACTTTTGCATTATAGTAACCAATTTTTGTCACCTTTATCTAATGTATGCCTCTTTTACCCCATTTTTGCAACTTTTTAACCCATTTTCACTAGTTTACCTGGCCTTTTTTCAATATTGTTGCAATTATGAACCCATTTTGCAACTTTTTTGCCCTTTTGACTCTTTCAATCCACTTTTTGCCACTCTATAACCCCTATTCACTACTTTTCATGCCATTTTTTGCCATTTCTAACCCATTTAGGCCACTTTCAACTAGGGATGGGTATCTTGGGGTTTTTTCTAAATGTTAAATCTATACTTTTTATATGTTGCTGATGCCTATACGGTGCCTGAATCAATTCTTTTAAGAGGAAAAAAGTTTATGATAGTCAGCAGGAGACTAAAAGCTGTTGGGGTATCATAAATGAGTCACAGAAATATCTTTTAAAGATGCCAGTTGAATATGGGATGAAAAAGGAAACCAGTGTAAATTAACATAAATCACACAAATTCCATAGCAATTTTCTTGCCTTTCATTTAGGTGGGGGGTATTGAAAATCGATATCTGTGTTGTAATTCAGTCTGGTAGATATCGGATGCATTGTTGCTGGTACCATGTCAACGCTGGCGTGATACTCATCCCTACTTTTAACCCATTTGTGCAATTATTTGTTTTTTTTTTTAACCTTACAGTTGTCTGAGTTCTTTATACTTTATTTTCATGGCTTAGCTATAAAGTCTGACATTACTTTCCCAGTGGTTAAGTTTAATATACCCATCCAAATTGTTAATATTACAACAAAAAATGTAATTGTCTTCAAAGAAAGGGGTTTACATTTTGTGAAAGGTTATAACGTGCTATTGCATAAATAAATAAAATTCATTTTGGTTGCTTTGATAAATGTTACTATTCCATTAAATATAAAGTATATTATCACAACTCTCCCTTTATGCCCTCTTTTGAAAAGACCAGCTCACTTTTTCATAAAAGAGACAAAGGTGAGTACATAAAGACAGAGAAAAATCACAGGGCAGCATGGTACACTAACTCTAACATTTACAGTGAGGATGAGGTGGCATGCATGGAAACAACATTTCTGTAATGAATTGCAGATGTAAATGTTACTTAAACAAATGTACTAGTATTTCTTGCGGTGAAAGAGCTCTCTTTTGAAAGAACAGACCCAAGTTCACCCTTTTTTTTCTTTTATGCTAGATAATCTTTATGTTGATTTAAAAACAGGTTTTCTTCATTAAAGGTCCCCGCTGCTTTTATTCGTTTCACACATCCATTGGGACAACCTTCAATACTAAGCATCTGGGAAAGGGCAGAGGATTTGAAAAAAACTGGGAGGGTGATTGGATGAACATTCTGTCTGTCACATTTTTATGGGCCAATCAAAGCAACAAAACATGTGACATAGCACCGAGATGCGCAAGCCCAGCTACTGAGGAATATCGTGAACCATGGCGACTATAGACATGTCAGTACACGACTTCTGTCGATTTTGAAAAGAAAACAACTCACTGCTGTTCTTTGTTCTTCTTTTAATGAAGAAATGTCGTCAAGTTCTGATAAAACTTGCACTTTAGCAGCATCTACATTAACCTCTTCCGCCATAATTGCATCGGCCTTTTGTTGCTGCTTGCTTACGTCACAACTCCGTCATGCCTGAAAGTACTGCCCCTTGTCGCTGATTGGTCCTGTCACTTTCTGACCAGGCCAAAACTGCTCAGGTTCAGATGGAAGCTTTGCAAGATGGATTCACCAGTGAGAAACAAGGAAACAGGCGTATCCATCTGCTTTGCTATTTCTACATTTGAAAACATTCATTAACTTCATTTTTCAACATAAAAATCTGAATGCCCTTAAACTTAGATCATGAGAAGAACATAGTATGTATTGAGAATGAGTTTTAAAATACTTAATATGTACATTTATTCAATTCAGTTCAATTCAACTTTATTTACATTTAAAACAATCAGGGCTGACCAAAGCACTTCACAGTATAAAAAGCAAAACATAAAATAAAAATGCATCATTGTAGAATAATATTAGATCATTAAAAAATCTGGTATCAAAAGGTACCTGGACAGATGGGGCATGGGCCTGGCGCAGGCCAAGACGATGGCCATCAGGAGATCAGAGCAGAACCAGACCAAGGTTGACGTGGCAAAAATCTCTGCCGATTACATGTGTATAGTTTTATTAGGTGGCTGGCAGGAAATATTGCCAGTAAAGCCAGGGGAAAATTGGGCTTTTGGTGTTTACACATGCAGCTCACTCTACAAATTTCAGAAGTTTTGTTTTATACCTTTTATGTTTAAGGTGTTGAGGTTCACAAGTTCCATAACCAGTTACAGAAATCATATTATCACAATTAAATACAAAGGCTTCAAACATGAAAAAATTTTAGCAATTCATGAAACGACTTTGAATGTAGAAGAAAAAGTTATGGCATGAAAAACACACAATACACATAATAACACAAAGTGTTTGTACTGATACAACTGGTATGAAAAGACAAAATTCAAACTTCAGGTACCAGATTTTTTCACTATTTATAACTGAGCTTTCAAGGATTTATACAATTTTCTTTGCTTTATTGACATCAAGACATTTAATTGATTTCACAAGGGAAGAGCTTTATATGTTCCACAGATTACAATTTTTCATTAAAAAGGTGAGAAACCAAATGCTCCTTAATTGTATTTAACTGCCAAAACTATAATCATCTTGATTATGTAAAACACTTAAATGCTGCTTAGATATTTATGCATCAGTGCTGAGAGTCATATGATATTGTACATAATGATAAAGCAGTAACAGAAGACACATTTCTGCAGCACCGGCACTTTAACTGTTTATACTTTACTTTGCCCTTTCAATGTCAGCCATATTTAAAGCTGACCTTTTAATAAAAGGAGTAAGTTTACATTGTTATGGGTATTAACCTCAGTGGATGTATATTAATGCCACCACAGCTGTTATGACTTTGATTATGGTAGATGTAAGACACTGCTGACCTCTATCCTGTGAGAACATATTGGACTGTTTGTTACCAGTAGAGTTTTGTGCTGAGTTGTGCCATCTTGTGGTTGTTGTTTACACAGCATCTAGGGTTGTTATTTATGGCTGTTTCTAGTACCATAGAAACACCCCACATAAAATACTATTATTCATTTATTCTCACAGATTGAACCGCTTTTTCATAAAGTACTGTTTTCATTTTTATGTCTACTGCTTGCCTTACTTGCAAAGAATTGCTCTCACTGGCAAAACTTTGTATTGTTGAAGGCATTACCAACACATGAGATTTTTCAGTGGCCAGTGAGAGATTATTGTCCCACTTTAATACTTTTCTGATGTATTTCAATTTTAGTGCACTACATAGTCTCAAGGTTAGCCCAAACCAAGCTGTATTTTGTCCTTTTGCCATGATTTTATAGGAGAGCTGAAGAGAGACAGGACATACGGGAGGAGAGAGTAGAATGATGTGCAGCCATGGGCTGAGGTCTGCAGTTGAACCTGAGTCAGCGAAGAGTCGGCATGTGTTCCCAACATCAGGGGACACCAGTGGGCATGACGTTACCACCTCAACTGTCGGTTTCCTCCTAGACCGGGTCCTAACCCTAAAAGTAATAGCCTATGACATAGTCGGGGTCTTTTGTTCCAAGTGGCATTTGGTTAGATTATTCCTGACAGTAGTCCCCCAAATAATGCTGATTTTATTTTATCAGCAAAATGACATGCTAACTAAGATCACAAACGCAACGTAAATACTTCCCCAGAGACTTGACCTAAACCCACTGTAACTTTAACCCATGCCTAGAATAAGCTTTGTTTCAGTTAGTAAAATGGCTTGTATCTCTGTATGTGGCTCCTGATTAAATGTATTTAGCCCCAAATTGGCAAAATTAAGAAAATATGCTCATAAATTCTCCCAGGATCTCATTCCTTGAGATATTTTTTTCCCAGTGAGCTAAATGGACAACTGCCTATGTCCCCATCAGGACAAGCGGCCCCCAATTACAAATTATTGGGTTTTTTTTGTAAGTATGTTTAATCACAAACAATCAGTTATGATGATAGTTGCCAGAAATTGCTTACTTGTTAGCCAGGTCAACTGGAAGAAGGTCCGATAGTTACTGGGACACGGATAGCCCACCAAAGATTTCCAGAGGATCCATTCAGTTTGGGCAAAAAACTTGAAATTTTTGTGGGAAAAAATATAATTTATTAAGATTATAAAGTCTATGTTTTAAAGAAAGCAAATTCAAAATTTCAGTGGTTAAAAAGTCGTACATTTACCAGAAAAAGACTAAAAATGGGGAGCTTAGCTTTTCTTTGATATGAGTAGGCGGGGCCCTTAGTAACGGGATTATGAACCACTGATCTATATCGTCAAGAGTTTACGACCCTACCTGACAGAACATGCAGCACAGCTCCTGATACAGGCTCTTGTAATATCATGCATTGACTGCTGTAACTCATTACTGGCCGGCCTCCCTGCATGCACAGTTAAACCTCTGCAAACAATCCAGAACGCAGCAGCACACATGGCCTTCAACCAACCCAAGACAGCTCATCACTCCACTGTTCATCTCTTTACACTGGCTTCCAGCTGCAGCTTGCATCAAATTCAAAACACTCATCATTGTTTACAAAGCAGTAACTAAAACCGTTCCTGTTTACCTGGAATCCCTCATCCAGGTCTACACTCCTCACCCACTACGCTAGGCCAGCTAAAAGGTATCTGGTACTTGTGTCACATCAGGGCCCTAAGTCACTAAGCCACTAGCTCAACTCTTCTCCCTGTTGTCCCTCTATGGTGGAAAGAACTACCTAGCTCCATTTGATCCACTTAGTCCCTTTCTAATTCAAGAGAAAGCTAAAGACCGTGCACTTATCTAGAGTCTTCTATGCTGTAGTGGTAGAATGAGTCCCCCACATACAGTTGGCTTGCACTGTCCCACTCCACTTCTGGGGGTTTTGTGCCCAGCTCTTTGTGAGCGACCCTGTCTAAATCTTTGTTTATGTTGTACTTAATTTCAGATGTATGTTGCTTTGGACACAAGCGTCTGCTAAATGACATTGTAACACTGTTAAATGTTGATAATTCATTCATTTCAGTGTTTTACATTTAAGGTATATCACATTTATAATTTTGCTGATAGGTTCATTGAAAAAATGTGTTTAGAAATAAAAACTTACAGATAAGGTGTTTGGTCAACTAAAACAAGAAAAGCTATAAAGGCTGAAAATGACAAAAATTAGAAGGCGTTCTAATCTAAGGACTAGGGCTGACAATAAACTTCAAATAGCTGCCAAAATTAACTGTAGCAATGTTAATGATTCCGCTTGACATTATTTGCCATAAATTTCGTCAATTTTCTGTTTCTACTCGAACTGGCACTTTGTGCCACCACGTATGGCTGCAGCTCAGAGACCTCTTTAATACAGCCCTCTCCCATACAGACCTCTTGTCTGCAGCTGTAGCCCACTGGATCAAAAATGTGAGTCTGTAAGCAATCCTAATTCAATCTGATATTATAAATGAAAATTAATAATACATATAGATAGCAAAATAAGATGTATGTTCACAATGAAACCACTTACTCTTGATTTAGTATGAATGCAGTCTTTTATTTTGAAAATCATAGGTTTTTCCTCTTGCGTTGATATTAAATATAAAGATGAAAATCAGCAATTAATTCGAAAATAAAATATGATCAGGTGCAATCATTATTTTGGAAATTAAAGGTTTCTCTTCTTAGTTTTAAGATGAAATATAAAAATAAAAATCAATAATAAAAACATGAAATCTGACAATCTTTTTATTTTGAAAAGATAGGTTTTTCCTCTTACTTTAAAATGAAATACAAATATAAAAATCAACAACAACACAAAAAAACATGCAATTGGACCATCTGCAATCTCTTTTTTTGAAAATTAGAGCCCACAAACTCAAGTGGGTGTGGCTTCTTGGTTGCTAACTGAAGGTCTGTATGGTAGAGGGTTGTATCAGAGAGGTCTCCAGGTTGCAGCCCTATTCTCTTGACTTCGTGTAACATAAAAAGCCCTGCAGCCTTGTGTGTTAAACCCCATTTGTTGTCAGTCTACACCATGCACATGGTTAGCTTATTAGTAGTAATCTAAGCTAAAATACTTTAACATAAGTTTAGTTTTCTTGGTGAAAGTACTATTTCTTCATGGTATGTTTGTAAGAATCTCGAAAATCAATATCAAACATTTCTGTGATGGTTCTGGTTTGTTATTGACTAATTTAGACTCACTAGGTTGTTACTCCTTGCTGGCCAGAACCATAGCTCCACTTTCAATCTCCATGGTGTCACATATTATCCAGTAGTTAGCTTATTATTTGTTGTGTTTAGCATGTTTGGAGCTTATTTCTATAAGACTGAACGTGACAGACCCAATATTCGTCTGTTGTTATCAGGTACATTTGTCATTTTATTTACATTTTATATATTTTTTTCAGTCTGCAATGTTATCATAAAAGAGGATGTGAAAAGCCTTATGTGCTCCTGTTGTTATCAGAATAACCGGTGGTCTGATGCCACAAGTTAAGTAAAGTTAAAGTGATGACAATTAAATCACTACAAAAGTTTAAATGTACTGACTGGGAACTGTTTATTTACTAACGCCATCCCTAAAACATTTTTATTTGGGCCCTGGCTCATGTCTCCAGTCTCTAGTCACCATAACAAGCTTAATTAAAAACAGCTTACATTTAAAACTCCTCGCTCCCTCAAGTGAAATGTGTCATAGTTTTGTACTACAGTGTCCCAGTGTAGGCATGTTTTCATAATGGTACGACTGAATTATGACTGTTGTTTATGCACAATGCTCTTGTGTTATCTGTGAACCCTTTTCAAGAAAACCTATTGACATAATACTGCCAACCTGGCCTCTTGATCTGATCTCCTGCATGGTGTGAGGAGAACCAAGAGGAACCTTTGCCGACTTCAGACTGTTGTTAATGATCTGTAAGAACCAAATAAAGCTTTTCCTTAATGGAGGCAGGGGCAGATCTAGAAATGCTCATGGGGGGCAGGAGATTTTTTAGGGGTGGCGCCTCATGGCAAAGTGTATTTGTTGATTCAGTCACAGTATCAATTGATATTTACATGGAAAGCCTCCAAATTAAGGTATGTTAACTTTATAAAGTTTGGCTACCTTACTGTGACACATAAGTAAAGCTATTATTAAAAATAAATAAGGTGACAGACAACAGTTGAATGAACTATAACCAAATAACAAAGTTATGCCGGTTTACAACTAAATACTGCTTTTAACACCAACAGGGGGCACCAAATCTATGCAAAGGCTCATACTATAAATGTATTAATCAAAGGCAGTCCAACTTGAGTGGGTGCAGCATTCAGTTATTTACAGACTACATTAATGTGTTTCTAGTATAAATTAACTACTTTCAAAGCTTCAAAATCCAAAAAAGTAATTGATAATTGAAAATATGGATGCATATCAGATCTGACATGAGAACAGAGACCTCTGCCTTTGATTGTGGGCTTTTTCTAATCACAGTACTCACCAACTGAGGTAAAGGGAGTCTTTGGGTAAGGAAAAATGTCAACCAGGGAAACAGTCTTTGGCTTGTGAGGACTCCAGCCATGAATGATTTCTTAAAAGCACTTAATCTTTCAGGTTAGTTTTAAGTATGCTGCTTATGGCCTTGCTGATCAGACTAAGGAAATGTAATTTTAAAACTAATTTTAAAAAAATCAGACCTTTTTTTTTTACTTTTAAGTACGTATGTATGGAGGAGGATTGGAGATTTTTTTTTTTTTAATTAGTATGCATTTTTTTTATTCTCAGAAAAATGACAGACTTCTGACTTTTTTGCAAAACATTGATTTTTTTCTTAGAATTAAAAAATGCATGGCAATTTTTTAACGGCCCTAATACTCTTTTGTATCTATATACCCACTGCAGTGTAAAAATACTTTTAAATTAGTTCTAAAAACACAATTTTAAGCATTTTTGTGAATAAATTAATATCTCCAACCCCAAATGTTGCTTTTTATGTGCTTTGTTTGAAAATGCAGAGCTTCAATTGTAAACTTTTTCACCAAATTCCTACCCTACTTTTGCAATGTTACTTACAATATAAACGTCATACATTTTTACGAGGTAGAAGAGAAAATATTGGACTCCAGCATGGTGTATCATGATTTTAGAATGATAACGACACTTTTAGCTCTGTTAGGTTAAGAAAAAAATGATTTTATCAATTAAGTATTTTTTTTAGGTTGGGCAACATTATTTTTGCCTAAAATGATGTGTAGATTTGCTGGCATTTTGATTTTTTTTTTTTTTTTTTTTAAGTGCGCAGAAATAGTGCATTAAACTGTCCCATATGCAAAAAAATTCTAGGGATGTGCCCACCCTTTGGCGATCTTTTGTTTGGGCTTAGCCCCGGATTTAAACATGTCTGGCTCCGCCCCTGAACCTATGTGTTAAATGTGGCTCTTTATAAAAAACTTGAAGCAAACATTAGACATTCATTTAACACATCCTAATGAGGGGGATTTGAACATTGCACAAGAAAATCCCCAAACAGCCTGCTCTCTGAAACAGGCCTCTGCTCAGTGATTTTAATATTAAAGCATGCATGCAAAACTCGAATGAGTGTTTCTGTTTTAAACAGACGTAACATCAGATCTAGCTGATGTTAAAGGAAATTCAGGAAAATGTTGCCGATTGCGTTTTTCGATCAGATTTGTATCCGCATTTCAGCATTTACAGAACTTTCTTCATAAATAGTCAATCGTTTACCTTGTTCATTCCGTGTGATCAGCTGTGCCAACACCTTCCTGAGTTTTCACTGTTCAGTCCTGTTATGAAAGCAACTTTAGGCCTGAGGGGGGGAAAGATGGGGTCTACTCATCCGTTGCTGCATTCATTGCAATCAGACGTTTCATGTCGTTCGCATTAAAAGTCCTATGAGCTTTAACTTTTCATTGCATTGGAAGCTGTCAGCTGTTGTGGCAGCTGCCACCTCGCGACACCCCGGTACCCGCCACTCGAAGAAGCCTGAGGGGAATGCATCAAACCAGGCAAACAAGACGTAATTCCTCCGTATTTGCACTTATGGGATGGTCACTGTGCCTCTTAAATCTCGCTCATTAACTTTATGAGACATGGCGGTGGTGAAAATCGAAGATTTCGATGAGCGCACTGCTTTTCTAGGAGACTACGGCCACTTTCAGATCCTCATTATAGTTCTGCTAAGCTTAAGTGTAGCCTCGTGTGGGTACATGGGAGTGATTGTAGTTTTTGTATCGGATACACCCGATCATCACTGCAAAGTATCGATCAACTTCACGCGCAACGGCACAGGTGTTGAGCGCGCGAGTAGCTGGATCGGACCTGACGGCTGTTCCCGGTACAAAGTAACCGGAAATGAGACAGAGCGATGTGTGGACGGGTGGGAGTTCAGCACGGAGAGATACAGCTCTACTATCGTGTCTGAGGTACTGCTGAAACGTAACTAGGAGGCAAAATACCAAATAACATGGACTTCCCCCTGTTGTTTGTTTGCGTTATAAACGCTTTGATAAGTTCAAGCACTCTGAAGTTATTTTTTTGGGGGGGGGGATTAATATTTTTCCATTTTATCGAATCTCAATCCTAATTCATCCCATTTTGAAAACTGCAGTGGGATCTGGTGTGTGAAAATGCCTGGAAGGTCCCCTTTTCCACCTCCTTATTCTTTGTAGGAGTGCTGATCGGATCCCTCACAAGTGGTCATTTATCAGACAGGTAGGGTTTGCATGCAGATATGAGAATTAATGTAGTAAATTTACATAGTACATCTATGAAGATTTTGGAAAGAAAGAATGAAATGAACACAAAGATAAGCACATCTTGTTTACGTTTGAACTTGGATTGTATTTACATTCTAAGCAGCCATCCTTGATGCTGAGCTGCCAAGAGCATGTAAGTAACATAGGGCTTTTATTTACTTTTGACTATGAAATGACCCTGCCTTTATTTGGGGTGTTTATGAGATGGGCTTTCTCTTACTTTCAAGCACAACAAAGATGGAAGAGACCACAAACTGTAAACTTGCATCAGACAGATTATCTAACCATGTATGATATTAGGATATCAATGAAAAATTAAATTACAAATCACTCATTTTATTTTGCGTCCTAAGATTTTTATGCAGCCATAATGTGAATAGAGGGAGAGATTTTTAATATAATCACTGATGACGAGGCCAATAATAGGGTCTGGGTCTTTAATTGGGGTGGTCTTTTATTTGAAGCTTCACAGTAGCTTAGCAATTCAGAACAAGGTTAGGCAGAGACAACAGTATGAACTCAGAAGTGATTAGTCTATGGCAAAAATAAAGAAATTGGCTTCGCTGTTCCAATACTTTTGGAGGGAATTGTACTTCTAGGTTTGTGTGGTTCATGTAAAGTTCGTTAAAACACTATTGATAAATATAAAACAACAATATGAGTCGGAATCAAGCAAACCATGAGTATGACTTCTGAGTATCTAGAGAGAATAAAACAATATGAAAGTTTAAGTAATGTTTGTAAGGGTACAGATTTGAAGGCACACATCTGAATGACACCACACAAGTCTGCATGAAAATCAATACAAATAATGAAGGATAGACTAACTTCACTACATCTGCCTGTCAGTTCCCTCTAAACCCTTAGCTTCATTTTCTGAAAGTATGTTTTGAAAGTTTTGTTTCAGTGTTATCCCTTTAAAGCCTGTTGTATCATATTTGATACATACGTTTATGATACCTCTATCTAATCAATATGATCAATAAATTACTAAAAGAAATGCTGAATACAAGCTGAAATGATAAAAATGCCCTCAAGTGGATTATCAGTTACCAAAAACACCTAATGTATCAAATGAGACACACACACACACACACACAAAAAAAAAATATATATATATATATATTAAATTTTGTGGAAATTTTGATTTTTGGATTTCAATAGAAAGTTAGATAATCATTTCAGTCCAAAAAAATAGAATTTTCCTATAATTTGTGTTTTCAGGCTTTAATGGGTTAATACTCTAAAAACTCTTAATTTTTCATCAAATTACAGTTTGACAAAATAAACATTTGATTTTGGTGAGGGTTATCCCATGCATGTATGCATGCTTTCACTGTGTTAAGTTCTTCAACTTGTGATTTCTATTTCTGTACTGACACTAGTTTTCCATTTATGTGATTACTAATTGTGGTCATTAAGTGTTGACACAGGGATGAGTGTCAAGAATCCAAATCCAAACACTCAGTATGATATATATGACAAGCATATGAATATTTTTTAAAAGAAAAAGAGAAGATAAGAAGTAGATTATTACATAATAAAACTCCATTATTCAGATTCACTGGCTGTAAATGTTTCCTGTTAATTTCATGCTTTCATGCTTGTCTTGCAGGTTTGGCAGGAAGCCGGTGTTTTTTGTCGCCTTGTTCCTACACGCAGTCGCCATCCTGATCCAGGCCACCTCCATTGACTGGGTGATGTTCTGCATTCTCAGCTGTGTGAGAGGAATCAGCCAGATATCCATTTATGTCACGTCAATAGTACTGGGTGAGAGACAGCACAAGCACTGTTATCGTTCTAAAAACATAACAAATTTTGTCTCTGCTCCGATATTTTCCTGTGATGAAGTGCAGCCGGCTGTGTTTTCCCCTCAAGCACTGTTGAAGGATGCATAAATTCAATATGATTGCAGTTAGTTTACAGTGTGTTAAGGTTTCATCGCCTCGGTCCTCTTCCTGTTCAGGCTCGGAGATGCTGAGCCAGTCCGCTCGACTCAGCTACACTGTGATGGGCCACAGTGTAGCTTTCGGCCTCGGGTACGCCTTACTGCCACTCGTTGCTTACTTCACACGGGGCTGGAGAATGCTGCTGGTTGCTGGTGCTATCCCCAGCCTCTTATTTCTTCCAGCCTGGTGGTGAGTCATTATTATTGATCAGTGATCTATCCCATGTCACATGTTAGTGTCTTTATGCTGTCCTCTATTTAAATTGATACCTTACTGTTTTTACAGAACTGTTTCTGTAAAAAATTACAGTGATTGTGTCTGGTTTTCAACTTTTTATGGTTTCCCAAATAAAAATTTGCATTCATCAGAATTAATTCTGTTGTTTTCATTTGTGGTGTTCCTGCCATAAAACTTGTTTCCCAGAAGTAAAAACAGATAGAAAAAATGGGATCAGATCAGTTTGATGAATTCGTAAATCAAAACCTAATGAATTAAGATTCATAAAAACTGTTCAACTCATGTCACATAGGTTCTACATTACTCAACATTAAAGTAAAATTTGTGCTGGATAGCTCGTGTTTTGACTCAGCTTTAATTTAACAGCTGCAAAACAGGACTGGATAATAAAGCAGAGGAATGCAGCTCTTTGCCTTTGCCACCAAATACTAGCTCAGACTGGTATAATGTTCGTTTCAAACCAATCAGTCGCTGTTTAAAGCTGTAGTGCACATGCCTGTCTATTTCCTGCTATTTCTCCTTCCTTCTGTCTCAGCTCTAAAACAGGTAGTGATCTCAATACAGTACACACTGCATATTTGTTCCTCTTGACATTTACATGTTCATATTTATTTTTAATAGTCCATTGCAAATTCACTCCCTTTAAGGGCTTCGTTTTTATAATAATTGCATAACATGAACCATTTGTTTCCGTCTTTTTCTTTGGGTTCAGGGTGATTCCCGAGTCTCCACGCTGGCTCTTGCAGAAAGGTCGGGTGAAGGAGGCTGAACTTGTGATACGTAATGCTGCCAAGAAGAACAGAGTCTCTGCCCCTGAGGTCATATTCACAGCTGGGGAGTGCTTGGAGCTGATGGTATTCTAATTCCCTTTTCATTATGTTTAAGCCTTTTTCTGACTGTTTGGATATGACACATTTTGAAGCAGCAAACACCATCCAAAATATGACTTTTTTTGTTTGTTTTTTCCAATGTGTCTGAACAGCAAAACAACAGTGAAGAGGAGCATACATACACATATCTGGACCTGATACGGACCCCTAATATGAGGAATATTACAATTCTAGGTGTTATCATATGGTATTTGACTTTTAAAATTTGTTTATGACCTTTTTAAATTTGGCTGTGGAAAAAATCACTAAACATTTGCTCTGTTTTATTTTGTAATTATAGAGGCCTAATATGATAATCACTAAAAGATGGAAAATATTAAGTGCAGTTTAGTGGAAAATATATATTGATGTGAAAAATATTTATTTTTATTAACTAATTACTTATTCAGAGTTTTCTGATCCCTTAAAATATTTTTTCACCATTTTAAAGCTCGTATGAGCAACTTTTATTTCATGTGTGTTTTGGCGCCCCATGTGGGAAAGAGGGGATAATATAGCTCTTAGTTAGCCTTATCCTGTAAGTGATTTTTTTTTTTATTTAAATCTTTTATTATTTTCTCTTTGTACAATTAGAAAAGAAACTCTTTATTTACCATCTCCAGAAAAGACACGCACACACACATATACAGTGCTTTACAAATTTATTTGACCACCTGTCATATTTGTCTCAAAGACCATCCAGCATCATGAAGTGCTTTAATGCGGACTCTTTCATTTTCAGTGAGCTCTCCACATTTTACCATTTTGAACAGGAATGAGGAATTTCAAACAGAATTCACCCAAATTTGAGCCAGCTCACTGGGCTTCTCTGAGAAGTCAGAAGTTAATCAAGCATAACATTCAATCACTAAAAAGTAATTTTTCTGTTCAGGAATGCAAGTAAATAACTATAATTTGACATATTAATCAAGAAATAATAATGTGTTTTACTATTTTTTCAGTTGTTTTTTTTTGTAAATCAGTAAATTTGAAAATTCATGGATAACAATAGTAATTATATTTTAGCATTAAAAATATCATTTCAGTTAAGAGCTTCTACATATTGGTGTATTAACCATTGCAGAAACCCAAAAAATGATTTTGGTAATTACCAATGCTGTTAATTTAGGACAGCTGTGGCATAAACCTTACTTTGGGTGGTGGTCTAATAAATTTGTTCAGCGCTGTATTGATTATTACAGAATAACAAAGAAATAGACTTCAAAACTACCGTAAATTAAGAAGCTTTCATATGTACAATTTTAACATGAGAGGAGAAAAACAAACAAACCAGCAAAAGAAAAGACATTTATGTGATTGTGTGTACACCTGCTCTGGAAGATATGCCATGAAAGGTTACCATAGACAGTTAAAGTTGTCCTTAGTTTCATGTATCTTTTTTCTTGTTTCAGTTGTTTCAGACACCGTTATGTATCTCTGATTTAGTGTTTAACAACAAAATATGCTGTCTCTGCATGCAGCTCACTGTGAATCCCTTTCTTTGACTCTTACCCTGCAGTAAAGGTTTCAGACATTGATAATTCAAACATAGAAGGAATCAATCTCAGTCACTGATGATCGTTTTTGCTTTTTTTTAGGTCATAACAACCCAAATTCCTAAAAGTTGGGACACTGTGAAATGTAATTGAAAACTGAAAGCAATGATTTTTAAAACTCATCAACCCATATTTTATTCACAATATAACATAAACAACCTATCAGATGTTGAAACTGAGACATTTTACTATTTCATTAAAAATATTAACTCATTTTTAATTTGATGGCAGCAACACCTCTAAAATATAGGAACAGGGTCATGTTTAGCATGTTAAAGCATCACTTATTCTTTTAACAACAGTCTTTAAACGTCTGAGAAGTGATTTGCAAATCATTGCATTTCGTCTGTTTTTTTTTTTTTTACATTTGACAGTGTCCCAACTTTTTGGGAATCTGGGTTGTGTACAGGCTTAAGTATTCATTTCACTGTTTTTTTAACCATTGAAATGCAAACATATCATTTACCATGTTAGAAAATACTGAAAGTTTAGTACGCACATATTAAAAGATGTATTAAATGTCAAATACGAAAGACAATAACAAACAATTTTAGGATTAAAGTGCCTAACTCACACCCAGCATCTTATTATTTGCAGTAGGACAAAAACATTTGACCGTTTAACAATACTTGAGTGATCAATATGTTGTTTAAAGCCATTTTTATTCATCCAGTCTTGACTTGTATTTCTGCAGGTTCTTAGTCACCATGGTCTACTTCGGCATCTCTCTCAATACGAGTAACCTACATGGAAACATCTACCTCAACTGCTTCTTCTCAGCAACCATTGAAATCGTGGCATCAGTGGCCACATGGCTGCTGGTGGCTCATGTGCCTCGACCCACCCTCGTCTCCTCTGCGATGATATTCTGTGGCATCCTGCTTCTGATCATTCAGCTGGTTCCTGAAGGTCTGCACAAGCTATTCAAAATACTGAGTGAATTCCATCTTTAATGTATTGTGATATGCATTAGTAAGAAATCAAACACACCTCTTCCACTTAACCTGTTGTTTTTCTCAGACCTGCCTGTCATGTTCCAAGTGTTGGCATTGGTGGGAAAGATGGGTGTGTCTGGCGCATACACCTTCATTTTTGTGATTTTCACTGAGCTGCTCCCGACCGTGGTTAGAAACATGGGCTTAGGGGTTGTATCCACCGCTGCACGCATAGGCTCCATAATTTGTCCTTTTGTTATCTATGCAGGTAAGGGATTCATTTATTTGTTTGTTTGATTGTTTTGATTCTCTACATTTTTGTATCTGTATGTATCGCTTAAACCAAAGCATTTTGCATGAGTTAGAAGGAAATGGTATTTAAACTACATTTATCATTTCTCCCTACATTTGGTTAATACACTTGAGTGAATAAATAACAGATGCATTCATAAAAATTCACTTCACTCAGCAGGTAACAGTGCAATTCAAATCCTTTGGTATGGCCCTTTGATGATAAAGCTCCAAATTAAAGAGGTTGAAGCAATTTCTATCTGTGAAAAGTCTAACATAACGGCCTTCACATCATGTTTTTTTTTAATATAGCTTTCAGTAGTTTACTGACACCCCACATTAAGTTCAGTATAAAATATAAAATATGATAAGAAGTCTCCTATTTTTTTCCAGAGATGTATGATTACAGGGTTCAGACCTTCAGATTACAGATTATAATTCCTTTGTGCTTGCTTGTGTAGTTTTTCATTCCTGCAAGAAAAGATTGTGCAGTTTTGCTGTCAGAACAAAAACTGACATGTACCTCGGTGGCCTTGCTTGATGTGAAAACCTGTTTTTGATATCCCTGAATCCCCTTTTCCCAAGTATATGATTTGACAGAAAAGGGTGGGTCTAACTCTTATAATACTTACAGCTGCTCAGATCTAGTCAAGTATCAGCAAGTGTGCATGTTCAGGACCCTGAAACTGAATTAGCAAAATGACATGGAGACATCATTACAATCGTCCTGATCCTTCTCTGCTTTGTTAAATTGTCTCTAGAAGTTCTTTGAGTGCAACCAAAGGAAACAAACATGTGACTCATGCTACAGTGGATTCTGTTTTCAGGTGTTTACAACAAGATCCTGCCATACATTATCTTTGGCACAATCAGCCTCATGGCTGCTGCTTTTAGCATGCTGCTACCAGACACCAGAAACAGCAGACTTCCAGACCTGATCTGCCAGGCCAAACCAATCAGAAGGTATGGCATAGTGTGTGAGCCTGTGAATAATTATTAACAGATGTAAAGATCTTTATATGCTAGATTCCTGCTCTATAAAAGAAAGGCAATCAAATGTTTTGAACTATTCATGATTTTGTGTGATTTTTAGATCTGCTATAACTGCTTATGAACTTTATTATCTGTCCTGTTTTCATCCATCTCTGATGTCTTTGTATCTCAAAGCTTCAGCTGTCTGAAGGAAACGGCTTCAGTCCAGTTAGACACAACGGCTGCAAATAGATGAACAAGAGCGCCACCTGCTGATAGAAAGTCACACAGCAAGAGGAGCATTCTGACAGTTTCCTTCTGTTAGCACTCAGGATTTTTTTATAGGAGAGTTTCTCTGAAAAACATAAATAGGCCTATAAATCACAAAACACTTCATTTTTAATGTTTTTTGTAATTGCAAAGCATTTGCGACAGCTTTAATCATGAAAATGTGCCTAGCTTTTATGTTGCGAAACTATTCAGCTGTAGTTTCTTCATTGAAACCATTTTAAGTGGTTCTCTAGTCCTGTGATTTTCTAGTAAATCCCTTTTATATAGGATTTAGGACATAGTGGATTTTTTGGTTGTTCATGGTGCTGATAATGAAATATTCAAAGGATTTCTTAGCATTGCAGGGTACAAAATTGTTTTCTTCCCTGGAACTGATGAACTTGCTGGAATTAAAACGATTAAGAAACATGCCCAAGTGTTTGTGGGACTTTATAAATCAAAATTATATTATTTTTGCAATGTTATTCTGCAGCCTTGTATCCTAGTGTTCACATACAGTTAACTGGAAGAAGATATTTGCATAATTTGCGCTGTTTACTATGTAGAGCAATGATGGGTGGCCCGGAGGACACATGCAGCCCCCCTCCTCACTCACTGTGGCCTGAAAGTCGTTTTCAAAAATCCAGAAATTGTAAAAAAACATGATAAAAACCTACCATTAAAAAAATAGAAACATTTCTATAATTATCTTCAAATACTTGTATCTGTTAGGTTCTTTGCAAGAACTTAGAGATGTAATTGACTTTGGCTGTAGTTCCCACTAATATAATCTTTCATATGCAGGATTAAATTATTTGTCTGAAAAACTAGATATGTTAGTGAAATACACTAAAATAGCTGGCAAATATAATGTTCAGGGTATTGAAAAAGCATCATAAATCCTGTTAAGTTTATTAAATGAAGATTTATTATTTGCGTTTGAGTTTTAAGGAATAACTGTTGGTTGAATAAATTATCATGACAGAGATATTTTGTACCTTTTACGTTAAATCATAGAACATTATCATTTTTCATTTTTTTTTAGTATCCAGCAATTTGTACCCCTCTTGGGAGGGGGAATAAAATCTGTGTCCCTTTTGATAACCAAAGTCGCCTATCCCCGGTGTAGAGAGAGAGGTAGCTTTTCTTTATCTTTAAAGATTAAATTAATCTCCATTGTTTAAGTTCAGCTGACTGTCAACTTCTGAAATATCGCGAGAGGTTACATCGTGCACTATGGCCGCGCCCCCAGCTCCACATCTCTGCTTCTGCTGACACTGGGACCCGGTGTGTGCCTGCAGAGACATCACACCTGACTGCAGAGGGGCACGGATAAACTTGCTGACACTTTAGCCAGAGTATTCTAGGCTTTCTTTGTTGAATAGCTGGACTGGAGAGAGCAGGAGTAGCGCCTGTAAAGTTAAACGGTGGTTTGTTAAATGTGCTACCACGCAACAGTAGGGCTGTCACGAAACAGCTAGCAGATGAAGTTAGCTAGCGTGCTAACGTGAAGTACTGCTAGTGATGGCTTTGGTTTTGAAAATATTTAGTTTACCGTTACGTTGTAGCTAGATGAGTTGGTATTAATTTAGAAGCCGCTTAATTGACATTGGTGTCGTGACCATAATACTAATTATTGCGCTATTGTCGCGTCTCAGCCTTTTAAACAACTTATCTAGCCTGTTAGCCTACTAGCTGAGTTAGCATAACACTACCCCACACATTTAAATCGCTTCATTTTAGCTTCTTTGATAGTGAAACATAACAGAATCAAATAAACAGAGTCGGCGGTTGACTCCGCGTAAATTTTATATCCAGTGTGTTGCTGACTAAGGTTGTGTTTACTGGTGTTCACTGTCCTTCCTGCCAGCTTACAGGTAATTAAACGGTTATCACTGGTTTGTTCAGTTAGCATCTACCGGATAAGACGCGTTTGCACAAGAACTCCGTTATTTTCCCAACAATAGATTGTAAAGCATAGTTTCTAGTCACTTGAACGGCTAACAGGTCATCCTCCAGTCAGTATGGCCCCTAAAAAGAGACCAGTGCCCTTAAACATTGCTCCTACAGGCGATGGGTTATCCACCTCCATCAATACTGAAGTTACATCTGAGTGAGTTTTTACTCCTTGTCGTTGACATCCTCTTATATTACATGTGCAGTCAATATGTTAGTCACTTAGGTCACCTAAAGAGTGCATTATTCTTATTCTGTTCCCATTTTCTCAGGGCCAACTTGGAAGCACTCAAAAAAATATTGGAAGAGCTGGACCTCGATGAACAACAGAAGAAAAGATTAGAAGCTTTCCTTACTCAGAAGGCCAAGGTGGGGGAATTAAGGGATGATGACTTCCAACGTATCTGTGAACTTGGTGCCGGCAATGGAGGAGTCGTCAATAAGGAATGCCACAAACCCTCTGGAATAATCATGGCCAGAAAGGTGATTTATTAAAACATTTAATTATTGATATGATTATAATATAATGGGCTTTTGCACTAAAAATGTGCAATAACCTTGGTAACTTGTACAAATTGATCACTGAAAATACTTTAAATGTCCTTATTGTCTTTTATATTTAGCTCATTCATCTTGAAATTAAACCTGCAATTAGAAACCAGATCATCCGAGAACTTCAGGTTCTGCATGAGTGTAACTCTCCCTACATTGTGGGCTTCTATGGAGCATTTTACAGTGATGGTGAGATCAGCATCTGCATGGAGCACATGGTAAGACATCTGAAGCAGGGTTATGCGTGTGGGGAGTGGCAAAAATGTGCAACCTGTATTTCTGCATTGAGCGGGCCATCCCCAGAGGGAAATTTTCTTCTTTTGCCCTGTTGCACAGTTTTGAGAAAGTGTCATTTGTAGGTAATATGTTAAGTGATATGATAGAGGTAATCATGTCATGGAAATGAAGCCCTGTAACATAACACAGGGCAAAACTTATGGGTTGATCATACTGGATTAATGACTTTGTGAGATTATGTGTACACAGAAATGCAAGCAAAATGTAACCTATTTGAAATTGTCATTTATTGTTGCCTCACTTTCTTATGCAGGATGGTGGATCTCTGGACCAGGTGCTTAAAGAAGCCAAAAGGATCCCTGAAGAGATTCTGGGCAAAGTCAGCATTGCTGTAAGAGCGTTATATTTCTCTCCTGTTTAGTGTTACACTGTTGGTGTAACACTAAATAAACTATGTGTAATGTAAACTCCTATGTTAAGATATCAAAATGTAAAAAAAAAAAGGAAAAGAAAAAAACTTTTTTGGTCATATCACCCTGCTCTTTCAGTCTAATGTATCAAGTGTAAAGAAATTCTGTGGATTCTACATAAATACACATATTATCTTTCTTAATAGGTTTTGTTCTATTATTAAGGACACAGACTTTTGTCATTTCTCCTCCAAACAGGTTTTGAGAGGCCTTGCATACCTGAGAGAAAAACACCAAATCATGCATCGAGGTAAAGTTGATGAGTCATTCGTCGTATTTCCTAACATTAAGTTTTATTTGTACAGAAAAGCGCACTATATCAATATGGGCATAAAAATGTGACACTATCACACATTTTTATGCCCAGCTCTGCTGCTTTTAATATTTACTAAACAGTTTATCACCATTTTCTTTAATAGATGGATGATTTTGACATACCCTGGGAGGAAAGCTGTTTAAGAACATAACACTGCCTTCCTGAACCGTGCTGCAAGGTCCTTAGAAAGCATTTTTGGATATTTTACAGCATGGACCAGGCAAACTGTGCAACTTTTTAACAGCTTTTCTCCCTCATCATGTCAACATTGCAAATTTAAAGAAAACAGAGCTATACTGTAATGGACCAATATCTGCCTAAATGGGAAATATTTGGACTCGACAGAGATCCAAACTGTTTCCTAGTCTATGGATATTGGTATCTGGCCACACGTTTATCTGGATGATTTTAAGAACACAAAGCAGAACCTGAAGGCTCACATCAGCCTGATCCATCCGCGATGGATGAGAAACTAAATTAATGCAGAAGTTTTGTGAATACGAAGCCTTTGAACAGTTCATTCTCATCTGTAACTAGTTATTAATCTACGTCTTATGTTAGATAACCTGGGAAAACATCGCTCTGTGCTTGTTGAACAGGCTCGTAAAACTTAAGGCTGCAGACTATTTTAAAACGAGATCAGCGCACCCCAGATTTCTGACTTAATCTAGCTTGATTTTAACAAGATGCTCCCTAACCCCTCTTTCACAATTTGAGCCCAATAAATCCTGGCATTGTCATCTTGGAATATGCCGTGCCATTAGGGAAGAAAAAATCCATTGATGGAATAACCTGGTCATTCAGTATATTCAGGTAGTCAGCTGACCTCATTCTTTGGGCACATAATGTTGCAGAACCTAGACCTGACCAACTGCAGCAACCTCCCAGTTAAATCCAGGTGGCGACTTTTTTTTTGGCCAGGCAGTGTATGTTTGCTTTTGAATGCATACTTTGCATGCTCTAACAATATCAAGAAAACATCTTTTTGTCTCCCAGATGTGAAGCCTTCAAACATTCTGGTGAACTCACGTGGGGAGATCAAGTTGTGTGATTTTGGTGTAAGCGGGCAGCTCATCGACTCTATGGCTAATTCCTTTGTTGGGACTAGATCATACATGTCGGTATGTTGTCACTTTCTCATTTGAACCATTTTAATGATTCCTTAGCATTCCTCTTTGTATCTAACTGTAATTGTTTCTTGGCTTTGCCCTCTCACATGTATGTCACATTTATGTACATTTATGTTTGCTGTGTAGCCTGAGAGACTGCAGGGAACCCACTACTCAGTGCAGTCAGATGTGTGGAGTATGGGGCTATCCCTTGTTGAGCTGTCAATTGGACGCTTTCCCATCCCTCCGCCTGATGCTAAAGAACTGGAGGCCATATTTGGTTGTGCAATCTTGGATGGAAGTGAGGCAGAGACACTGAGCACATCACCCAGACCCAGAGCACCTGGTCGACCTGTCAGCAGTAAGAACTGTTTGTAACTGGAATAAGTAATATTTGTTAATAGACAGCTTAATAAAACTGCTGGAGATGATTCAAACTGATATATCAATAAAATGTTCAACAAGGTGTTTCAACTTGACTAATCTTATTTAACTGTGGTCCTTCTTTTGTAGGTCATGGTCCTGTCATGGCCATCTTTGAACTGCTAGACTACATAGTAAATGAGGTAAGGATTGCAACCAAAAAGTTCCCTTTGATTCCAAGTATTACCACAAAATCCAGAATGTGGAATCCTGTGGAACGGGACACCAGTATATAATACACAGCCTGTGTATGACAATCTTTTGTTCCTCCTTAGTCAGCTAAGTCCATAATGTGCAGTTTCTGCGCAACTGTGTTGTTCTTTTATTACCACGATTTCACTGTTAGGATTTCATCCTGCTTGGTACTGCTATGGTAGATGAGCTCTCAGCCTACGGCGGTAGTTTTGAAGCGCGGACGACAGCCTGCGAGTTCTGCTGCCCACCTAAACGGGTCCTCTTCTTTATATAAGGAGCCTTTTTTTTATATTTTATTTTGGACTTTTAGCCTTTAATAGATGGGACAGTGGATAGAGTGGGAAACTCCAGAGAGAAACATGAGAATGGAGCTGTAGGCCAAACCCATGCCACCTACTTGAAGAACTACAGCCTCAGTTTCTGGGCAGCCCAACCAGCAGGCAATCTGAATCCCTTGAGGAGTCTTTTTAAGTGAACCAGTTCTCCACAAGGCTTATTTACTTGAAAGTATATCACTGTATTCCTTAAATGTATGTTTATTATCTAATACAGAGAAAAGGTGTTAGAAACCTGATCATCATCACTGAGCGTAGGGAAGTCTGGTACTGGCTATCCTTGATGTATGGGGGTCTAATCTTCAAAAGTGTAAAGCGGCATCACTGACGACTGCACATGAGGTCTCAATGGGCCTTGTCTCAGCTTTTGATACTGGTATATTAGTGACATTGGTACACATGACACAGCCCACTTTTTAGATGATGTTTAAGCCCTGCCAATCAGGAGGACAACTCTCTTCTGTTTCAAACATGATCACATGTTCATTTTATATCACTGTCTTTCAGCCCCCTCCCAAACTACCACATGGTGTCTTCACATCTGATTTCCAGGACTTTGTGACAAAGTGGTGAGAACATTGTAGTCCTAAACACAACGCTTACATTGTGCCTCTTATATGTTTTTTTTTTTCTTTTTGAGTAACTAATTTGGGATAAGAAGTTGTCAGAAATGTTTTATCCAATGAGCGACTTGAAAGAATAAATTGGTGAAAAAGATCTTTCTTTTATTTTCAGTCTAATCAAAAATCCAGCAGACAGGGCGGACTTGAAAATGTTGATGGTAAGTGTCCTCGGTTGAAGCTGCTTATAATTATAACAACAGCAACCTTCAGGTGCTTTTTGTACCATTTTATTGTTAATGTCATTGTCTTTAATTAATGTGATTTTGTTTGTTGTGTTACAGAACCACACATTCATCAAGCGGTCTGAGGTGGAGGAGGTGGACTTTGCTGGCTGGCTGTGTAAAACCATGGGGCTGAACCAACCTAGAACTCCGACACGTATTGCAGACTGAGCACACACTCTCGACACACTCATACAAACAGTATGAGTGTGTGTGTGTAAAAAACCTTCAGAAGCTGCTACTCAAAACTTTACACCCACATATACACTTTGTTTGCAACATCCTTCCCTCAGGTGAGCTTCTAGAGTCTCCATCTATCAAATGAACTCTATGTTTGGAAAGGTTTTGTACAGTTTACATCCTTTGTCATTGGTCATTACTGATTGTGTTTAATTCAATTCAGTTTTTTGACCATTAAAACATCTTATTTCAAGACTAACAAAAGTAAAGCTGCTAGATTGAAATTCTGTACAAGGTTTAGCATTTGCATTCGATTTATAATTATTACTACTATGCCATGTATCATAATTTTTCTTCAGTTATATTAGCTGCCTATTCTATTCAGAACTGATAAAATATCTCCCAAAAAGACAAATGAACCTGCATATTTAGCTGTTATTTTTCAATTCAGCTTCTCAGTTTTTTAGTGTGAATCTCGGAAGCTTACAGCACCAGTGTGTCAATCACAGTTCTTACTATCATGGTTCAGCATTTGTAAATGTGTACAGGCAGATACAGATGTGAATTTGTTTTTATACAGTTATGCAAACACATTTAAGAAATGCTAGACTAAGTTTATATTAATGAGCTAGTGGGGTTATATGTGTTCTTGTTAGCATGATTGAGTCTCATTTTTGCTGTTGTTGCATTTGATACAATTTAAGATGTTTTGGGGTGAAGCACAATGCGCAAAACATTTAGCATGACCCTCATTTCAAAGCCAAAAATAAAAAGTTATATCTTTAAATGGATTTTCTGCTTCCTCTTAATGTGAAGGTTGGTCTTTTAAAACAGCATCTGCATCCTGTGTTGGCGCTTCAATGTCGCCAGTACTAGAAATGCTACTAGTCCTAAGGCAGAGGCTACCTTTTCACATATTGTAAATTCATCCTATGACAGTAACTTCTGTGGTAAGACTTCTTTGATCTCTTAGGTTAGCTGGATTGCATCCCACTGGACTGCCTAATGTGAAACTAACTGAACTTAGCACATAAAGTAGGGAAATTTGTCTTTAGTGGATTATTTCTTTATTGTAGCAATGCTTCTTGGCATTAGATTTTATACTGTTGGTAAGCCCGTTGATTTCCCTTTTAAATGGGGCCACATTTGTAAGGAACATGCATTTGTGGGATGAGCAGCAGAGCCGAGTATATAGGTTGTGCCCATAAAAAATGCTTTTGAAAATGGCTTTAGAACCTTCTCCAGACTGATAGATTTCATTACTTTTTCACACAGGGTCAGATAGGTTTGGATTTTTTCCCCTTAATAGCTAAAATGATCATTTAGAAACTACATTTTATATTTACTTGGGTTGTCTTTGGTAGATACTAAAATTGGTTTGATGATCTGAAACATTTAAGTGTGACAAGTATGCAAAAAAAATCAGGAATCAGAAAGGGGGCAAACAGTTCTTCACTGCACTGTATCCTTCCTCCTTTCAAAGTGGTTTAGAGCTTTAATATTCTTCATGATTAAATCATCAAAAGCTTTGTCTTAGACATATAAATAATGGGTATATATCGTAACAAAAACATGTTTTCTTTTTACAGAAAACTGTAACTGTCTTCTACTCATTTCACCACAAGGGGGAAGCATCATAGTCCCAATGCATAAGACAACAAATGAAGTAGGCCATCAAACAGAGATCATAAAAATACACTTTTTAACTTTGGATAAATCGCTGCTACCAAGTTCATCATGCTTAGTCTAGTGAAGGGTCAGAGCAGGGGAGTGCTCATAAAAGCCCTGATGAATAAAAAGAATTCTCCATTTAAATTGGAAGCCCAGATATTCATGTATTTGACATGTAAGCAGTAATAACGAATTATCCTCTACTTCTACTTCTTGCACATTGTGCGTTAATGTCCACTCAACTTCAGGCCTTGAGCTCAGAGAAGAATGTAGTGTTGCAGCATGTGGGGCGCCTGAGCGTCATTGATGGGAGGGGGACTGCTGCAGCAGAAAAACAGCAAAGTCTGCAGTCATTAATATGCAAATATGCAAATGAGAGGGTAATTAAGATTGGGCGTTTGTCAGTGGCTCTTTGATTGCTAATGAATTCAAATCTGCAAGAAAGGGGGAGGGGATGATGAGCTATAAATGAAGCAAAAACACAATAGTAGTGTGCTTTTTCCTCCCAAAAAATGAGCAAGATGTCTGTGAATGTATAGACCCTATCTGTGCTGGATAAACTCTGAGCACATTTTTTTGTTAGCTTTAAAAAGAAGGCAATTGTTCATCAGAGTCTGGAATAAAAACATTATCAAACATTAAAATGCAGTAATTGATTGTGTTAAAATTCTGTTTGAGCACCAACAGAGACAGCAGCTCCAACGAGAGGAAACTGGTGCTGTGAGTTTGTGCCGAGACAATTAACTGTGCACGCCATCACTGAGCTTTCAGCATAGCGGGCTTCAGCCACCACAGGGAGGTGGAGAGATTTCTGCTCATTAAGAGTGATGTACTGACCCCTGTGGAGAGACACGCTCAGGTATCTTGACAGGGGGTGTGCATGTGTGCAGTGGCAGCATGCTGTGTGTCACAAACAGTGTTATTTTCATATTTTTGTCAAACATGGGGGGGGGCTACAGTTCACACACAAGCACACACCGCTGTTATTGCAGTTTCAGTAGTCCCTTGACACTTGTACATCATTCTCTGCTGGCATGTGAAATGAGGATATGTATACAAGGAATAAAAACAAATTTAATGTGAGGAATGGGGGACAACAGCTGCTCTTGTCACCTTACTGCATAATGACTTTCTCACAGCAGTGCAGCTTTGCATATTTCCCAGGCTTTAAACACTTGACCACAACAATGTCACCTTTATTTTCTAGTTTTAAAACACTGAAATATTACTGTTTGGTTGGGAGAAACTTGAAACAAGCTTGCCATAGTTATGTGAACTAAATCCACAAAACTTTGACATACTTTTACATCCAAACTGAGATGTCTGAGCAGCTGATCCCAGGCCTACTCTGCTGTGACAAGCAGTGGAGTACATGAGCGTGTTTCAGAGAGAGGGGGCTGTATTTTTCACAGGAAACAGGAAACCAGAAGTCATAACAGGATGCCCCAGGTTTCTATACTGTACCTGATGCGTGGGTGGCTGTATGGGGGTAACCCATTTACAAAACTATCGTGCTAGAAGAAGAAGAAAGCGTGGGTGGAGAGGAGCTACGCACTTGGGGGTTAGGAAAATGGAGTTTCACTCTAAATATAGCGTTTTCACATCTAACCATAAAACCTTGATGATGTTT
The DNA here is from genome assembly GCF_018320785.1 of Cheilinus undulatus. Lineage (NCBI taxonomy): Eukaryota > Metazoa > Chordata > Actinopteri > Labriformes > Labridae > Cheilinus > Cheilinus undulatus. Next base: position 29,401,908 of record NC_054877.1, read on the forward strand.
TGCCGCCATGCTGTTTGTCCTACTTTTGAAAAGTCTTCATTGTTTGATGTTTGCTGTAGAGCTGTGATATGATCACTTCCATGGCAAATACTTGCACCATCTTTCCTCAGGTGTACTCAGTGAATCTGTGACATGACACCAGTTTTGTCACAATGAGGTTGATCACTACACTTACTGAAGTCTTCTTACTCTGCTGGAAAAATATAAAAATGAGTTGTATGATTATCATCATACTCATTTAACCAAATTTCAAAATGCAGTACAGAGTATGTGTCTGTTTCAGTGACTTTGTGTTGTAAGCTGTGGTGCATTTTTTCCACATTTATGTTTAGATCTGAGAGGTTTGATCACCAGTCTTAAGCTGGGTTAATGGCACACAGATTTTAGCTTTGGTTGCATGTGTGCAATGCATGCTCAACATGTGTGCAGGGGGTGTGCGAACCACAAAGTGGATAGCTGAGTTTTCTCGTAAAGGCCAGCACAGATGTTATTTAGGTTGTTTCCCCTAAAACCAGTTGAGGTTTTCTTTAGAATCTCTCAAAACAAAACATTAACTGCAGCCTTGTTTACATAACCACCAAGGTAAAAACCCATAAAAAAAAAAGCATCTGGGCTCTTTTTGGGAGATAGATGCTGATTCATGCTGTTAATGTAGCCGTTTAATTCTTGTTCCATTGATAAAACTTGAGATTAGCTGTGCATCACATTTTATTCTTCTAATTCATTTCTTTTTCAGTATAAACTGAAGGCTAGGAATTTGCATCTTGCTTTGTACATAAAGCATCCATAACCTGCATTTGTTTCATCCTCCCCTTAAAACTATAAACCAAAATCGAGAGACAAAATGAGATACGTTTCAAACATGAGAGACCTAATACAAGTTTAATAATAATTTATTTGGCAAATTCCAATAAAAGAAATGTGCAAATGCCAGGAATAGGCTACCCCCCTATGGAGTATAGACACTAGTGGTGGTGTTGATGAGGGATGCAGGATCAGGGATGAGAAGCTGGACTAGGTAATAAGGTGGCTTGGAAGAGGACACAGGTATGCAGGATGAAGTAAGCAGATGACCTGGGACTAGATGCTGATGAACTGTATGGAGGTGGCTAGGGTGGAGGAGGGTTGTAGCGTCCACATTGAAATTACAGGCTGACTCTGAAAGACAGCATAAAAGATTCAAAATATGACAGGGGCGTGATGATTGGCCAAACTAGTTTGTGGCAGAAGCTGATTAGCTAGTACGTAATAGAGAGAACACCTGTAAGCAGCTAATCAGAGTAGGAAAAGAGAAGAGTGGAAGAAGGGAGAAATGTAAACAAGTGGGGATTAATAAATGTCTAGAAACATTCTTCCTGCTTGAGCTCCATTTAAAATGTTAAAATGCATAAACTGTCACCATGCACAGGCCTGTATGATTGCTTTAAAAGAACTGGTTTGTGTTCGTATACATTTGAAATTACACTGTTTTTGTATTGTACTTAAATTTGACATAAAGTGATATTGTGCATACATTATAATGGTTGAAAATGCATAAAAGGTCTGAAAGAAATATGTTTTCACATTTTTAATTTGCCCGTTATAGACTTATAACAATATATATGTATGTATTTCCGTTTCTCTGACAAAAAAATACGTTTTTATCAATGAAGACAAGAGCAAGCAAAAATGGAGGAATAAAATCTGAAGGATGAATAAACTGTTATTCTGTGAAAATGTCTTCATTGTTACATGAAATGCTGAATAAAACGGTCATCCATTTATATTGTGTAATTAATTAAGATAGCCCTCTTAATTTAACCCATCTTGTAAAAAAATGTTGACATTCTCCCCGTTAAGACTTAATAAAAACCTATAAATTCCCATCTCTCTCTCTTTCTCTCTCTCTCTCTCTGACATACAATACACATACACGTGCACGCGGACTTTTGTAGCTTAAAGCGAAATTAGAGTGCATAAAGCCCGTAGGCAAAATGAGACTGCCCTAAGGTCTATGATGAAACATATTTGGCCTTTCTACATGCCCATCAAATTTTCGTCGTATCCAATTGGCCCCTCTCTGATATTATCTTCCCATCCTCTGCTGCTCTGCTCTGTTGGGCTTTCCGCTGTCCTCTTCCGCCAGTCGACATAGATCCCCATGAATCGGCGGTACTCCGCTTAGTCTAACTCTCGTTTACCGCCTCTAAGCAGTGGCATTGTGCTATTTAAAAACATCCGCTGCGTGCAGACGAAGGAATTTAGAACCTGCGTCTTTAGGTTGATTTTGTTTTAGTTGACATTGGACCCGCTGATGTTTCAGCGTCCATGTCCTCCCGTAGGCAGTACCGCGGAGTGATACTCCTTTGGAACCGACAATGTGGAGGCTGTTAAAATGTCTACTTGGAAAATGAAATGGTAACAATTTCTTTAACAACACGGAAACGGGAAACTCTAGAGTTATGGTTTGTACCAGAGACGGGTTTGTAGTTTCGTGACAAATTCGACTGCGAGGCGAGGAAGCGGAGGAGTGCTTCATATTGTCTTTGCTCATTTTCATCAAACCCACAGTGCGGACCACGGGGGAAGGATCCTATCCCTAACTTTGTTTTTCTCTCTACTCCAGCCGTTGATTTCCTCCCGTTGGATGCCACACAATTGAATTCAGGTAAACGTTGATTTTAATACACATAAATTACAAGCATATGCATGTGAAACAGAAGTTGTCTGTGACATTACGACGGGAGAAATCATCAAGTTTTAAGCGCATCGTTCAAGTTGTAACCTAGAGCCACAGCCGGGAAAAGTGGGGTCTCGGATTTTCGTCCCTCCGGCCTGAGCGAACTTGCAGTGCTACAACTGAGTACTACCAGCTTATGTATGTGTGCTGGAAAAGACTTCTTTGTTCACTTCAATGGGCTTTAGCGCTACAGCACATTAGCATATTTTCAGACATAGTTAGCTGCCTCGGAATTTAGCTGTCTGTTGCATGAATATATGGGTTTTTAGTAAAGAAATGTAATCGTTATGTGTGAAGCGTTGACGTATCAGACAGACGTTATTTTGTTTCAGCTAACTGTTACGTTCATGGTTTGGCCTTTACACTGCACTAGAGTCCACCTGTTAGGAATTTCAAGAGTTTCACCACTAACGCATTGGCCATTGTTGTCTTAAATAGAACCAACAGAACATTAGTCGAGTTAAATATTTATTAAAAGTTTAATATGGGTTATAACCCCCCCCCCCCCCCCAGCACGCAAACACACACACACGCCACACTCAGCCCCTCTACCAACAACAACCCACCACTGTAAGGAGCAGCAAGGCAGCTACAAAGCTTTATTAAATGTCCCTTCCTTTACTTTGATATGTTTAACAAGACTTTAATTGAAAATGCATTAATTCTCATTTGTTGCGTTTTAACCACTCAAATGAAACTTTGTGTGCCCTAGTCTTTGTGTTCATTAGTGCCCCCCGTTCCCCTCCTCGGCATAAGGGGCAGGCAACAGGTTTTTAGGTCCTTTTAAACGTGCTGTAGGATATTAACTCACAGACGAGGCATGAAAACGCACTCAGGTAACACACTGACTCTTATTTGACTCCAGTATTGAGCTGTTGTGTAGCATTTTGTGTCTTTGAACTTTATTTTCCCAAATGGGCAGAGCGAAGGTGGGGGTGTTCAAGACGAGCGTATGCAACTTCCATTTGTTAGGAGGGGCCAAACACTTCTCCCCCATTTTGACCTCAGCTCAACGACAGACTGAAACGTCCAAATTATGTAGTGGACAAATATTTTGTCTCGTTTTTCTGTATTGACACATTTTTCACTTACTAATAATTGTGTAATTGATACCCGTATTATAAATATAAACATTTGTGTTGTGAGATGTTAGCATCCTTCGTGTCTGACTACAGCTATTTGGTTTACTTTTATTTTTCCCTTTATTTTTCAAGTTGTTTTTTATATAGTTTGATCAAAATTGTAAGATTGTATTCAAAACTTACAGGACTGTCACAGGTTTGATCATCACTCTTGTAATTTAATCAGTATTGTCAAATAAATTATACTCACTGAATCTTTGTTTTTATGTCAAAATAAGCTCAGATGATAAAACCTTTAGTTTTTGTTTTTAATGTATCTATCATATTATTAATCAATGCCCATCATTAGTCATGTTTGAAGAATTATACCCTGCTATTACGTTCATGACTGAAATACTTTTAGTCTTACAATCTTATCATCCATTATCTAGGCTAATTGTTTTGGATCTGAAAAGGTTATTTTTGTAAATTACTACTGAGTATTTTTTATTTAGCTCCTGTATTTCTCACTGTTGATAATACATAAATTTGAATCAGCTTTTATGGGTTTGTTTTTCACTTTCTCATAGCTGAAGTGATCTTTAAACAATCTAGAAGTTATTGTTTGTATTATTGTCACATAAACATCGCCCCACTTTGGTGTCTGTCACAAATTTCTATATTTGATACTTGACATTGCATATAGTTCTGCAGTCTTAGCCATCAGCGCAACAACAACACTGATAATAATGCTGGTACAACATGCTTAATTTAATTGAGTCAAAATTTCTAAAAAAAAGCTTAGACCGGTAGTTTTAGGGTTCAGGTGAAGGATGCTGGAGTGTCTGCATCATTCATGCCCACTACTAATTTATGTTGAAAAGCATGCATCTCAAAATGATGACAGTTCATGTCAGAAGAAAACACTTGAATTTTCTATGAGAAAAATGGCCACAAGACAACCTGCACCAACAAAGATATTTATTTTTTTGTTCCCCCAAGTCTGATTAGTTAACATTTATGAACTAGGCTGCCCAGAAGAGGAGGTCAATTAGAAAAGCTTTCTGGGGTCCAACCTACTGGGGGGCCCATGGAGGTCAGGAAAATCATGGTCCATTGTAAAGTTAAGCTTTGATAACCATATTTCATATTTAACCTGAATAATAACCACTCTTGTCAATTTTATTTACTCATGCTGATGTACAATATAGCCTTTTTCAAAATGCACACTTTTTTAAACAGAATTTTACCTTATTATTGTTGATGTTAACAATGTGACCATTTAGAAAGTAGGCTAATGTCAGACTTCATAGCTAAGACATGATGTGCACAAACATCAGGATGCCAGAGAATAAAGTAGAAGAAACTGAGACAACTGAAAGGGAAAAATAATTAAAGAATAGTAAAATTTGGCACAAATGGCTTAAAAGTGGTAAATGTGGGCAGAAAAAAGTGGTGAAAAGTGATTGAAGAGTGCTAAACATGGGTCAAAAGTGATAATAAAAGATTAGAGAAGGTAAAAGAAAAATGGATAAAACAGGAAATATGGGTTAAGAAAGGAAGGTTTAAAAGTAGAAACAATTGGCCAAAGGTGGCAAGAATGGGTTTAATGTGGAAACATTAAACTCATTCACATTCACAAAGTGAAATAAACTGTTAGCCAGGACGTTAGCACCAATGCTACTGATCCAACACACATGCATACGTGTTATCAATAAATAACAACTGGGGAAGGCCCATTCACTGGGTTTTTCATGGGGACCAGTCAGTTCTGCAGGCAGGCCTGCTTATGACCCTTGGCAAAATCATAACACTTTTACTTTTATATTTTTTTGTGTTTCAATGTCTCTCCGCTGGTTTGTTAAGCAGGACTTAAACTTCAAATTTAGATAGTCAGCACACATAGTCAGAGACTGCTTAAAGTAGGTTGTTGCACCACAGTGACCATTTAACAGCCTGGCATGACGTCGAATCACTTTGCAACGTTTTCACAAGATTTCTTAAAGCAGGTCTGGTTTTTGAGGAGGAGGAAGATGTCTGATCTCTTAGGCTTGAGTACCAACTTCTGCAGTGTGGCCTGTGGCTGAATCTTGTTAGATGTGGGCTCGCAGAGGAATTCTTAGAACTGACTAAACTCTTAAGAGCAGTCTCACAAGAATACAAGACTGGCTTGTTAGTGTTATCAGGTGGGAATTAACTATTCAGGGTTGATTTTGTTCATTCATGAACAATTCCATGGTTCCAAGCGTGGCTCTATAAAAGGCTGACTTGATGCTTTTTTTGTTGTGCATGTCATTGTGATTGTAGTGACTGCTTTTAAGTCATCTACCTGAATCATTATCTAATCTGTTGAACTGATGAGAATTAGATATTAGACCTACGTTGTGATTTTAGTCTAGACATTGTCTGCTGATGTGTGTATTGTAAACGTTCAAGTCAAAAAAAGCAATTTTTTTCCCTTACAGTATCTGTGTTATCGGTTCAGTCTTGTTTTACGCTTGGCAGCCTTCCTTACCTATGGGACACAGCAACAAAACTAGACACAACTTTTACAAGATGCAACAATCCAAGCACTCACACACGTTGAAACATGTCTCCAGTTCAACCATATTATTTGTTTAAGTAAAAGGAAGTCAATATAATGCTGTGGGCTACTAGGTATTTAAATTACTGTTATGTAAAATGCACTTCTAACTTTTTAGTTTGTCCATTTCAAGTGAAAAAAATGTGAATACGTCAAACTGCTTCATTTAAAATTATTAATTTGTATCCCAAACTCATGTTACCCTCCCTCTGTTCTGATTGAATATTTTGTTGAACTCTCAGATTGTATTCCCACTGTATTGTCGCATCTATGAAAAACATTTTGATTCCTAACTGTGGGAATATAAAGTCCTTCTGCTGTGAACTTTTGCTGGTTACAATGATGAACCATGTTTCAGATATACTCACGCTGTTCCCACCTTCACTTAAAGCTGTTTGCTGAGACTGAAAGGCCCAAGTGAACAGCAGCAGAGAATGGCTGCAGTGGAAACCGACAAGGAGCTCAACGACCTGCTGGATTTTAGTGCGGTAAGATGTCTCCAACTATCACTTGCATATAGATCCTATACAGTTGATTATGTTTGTTGAATAGAATGCCATTTTAGTTTTGATTATACTACCTGAACAGTGCAAGAGGGTTTTCAATGGAAGTATTAAGGAATTTCAGGGTGTGCATGACTGGGTCAGTCGGTCACCATTTGAAGGATTGCAGAACTATTACATCAGCCAGATTTTACACAAGACTCGTTTGTTGTGAGTCATTTTAATTTTAGCTGTCACCCAGTCAGTGTAGATTTCCTCATGCTCAGCAAGACAGGATATAGAATTGAGCAGATTTTACCGCCAACTTATAAACCTTTTCACAAGAGAGAAATCTTACAAGGACTTGTGCCGTTTTGTAATCTCTGTCATTTTAGATGTTTGAGCCTCCAGTTTCAAATGGCAAGAACCGGCCAACCACTCTCGGCAGCAGTCAGTTTGGAGGTTCAGGTAAGATAAAAAAAAAAAATGTAACCCATCATCAACTTTGTGTCTTCTCTTACTTTGCCCTCTTTTGAAATTCAAGGACTGATCTGATTCATCTGAATTAAAAAAAAGCAATGCATAGGATTTAACAACAAATAAGAAAACTCTTCACTTCATCCTTCCTCCTCACACCTAAAGCTTGTGTTCAACGGCCCTTAAGGATCTTAGTACCTCCCCTGACAGTCAATCATAGCTGTAAAGGACTGTTAGAGCCTCTCTTTATCGCACTACTCCAACTCCCATTCATTCATTTGTGATGTTTTGAATCATTCATGTTGTTTGGATAGTAAAAGAAAACAAAACATAACCTGCTCTCTATTTATCTTGAATCGTGTTTCATATCACAGTCTATTGAGAGAAAATGTAGGAAAGATTGTCAGTTAGGTTTTATGTTGTGTTGCTCAAGCATCATCTCCTTTACATTTCATCCTCGTCTTGCAGGTGTCCCTTCTCTCACCTTCTCAGCTGTAGCCATTCAATCACTTGAGGACAAAGGCAGATGGGGGTGGGTTGGGGTGATGGGAACTTCTTAGTGAATCTCCTGTGCTTAGCGTTTGACAGTATACTCTCTTGCCCTGCTCTCCAATCTCACATTCATCAAACCAGCCTAAGCTTTACATAGTAAGAGAGAACGCTGACCCTTTTTCCGCTGTTCAAAACAAATGCATAGCTTATAAAAATGTTCCTGTTTGTTTTAAGACTACGCCAATCTGATCCTAATATTGGTCTGATTCTGACTCAGATAGCTAGATCAGGCATCAGTGACCATGGGGCCATTCCTTGAGGCCAATCTGTAGAGTTCAGTTCGATGCTATCCTGAGTTTACATCGAGCATGTGCATGTGCTTCAGCACTGTTTTCAGTTCTCCTATTGGGCCTGTATATGACATGGAGGAAACTAACAACAAAGGCTTAGCGGTTTTTATTAGGGATGCAACTAACGACTATTCCTATAGTCGACTAGTCACCCACCACTGATCATAGCACAGTGCTGTACTACAGGCTAAAGACCTCTACTGACTGAACCAGCAACTTTATTTCAACTGCCATCAAAGAAGTGCTTTCTTTGTTTACTAAGGTGCATGACATTTTAAGAGACAATGCCAGCAAAAGGAGAAAGCATTAAAAGCAAAGTAGTGCATGGCTTCAGCTGTTTTGCACAAAGAGTGCAACTAAGCAAGGGTTCTTTGTGACAGCAGAGGATGGTTGATACTTTTGCAAGTAGTACACAGATAGTTATGTAAATCTAATTCCCAGTCTTGTCTTCACATTGAATTTTATTGGCTATTTTATTTGACACTGGCATTATTACTAGCCTAATACTGTTATATAAATTTACATGTGCATATGCACAATGGTCACATCGCAGGACATGCAGTTTTGGTCACATGACCAAAAGCGTGTCATGCTGCCTTTTCTGTGTTTGATGAAAACCAAAACTTGGAATTTTCAGTTTTGTTTTTTTTTTTTTTTTTACTAATCTACATGAAAAGTCTGTCAGAAAGTCAGAGAACAGAACACTGGGCATGCAGTCTGTATGTCCCTGAGTATACGCTCAGGCTATGAGTGACACTGCCTCTGTCACAGATACACCAGCATAATGCTCCAGGCAGACACTTAATTACACAAAGCACATCTTAAGTATTTTCCTGGCATCTGCTGTACCTTGTCCTGGCTCTCATTATATACAGTCCGGTTATAGCATGGAGATTCCAGTAGGTGTACTCTATGGCTGTAGGTGTGCATTCCGATTTACCTCACTGGGCTGATCATGCAAGTTAGACGTGATTTTGAATGATGTAAGAAATAGTTTATGCTCTCTCTCTCTCTCTCTCTCTCTCTCTCTCTCTCTCTCTCTCTCTCTCTTTAGTCTGTTACTCCTCCTGCTCTGTGTGAGTGTGTATGTTTGAGCTGCTGTCAGGGCTGACACAGTGTAAGATTTTGTAAATCTATAACTGTGTTAAAGACCCAAATAAGAAAAATGTATATCAGCCCAATTTAAAATTTGATTTACTTAAAAAGGCACTAAATTTATCAGGTTGGACTACTTTTTTTAGAACTAAAAAATAGGACAGTTGTGTCCAACCAAGTTCACCCTGGTCAGTGAGTCCTCCCCCCCCCGCGTGTCACGCGTCACAAAGTTGCAGGCTGTTTGTGTTGAAGTGGCACTGCTGGGTGTCTCTGCTCTGCCCTCCCTCACAGCATCAACTCCTGGTCAGTTTACTTCACCTGTCAGCAAATAGGCTGAGTAGTATCTCCTTTTATAATCTCCTTCATGTTAGCGTAGCTTCTCTTACAGACAGACAAGAAAGCAGAGGTTATAAAAGACGATGTCTGTGGGTCATTAAGTCCCGATGAGCGAACATTTTCCCCCTCACCTTCGTAAATAAACACGGCATGCTGTCTGCTTTATGCTCGTAAATGACACGGCACGGGCTGGATCAAGTGATCCTGTTAATAGTTACCGTTGTAAATGAATAAAAACAATGATCTGAGGTTATTTTGTAGGCTGTATGAGTTAAAAGAGTTACCATGCTGGGATCACGGAGATCTTGTGATCAAAGGCAGGCGCACGCTGATTGTCTCTCAATTAATTGTTTTTTGTTTTTTTTTATAGTGCGTGATGAGCCTAAAAATATATTAATGCTTCAGAGGGCTTGTTATGTTCATTTTAGGATCATTTAGACTACCAAACTGGTGCAGTAAGGAACCTGGCTGGTTGGTGCCTGGGTGCGAACTTGGTTGACCAAGTTTTTCTTTGGTTGACTGCAGCCCTACTAAAAATCACAATATTAATGGCAAAAATTGCAATATTACTGTTATCCAATGCTGTTTGCATTAGTTTTTTTGGAAATACCCAAAGCCCAGGTATCTGATCAATATAAGAGCTCAGAAAGTTGGAACAGTACAACACTAGTTTGTTCTTGCTGTGGCAGATCACTTTGCCCTACATAAACATTTCTCCGTCACCATCTCTGGAAGTGAAGTAGGTCTTTCATCTGCCAATAGAAATGAAACAGGATATTGAAGTTAAGATGAAAGACACGATGAGGGTGGAGTACAGGGGGCTCTATTTTTTTCTATTCTCTCGAGGGCCACTTGAATATACTACTTAGAAGGTGTGTGCTGTCAGTAGAAACACACTGATTGTATCGAACCAGCATCTGCTTTTGGCTCATTAGCTTTAAAATGATACTCCACCCAAAATCTCTCCTTTTGTACCAGACTTGTAAGTATCAAACACTTGCATATAGCTACACAATGCCGAGGTAGGTTATGATATAGGGGTGTAAGAGTGTTCCCTGGATGTTGTCCTAGCTTAGCATGAATGACTCACAGCCTTACTAACAAAGTTAAAAATTATGCCTCCCAACATGACTTTTGAGCCTATTTGAGCTTTCTCATTTTCAAGTGATAATTTAAATACTAACAGAGTACGTTTGTGCTATTGGTGAAAAGTTGCTGGACACAGACGCTGTTAAGTAGCGACTATTTAGGGTAAAATCAATCCATTGCTGCTAATTAGAGAATTAGAAAAAAGTTAACTTTATGTTACCATTAAAAACAGACTGTTAATAAATTGTTTTTTAAAAAAATCGTTAACACTGTACCAGGCTGCTTGATCTCTTGATCATGTTCATTTTCACTCAAACTTATCTGACTTAGGAAAGTTTATTTATCTTCACCTTTATACCTTGTGTTATTTATCCTTTCTATTTAATGCCATATTTTATATTGGAGGTGTATTTTTATTTTAAATAAATTCAAAAAAATATAGGATATCTCTAAAAATAATGCATGTTTTTTTTTATTTTCTGCATCAAGTTCACAGTAGGCATGTATTCAAACATGTTATCAACCCATTTGTTATCCCTAGATGTTACGGTAACTCATTAATTAACCAAATAAGAAAACTGAAGAAGATAACTGCTGCTCTCTTTTCAGCTATATCATTCTCCCTCACTTCCAAGGGAATAGTGAGTTGCCTAGTAATTGTCTATAATGAGAAACTATTTTATTAGACTGTTTCTTCGCGTATCTTATCTGTCTGGTGAAAGGTATATGCTGCTGCAAAGAGTTCTTTTTAAGTTATGATTCATTTAAGTTAATTATCAATATTAATCTCTTTATTAGTGATGCACTCATTCCTCCTTTTAACCTCAGTATCTACCAGTATCTGTCCCGTTCATAACCATTATCCACTGACCAAATAGTGTGAATGAACAGATTCCAGTTACCTAAGTTACATGTTGTGTCCAACCAGTTTTATGCTGTCATTTGGTAAATCTAGCTGAATCAAAAAAAGAGATTTATTTTCTGGGCATAAGAAGTGACCAGCTAGACAAACTTATCTATTTTCATGGTCAAACGTGATGGAATATAAGGAGTATTACACCACATGCAGTAATTAAAAAAGCATCAGCTAAATTTTTACTTTAAACATTGGTGTCAGTCCTAATTGTTACAATTGTGCATCTCTTCTTCTTTTATTTCCTGCAAAGTGATACGTCTGATGGCAGGTCAAACTTGTTATTAACATGCTCTCATGCTGGTTTTATTATAAATGTATAGATTCAAAAATAAGAATGTTACAGGAATATCAGTTTGATCATATTTAAGGTATAGTAAGGACCTATAGGTGATGTTGAGTAAAGTTACTTTCAGGCTTTAGGAGCAGCTGTTAAATGATCCGGGTTTATCCTCCTGTGTTTCAAAGTTTTTTGTCTCTTTTGATGGACATCTGACAACCACACTGTCGACTCCTTAGCCTGTGTCACTATGGCATCAAGTATTTATGTTTCTGTGCGTAAGGCACACAACAGCTTTTGTTCATCTGTGATCGACTCTTAGTCAGTTATTAGTGATTTACATTGACTGAGCATGGTTAGGTATGTTAATGAGTGCATTTTTTTCCTAGAAAGGCTGGGCAGATGAATTTACTGTTGTTCTTCAAGTCATCTCTTATAATCAATTATTTCCTGTCATTTTCACAATTCTACATGCATTTTGTAATTTCACAAAAAGTAGAATTCTAAAATGTAGCACTGCTGGATAGTGAAGTGACGTATCAGACTAAATGTCAGGTAAACTTTTTTGTTCTGGTTACTTGAAAAGAATCTGTGCTTTCCCTGCAACTGTTGCCAAATGTTCCCAAGTGCTAGGTTATAGTGGGCTCAGGTTAGGTCGCTTTAAAAAAAAAAAATAGAGTGTAACCTAGAAGTACTGTTTTGTAAAGTGCTCTGAAATTGCAGCATATATTTGGTTAGGAGAAAAAAGATTGAGCTATCGATTGCTCATGTGATGGCTGTCAAAGAACTGTAAATGAGAAGTGCACTCCTGCTATTAATGAAACAGCTGTCACATGATGCCGTTTTTTTCTTGTGGTTGAGGTTTTGGAAATGTGAGGGTTTAATGTGAAGCTATGGGGAGCCTTTCTTTTAGAGCAGCCATTAATGATAATGTCTCAGTGTCCATCCAGTCTCCTTTCTTGTCAGTTAAAGTTGTGTGCACTTTCATTTTTTTGGTATGTGGAAACTGAGATTTCTAAAATTTATTTTTAAACTTTCATAAGGGCTGAAGTGTAAGATGGGGAAGTTTCAAATTTGCATAAAATGCTCTGTATTCAAAACAGATGTATTTCTGAACAACAAGTTGTTTTTCTGTTTGGAGTCTGAATTCTTAGCACATGCTGGTGAATTATGTGTTATTTAACACAGGGCCAGAGTCAGGAGCTTCAAATGTAACTTATATTGGTTAGTGGCTGAGAGCACACTTGCGTTTGAGAAGTCTGATGACTCACAGGTTAAAACAACCAAACCTGTGTTATTGTACATTGTTCACTATTTCATTAACAGTCTTCAATCTCTTGAGATTTAACCTGACATCATGCTTTGTGTCTGCGTGACTCACTTTGCTAGGGGAAGGAAGAAGGTGTGTAGACAAAGAGGCACATGCAGTTATAGGTGCCTGGGGCAGTGTTCCTGTAAAAACCAAGGCTCGTCTGCAAGTTGGGTCAATGTATGTGCCAGAGTTTTGCTCATGAAGCTGATGACTCAGGCTGGCTGTCTGTTCCCAGTATCTCTTCCTGTGTAATTATAGACTAGCCATGCTTAAAGGGGCGTTGCATGCTGGGAGGAGAAGTGCATTGGGGTTCACCGGAGAATTTGTCTGATGTTACTCACCCTTTTCTTCATTTTCTTAAAATCTTTTTGGTCCTGCTAGTCCGTCTGAGTAGATCACTACTCATCGTTTCCTATTGGTTTTGGTAATTGTTGTGTCACTAATGGAAATCCTGCTCCTAATAATGGTCTCCTAATAATATGACCACCTAATAATGACATTTCTATGAAATTTTGGCAATAAAATGTGATTAATATCCATACCTACCTGTTCTACCTGTTAAAGCGCTTCTTATTTCTTCTTCTTGTTTCTTACTGATGTGTAATATCCAGTACAGCAAAGATGGCCAGTGCATGTAAAATCAAACTACCATTATTGGAGCCTAAATCATAGAAAACCTCCAGGCGATGGTGAAGAAGAATAACCAAACTTTCATGACAATTTAATTTTAAGAAATACATTTGAAAACATTAAATTAGATATTTTGCTCACGTTTAGATTTTTGTTAAGCTTTCCATATTGTATATAACAAGACAGTGATCTTGATCTATCTTGCAGTTTTTGATCATATTGAATAAGTAAATACAGACTCAGTGGTCCTTGAGTATAACTCAGTTTTTTTTTTTTTGCGTTATTCTTCAGGATCCTCATCAAACAACGAGGGAAAATCAATTTTAAAAAGTCATTTAAAAATGATGTTCTTGTATTTGGGAAAATCAGAGTCACATTCTGTCATCTGTTTTAAGTTTAACGAGAAGGCTGACTGTTTAATGTGTTTGAGTAAGGAAACATATTTATATAACCACATGAAAGCAATTTTCAAGAAAACAACCTCAAGGGGGTCTTATGTTTCGCAATTTGGAGGGGAAAACCCATCAAATCTAGGTTTTCTTTAACCACACTGACCTGGTACACAAAGTGACCTGAGCAAGTAAAAAATGCCAGCTTCACATCTGGACACATATGGCATTTTTAAGGGCAGGTACCTGTTGCGCACTGGCTGATTTGCGGTCACTTCTCCGCTCCCCCGGATGCAGCTGAGCTTTTGAAACAGAGGCATCAAAGTGAACTAATGTCACATTAAAACTGAAGTATTGTTCATGTGAACAATGTGAGGCAGGCCGTCACTCATGGAAGGCAACAATGCTGCGGTGCCACGTTCACATCAATCCACTTTATAGCACAACATTGTATGTTTAGCTTAACGCTATGTTGTGGTGATTGTAACCTGTTAAGACCTTTGTGATACACAAGATGTCTGCATGTTTGTCACTTTAATGGTTGAAACCAATATAGATTTGTTCATAGTTGGAATTGATCATCAAACTACTATGCTGGAAATACATCCACTGAATCAAAAAAAAATTGGCTTTTGCATGAAAATTACAAAGTGTGTACACATGCATGAAAGCAGTCCTGAAAAATCTGGCAGCTTTGAATATCTATCTTCTTATCATTATTAATGAAGTGGTAATAATTGATAAGATTAACATGCACAAATTCTTAAAATTAGACACAATAAAAATAACAATATAAGAAACAACATACACAAAATCAAATAAACATAAAATCAGTCCAGAGCTCAGACTGAAACGGAACACACTACCAAGTAATGCAAAGTGCGATGTAAAGATGTGCAAATGAGCAATAATAGTAAGAATATTAAGGTAAATTCATATCTCTTTCAATGATTTAAATACTTACCAGTTTATCTTAAGTCCGCTCTCCCATGTCTTAAACATCTATTCCATAATTCCTTCCTCTCAGGTGTGAATAAACGTCTCATCATTTCCTCTACACAATCCACTGATTCTATCAGATTAGTGTCTGGATCCCTATATAGCACCTTTTAATTCTGCACCTTAACACATGGAAAAGAGAATCATACATGTTAGATGTGGAGATTGCTGCTGTGGGCTGCATGTACTGGTCCATGTGTGGGGTCAGGGGTGATGCCTCCTTATTTACGTTGTGTTTTACAATACTTACTTCTGCTAAAAGGAGAGAAAATACCACATGGTCCTGTCTCGCTAATTAGCTTGGACTCATTTCTGATTTCTGATATGCTACATGATTTTGGGTGTTTATGATAAAGGTGGGACAGCTTTGATGCAGAAGCTTCCATTGTTTGTTTTCACAGATTTTATATGGTAAAATTTTGTATAAGCACTGATTACATGCTTGTTTAAGTTCAGTCCTAAGATAAATACTTGATAGTCTGTTATTTTATTTAACTGTTGCAACTAATCTACATTTGAACATGACTGTAAATTAGTCACAATCACAAAACTTGGAATTGGAGCCTTTTCCTTTCCGCTCTGCTACTGATGGCTCTCAGTGGAAACCGGTGGTTCATGCATTTTCTTTATCGTCTATGATTGACGTGCAGAGTGACAGTCAGCCATAGAGAAGGGACAAGACATTGTCTCCTTCATCTCTTATTCTGCTGGTGTCGTGCGTATAGATCACAGTTGTCACGGCAATCTAGCAGCTCTCAGCGCTGTGGACCCATCATTCTGTTCTACTGCTGATCCTGTCATGATTCTAGCCTGCCTCTACCCCCCTTCACCCTCCCCTCTCCGTTTTTTAATTAGACAACAAAACAAAAATATGAATATTCATAGGGCTGAGCTTCATTAATATGCACAATTATGCAAATCAGTACACAATTAAGCCTCAGCTTTTCCCCAGAGATGTTGTGTTGCAGTATGAGAGGAGATTGAGAAAGAAAGGGGACGGGCAAAAATTTCTGCTTCACCAATCTTTAAAATCACTCCTTGCAAACACATTCACCTCTCTGAAAGCTCTCTGCATTTAGGCGAAGGTGTAGGCCAAATGGGAGAGAAAGATGGGCGATGAATGACTGTTGCCATGGAAAATGTAAAGGAGAGTGGGAGAATGAAGAATGTCGACAATGATTCTGGGAGTCTCATACGGGTGTTAATTATTCAAACTTCCTACAGCTCATATCCACGCTATGTGACAGCGCTGTCAGTATGCTGTCACTATGTGAGCTGTGAAGTGAAGCTCTTCAATGGGGGTTACTTTGAGCAGCCTGAAAAACCTGTAACAAAGCAGGTCAAATTTGTCTACTCTGAAGTTAGACTTAGTTTTGCAAAAGCTAACTGTAAATGTTGGCAAATATATCTTCATCCCAAAGGCTAAAATGCCTAACCCAGTCTTTTGTGTTCCAGGTTTGGATGAGAGGAGTGGGTCCAGTCCCTGGGGGCCAGGACAACAGAACAGTCCGTCTTTCAACCAGGGAAGGGTACGTTTTGTTACTATTGTCATCATTTCATGTGGCAATGAAGATGTCATTCCATAAAGCTTGAGAGAGATGTAACATA
Source organism: Cheilinus undulatus (assembly GCF_018320785.1). Classification (NCBI taxonomy): domain Eukaryota; kingdom Metazoa; phylum Chordata; class Actinopteri; order Labriformes; family Labridae; genus Cheilinus; species Cheilinus undulatus. Next base: position 29,418,724 of record NC_054877.1, read on the forward strand.
ATGGGTTAATGATTTCATCAATGCTGCTCTCACACACAGACATAATTTTAACTGCACATTTTTCAGCCTAAGTTTCAAAAACTGACACTGCAGCAGTCTCATCACAGGTTTGAAACCTGAATCTGCCTTTTAATTTTTCAACATGTCTGTGATGTGACTGGTTTTTGAGGGTTGTTTTATAGGGGGGTTGTTGAAAAGTATTTTACATGTGAAAAATATGATGGTACGTATCAATTGTACTCAATATAAAGATTAGCTTTCCTGAGGAAAAAAACAACAGCTCAGTCACAAGCATCCCTTTGTCTCATTAATCATTACATTAATCTCTTATGGTTGGTTTAAAGTTTTAGGCTGTAGTAGATGAATTAAAACTAAAAACAGATCAACTTTGTATCTACATTATAAATCATATCAAACAAATTCCCCTTTTAAGGATGTTGTGGTGATTCAGACCCATTGTACAGGCAAAACCTCACTATATGTCCTCTTAGATATCTTAAACAGGTTTATGGATAGAGATTAGAGAGAGGAAACTGCATTATTCATATACAAAATATAAGAGCAGCGAGTCCATAAAGCAAAAACAAAATGATGTTGTTATGTATAGTGATGACTGTAGCTATGCCACATGAAAGTGAATTGTATTCCTCAGGAGAGATGAGAATATATCGTAAATTTGGATTAGGGATGTTATTAACCAAGTTATTTAAAATGAGCATCATTTGAAAATCTTTAAAAATTTGTCAATTGAAAATTAATACATGATTTGTCTTCTGTTTCCTCTCAGGGTTATGGAGAGGAAGGCCTTTACAGTGAACAGGAAGGCATGGCCTCTGCACCTATATTTGGATCAGGGATTGTTGGTAAGGTTTGAATTGAACTAGCAGTAGAAGCACAGTCACCACAGCTGTCATATGGTCTCTTTTTTTATAAAAACCAAAGTGAATCATAGAAATTTTAGGGTAATGTTCCTAATTACAGGACCCAATGAAGGGCAAACTTGCCGACCGACATACACAGGTTTATTTCAGGGGACTGTGTGAGTGAGCCAGAACAATAGGCTGTTTGTTTGAGAGAGCAGCCGCTCACCGGTTAGACACTAATGTACCATGTTAGGGCGAACCATATTTATGCTTAGGTGGCAGTGGATGAAGGGAGCAGGGAAATCAGGGAGGATGTGGAGGATGGGTTTGTTCTGTGCAGGAGGGGGTTGGGGGGTGTAAAGGGCACCCATGCACAAACAAGGCATTCCCCTGGGACTACGATGGGCTATAGCTCTGTTCTGTTTAACTGTCAGGGGAGGGGACTGAGGTTGGGCACAATTGCCCCTGAACCATTTATAATGGGCCAATTTGTTGTTGTTTTGCTGTCTGCAGCCATAAATACCACACATCATCATATAGACTCACATAGCAGATGGGAGGCACCCACATGGAGGATGAAGAGTAGCCAAATTTAATATTGACATAAAGGCCCAATTTTTACATCACGGTTTGATTAAGTATTCTTATCTCAAAACAGGGAAGGTTGAGCGAGGACCATACTCGTCATTTCCAACTCAGGTAAATCAGTCACAACAGCTGCTATTTTCCCTCCTCCACTTGAGCTCTTTTATGCTCTGTTAGTTTTCTTTTCCTGTTTGATTTTGAAATAGCTCCTATTCCTTTTTTATTTTTTTAACTAAAGTGTAAAACTTGTTGAATTTATGCTTTATTTCACCCCATTTTAGCCAGGTTTTATGCCCAGTGAGATACCCATGACCAGCCCCAACACCCTCTCCCCATCTGGCATGAAGTCCAACTCCCAGTTTTATTCTTCGTACGAGGGAAGCAACCCTCGGCGGAGACCATCACAGGATCCCATTGGTAAGATTGTAAAGAACTAGGATAACCATCAAAGTTTATATTTCAGAGATAAAGTTTTCTGTGTTATGATTTATTTTTAAGTCAATGTGTATAATCACTTCTCCTGCTGAGGTTTTAAAAAGTGCTTGAGAAAATCTCACTTCTGTTTAGTTAAAGAGCGTAATCGCTGCACTCTCAAAGATGAAAGTCAATGAACAACTTCAGACTAGAATACCTTTTGATGAGGCAGTAATGAGTAGTCACAAGACAGATGGATGGATTGGTTCAGAGGGACTTCAGATGAGAGAGGGCTGCATTAATGAAATCCCTCATTGGTGCTTGTACCTTTATTTATGCAATACGTGAACATCTTTGTGTTTGTTAGTATGCTTATGTGAGTTTGGTCTGTTTTCTTCCCCTCAGAATCGCAGCCAAAAAAGATCAGGAAGGTGCCCCCTGGCCTGCCCTCCTCGGTGAGTACTAGCAGCCACAAATGTTGGAGCTCTGAACCGTACACCTCAGTCAGTCCATGGGAGTCCATGTTTTTATGTTTCACGCCCATTTTCACATTCCATTTGGCAGCTTGACCCTTTTCTTGGCTTGCAAAGCGGTAAAATCTCTTCTATACAGGACATCCAGCTCTTACAGCTGTGTATCTGCTCCACTGAAGTAAAAAAAGAAAAGGAGGGGGAAAAGCCACTCATTCACCCAGTCACTCGTTTGCAGCATGTATTTATAGTGTGTCGTATTTGTAGGTCCTTTACTTTATGGCCACATTTCTCTCTCTCTGCCAAGTGTACTCGTCAGCACACTGAAGGGAATTCATCCTGGGGTTTGATGGTTCTTACTCCACCTCATTTTTTCCCTCCTACTCTCGCTCTCTGGGCACCCCATTTCCTCCCCCTCTTCCTCCTCTTCTCTTACCCCCCCCCCCCCCCTTCCCGCCGCCTCCCTCCCCTTTCTCTCTCTCTCTCTCTCTCCCTCCCCCATCCCTCTATCCCAGCTGCCAGTGGAGTTGGCTGCCATCCAGGATTCGGCAGATGGTTCAGTAATTAGGAGTGCATCTCTCCGTTCCCTCTTCTCCTCTCCCCTCTTTTCCCTCTCTTTTTTCTCTCTGTTTAATCAAATTACAGAAGAAAAGTTCAGTCCTTTTGGGTTTGAGTTTTGCAGACACAGTTTGATACTTGCTTTTTGCCTCGAATAGTCTTGATTCAGAAAGATATGGTGGTTCAGAACATTGGTTCCTTTATACCCATTATACTAGGCTCCCAATCCAACTGCATCTGCTATTGTGAGGCAATGTTGTCCTGTGTTAAAGAGTGTGAATTATGTATCTGTAAACCATTCAGTGTGTTTCTGTTTAAAAGGATGATAATGTAAAAGCCCTACAGAGATCGGAGATGGAGCTCAATGAAATCAGTGGCACTGCACATTCACAATATAATGCTCAGTACTCCAGTCAGCAGACATGTTGCAACAGCCTGTTTATTGAATTAAGCAGTAAAGCCAGGTAGTAAAAATCAACTGCAGCCTGAGAAAGAACTTTAAGGAGCTGGGTTTTTTTTGTAAATACCTTTTTTAGTTTAAATTCTAAAATTCAATGCATTTGTGATTCCAGTCCAGTCTTTATACAGGAATTTCCAGAAAGCTTTCTGCTAAGAAAGATAACATGAAAAGTATGTTCTGCCTTTGTGAATTTCAAGTTAGAAAGGCAATGCAAGTTTTTACAGTAATAAAGCGGCTTGTAATGAAGTTTTAAAGCTGAGCAGTTTTGTCCTTGGTTGTCTATTTATCTTTTGTAGGTTTATGCATCGGCGTCAGGAGAGGATTTCAACAGGGACAACGCTGGCTACCCTACCTCCAAGGCAGGAAATGTCTACCCACCACCGTTTTACATGCAAGGTCAGTCCAAGCGAGACTCCCTCCAGATTCTGCTCCTGTCCCTTGTGTGGGGTTGAGCATTTCAGTATTACTGGTCAGGGACACTTGTTGATTCTCAGTGTTGTTAAATATTCAACACATTGATACAGGTAACAGTGAACTGAACTTCTGTTTTATAATAAGAATGATTGTGAAACTCGCTGCTTATGGAAGTGCAGATGAAACTACAAGCTTTAGCCATATGTCACTTAACACCCTGTGGTGCGCGGGTGCTGAATAGTGCATCACAATTGAATGAAGTCATCACAGTAATGTGACATGTCTCATATGTGGCCTTCATTGTCTTCTCATCTCCTGTGGCTGGTTATCCCTCACCCTTTTTGTCCCTCCACCTCCTCCCCCGCTGGATGTCCACAAACAGACGGCCTCCACCCGCCCTCTGATCCATGGGGCTCTGCCCGGTCGATGGTTCAGCCTGGTTATTCTGCCATGCTGGGGAACTCCCCCCATCTGAATCAGCATGGCCCCTTCTCTGCCATTAACCCCCAAGACAGACTGGTGAGTCCTGCCTTCAAACTTAGAGCTTTTGTTTTTTGTTTTTTGTTTTTCTCATAAAGCATGACAGGAAATTTGGCAGTTGTCTGAGTTATGCATCATTGAGGCTCTCTGTCTGTTCCTGCAATTAAATAAAGTATCTTTGCTTCCAAGAAACGACAGCCACTGCCCCTCTCTCCACAAAACTACCCCCTGCATGGCAGTGAGGTGAACGGAGCTCATCCCGCTGGCTTCCACTCTGGCTCCAACAGCTTCGGGGTCCCAAGCCACACACCCCCTATCACTGGCACTGACACAATGATGGGTAAACCTTTATTTGTGCTGTCTCTCTTTGTCAAAAGTGTTTTTATGTTTCATAAACTTCAAACATAATTTTATGTTCGTGGGACCAAATCAAGCTGAGTTTTGTCTTTTTCTAAAGCTAATCGAGGAGCAGTGCCTGGAAGTTCAGGTGATGAGATCGGAAAAGCTCTTGCATCTGTGAGTACTATTTAAATAATATTAGTAGATAAATCTGTTACACAAGGCTTAAATATTAGAGTTTATCTTCCTTCTTAAGCAAAATAGATTTAATGCAATAAGGCAAATTTGTATTGATCAAACACTTCTTTGTCTAGATCTATCCTTCAGACAGTACCGCCTTTCCTCCATCTCCGTCGACACCCTCTGGCTCTCCCCAGGCTGTTTCAGGTGAGAGAATAGCTCGAGTCATTTTTCTAAAGACCTAGAGGCCAGCCAGCCTCTGTTTTGTTTGTTCAGCATATGAGTCTTTCATGCTGTGTGGGAGAATATACCATGCATTCAGAAGTATTCAGACCCCCTTCACTTTTTTCGTTTTTCTTCTGTTGCAGCCTGATGCTACAGTTAAAAAAAAAATCATTTGTATTCTCCTTAATCTTCACTCAACCCCATCATGACTAATTGAAAACAGAATATGAGGGTTTTTTTTTTTTTGCAAATTTATTAAAAATAAACAAAACTAGGGTTAATCCTAGTATATGGCTTACTGCAACTACATGGGATGCCTGTTGAAATGCCTGACTGTGAGTCACTTGACAGTCATGAGTGATTGACTGCTGGGGTGTGTAGCTAAATGTGCTGTCCCTTATGTATGTGGGTTATGAATTAAAGGATCCCAAAAGTTTAAAACATAAAGCCCTGTCTGTTGTAAACAGCTAACTTAACACGCCAGATAGACAGTTTCCTATATAAATTGCATAAATATATTTTTAAAGTCCAATCTTTATCTGTGTAAAAGCACACAGAACACATTTCCAAATTCTAGGATATTAGTTTTGGATTATCACTTCTCATCTTACCTCTGGGAAGAAGGGAAGGGAGGAAAGAAAGCACACTTCTGTGTCATTGATAGAGAAAAAAGATAAACTTCATTTGATCCTCTGCCCTGATTTAGCCTATTTTACTTATATAAATCACTTCCAACCTCCTGTAAACATCTCCTTACAAATGTGTTTTAGTATAGACTCAAAGCATTTCAATGAAGGATTAGATGAAGCGCTGCAGGGGTGCGTGCTCCATGTGCATATACGTGCACACCAACAAGTGCTTGTATAATGTGTTGTTAAACATGATACTGGATGTTTATTTCCTCAACCTCTCTCTTCTTGTTCGTTGACTGCCACATGTGAGACCGTATTTTTCATGGCACGTGGAAGTGAGGCATTGATAGGGAAGTGTTAATATGAAATGTAAATGATGTTGGTAGATTGAGCCAATTGGAACTGGTTCTCAACAGGAACCAATTCTCAGTTCCCATCCCTAGCTCTGAGACAGGATTGGTGTAGAGCACAGATCAGGAAAAAAATTCTGCTGCACTGAAGGTTCATAAGAGCATAGTGGTCTCCATAATTTCTTAAGTGGAGGAAAGTTGGCACAACCAAGACTCTTCCAAGAACTGGTTGTCCAGCCAAGCTGAGCAGCCTGAGGAGAAGGTGACCAAAAATCTGATGGACACTCTGACTGACCTCCGGAAATCCTGTATGGAGACTGGACAAAGTTCCAGAAGGACAAACATCAATGCAGACTTCCACCGATCTGGGCTTATGGCAGAGTGGATAGACATAAGCCTCTCCAAAAGACATAAAAGCTCCCTCGAAATTTACAGTGTTTTTCAAACTCCAAGCTGGCTTTCAGACCTCATGGTTGATTTGCATCAGCTGTGAGGCCTTCTATAGAGAGCTGTAACATAAGAAAAACAAAAAAGTGAAGGGGGTCTGAATACTTTCTGATGCACTGTTTAGTCTTGAATGTCAGTTGTTATTTTGTCTTGACCTGAATGGTTTTTAGAGACAATGTAGCTCCATCCATTGGGTCAAAAATGTTAGTAATCAATGATTTTAAAAGATTTCATTGTGTCTTGAAGGCTCTTACTGCTTTGGGTTGTTATTGTGAGTGAAACATATTAATAAGATGCCTGGTATGGAACACTGCGTACTAGCATTAGTTGAAATTATATATTTTAATTACCTGTTCAAGTAAGCAATGGGGATATCATACTAACCAAGAAGCCCCTGGCAATTATGAAAATAAAAACATGTATAATTTTTGCCCATGACCCCCAACTTGATTAGTGGTATAGAAAATGGATGGATGGGTGGATGGATGTAATTTTTGTTTGGACCAGTTAAAAAACTACATACTAAATAAGTCCATAACATTCCGATGAATTAAAGCATAGGCACATAGTTTAATTAAATTATTATACAGACTTTAAATAGCTCAAATGTCCCCTGTGTCATTGAGTTCAATCAGGCTTTTTTTGTGCTGGCTCTGAATAAACATATGGAGATAAGTTTGACATCCAAGACTATATTGACATTTAGGTCATCTAAATGTTGCTTCTCAGAATGTCATAACTTCTGAGATTTTAACTACTTATAACAATATAGACCCGTGTTTTGTTAAATCTCACAGCAGGTTTAAGCAGTTTTTCCCCACACACTACTTAACCTTGACTTGATCTTTCAGACGCACACGTCGTCCAAATATAGCTTATGAGAGAGGAAGGGAAAATACAGTAAAAATAAAAAGAGGTGGGGTCACTTCCCCATTTGCCTCTGCTCTGAGGTTATAAGTGATCTCATCACAAACAGGTCTTGCATCAAACCCTGCTGCTTGGTCATTGTGAGAGAATTAACCATGCTGGGAATGATACATCATGAATAAAAAATGGAATTAAAGAAAAAACTTACTTTGAAATAAATGATTTTATATATACATTATCAGTACTACAAATGGTGAATTTATATGTTCTGTAATCTTTATATTTCACATTTGTTTTATATCCCCATTTATTGATTCACATTTACAAAAAAAGGAGATATCAATTTTTAAAAGAGGCTGTGGTTCATGTTTGTAGACTTTGACACATTATATCAGGGGCCTTTTTGTAAAGCAGCAAAATCAAATATATCAAGGAACAAACACAACTAGCATTTGATTGGTTAAAAATAAAATCATACCTTACACAGGACTGTAATTCCGCATGCCTTATGTAAGCTCACTAAGAAGACATTTTGTGCTCCCTTTGAACTAGAAGAACAGAAAAAGTCATCTATTTAGATATGAATAAAGGAGCACACATCTTCTACTGGGCATGCAATATGTGTTTTAGTGTTCAGCGCAAGTGGATGAACTCTGGTATTTAGATAAATATGAACACACTGACTAAATTCCTGTGATCTTTTCTTCAGGCTCTGCATCCCAGTGGACTCGGTCTTCAGGGCAGGCAACACCTTCGCCCAACTTTGAGGAGGGAATTCAGTCCATGGTGAATGAACACTTCCCTTGTATTTCATTCTTTTATGCCAGGGTTGTAACCTCAGCTTGTCAAAACAGATGATGAAGGTAAAAGCACGACCCCCACAGTCATTTATGCTGCTTTGTCATCCTCCGCTGTTTTTCTCTTGATAGCCAAGTAAACTGGAGGACGGTCTGGATGAAGCCATCAATGTTCTTCAGCGTCATGCCAGTGGACAGGGGGTCCGAGGCCTGGCTGAAATGCACAGTTTGCTCTCATCTGGCTTAGGGTTACCAGCAGCCTTCACCAGTGCACCCCTGGGACTAGCTGGTCGCCTGCCTGGACTGGTGAGATAAATTAACAGCAGCACAAAAAGTCTTTTCACAAAGAAGCTTGATATTGCAGTCGAGTTAAACAGTGAGCACAGAATACGTGCTGTATTTATCTCAAGCTACAACAAGAAGTTTTAAAAGAAAATTCCACTAAAGGTGCTCAATTGTTGTCCTGTAGGTGTCTGGTCACAATGAGGACTCTGTTGGTCTGCCCTCTAGTGGAGGTCTGATGCAAGGGCACCATGGCCCTGCATCTGTTCAGCAAGGCTCCCAGCCTGAAGGATTTTCTGGTAAGACTCTGTTAATCTGAACTTTTATTGATATTTATATAACACAATGGGAGCTAATAATTTGGCCTTGATAGAGTTTTTAGGTGTATTTTTGGCTCGTTTTGTGCCATACTCAGTCTGTGTGTTTATGAACTCTCTTTCTAGGTCTCATTGGAAGCATTAATCGCTCTAGTGGTGCTGATGTGAAGCGAGAGGAGAAGGAGGATGATGAAAACTGTTCCATTACCGACAAGTCAGAGGATGAAAGGAAAGACATGAATCCCCACCTCAGAACAAGGTGTCTAGAACTTTTTTTTTCTTCTTCACACAACGCTATCAATGCACTATGTTTGAAGGCAATAAATCCTGCATGGGTTTAAGAATGTTTTATATCATAAACAAGCTTTCAGATTGTGATGCAAGATATGGGAATTTAACAATATTTAAATGTAGTTCAGACCTTAAACTTCAGTCCCAAAATCACAATGTAAAGTTTGAAGGTGAATGAGTTAACAAATTTCAGCCCTTAAAGCACACTTTAAAGTAAAAGGAATTACGATTAAAAAAGACAACAGCTGAAGTAGGTCTGTTGATCCAACCTAAAACTCCACCAACTTATTTGTTTGTACGGTCAATATCTCAAGCTGACAATGAAAGATTTTTATAGCCAAAATATTGGTTGTAAATGTCAGCAGAAATTTTCCTATTTGCCTTTAACAGTATCATGCCAGTTATATCGTACTTCCCTACTCTCAGATGGACATAGCACTTTATAGTCCTTAATATCCTTTGGCAGTTTATTTTTTAAATCAAACGGTCAACAGTTGTCTTTATCACCTTTACATCATTAAGACTGGCCATCTTCCCTAATTTTAGACACACAACTAACAGCAATTTTAAATGTCTCTAACTAAATTTACTTGATTTGTATTTTGTAATGAAGAAAGATTGAAGAGGAAAAAACATGGATGAGTTACCTTATCCGGTTTCTGTTTTTAAATTACTAGATTAAAAGTCTGAAACCATATCCTGGACTTTTTAAATATTTGATCCTTTATGGCAGTTGTTCCTAACAGTTTTTCCTTGGATCCCTCCCTCTACATGTACCTAAGAAAAGCTGAGCCCCCCAGGACCCATCTGAAAAGAAAGATGATAAATTTCCGTCAAAATTCAACTTATTTTAATTGTTTCTTGATAAAACTTTAAGAAAATAGGCTTAGACATGTTTTTCTTACCACGAGCCCTTTGTATGAATTACTTGATAATTTTTTTTTATCATGGTTTAAGTTAATATGTGCACCCCCTGAAATCTATGGCGCCCCCTGTACCCCAGGTTGGGAACCAATGCTTTATGCAACAATCTAGTAGGTACAGACAAAATATTACATATACCAAAATTTGAAAAGCAAGATAAACACTTAATGAGAGAGGGCTTAAACTTAAGAAGATTCAGGAAGTAATGCTGCTGTAACTCTAAACTAGGCTCATGTTCGATAACTTTTTCTTGCATGTTTCTGATTAAGCATCAAACTTGAAGTAATCACTTTCTGCAGCAGCGTTTGTTATGGATAATGTATTACTGTGCTGTTTTTCTCAAACCTTTTATCGAGATGTTGACACTGTAAGAAAATTTTACTGCATTTACCTAGGAAGTAATTTTTAGTGAACTGTACCCATACTGTTGTTTCCCTCCTTTCTCATCTGCCATTGACTCTTGGCCAGTCTGGTTGACGGGGAAGACGATGCAGATCTGCCAGTGGAGATTAAGGTTGAGCGGGAAAAAGTGCGGAGGTTGGCAAACAACACCCGTGAGCGGCTTCGCGTGCGGGACATCAACGAGGCTTTTAAGGAGCTGGGCCGCATGTGTCAGCTCCATCTGAGCTATGAAAAACCACAGACCAAATTGATCGTGCTGCAACAGGCCGTTAACGTTATTCTCAACCTGGAGCAGCAAGTCAGAGGTCAGTGGGTGTCCAGGGAGGAAGAAAGAGGAGGGGAAGGGCCTCTTTTAGAAGAATCTCAGACACAGCTTCACTTCTATGTCCTGCTAGCCATGTAATATCTCTTTAAGATTTTGTAGAAATAAATTTCCCTCCACTCATGGTGGTACACTAAATTCTGCTTCATACCCAGTCCAAAAGCACTTTCACAGTACATCCCAAAGTGATGCAATGCAAGGACATGGGATAATGAAGTGTAGCTGTGTGAGAGTTTTAAGATATGCCCGTTCTCAAGTTCATCCTCTAAGGTTTTTGTCCTCTGGTAACACATGCAGGACTGCTTTTTGTTCTCATGCTGTATGTGTAGGCTGTCTGTTTCCACTGTGAAAATGCTTATATGTCTCTCTGCATCACCCTTTGATTGGGTTAACACATCTCTTTGTCTGCTCATTTTCCTCTGTTGCCTCATTATGCTTCATCAATTTGCAAGTTTCTTTTAATTTCAGAGAAGTTGTTTGAGTGTTATGATGCCCTCTGCTCATCATCTGCTCACTGGCAGTCCAAAACAGCAGTATGGCAGTAAAAGCAGTCTTTCTTTTGTCATGTGTCCTAACCTGTCTTCAGCTTTTTTTGCAGTGCTGCATGTCCTTACCTCTCTGGCTTTAACCCTTTCATTTTGCCACCCTGTTTTCCACACAACCCTCTCCATCCCTCTATTGATTCCCCCTTCCTCTATCATTTTCTCTTTACAGATGGCAAAAGTGACCTGCTCTCCCTCACATTCAGATAAATACATCTCCTACTGCTGATGTATTTAACAAAATCCCCTCAGTCTCTCCTATCAGCTTTCTCTCTGTGGCACTTTATGTAACGGCAGAGGGTTTTGCTTCTTTTCTCTCCCTGTTAAATATTTCTTTCATTCTGCTGGAAAGACAACCAATTCCCCTTGACTTCCATCCTGGACCCCAGTGACCAAATAGAAAATCTTTGTTGGTTGGAAAGATTTCAGGGCAGATTTATACAGCTTGCTTCTCAGTTGAACTGTTAAATTCTGGTTTAAAGCATATTTATTTTTGGCTAGAAATCACTTAATGATTTGTCAATCCACAACACCTTCATCTATGATAAATGACAATATGGCCATTTATTCTAGTTTTATATATATCTAGAAAAATTCTCTTTAAAGTCAAACCCTCCGCTCACTCACCTGCAGCCCAGCTCCACTGGGATCTTCAACATTTCCCCTGGTTTTGTCTTGAGTTAAAGGACTTAAGTCAACATGATTTGGAGATAAACATACAAGATCAGTTATTTTCCTGACGGAAAAAAAATTCTGGGGAGAAAAACTGAAAGTTAAGCACCTTATCAAATGTTTTAAGGAAATTCCTGCAGCCTTAGTGACAACATCTCACCTAGGTTCAGTAAAGTTTATGATTTGGGTTTGTTAACCAGCCCTTCCGACCCTCCCTTCTCCTGGCTGCAGCATTGTCTCGGTGACCGATGAGAACCTCACTGCCGAGGAGAAGGAGCAGAGGGAGCGAGAGCGGCGCCTAGCTAACAATGCTAGGGAGAGGGTGCGTGTGCGTGACATAAACGAAGCCTTCAGAGAGCTGGGCAGGATGTGTCAGGTCCACCTGCAGAGCGACAAGGCCCAGACCAAGCTTGTCATCCTGCAGCAGGCCGTCCAGGTCATACTAGGCCTGGAGAAGCAGGTGCGAGGTAGGTCAGCCAATAGAGGAAGGTCTGATCCACAGAGACAACCAGCCATCTCCAGTTATAACTGGACAAAAGTCCAACCTTTAGAAAGAGTCTTCCCTAACTTCGCTCTCACTTACTGTAGCATCTATTTCCTTTTGCTTTATAAAAGATGCAAAAAGGAGAGTTTAAGGAAGAACATCCCTGCTTTTCTGCCTAACACCTCAATTTTCATACTGCTTCCATCGTCCTGTCTTTCTTTTCCCCTTCTCTGTCTTCTCTCTGTCTTTATTGTGTTTTCTGTTCAGATTAAGGTCTACAAAGTCAGTTACTACTGAAATTTTTCCTTTTATTACTATTTTTAACCAATGTTTGCATCTTTTTTCAAAAGAGCGTAATTTGAACCCAAAGGCTGCCTGCCTCAAGAGGAGAGAGGAGGAAAAAGTCTCAGGTGTGGACCCCCAGATGCAGCTTGGTGGGGGTCACCCTGGTCTTGGAGGAGACGGACATATGTAATTCTTAGGTGAGTCTGAAGATCTAAAACAGTGATGGCATGGATGAAACACATCATTACTCATTACAGACTTGATTTATGAAAAGACAGTAAGATGTTTTCCCGTTCTCTCTTTCAGTTCCTGTTGATTGTACAGCCCCAAGAACACGTGGCCTTAATCTTTCATTGTCATGCATCTCAGTGTGTGTTGATCAACTTTTGGAAAGCACACACACCTCATTACTGACAAGGCAGGTGGCCACATTCCTGATGATGACTCAAAAGTAACAGGCACACTCTTCTTTAAAGAGGAAAACAATTATTAATCTTTACAAAACTTTGAACCCAGGACATTGGTTCATGGAAATTGGACATATGGACACTTATGTTTGTGTTTTTGTAAGACATTTTGAAGAATTGCTTTACATGTTGGGAGCAAAACTTGTTTGGATCAAATGAAACTTTTGGATCAACTGCTCACTTGGGCAGAGGTAGAATTTGTATCGTAGAATAATTATTGGCATTCCCATCTGAATAAGAGGTCTTACATTCTTCACAAGCAAAGAGGGGCGCCTGAGCTTCAAACTAACGATTGAACAAAAAAGGCGTTGGATTACGAAAAAAATAGCCAACTTTATTATTGTCTGATGACTGAAATCAACGGTCGGTTTGGAGACATCCAGCCACTGATGGCCAATCAGAAAAGCTGTCTTCTCTTTTGATATGATGGTAACTCTGGCTGTGTTTGTAATATTTCATGCGTTTAGCTGAAAAAGGTGCCACAGACTCACACATTTTGCAGGTTTTTTATTTTTTTATTTTGTTACCGTGGATCTGTGAGTCTTATCTCTACAAGCCCTGTACATCTGTTATTGCTGTGGCCATGCAAGTGGAATGAGAAGGCAGTTGGAGAGAGACCAACCGCTGATGCAAACAAGTGCAAAGACTCCATACTTTCCCTCTGTGAGGCTGCCATTGGACTCATGTGGATACAGATGGCCTGCTCACTGCTCAGCCGTGCGGTCAGATTAAACCCTCCGACCCAAATGCAGCCAGTCTCACATCAGCCTGCGCCTGTCAAATCATACCCAAAGATGCTTTGGGAGTGTTGTGAACTCACATTACTCACCACAATTTTGTTTGTGTTGGAGGACATTAGATAATGAAATAATTGAGTATTGAAAGGGATCATGAGTGTTACTGCTACCTTGTGGAGAATTTGCTCAATCGCCATTGACTGACTTGTTGTGGTTGTTGCTCTGTGTTGAGCAGTGTTTTGTGTTTTCTTATTGTGTTTTCCCTTTTGAACAATTGCAAACCTGTTATAAGGATTTTCATTTTGTAGAATTGTTTTATCATTGTCTTTTTTTAATTTTTATTTTGTAAGATAGTTTGTATGAGTTTTGTTTTTCTTATTTGGAATGCTTTCTTTTGTGTTTACATTGTTTTTTGTAACGTGAGTCTCAATTTAGATTCCAGGAACAAAGTGAGTTTTTTTTCTTTTATGCCAGGTGCTTAGAAATGTTAGCAATGGCAGAAAAATACATCTGGCTGTAACATCACCTGCTGTGATACTGCTCATTTGTTTTTAAATCCCCATTTCAACACAGAACTGTTACGCCAGTTGTAGTTGGATCCCTTCTATCTTTGAGACAATTTCTTCTCAAATGAAACAATATTTTTCTTCAGCACATCCTCTCTCCTCTCCCTGTTGTCAAGCGTACTGATGAGCTTGTTGATTTGTTTGAGGAAGATGCAGAAGGGGCTGTGTGTACAAATTGTGACAGAAATTTGTTTTTTTATTATGAAACATAAAATGAATTAAAAAGGGTGGCCTTAGTCATTTCCTTGACTTGGGGAGTTTTGATAATGGTTACTCACCAGTGCCTGAATATTTCTCTGCTACATGATGCATAATGTTGCTACATGATGGATAATGTTGCATTTAAGGATTTTTGGGTTGGTTCCTTTTTTATACAGCAGATGTATAAATCCACATATAATGACAACCTGGTCCACTACTTTGATGAAGAGAGCGGTGTCATTGGTTGATTGATTTAGTTAAATGTCATGTTTTCCTTGGCTGGCATGTGCATTAGCTATGCACTGCTGGGGGATGTGTTTTCATCCGCTTTAGCATTGCAAGCTGATATGAAAAGTGTTTGGTTTACCTCTGCCAGTCATTTTGTCACAGATGTTGGCCAGTGGACTGGCCCCAAGCATTATTTTAGTTTCTAATTACTTAAGCTTTTTCAAAACATTTGTTATTGTGATAAGGAAAGTGGCCACTAAAACTTGTATTTTTTTTCTTTAACATGAAAGAAATGTCTGTGGCATCAACCCATCCAAACATGCACCTGATGTTCTTTCACAGACCCTTCCTGTCCTCCACAACAGATGACCTGCTTCAGAACTTTGTCTTCATTCATGTTTGAGGACAACATCTGTGTAGGCTATGTCCTCAAAGTGCCTCCAGTTTCCTATTTTTTATATATAAAGTAGATATTGAGAACTGTTGTGTATATAACAGTAATGTAGCAATAAATGTGCCATTTTTAATAATAAAAACAAGGTTTATCCAATGTCTTCTTTCAACTCATACACCCAACGCACGCACTTGCAGCGTGCCTCCTTAGTGGTCAAAAAATTTTATATTTTTACTCTTAAACTCTTTTGTTCACATTGTGAATGAATAACTTTGAGAGTAAACATGCATAAACATAATAGTAGTCAAGAGTAACTCCAGCTGCAATGTTGTAAAATATTTAACACTGTAAATGTGTAGTTTATATGTAGTGTGGACTAACATTGGCGTTTTTAAAGTGTTAAATTTAACTCTAAGTTTTAATTCACCCTGTAAGTTTTTCTGTCTATTTTACTTTATTATAATGGTGTAACTTTACTTGAACAACCTGGTTGGAG
Source organism: Cheilinus undulatus (assembly GCF_018320785.1). Taxonomy (NCBI): domain Eukaryota; kingdom Metazoa; phylum Chordata; class Actinopteri; order Labriformes; family Labridae; genus Cheilinus; species Cheilinus undulatus. The sequence continues at coordinate 29,434,415 of NC_054877.1, forward strand.
ATTCATATTCTCTTGTTCTTGCAAATAAAGGAAGACATCTACTCAGTAACAATACTGTTAAGTAAACTTAAAATTTAATACGTTTTATTTTTACTTGAGTGTATTTAAAGAACAGTACTTGTACTTTTACTTAAGTACATTTTAACCAGAGAAACTGTATTTTTTACTTGGGCACAATAGTTGTGTACCTTTTCCACCTCTGGTTCGTTAAGCATAAGCAGAAACATGATGCTGGCTTTAGAAAGTCATAATACCATATTTCTCCGCTAGGAGGAAGAAAAGAGCTGGGTTGTTAACCTCCTACCTCCTTCATTTATTTATTCAGGTATTTAAAGATTTTTTTAAAGAATAAAGAAAAGTAAGTCAGTTCTGTTTTACAGAGATACTACCTTGCTCCAGGTTAACCTTTTGAGACATCATGTGGCGATTAAATAAATCCCCGCATATTTGGTAGATAAATCCATTCAATCATAATCCAAACAGATATTTAAAAAGCTTGTTAAAAATGTCAATTTAAGGCATGTGCTTTTTATTTGTTATTGGTCTATTGTAACCTTCGAGCTTAATCCAGCTTATTGTGTTTGGGGCTTTTATTTTTCTAGTTACCGGAAGCAATCCATGCACATGCGCACTGAGTGAATTTGGAAACTTGTGGTCGGAAGTTCCTAGCATCTGAAGTGGAACATCTAGATACTGGAGGGCGTATTTCAGTTAAAATGATCAGCAAAATTATCGGACAGAAGTATGTGGCCATTGCCAAATCATGGTAAGACGTTTTACGTTATATTTTTATTTATAAAGCGGAAAGAGGGCAGTTTTTGGATTAATAAAATCTCGACGTGTCCTCAGCTAACTAGCCGTTAGCTTAGCGTAGGTCATCGTTACGGGGACAGACTGACTTAAACTAGACGTCGGTACCAGGTTAAATGAATACCCCCAAGTTTCATTTAGAAGGTAAAGATAAAGGCAAAGCATTATCATTTTAATAGCTGTTGCTTCTCAAGCTCCATTATCCAATAAAAATCTGCCTGTTTTCCGTATGTAATGTGTGTTTGGTGTAACTCTGTGAACTGATTGGTAAATCTAAAACCAAAAAAAAAAAACAGTTTATATATGAGTTAGTCTAACCTGTGAAACTTAGACGAAATGTTTGATTGTTGTCCCAAGACAATGTCTGTTTCCTCAAAGTTTTTTTCTTTATATAGAAACCTTTATTTCTTTAAGTCAAGCTTACACAAATACATTCAATAGCTGTAGGTTGCAGATAATGTTCAAAGTGTCCAATGAATACATATCAAAGTAGTTTCATATCTATCAAGACTATAAGCTAGCAATGAAGTTCAGTTTAACCATCTCTCTGTGAATCCCAGGATCCCTACCCTGGCTGTATGGGGCACAGTCGGAGGCGTAGCTCTCGTCCACTTCACAGACTGGAGGTTGTTTTTGGATAATGTCCCCTACATCAGCGGCAAATTCAAGAAGGACGAGTAGACAAGATTCAGGTTAGTCCCAGGAATGTCAAAAGTGAAACACTGAAAACAGTAAAGTGTAACACTGGAATAACATATTTGGAGCATGAAAGCATTTTTGGTTTTACTTTGACACAGTAATCCCAGTCAGTGTCAAATCCTCACCCACTGTATCCATAAAAGCCAGAAATAAGAACAAACATGATCTTCATGCAGGCTGTCTAAATAATGACAATAGGGATAGATCTTCATATCGTGACAACATCCAGCACCCAGTCAAGCTTTCCCCTCAAAGAGTAAATAGTTCTACATCTTAGCCACAGCTAACTGAACTGAAGCCTCCATTTAATATAACCTTAAAAACCTTTTTTTGTCAAAGATTTTAAAATACTCATTTTGTCATACTTTTTTTACTGTGTTTAAATTTAAGGGCAAAATAATGCAGTGATTATTGATTACTTTTGGCATCACATTTTAACTTGTCCCTAACTCCATGGAACGACACCAGAAGAAGCTTCATGATGATCCCTTTTGATCGAACACCTGTTCGCCAACATTTTGCAAAATCTTGACTAAGCATTCTGCTATAGCACATGCTATTATTGGCGAAGGACCATCATGTCTTTTTTCTCATAAACACCCTGACCACTATTAAATTAGACTGTACAGGCAAGGAACAGATTTTCTGCAGATACACTGATACATGATGATGATGTTCATAAGCGGGGATTGAGCCAGGTTTTATCTGTAGCATAGCATCTTTTTCATGGTTTATGATGATGTTGACTTCAACAGTCTGGCAAAGTAAGAACTGAATGGAGGAAGACGATGCTATGTTGCATGTCTCAAGAAAGAATTAAGACAGTGATTTTTTATTGTAGAGCTGCACTAAACATTGCAATGACATGAGTTTGAAATAGGAGGGACTGACTGAGTCCATTTGGAACTTTGTTCATTCTCAAAATGTCAAATCCCAACTCTCTGTTGTTAGTTTTTTAATCTAAGTGATCCAGGTTTACACGGTTACACTATATAATTAACTCTGGATGGACACACAGAAAAGATATTTATGGTAAAAAAATAGGTTGATGTTGTATAGCACTATGAATTTGGAAAATTCCAGATGATGGTGGTATAATTTGTTTTTCTTTCATCCCAAGGAAAGTTCAAGTGCAGGCTGAGATCTTACAAGGAAATTCTGTGTTTAATTTGTTAAGAAGAAGAAAACTGTATTTGAAATGTGAATGTTAAACTGAACTTGTTGATTTTCCAGCCTAATGACTCTGTGTTTCCCCATCAGGTTGGAAATGTTTTTTAAGACAAAGACTTGAATATTGACTGAGAGCTGCAGCAGCCGGCTCTGTGCTCTCTGCTCCAACTTCATCCCAGGCCAATGGAGGCTGTCTCCTTCATCCTGCAGCTCAACCAACATTCAACTGTTTAGTATCAGCCTCCTGTTAACCCAGCTGGTTATGGCATCTCAGTTTCTTTCAACCAGTGAGAACCAAGAGGAAGGAAGATGAAAACAGAGATGAAAACTGACTTTTGTTTTCTTATCCTTCTTAGTTTGTGTTCAGATGTATTTATTTAATCATCAGTGAACTTTGAGTTAAAACAGTTTTACTCATGTAAAACTCTGCCTTTCATGTTGTGCTGTAATTCTTTTACAGAGGGAAGTAAAGTATGTAAAATTATCCAACTCTTTGGTTGAGTATCATCATTTTACTTTATTGTTCCTGCTTAAAGTATCAGGTAGAAGCATGTTTTTATCCTGATTCCAGCCTGATCAGTGCAGCTTAGCAACACTTTGGTTGGAATAGAAAGAACATTGTTATTAAAGATCTTGAATTACTATGAATACTTGATGGCATTTAAAACAGATGCTGTTTATTTTGTAAACTATAGTCATTGGCATTAACAGATGCAAGTGTTTTAGTTGGAGATTTAATGCATTGTAACAGTCTTCGTATCAAAAAAAACACTGTGGGAGAGGTAAGTGATTTATACCACAGTTTTGACATTACAGTGCCTATTGAAAGTATTTACAACACTTGATGTTTTACCCTTCTATTCATTTTATAAATCAATCATGGTCATTATGATTTGGCTTTTTTGACTAAGAAAATACCCCAAAAATACTTTAATTACAAAATAAACAGATTTGTACGAAGTAATTTCAATTAAATAAGAATATGCAATGTAAAATTAATGACTGCATAGATATTCACTCCCTTCAAGTCAGTATTTAGTAGATGCACCTTTGACTGCAGTCACAGCACTGAGTTTGTGTGGATAGCTTTTAATCAGGCTTGCACATCTAGACACTGCAATTTTACTCCATTCTGCAAAACTGCTACATTTCTGTCAGGTTCCACATGGATTTGGCATGAACAGCCCAGTCCTCCAGGATTTTCCTATATTTCGCTGCATTCGTTTTTTCCTCTACCTTTACAAGCCTTCCATGACTGACTGCCAAGAAGCATCCCCACAGCAGGATGCTGTGCTGGTGTGTTTGTGGTGATGTGCAGTGGTTGGTGTCCATTGATGACAGTGTTTTGTCTGATTGCCAAAAAGCACCATTTTGGTCTCATCAGACCAAAGAACTTTCTTCAACTTGACCATGGAGTCTCCCACATGCCTTTTGCCAATTCTAGTCCAGATTTATTACGAGTCTTCTTCAGCAGTGGCTTTGTCTTTGTCACCCTCCTTTAAAGCTTTGACTGGTGGAGAACCCAGGCAACAGTTGTATGCATCTCAGCTGCTGAAGCTTGTAACTCCTTCAGAGTAGTCATAGTATATAGTCATAGTAGTCAGTCTTGGTGGCCTCTCTCACTCACTAGTCTCCTTCTTGCACGGTCACTGAGTTTGTGAGGACAGCCTGATCTAGGCAGATTGACATGTGCCATATTTCTTCCATTTCTCTATGATGGATTCAGCTGAACTCTGGGGTGAGTTCAGTGCCTTGTAATTTTTTTTTAATTTTTTTTTTTGTATCCATCCCATGACATACTTATCAATAACCTTTTCTCTGAGTTGTTGGAATGATCTTTTGTTTTCATGATGTAATGGTAGCCAGGAATATTGATTAACCTGTGACTGGACCTTCCAGACACTGTTGTCTTTACACTGCAGTCACTTGAGGGACATCCACTGCACACAGGTGATCCCCATTTCACTAGACTACTAGCACCGATTGGCTGGACCTTTGTTGAATTAGGTCGATTACATTAAAAGGGATGAATATTCATGCAATCACTTGTTTTACCTTACATATTTTTATTTACAGTAATTAACATTCCTTTGAAGAAATCTGTTTTCACTTTGATGTTAAAGAGTTTAGTGTGTTTCAAAAAGCCTGAATAAATTGACTGTGATTGATTTATAAAATCAATGACAAGGTAAAACCACCAAGGAGGAGAATACTCTCTATGGTTTTGCTATTAAGCTGGTGTAATTCTTTGAAATAAGAATTAATGTTGCTTATAAGTTACAAATTCAAATAAGAATCAAAAATAGCTTTCTTTGTTCAGTAAAAGAAAGATCCCTTAATAGAATAGAAATGAAATGTTGGGTGTCTGCCTAAACAGCATTGGGTCTGTTACGCAGTAAAAATATATAGTTAACAATGAAGCGATTGAAAAAAAGAACACACGCAATAAAAGACAGTGTTTCCATGTTACTTAAGTAAGCCATTATATTTTTACATACATAATTATAAAAAGCTGAGCCACAAAATCACTTTTCAGCCAGTGTTTAGTGTAACTCAGTCTTAAAAGTGTGCTAATGTTGTCATGGAAGTAGAAATTTTAACTTCAATATGACGCTATGCCAAACCAAACGACGACCCGTTTGATACCATATTAACAAAATCAAATCCTTGGCTCACAACCTTGAGTAATTTTTGATTCCATCGACAAAAATACACTTATATCCCTGCACAGTCTAAAAAGCTCCAAACATTGGCAACGTTTTGAACCTACAATGTAGTAGAGAAATATTGATTTTTAACATAAAAAGATGCATCACTAACATATAGTCCAGGCTTAGTGTCCACGAAGAAAACTAGAATAACTTTTCGTCAGAGTTTTTTTTTTTTTTTTTTTAATTATCAAAGATCAAGGTCTCGTCTTCCTCGTAAAAAAAATGTAGTCGACAAACGTGAGTTCTAGTTTTGGTTTACAGACGTAACATTACAGGAGTATAACAAAGTTATACAAACCTGCACACGTTAGACTAAACAAAAGACATCCCAAAATCTGGATTAATTTAATATTTGTTTAAACGTTTTTCTTTTGTTTTTGTTTTTTTTTTTGTACCTCTGATAGTGTGCACGTCACATACCGTCATTTTAGGACTATTTTGCAGAGGCATGGCGGATGTGTAATGCTCATTATGGCCGGAGCCCGGCGGAGTGATCTAAGATAATATAGATCCTGACGGGGACACGGACAGCAGTGTGGATCGATAACAAACTAGACTTGGTGGACTATTATGACTGTAGTTACATGCAGCTAGTCGACGTATTATCTTTTAAAAGCCACAATCACTGTCGAGCAACTTAAGACAGCGGAGACAATGGAAAGAAAAAGGTGGGACTTTTAAATGTTTTGTTTTGGAGTTGTATAAAGGAAAGTTTCTCTGCAGGAAATGCATGCATGCATACGAGCGTTTTCAGTTTGTAGTGCGCTTAGCAAAAGAGGGAACGTGCCTTTTCTCAAATACACATTTTCTGTTTCAGATAAACGAAGTTCTTAATACGTCACTTCACTATCAGGTTTGGGGAGCTTTGACCAGCAGTTATTAATTCGCGTGTTGCGGATAGATTGACGTTCCCGATGCTGCTAGCTTGATTAGCTAGCTAAGTTTCATTGTTTACACACGCTTGACTTGTGGTGCGTAGGGCCCCCGTACTCGGTCACGTCAATGCTGCTATAAAAATGTCAATTGTAGCGCAATGATCCTTTTTAAACGTATAGATGGGAAATGTTCCTTCTCGTGCTTAGCTTACTAGTCGTTTGTCAGATGTAAGTCCCTGGTAGATAAGCTTGTTCAGTCTCACCACACCGCTTGCTATTGTGAAGGTAGCCCGTCTGTTTACATTACAACGGTTATCTCATAGAGACCCAAACAACAGAAGACAGGTGTTTAACTTACGCCAGTTTATTGCGCTTTATGTGGATGTGCAGACGGAAGTTATTGACATTTCTTGTCTCCTTGTCTTTAGACTTCTTTATCTTTTTGAGTGAGAGACTTCAGACGGAGCTGCAGCATAACCTGTGCAGATTATTTGATTGAGACATCCTTGTTTTGGTTACGAATACCTCTGTCTCTTTTCTTTTGCAGTTTACCCGTTCAGCGTATTCTCAACAAGCCACAGATAGTCCGCAGTCTGGGCAGCAACCTTAACTCAAACATGAATGCCAGTTCATCCTTGGCTGGACGCTCACTCCTGACCAAAGTGCAGCGCAGCAGACACAAGCACCTCTACGACATGAACCATCAAATCAGGGTGACTGTCCTTTTTTGATACTTAATAAAGCAGTGATGAGTGTGTACACCACTGTAAGGATAAAGAATCTTAAGAGAGTGTACATGCTCTTGTAGTAATGGCTTGATCTGTTAACTTTGTGATGCTTTTATTATGAATATTGTGCTTATTGTTTGCATCCTAGAATTGAGCAGTTTGCTTTAGGGGTTATATTCAAGTGTGCATTTACAGTTTGTACTTGTTAGTTAACACTTTAAGAGCTCTTGGAGTGCACATTGCAGTGCAATCTTGTTAATTACAACTAACATAGAAATACACGGTTTTATCAACACATTTCTAAATGAACCACCACAAGTCCATAGTGCGAAGTGCTTATTTGATGGAGCACACTCTGTGTGTATACTTTCAAGGGCACTTTGAAGTGCACATATTTCCGATGTTTAAGTGTACACTTTAAAGGGCATTCTATTGTTGAAATTTTTGAAGTTATTTTAAGTGCAAACTTAAGGGAACTTACTGCACACCAAGTGTGCACTTTAAAGTGTGCAGAAAAGTTCACACTTTAATTTGCACATCCAACCCAGTTCTTTAATTTCCACAATTATAAGGCACGTGTCAAACAGCACACTTGAACACCTATTTGCACTACTTTAAGTGCACTAAAACATGTACATTTATTTTGAGGTGGACTGAATGAAGAACACTTTTAGAGGCTATTAAAGTGAACCTTTAAAGGGCATGTGTATGGACCAACTTTCAAGGGCATTTGTATTTTAAGAGTACTTAAAAGAGCACCCTGTTGAGGCACTTAAAATTCACACTTTTCAGGGCAGTTATGTTTGCACACTCTTTAGGACAATTCAAACAACACAGTTTAAAGTGACCACATCAGAGTACACACATTTGATGCACTTCAAAGTGCAAACATTAAGAGGCACTTTGAAGTTCACATTTTAAGGACCCTTATATATAGACACTGTCAAGCTAACTTCAAGGTGCACACCTCACCAAGTATGTGTCAGTTACTCCTTACACATACTTGAAAAGTTTTATGTAATTTTGATTGTTAGTTTGCCAAAATAACAATGTTTGTGTTTGTGATAAAGGCTAAGCCGGATTTAAATACAACACTACCGGTCAGACAGACAGCATCCATCTTCAAACAACCAGTTACCAAGGTAACTAATCATCCCAACAACAAGGTGAAGACAGACCCACAGAAGGCTGTGGACCAACCCAAACAAGTAAGTCATAAGGAGGAAAACTGACATTTTAATTGTGAGAAACTCCTTGTTTACACAGTTATTTGGACTTTTTTCTTTAGAAACAATCACTTTACACTTTCATAAATGTCATAAATGCCACTATAATTAACTTGAAGTTTGTGTTCAGTTTATATTTATTAAATTTTGTGTCCAAATGAATAAATTTGCTTTTCTGTCTGAAATACTAATGTTCATATGCTGTTTGGGTATAAAGTGTGTATAAACTAAACAGCAAATATAATATTTGTTCTTCTTTGATCTCCAGCTCTTCTGGGAGAGGAAGTTGAGCGGGTTAAATGCGTTTGATATCGCAGAGGAGCTTGTGAAAACTATGGATCTCCCCAAAGGCTTACAAGGTGAAGGTGGCTAAACAAATTTGACAACTTTCTTTTATTTGGAGCTGGATTGTGTTTTGTTAAAACTTTACGTGTGCCTTCTGGTTGTCCTTTGGTCAGGTGTTGGCCCTGCATCTTCAGATAAAACGCTCCTCTCTGCTATCGCCAGTGCACTGCACACCAGCCATGCGCCCGTCACTGGGCAGCTAACTGCAGCTGTGGAGAAAAACCCTGGAGTATGGCTCAACACGGGACAGCCTCTCTGCAAAGCATTCGTGGTGACTGATGATGACATCAGGTGAGAGGATCAGTATCATAAGCATATTGAACTGTCAGTCATCTTAAATCATAGTAGGCTGTTTTATTTTAATTAAACAGATGTTTTTTTCAGTTATAGCAGTATTTTCAGGTGACCTTAGCTGAAACACCAAATAGACTGTTAAACATCCAACATGGGATACATTTCATATCCATTTGGGCAACTTCCCATAGTCTATGTTCAGGAAGGACAGAACCTATGTAAAAATCTCAAAAAGTTATCAGACAAATGTTATGTCTGTTACATTCATTGTGGGCCGATCAGAGCTATAAAACGTGATGTAAGTGGGAATGAGCAGCCCCATGGAGTAAACTACATAATGTGAGTTCAACAGGCAGGTGTTGTCGGCATTACCTATTATTGCAGCTAGTTGGTAGATAAAAGTCTCTCCCAAGCCAGTTTGGAGAAGAGCAAAAACATCTTTTCTGCCAAGAGAAGCTTTTAGGAGTTATTTGCTCTTCTTTTAACTTGGAAATGTTGCTCAGTGTGTGATTAGAATCTTCCGCTATGGTAACATCCAAGATAATTACCATTTGCCGTTGTTTATTGGCCTACAGTAAGCCTAAACCGGCCCATAGCTACTGCCTCGTGATCATTAAATGACACAAACTGCGGTTAAATGAGCTTTTTTTTTTTTTTTTTTACAATCCGAATGAATTTATTCTAATTAGAGATTTAAACTTCTCTGTTCACATGGGCACTAAACGATGTGACCCAATTGGGATATGCATGTTCATGCATCATGTATTTGATCTGAATAAAACTGCTCTGACATGCACAGTATCGTCCCACCTGTCGGCTCTACCAAAAAAATTTGCCTTAGAAGAAGAAATTCTTCTTCACTTTTGTTTTAAATAAGCCGCTCCTTTGATTTAACTTTTGCGCAGAATAGTGGATTGTTGTACTATTTCATGTCTGTACCTTATACCATCTGATCAACAATTATGAGCTCTTTTAAAGTTTAACGTAAATAGAGTTGTCTCGGCAACTTGTTTTGCTCCCGCCATGTTTCTGTCGGTTCCGTTCGTCGGACAAACATGCGCAGTAAAGCAAAAATCACCCCTAACAGTGAGAGATGATCAGATTGAGTGTTTTCATGGACGCTGATCTGAACGCCTATCTGCACAAACCACCCATCTCGATCGGAATGAAATTTCTTTCCAAATGAGCCGAATCAAAGGATTATATTCCAAATGAAGTGTTAATATGAAAAATTTTTATTCAGATCAGGCATTTATTCTGATTACTAGGGGTCCATGTAACCATTGCTTCTGATTGGTCAGGTTGTTCTCAGACATGAATGTGCAGCTTTTGCTTGAATTTTTGCAAGATGGCCATGCCTGATAACAAACATAGAATCAGGAAAATTAATCGCTTCTGTAAGGTTACAGCTGACCAAAAGGTGAAAAAGGAAAAGAGGAAAAGGTGATATCCTCCTCTTAAAGTTGTACATTAGCTCAAAAGAGGTTAAATACACTGAATGTAAATTCTGCCGCCAGGGTCAGATGACTGCTCGGCTCCTCCCCCCTCTGAGGCTTATTATCTCCGCCAAGGAGGTGATGTGATCGGCAGGGTTTGTTAATTTGTTAGTTTGTTAGCAACATAACTCAAAAAGTTATGGACAGATTTTGATGAACTTTCAGGAAATGGCAGAAATGGCATAAGGAAAAACTGATTGGGTTTTGGGAGTGATCCGGATCACTGTCTGGGTCCAGGAATGTTTTTTTAAGGATTCCTTACTATTGGGAGATAGGGCTAATGGTGGAGGTCTGCATTCTTTGAGTGCCTTTTCTAGTTTATTTCATTAATAGAGCGTTGCAGTCGTAACGTAATTTTGTAGGTAAACCTGAAAGTTAGCGTCGCATGTGTTCTCTCTATGTCGAGCCTATGGGATTTTTCAATGGGTTTTTGGATTATTGCTGAAAATAAGATCTGTGTCCAATAAAAGTTATGAAACTTGCATGTTTTGTTCATAAAGGTAATCTTCATAAATTGATAATCTAAGCATCATATCTGGTTCGTTAATCTAACTGATGAAAGTAAAAAGCTAACGTCATGCTATATTGAACTACAACACGGTCACCTGAATTTAACGTCATCACCTGCAGATACAAGTAAACGGCAAGCTCAATTTCTGCGCTTCGGATGACGAAGTATAGTCTTCCCGACAAACGCTGTAGTCCTGGTTAGCTGTCTTTTAGCAACCGCCTTTATTAAGACATGAGAAGATACACAATTCAAAGGTGGGGCACGTTTCAGATATATTTTATGTTGTAGGATAAAACATTAAACTCTCTTGAACTTCTGTTCATCACAGACCTTATTTCAGGCATTTAACCAAAAACTCATTCAAAAATTCCATAGACTTTCATACGAGGGAACGGGAAGTGCTAAAATGCTAACTCACTTCCACGTTTAAGGACTCATTCCTGCACCACTCTGCTGAACACTCTGTTCAGTAAAAATGTACTCCATAAGATGTATTTGCTAAACAGTATACCAGCATTATTGTTTCCTGGATAAATTTCACATAATGAAGGAGAAAAGAATTTAAAAGTTGCCTAGTTTACACAGGAAGATAATCGCAAAGCATTCTGGGATCACTTGCAGCATTAAGAAGGAAGGAAACTTTAACAGCTTTTCTCCCTCATTATTTGAAGTTCATCCATGAAACCAAAAATAAGATTCACTTTCCGGCCTGTCGAGTAGAAACACCTTTTGGAGTGCAGTTTGTGCACAACTCCTTAGTTAAAAATAATGTGAGCTAAGCTGTGGAGATGGACAGCTGAGCAGCACAATCCCTTTATTTCAAAAGTATAAAAATGTCTTCCAGTACTCTACTAAAAATCAGATAGGAGTAGAAACTTCTTGATTAATGAACACATTTCTGTGCAAAAATCTTAAACAATGTACCTTTAACCCTTCCTGTATCTCCTTTGTCAGGGTTTCCTTCAGGAATATTATGCTAAAGAAAGCACAGCTGTTAAATGTTACATCATCACTTAATGGTGATCTTAAACACGTAAAAAAGTTTGACATTCAAACATAATATGGTGAGAGTAGTGAGAACGGCTTACTGTATCAAATATGATGAGCTTTTCATCAGTTAACAGGATTTTTGGTAGCAGTTTTAATTACCTGGTTATCGGTCTTTTTTATGATCTCTACCTTTTGTGAGTCTGGGGTCTCTCCTCTTTAAGACACACAATTGGCCAGGTATGTAAGATCGCAGACTAATTTTCTGGGTTGGTAAGGGTTCAGGTCAGTTAATGGGTAGCTCTAATCCAGAGCATACAAGTTTGAAATATGGTAACTCTTATTACGGTCAGACTAGAGTTGTTTTTTTGTTTCAACTATGTAAATACGTCTTTACTTCGACCATTTTTCAAGATGATTTTCCAAATTATTGTTTTCCCCCTTTTTTTTTTTAACATCTCAAGTCATTATTTTGTTCCTATGTTTTTTCATGTTACCTCAGATGTGTGCTATGGTATACAGGTACATCTAAAAAAATTAGAACATCATGAAAAAGTTTAATATTTTTTGTCACTCATTTCAGAAAGTGAAACCCATATATTAAATAGACTCATTACACATAGAGTAAAATATTTCAAGCCTTTATTTCTTGAAATTTTGATAGTTATGGCTTACAGATAATGAAAACCCTTTTGAATGAAACACTTTTTCCTTGTCATCATTGTATCTTAAAGCTACTAAAGGCTTGTTTTTATTACTGCCTCTCCTTTATTTATTTTTCTTGTCTGTGTCCATCAGGAAGCAGGAGGACCTGGTGCAGAGTGTGAGGAGGCGGCTGGAGGAAGCCCTCACAGCTGACATGTTGGCTCACATAGAGGACACCGCCGCAGAAACAGCTGCCAACAAAGAAGAGGAAAAGGGTGAGCAGGTCAACAAGGAGGAATTATAGCCAAGGCAGACACAATTCCAGGACTGGTGTGAGTTTCCCTGAATCCTTTACTGTCTCTTTGATTGACGGGCACTATAGCCACCTGCAGCATTCATTAACATGTACCTCTGTCCTCTCTCCCATAGGCTCATCTGACCTGAAGTTTTCTCATAAACTCTTCTTTTTAAAATAATTGGCTCAATAAAGTTTTTTATACACTTTAAATTAAAAATAGACCCTAAATGCAGATGTTTTGCATATTCCATTGACCTAAAAAGACTGATTTTATTTTAGTGACAATGAAATCCCAAAAAGGTGCTTTGAGTTTCAGTTCACGTTTACCTCGACTTATGATCGCAGTTGTGAAAGGTGCTTTAAACAATGCAGTGTTGATTTAGTTAACAGCTGTTCAAGTAAAAAAAAAAAAAAACATGATGTTTATTTGTGTGGGAATGTGTTGAATGTATCGGTTCATGGTGAAAGTGTTTTTTTTTTCTAAACTGTTCATTGAGAACATTTTGCTTTTTTTATATTTTCCTCTGGCACTATAGGTCATGTGTTAAAATGTTTGGAAGCATAGAAATGTTGCAGTATGTTTACATTCGGCTGTGATAACTAGAAATTTTTAACTTGTTTTATTTCAAGGTTTTACTGTTAAAATTACTGTTATTTCTTACAGTAACCTCAGTTTACATGGTTTTGAAGTACGAGTCATGTTATTTGTATTCACAAAGGAATAATCAGTGTTGTTTTTTTGCCAACATCTTCATACTGTATTAGAAGATACAGATAAGAATAACATGCTGATGTACCTCATAACAAGATGTACTATACCTCATTACAAAAATTTCTTTTTGTCAGTGTCAAATAAATTCAGCTTGCAAATCCCTCGTGTTGAGTGTCGTTTGTTTTATTCAGTGTCAAGGAGGTTGTAGGGTTTGGACATGATTGTAGATATGCTTAACGTTTGAGTTTCTTTACATTTCGTAAAGATATTTTTTTTTTTAGATATATCCATAATATTCACAGGCCCACTGAATATTTTAAGAATTCACTTAACTGAAAACTGGGATAACAGAAATGTGATAGATAAGATACATTTGAAATCTGGCTTAAAATATTGGACTCAGTTATAGAGCCCGTGTTTCTTTATGGTTGAGAAATCTGGTGTTCACTCATCAACCAAGACTTTAAAAATGGGACAAACATCAGATCATGACTGCAATCTATCGTCAGTGTCCAACAAAAAACACTAAAAAATGCATGCAGAGCAGAATCAAGACAATATCCTTTACTTATGAAAATATAAAAGAGTTTTCAATCATAGTCTCATCTAAAAGAAAGCGAACCCAACACGCTCCATAACAAAGCCCTGACTTTCAGTTACTTCTGAGAGCCCTCACACAGCTGGTCCAGAGACTGTTCACCTGAAGAGTCCTCAGAAAAAAGTAACTGTATAACTCATGAAGAATCTACCAGAAAACAAAGCAAACCGGACTGCTATTTGTCCTTCAATTAAGAGCATGCAGTTGCACCCACTGCAGCCAACAAGAGGTAGAAACAGAGCTGCACATTCTAACCACCTGTCTTTTATACAAGGATATCACAGACAAGTTCTTTTCACCAGCAAACAAAGAATTCACCAACATGAACAAGTAACAGAAATGTCCATTTCTGCTGGGTGAAGTGCAACAGTGTGCAAATGTTGCAGCACATTATGTGAGCTGTTGTGACCAAAGAAGAACCTTAATCATCACACCACAATGAACAGGATTGTCTACACATTTATTTACCAAAAACATGACATTTCTACATTGTTTACACATAAAGTTAAACCCAGATTTCAGATAACAATTTTCCTTTATGTTTTAAATTTAGTAGACATATTATCAGCGTGGTCAGTTATTGATGCTGAAATTTGGCATTTAGACAGTTATTGGTATCGGCATTTTATTTTACAGATAATCAGCCAAGATCAATTACTTCAAAGTTAAGCTACTATAGTTCCACTGTAGGGTGAGTATTCCCTTTGGTTTTGTTTTCACTCTCTACAGTCTTACCAGATGTTCTGTCCAAAACACTATCTGACTTGCTTGATAACTCACAACCACCAGCCAATCAACGCTGAGGCCTGGACTTCCTGTTTCTCATGTTGACAGATCAAGTGCTAAATCATCAGTTTCCTTCATTTTTTAACATGTAGTTTTGTTTTTGCCACATTAATTATATTTTGTATGTCATCACAAATACATATTGTTTCCATTGGTTGTAATGGTATTGATATTGTTCCAAAAAAATCAATATTGGTTGTCCATTAATTTGCACATTGCTTTGACAATGAAACTGATTGTCTTCCATGCCAATAAAGCAAATTAAATGGAAATGATAGTAACAGTTTATTGTTTATTTTGTGTACAGTATGTAGTGTGTAATGTGGGGTGTGGTAGTTCTTAAGTGTTAGAAATGTTTACAAGTGAACAGTATGAATTAATTAGCAAACAAAATTAAATAAATGTAGGACTTTTCCCATAAGGTAGAGGTACTAAAAATGGCATAAGCTAGCATGATGTGGCAGTCTAAAAAAACCTATGAAAACACAAAAAGTTAGTGCACTAAAAACAAGGAAACTCTATGGTGGAAAAAAAAGTAATGTGGAAATAACCAAGACCAAAAAGACAGGGCCAGTTTTAAAGATGGATGTACAGTGCTTAACAAATTTATTAGACCCCCTGTCATATTTGTCTCAGAGACTATCCAGCATCATGAAGTGCTTTAATGTGGACTCTTTCATTTTCAGTGAGCTCTCCATGTTTTACCATTTTGAACAGGAATGAGGAATTTCAAACTGAATTCACCTTTTTATACCCAAATTTGAGCCGGCTCACTGGGCTTCTCTAACATTCAACCACTAAAACTCATTTTTCTGTTCAGGAATGCAAGTAAATAACTATAATTTGACATATTAATCAAGAAATAATACTGTGCTTTACTATGTTTTCAGTTTTTTTGTAAATCAGTACATTTGAAAACTCATGGATAAAAATAGTAATTATATTTTAGCATTAGATAAATCATTTGGGTTAAAGAGCCTCTACATATTGGTGTATTAACCATTGCAGAAACATAAAAAAATTATTTTGATAATTACCAGTGCTG
The DNA here is from genome assembly GCF_018320785.1 of Cheilinus undulatus. Classification (NCBI taxonomy): domain Eukaryota; kingdom Metazoa; phylum Chordata; class Actinopteri; order Labriformes; family Labridae; genus Cheilinus; species Cheilinus undulatus. Next base: position 29,450,351 of record NC_054877.1, read on the forward strand.
TTAATTTAGGGCAGCTGTGGCATAAACCTTACTTTGGGGTGATGGTCTAATAAATTTGTTAAGCACTGTACATTTCTTTTAGAGTGTAATAGACCAGCAGCTTACTGAAAAATAATGATGTGTCAAAATAATTGAAACAAGTTAAATAATAATAACAAAGACAGGCTTGATTATAGTATTTATTTCAATATCAATCTTAACTAAGAGCATTATTAACTGCTTTTTTTGGGCCACCAAAAACAACTCATTGGTAGCCATGATGAACACACCCAGCCATGAGGCACTTATTTCTATATAAATAAATAAATAAACAAGCCTGTGAGAGAAAGGCTGCAGGAACACATACAGAACATAGAGGGGACATAAAATAGTACCCTGCAGACTGGCAGACACAATGGCAGTGACAGCAGCAGTGGCTTTGCGCTGATGCTCTCCCCCTTGCTGCATGTGGCCTTTGAACCCTTTGTTGTGTCGCGGGTGACGTCAGTGCCGTGTGCGCGAGACGGAGCGGCGTGCGCCTGGCGAGACAAAGGCGGCGGACCGACCGGGGTCAGGCAGCAGCAGAGAGCCGAGAATCACTGTTTTTTTACTAAAAGGTATTTGCTAACCTTTAAATTCAGCTGCAGTTTCCCTGAAGAAACGCGGAATGAAGACTCACTGACACTCCCAGGAATATGCTTTGACTCCCCTCAAAGAGAAAAACAACAGAGCCCCATTTTCGGTTTTTAACGTTTTTCTCCTACGCCCCCCATTTAGCGTGCTAGTTAGCTTACCTCGCTAGCTCCCTAGCGCTGCACAGCACAGGTCTCCTCCTCCTCCTCCTTCTGCTGCTTCTGCTGGCTGCTTCTCATCTTTCCCTCAAGAAGAGGTGGGCGACAGGCGAAGAGAGGAGCTCGTCGACAAAGTCGAGATAAAGTAAGTTCGTGGGGTTTTCCTGCTTCTTTGATTTTTAGAGAATACAAACGTGGCTTTCTGTGAGAATGAGCACAAGTTGGACTGTCAGAGGAGCTAACCAGCTAGCTGTGCTGCTCCCAAACAAAGGGGTCGGCAACGTGACTGAGTGCCGACTGTGTGGGACTAGCCTGTTAGCTTGGCTGTTGAAGCTAACAACAGCTTTTAAACCTTAATTGAGTTGTTAGTTTTAAATAGATGTATATATAGAAAGGTATCTGAAGCTGGTACATTGGTGGTTGTGTTTTATCTTAATGGGGAAACACCTCGTTCTTGGGAGTTGAAATAGATATGGTTTATCCTAACAAAACAACCAGCCTCCTAGATGGATTCAGTTGTCAGACAAGAAGCAACAACAGACAAAGCAAGGCGCCCAAATCAACACTATTAATGCTTGCTGCTTAATGTAAGTGGTAGGCGGCTGCACAGTGCTCGTCCCCTGTCCTGTTTCTGCTTTTTTTTTTTTAAAGGTAAACAATCTTTTAATATTTTTTAATCTCTTATTTTTCTTTTAGGAGAGGGTGAGCTCACTCCCAACAAAACAGGCATCCGTGATCTGATGTGAGATCCACGGAGAGACTATGCCGAGCCCTTTATTCCACCCCGAGATTATGGACCACGACGTGGTGATCAGCAGCCAGCACAACGGGGTAGGTCTGCCCCGAGAGACGGATCAGGAGTCGCGGGAAGAGGACCACCAAGAGGCGCTCCGCTTCGCCCTGGACCAGCTGTCACTCATGGCCCTGGAGAAGGTGGATTGTGGGGGCGGCAGTGGAAGCGGGGGCGGCGGGCTGGTAGACCCCCTAGATGGGACTCAGGGTCCTGGCTCTGAGAGCTGCAACGGCGTGGGCGGAGGGGGCTACGTGGATCTACAGATGCTGGAGCACCCCAGTGGGTCCCGGGACTCGCCGACATCCTGCTCTCCATCCCCGGAGTACTACGGCTCGGGCGGGTACCACATGGCCGGTTCGCATTCCATGCTGCACGGGGAACAAAGCTCCGTCCTCTGCAGCAGGAAGAGAAGTGTCAACATGACTGAATGTGTGCCTGTGCCCAGCTCTGAACATGTGGCAGAAATAGTGGGAAGACAAGGTAAGAGCATATCTGTTTATTATATTGCTAAAGAGTTTATATGTGGTTGTTTGGATGTTTGTGGACAGCTTGTGCAGGCAGCATGCAGCCTGCTGCTTCTTTGTTTGGGTGGCTGCCTGATGAGAGGAGGGTCTCCTAACTTTTATAGCCTGACTCCAGCGCTATGGTCGGGCTGCACTCACCGTTGGGATCTTTAATGGCAGCATAATGAGGGCACTCCTTTAAAAATCTCTACCTTATTTATAAACACGCTCTTATTAGCAGTATTTAGACAATGCCTTGACAGAGTGAGTGAGAGAGTGTGGTTGATGAGTAGGAGGGAGAGGGGGGAGGGGTGGGAGAGGGTCAGACAAAGCGGCAGATTGTCGGGAGTCTGGACATGTCTAGCAGCCTGCACCAAACAAAGAAAATACTCCGAAATGTGCCGCTTTTTAAAAACACAGACCCTAAGTGAACGATTTTACCCCTTAACATGTCATTATAACACATGTATATTTAAACTATGGATTTTAAATGGCTTTTGGAGCAGATTTTAGGTTGAAACGGGGCAGCAGGCGCACAAACACGGGACTGGGCGGTGTTACGCCCTGCACCCAGCACTGTCTGCCGATGCTGCTGCTCGCGCTGCAGCCGCTGCGGATCAAACATTGATCTGAATTTTATTATTTTGGGCTATATATGACCTCTATATTATTTCTACTCGTGATATGGGTCGGTTTATCCGTCGCAGCCGCGGTAGCGTTACGGCATTGTTCCCTTTGTTTGAAAAAGCCATGCTTTCTGCTTCCCAGGATGACATCACACTCTGTGCGTCCTATTGGTCGCCGAGAACGAAGCGTCCATATTTAAAGAAACAGCGCACAGAGGATGCTGGAGGAGCATGAGTTGACACAAGCAGACAGTGCAGCAGATATTGACTCAATGTTTGGGCAGACAGGCTCCTCCTGCATCCACTGCTGCCGCTTTGGCTCCTGCTGCTATGTAATTATAATGTGAAAATGGTCAGATGTTATGTAAAAAGAAAAATACAAAGCATATGAGCCAGGGAGCAGGATGCCTCTTTTGTTGTTTTGGGGGTTTGTTTGTGAGGATGTTTATTCATTTTTAATCATGAGAGTGGTAAGGCTTAACTGTTTATCACCCATTGAATGAATTACTCATTTCTTTTAGATTGTTGTTCAATATTTGTTACCTTAATTATTTTGGAAACTAAGTATCAGAACAGGGCATTTTGTGATATCATCATGTACTAAAAGTTTATACGTGTTCAGTTTCTTTAATGTTGTAGACTTAACACCAAATTGGCCATTTCAGAAAATAACTTGTCAGTAAAGAAATTATCCCCTAGTTGCAGCCTGTTAACCTCAGTACAATATGTTTACATAAGTGTTTATATACTGCCAGGAAATAAGTTGTAAGCAAACAATAATATTAAGAGATATCCAACCTTTGTTAGGTCTTAATTCAATCGTTTAAAGCTGCTTTTAAAGGTAGTTGTTAAGGTCATGATTATTTCAGGCACCTAATGTAGCCAGTGAATTCTCTGATGTTTCTGATATTTTATTTATACTCTGTCTGCATCACTTATACAATCAAGATCAAGCAAACTCTTCAAACTAAATCACTACGTAAAATAAATACTCAAACACGTATCTCTCAGAATGATAGGATTCATTCTGGGGCATTTTCTCAGACTTCTTCAGTTTCCACAGGCTGTTAGCCATATACTGATGAATGCGTTGATTAAATAAGAACACTAAATGTCTTGAGTCATAGTATAAATGTATAGATCAACATCTGGCTCTTTTCGTTATTTTTTTAATACACGGCTGACATTTATGTTCCTTTGCGTTTCCAGGTTGTAAGATCAAGGCCCTGCGTGCCAAAACAAACACGTACATAAAAACTCCGGTCAGGGGTGAGGACCCTGTGTTCATTGTGACGGGACGCAGGGAGGATGTTGAGATGGCCAAACGTGAAATAGTGTCCGCAGCTGAGCATTTCTCTATGATCCGAGCGTCCCGCTGCAAAGCTGGAGCAACTGGAGGAGGTGGCTCACTTCCTGGACCCCCACACTTACCTGGACAGACCACCATACAGGTACAGAAAGTCTTAAACTATTAGTTGTAGTACTCTGTTTTCATCGCATAACAGGACATCCACAGAACTCTATGATTTTTAACGTCTTTGAGTTGGAGTGTAGTTAAATTTAGGCATTAAAAAATTTTTTCTCCCTAATCCAGGTGAGAGTGCCCTACAGAGTGGTGGGTTTAGTTGTTGGACCAAAGGGAGCGACTATCAAGCGTATCCAGCAGCAGACTCACACCTACATTGTGACACCCAGTCGAGAGAAGGACCCAGTGTTTGAGGTCACCGGCATGCCAGAGAACGTTGACCGAGCGAGAGAGGAGATTGAGACCCACATCACCCTGAGGACTGGAACCTTTGTGGATCTGCAGGGAGACAACGATTTCCACACCAACGGCACTGACGTCAGCCTTGAAGGCCTTGGCAGCCTGAGTGGAGGGCTGGGAGCGTCTCTGTGGTCCAGAGCCACCGGCCATCACTCTGCTCCTCCTCCTCCTCCACCCTCTCCCCCTCCTGCTCTATCCATGTCCATGCACCACTCCTCCAACAGGAAGATGTCCTCGTCAGTCGGGTACCACTCACACAATGGCGGGATGAGTTCAGACAGCTACAGCTCCAGCCGTAAGGCCAACGAGGGAGGCAGCCCCACCAGCCCATTTAGCACAGGCTCCAGCAGTGCTGGAGGAGGATTCACTTTTGGGGGTGACTCCACCCCAGGGCTGCCGTCTTCAGATGAACTTGGGTTTGAGTTCACTGCCTCCAACATCTGGGCACCTTTCGTCAACGGTGGAACAGGCAGTAAGGCGACTGGTTCATCCCAGCAGCAGCAACAGCAACAGCCTCTACGTCGCAACAGCAGTGGCCTCAGCGGCGGTGCCATCACTCCCCGATTGTCTCCGACTCTGCCTCAGGATGTGGGTGTGGGCCCCATGGATCACCCGTTAGCCCGCCGTGCCCAGAGCGACCCCCTTAGCACTCTCTCCTGGCTTCAGTCCAGCAGTGCAGGGGGCGGTTCCTTCTCCGGAGCGTCCAGCTCAAGCTCCGGCGGCTCATCCACAGGTTATTCCTCCTGCTCAGCGTCTTCTCTGCCAGGCGGCTCGCCCACCGACTCCGAGGGAGGAAGCAGCGGTGTCGGCCTGAGCTCAGGGATGCTGAGCCGGCTCAAAAGCAGCTCTGGAGGCCCCGGGGTGGCAGGCTTGGTGGGCGTCAGCCCCGGGATCAACAGGGACTGCTTTGTGTGTTTTGAGAGCGAGGTGACAGCAGCTCTGGTGCCCTGTGGCCACAACCTGTTCTGTATGGAGTGTGCTGGGCAAATCTGCCAGTCAGCTGAGCCCGAGTGCCCCGTCTGCCACACCCCCACCACACAGTGCATCCGCATCTTCTCTTAATGTCCTGGTAGGATGGGTGGGAGGGAGGGGCGGGCAGGAAAAAGACTGGTGGGGAGCAAAGGTGATGGAAGGATTCACACTAATAACTTTCACACACATACATGATGGATCATAATAAATGCATTAATAGAGATGATGATACTATACGGATGTTGATTTATTGCTGATAACTGTCAAAGTTAATAATAACAATAATAATAAGTACAATGACTTATTTCCGGAGGTGGTTGAAAGCGTCTGTGGACAGTTGGGGTTCAGACGGTTTGGTGGTGAACTCATGGAAGGAAACTAGTGTCTTATCTCTCTTCAGGCCTTCATTTTGACCCGCAGCAGCCTGCTCTGCTGACCGGTCCGTCTCTACATTTCTTCATTCTAGCTTCTTCAGATCTTTGCCTGCTTTCTCTCTCACAGCCTTTCCTTTTGACACTTTTGTACTTAACAGATATTTTTCGATGAAGCTGTCAACGAGGCCTGCACTTTTCTACTCCCTTATTTTAATGTTCTCGACAGGACTCAAAACTGTTCCGACAAATCCCTCGCTCTCTCCCCTCCTGCTCTCTCACTCATGCTGTTGTTTGTGACATGAAGCAGCGGGGGGGCGGCTATTTTTTCTGTAAACTTGGAACTTTTTATCAAAGGTCGGGCATGTAGTCGGGCACCTAGCAGAACAATACACCCAGGGGACCTCCTTTAAGATCAACTCCTGTTTCTCTTTGCCACATGAGAAAATTAGCCATCAGTAATGCCAAATGAATGCTATTAATAGGCATGTATTAATTCTTGATCAAATTCAATAACATGTTGATGAGTGCTCCACATTTCAAATGTGGCTGCTGCATTGATTCACATCAATTCTCCTTTAATAAGTGAGAAATGTGAGGAGTGATACTGTAGGAATGTGTCCGAGGTCAGTTCTCTGTACGTTTGGGCTGCCTGACAATCCCTTTACATCCTCTCTCTCTCTGTCTCTCTCATGTGTGTGTGTGAGAATAATGCCCACTCATGCTGTGTGTTACATCAGCACCATTAAGGTCTGGTTTCCTCTCCTTTTCTTCACTCTCAGTCTTTCAGGAAGTCAATGTTCTGATCCATCCAACACTGGGATGTTCTCCTTAAACATCCTCCGTCTGTTACACTCAGATCGGCTTGTTTTGTATTTGTTTCTTGACTCTTTAATTGTCTGTGTGTGGCAGAAAGACACATTTTGAACTCTAGGATAAGATAGGGCTTCTCTGATGTCACATGTGAATGTTATTGTCTAATGAGGTTAAAGGCAAGGCGGCTGCTCCACACAACAATAACAAGGGGCTTGATTAGAACCTTTTCTCTTTCATGCACTGTAACTCCTGGCCCCTCTAAAAATGAAAAAAGAAACAGCTCTTACTGTTTTTGTTTTGGTAGTTTTTGGTCTTCCACCCCACTCGCACAGCAAAGCTGTTTGGCACTCTCAGTCGACACGCCGCTGTCCTCCTGGTTTAATGTAGTGCACTATATGGTTAGTTGTTTGAGGTTTGTTGGTTAATTCCTAGAATTACTGAGTTACTCCAAGTGAGGTGGTTCCATCCTGTTTTGTGTTTGTGTTTTTAAATTCAATGTGAGTTTGCAGTAACTGCCTCCAGTAGTGTTTAGACTGTACGAATGAATCGGGCGGTGTCTGTGTGACGGCAAACAGTTGCCGTTAGCGGCCCTTTTGAACATGCATGGAAATCAGCTCATAGAATGAGACAAGCCATGACGATGAATTAAAAACAACACAAGTAATTCTCAAAGGGCTTCCTCTGACCGCACAGACACATAATCACATTTTTCAGGCTCACACATGTAGGCAGAATCAACTTATCCTTTATGGCAGCTAGTAGCTAGGTCATCCAGGGCTTCCAGACACTCTTTGTGTTCAAATCCCAGCAGCTGCAGAATGTTTTTGCTTGTTATTTTAGTGTTGTTTTCTTTAATTGTCCCTACAGTCATCCTTCTCAGATCCTGTCTGTTGTTTTGCAGTGTGTCAGGACTGGTTGTAGGGTTTAATATCAAGGAAAAAAGGGTAACTCTACTTGAGCAAATAGTTGAAAATGGGCAGTTGCTGCTGTGCTTTGGTGCTCCAGCCAGTTTAATGTTTATTTGCTGTCTGACTGTTGGTTTGCTTCTTACGTGACAGCAGCTCCACAGAGGAATCTAATAAGTCGCTGTCCTGGTTGAGCGCAGCAGTGCACTAGTTCATGTGTCCAAATGTGTAGGAAAAAAGAAAAAAAAAAAAACTCTGCCCAGGAGCTGAACTGGTAGTCTTTGTGAAGACTATCCCATGGTGCTTTGGTGCAACTCCCTGCTTGAACACAGTTGATGAACAAACCCAGTTGGCAGGGGAGGGGGCCTTTTTTAGTTCTCAGACTGCAGACCTGACTACCCTGTTGTCTTTTTGGTCCAAACATGGCACGCGCCCCCCCCCTTGTTGGGCTCTTAAATGTTGCATTTTGTCTCGTACTTGTGCAAACTCGGGAACAGACGCAGGGCTGCGAATGTGTCTGAGTGAACGGATCAGTAGTGACTGTGGAGTGAGTCTGTTGAGGCCAATCTTAAAAAGCCCTTCTTCGACTGTCTAAGTGTTAGGGGGATTAATTGTGTTGTATTTTCCAGACTGGGTCTAATGTAGACCCTGTGTTGCACTGGGACATTTCTGGCCAATGAGAGAATGTTGGGGTTTATTGTACAGTAGTTTAATTGTTAAAAAGGTACAAGTTTTTCAGATTGACTGCTGAATTTTTTATTTTTAGCCAAACTTTTCCCCTCCCCCATTTCCTTCTTAAAGGTTTGAAAACAGGGTTTCCTGAGGCATGCTAGCCAGTGGCCTCTGACCTTTTTTTGTGATTCAAGGGGGGGGATGCAAAGAGAGCCTCGCCAGTAAGGGGTGACAGACACCCCTCAAGCCTCCGCTCTCCTATTTTTTTTTGCTTTAATTCTTTTTGTATGCAGAACCAAAATGTAAAATGTCAGCAAACATGGTTTCAGGCCTGACCTGTGTGTAAATACCCTGAATACAATCATTGGGATCTTGTTTTCAAAGCAAAATGACTTAATTGAAGATAAGTGTAGTTTCTAAAAAACATGTATCATTATTTGTAAGTTAACCATCTGCATGTCTTCAAGCCACCTGGCGTTAGCTAATAATTTTTAAGATAAAAAAACTTTTTACACATTTTATTTTTTACAATTTATTTGCTTACCTAAATATCCCAGACAATAATGTGACCCTTTTTATTACTTCAAATTTATTTTTATTTTCCATTTTTTTATTTTCCTTATTTCCTGTGTACTACATATAGGCAATTTATAACAAAATGAGAAAATTATTGAAGAAATTTTAAAATTGAAATATATTTTATTTGAAAGTTTATGGACCTTTTAACCGTGAGCCGGGAAAATTGTATAATCATATAATTTGAGCTGACTTGACGGTTATGAGAAATGTATCAAGAGTTTTATTTTTTATGCTTCTTTAATAAAGTCTTGTTTTTGGTTTCATTTTTTTACTGTAAAATAATAACTGTGTTTTGTCTTTTTTCCTGTTGAGTAGAACTGTGTGATTTTGCCACTTGGTGGCAGTACAGACACACCTGCAGCAGGTAATCTGCAGTTCAGACATGTTTGTGTAAGTGAGAGCAGACATCCTTTAATGGTGTAAAAAAAACACTGGGAGGGGTCTGAATCTGAAGGTTAAACACTGCTGCTCTGACAAAACAGGCGAACTAATGGCTGACTCTGGTTATATGAAAAGAGCTCAGACCAAAATATCAACCCAGATAGTAAAGATGTTCAGTAGCATACGAAATGAGAGTCAAATTTACAAATATAGTCCAAAGTTCCCAAGTGACAGGATTTGCCACTTTCTCTTGCAGAGTGTTTGTTTTTTGAAAACAAATATTTCAAATTTACTTTAACTCATCCACATCCAGTCGTTGGTACCCGTTCTAGTGGTAAGCCATGCCTCTTAAGCTCATTTCAACGTCCAGTATTAGTTAAATTTTAACATTCAAGACATGGCCATCTAAATTTTAAGAAATTTCCTAAATCTTTCAGGCACATCCTTTTTCAATAAACAGAAAAATAGCACCAGCTTAATTCTGTCAAGATTTTCTTTTTTCTGGTTCTTTATTTTCTCAAATTTATGCTTGAAATAAAAAATAGCCCCAATCACTGGTAAAGAGGGAAAGGTCATTCAGAGCCAAAATCAACAGCACACAGGAAGCACTTGAAGTTTAAACATTTTAGCAGCAGTAGAAGCTTGATCAGTAGATTCTAATGTTATGTGTGAACGCTGATGTGGAAAAGGAAAAATTCCCACTGACTTTATATACGACTGAATCAGCCTTTGTTTCCACTCAGGGGTGTGGACTAGAAGCTAAAACATCTGGTTCAACTTGTGTGAAGTGTTGGTGTGGGACCCTCCCCTCCCCCTCCAGAGAGGGGTCAGAGCTCAGTGAAGTGGAAGCCGGTTGTTCCAGCTAAAGATTGAAGATAATAAAACACCCGCTGTCTTTATCTGAGAGGGAACAGCATCTGGTGAAACACTTGTCTGATTTGTACTTTTTGTGGATTAAAAGTTGTTCAATGTGGACTCATTTCAGGAAGCACAGGAGGAGTAATAAAGTAGACATTTAGATTGTGACACAAATGTCCTTTTAATAGGAAGCAGATCACAATCAGGCTGCATTCCAGTTCCTCTTCATCCTCATTAAAGAACGATCAATAATGATAAGAAAGAAATTAGAAACATCCTCTGTAGAAAATAATTCTCTCATGCGAGTTCTGTGTTCCCACTACATTCATATTGGTTACAGATGACATATTCACAAGCCTTAAAAAAACACTGATGACTGTTCATCACATCGCTTTGAAAATTAAAAACAAGTCAAAAGAAAATGCCGAGTAACATCAGAGAGACACGTGCTGGCACGATTAAATTTCCCATCATGCAATTGTAAGTTGGTTCTATTCACAGGGGTGGGCGTCATTGGTCTCCACAGAGTTGTGTCGGCGTGCATGCATGCATGTGTGTCTTCTTACATGTGCCCTTTTGTGCTTAAGCAAAGATCTGTGTGTAGGTGTGTGGGTGCTTGTGTGTATACAAACGTTAAGCAGGCAACCAACGAGCCCCAGACTAGATGACCCCTTATTTAATCATTTTTTGTTGATGCTTTCTGAGCTACAATTGGACATGTCAGCTTTTACCTAAGACATCACAGACAATGAAACTGATGATTAAAGTGGACAAAAAGCTCCTTTTAAAGCTCCTGTGGGAGTCTGTGTTAATCTTAGCTCCTCCCTGTGGACACAGCACCACCTTTCATTTATAATTTTTATCTTAATCCTGCTGTCTTCTGACAGTCAAACAACTTCTTGCTGTGAAACTATAATGCGGAAAATGTCAACAAAAGCCGCCTGACACCTACCCCGCGACAGAGGTTTCAAGCATTAAAAATAAACAATCCAAAATAATCAATCCTGTCGATGATAGTCTGAATTAATTTTCCAGCTCATACAAGAGTATGAGTTTTCATTTCACTTTTTTCATAACCACATAAAAACTTGATATAGGAGCTTTAAAGGGCTATTTAACCCCCCAAAATGAAGATTGAACAGTGACGTTACTTTAAATAAAAAAACATGGTAATTGATCTGTATTTTACAATCCCTTTGATGAAAGAAGGCTCTGCAGGAGATGAATAACATTCAAAGCTTTGTTTTTGGCAGGATTCAACATCATTTAGTAAAGACAACATGTGACAGGCCAGCATGGACATCTGGTGTAGCCCAACAGTGACAGAAAAAACCTACAAGCAGCTTTTACTCACTGTCACTGATATCGAGTTCCACCAACAAACCACAAGACTTGACTGTGAAAAAGGGTTCATTTTACACATGCAACGACACAGAATCAAACATGAACAACATAAAAGCTTGGCGGTGACTTTGATGGCTTCTTTCTTTGGAAAAAAAAAAATTGAGATCTGTTACGTGCAGATTTGGTCCTACTAAAAAGGCAAATAGGATTTCTCTCTTATCAAAAACGTGACAAAAGCTTACACACTTCATACAGGAATGTGGATTTTATGAGTCCATAAATAAATATTGTAATTTCTTATACACACACACAAAAAAGGTTTCCCATTCCTTGATCTAGATATTGCAGTTGGTGCTGCTGTGGTTATACTGACAGCGCAGTGAGTTTGGGGTACATAGGTTCAATATATTGCTCACAATCTCAGAGCCCATTGTGCAGGTGTGACATTCAACACACACACACACACATACCTTCACACATACACACCATAACAGAGGACAGAGCAGTGTCACAGAGAGGTTTGTTCTCTACACAAACAAACCACTATTGCCTTTAAGAGATGTGTCAGGATGCGTCGTTTGTTGTGTTTCTGTCACGTGGATTTATTTAAAGTTCCTCCACAGCTTTCTAAAAGTGTGAGCAGGGAACATGGTGTAAACCTTCTGGACATTTGGCCAACAGAAGTAAGGACGGTGCATATGAGTGCGTAAACTGACGTCCCAGTCCACTGATCCTGTAGCCCTTTTTGGAGTTGTGTGCACTCTCAGGGTGTGGATGTGTAAAACTCTAGGATATTGCTAGGTTTGTTTGGATGTGAAGAAAGAAAAATGAAAAAAAAAGGCAGCAAGTTTTGTTTTAACAGGCTCAGCATTTATCCTCTTTTGGCGTGTTTTCTTCATTATGAGGGCGGTTAGTCAGGTCGCTACTATAAAACCTCGCTGTGGGGTAAAATACACACCATGCTCGTACAGGTAAAATAACAGGCACCCATCTTTTCTGTGGGGACAGTAAAGTGTATCACAGTGCTCCTGGGGTCAACATGCAGGACGTTTGTACATTACAGGACACACCAGCAGTGATGTCACCCCTAGACGCTGATCTAAGCTCAGAGTTGTGTTTATTTTTTTCTATTTGGGTAAAGAGCTGATCTTAGATCTGTGCCTGAAATCGAACTTACACGGCACATCACACCTCAGGAAGACTAGGCAGAGCAAACGACAGGGGAGGGGAGAGAGAGAGGACTGAAAGAACGACACACAGTCAGGCAGGCAAGCGGACAAACAGACGGACACACGGAGCATACCTATGCCAGGGCTGCTCTCCTGAAGACACAGAGAAGCAAAAGTGCAAAGTGGTCATTCTCGATCTATTCACATGGTTTGTTTATCTGCGTTCTAAATGTACAGCATATAAAAGGTGTGATGTGTTCAGGGAAAGGTAGAGTGAGGGATTAAGAAGTGCTGCTAATGTGACTATGTCTGTGTAGGTTCTCATTCATCCAGGTCATGGTCATCAAGGGAGCAACAGGGCTTGATTGACCTCAATCAAGCCCCGTTGCTCCTTTGACAAAGATTTGGACATGTGAAGCTAACCCTAAACTTAGAGTGTGACATATTTCAAATAAAAGAAACACGTTCCTCTGTGTTTGCATTGATAACATTGCCATGTAAATGTTGCATAATGTATGCGGATATATGTACAATAGAGCCTTTCATGTGTGTGCTTGTGTATTGCACATCTGTGTCGGTGTATGGTCTTATGTGTGCATAATACTGTGTCTATGGGGGTTTGTGCACACTGGTGTCCTCGCTCCCCCCCTCGCCTCAGCTGCGGCCCTCCTCAGCTGAGCGCTGGTCCGACTTGAGCTTGACGAACTCTTTGGCCACGTCGTCATTGTTGCGCTGGGAGAGGATGCGCAGTACCGTCAGGCCCGTCTCGTCCATGTGAACGCGTCTGCCAAGTGGCATCCAGCAGGTGACGCTGCCCTTGTTGGCGATGTCCTTCACCTGCAGCAAGCCCATGCCCACAGTGCGATCCTCTCTGGCGAAGCAGTAGTCCTTCACACACACCTGAAGCTCGTAGCTCTCAGGACCCACCTCAGTGCCCAACGAGCTATAACCGAGACAGAAAAACATCTGCATTACACCTAAACTCATTCAGAATTTTGCAGCAGATCTTTATTAAAGAAGACATATCATGAAAAACTCACTTTTTAGTATTCTTGTACACATATATATGGGTATCTGGAGAATCTCCCAACCCATAAAATGTGAAATAAACCAACCCAGGCCTTTGTTTGTGATACTACTATGTATGAGACATTAAATCTGACCGTCTGTTTTGATTCTCTGTTCACTGTGACATCAAATGACTCATTATAATATCTGCCCCATAAATTGTAAATGCACCTACAGATTTCTACCCACAGCCATTAAAGCTCACAGCTGTGCATTTAAAGAGACAACACCAAACGCTTTTGGTGTTGTCTCTTTAAGAGACAACTATAGAAAGGCTGTTTAGAGCTGGTTTCTATAGGGTCAAAAACCTCTTCTAGTGTTTGATAATTGACCTAGGCAATAAATCGATTTTAACAATCAATTAGTATTAGTGTAAAATCTAGACCTAAGAAATGAAAATCTAGATTGCTTTTTGAACATCCTATGCTGCTCAGGCTTTTCCAAGTTGAGTATAGGCAAACTAGCTGGAGACACATCCTCAGAATAAGGAACATGTGGATCATTCATGCAGCAGCTCCCTTTCCTCCCTTTCTACAACACATACACATACACATTCTACAATACACGCATGCATTTGAACAGGGTGATTCTCTGACTACATGGCATTTCCCTCTGACTGTAACTGGGCCACCATACTGTATATCTGCCAACCATTTAAGCATTTTTATTTACTTTATCCACATAAGATCACCTTATGCTATCAATATAGTTGTCAAAATCTGTTTTTCCTCTCTACTCTTGCAATGTCACATTATTGGGCAGGAGAGAAAATTCATTAAACTGTAACTCAGGTTTGGTATGAAAAATAAAACATTATTTGTGGGTCATATCACCCAGCCCTACATGATCCATTATGTATTTTGACCTGAGCATGGCACAGACTTTTCATTAAGACCTCAGGGGTCTGTGCTGAAAAACAGAAAAGGGGGTATCATGTCCCTTTACGATTCAAGCACTTAAAAAACAAATTAACTATTATTCAAGGGTTTAGGTCTTACAGGATCAAACACTCACTTGTAATTACACTCAGCATTTATTACAATCATGTACTTATTATATATATACTACATTTTCAATGGATAAGAAGCATTTTGTCTTATTTTAGAAGCTTTTTTAACTCTTTATGTATTTATTTTTACTCTTTTGTAAATTCATCAATTTTGCATCTTGATAAAAATAGTATTTATTCCTATGTAATAAGAGCTGTCCTTCATGGCACTGAAATTAAATGAAAATATTGCTGTAACATTAAAACTCTTCAGAGTCTTTAAAAACAACTAATCAATTAATCAGTTAATCTTTAATTTGTATAGCGCTGATTCATGACCTAAGTTATCTCATGACACTTTACAAAGAGGTCAGATCTAGACCATACTAGACTTTTATATCACCTATATACATTATTCCACCATGAGCTCAGCACTAAGGCATTTACCATAGTTTGAATGGCAAGAAAAAGAGAGGATTTATTCTTATCTCCCAGTTTGATACTGTTCAATAATGTCAAAATACTTTCAAAAGATCCAATGTAAATTAAGTAATTAACTAACTGTACAGTATTTGGATACTACAAGTGCTGGGGTTTTATACTTTGATTAATTGTGATTTCTCAACGTTTTTTAAAGGTGCAGTATGTAATCTTTAGCCTAGTAGCATTTAGCTGAACAAATACGGTATATTTGAAACATGATTTTTATAAATAAGTCTATCAAAATTAGCATTTAATGAACTGAATATGTGATTTTTTTTAATTGTCATTTTTAAAATTAACTCAAAATAAGTCCTTCTTTCACACAGAGAGAGAGACCCCTCTGTGAATGCCACAGTCTTGGATTTTTGCATTTAGCATGTTTTTAGAGTACCATAGAAGGAACCATGTAAGAGATACACACATGTAAAAAAAATCCACAGTTTCTACCAGAGAAATGAGAATCACAATCTAGAACTGACTGCTAGATGTCCCTAATATACCAACGTTTGCATACTGCACCTTAAAAATAATTACTAATAAAAGTTCTAATTATAATCCTATACAAAATGTGTATAATGGATATTTAAAAAAACATGATATTTCAGTTGGTCTTTTTTTTTAAGATGCCTTGTTCAAACTCCTGCAAGGAACTTTCAGGTTGTGATGATTTTGGTGTCCCCCTGTGGACAAATCAAGACAATTCATGTCTTGCTTTTTTGTCCTGTATATATCTAAACATTGCCTTTCAGGAAAAACATTTCATTCAGGGCACCAGGAGCCTCATGGTCTGAACACCTCCTGTACAAAGGCTGTTGCCCTTAGACTGGGTGACCTGGAGTTTAATCCATTCTCTCTCTGTCCCTTATTCCTGCAGCCCTTTAAAACAATAAAGGCATAAAAGGCCAAAAGTAAATCTTAAATTAGAAAATCTCATCATTCTTTATTTCAAATGTCAAATATGTATCTCATAATAATTCACTGTAAAAAAAAAGTTAAGAAGTTTTTTTCATCATGTCATTAATACTCTTGTCTTGTATTGACACCTACCCTGAGGCAGAGGTAATATGTAAATAAAAGAAACACATACACAATTCAATCAATAGTTCTCTGTGATGTTCTTTGTTTGCTTTTGTAGCTCATAAAGAGGCATCAGCACTGATTTAAGTCTGGTTTATAACCAGCTACAAACTCCTCACAGGAGCTTTAATGTATTATAGACTGGAAAGAGACTGGAAAATGAAATTCCTTGTAAAGCGTACTGGTATATTATGATGGGATTTTTACCAAGCTATGACAAGGAGCTTCCAAAACCAACAGTTAGCTCAACTCCACTCATGGCTTGCACCCATGTTAAATATGGTCCTCCCACAAAAATGGTAGATACTCACTACTGGAAGCTCTCGTTGAACTTTGGAGACCAGCTGTTGTTTTTGGACTTTGTGGCAAATTTCCTCTTTTTGTCGCTGAGGTGGGGGCCGATGATGTAGACCTCAACGAAGGGCCTGAAGCCCTGAGCCTTCCACTTCAGGTCGTTGGCAGCCACCACTGGAGGAAGAGAGGAAAGTTAAATAAGGAACAGGCTATAAAGCAATAAGAGAGATTTTACCATGCTCTGTTTTCTTTTACCTTTGACGCTGATCTTGTGTTCTCCATTAGGCTGAGGTAAAATGTCCACGCACATGACCACCTCGCCCACTGCATCCACTCCAGACGCTGCAAAGACACACACAGTGGAGAAATGAATGTGTGTAGATTTGTCATGTGATGACAACAAGCACATGGAAGTATAGTTGAGAAATACAACTTGAAGACGTGTAATGCATCAGCAGATTGTGACTAAATTTAAATATGCAGAAGCTACCCTAACACAAACACACAAACATACACAGGTTCTCTACTGATGATCAGATGAGCAGGACTTGGCCGGGTAAAGACGCCTCTGTGCCAGCTCTCATGCTGAAAAAATGGCACACTGTAATGCAGCACTAGCTTGTAATTTGCTCTTAACACTCTACTGATGCTAAAGAAAGAGGAAGACATGGACAGAATCCAAACTGCAATTCCAGTTTCTGGAGGAAATCCATGCTCTGCATTATTTAATCGTCTTATCATCATGTCTCACACAGTCCTTCAGCTCAGTTCGCTGCCTTTTGTACATTTAAACTCTCTAGTGATCAGTGTTCTGGACATCTACAGTCTTTCTGTGTGCACTCGACATGTTCATCTACCATAAGTAGTCTCATGCATAAGTCATGCTTTCTCCTATACATCTAATAAAAGGAAAGAAAGTCGAGGCGGAGAGAGTCAAAGCTGTGCCGAGGGCCAACACTGCTCACTGTCTCGGGTTATCTTTGGTTCATGACAGTTTGATCACACAGCTGTCTGAGCAGCACTGGGGGACGTACTGGTTTATATAACCCACCTTTCTCTGGAGGCGTGTCTTCATTGGCCGTGTACCTGATCCCTTTCCCTCCATGAACTGAGAGGGTACAGAAGACAGAATCAGAAGAAGGGAAGGAAAATGTTCACTTACAAAACAGCAGAGAAAAAAATGTATTTTCATCTAAATGAAAGAGCTCTTTCTAAATGCTGTACTGTTGATATCTAAAACTCAATGCAAATAGTAGTTTTCCATTTGCTGGTGCTGGGACTGTAACTCATTGAAGCAAGACATTCAACATTTTCTTCCAATACTGCAAGCAAGTTATTCTATTTAATCCCATAATCCCATTTAATTCCATAAGCTTTAGTCACAGAGAGAATAAGCAGGAGAGCTCTTTGAGAACCCTTTCTGTGGGGGATTGTTTGAACCTGCTGTGAAACAATGTGTGCGTGTGTATGTGTGTGTTAAATCTGTACCCTGAGCGCCCTGCGAGAGGACAAACTTCCTGATCAGCTTGTCTGTGGCCTGCGTGTACAGGGACAAGGCGTAGCGCAGAGACTGCAGGTCGGGACTCTTTTCCAAGAAGGTTTTCTTTAGGCCCACACCACCAGCATGGAAGTATTGCTGCATAACAGATAGAGACATGAGGCATGACACACTTATCATAGGGGAGTAGGGGGCAAACAGGCAGGTAGGAACACACACAAAGTAGGACACACAAAGTGTTAAAATGTTCATGTGCGGCACAACTTTTTCAACTTTTAACACAGTAGAAAAAAACCTTATTGGTCATGAACTCGTTTGGTAACTTAAACACTGACATCCAATTAATTATTTTTATGTCCAAAATTGAAAAGATTATAAAATGTTTCATTGTTCTTTAGCAAGGCCGCCCATAAGGGGGGGATAAAGGATACAACCTTCTGGGGCCCAGCCAAACTAGGGGACCATGGGTGTCAGCAAAACCATGACCCATTGTGAAGTTAAGCTGTGATAACCATACTTTATTTTTAATCCTGAATAATAACCACTTTTATCAAAGCAACACAAAATATTTTTTATGTATTTATGCTTTTTTAAAAAAAAAAGTAAACCCCTTAAAACAGAATGACCTTTTTACTGGTAAACAATTAGGAAAAAAACAAGTCAACTTCATAGTAAGGCCATATTGGCAAAAACAATCAAGAAGAAGAGACTGAGACAACTTCAATAGAAAAGAACTGAATTATTGTTTAAAGAGACAAAATGGGTAAAGAGTGGCAAAAAAGTTTAAAAGTGGTGAAGGGCAAAAAGTGAAAAAAAAATGTGAAAAGGGGGAAACTGGATTAAAAGTAGCAAAAAGCAGAAAAAACTGGCCAAATGGGGCAAGAATAAGTGGCAAAAATTGGCAAAAAATGCTGCATAACTGGGAAAAGGCAGCAGAAATAGGGTAAAATTGATAAACTATGCTTTAAAAAGGAAAATTGGTTAGAAGTGGCATAAGAAGTGGCAAAAATGGGCCAAAATTGGCGAAAAAGAGGCAAAACTGGCCAAAAGTGGCAGAAGAAGTTGCAAAAATCAGCCACATTTAGCAGAAAGTGCCAAAAATGGGCAAAAGAAGATTGAGAAAATTTTAGAAAATTATCCAGAATGTCCATTAATGTTTAGGTATTTGAAATGATGGGAAAATTTGCAATGAGATTTTCTTGGAAATTTAAAGGACTTCATGTTGATATTATGGGGATTTGCTTGGAATTTTTAAAAAGATGTTAAAGGCTATCTCTGGAATTTACTTGTAAATGTTTAAGAAAATCATTGGAAATCTTGGGGTTGTGGGTTGTCCTTTAATTATCAAGATTTTTCGTGAAAATTTCACGTCATTTCGGTTTTCAGTTTTCAGTTCCATTTCAGGATAATTTCATTTTGTGTTATTTACATGGAACTTTTGTATGTATTCTTAAATTCTTTGGGATTTGATTTTTAAAGAAAGAATTTGCTTTGAAATTTAGGGAAATTTGCTTGAACTTTTTTTCAGGAATCTAAATGAAATTTTGGGAGAATTCTTACAGGAATGTTGTGGCTTTATGATGAGTTTAACAAACATTCACAGAAAATGTAAAGATATTTTGCGGTGGAACACTAACATTTCTTTTTATGTAATGAAACAGACTGAAATTGATACTAAAGGAATAATCAGAATTAGATTTGATTTTCAAAATTGTTCTGCCCTAGTTAGAATGATAAATAGAGTTAATACTGCCAGAGTAGCTTTTTATATTTCTACATGCCAAAGACTAACTGTGAGTTGCCTATTAGACATCTAAAATATATGAGGATGAGATTTTTTGTCAGAAAACACTTCTAAACCAGCACAGCAAAAAACTGACAAAGACACCAATGGCTGTCCACAAAAGGTGGTATTCTTCCTCACAGGAGCTTTAAAGTGACAATCAAGTGCACAGATTCCATCTGCCAGGTGGTCTGAGTCGTATTTTACCTTGATAGTATCCAGTGCCAGCTCTATGACTGCACACTGTTTAGGAGTCAGAGCTTTGGCCTCCTCTCGCCCCATGTGCTCCTGCAGAAAATCAAACAAAGGTGTCAGTCTTCACCACAGTTAATGATAATTTATCATATGCCAGGATGTTTTTGCTGTTGCTTTTTTCTATTTTAATCACCTTGAGCTTTGACAGTTGGCCCAGCTCTTTAGCAGCGTTGAAGATCATCTGAGTGCCCTGTCATGAAGAGAGAAAGAAGAGTGAGTAGTGAGAAGAGACAGAGAGAGAAAGGTGGTTTGTGAGAGAAAGATGCAGTCGAGGAAGAACTGGAGAGTGAGGGGTGAGTTCAGGAGTTTTAGTGAGGAGAGACAGCAGACAGAAACTAGAGACGAGTTTGGAGGGTGAGGGTAAAGGAATACTGCTATAGATTTTACACTTTTTAAAGCAGCGATTCGGAATAAACAAGCTTCAGCTTAGTAAAGTTCTAGTTTTGGTGTCTTGGTGTGTAGTCAGTTTGCATGGCACAGACTCTTGAGTTTTTATTGGATGCACTGTGCTGTCATTAAAATCCACAGAGAGGAAAAACATGGGTGACAAAGTCCACAGAGGGTGTTGTTATCTCTCTTGTCAAAAAGAGTGTTTCTTCATGCTAACAGAGACTGCACCCACACACAAATACTTACAATAACCTAAGAATGACAGAAAGAAAGGAAGGAAGGCAGGGAGAATGGGGTAATGGAAAGATGGGTTAATGCTCAAACACAATGAAACAGTAATGAAAATCACTGAACTTTGGAGGCAGAGGAAGAAAGAATGAAAGAAAAAAGGAGTCTTTTTATACATACCGTCTGGTCAGTGAGAGTTGGAAGCACAATCGTTTTTTCCATTGTGTTCATGACTAGTTTCCACAGCTCCTTCAGCACTCTCTTCAGCACCGTCTTCTCACAGATCTTAGCAAACAGTGACAAACTGAAAGAGAAAAACACATATTTTCAAAACTGACAGAAATAAAGGAAGCGCTGAAACACAAGGTTTCATTTACTGTATATGTGAAGTGTCTACGGAACTGCTTTTGCAGTAAAACGATTTACAAATGCAACAATTGATCCACACATTTTCACAGATCTGGACAAATACAGTGCCTATAAAAAGTATTAACCCCCTTGGATTTTTTGCCTGTTTATTGATTTTATAAATCAATCATTGATGTAATAATCAGGCTTTTTGAGAAAAAAATACAAACAAATGCCAAAGTGATAACAGATTTCTACAATGTCAATTAGATAAAAATATGTAATGTAAAATTAATAACTGCATAAATATTCACCCCCTTCATATCAGTATTCAGTAGATGCACCTTTGGCTGAAATCACAGTACTGAGCCTGTGTGGATGGGTCTCAATCAGGTTCCACATCTGGACACTTTAATTTTACTCCATTCTTCTTTGCAAAACTACTCAAGCTCTGTCAGGTTGCACAGGGAGGAAGAAACAGCCCTTTTCAAGTCCAGCCACAAATTCTCTATTAGACTGAGGTCTGGGCTTTGACTCTTCCACTTCAGAACATTCACTTTATTGTCTTTAAACCATTTCTGTGCAGCTTTCTCTGTATGCTTCATCATTGTCTTGCTGGAAAATAAATCTTCTCCCAAGCCATTGCTCCCACGTACTTTACCAAATAAGATTGCTCTTCAGGATTTTCCTATATTTTGCCTTCCAGGGCTGGCTGCTGAGAAGCATCCCTGCAGCATGATGCTGCCACCACCATGCTTGACAGTGGGGATGGTGTGTTTGTGGTCATGTGCAGTGCCAAAAGCACCATTTTGGTCTCATCAAACCAAAGAACTTTCTTCCTCTTGACCATGGAGTCTCCCACATGCCTTTTGGTGAACTCTAGTCCAGATTTAATATGAGTTGTCTTCAACAGTGGCTTTCTCTTTGCATAAAGCTTTGACTGGTTGAAGAACCTGGGCAACAGTTGTATACAGAGTCTCTCCCATCTCAGCTGCTGAAGCTTGTAACTCCTTCAGAATAGTCATAGGTGTCTTGGTGGCCTCCTTCACTAGTCTCCTTCTCCCATGGTCACTCAGTTTGTGAGGACGACCTGATCTAGGCAGATTTGCACATGTGCCATATTCCTGTCACTTCTTGATGATGGATTCAACTAAAATCCAGAGGATGTTCAGTGCCATGGTAATTCTTTGGCATCCACCCCCTGACTTATACTTAACCTTTTCTCTGAGTTGCTTCGAGTGTTCTTTTGTCTTCATGGTGTAATGGCAGCCATGAATACTGATTAACTAGTGACTGGACCTTCCAGACACAGGTGTCTTTATACTATAATTACTTGAGACACATTCACTGCACTCAGGTGATCCCCATTTCACTCACTAGTAGTGAGACTACTAGCACCAACTGGCTGGACCTCTGTTGAATTAGGTATGTCACTTTAAAGGGGGCAAATATTTATGGAATCACTTGTTTCACCTTGAATATTTTTGTTTAATTGACATTACTTTGTAGAAATGTGTTTTCACTTTGACATTAAAGAGGAGTTGTTGTTGTTGTTGTTTTTTTAATATATAGGCACAATATGTTATATTCTTTAGACCTAGACAATTACTAATGGCACTGAAGTCAAAATGCTTTCTTAAATTCTAAAAACTGCAAGTACACACACGGCATCAGCAAAAATAGGCACACCATTCAGTTGAAATTGACAGACACACAAGATGTTTGCAACACTTCTGTTAGGCAAGATCCCCAAATGTGTTTTGATCAACAAATACCTGTGGTAAAAGTTTTTTGGCCTTGAGCTCAGGCTAAAAGGATTGCTGTGGCTTCAGTTGTGTAAAAATGAGGATGTATTTAAATAAAAATAGCACCCTACAATGTCTGTTTATTAAATAATATTTCACTGTTTTCCTTACATGTATGATTATGAATCAGCAAGGGAGAGAAGCTGTTAAAAAGTAGTACACTATCCTCTTAACTAGTTGGCCCTATGCATGTGTATTACAAATGGCTGACATATCGTGTAAAGTATACTAACAGCAAGCTTTTAGCATTTGTGCATCTATTTATGCATTTGCAAATGACTTTGCAACCATAAAACTACCATAATTTTCACTGTTGTATAATATGTTCACTAAGAAAAAGCTCAATGTTTGGAGAGGATGTGGGGACTTTTCCTAACATCTTGGTGACAGTGTTGATTTACTCTATTCCAAGATGGAAAAAAACAACTCTAGATCTAGGGCAGCTTTTGTTTGCCTCCTCATGGAATCTCCAGTTTAATTTCTAGCTGTCAAAAAAGCACAAATGGTGAAAAATAATTATCAAATAAAGACAAAATATTGACTTTTTCCTAGCAAAAGTAATTACAAAAAGTTAACAAAAATAAAAACGCATCAAATTTGATAGATATCTTGGCTGCATACTTGCTGTCCAGGAAGTCCATGATGGGCTGCAGAACGTTGTCAGCCTCCTGAACAACGCTACCATTCGCTGGGACAGTCTGGCCTTTGACCTGGGCCAGGATGTCTCCCATTTGCCTCACATTGTCCTCGATCTGGGGCTGGAAACTACATCACCACACAACACAAACAACATTAAAACAGACCTGCAGCTCCTCCTAGCAGCAAAATCAAAAGAATCCCTTACCTGACAGCAAAGATGCGGCTAAGGTCATCCATGACATTGTTGAGTTTGTTTTGCAGCTCTTTTAGGAAGTCACTTGCCTCTACATTGAGCTGGAAGAAGAGGACAGAAGTGATCAAGACCACCAGAGTCATGTCTTGGCAGTTCAGTCTGAAGAATAACTGCATGTGTGGAACTCACATCTTTGCCTCCCATGGCCTCAAACATCTTCTCCAGCTGAACTCTGAGCTGCTGGATGTTGTTGATGATGATACATGGCTGAGGAGAGAACCAGACAAATCATTACACACATACACACGCACTGCATCTGCCTTTCGCTCCTCTTCTGCTCCGAGCGTTTCAGTGTAATCAATCAAGGCTAGTCCTTCTAACTTTTTTTATTGCCTCTTTGGCGAAAACACTCTGGGTGATGCAGGGCAGAAAGAAGCAGGAGTTTTAGTAATTACTATTCCTTCGGGAGCTTTTGGTCTCTCTGGAAGTGCAGCCCACTTACACCACATTCAGCTAATTAGAAGGCCCTAATTCACTTTGAGACACTGTGACCTGAGCGACAGCTATTATACCGAGGAGCAGCTCATAGGGGTGAGATTAATCAACTTCACCACGTACACCTAACTGCATACATTTTGAAACGGAATTTTGACGAAGCTTGAATTAATCTCTAAAATCAATCACTTGTGTTTATTCCACAAACATCTTGTATTAGGATCTACAAGCCCCTATTCTATAAAAGATGGGATGTTGTATAAAATGTGACTAAAACAGAAGTTATTTTCAAATCATTTCAAACAATATTCAATCAAATCCAGCACAAAGGCAAGATATTTAATGTTTAAACTCAAACTTTCTTTAGTTTAGAAATATGCAGACATTCTGACTCTGATGCCTGCAACATGTTCCTTAAAATTTAGGACAGGAGCATGTTTACCTCTGCTTGACATCCCCTTTTCTTCAAACAACACTGTAAGCATCTGGGGACCGAAGACTCTCATTGTTTAAGTACTTAAGGTGAAATCTTTCCTATTCTTGCATGATGTGCATATCAAGTTGCTACACAGTATGGGGCTTTTGTTTATGTATTTTGCACTTCATAATGCGACATACATTTTCAATGGAAGACAGGTCTGGGCAGCATGCAGGCCAGTCTCGTTCCTACATTCTTGAACTGAGAAGCCATGCTGTTGTAATTTGTGCAGAAGGTGGCTTGGCATTGTCTTGCTGAAACAATCAGGGACAACCCTGAAAAAGATGTCATCTGAATGGAAGCATACAGTATGTTGCTTCAAAACCCTGTATGTACTTCTCTGTGTTACTGGTGTCTTCAGAGATGTTCAAGTTAACAGTGCCATAGGCACTTATACACCTCACATCATCAGAGATGCTGGCTTTGGAACTCTGTGATGGTAACAATCTGGGTGGTCCTTCTCCCCTTCAGCCTGGAGGATTTGCCAGACCACATCAGACTTTTCCACTTTAGGTAAGTCCATCTCAGATAAGCTCTGGCCAAGTGAAGTCGGCGGCCCTTCTCTGTTTGCATAGCGCCAATTTAGAACGAAATATCTCAAGACACTTTACAAAGAGGGCAGGTCTACACTAGGGGTTCCCAAAATTTTGGCCACTTACCCCCACACTAACGGTGCCAGAGACCAGGCATCCCCAGTGTCCCTAGAGATGGTTGAAGCACAAGATCTTGAACACAGCCATGCACATTTATGGATAGTTGTGTGCAAACTAGCCCTTATTTTAAGGATTTTTTGGAAGATAACTTTCATTTCATTAACTTGGTTTTATCTTAAATTATACAAATATTACGTACTGATTATTTGAAATGGGAGCTATCCATTTTAAATAATTTATTTTACTTTGTTTTTTGGAAAACATTTAGCAACCCCCTTCTCACTGTCTTGTGACCCCCGGGGGGGTCCTGACCCCCACTTCGCAAACCACTGGTCTAGACTGTACTCTCTGTTGTGACATATTATATGTCTTGGGTTGTATATGACTTTAGCTTTACGCTTTAAGTCTTTACTTACTTTTGTAGATGCAGTAATGTACTGTATTAACTGATAATGGTTTTCCAAAGTGTTTCTGTGCCCATGTTGTAATAGCCATCACAGAATGATGCCCATTTTTAATGCAGTGCTACTTGAGGGATTGAAGGATGCAGGAATTCAGTGACCTGACAGGCCAGATGGATTTGTTTCACACATCCATCTGGGAAAGCTTCAATAGGAAATGTTTAAGAAAAGGCAGAGCCTTTGAAAAAACTCGGAGTGTGATTGGATGAACGTGCTGTCTATCACATCTCTACGGGCCAATAAGCAACAAAACACGTGACGTAGCCGCTATTGAGCCACTGAGGAATAACACGAAACATGGCGACTAAAGACATGTAAATACTCCACTTTTAACGTTTTTGAAAAGAAAACAACTCACTGCTGTTCTCTATTCTTCTTTAACGAAGAAATGTTGTCAAGTTCTGATAAAACTGGCGCTTTAGCAGCATCCACGCTAATCTCTTTCTTCATAACTGCACCAGCTCTTGCTGCTGCTTGTTTACGTCACGACTCTGCTGCGCCTGAAAGTACTGCCCCTAGTCGCTGATTGGTCCTGTCACTTTCTAACCGGGCCCAAACGGTTCAGATGGGAGCTTTGCAAGATGGATTTGCCAGTGAAAAAACAAGGAAACGGGCGTATCCATCTGCTTTGCAAGGTTAGGAATTCAGTGCTGTTTTTCAACCTTGGTTCTTTATGTGCAGAAATATCTCCAGATTCTCTGAATCTTTTGATAATAGTATGAACTGAAGATGATGAAAACTCTATTTTTTTGCAATTGCATGCTGAGAAATGCTTTTAATCTATTGGACAATTTGCCAAGGCAGTCTTTCACAAAGTGGAGCACCTTGTGCCATCGTTCATTTTAAATGAGTCTTTCTTGAGTGCTCCATGTATACCCAATTATCCTACTCAATGTACAGAATGTTACAGGTGTTTTTGAACATTCCAGTGCTTTCAAAGTCTTTTCATACCCCTGTCCCAACTTTTTTGGAGCATGTTGCAGACATCAAAATCAGAATGTGTCTTTATTTCCAAAAACAATAACGTTTATCAGTTTGAGCATTAAATATCTTTTCTCTGGGCTGTATTTAACTGAATATAGGTTCAAAAGGATTTGAAAATCACTGTATTCTGTTTTTACACCTACCACTTTCTCCTTCTTCACATGATTCGGAAACTCCTTTGCAATGATGTCAGCATAGGACAGCAGCACATTGCCAATTGTCTGTGAGAAAAAATAATGAGTTTACAGTAAAAATACATTACAATCAAACCTTGGTTGAAGACATTCTGTAAAAACTTGAAAAGTAAGTCACCTTGGCGAATCTTTTCATGTAGTTTCCAACAATCTGAGGATCTGGACACTCGAGTTTGCGGATGATTTCGAAGCTCTGATTAAGCTGAGAGAACACATCCACCACGGAGCAGGAGAACAAAGCATGCTCTGACGTGACCTGGAACTGGAAAACGGGAAAAAAAAAGACCAGGTCCGCAGGGAAAGTATAAGAAGCAGCACGGTGATCTGAGCACGATTAACATTGACAGTGAGCAGTTGGATTCACCCCCCAGGGCCACCCATGGGAGAAGTTCACAGTGCTGTAACACATCATGGCCGATAAAACTGTCCCCTCTTTAGCTGCGTCAGTGCACAGATTTGTGAAGTGATGCCTTTAGATCTGAGCTATGGAGGCGAATGGAGGGTTATGAATGGGAGCAGGTCCCTCATTAACAGCCTGGCCATTAACGAACACTGTTATGGTATGTGACTGGGAGCAGAGAACACTGTTTTGCTGACACAGGGATGCAGGAGCTACCTCTGGTGACAGTAATTGGACCCAAAGGACTCTTGATGTATGAGCTGAGAGAATCTTCAGCTGGTTTGTATCGACCCTCTGTGAGTGTGTGTGAATACGTAGGTTTGAGAGAGAGTGAGAGTTTGGGTCACTGTGTGGCGCGTGTATGTGTGTTTAGCATCAGGTCTTCTCTGCAGTGAAGTTTTTTTTGCCATTGGTATTGAGTCCTTATTGATTGCCCTGAAGCTTTCAACCTGCTCTTCTCAGCCTGGAATGTGCTGAGTCAGGAGTGATAATGGCTGAATTTACATGAGGAGCGCATGAATAATTTTTTTTCTTGGGGGGGGGGTGCTTCATGTAGGAGGTAAAGTTTAAGCTTTCTAATGGCATTTTTTTGTGTCAGCACAATTAGGCTCTTAATATTAAGTTTAACATGAAAAATTTAAGTTTCACATGACCACCTCTAACTCTCAATTAAAAAAACCCCATCTCAACATTTTCCTGAAAACTTTTCACCATTTTTAAAAGTTATAATTGTTTTTGTTGAAGGAAAATTCTGACAATTTGAAAATGTATTAATTTCTCTTACAAAAAAGTTAGATAACGGTATTTGCACCACCTGAATGTCTGGAAAACCTATGACTACAACTGTCAGTCAGTTGGACCCGCACAAGGTGAACCCCATGTCTCACCAAATGACAGCTGAGATTGGCTCCAGTGCCCTGGCAGATGCCAGGTTTGGAAGAAGCGGTGTAGATAGGGGATGGATGAATATACTAGGACCACTAAGTGTTATGTTGTATCTAGGGCTGTCAAAATTAATCGCATTAATTTAGATTATTGAAGGTCCACTGATTTATTGTCCTTTCCAAACACTTTGGTTATGTAAAACAAGTCCACTGCTGCTCCTTAATGTCTCACCTAAGTTTAAAAAAACCTCACAGACAGCTCAGTGGACAAGTTGAAAGTCATCTGCACCTTGAGTTGTAAAAAAACTGAAACATTTAAGTTTTTTAATGTTCCCTGACATCCTTTTCAATACAGAGCGAGTACCTTTTTCTATTGTAAATACATGCTGAAATCTTTAATATTATTACAAAAACAGGTCTGTATTGAAACAGAAAGTCGCTGACACTTGACAGTATAAAAATCCAAAGTGGCACAAGTACAGTTTTGTATAAAAAAATCATAGAATTTTAAAACAGGATAGAAAGCGATTGACAACAGAAATTCCAAAGTTAACTACCATTAAAATTTGCATACTTTTTACCCTAGTTTCTTGCTCTTAAGGGTCTGGTAGGTGGATTTTGTATTGCAAGGTAAGAGACAGATGAACTCTTTCCACAATTTCTAAACTGTTTTCACTGGGGGCCTCGTACAGAAATGTATTAAAGTTAGTAAAACCATTCTAATGTAGGTTGAGATATGTTTAGTGGTTGAGTATGCTCAAATGGCTAATAAATGGCTGATAAGTTAAGTAGCCAGTCATTTAAAGGATTTTGGGGGGCAATCAGATTTCAGGAGCTCCTGTTTGGCCTTGGCTACCACTGTCTCTGCCCCTGGAATGCTATTGGTTCTTCTATTTGCAGCAGTAATCAATCAGGGTAATTTAAATCAAGGTATCACTATTATTTTGGTTGCCAATATGCTTACCATTTACAGTGTTGTCTCAATTTAGTCACAGAAAAACAACAAATAAATAAATTCTTCACGTCAAAATGTTTGTTTACAGAATTAGCACGGTAGCACTGCCTCCTGCCGAAACCAAAGCCTCCTACAGACTGTTTTTTTTTTACAATCTTATAAGTTTCTGGCATGCTACACTGTGTGACATGAATCTCATACAAAATCGAGTTTGATGTATGCAGACTGTACAATGACAACTCCCACTAGATGGCTGTTGTAATTGTAGCATTTCTGTGGATGGAAAAACATCTGAGATCAATTTTTTCCTCCTTGTTGGAATCCCACAAACTTCTGCTTTTTGGCATTGTCTCCACTGTGATACTACTTTGGTAGTTTGCTGGTGCCAGTGTCGCATTTATGGTTATTTCAATTGTTCCTGCATTCCTATTGGTTGGTTAGTCAACATAGGTCATAGCAGCAGCCACACTGTGAGAAGGTTATCCTAAATTTCTGACACTGTCAGAATTTTATCCCAGGCTATCTTTGGCCGAAAGACCATGACAATGGCTGTCTGTCAACCTGTCTTACAGTGCGACGTAGGACCATCGTTTTAGAGCCCCGACCAAAGATATCACCACAATAAACAGCTCAAAATCGCACAGTGTATACAAGGCTTAAGAAGTGCAAATTAAGTCAAGCATCAGATTTATGTTCTAATGTGAGCTATAT
Organism: Cheilinus undulatus; assembly: GCF_018320785.1. Classification (NCBI taxonomy): domain Eukaryota; kingdom Metazoa; phylum Chordata; class Actinopteri; order Labriformes; family Labridae; genus Cheilinus; species Cheilinus undulatus. The sequence continues at coordinate 29,480,139 of NC_054877.1, forward strand.
TTCATTTCTTTTTAGATTTTTCTGTGGACCAATCAAAAATGGGCTGTGGGCCCTATTTGGTCATGGGCCATAGTTTGGACACCCCTGCACTAAGCAAAGTTAGCCTGCTTTCAGGGCAAGCTCTATAATACAGTACAAACTTGAAGTAGTGTCTTGCATCATAAACTAAGATCAAAAACTATGAGGTTTCAGGTTTATACAATGTTTTGTAATATTCTTAAAAACTCAAGCAACAAAGTCGGGTTTCTGTCAGGTTCCTAGCCAGCTAACATTTTACATAGGAAGAATGAGGATGGAAGCAGTTACCCCATCTTTTTTATCCCTCTCCAGGGCTCCATGTAGAAAATCTCTGGACACTTCTTCATTCTCATCCAACCACATGATGACAAACGGTTCAAACCAGCTGCAAAAGAATACATGAGCACAGGCTGTGAGTCTCTGTTTCACAGTGGTACACTGAAGAGAAAAGGTGTGGATGCTGTTTATATGGTACTCACGCTGGATATTCAGGTACATGCTTCTGGAAAGTGGCAAGCTCCTTGCAGTACTCATTATAGAGCCACTTCACCTTGAAGTGCAAGTTCATATAATCTGCGCTTTTACACAGGCGGTTCTTCTCATGCTCTGAATATCAATGAAAGGAAAAAATGAGGGAAGTCCCACTTCACCACTCTATCAATTTTTTACAAACATGCATGTCGGAGGCAAACTAATGGCCATTCTCTTTACCCTGCCTGTAACGTATTGTATATACAGGAACATACCTTCCATGGCATATTTCATGTCTTGTGCAAACATATTCCACATAACCTCAGCACTGATCTTGCCCACATTAAGCTCCTGGGGAAACCTGAAAGATGAAGAAACTCAGGATTAAATCCAGCTCTTCAAGCACTCATTATTCCCTATTATTTAACATGGCTCATTTTTATCTAGCTTTTATGTACCAGACAAAAAAAAACAACCACTTAAAACTTTGATTAAAAAGACACTATAACCATTATTGTCTATTAATAACAGAAACAAGTAACCCAAAATATCAATGACCAGTACTAAAATAACAGTGGGAAAGAGCCACAATTAAAGCAACACTGTGTCCTCCAGCAACCCAAACAGCTATTGTACAGGAATAACAGGTCTATTTACACAAAGGCTTTTTTTTTTTTTTTTTTTTTTTTTTTTTAGCAGTTTTGTATTCTAAGATATCTTGTGTACATATTTGTCTTCAACATCAGAACTGGCAGAACAGTTGTCTTCGGATTCCTTAACATTTTCCTACAGCTGCTGTATTAAAAGGAACATTTTGTCCTCAACTGACTTCGCAATTTCCAGCAGTGCCTATGCATGCTAAATAAGAGCAATTAGCCAGATGTTATGAGCAGAGACTCACTGATTGAGGCAGGGAGTGTAGGAGTTTTTGTCCTCCTCTATGATGGAGACGATAAGTGTGATCAGTTTGGACCAGAAGTCCAAGTTTTTGATGCTGGGACCTTGTTCATCTGGAGGGACGGCCTTTGACTGGACACAGAAAGGGGTTACAGATTACATCCAGCATCCTTGAAGCATTTATTTGTAAAGGCATGTAAGAGTTACTGCAATGCAACCACATATAGAAACAATGAGACTCACAGGGTCTGTCTGGTATTCCCTGTTGTAGAGGTCGTGGCAGTTGTTGAAAATGTACTCGTAGGTGGAGTTGAGACAGGCCTTCACGCAGTCCTTCACCACCTGGCTCGCCCTGGGGGGACTCTGCAGCTCCTGGACCTGAAAACAAACGTTACACAACATATGGTTATGTTCACTACACCTCAAAGAGCTGTCTGACACACACAGTCTGAGCCACTGTCTGAACAGGAAGTTATCTCAGCGGGAATTCGAACATAAACTCACTGAGCTGCATAAATCGCACCAACATACATTAACACCCTGACGGGCACACACAAACACAAACAGTTTCCTGATAATAGCTTCAGTTTGGATAGGGTAATGTTATGCTGATTCTCAGTATACGCCCCAGGCTACTTTCCAGAAAGTGCAGAAGGTTTACACAGTGTTTATTTTGGAGTTAGGTGCTAAAGCAAGATGAAAAGAAAAGAACAAAGAGAAAAGAAAAGGAAAAGATCAACCTTTCCACATCCTTACCTTCATCCTGAAGAAAGTGATGCTAGTCAAGAGATCGACAGTAGACTTGAGGTCTTGTAGTCTTTCAGGACTGCTGGCCGGGAAGTTATTCTATAACACATTCAAATCACAAAAAGAAGCGAGTAGGAGATAAAGTGAATAAATACTGGAAGTGTCCCAAACGACACATCAATTTCATCTGAGCATGGAAGTAAAAAAAGACAATCCTACACATGCATATGCAGATACACATTTGATAAGGTAACTTTAGGTGTAAGAACCAAGTAAATACAAAAAAAAAAACATGTTAAGTGTATTTTGATAATAAAAGGCAGTTAGTACCCGGTACATTGACAGGTCGATCCTTAGAGAATTGTGTAGCTGATCCAGCAGTTTGACAAACCTCTCCTTCTAAACAGGCAAAAACACAAGAACAGGGCAAACCACTCAGAAAAACATTCGACAGGGACAATATTTGACTACGCAAACTTAAGGTTGATCTGAAAACCTTAGCTGATTGGATGATTTAAGAAAAGGCAGGATCACATTAAATTGAATTTCATCTACAACTAAAGAGGAGCCAAAAACAAGTTAAGTCTGAGACTTTTAGGAGCTGTATTTTTTTAAAAAACATTTTCAGTTGGAAAATAGGGCATCATGTTGTAATAATCCACACATAAAGAAAGTATTTCTGTGGTACTCACACCAAAGTTTGATGCAGCAAATCTGTCAGAGGCAGAAACATTGTTGGAGGACTGGGTGGTATGGGCATAGTAGGCGTTGATGTTGGCAAGCAGGGTGCTCATCACTGCTGGCACCCCTGGGCACATGTACTTTGATGACAAGCAGGCGAAATGCCTGTGAGAGGGAAAAGGCAGAAAGATTATTAAGAGATCGTGATAATTCATACAAATAATAAGCAATATTGACTTTGACTCCATGACTTGTAAATGGTTCAAGAACTTCCTGTGTAATGGATTACAGGGTGTGAAAGCAGGAAATACTCAGTGGGAGCTCTCAACGTTAACAAAAGGTGTTGCACAGGGTTCAGTTCTGGGGCCTGTCTTGTTTGGATTCTATATCAATAATAGTATTTTCTTTTTAATGATTGTTATATCCATCTCTATGCTGATGATATGATTTTGTATTGTTTCGCCGATTCTGTGCAGCTTGCTGCTGAGAAATAACAACTTCATTTAAAATTCTTCAAAATGCTCTTGTAAGCCTCAATGCCATATTCTCAATTGTAGCAAAACAAAAATGTTATTTTTTCCCAGGCTAGAGATGTTCTGCTTGACTGCCTACATTCATCCACACTCAGTGGCGATAATCTTGACAGAGTTACAGTGTTTAAATGTCTTGGGATCTGGCTTAATGAAACTTTTACGGGAACCCTCTAACATCCAACATTGTTCTCTGTATAACAAAGTTGGTTGGTCTTCCCTGGTACAGAGGCACGATAAACACCTGTACCAAATTCATACAGCATTATCCTGCATTATGAGTGTCAGACTTGAGATTATTAAATATTTTGTGCATGATTCCTGCAATCTCACACCAGCATTCAAGCCTTGTCTAACTAACTTGTACTTAAGAGGAGCGAAACATTGGTTTAGAGACCTTTAGCAGGTAGACCAATTATTGATTAGGTCCACTCGGTTCTGACCGTAAAGTTTGTAAAAACAACCAGAAAAAATTGGACCCAATTTATGCTGATTACTGTTACAAAATCAGTCTGTGATGTTACTTTTATTTATTTGGCTGGTAGGTTGAGCAAATTCATCCGACACTGCTCAAAAATACCAGCATTTAGCTGGTGGCATGTGCTTATTTCCCACCCTCATATATTGGCTGTGCATGTCAGAAGATAAAAACTAAGGTGGTGTTAAAGCAACTGACCCTTTGATTTTAAACTCTGATGGTTCCTTTACTATTTTTACTGTGAAACGTTCAGAGTTATGTTAAGGAACTTACGTCATGGCCTGGTAGATAGACTCTACTCCGTATCTCATAGCAAACTCGTCCACAATCTCCTGAGCCGTCTCCTCAAAATAAACTTTCCAGGCATCGTCCCCTTTTGCATCTGGGATTTTTACAACTCCACTGTTCTGGTCCTCAGTGGTGTACTGGAACAGATGCTATAAAAAGACAAAAGACAAATGTGCATATTTCTGTGTATGGCCAGTTATTATTACTCATTTTGACCTGAATAAGTGTTTTATAGATTGTAAAACAAATCACAAACACATCTAACCAGATGATGACACACAGATCACTGTTAGAAACCTCAACTTACTCAATCTGAACTTCAGGTTACAAAAAAGCAACATTAAATGTGTGTGGCAGCATTGACCATAAAAGACAATTGTGAAATGTCTCTTTATCTTTTCAAAAATGTTCATCCAGCTGGAATTAGGAGACAAGAACTAGGCAGATGTGGAAAAAATAGTCTTCAGTTTTGGACTAATTGAATCTGATTAAACATGAGTGCTCTGAAAAACAAAACACACATTCACCACTTTTATCATCAATACAAAACAACTTGAAAAAATGTCAAACTAAAAATAGGCTTCAGCACAGCTTGATTCTGACTTAAAAGTTCCTCATTGCCTGAGCTGTTTTCCGGTGCTTCATTTATTTCAGGAGGGTGACTCAGCTTCTCTTTACATTCCTGCATTTTAACAGGATTATATATAAATCTGTGCAATCACCAGTAGGACTTCATGACCCTCTCATTTCTAGAAAGTCTATATCCCCTCATGCTAGCTAAACTGACTCAATAATTCCAGACACTAACTAATGATGTCAACTGTTAAACCGTTACAAGAAACCTAAAGTTGTCTGTTTTATTTCGTATATAAAAGGAGGCAAATTTCCCAGGATGCAGAGACAGAAACAGAATTTACAAGGTGATTGATTGTGTTAATGTGAAACCCAGAATTAAATTGCCTGGAACTAATTAACTCAGGATAGCAGGCTTCTCTTGCATATTTAATGTTTTATTTCAAGTGCAAATAATCCCAGAAGCATTTCTTCTTGGACCTACCTCATGTAGACAGGTGTACTGGACATGGTATGGAGCCACTGTCTCCTCTCCTTTGATCTCCACACTAATGTGCATCCGGATGGCTCCTGACACAGCAGACTTATCGGTTCTCTTGTCTGTCAAATAAAAGGAAGATACACATGCCTCCTCAGTCTGCTGAATCTTGTTCAATCTACGAGACACAAGCACTTCAATTATCTGTGTCTTGTTCTGTTATCTCTGTGTGGCTTCTCGATCCACTCATCCGTCTCTAATTCTGCATTGCTGGGTGTTTTTTATGTTTTGAAAACTCACCCAGGTTGTACCAGACGTCCATCTCCCCACTCAGAGTCCGCACTTCGATGATGGTTTGACCCAGAAAGTCATCACTCTCACGTTTGAACCTCTGTTTAACACGTGATTTGATGTCGTCGTCTTCGTCCCACACGCGAACTTTGATGCGGTCTGACGAGTTGTGGCATTCACTGGATGAGGCAGAGACAGAAGGGAATTATTACTGTGACATAACATAAAAAAAAACTGCATTTAATACTGTTATGGAGATGTTTTTCACAACACTCACAAGTGGAAGTTTTCTTCCCAGACAGGGTTGAGGTTGCCATAGATAGTTTTGGTCCTCTTCTTGGTCTTCCCAACTTGAACAGTCACGTAAGGATCACTGGAGCCCGTTTTGTCTTTGGCCTGCAGACCCTGAGCACAAACAACTGTACGAGAGACAAGAGACATAGAGATTTAAACAAATTAGTGCGCGCCTTTGTATTTTCACACATGCAATAAATCCAGAAAAGGTCCTGACCTGGCCTACAATTGTGAATGCAAACAGCCAAAAATGTACAAACTTGGTTTAGCTTAATGGGTAGAGCAGGCACCCCTATACAGAGACCTCAACGCACTGGAGGCTGTATGGTGCATGTATTCCTCCCACTGTCTCACCCCATACTTCCTGCCTCTCTTCAGCTGTCCTATCTAAATAAAGGCTAAATAAGCCCAAAAAATAATTGCTAAACAATGTTCAAACTCACTTTACCTGCATTTTTTCTTGCCAGTCCCCCTTACAAGTACAATGTAGTAATGTCGCTTAGATTTTTTTTATAGTTATGGGACTATAAAGACAAAAGGAAAAAATAAACAGAAAAAAAATATTTTTATGTGTGACACATAGTGAAAAATAATGAATAGGGTTTTCTGTTTATGCACAAACTTGTTCTCACATCTCTGGGGACCAAAAAGTGAAAAATAATCATTCAGGGGCAAAGAAAATCTCCCAAATATTCACATATTTACAAAAAGAGTCTTTGCATTTTTTGTATGTGCTGTTTTTGAGTCCATATTCAAAGCAGTGACACACAGAGGGCCACATCACAGGCTCTCTATTTCTTTTTCCCTCCATAATGAGCTATTCAGGCCATCTCACATGCATGATCCAAGTGTAAAGGCATGTGCAGTTAACAAAGTATGACGCAACCATGGAACAGCCTGCCATTGGTTGTCACAGCCGGTCAAAGAGCACTGCAGCATACAATATGGCAGTCAGCATGCTAAGCTATCAGCAGAAATGATCAAAAACGGTTAAAAGAGGTTCAGTAGTGGGGCTACTGGTATGGATTTAATCTCTGAATATCTTGGAAGTCACCCAAGCTCCAGGCTCCCCAGAGAAGCTTCTGTTAGGGCTAAGCAGGCATGGATATTGTCATTAGACACAAGGGCAAGCTTCAATGGGAAAAAGTGGCTACAGTTTAAGGTTCAAAAGTTATCTTACTTCCAATAATCTGTCTCTTCTCGTCATTCAACGCTGGTCTTAGAGGGTTAAATACTGAGATTGGTTTCATGTATATTTCTTGTTGAGTTTGATGTATTTTAAAGGCCCAGCTAGGATTGGTTATTGCAAATTAGCTCTGGCTCTAAATGGTGTAGTGTGTGGCCACATATTACTTGTTACACACTTCTCCCTATAAAATAAACATTAAAAAATAAATTCATCTAAAGGAAAAACTGCCATTATAGTGTCAGACTCTGTTGCTTTGTCTACCATCTTAAAGTTTCCTGACTTCTTTTTTAAAGTCAGGGTTTACCCCCTGAGATCCAATCCCTCTCCAATCTGACAGAAACAAACTTTAATCTGTGAATAGCAACTTTGGAAGTTAAGGAGTTCGGCTACTCCAAAATTTCCCAAAGATATTCAGTGATATGAGTGAAAACAACTTTTGAAAATATTTTCAATGAATAGAAAGAAAAACTAAAAAACACTTTAATACTTTACATACAAATATTACTTGATAACCTCAGACTTGCAAATGCCACAAATAGGATAAAATAGCCAAAAAAAAAAAACTTGTCACTGACCTGTGATGCTGATCTTGGCCGACCACTTTGAGGTCCCATCAAGCACACTCTGTTTGATTTGTTTCATCTGCGTGCCATGTGCTGTTTTGTCAAGTCCAAACACTTCCTGGATGAGCTCGAAGATTTCTGGCTTGTTTCTCTCTCTGATCTTCATGCGGTCTTTCAGGACCATGATGATATTCTGGGTTCGGTCCTCAGCACCATGCTTGGAGCTCTTTTCAGCCGCTCCTAATAGGATTGAAAAATGAAGACAGAAAAAAAAGAAAAAGTAAAAGTAGTTGGTAATATAAAATGTATTCAAGGAAATGAGGTCTCAAGGCTAAGGGCTTATCTCCTCCTTCTTTTAAAGCTGACAGCTAAGTTAAGAAAGCATCAGATCAAATTTAAAGTCTTTGACATTTTCTGGACTAAAATCAAAATTAAACCTCCCCTAAGGGAAACTTCACGTGTATAACTACAGATCAGGTTCTTGAAAAGGGAGCTGCTTGGAGAGTGAAAGACCAACAGATGCTTCTGGCATCAAGATCTTATACGATTCTTTAGAGACAGGAGAGTAATGAATTATGTATTGTGTAGATTGACTCTAAAAACAGTGTGGGAATTGGATAAGTCACCCCTTGTGGAGCTGAATTACACAAAGCAGTATAGATGCGCAGGCTATGGGTGGAAGAGAGAGAGAAGAGAGGCAGGGCTATGACAGCACATTACTCAGGAGATAAATTGGAAAGGAAGAGGGAGGAGAAAGTGAGAGTGGATAGAGGACAAGAATAATGGGACGCCAATCGGGCAGAAGGATACAGAGGAGGAGCTAAAATAGGTTTGGAGTCTGTGCACACAGCTTTGTGTGTGTTTGTGTGTGTGTCAGAGTAAAAATAGACAAATGTCATTAAAAGAGTGTTTTTGTGCAAAAGCTCTTACTCTGCAGACAGTCAGCATTTAGCAGATCCTGGCACTTTTCATGACATTTGACACCGCACTCTGAGCAGCGCATGCCTTGTCGGGCGATACCCCATAGCAGCCCCTCACATTCATAGCAATAGGTGGGGGTGGTGGCGGTCCACACCTCAAAGTTGTGTGGTGTGGTGGAAGAGATGGGGTAGATGAGAGCCTGCAGGGTCTTCTTATAAACATGACTTTTCTGCAAATGATGTGGAAAAAATAAGTTTGATACCAGTGCTAATTGAAGTATGTCGATCTTATTATGAAAAAGTAGGAAGGTATGAAGGAAACTCACCAGCTCTTCATTGCCAAGAGTGGTGGAAGCCATAGCCGAGGTGATCCCTGCTTTACGAGAGTTCTGCACCAGAGACTGGGGCAAGAGCGCAAACAAGAGAGTGTTTATATTTGTATGTGAACTTCGATTTAGACTCCTGATCTATGTTTGATTTGAGTAAACACATACTCACCATGGCCTGTTGTTGCCAGGTAGTAATGAAAGAGGAAAGAGATATGAACAAGATGCCAAAGTATTTCAGGAACTCCAAGCTTAACAAGTATGTATAATGCAATGTGCTTATGTGAACCTCTGATATCTGATTTATGAATCACTCTGCATGTCCTAACCTCAGCAGGAGAACTGTGTCTCTACATTGATTAATGACTGTAATTAAATTAACTTCGCAGATATGTTTGCAAGCACATAATTAATCAACAGTTCAAGCATATTACAGAAATCAGAAATCAACATGTGTAGCCTGAAAACATGATCTATAAAGCCTTGCAGTCTAAAAGAGATGATTGTTTTAAAACAAATTGAGATTCAGAAAAAAACAATCCTCTTGAGGTCACACAGGCAAGGCTTGTGTATAATATGTGTATATATTCTGTGTCCATGTTTGTTTCTCACCAGATCTCTGACAAGAGGAATGGCTTTCCTCTTGCGAAGGTCGGGCATGCTGTCAATACTGTAGAGTGCACCCCCCATTCTAAAGAGGAAAAAGGAATAATTCAAAAGACATAAATCAGCAAGGACAGAAGAAGATAAAGTCCAGGGTAATCTTTTATACATGTACTGTTACAGTGGGCCTAATATATAATGTAGATCTTTTAAATTTTTCCTAAGTCAAGGACTTTACTAAAGAAGAGAGAATTATACAGCCTGCCTCATCTCAAACAGCAACAATAACAAACCTGGCAATAACTGGTGGATTTTCCATTTGGCTAACTTTGTACTTCATCAGTATGCAGCCCTGGTTTCACTCTGAGGTTTGCCTCATCTACAAATGACCTGCCAGCTAAGTCAGGGCAGCCCACCGCCGTTCAATACTGCCTGGCCAAATGCCACAAGCTGAATGAGCCTGCAGATCAGAATGAAATAGAACGTAGGATTCCCGGACAGGAGAAGGGCATTTTCAGTCTAAGCCAGCGGTGGCAGGTTTCCATGATGAGCTTAGGATAGTTTTAACTTGAGTAATTAGATTAGCTTGACTAATATACTTTGTGATTCATGGCGTGTTTTATGTAAGAAAAAGTAAATTAAAAACCCCAAAAGATGGGACATTGTGTAAAATGTAGATGAAAACAGGATAGAGTAATGTGCAAAAACCTTCTAAACCTTTTCTCAATTTAATCCAAGAGACAAGATATTTCATGTTCAAACTGATAGTGCTTATTGTTTTAAATATACACACATTCTGAATCTGATACCTAGAGGTTCCAAAAAGTTGGGACAGATGTGTATAAAGACTTGAAAAGTTGTGGAATGTTCAAAAAACACATGTGACATTCAACTGGTAAGTAGCTTAACTGGTAACAAGTGATAGTACCGTGATTTTGTATGAAAGGAGCACTCCTGAAAGGCTCAAGAGATTCAGAGAATCAGGAGAAATGTATACATGTAAGGGGAAAGGCAGAAAACTAACGCTGAATGCCTGTGACCTTTGATCCCTCAGGTGGCGCTGCATCTAAAACATTCTGTGATTGATATCACTACATGGCCTCGAGAAAACTTTGGTAACCCATTGGCAGATAACACAGTACGTCACTGCATCTACATATGTGAGTTCAGACTGTGCCATGCAAATCCAAAGCTATATATCAACATTTAGAAGTGCTGCCTACTTCTGAGTTGACCTGAGATGAACTGACCTACAACATCATGGTGAAACGTAAGTTTAAAAGCTCCGTTTGCTTTTCTTGAATCAGCTGTGTAGCTGTTTCAATTACGCGCTTTTATTACGCACAGCATTTGAGCTATTCTGTCTGCCTCTGCTCAGCCTAGTCAGATTGTGAGCATGTTAAAGAGCTGCAAAGGTTTTCAAGTCTGCTAGGGGTGTTTTCAGGCTGCAGAAATACAGATTATGGGCTGTAAATGACGCTGTACATTGACATTAGAGTCTACACATTAAATGCAGACGTGCAGACGTTACATGTCATTGTTGTAACCAAATGAGTGGAACGAGTGGCTAAAGGGTTTTAATATTAAGTAATACAAACGTACTCTAACGCATACGTTTTAGAAGTAGAGTAACAAAACAGTAACAAAACAAATAACTTTTCTCAGTATGTAACGCAGTAATCTAATGAGTTAGTTTAAAAAGTAACGTTACCCAACACTGGCTGTAAAGAATCCATATATTGAAGTCTTTTTAGGAAAATAAAGGTCATCAAGGTCTCTGGATGAAAGAGTAAAAAGGACATCCAGATTGATATCAGTACATGAGTGATGATGCTGGGTGTAATAGTGCCCAGGATATGGGTAACTTGCACATCTGTGAAGGCAGATACAGGTTTTGGAGTAACATATACTTTTATCCAGATTGTGTCTTTTTCAGGGATATCCCTGCTTATTTCAGCAAGACAGTTTCAAGCCACATTCTGCACAAGCTACAACAGCATGGCTTCACAGTAAGGAGTCAAGGTACTTGACTAGCATGCAGTTCCAACTTGTCCGCTGTTAAAACTGTATGGCACATTATGATTGCAAAACACAACAATGGCAACCCCGCACTGGTGGGCAGCTTCAGATCTACAAAGATCAGAAAAAGGGGAAAGATTTCCACTTTTAATACTTAAACAATGAGTGTCTTCAGTCCCCAGATGCTTACAAAGTGTTGCTTAAAGACAAGGGTATAAAACAATGGAGATGCACTAATTGTGAAAATTTGGACCAATACTGATGTTTAAAATGAAAATTACATTAATAAAGGTGCTGATACTGATGTTTCTTTCACATTTCTTCTGATGCAAGACTCCCACTAAGCTTACATTTTCTCTAATGTCTGACCACAAACACAGATCAGATTTTGTCCAACATTTTTCTGTTTCATGTTAAAAAACTTTTCTTTGAATCAGCATTTAGTATCAGCAAATAGCAATGTTATACTAATGTATTGGTGCATCCTTTGTAACACAGCAGTAAACATGCTCTTGCCCCAGCTTTTTTGGTACATGTTGCAGGCATCCAATTCAGAATGAATGTACATTTCCAAAAGACAATGATGTTTATCAGCTTGAATTTTAAATATCTTGCCTTTTTGCCATTTTCAATTAAATATAGGTTGAAAATAACCTGGCACGCCAGATGGGTTTGTCCATCTGGACATCTACCTAGAAAACCACTCACAGACCACGTTTGGGAAAGGGCAGAGCCTTTGAAAAAAAAAAAAAAAAAACTCAGAGGGTGATTAGATGAACATTCTATCTGTCACATCTGTACGGGCCAGTCAGAGCAACAAAAAATGTGACATAGCCGCCAGCAAGCTGCAGCCCTACCCAAGGAGTAAACTCTATTAGAGCTGCATAATGCAAATAATGGTGACTGCTGTTTTTTTAATTTTTTTTAATTGAACATTTTATGTTCTTCTTTTAATGAAGAAATGTCAAGTTCTGATTAAACTGGCGCTTTAGCAGCATCCACGCTAATGTCTTCCGTCATAATTGCACCTGCCTGTTGCTGCTGCTTGCTTACGTCACGACTTTTTAACTGGCCTTAACGGTTCAGACGGGAGCTTTGCAAGATGGATTCACCAGTGAGAAACACGGAAACAGGCGTATCCATCTGCTTTGCAAGGTCGGGTTGAAAAGGATTTAAAAAAAAAACACTATTCTGTTTGTAATCACATTTTACACATTTGTCCCAATGTTTTTTGGAATCAGGCTTTGTTCTCAAAAAACCGACAGTGGACACTCACCCTCCTTTACCAAACCATAGTGAGTTGGAGGTCTCTCCTCGGGCCTGAGAGAAACAAAAGAGGAATATTAAGTTAATCTCTGCAGCCTTGAAAGCATTCATGTGCTTAATGAATGAGACTACATCGCTCGTATAAAAGTATTTGATTATAAAACTGTGTGATTAATCCCATACGTTTTAGAGTATTTGGTCAGATGAAATCCTTGAGCAAATCTGTATAGACATATAATTCATGATCCATCTATAAATTTGAAATTAAACATGTCTTTAGAGAATCTTGAATGGCATGTCCTGCAGTAAAAGAAAATATCAGACTGTTGTGGTGATGAATGATTGCATGAAGGTGCCTGTTTACGGACAGAGAAAAGGTCAACAAGGCAACTGTTGCAAGCATACCCCTTTCTTTCAAGCAACCAATCAGGTTGTACCTACCTGTCAGCATGCTCCAATGACGGCCGAGCAAAGTGCATGCGAGTGTCACTATGGCAATGACATGAAACTGGGAAGAAAACAAAGTGGGTCGGCACAAACAAACAAATAAAGAAAAATTAAAAAGGACAAACGTAAAGAAGCAAAATGTACAAAAACGGAACGGACATTCACCCACATAAACATTAAAGCAAGTGATTAATTCTTTGCACAACTGAATTCAAACATAATGAACAGCAACATAATATGTGAATAAAATATGCAAGTGAAAACTGATCAAGCAAAACTTAATGTGTGCTGTTAAGTCAAATGGTTTTGGTGGTTTGGTGCTTCACCCAAGCCAAAATAAAAGTTTGGTGGTCAAGCCAACAGTGTTTTTACTTTATGAAAAAAAAGGAGCAAATTTTGGGAATGAAAAACCTTGAGCCAGCTTTCTGGTATGAGGACAGCATCATCTAAGCAGGACTCAAGAATGTACTGTATGCACCAGGCCTTTGGGTGTTAATAATGCATGACTCATCCATATTTCAAAAGACTTGGTGGACACGTTTACAGTCTTATAGACTATAAGGGACTGGAATAGACCATAGAGGACTGGAATTTGTAGAGAGACTTACCTCCCGAATCTGATCTAAGACTTTGTTGTAGATCCTCAGCCAGTTTTCTTTGGCTCTGACTGCTGGATCCACTGGCTCTTTGGGCTCCTCGACGACTGGAGGACTAAAAATAAAAATACAGTTTTGAATTTTTTTGTAAAAATATCTTCTGTTTAGTACATTTTTAGAACTCGTGTTGTTTCTCTTCTGGTCTATTTTTGGTTTGTTCATTGATCTAATTCCCTTTTATACTTTTTTCCTACCTCTCAGGAGGCACTTCTACTTCCTCTGCTGGCGTGGGCGGCCTGCTCTCTTCAAAATGCTCCTCTGGCTCCTCTTCCAGGAGTTTCTCCTCTGGCTGATCAGGAGGTGTTATGGCCTCCTTCTCCAGCTCCATTTCCTCCTCTAGCCATTGCTTCTCCTCCAGCTGCAGATCCTGTTCCTCGGGGTTTTCTAACTGTGTGGTGGTAGGTCCATTGGGTTGGGATTGAGGCTGCCCAGAGGATGGGGTCTGCTGGGACTGAGGGCCTGCAGCGGCATTGGGGGGTTGAGTGGCTGAATTAGCCATGGTGGCTGGGTGGGATGGAGGGATAGAGCTGGCTGCTGGAGGCTGCTGCTGCTGCTGAGAAACTGCGGAGGCTGGAGGGTGAGACTGGGCAGGCTGAGCTGCGGGAACAGAGGACAGGAAGGTAGAGGCTAAACCTGTAACTGCAGCCGTTAGAGGTTTTGCCATGGAGAAGAAGGAAGTGGCAGAGGGGGCTGCCTGAGGCGGAGGCTGTGTTTGGGGCTGGGGCTGTTTAGGAGGTTGAGCTGATGGTTGACCAGGAGGGGGCTGTGTTGCTGGGGCCACGCCAGGAGGATTAGCTTGGTTGGATGTTTGGTTCGGAGCTTGAGTAGGCGGCTGCTGTTGGTGTAGAGATGATTGTTTCTCCAGAGGAGGCCTCGAGCCTGGAGCCAAATCCAGAGCAGGGGGTGCTGTTGATGTTGGGGTGGGGGTGAAAGGAGGCTCCAAATCCTCACTGAGTGTCCCATCTAGATTGTACAAATCCTCATCATCATACATCATCTCTTCATCCTCATAGAGGCCTTCTTCTTCACCCTCATACAGTCCTCCATCTTCCTCCTCGTACAGAGCCACCTCCTCTCCTCCATCTTTGCTGTATCCTCCCTCATCGCTGTACTGCCCCTGGGTCTCATCAGGGTCCCAGTCTGGAGAGCCTTTGCTGTAGCTGACCGAAGAGTGGCAGGAATGGTACGAGTCATTCTCATCGTAAGGATCTCTTTCTCCATACTCGCCCCCATAGTCCTCCTCACTCAGCTGACTGCTGCACCGACTCAGCTCTGCAGACGAGGCGTAGCTCCCTGATGGGCTGATGGGAAAAAACAGGAAAAGAACAGAGATTAATGAAGTGAGCTCTGGGACCCAAAGGTGGGTCTAAAATACTTTTCAAACATGTTTTTTTTGTTCATTCATATTTTTTTCCATTTAGGGTCACATTTTTTGTCAAACATATTTGGTTATGATTGAATAATTTCAGAAACCTGGGTCACAAATGGTCAACAAGGTAGTGGTGGTGGGTCCTGGGCCGGTTGAGAAGCACTGCCCTAGAGACTCTAAGGCATGAGGAAGATGAAGGACATCAAACTCAACAATACAGACGAGCTGAAGGCTGCTTTCAAAGCAACCTGGGCTTCATAACACTCCAGCAGTGTTACAGACTTACTGGCTCCATGTAAAAATGCATGATTCAGTGATTTGTAGAAAAGGAGCTCCAATCAGGTACTAAGTCCATAAATTATTATAATTTTTCAAAAGGTCAAAATTTCTGTATTATAAATCCTTTTTTGATTGTTTTTTTGTGATATTCTAATATTTCAGGTATTTGATTTTTCATTTTTGAGAGCTGTAAACTGTAATCATCAGGATTAAAACAAAAACTCTTGAAATGTCTCATTTAGTGCATGATGAATCTAGAATTTAAGGAAGTTTCACTTTTATAATTTAATTGCGGAAGAAATAACTTTTTTATATTCTAATTTATTGAGATGCACTCGTGTGTACACACATGTTTACATTATTACAATCCCTTTATGACCAGTTTTCTCAAAAGCTGCTACAAAGCTCTTTACAAGAGCACTTTACAACCTGTGCACAGTGTTCTTTTCATTGGGAAGCCCTACTAAAACCCTTTTCTACATGTCTTAGGGTGGCCAGGAACAATGCTGATGGCTAATCGATGAAAAGCACCAGGGATATAAGAGTACCAGACAAGCAGCAAGAAATAGAGCAGAACAGAAAGGTGAGGGGCCTCCAAAAAGCTGACAAAAGAAAAAGCACAAGCATCCAGAAATGCTGCAAACAGGGAAAAGTATTTATACTCCTTGATGAATGGGGCTATTAAAAACTGAAAAAGAGGCACAGCGAGGAAAGAGGATGGATGAAGTGAGAGGAAGATAGTGAAGACAGGAGGGAAGGGAGCGGTGAGAGGTGAGACAAATAGAAGAGAGCAGGGATGGAGAGAGTTTACAGAGCTGAGAGGAAGAGATGAAGAAGAATGGGCAGGCATGTGGGGAGGGGGGTCTTGTCCAATACACTCACAAAAGCAGCTAATCTTATGTGTAGTATTGACCATTAGATTGCCAGCTGAATAATTCATAAAGCAGGCGGTAAAAGGATGCATAGTTTCATTCCCCGTCTGTGAGAGATATGTCAATAAGAGCTGAGAAATGTAGCTGCATTGTAAACAACTGTGAACGAGAAGTAGTGTTTTATCTGTGTGACCCAGTGAAGGGCACGCTGCATGACAGAATTTCATTGACTGCTCTCATTTACTAATAGGTCATTTTCCACTCAAGCTACTTTCCGAAATACAACAGTAGGAGGAGCACATGTGTAAGATAATACAATTACAGATGGCTGAATTCTATTGGACTGCTTTGGTTTCAGGTTCCTGGTTTTGTTCTCTGTCATACCTCCACACTTTATTGGATATTTACATAAAACAGAGACAATGTGAACTTGATCCATGCCTTTTTTATACTTTGGCAAGATAAGTATACACCTCAAAAACGAACACAGAATGGTGAAGGTAAATCTTTAAGTTGGGTCCTTTGGATGTACCATGGAATAAAGAAAATTATGAAAAAGGAGAAAAACAGAACAAATATGTTGTGCACCCCCTTTTTTATGTTATCATTCTTGTAAATTATATATTTTCATATTTTTATTATCAGTTTCTCTTAATTCTTATTATTTTAATGTGTAATTCTAGTGGAAAATCAGGTCACTGTGTGTCTACGTCTTTGCTTAAAAGAAAATAAAAACAGTTAAAAACAAAAGAAGGGTGCAGGTTGCGCCCAGTGTACATGGACAGCCTGGAACACATGGCATGATGCTTTGAATTTATATTACACAAAACTTTTTTCTGGTAATTTTGGGTTTTTGCACCTGATATTGATCATATATTGCAAAAGAATAAAACTAAGCAAAAAAAAAACATACTTAAAAGAAATTAAACTAAGGTGTGTTAAACTAATGTGTTTTAAACTAATCATAACTGAACTGAAATTTGAAAAAATACGTAAAAACAATACATTTCTTAAATGAGAATTCATCTGGAGTCTGAAAAAAGCAGATTTAAATTCTTCTTGCACACTATCATTTTGTCACAGAACAATTAATTAATAAACAAAAAATAGTGATGAAAATAATCTAATGTTCAGTCCTCATGACCCTGTAGCAGACACAAACCTGACAGTCCTCTGATGGTGGTAGTCGAGGTCCTGTCCATTGCCAGAGCGTGGGTAAGAATAACTTCTGGAGCTGCGGTGCTGGTGGCTGATGGGATACTGGTGGACAGAGGCGTTAGGCTGGGATGTGCTGTAGTAGGGAGGAGGGATGCTGTTACTGGTTTCGCTTCTGTAGTCGCTGTCTCTGTCATCCACTGCACTGTCAGGATCTTCATCTGCACAGAGTCAAGACACAGAGTTCATTTTTAGGTGGAGGAAGAAAGGAAAAACTAGAAGGGTTTTTATTTAAAAGAGGGGAAAAAGAGAGTGAAAGTGATCATCCCTACTGGAAACTGGTCATGTTGTACAGAGAAAAAAGGCTTTGATCAGCACTGAATCAATGTTTTAGTACCAGGATAATTACAGATTATATAGATGAGATCATAGCATTCAACTCCTGAACCCAATCAGACCCCTATAGGTCATTCAGAGTGCATCCATACGTGAAGCACATTATCATTATCACCAGCAGCATACTCCTCTCTCTTATCATCAGTACTGAACATAAATCTGATCCTGCTCACTAAAGGAGATGCTTTATTTTCAGTGGTGTCCATAGATCAGCGATTAACATCCCAGCAAGAAGTGAAGACTTTTACACTGCTGGATCAGTAAAAAGAGAACTCAGCATGTATTAATCATTAATCGCCATCCATCATCGTCTCTCGCACTGATGAGGGCAGCCGCTGCAACCGCTTACCCCTCCATCTTCATCTGTCTGGGCGTGTAAACACTAATTAAAGGCATCAAACTTTGTTTCTCTCTTCAACCATGTCCCCACAACTCTCTCTCCTTCTCTCCCCCTCTTTCTCTCACTTCATTGGCTCAACATCTATCTCAACCCCCCCTCGCTCTCTCCCTTTTCTTTCTGAGTGAACAGAGATGAGATGAATTGCTGCAGTTGTGTGGGTGAGTCTGACAGACACTTATATAAGACCATCTGCTAATCACAGCAGGAGGGCAGGGAGGACCAAAGGAGAGAAAGTGAAAAAGATAAAGAGATAGTGTGAGAACGAGAGAGGGAAAGGTTGTTTTTTTTTTTTCTATTTTCTTATTTGTTTCAATCTATATGTTATGCATTGTATTTATCTATAAATATTTCCAGTGCAGTCTACAATCTGGATGTGTTATTTTACATAATGCTTTTTTGCTGCTCTGCTGTTACCAGCAAAAATGTAATAAAAACAGTCAATAAAAATTCATAAAAGACAAAAACTGTCTGACTAACTATTGAGAAACCATAGTTTTGTAAAGCTCCTTTAAGGAACTTCTGGTTTGTGTCCTTTTTGGCACCTCCTGTGGACAAAGTGGTGTGACTTATCCTTGTTGACCTTCTCCTGTACATGTGAATCCAAAAGTGTTTAGTACCACTTAACAAGAATATCTAAAACCGTATCTGACACCTACCCCCCTGCAGTGATTTCTGGCATTTAAACTTACTAAGTGGAAAAAGTCTACCTTTGTGATGACTGTCTTGTTTGCTTATTTACTCATAAAGAGACATCAATATTATTTTCAGTTGGTTTAGCAACCAGTAAAAAAATTCCAAACAGTAGCTTTAAGGTAATGTCTATGAACTGGCCCTTTAAATCTTTGACGTTCAGCTTTAACGGTGTGTGAAGGACAAATCAGGACTCGTAGCTGAATTTATAAGCAGTGCAGAATAACAGGAAAGAAGAAAGTCTTCAGAACTACACTGTTCATGCAATATGCATGTAAACATTCTCATTTTTGAGCTGAGAGTCAGTACTTTGCCTTCAAACTTAATGTGATAGAACTACAGAAAAAAATAAAACCATCCACATGCTTCTGTTCATAGAGTACCATATCAACACTCACTTTGTTGATCGCCCCAAAGACTCCAGTTACCTGTAATAAAGCAGAGATGTGTGTCAGTATTGAATATTAATTACCCAGATGTTCCAACATTAAAAGTATGTGTGCCTTTGGTGCTTTAGAGCTCCTACATGGAGCTTGTAAATGAGAGGAGAGCACAGATGCAGAGTCTCCAGGTCCTTCCAGCTGCCTCAGACAGCTGGCTCAGCAGGCCTGGCAGACTGGACCAATAGTCGAAGAGCATCAGCATCCTGGAGGAGCTCAACCTCCGGACATGTGATACCTCTATCGATCCTTTACAGCACACCCATCCAGACCCCTCTTCCCCTCTAACGCACAACAATCCATGTGTGGTTACACACATTACGCACATGCTGAGCTACAGCAATCTAATTACATTTCAACAGCAGGCATAATTCTCTTGTTCAGCACAAATAACTTTCTTGTACAAGCAGTGCTCGGCCACTTACAGCACTGGGTTCCTGGTGCACGGAGAGGGCGCTCCTGTTCCTCCTGATATGAATACTGGAATCAAACAAACTTATGTTACACCTACAGTTCTTAAAGCAGTCAGTGGACAAAGTTGTTGACATGTTCAACATACTAATTCCTGCAATTAATCATGTAGGCATGTTCTTAATATATCAGAAGGTGACGGGGTATAAATCAAATATGTGGATAACTTACGTCTTGGTCCCTCATGGCGTTAAGCTGCTCCAGTTTTTTGGCCCAGTACCGTGCCTCATCCTCAGGGATATCTGGAAAAAAGATGGGGAAACTCAGGAAAAAAATACCAGCCTAAAAAGAGCATCTTCTATGTAGTTTTGCTCCCAAAGTTCTCCCAAAGAACAACTAATTAAGCTAATAAAAAATATTATTTAATATTTGATCCAGATCTATTTATAACATCATGCACAGACTTGCAGTTACATTTAACCCACTAAAACACATCAATGTTTTTCACAGCCTTACAGCCCCAAAGCTAAAAACCCTATAAATAGGTCAGCTCCACAAACAGAGGAGTCAGGTGAATATTGACTAGAGAAAGGGGAAACAGTATGAAAATGACACCTAATCAATGCTAAGAAGAAGCCTGATCACTGAGTAGGAAAGGACGCACACATTCACCCTGACACACACACAGCCTGGAGTACATATCACAGAAAAATAGGTCAGGTTAATCGATCAGTCACAAGGATTATTGGTGCTCATATATCACTGTTTGCTGTGAAAATACACAGACAGACATAATTTATTTAAGTCATCCTCTCCTTCCCTCAAGGGTTGATGATTTCCTACATTTCATTTTTTTTAATCTGTCCCCACTTTTGACAGTTTCTGATTTCGCTGTGATTATTGATTTCTCACCAAGAGGCAGTTCGAAGCGCGTGTCAAGCAGCACCAAGTGGAGTGTGGGGTCTTTGGTGCCACAGATCTCACTATTAGTCATGATGACCTGAGAGTCCAGAGTGAGCCACTCTCCTGGACCTTCCTGTGTTCAGAGGGAAAAAGGCATTTAATGCATAAACAACCACAAAATGAGAACAAGACAAACCCTGTGAGTGAGTCCCTTTACTCTGACTGAGTACAGACTGTTCTGCCACAGCATGTCTCAAGTGGCTGTGGTGGTTTGTGGCACACCTCATTAGACTGCCGGATGCTCCGGAGGGGGATCCACACAGTGCCGACCATGGTGTCCCAGATTAACCCTTTGTTCCACACTTCTACTGTCAGACCAAGGTCCAGGCGGTTAATTTCACTGTATACAGAAAAAAAGAAAGAGAAACAGGGAGATGAATTCAGTGACTTAAAACCTGAAAAAAATATTCAAACACTGCTGAAGGAATTTATCAACTACTGTTCATAGGTACAGTGCTTAACAAATTTATAAGGCCACCTGTCATATTTGTCTCAAAGATCATCCAGCATCATGAAGTGCTTTAATGCGGACTCTTTCATTTTCAGAGAGCTCTAAACGTTTTACCATTTTTAACAGGAATGAGGGATTTCAAACTGAATTCACCCAAATTTGTGCCCATTTACTGGGCTTCTCTGAGAAGTCAGAAATTAATCAAGCATAACATTCAACCAATAAAACTCATTTTTCTGTTCAGGAATGCAAGTAAATAACTATAATGTGACATATTAATCAAGAAATATTAATGTGCTTTACTATTTTTTCAGTTTTTTTTTTGGTAAATCAGTAAATTTGAAAATTCATGGATAACAATAATAATTATATTTTAGCATTAAAAATATCATTTGGGTTAAAGAGCTTCTACATATTGGTGTATTAACCATTGCAGAAACCTAAAAAATGATTTTGGTAATTGCTTATGCTGTTAATTTAGGGCAGCTGTAGCATAAACCTTACTTGGGTTAGGGTTAGGGTGGTCTAATAAATTTGTTAAGCACTGTACATTTTCAAGTTAAGCATATGCTAAATGATATGCACCTATATGAAGCCTTTTATCAGAACAAATACTGCAAAATGCTCACTGTGACTAAGAAATGGGATCAACATGTACACTATTTTTCCCCAATACTTTTCTTTAGGATGTTTTCTATTATATTGAAACACAAAAGAAGAACAGCAACTTAATCCCTGACAGTGACAGTGGAACCTGCTTAAAAGTCACAAGTCTGCTCTAGTTAGAGGTGATGTTTCAATGTAATCCATAAATGGCTCCCAGACCTTTATAAATGAATCATGCCTGTTACTAAGAGCATATGTAATTTTTTCTAATGGCATACAGTTTTCAAAACTCCATTTTGATAGAGAGAGTGGTGACTGATTTCTAGGTCAATGCAATACGTTTCCTAGAGACAGCTAAAGCTATGTCAATTAGTTTTTTTTTTTTTTTTTTTTACTTTTATTTATATTCACACTATTTCCAAGAGGACAAATCTGTGGGTCAAGTGGAATTGGCGTGTCCATTATTTTAGACAGAGCTTCACATAAATTAAACCAGAAAGCTGTAATTTTAGTGCATTGCCATGTACAGTGTAGCATTGTTCCTTCTTTAACACCACATTTAAAGCAGAGGTCTGATATTTTAAAATTATATTAGTGTAGTTTGTAAGGGGTAAGGTAAAGCTTATGAAGAAAATAGTAATTGATCAGTCTGAATCTAGCAACATGTAAACTATTAAGCTGACTTTATGGGTTCCAGTAATCCCAGCACTGTCTGCAGCATATACTGTAGACTGTGCTTTGCTCAGGATTTTGTAAATAATAAGTTGTACCGGTACTTAGAAATTAAGTTATATGTTAAGGACAGCAGCCTTGCATTAGAGATGTGAAAAGTAGGGATAGTACAGAAATAATTAGGCCGATACCAATGCTATACCATTTTTTTCAATACTTCTTTTGGTGTAACACTCCAAGTTTGTCAACATTTTCTCTATTTGACCATGAAAACAGATCGGATTTTGTCCAACAGGCCACTTTTCTGCCCTGTAAAAAACAACAATAACAAAAAAAAACAACTCCTTTTTGATTTAGTAGCTAAATAAACCAGATGCATAAAATTGATTGGACACAACTAATAAACACTGATAATTGATATACTGATATCTTTTCATGCCACATAATTTGGCCAGTGGTCAATGTTTGTTAGCAGCACCGGTGTTGGTGTTAAACAGCTAAATATGAGCATCTCAGATTGACATATTATAAAAAGCATTCACCCCTGTCGATGTTTTACTCTTTTATTGATTTTATAGATCAATCATGATCAATATCATTTGGCTTTTTTGACAAAAAACACTCTTTAATGTCAAAGTGAAAACAGATTTCTACAAAGAAATGTAAAAAAAAATGTAATGTAAAATAAGTGATTGCATAAATATTCACCCCCTTTAAAGTGAGTGACCTAATTCAACAGAGGTCCAGCCAATTGGTGCTAATAAATCACAATTAGTTAAATAGGGATCACCTGAGTGTAGTGACTGTATCTCAAGTAATTGTAGTATAAAGACACCTGTGTCTTGAAGTTCCAGTCATAGATTAATCAGTATTCATGGCTACCATTACACCATGTAGACAAAAGAACACTCTAACAAAGGTTATCGAAAAGCATAAGTCAGATATGATGAAATAAGATAAGAAAATCCTTTATCCAACAATGGAGAAATTTACAGTGTTTCAGCTGCAAAGAGGATAGCAGCACAACAGGGGATGGATACTAAAAATTTTCAAACATCCCAGGAGTTAAGTTGAATCCGTTATCAAGAAATTGAAGGAATATGGCACATGTGTAAATCTGCCTACATTAGGCCATCCTCACAAGCTGAGTGACCATGCAAGAAGGAGACTAGTGCGAGAGGCCACCAAGACATGACTACTCTGAAGGAGTTACAAGCTTTGGCAGCTGAGATGGGAGAGACCCTGCATACAACAACTGTGTTTGTGGAAGAGTGGCAAAGAGAGAGCCATTGTTGAAGAAAACTCATTAAATCTTGACTAGAGTTCCCCAAAAGGCATGTGGGAGACTCCATGGTCGAGTGGACAGAAAATACTGCATATCACCACAAACACGCCATCCTCACTGTGAAGCACAGTAGTGGCAACATCATGCTCCTTGGCCCTGGAGAGCTTGTAAAGGTAGATGGTAAAATAAATGTGGCAAAATATAGGACAATCCTATTCAGAGAAGATTTAAAATCCAGCAAGACAATGACCTGAAGCATACAGCAACACGAAAGCTACAGAATGGTTTAAAGACACTGAGGTAAATGTTCTGTAGTTGCTGAGTCAAAGTCCAGACCTCAATCCAATAGAGAATCAGTGGTTGGATATGAAAAGGGCTGTTCATGCCTGATCCCCATGCAACCTGACAGAGCTTGAGCGGTTTTGCAAAGAAGAATGATGTAAAATTGCAGTGTCTATATGTGCAAGCCAGATAGTGACCTATCCGCACAGACTCAGTGCTGTGATTTCAACTACAGGTGCATCTACTAAATACTGACTTGATGGGAGTGAATATCTATGCAGTCAATTATTTTACATTACACATTATTTTTATCAAATTAATATTGCTTTGTAGAAATCTGTTTTCATTTTGACATAAAAGAGTGTTTTTGTGTGTGTCAAAAAGCCAAATCATGGGGCGTGCCGATAGTCGAGTGGTTAGGGCGCGCCCCATGCACGCAGGCGGCCCGGGCTCGAATCCGGCCTGTGGCACCATTTCGTGCATGTCTCTCCCCGCTCTCTTCCCCGTTTCCGAATCTATCCACTGTCCTCCTATCTCTAATAAAGGCATGAAAAAGCCCAAAAATAAATCTTTAAAAAAAAGCCAAATTATATTGACCATGATTGGTTTGTAAAATCAATTAAAGGGTAAAACATCCAAAAGGATGGATACTTTTTACAGGCACTAAATCTGTTTCACAAACCACATGTAGCAGGACTGTTAAATGTCAAAGCAACAATTGAGTTTTCCTGCTCAAAAGTGGCATCAAAGTTGAATTAAAGAAATACTTGTGTCATTCAGGATTCACTTTACATTACTGTCAGCCCCCAGAGAAACATACAATATAAAATACTTTTAGTTTTCAAAGATAAAACCAGTTATAAATGAACTTCTCTTACATTGGGCAACTTTACCAGATTGAGTTGGCTTACTAAAAGTTTCAAAATGGGAGCCTTTTGACTCCCTGCTCTGTTTGTACCAGTGGACTACAATTATAATATGTGTCTACTTCTGCCTGTCACAGCAGTAAAATGACACTTAAACATAGTTGCATCAGTACAAAAAAATTAACAATGCTAGATGTAACCTTTTAAAGGCTTTCATTGTTTAACAAAATAAAAAACACTTGAGTTGCTTTTACTACAGTAGGGGTAAGAATGAAAGATTTTTTGTATTGCTTAATCTGTTGAAGCAAAGCGTCTGAGTGCTTCTTCATTTAAAGATGAATGCTAAACCCACAGTGACACTCCAACGTGCACAAGATGCTCAGTAATTACTAGTAGGCTTCACTGTGACAAATATAAAAAACATCTCTGTGGGAGCAAGCCTGAGAGAATCTCACATAAAACATTTACAAGACAGCAGGGAGCAGGACAGAGAGGAAAGACAGAGTGGGAGTGAGGGAGGGATAAGAGGAAGGAGGAGAAGAGTGTGATGAAGGCAGTGGAGGAGGTGATTGTATCGCATGCCTGGAGGGACAAAGTGGGAACTTTAATTTAAAAAATAGGGGGACTGGATTTCCCATCTCAGTGGTGACTCCTTTTAGGAAACATGATGTTTGATTCATGACCAAGGGGACGCAGTCGTTTTAAGGCTGTTTGAAGGAGGGGATGAGGATTTCTCTGCAGCCCAAACATTACATAACAGGGCTTCACTGATGCAACCCCGGTACAATGCTCAACGCCTCCAAACATCATACAGATGCAGAGGACTCCGCAGTCAGCCCGCCTGCTGCATCCCACATGCTAAATGAATCTCAGCATTCATCACCCATATGCTGGCACACTGGATCTCACTGCATGAGAAATAACCAGTGTTGTACAATGTTCAAATGAATGTTCTATTGAAGTTTCAACTTAAACAAACTCATTTAAAGATGGGAAATGCTGCTTAGTATGCCTAGAGAGCAGAAACAGGAGGAGAGGTGAAGTATGTTGGGAAAAGTGAGGTTGAAATGGAGGGAGGAGAGAGAAGGGAGGGTGGAGCAGATGAAGATCAAGGAGCTGCATTTAGAGGAAGAGACGGAGAAGAGGGCCTGGGAGGGAGCCAAGGTTGAAAAGGAAGATGAGAAGTGCAGGAGTGTCAGGGGAAAGCAGATGAAAAAGAGCAGGAGGCAGTTGTTGGAGGAAGAGGTGCGGATGCAGAAAGGAAGAGCTGCATGAAACAATGCAGGAATAAAGGGCACTTCAGATGGAGGAGTGTAAAAGAAAGGATGGACAAAGGCTAATGGTAAGCAAGACAGGAAACAAACAAAGATGCACTCAAGAAGCTAAAGTGAAGAGTAGAAGAAAGGGGGAAAGTAGAGAAAGAAGCAAGGGAGCTGGAGATACAGAATAGAGAAAAATAGAGAGAGAGTTTCGTGTGAAGATGATGAAGGACTTACAACATGAAGTCTTGCTCCCAGCTGGGCAAGTTGCCCCTGACAGCAATGGTTGTGCTCTTCACATTTTGTACCTTTAGGGTCACGTAAGTGTTGAACTTCTCTGTTAAGGAGAGAGAAATGAAGACAAAAAAGCATTAAAATGAAACACCTCTGCTTAACACATTTAAAATGCAGTCCCAGTGAGATAAAGATGTTACATTCTACAGAATAACTACCTTCAAATCCCTTTATTTCCATTCATGAGTGCAGCATGTAATATGTCTGCAGACTGCTTAAACATTTATGTCAGATAACAGTGAGCCTATCCTCCCTGTGTGATCTACCTCTTTTTATTTCCAGGATTCCAGGTCTTACCTTGGGGTCCATCCAGCTTGGCTTTCTTCACTGTGGGAACACAGAGAGGGACAAAGTCACACATGGGAACGCCATCTGTTTACACTTATAAAAGCCCCTCCTCCTTTTACAAATCAAACAGGCTAAATGCATCCTTATGATATATTAAAACAGTGAGTTTTAATAAACTGTAAATGCCACTTAAAACACCCAGAGATAACTGTATAAACATTATACTGACTAAAATGTATTATATTTTATCCATACTTACACTTAAAGAGAGTTAACAAATCAATGATATTGTAACTATACAGCAGATATTGGCTGAATGCATTCACTCTTTTTTGCATTTTAAATAAGGTCCAAGCATGTTGGTACTGTGTGGTGGTAAATCACAGAAACAAACAAATGCTGGACATGTGGCTACTTTTATCAGTATGGGATACAGAAAGTGAAAGTCGAGCTAGAGTTGTCAAGATAATAGAATTTCAAACTTTGATACCTGGGGGGAAAAAAATCAAATAATATTGATACGGGTGCTAATTTAGCTCAGTTTGTAGCCCATATATAGAGGCTAGAGTCTTTGACACACTGGTTGTAGGATCAATTCCCTGTATGGAGCTGATTGGAGTATGTCTCCCCCACTCTTTCTCCCTATATTTCCTGTCTCTCTTTAGCTGTCCTGTCAAGATAAAGTCAAAAAGCCAAAAGAATATCTTGAATGGATTCTATGGATTAATTCCTCTCCTACAGACCTGTCCTAAAAAACTAGCAATTTTTAAAAGTTTTGATTTTAACATACTATC
Source organism: Cheilinus undulatus (assembly GCF_018320785.1). NCBI lineage: Eukaryota > Metazoa > Chordata > Actinopteri > Labriformes > Labridae > Cheilinus > Cheilinus undulatus. Next base: position 29,507,646 of record NC_054877.1, read on the forward strand.
AATCATTATAATAAACGATTTTGTTGTTCAGAAACACACAGAACCAAAAGGTACCAAAGCAGTGTTAATTTCGCCAACTACAAACAGGGCTAAAATGTTTGTTGATTACATTTTTTTCCATGAGGAAGACAAGACGAGGGGCCAATTCCATTTCTACCCCTTAACCCTTCCCCTTCATCTACCCCTTCCCCTTGCCCTTGAAACAGAACGGCAATGGGTAGAGGTGAAAACCTTCCCATAAGAAATGAGACAACACTTGATTGCTGTTCATCATCAAACATTGCCAATAAACAGCTGTGTCATCAGAGGCGACAATAAAGTTTGACCATCTCGTTCATACCATGGATCTCTGTGTTGATCGTCTCTATTTATTTTTACAGTTAGTAGCCCTTGTTTACATGTGTATAACTTCAATCCTTAGTAGCTAAAGATTGAATATATGAGAAAACACAGCAGTTGTATTTTCTATAAGCAATGCAGAAAATATTTACATTTATGTGCCTCCTTGATAGTCCATTGTGCCATTTCGCAAGTGAATGCAGTGCATGGTGGGAATTTCATCATGCCTCTTGGTTTCAAGTGCGGTCCTGAAAAACCTTTGTTTCAAGGGCTATGTAGCCCTTGGCCCTTAGCCCTAGCCCTCGATTCAAAAGAGAATTGGGATACTCCTTCCCCTGAAATGAACACGCAAAACCAAGGGGAAGGGCTAATATAAGGGCTAATGGGTAGAAATGGGATTAACCCTAAGATTAGCCAGAAAATAGTTCCTTGATATTAAAAATTATAACTAAAAGTAAGTTTAGTTTCTGTCACAGACACTATAAAAAGACTAAAATGTTAGTGCTGGACTGTTGGATGTTCAAAATCCACATTTCTTCACTGTGCATAATCAGTAAAAACACAATCAGAGATTATGTAGAGAGCAGGGGTAGCAAGTAACTTATTAAATGACTGTCACTGAGTACTTTTTTTAGTACATTTTGAAATCAGTACATTTACTTTTACCTAAGTAAGTTTTAATCAGAGTAACTGTACTTTTACTTGAGTACAATACTCCAGTAGTTTTCCTACCTCTGTTGACTTCACAGTAGTACTTAGAGAGAGAATAATTCTACAGCACACCCCAAAACAGCTGTTGTAGCAAAACCTGCAGAGTTGATATCTCAGGGTTAAATTTTTCAGAGTTGATTTTAAAACCCAATTTGTCATTTTAACTCCATTCTGAGTGAAAATCTTTTGTGTTAAGAGTTATTTGACAGTTTTGATCCACTGCGTTAGTTCAACTCTGATCAACTGATCCAAGCTCTGCCCACTGTGATTACAAATCTGGGGGGATGTGTGGGCAGAGTTCCCCATCATGCTCTTTGGCAGTTTTTAGATGTATTTATTTGTATTTAAATGTTTCCTGTTGTACAGTGATCCTTGCTGGGGTTAACCTTACAAAGCAGATGGATACACCCGTTTCCGTGTTTCTAACTGGTAAATCCATCTTGCAAAGCTCCTGTCTGAACTGTTTGAAAGTAGAAAGTGACAGGACCAATCAGCGTCGAGGGGCAGTACTTTCAGGTGCGGCAGGATCGTGACGTATGCAAGCAGCAACAAGAGGCCAGAGCAATTATGGTGGAAGGCATCTGCATGGATGCTGCCAAAGTGCTAGTTTTATCCAAGAGTACCTTGATGCAGACAAGATGGCCGACATACATCCAATCCATACAGGAAGTCTCAACCGGAAGTCCATACGTCTAAGGTTAGGCTTGGGCATTAAAACCCAAGTGGTTAGGTTCAGGGTAAGGCAGTGGGGAAGGTGATATATTTGGGATCCAGCACCAAGGGTTAGCCTTAGGCGCTGGCAGCTGAGCCTAACAAAAAGAAGAAACTTCCGCTTAGGACTTCCAGCATGGATTGGATGTATAGCGATGCCCATGTCGGCCATCTTGACTGCAGTTGGGTCCCTCTCATTTTATCAGATCTTCATGACATTTCTTTGTTAGAAGAAAAAACAAAGAACAGCAGTGAGTTGCTTTACTCCTTCAGTAGGGGCGCAGCTCGGTAGCAGCTTCGTCACGTGTTTTGTTGCTCTGATTAGCCCGTAAAGATGTGACAGAACATTCATCCAATCACCCTCCAAGTTTTTTGTCAAAGGCTCTGCCCTTTTCCAAACGCTGTCTAGAAGAGGTTTACCAGATGGATGTGTGAAACACATCCATCTGGTGTGCTAGGTTATGCTGGGGTTCTTTTGCCCATGTTTCTGGTGGATTATTGCTGTTTTTGATGTGAGACACCTATGCACTATGAGTGAAGCTATCTACTGACTTAGAGTTCTCGCCTGTAACTTTAGGTGTTCCTAAAGGACGCATAGTGCGTATCCTTTATCAGTATGCATTGCTTTGCTATGAGGTGGACTCTCTGCGTTGTTCTTTCCAGAGGAGACCCACCTTGCCACAGAGTTTCAAGAGTTTCTGCAGATGTTGTTGTGTTGTAAAATATGTAAAACTTTCTAAAGTGTAGTTTAACTAGGCTATATGTGGTGAGCTGACTTTACCTGAACAACCTCAGAGATCTATTCTCTTGTTGTTATTGCTAGTAAGTATAGATTATATTTAACTGTACAATTCCTCAGTAGCTTCTCAGTACTTAAAGTAAAATTTATAGTAATTACATTTTGTTACTTTTACTTGAGTAGATTTGTAGATCAGTACTTTTGCTTAAGTAAGTTTAACCAAAGTAATTGTACTTTATTTGAGTAAAATAGTCTTGTACTTTTTCCATCTCATATTGAAAGCCATATGTTAACATTTCTTTAGTATTTTCTATTAATGCCTTCATGATAGTGTTTTACATTTACATTATTTTTACAATTTGATCAAAGAAATAAGTTTAAATAAAATAATTATTTGAACTTAAAGAGATATTTCAGTATTTCTGAAGTTAGGCTGTATATGATACTTGGCAATACTAGAGACTCTAGCCTCCAAAAATCTCAGTCTGTTTTGCCTCCTTTAAGATGACTTGCTGGTTGAACTGGCAGGGGCCCTGAGAAATTTAGGGGTAGGTCTTGCAGGACACAGATGAACATTTTCTACAGATGGAGACTCAGTGGGAAGAAAAAGAGAAAAGAAAAACTTTAAATCTACAGACTAAGACCTAAAATAAACTCTAACACTGACACAAACTTTGACAACCAAAAACTTTCTTTTAATGCAATTTCTTTTTGAGCCATTTCTTCCATCAGTAAACACTTAAACATACCACATCCAAGTCACCTCTGTTATTCTAGCCTTAATGGTACAGGCACAAGGAAAGCATAGCAGGATTTTTTCAGTACAGTTAGAGCTCTCTCTCTCTGCAGCACTTTCGTACCAGCTTTGACGTAACTCACACATACATTTTTAAAGCTCTACTGCCCGCTGCTCTCCACATGCTCCAGCAGATACCCACAGCCCACTGCAGGTGTTTGCACACCATACAGAACACACATGAATGTATTAATAAAGTGCAACCTTAATATATTGCTGTATAAGCCTCCTGACACCTTTATTGTCCTCAGAGAAATATGATGCGACTGCCTATTTCTACTTCTTTCACATTCCTCTCCACAGATCATCAACATTATAGAAACCACAAAAAGAAAAGTTGATGTAAAATTCCCTGAGTCAGCAAGGGACTTTGTTCAGCTGATTTCTCACTACTACGTCATATTTCTTTGATTCAACACACAAAAGAGGCTAAATCTGCAGCTTAAGTGCCCTTCTGTTACATCAGCAGGCAAAGGAGCAAGCACACTGTGACTCACGTTTACCTCTCATAAAACCTATTAATACCTGCTTCCACTCACACCTCAGCAACTGTAACACTGTGTGAAAAAAAACAGTAATGCTCTAACGCAGCATCTCTACTGACGTCCACTTCAGTCCTTAAATAGCTGTAGCTGTGATAAGAAATTGAAATAATTCAATGCTCTGCAGAAGAAACAGAGCTATGTTTTCAACAGGACTTCACAGACTTTAGGCAGACTACATCAGAGCCTGCTTTTTGCTGTGTTTTAGTGCCAACACTAAAAACAGCCCTGGAAATATATCAACACAGGAGGAGGATCAATAAAAAAGGAATTGGATTTTCGACAGTGGAAAGCTGAAGCTTAATAATAGCACACGATCATAAATCTCTCTGACAGGCTGAGTTACAATTCACTAGCCCTGCAAACAATATTTTGTCACAACTGCATGGATCTAAGCAGACAGGCGACACACATACAAATACAGTCCATGTTAGTGCCATAACTCACACGGATTTAGCCTGTGTAGAGCTGTAATGTTAGATCAACCAGCTATAATGCTGGTTATGGGTAAGTAGAAGAAAGGCCGTCTGTAAGGGGGGGATAAAAAGGAAAGCTTTCTGGGGGCCAGCCAAATAGGGGGCCCATGGAGGTCAGGAAAATCATGGCCCATTGCAAAGTTAACCTGTGATAACTGTATTTTATATTGAACCTGAATAAATACCACTTCTATCAGCAACAAACAATGATTTTTATTTATTTATGCTGTAGAACAACATAGCATTTTCAAATTGAAAACCCGTTTTCTCAAAACAGAAGTACCTTTTCAATTTGTAATGTTAACAAAGTGAATGGGGACACTGAACTGGACCTAATGTTAGACTTCATAGCTAAGCCATGGTGTGCACAAATGGCAGGATACCCAGTTATGAACAGAAGGAACTGAAATAACTTTAAGGGAAAAACAACTAGAGGATAGAGACAGAAAATGGCAATCATGGATTAAAAGTGGCAGAAATTGGGAGATAAGTGGTGAAAAGTGGTGAAAGAGTGGCAAAAAAATAAAAACTAGAAATAAGAATGGTGACAAGCAGTTGAAAAGTGGGAAAATGGGTTAAAACTGGCAGACATGGGATAAAAATAGTAAAAATTGGCAGATACAAGTGGTAGATATTAGTGGTAAAAGAGTGGCAAGAATTGGTTAAAAGTGGCCCGAAAAAATAAGAGGCAAAAAGAGGATAAGCACCAAGAATGGTTTAAGAAAGAAAAAAAGTTGCAGGAACGGGTGGTAAAAAAGGAGTTAAAAAAGTGGCAAAAGCTGGCTTAAAGTGGCAAAAATGGGTTTAACACAAGTATTTGGTTTGAAGTAACAGATGGGGTGGTCAATTGATGAAAAGCTGTTAAAAAAGTGGCAAAATGGGTTAATAGAGGCAAAAATGGGCAACTAAGGCAGCGAAAATGGTTAAAAACAGCAAAAAATGTCTAGAAGTTGCAAAAAAAGTGGGTGCAAGTGGTGTAATGTGGTAAAAGAATGGCAAAAATTTGTTAAAATTGCCAAAGAAAAGGGTTTAAAAGAGGCAAAGGGACAAGCACCAAATATAGGTAAGAAAGGAAAAAAGTGGCAGAAAACCGTTTGAAAAAACGGTGAAAAGAGGATAAAAAGTGGCAACAAACTGGCTTAAAGTACCAAAAATGGTTTTGAAGCAGCAAAAAAAGGATACACACCAAATATGGGTTAAGAAAGTAAAAAGTGGCAAGAATGGGTGGTAGAAAGGGTTAAAAGCAGTAAAAAGTAGCATAAATTGGCTAGAAGTGGCAACCATAGATTTAATGTGAAAACAAATGTGGAAGTCTGGGTGGAAACAGTGATGAAAAGGTGTTAAAAAAGTAGCATGAAAAATTAGAAAATCAGAACCCAACAATAGCTTGACACACTTTTCAGCTCCAAAATGAATTGTTAGCCAGGACACTAGCACCATTGCTACTGATCCAACACACATGCATCCATCAATAAATCACAACTGGGGAGGGACCATTCACTGGGTTTTTCAGGGGCCCAGCCAATTCTGTGGGCAGGCCTGAGGAGAAGCCTTGGTTGAGAAAACAAGGTCAAGACAATAATACAATCTATCAGTGGCTTATTTTATAGGACATAACAAAATCAAAGGGGCTTTTCCGTTCTTTAATCTGGGATGCACAGTCTGCAAAGGCCAACAGTAAATTCTCTTTTTTTGGCAGACTTCTGACACAGCAGACTCTGACTTATGGGAATTAAGCTGATTGCCAAGAAAACAGAAACTCAACAGGGGAATCAAGCAAACCCTTTGGCTTGAACTGTCAGGGAATGTAAAAGAGGCAACGGAAGAGAGGAGTTCAGCCGTCAAGTGACAAAACTGTCGGGTGACACAATTCAGACAGGCAGTGTCTTAGTTCTGAAAGATCACATGCAGTTCCGCAGTAAAGTCCTTGCAAATGCTGACAGAGACATTACACTCCGCAATCAAGACATTGAAAAAGTGATCTTGGAAGTATGAGGAGTATCTGCAGGGAAAAGAAGCCAAGATTTTTAGCTGTATCTGTGTCTGGATTCTGCTTTGTCTGCAGATGCTTCCAAAGAAATGCTGCCTATTCAAGAGGCACAAAGTACTGTGGAGGTCAGAAATAGCTCCAGTCAGGTAAGCATGAATGATGTAACAGGAACAGAAAGAGGGTTCTCAGCCAAGCCTTGTAGTCTACGACACTGACAGCCGCAGCCAGTGTTTATGAATGAATAACGCTCTGGGTCTTAATGACACTGGGGACTGACTCAGTGCAGGGACAGTCAGGTGGTGGACATGACGGGAACTGATGAGGTGGGGCAGCATCCATAATGGGCCTATGTATGAAAGGTGACTTTGAAACGCCATTATCTTTCCTTTTATACCCACATTATTCCACCTATGACGAACATGTATGACTTGGGCAAACCTTGATAAATAACTGAATAGAGTTATACTGATTGATTAAAGCTCCTGTAAGGAACATTTGGGTCAATTTTTAAACAAAAAATCTCATCCATCATTGTTCACAATGTCCAAAATACACTCACAATTAATCTTTTGCATGGACAATGTTTAAAAATCAGCATTCTGTTAAGCTCCTCCTGCACCTTTCCCTGTAGAGGTGGGTTTAGGTAAAATACTATAAAAAAGAACCAGTCTTCTTCTAGAAGGTCTAGTTTGTGCCTCATAAAGATGCATTAGTGTATATTAGTCTGTTTCATAACCAGCTTAAACCACCACATTGAGTCTTTTAGGTAGGATCTGCTCTGAGGTATTCTTTGTCCTATTTGATCAAAAGCTCAATATTTTACGGGTTTTGGACCTTACAAGCAAGCTTGAGCAAATCGTAGTCAGACAGCAAAAATTAATTGGTATGATCCCTGAATAATCTGCCAGCTGTTTCCTCCTGAGTTTTGTGTTGAAAAAATACCAAAAACTGTTAAAAACACTCATAACACTATCTCAAAGAAGGATGCATGTGTAAATGTGTTGTCTTGACTGGGAAATACTCCCAAACTCAATGATAGTCATTATACTCTCATAAAAAGTAGGCAGCAAAAATCCCCAAATGGCATTTATACTTGAAAAATTACTCATCAGTTTTCAAATGTGTTATTTTCTTTGCATGAACTCATTCTTCAATTGACCTTTTATTCCAGTTTGAATTGGGATGTTCTACTTCACCATTTTATGCAGCTTATAAACCAACAGTGATCAATAAATTGAGCAGTTAAGACAATCTGCAGCTGTATTATTCCTATAGAGTCAAGTGACTCAAGTGAGTCAAGTGTGGCAAATGGTTAATTCAAACCTTGCAGGGATGTCAATTCAACCTCTATCTTTCCATCAATAGCCAAGACACGTAAGCTGGAGGACCACATAATGCGTTTTAAAGGGATCCCCTCTCCTATCTGCGTCTTGAATGTGACGCTGGAAGTGGTGTGACTGTGCGAACAATCACACCAGATGCTTATTCATCGCATTAAGAGGCAACAGTGTCAGCAGCATCAGGTGCTTTCTGGGATTCTGGGAGGAGAGGAGGAGGTGACGCATCGCTTCAGGGAAAACGCCGAGGAGTGACGAGCTGCACCTCGAGCTGAATACGAGTATTCCCTCACGACCACAGCAACGCGGCAAAGCGGTGCGGTGCGGTGCGGCAGCGTAAGCGGCAGGGGCTTTTCCTCGTCGTCCTCCCCCTCCTCTGACTGCCCACGCATGAATGAACACATTGGATGACACACAGAAATCGCAACAGCTCTCACCAAGGGTGGAAACATTGGATCTCCTTCTCCATGTAGACATTTATAGAAACTCGGAAAGCCCTAAGCATGTTTGCTAGTGTTAAAAGTCACGACTGGGCTAGCTTAAAACAATCTTGCATCCCTTTTTTAAGCTGTCACAACTCATTTGTCGTTTTATGAAGCTAACAATCAATGCCACAAACATGTCATTAAGCAACAGTCCCATAAAAGTATTTTTAACTGTAAAGGTGTTCTGTTTCCTCTCAGACAAGCGGAGCAGTAGCTGTGTGATTTTATGACTGCTCAGCACAAACGGTCCGCTGCTCGGGATACACATCCACTTTTCTACAGGGCTGATAGCCCGCAGGCTCTGTCACACAACTGGTGCAGTTTACACGTGATCAGGTGATACTTTAATAACAGCAAACATTTAGGCTTTAAATGCCCCTTCATTCTCCTCCCTTACCTCCTACACACAGCAGGGACATCTCTGATAGCGGCGTGAGCGTCCCTGGCTGTCCTCTAGTGAGTGCTCCGTGATTTGTTTGGTCAGTCCGTTGGTCTCTTGGTTACAAAAAAAAAAACTGGAGTCAAACCGTTACCCCAAATGTCCCCGGAAATACAACATATTGTCAGCGCTCGTGTGTTTTCTTAGAGGAGCTGTTGCTCTTCAGGCAGGACACACAGGAGTGAATTCCTCGCCCCCCTCTCTCCGTCCTCCTCTGCATTGCCTCAGCTCTCCTCCGCCGCTGCTCCTCCTGCGCGCACAGCCATCTTGTTTCAGCAGCAGCGCCCACCGCGCGAGGACAGTTCCCCCGCGCCGCCCTGACGTCAGAGCTGATGAGTAGCAGGCAGAGAGAGAGAGAGAGAGAGAGAGAGAGAGAGAGAGAGGAGGGCTGAGGATGGGATGGAACTGTATTAAAACCATCCTACCCTGTGTAACGCGCTCAGTGAAAGCGGCGAGGGATTTCATTCATTGTTTTCAAAGTTGCACAGCATTTTTTCTATTCCTTATAGTGACACTGATTGGCCAACGTTGTGCAAAGTACACTGTGTAACGTGTAAATTATGACTTAGTGTGTTAGCAAAGTGATGACTTTGCAAGATATAAAAAGCCTTCAAAACACAGAAAGAGAATATGCTTGTGTATTTATATCTGTTGGTTTATGTCCTACACTTTTAAATTTACATTCAGTCCTTATCACAGCTAAACAATCAAATATGGGATGGCATCTTCGTTTTAATTTTCATATAAAAAAGTGTTTCAAAATTGAATACAATCAAGTTCTACTTTACAGCTCAACAAAAGCTGACACATCTTATAAATAATCTGATGTAGCTTTTGAAATGATATTAAATCTTTATTTCTACATATTTTTAAAAGGCAACTATGGGGTGGAAGAACATATTTTGGTTTCAAGGTCATGGAATCCAAATCCTTAAAGTTTCTTACCATAAATATTGTTGAGTAGCTATCATTTTCACAAGACTTTGCTTGTGCTCTTGTATAGCCCTACACTTAAGAATGCAAAAATGTGATGAAGGAATACAGAGTTCACTTTAAGCCTTAAGGTAATATAATGTAATTCAAACACCAGATCCAGTCTATGTGACCCAGTTAGGGGTTTTCTCAAAAGTGACCTCCTCAAACATATCATTGCAGCGCTGGACTGAGAAGAACATTTGACCTTGTTTTTTGTGTGTGTGTGTGTGTGCAAATGGTCCTCTACCTCTGTTCAAACATAACACAACTACACTGTTCCCTCATCCCCTTTAACAGGTCTATCAGACTATTCCCCCAAACTCTCTCAAAGCTTCCAATTTTTCATTAAAAGGGGCAACTGGACTTGCTAGAGGTTCTTGAAGATGTTTCGCCTCTCTTCCAAAAGGCCTCTTCAGTTCTAATGTTGACTGGGGCCAAAGTTGGAAATTTAAGCCCTTGTTGGTCATCCAGCTGTAGAAGAGGCGGGTGGTCACCCAAAGCTGTTAAGTAAATACAACAGACCAGAGTTTACCAAAGTGTGGCCCGAGGCCCATTGGTGGGCCACAGAGGTACTATAAGTGGGCCGCAGAGGATATGCACTGTAACTAAAAATTGTTTTAGATATAATAATAAATAAATTATGTTTTATAGCAATAAACAGTAAATAACTTGATTAAATGTTACTTTTTAAAAAAATTTTAAGTAACAAAGCACAGACAGATGTTTTAACTCATGTCACCTCAATAACATTTATACATATGTACATATTTTGAAATGGTGTGTACAATTGGTATCACAATTAAACTGGAGTTGGATTAACTGATGACACTCCATTACAGATTCTACTATGCTGCTCACCTCCTGACTTTAAGAATTTATTAGTGTCTTTGGAAACATTAATACCACATAGGAAGAGTTTCCCAAGCCATAAAGTCAATTTACAGAGATAAATATCAGAAAATAACATTTGAGTGACTTTGCTATGGTTAATTTAATGGTAGTGGCATATCATTTGTCGATTGAAGATAAAATCCTCCGAGCCCTAAAGAGCAGTGGCGCACTGGGAAAATGCCCTGTTTGCCAAATAACCTATCCAGCCATGTATCACAGTAATATGAAGAATGAAAACAAAAGGGCATGATTTTATCATTTAAGTGCAAAGCCAACTATGTCCCGACCTATATAACGCCAATACTGCAAAGACAGTGTCATTAATATGGTTCTAAAGGTTTTCTGTCCCTCATAAATTTGGTATATCATTTTTAAAATGCAGAAGCGTAATTATCTTTTACTTGTCTGATCCTGTTTCTTTGTCTTTCGAACTTACAGCCTCATGTTAAGTTTGTTTTCTCTGTACACTGACCTGCTCACTGGAAAATTATGGCACTGTTTTGACAACTTCAATACATCTGGCCAGTTATTGACAGAAACTAAAATACTATTCATTATATTTTCTTAAATGCTGCAGACTGAGAAGTATACGTATTTCATTGCTCACTCTTTATTCAGTGATAGTTTATACTATCACTCCATTATGATTTGCATATTCTTACTCTTTACTAAATGACCTTTTATACATTTCTATTATCAGTGCAGTTACTTTTGCTCTACTTTTGAAGGACTTGCCTGACTCATTAAGCCCTTTTTATTTTAGTGACCATATTGTAAGTCAACTAGGTAAACTTTACTTTTTTGCAATTATTTTTGGTAAATGTATTAGCATGGTACCATTCCAGCAGTTTCATGTTTGCTGTACTTCTCCAAAATGTCTCTTTCCAGTGGTTAGCTTGTCATCAGGTCGCCCTGGTTCCCTAACACTTGTTGACCTGGGTGATGACTGAGCTTATATCCATGGTACAGGCAGGTAGCATCAAGGCTCTATCAGACTCACTAAACATGGCTCCACAAGAACAGGCCTTAAGTACAAGACCAGCAAAGGCCAGGGTCTATCATTTCAGACAGGATCCCAGGTGTCGGCTATGCCCCTTACAGTGCAGCACGTCACAGCAGGGTGTATGATGCAAGCTGGCAAAGCATACATGGAGTGCCATAACCAAGTGACTGGCAAGGTATATGGAAACATCAGTGCTGAGTATGGGCTGGAGGCCCCAAAATGGAACACACCTCCAAAGGGTGTCAAGTATGCCAGAGCTGAGGTCCCATGGGAACTCCAGATCTAAACAGACTAACTGACAGTGGTTAATCAACTGGACATAGTGGTGGTCGATAAGCAGCAGAGGAAGGCAGTGGTGACAGATGTAGCAATCCCAAGTGGCAGCAGCATCAGGAGGAACAGTTTGGGAAATATATATTTTTGTCCTCATTGCTTTGTATTGTTACTGTAAGCTTCTAATTAGCTATTGGATAAAGGGTATTTAGTAACCAACTGATAGAGGCAGGCCCCTCCACAGAAATGGCTGGGCCCCTCACAGTCCAAGTAAATTGCTCCTCCCCAAATGTCATTTAATGATACCAATACATGCACATTGCATCTGTAGTAAGCCCCCTTATTACCATTTGTCTCCTGGGCCTGGATCCATTTAGCTTTGGAGAAGAGGGGAAAAAAATGTTGTATAGTTTTTACATGCCTACCACACTAACCTCACTGTCTTAGTCCACAAGGAAAAGATTACATAAATAAAAGGCTCATATTATTTTCTACGAAGAGGGAACTGACAGTTTGAAATAGACAACAACAAATATAATGTGTATTTCTTGTTGCTTCAGTAAGTATTATGTAAGTAGGCAATTTGATTTCAAATAAAAGTAAAAAAAAAAAAAAAAAACTTCAATTCAGGATGGAGGCCGTCTTCGCTAACCTCCATGGGCCTCAGAAAGCTTGACCCTACTTCCCCTCTTTTGGTTTGCCTTGTGTAGAGATGTTTTGGGCATAGGCACATTGTAGTACCAAAACTGAACGCCAGAGGGTAGCAAAAGGCAGCTATGGCGGTGAGACTACTACAAATACACAAAGCGATGAATTGCGTTGTTTACGCCTACGCTAGGTTCAAGATGGCTGCTGGGGACAACAGCGGCAGGCCTCCATGCCTTAATTTCTCCAGTCCGGGTCCTCTGGGGAACAGTCAGCCCAGCAACAGCGTTTTCTCCATGCCAGCAACCAACGGCGGAGCGGTTGGGGCAGCCGGGGGAGCACAGGGAGCTGCGAGGCGTCCCAACCCGCAGCTGGGGCCTGGTGGGGGAGACAGCAACGGTGTTTCAAACGGAGCTCCGCCGACTGCGCAGAACTCCCTGCAGCAGTCCGCTGCGGCAGGTGTTGCGGCAGCCGGAGCCATGGCCACCCCGGCGTCAAACATGGCAACCACCGCAGCGTCAAATGCGCCCGCGGCGGCTGCACCGACCGCTACTCCGGCCGCCGCGTCTGTACTGGTGTACCGAGAACCGGTGTACAACTGGCAGGCGACAAAGAGTACCGTGAAGGAGAGATTTGCCTTCCTCTTCAACAATGAGGTGCTCAGTGACGTTCATTTTTTAGTGGGCAAAGGAATGGGGGTTCAGAGGATACCTGCACACAGGTAAGAGGATTAACTGCTCGATCACAGAAAACGCTTGCTTGCTGAACCAGGCTTTGTGAAGCGGAAACTCCAAAACCTCTCGTTTGTTGTTGCTGCCTGATGACATTTTCAGGTTTGTCCTGGCTGTGGGGAGCGCTGTGTTTGATGCCATGTTTAACGGCGGGATGGCGACGACCTCCACGGAAATCGAGCTTCCTGATGTGGAACCTGCTGCTTTTCTGGCTCTCCTCAAGTAAGTAATACTGATGGCAGAGAGTGTGACAGTTGCACCGTGATTTGCATGTCTTAAAAGTGAGCCTGCATGTTTCTTTTTCTATTATTTTGATCCAAAATGGAGAAAACGTTGGAGACCTTTAAGTAGTGTATCAAAGTTAATTGTAATGTCTTGTATAATGTGTGAACATCCTGCAGGTTTCTCTACTCTGATGAGGTGCAGATTGGTCCTGAGACAGTGATGACCACACTGTACACTGCTAAGAAGTATGCAGTGCCAGCCCTGGAGGCTCACTGTGTGGAGTTTCTAAAGAAGAATCTGAGAGCAGACAATGCTTTCATGCTGCTCACACAGGTTTGTGTAACAGTACTGTATTTACAAATGTTTAGCCATTCGTTTACGCTCCTTTAGGCTGAGTCTGTATTCTAAAAAACTGAATCTTCAAGTTTTGTTGCCCTCTAAAGTTTGTATGTTTTTGTTAACATGATCCCCAAACAAAAGAGCTGAACATTTCAGCCGACAGATTGAGTTTAATAAAGACAATTTGAGTTTTATCACTAAAGCAATCCTCTATAGCAGGTTTCCTGCAAATCATATAAAAGTCTAATATTGGAGTTTTAACTTTAAGGCCATAAAGGCTTATTTTTTCCTCGTGAGTGGTCTTAACTTTTAGAAGCCACTTTGACTTAAATGTGCCTTTTTCTAATCTTTGTTTTCTACCTACATTTATTTGATTTAAATCATTCTTTTTGAGTATGTGCTTATTACATATGTTATGATAAATAGCAGTTTACCATAAATTGATAGAAAAGATGTATTAAATCTGCCAGAAATCATCAAATAGGGTTTTATGACCAAAGATGTCTTTGTCCTGTGTCAAATGACATTTTATTAAGAGTGCATTAGAAGCCAGGTATTTCAGCTCTGTCCAGTGTACTGAGAAATCTCTCATGCCTTTCATTGTGTTGACAGTTTGCTGCACAAAATATGGTAGCATTTCATCCCCTCAGGTCTAAAAAAAAAAAAACAAATGTATAAAAAAATCTTTTATTTGATTGTTAAAAGTTTGTTGAAACCCTGTTTAGGGTTCTTATTTTGAGAAATGTATGTATATTTCTCAATCCTTATTCTGGAAAAAATAGTTTTAAAATGCTGTTTGAGCTCTCAGTACAAGCGGTTTAACCAAAACTTTGTTTCAGTAAACCAATGTCTAAAATTAAAAACATATTAAATCCAGATTCTGTTCTATCCAAGAACAAAAAAAAGTGAAAACATTTGGTGTGTTGAAGCTGCTTTAAGGTATAAGGTTTCACACTTTGTAAACAACCATAGAGTGTTTCTGTAACACAGCTTTTTAAATATTCATTCTTTTAGAAGAAGTTGTTGAATCTAATTTGCTAAACTTTGATTTTAAATTAGGTTTGCTCTTTTTTTCAGGCTCGGTTATTTGATGAGCCTCAGCTTGCCAGCCTCTGTCTAGAAAACATTGACAAGAACACCGGAGACGCTCTCGCTGCTGAAGGCTTTACAGACATTGATCTTGGTAATGTTGCCTTTGTTTTCATTATTGCCAAATGTTGCATTAAAGCTGACAGTCTTATTAACTAGTGCTTCATTTCCTCCCCCTTTCTTTAGACACATTGGTGGCAGTGTTGGAGAGAGACACTCTTGGGGTGAGGGAGGTGCGTCTGTTTGGTGCTGCTGTTCGCTGGGCGGAGGCAGAAGCTCACAGGCAGCAGCTGCAGCCCACGCCTGAAAACAAGCGCAAAGTTCTGGGAAAGGCTCTAACACTCATCCGCTTCCCTCTCATGACCATTGAGGAGTTTGCTGCAGGTAAAGTGAAGCACAATTAAACCATTGCTGTACCACTGTTTTATTTTGAACACATTCCTTTATTAGACCAGTGCACCTGACTTGTCCCTGTCACCTCAGGTCCGGCTCAGTCCAGTATTCTGACTGACAGAGAGGTGGTGAGTCTCTTCCTCCACTTCACAGTGAACCCAAAGCCTCGTGTAGATTTCATTGACCGGCCCCGCTGCTGCCTCCGCGGGAAGGAGTGCAGCATCACGCGATTTGGACAGGTGGAGAGCCGCTGGGGTTACAGCGGGACAAGTGACCGCATACGGTGAGTGAAGAGGACATCATTTGAAACATTAAGACAAAACTTTACTTTTTATTTTACAAACATGCACTTTAATATTAATGAAACACAAGGTATATTCATTTATTCTAATTTTTTTCAAATTGATTTAATTGGCTTATGAATTTAATCAACTAAAGAAAATACTGTACAACCAATGAAAGTTCACTAACTTTGGTATGATAGAATAAAAGTAACCATTTAAATGTTGGCATTGGCTCTATTTGTACACTTCTCTGCTTTACTCCAGTTTAAACTGTGAGTTAAATGACACGTGCATTCACCCAGTTGTCTAGGCAGAATATAGAATTAATTTGACCATATCAATATGGTACTTCATATGCCTGGGACTTTGAGTAATTTGATGTTTATTTGTATAGGGACAAATGAAGCATGGAAATCAATGCCATGGTACAGCTCAAGTTTAGCTTAATTGCAATGCTCATCCTTAGACTGGTCATAAAACACTTAAAAGAAATACAAAAGACCATAAAAAGACAGCAAAACAATCAAACAGAACAATCAGAACAACCAAGACCTGAAAAATTTAAGATACCCAAAAAATAATCTGTTGTCCTACTATGGTCAAAGAACTGAACATTGTACATTAATTTGTATATTTATATCCCTGGAACATAGCATCGCCCAGACGTCCTTAGTAAGAATCCAGTTGGATTTTTCCATTGGATTTTGGATTAAGGCAGAAAATAAGCTCTGTGGCATGCAAACCTTTGTTATACTACACATTATTTCAGAAAATAATCTTCACAAATTAACACCGCTTCAATGTTTTTTAAGCATAAACCCAATCACCAGATGTGGAAAGCTAACATAAGGTCAGGGACAAACCATGGCATGGTCTCATAACTTTAACATTCCCAAAACAAACCATATCTTTTTAATGCGATGATGTTTAATGTCTCCAAATAGCCCCTTTAGTCTCACGTAGTTATCTTTAGTCACCTCTCTTTTGAGACACATGATCACAAATCGTGAGAGGGAATTAGTGTGCTGAACAAAGGTGAAATTCTCTAAAGCTAGTGGCGAGTGCAGACTTTAATTCAGGATCAAACTAAGAGCCAAAAACCTCACTGACTTGAAAAAAAGGTGTGGGAAAAGTGCTCACTAATGATCACTCATAATAATCTACAATGCTGATTAACTAGATTGGCTTTCCAGGCCAGAATAGATGTAAAAGACAAAATAAATGAAACTCTAAATAAAACTTAAAAGGCTAACTATTACTTTGTTTCCATCCTTTATGGTTGTATTTTGACGATAGACTGTATACAACATGCACGGTGACCTTACCCCTTAAGTTTTTTGTTTTTGTAGAGACATTTTGAGCTGAACAGTGGCAGTCGCCATTTTGGAAATGTTGACTAAACCCAACTTTAAACTTTCTAAGAAAAGACAAATAAGGAGGTGGGCCTAAAGCCTCCGCCCTAATTATTCAAATGTATGTACTCTTAGCCTAATTACATTCTAAATGGATGTGCTATCAAAAGAAACACCCCTGTGAAGTTTTTATCATTAATGAATGAGCTGTTTCAACCAAAAGTGTAAGTTGTACGAGGCTGTAAACATGTTTAAAGATCTCTTCTGTTAAAATTACCATTTTAACATAGGCTCTGAGATGTGTTTCTTGTTTTGTTTTCTTGTTCTTTGATTTCTTGTATTGTTGTACTTCTAAATTCTCCATTGGCTTCAACTTACAGCATCAGAGTAGCTGCTTGGTTTTTACTTGTGCTTTGTCTACCATGAAAAGCTTTTTAAAAAGTTTGTTTTGTTGCTGGAGAACTTAAAAAGAAGACTCAACTAAATAAACTATAAACTGAACACAACAAATCATACAGTTAACCACCATTCTTTCTCTGTAGTTGGTAAATCCTTGTTCTGTTGTTCCTCTCAGGTTCTCAGTAAATAGAAGGATATTCGTTGTGGGCTTTGGTCTCTACGGCTCTATACATGGACCCACAGACTACCAAGTTAACATACAGGTGTGGACCAAGCCTGCTGAGAAATACTGTGTTCTGTTTCCCAGTGTTGAAGAATACTTATATCTGGATTTTTGTGTCCGTTTTTTCTCTCTCTGTAGATCATTCACACAGACAGTAACACGGTGCTAGGTCAGAATGATACGGGCTTCAGCTGTGATGGCTCTGCTAACACTTTCAGAGTCATGTTCAAAGAACCGGTGGAGATTTTACCCAATGTCAACTACACTGCCTGCGCTACACTGAAGGTATGAAGCTCGTGGTTCAGAAAAGTAATTTTTTACAACTAGTGATTATTTTCTTAAAGTATTTTTTTTAGAATATTTTAATCCATAAAATGTTTAGATTTGTCAGGTGACAGTCACGATTTGTGTCTGTTACAGAAATTTCCAGTCAATTCTTCATTTTGCCACCATGTAGTTTGTTATGAGGATATAAATACAACTCTGTAAAAAGCTCACTTGCCTTTGCACATGATTAAAATGAAATCATTTTAATAATGTGATACAAAACAAAGACAAAGATTTATCTGGGGGCTTTTGCCTTTATTCAGTAGACAGGACATTGTATAGAGAAGTATTTTTGGAAGAGAAAGAGAGGGGGAGGAATTTCATGCAGGAAAGGAGACACTGATCACATTCAAAGCCAGGCAGCTTGCTTGGAGAACTGCAGCCCCATCTGTGCCCCCAGAACTACATATTTATCATTTTTAAACAGTTCAGTGGTTAATGTAAAAGGTTACATCTGAAAATGGAAGACACAAAGAGGGTAAATGAGTGAAGAAACGTAGAGGTTGATGAAGAACTTGGTGTATAATGCAGGTAGCACAGTTTTTATGCTCATGTTTTCTTTGGAGGGATCTCAGAAACTCTCATGTATTATTTCCTCCCTGTGCTTTGTTGTTCTAGTTCCTCCAACTCCATGACAACAAATCCTTACTGAACTTAGCCAAACAGATGTATCTTGAGATTCAGTCGTTGTTACTACTAAATGTAAACTGTTGACTATATGTGCAGTTAAAATTTGAGACATGTTGCATGTTTAGGTTTTATTTGGTTCTTTACCTGCACAATCCGATGAACAGAGCATAGAAGAAAAAGAACACAAAAAAGCTCCACTGCTTAGAATTTGTAATTATTGTATTGCCCCTAAAGTACAATGTGTGCAGCCAGCAGAGGCTGAAAGGGGTCCATGTTGAAGGAAATGTGGCTAACAATTGTTACATTATTTTCACATATTTTAGAACTGCCTATCAATTCATCCAGAATGGCAGGAGGTAAACAGGTAGCTGAGTCCACACTTGCATAAATTGGAGAATACATGCTTCTGTCAAAATGAATGCTCACTTGTATATAGCATAACCAGAGAGTAAAATAAACAGAGGTGGAAAAAGTACACGGCCATTGTACTCAAGTAAAAGTACAGTTACTCTGGTTAAACTTAAGTAAAAGTTCTGTACAGTACAGTAATCTGAGTAAATGTAATATATTTCCACTCCTGGAAAGAAATGAATAAAACTCAAAACTTAAAGGAGTGCACTCTGAGGGTAATTACCTCTGGCTCCTATAGTGCATTTGCCAAAAACAAGTCCACCTTTGAGCTAATGAAGAGGTAACACTGACAAAAAAAAATGTGCCTAAAATAATGGTAATAATTGCCATATAGCAGATCATTTTCTATTTTCTTATTGTCACCTTCCACTCTGTTCATTTTTACCCATGACCATACCCTCGAAATTATAGAATTATATTTTCTACCTATAACTGAACATTTTCAGTGGCTACCTGACCCAGCAGGACTATTCTCAATTGCAGTAACACAAGGACTCGGATCTCCTTTTGTTTAGTGATATGATGCCAACCACGTCATTGCAAAGGTATAGAAAACTGAAGAGATGGTCCTAGAACATAGGTCAGTTCGGGATTACCCTCAAGTGTTCATTTACGAAAATAACCCAAAACAAAAACAAAACAAAAAAAAGCAATAAGGTCAGGTCTTACAGATATTTTGGTGAACACCTAGATAACCTGTTCAGCTGGCAAACCAATGTTATATTGTGGTTTTGTTTATTGTATAGACTGTTTCTTTTACTCAGCGTGTTTGGTGTTGATCAGAATATCCTGTTTGTGTTTTATCAGGCTGTGTTTTTTCTTACATCAGATGTGTGAAGTAATGAAAACACAAAACAAATATCCCTAATTGATGATGGAGGTCTACAGTAGCAGTTGTGTGAAGGAACAGATTTTTTCTCATAAATTTGACTTTTTTGCCCATCACATCTGCCACACAGAGTGAGTGACTGAGTTGTTGAGTATCTGAGAGAGTAGACAAACATGTGATGGAGTTGATGAGTATCTGACAGAGTTAACAATGGGGATGAAAATGGTTGGCTTATACTTGTTTCTTAAAACAAATGATTATCTGAATTGATATTTGGTTAACAGGCTGATTCACTGATTCAAAGTAATTTACACTTCTCTTTAGTTACCTTTTTCACAGTACTTAACTTTCTTCTCTCTTCCCTGCAGGGTCCAGACTCTCATTACGGGACGAAGGGAATGAGAAAGGTAACGCACGAGTCATCATCCACTGGCACAAAGACGTGTTTCACCTTCTGTTACGCAGCGGGCAACAACAATGGCACTTCAGTAGAGGACGGACAGATTCCCGAGGTGATCTTCTACACATAGTCGCCCACTGTGTACTGGCAATCTTCCATCAAATGTGACGAGAACCTGACACCAGCGCGGGGCCACACTTCAGCAGCCGCACTGGGGACTAAAACTCTCAGACATCATACTGCTCCCTCCATGTAGTGAACTACTGCTGACCACATGGGAGGTCACGTAGCCGTTAAAAGATGTAGGTCACAACATGGCATGTAGCTTGTCATTTGAGATGCTGTCTCTCCCTTTCTGCTGGCTTTCTTTATCCCTTTGTGTCATATAATGCAAGCCTCTGAATCAGACATGACTCTAAGTGACTCCACAGGGAAAGGAGAGGAGGAGGAGGGCGGAGCTTCTCAAATAATTCACAGTATTGATGTCGATGCTGTGGATGTCAGCAAATGACTTGACACTGAATTCCCCCTAAGCTGTATGTTTCCCCTTCCTGTACTCCACAGCATTAATGCAAAAGAGAGCTACAAATGTATGAATGTACAGTTTATCAGATTTGCCAAGACAAGATGTTCATCACCGTTGAATAGAGACCAGCATTTCACTCGGTTCTTTGTCAGCTGTATGTCCCATACACTCATAGGCTTTAATCTTTGACGGATTTGAACCATTCTTCATTTTAAGCTTAACTTCATGATAACGATAAGACAGTCTTCAAATTTCTTCATCCAGTACTATCAGTGATATCTTGTGTCCTTCGCTTGGTAGTTGCCTATACTCAAGATACCTTGCACTTTTCGGCCTTGCATATGTTAATTTGGTTGTTTTAACTCTACAGATATGTTTCTTTCAAGCTTTGTTTTACGAAGTGTGGGCAGAGGAGTATTCCTTCTTGGTGCCGAAGTTAAAGGGTTGTATATTAAAGTGGCATTTATTAACGTTATATATGTAACTTGAAATAACTATTGATTAAAGAGTGAGGAAAAAGTACTATGTAGTATTTTTTGAAGAGGAAAAAACATGCTAGGAGTAAGCTCTACTAAGCAGCTGATTTGCTCAGCTGAGCATAAAGACGAGAAAGAGGAAAAGCCTTCACTTCTGGATGGATGAAGTTCAAGGCTTTAGAAATCATTTTCTAATTATAATTAAGGGGAGGAAAGGGGGATTTAAAATGCTGTATTAATTTGATACTAATAAACATAAAGCAGAACAGCATCAAAGCCATCAGTGCTTCTTAGAAGATTTTTTTGACAACTTCATAGGAAGGATGAGAGTAACAAAAAATAAGTTATAAAAGTGGAGGTGATAAAAACTTGTAAGTTTGTAAGAATGATAAATACATTTGAACTAAAACAATGAAGTGAATTGATCTGATTAAGGCCTCAAATGATAAAAATCTATATGATTTGGCCTATCAAACATCAAAATACGCGTTGATTAAAATGTTAACAGATAACAATGTTTGTAAAGTCAAAATAAAAGTGATAATCCACTAACTGAATAATCAATTCTTATCATTCTTAATTTTTTGTGATTTCCGGTTTGGAACACTTTGCACAACTTTTAGTTATTTCATCCCTAAATTAACTTTCTGGAATTTCTGAGGCGAAAAATTGATGCTGGTGATTTTTAGTATTTACAAATTCACAAACAATTTCCGTTGTTTTTGGAGTTGAGAAGCCCTGCTCCACCAAGCCAGCAAGCCTTTCAGACACACTCCTGTTCTGCAGTGACGGACCACAGCAGCCAGCAAAAGCATCCTGGATCTCGGACTGGAGGAGTATTCTCTGTTGTCATTTGTTTGTTTGTTAGTGAAATTTTGTCATTTTACCAAAGCTTACGTATTAAAGCTTGGTCACTATTTCATGGCTCAGAGCTTTGTTTAATTTTCAGGTGAGAAATTGACATTTATGACTGTTAATATTTACAGTTTTTATGAATATTAATGCACATGCAGAAATGGGATGAGTTTTAAAAAGTTTAAGCAACAAAAAGAGTGGTGTTTTTACAGTTAGAAAATATCATATAAATACGTCTTATACCCGGGATCTGGTGGATATGTCTGCTGTGGTCTGTATCACTGCAGGAGGTGCGTATGTCACTCCCGCTGGCCAACTGCAAAAGGCGTGTTCTTATGTCATTTACTTACCACAGAAACACCACTCCTGTTAAGTTATCCTCAGGTCTTGGAGTGAGGTGTCAGGTGTCATAAGAGAGAGTATCAGGTCTCAGGAAAACAGGATGCCTTTTTTCCTGACGCTTT
The DNA here is from genome assembly GCF_018320785.1 of Cheilinus undulatus. Lineage (NCBI taxonomy): Eukaryota > Metazoa > Chordata > Actinopteri > Labriformes > Labridae > Cheilinus > Cheilinus undulatus. The sequence goes on from NC_054877.1 coordinate 29,529,951, forward strand.
TTTCCTGAGACCTTACACCTATAGAAAATATAAAATACGCCTTATACCCGGGATCTTATGGATCTGGATGATGTGACTGCTGTGGTCTGTATCACTGCAGGATGTGAGTCTGTCCTTCCTGCTGGCCAACTGCAGAAGGCGTTGCTTTTATGTCATTTTCTTCCTGAAGCCTTTATTCACGATGCCCTTTTTCTGAGACCTGATGCTTTTTCATTTGACACCTGACACCTCGCTCCGAGGATGTCCTGAAATGTCCCTGAAATGTACTCCTGGGATCCGGGATGCTTTTGCCAGCTGCTGTGCCCCCCCTTAATATGTTGCAAACTCATGCCAAAGGTTGACAGGGGGGTAGAAACTAATTTTCTGTAAAGAAAAACTTTCAGTGCTGTTTCTTGCATTTTATTGTATTAAGAAATGTGGTCAAGTTGTGATACCACCTCATTCTCATCAACCACATGCTGATTGGTCTGGAAACATCTGGTTTACCACAAAACGTTGCAGATTGGAGCTTTGCAAGATAGATTTGTTTGATGACAGACATAGAGCCTGGCCAATCCATCAACTTTGCAAGGTTACATTTTATTACTTCATCATTTTATCCACATGATTTTTTTTCTTTATCACTTTCACTTTTATCATTTAACTTTGGTCACTTTCACCAACATTAAAGCTTCCGCAAGACATGGGCAGACTGTCAGTTTTGGCGCCCCCCTGTGGACAAAGTAGATCATACCTTTAACAGGCTTATTTGAATTAAAAAATCATATCCTGCCGCCTTTTTACAGTCAAACATGACAGTAAAAATGGCTGTTTTGGTAGGGTGTTATTATTGCCTTTGTCTGACACCTACCTTGTGGCAATCTTTAGGGGCATCAAGAACAACTAAAAAGAAATTCAGTCTTTTCACTCATGGTCTAGTTTGCTTCAGTAGGTTGTATAAAGTAATCAACAATAATTCAAGTATGTTGTAAAACCAGCTTAAAGCTTCTCAAAGCAGATTTAATTATTTAGACATTTTTATATAAACAATAGTTAGACTTTTTTTCCATAATTAAAGAACTCAAACTTGGGGATCTTTGGATTTTTAATTGCTGAGACTTCCTTAGTTTTTGCTAAAAATAAAAGTAATATTCTTTCTGCAATTACACATTAGTCCAGAATAAAGGACTAAAACTGAATATATGGCTATTACTGGTGTGCTCCAGAGTCATGGGTAGACAGATTTCAAAACAGTTACACAGTGTTAGCAGTCTTTCCCACGGACGAATAAGGAAGAATACATTCTTTGTTATGGATGTGCCAAGCTAACTAGCTCCTGGCTGTCACCTGAGCAAGTCCTTAATCTGTATTCACAAAATAAGCAAGGGGGAGTGAATGAGTGAGGAATTATTCCTATAAGCCACAAGAGAAGTACAGAGTCACATTTTCATCATGAACTGAATGTGTTTTATTAATTAAAGCCACTGAACAGAGGTCCAACCCAGACTTTGACTTCTGCAACACTTTTTTTGAGGTTTCCATGGTTTAATCTGACCACGGTCCCTTTATATGTGCATTATTGCAGCAGCAGTATCACAGTGCACTGTATATGCCCATCCTGACAGATGAGTGGGTTGATGTGGAAAAATAGAAGAAACAAGAAAAACTTTGATTTGATTGCTCCCCAAAGCCCTCACCCTAGGCACTTAGGGCCAGATCTACTAAAGGTTTGCGTGTATTAAAACATGTGCAAACTCATTGCACACGCAAAGAAAAAAAAAAAAAATGTACAAACTGATTTACTAACAGTGTGCGCTAAGGGTTGCGTCTTTCAAAGGTGCAAAATAGCGCGTCTACATCCAGTTAGTACGTTCCCTGCAATGAATATGCAATATGGGGCGTTAACACGCAATCGTGCGTGTACTGGGAGGAGAAAATGTAAATATATTATTTTAGCGCACGCAAAGCGATTTATCAAACCTGAAAGCAATTTGCTCATAGAAACTGCGTCTATATTTAACACGTCTCAGAGGGATGTGTAAACTGTTTGTATGCGTAATTGCGCACGCGTAGCAAGAAGGAGACACTGAAACGATGAAAGAAGACGCAGAGAACACTTTTTTTCACCCTCGTGTGAACATTTTTAGAATGAATGAGAAAACAGTCATTAAAACATATCGCCTATCCAGCCTTGCCATTCTTGAGCTGTTGGAAGAACTCAGAGCAGATTTGGAGCCAGCCATGAGAAGGAGTCACGCAATACCTTGCGACAGTGTCACCAAAAAAGTAAATTAAAATTAGTTTAATTTGAACTTATGGTAATGAATGAAATGATGTAAAACTGCAGGTTTTCTTTGTACAGTTAAAAACATATATTTCCTGTATATTTAATGGTATGATATGTGGGTACCCGCTGTCATTCTGGTATGTTGATGTCATTTTTGTGTATTGATATGTGGTTAAAAAAAAAGTATAAAACAAGGCGAGATACTATAAGGAGGTGGAGGACGAGGCGGAGAAGGAGAGAACCGGGAAACGGAGCAGGCAGACCTAGGAAATTAGGGACTGAAAATAAAATAAAATAAAAAGAAACAAGCTGAACACGTTGAAAACAAGACTGTAAAGTAAAAGTAAGCGGCAGTTACGATAGAGGACAGTAAATAGTGTGACGGTTGGATTCTCTGCGTGGAGGCTGGAGCGTGCGTCAGGGAGCAGGAACAGGATTACTTCCCTAGTGGATTATGCTGTGGACCTTGGTGAGATCGTCTATTTTTTGTTACTTTTTACCTGGTATACCAGTAATTTGCGATCGATCGCATATTTTTGTTTTTTTGGGGGGGTTTATCGTGTTTTTCCTTCATTTCCTTGTGGATTATAGACCATATTGAGTTGACGTGCATCACTTTAAAAGACTTAAAAGACACTTAAAAGTGCTTGGAGAGGGACAAGGTTGGCTTTTTTTTCGTTAGATTGGGACTTTAAGTTTATTTTGAATCTATAAAGACTGTGATCAAATCATTATTTTTGTTGTGACCTACTTTTGATTTAACGTTACGCGCGACGTGGACATTCGTTCTGCTGGTGGTGTAATAACGGTTTGACTTTATTCCGGTCTCTGGAGCGCTTTGTTGATTGTGTTTATTCAGGATGGTTGTTCATTGCATTTTGATATATTCTTTACTTTAAAAGGTTTTCTATTTTCCTTAAAAGTCCCCCCTTGTGTGTCTAACGCTAGCTTGAGAAAAGTTAAGTGTTACAACTTTAAATGACAAAACTCGCGCGGATGGCCGCGTTTATCAGGTTTCCACGCGCTCAGGACTCCTTGAATGAGACCAAACAGGGCTTTTTTTTTTTTTTTTTTGCTGTAGCTCATTTAAGTGTATATTGGCTTTATCCACATCACCTCTAATTCTGTAGGATTGAATTTCGTTTAGCGCGTTCGGCTCTTCAAACTCGCTAGGCTGCAAACCATGAAACACGCAAAACCCTCATTTAAACAGGTGTGTCTCCAACACGTTTGCACCTCTTGTCATTTACGCAGTCACTCTTAGTAAATCACCCGCCAACCGCGGTTCAGCCCCAAACGCAAAATTCTAGATTGCGCACGCAAATTAACACACGCAAATTGGGATCTTAGTAGATCTGGCCCACAGTGTACTATAGCTGTGAAATGAAAAAGCATTGTTGCTTCCACTAGCTTACAACAAAGGTTTCAGCTTTGTTTCTGCTCTGGACTCAAAGTCAAAACAATTTGTGGAATGCATCTTTAAGCCTGTGCAAAGATATTAAAGTTCCCATGGGGAAGGGTTTGGAGATTGATTTGGTATTTTATCATCTTGGTCATTTTTAATTCTTTTTTTTAAAGTTTGTCCAAATAGTTGTCAAGGCAGGGAATGCCCTCTTTAAGACCTTTGCGTTTCCTAGTTTCGGCGACAACCTGGGCGGCTTTGGTTGAGGCATCGTTGGGGTCACCCGGGAGGATCTGCCAGTGATCAAATACACACTGAGGGAAGGCCTGGCCTCCAGTGTTACTACGAAGGTCAGCTGTGAATCCTGGAGACAGAAAAAAAAAAGATCATGTCTAACACTCTGAAATCTTTGTATAGATTAATTAGTTGTTCTTGCATGGGATGGTCAATTCAGCACTGTAAAACTAATTATTAAAATAATATATATTTTTAATCTCTTCACAGTTTTTTAGCATTACATCAACACAGTTCCTGAAACCAGGGCCCTGTTTGACAGAACTCTACACAAAAATCAAAAACATACATACAAATGACAAAAACACCTTATACCTGTTTCAAAAGCGAGCACTAAATTCAAAACTGGATAAACTTTTCTGAAAGTGAAACTTGCTTTAAAAATCTACACACAAACATGACTGGTTACACAAGTCTTTACATGCACATTTAGGGCTCTATTTTCGTAGACCAGGCGCAGGCGCGCCTACGCCAACGGGGTGTGTCCAGGGCATTTTGCAATTTTCGTGCACGGCGCAGTTCGGCGCGGCGCACCCACGCCTCGGTCCCTCCCACCGGCGCAAGTGGCAAATAGGGAGGAGAGAAGGCGTGAGTGGGTTTAACACAGCCGAGTGTAATCTTCACCAATCAAATGAACGCCTCTCTTCGCCTTTAAATGCGCTGCGGGCAAGGCGCAGTGCCAATTTCACCTCGCCACCACCGTGGAGGAAGACAGCAGCAGCAGCTGCAGGCGGCCAAACTTCTCCCAGGAGGAAACTGATGTGCTGGTCCGGGAGGTCCAAGCTCGCAGTACCAGAATATATGTTAATGCTAACAGACCTCCACGGGCTGATGATGCCAAAACTGCCTGGGAGGAAGTTACTGATATTGTCAATCAAGTTTGCCCAGATATTCTGAGAACCGCTGCCCAATGTAAAAAACGGTTCAATGATGTAAGGAGAAGGGCCAAAAAAAAAACTGTCAGAGCAAAGAAGGCACACAGTGGCCACCTGGCTGCGCATCAGAGGCCACGATGCGCGTCACCGTGTGGACCACCTCGCGAGTCAGATGTAATCTGTTCCTGTGTCATGAATAGGAGTACAAAATGAAGTGACAACTACATTAAACACAGCAGCAGGCTAATCCAGGCATCATGCTTGTGATCCACCTGCATTCCTGCTCTGTCATCGCCAAATAGGAGAACCTTTGGTGACATATTCTCTCCCGGTATCTCCTCCTCATCCTCCTTGCAATAATGTACTCCATCTTTTTAGATCACGTTAAGAATAAAGATTAAAACAGAGAAATATGGGCAATCACAGGTAAATCCTTAAGACACCTACTGACTTACATTTACTCAGCGAGCGTCTCTCTCTTTTTTCTTTTCTTTTAAATTTCATGAGATGAGAGAAGCCGAATATATACTCCGTATCGGATGTCGTGGCTGTCTGTGGTTGGCTGAGAGATGTGAACTCGCTAGTTTTTATCACTCCCAGCTGCCATCAGGTTGAGTTTCAATTACACGTGACAAACATCTTTGATCTGACATCAGATGTGACGGGACAATTTATATAGATACAAATGTATATGCTGGTTCAGACAGTTACATTAAATAGTGGTTGCTGTGATTGTTTATCGCACTGAAATGTGCCTGACACTCTGGAAACCTGCCTGTGAGGTTTTGGTGACGTGTGCGCACTGCGCGCCCATCAGCCAAATTACCACTTCGCCTGCGCCGAGAATAGACCAGGTTGGAACTGGCGGGCTTTCAGCGCACCTTCCGCGCAGTGTTTTGGCACGAAATTCTCACTGCGCCAAGCTGAATCTGTCGACACGTCCTCCTGGTGCGCCGCCACACCCATCTCGGCGCAGCCCGGTCCATCAAATTGCCGAACTGGCTGCGCACGGTGGTGCGCCGGACGAAATTACCACTGCGCAGGGTGCGCCACGCTCCGCCACCCTGCGCTGCGCCACGAAATTAGAGCCCTTTGAGTTCAGGTGATTGCTTATTGATTGTGCTGTTTCACTGGCCCTGTTTAACAAGGATGGGAAGTAACTAATTATATTCACACTGATTACAATAAATGAGTATTTTTTTCTGTTTTTTTTTTTTTTTGAAAGATTTTCCTCATTAAGTTAAAAACGTGGTAGGCATAGTATAGAGGACTTTTTTACGATGCTTTATAGTTTCTCAAACTGAGGAGAAAATGGCTAACACATCCATCATCACACATCCATCTGGGAAAGCTTCAATAGGAAACATTTGAGAAAAGGCAGAGGTTTTGAAAAAAACTTGGAGAGTGATTGGATGAACGTTCTGTCTATCACATCTAAATGGGCCAATAAGAGCAACAAAACACGTGACATAGCTACAATCAAGCTATGCGTGCTCAGTTACTGAGGAATAACCGAAACATGGCGACTATAGACATGTAAGTGCTTGACTTTTGCCGTTTTTGAAAAGAAAACAACTCACTGCTGTTCTTTGTTCTTCTTTTAACAAAGAAATGTTGTCAAGTTCTGATAAAACTGGCACTTTAGCAGCATCCACGCTAACCTCTTCCTCCATAACTGCACCAGCTCTTGCTGCTGCTTGTTTACGTCACGACTCCGCTGCGCCTGAAAGTACTGCCCCTCATTGCTGATTGGTCCTATTACTTTCTAACCGGGCCCAAACGGTTCAGATGGGAGCTTAACAAGATGGATTCGCCAGTGAAAAACAAGGAAACGAGCGTATCCATCTGCTGTGCAAGGTTAGAAAATGGCAGAAAGGTGGGGAAATAGGTAATAACCAATTAAAGCTCTGTGACAGCCTCATATTAATATAATTCACATTAGATACCACACAGCAAAAACTGGAGCGTTGAATTTTCAGTTTTAAGAGTTGATTTAACTCTTAAAGTGTAAATTTAAGTCCATTTAAATTAAATGGCCTTCAGTGTTGGAGTTATTTGACAGTGTTGATCCCTTCAGTGTTAATATAACTCTGTAGAGAGTCAAATTATCTTAGCTCAGCCAACTGCCATTTAAAATCTGGGGGGCAGAATTTTCCCATCATATCTTTGTGCACAGTGTTAGATGTCTTTTAGATGTTCAGATCTTTTTATATGTATTTAGATGTTAACTGTTGTATAGTGATCATCTGGGATTCCTTTGCTCTTGTTTCTGGTAAATTATTGTTGTTTTTGATGTTAAACACTTCTGCGCTATGATTGAAGTTATCTACTAAAGTGGTCACTTCCTGATTGTGGTATGAATGGTCTACATCACCAGAGAGAGGGCAGGCTATCAACACAGGGTGTTTTCTAGCTCTGTGTCTGTCTCATTAGTCCATGGATGCCTCAAGACACCTCACATTACCACAGTTACACTGTGTAAATTGAAATTATAAATACCTCAGATTTACACTTGATGTAAAAGGAAATAACAAAATGTTGTGTTAGAAGTACTTTTGTGTAAAAAAAAAAAACACCATGATTGTTGAAAATTAACACTATAAGAGAGTTAAATAAGGGTTACATTAACACTCAAAAGAGTGGACCCATAAACACACTTTTATGGTGTTAGATTTAACACTCAGTGCTGATTTAACACTGGTGATTTTGGATTGGAGTGTTAATGTGAGTACTTAATTAGAATAAAAATACAAAACACTCAATAGAGTAAACATTTAACACTACACACTAGTGTTCAGGGGTGTCGCTAGGAATTTTGGGCCCCCAGAAAGTATATTACATAGGGCCCCCTTAACCAGCTAGCCAAGCAACAAATGTTGCATCATTTTTACAAATATCTCTGCATTTTAATGTATTTTTGAACCATAATTTCCCCATTTATGAGCAATATTTTAATTATGATTGAATTAAATTTACTTGCATTATTTTGCAGAGCTGGACTACAACACTTGGACATTTTTAAGGGAGGTGCAGCTCCCCGTATTTTACTCTATTCTATTTGATACAAGTTTCAGTCTGTTGACTGATTCCTTTAGTCGCTTTTTATTTAATAATGGCACTAACTACAAAGAAAAAATAAAAATAAAAGCACACTTTTTGTTGCAGGCTTCTCAAGGGCCCCTGCCTCCTGTGGGCCTGGGTAATCAGTACCCTTTTCCCCCCTGTGCTACACCCATGCTAGTGTTATGTATATTGTAACATATTTAACACTTTTAAAAGTTTAGTTTTAATGCAGTGTAGACCCATATGGACACTTAAAGTGTTAAATTCAATTCTGTAGGTGTTGTATTAACACAGCTGATTTTATTGTTAAAATTACCAGCTTGGTCAATAAACACAAGCAATACATTTTAGGGTACAACATGGTCTTGATTGTAATTATTCTTTTACAGTCTTACTATGCTTAACAATACAGGCGTATACCTGCTGTTTAGTAATCAACATACACAGTCTGTCAGTTTTTAACATTGTTGTTCAATGCAGAGAGTTGAGTGTGCTGTGTTTTGCAAAGAAATGCAAGGCTGGAAATATGCATAAAGTTAAGGGGAATCTAGTCTTACAGTTTGCTCCTTGTGTTTCAAATTCCAGTAATTCTCATTATTAGTTTTAGTGTGTAAGCAATAATAACAAAAATGCAACATCATTTACAGCTGAGTTTTTAAAAGAGCTCCAGCCTTCATTAAAAATGGTAGAGATTCTTCACAGACTGTGTAATACTGTTGAAGTATAAGGCAGATCTCCTCTAGGGGGCACCAGAGGGCTTCAGAGGAGGTGCAGAGCCCAACATTTAGCACTAAGACAACTTGTGTGAGCAGGTTTTTCACTCTGTCAAAAGAAAGTAATAGACAGAGCTGAGGAGGGAGGATGATCTGCAGTTCTGCCTTGTACTGTGAAATCCCACATCAGCAGCATAGATGCAGACTCATTGTTCTCACCAAATAAGAGGTGAGCATAAGGGCAATATGAGCAATTTTTGCCAGAACCAATAAACTAAATATCCCAGAAGGATGGATACTTAAAAAATGAAGATAAAGTCATGATTAAAAAAACAAACATGGGTGTGGGCTCAGTGGTGCAATTCACTGGTTTTTGGCTGAAGCCCAGCAATGGCGGCTACTAATGCTGACTCATGCTACCTTTTTGTCATTCTAGACAAATAGGTTGAGCTGACGCAGGTCTTTGTGGAAAAAAACGCTACAACTGTCCACCTTTCTGTCAGACCAGCTGAGGTGTAAAGAGTACAAGGCTATTGTACTCAAGTAAAAGTGCAGTAACTCAGTATTAGTAAAAATACTGTCATGCAGTGTTTTCAGAAAGTATTCGGATCCCCTTCACTTTTTTTTTTAGCTTGTCCTATGTTGCAGGCTGATGCTACAGTCAAAAAAATATTCTCATTTATCTACACCAAGCACCCCATCATGGCGATGTGGACCCCCCCCCCCCAAATTTATTAAAAATGGAAAAACTGAAATATAACATATCACAGTTTTCAGTTTGTCACAATGGGATACTGAGAGTAGATTAATGAGAATTTAAAAAATGACTGTAGCATCAGGCTGCAACAACAAAAAAAGGGGAAAAAAATGAAGGGGGTCCAAATATTTTCTGAACGCACTGTATAAATCTAGTAAAGTTAAGTAGAAAGTAATTAATTTAAAGTTCACTGAAAGCACTTAGTTTCTACTTATGATGTCTGAGGAGGTTGTAGAGTAAAATATGGTCTTTCTTTAATGTGCAACAAAAACAAGACAACATGAATATCCAACTAGGTTATTTAAGTAAAGGCACACCTTTATACCTTTATGAAGTGAAATTCAACAGCAGTTTTGGGATGTAATGTGGGATTGTGTTACTTATAAAATCAAGTCAAACTACTGGCCAGTTACATGTTGTTGACAGAGAGCTCATACCTGACTTCTTGTGTATTTTACTTAGTAAATGATGCTTTGTAAAGCAAAGTGAAGAAAAATACTTTACTGAAAATATAAGTGAAGTTACTGATTTTTACAACTACTCAAAAAAGCACAAGTACAGAAAAAGCTACTCATTTACAGTAACGCGGGTAAATTTAATTTGTTACTTTCCATCCTTGTGATCAGCTATGCCCCCAAATATGCAAATTTATGAATGATATCAAAAACGGATGAGTCGTACAGAATTTTTACCCCCACACCCCTCTGGGATAATATGCAACCTAATGTGGAATCTCCTCCACTGGAGGAACTGCAGTATTTTCCACTTAAAAACTGAAACTCACCGAAGGACTCGTTGACGGGGAGGTAGGCTTTCACCATGAACATGGGAGTGCCCATCAACTGGGACTCCTCAAACACGTGGCCTCGTTTCCTGTTCAGCACACCATAGATCCCGCCAACCACCTGCTCTGGGCACTGTGATAAAATGAGGCACAGCAGTCAGACATACATGAACTGGTATCAGTGGTATCTTTAGTTAATTTGAGGAGTTCAAGTGGCACTGTGAAAAAATGTGAAAACAAAAGCTTGCTTCTTTTTATCCTAACCTAAAAACTCTTGGAGATCTATCATAGCTTTACTTAAGTGCCTTCTCACACACCTGAATCTCCACCAGGTAGACAGGCTCCATGAGTCGTGGCTGAGCAGTGAGCTGGCAGGCGTAAAGAACTCTGCGGGCTGTGGGGATTATCTGTCCTCCACCACGATGGATGGCATCAGTGTGCAGTGTCACATCATGAATGTCAAAGCGAATGGCACGCATATTTTCCTCACAGAGAACCCCCTGCAGAATGAACACAGGTACTGCAGGATTATCCTCGGAACTGAAGTATCATTTTACATACATTTTATTAAAAAAAATCTGCACTTTTGCTCAAATGTAACTGCTACCCACCTCTTTGGTCGCCCACTGGAAGCCAGCCACCACACTGTCTTTGATTTCATTCAGGTACTGAACTCCCTTAGTCACGTCAATCAGCAGGTTGGGCCCTGTGCCCTCTGGTCCAAAGCACCAGATCTTCCTGGCTTCTCCCACGTCCCATTCATATTGTTCGACAAGTGCACGAGTGCGAACTTTTACCTCTTGCCGAGCACAGATTTTCCCAGCATCGATTTGATCAGCCAGACCGTCAGGGAACGGACGGCACTTCATGAAGAGACGATTGTGCTTATTGGGGGACTTGGACAGACACATCTGGTCTGATTCCTCATTCACTGTCTCTCTGTAAGACACAACTGGGTCTGATTTCTGGAGAGAGATGAGGGACAGGAGGTCAGAATGTATAAAGGACATTACATTTTGGTTTTCCAACACAGTAATAATTTCTTCTATTTGAATTTTTTAAATAATTGCCCAGACTTTTCTTTGAAGTTTAAGTAATTTGCTGGTAATGCTGGGAAATGCTTCCGTGACATTTTCAGAAATTTTAATGAATATTTTGGGGATAGGTTTGGACATTTTTCATGGGAAGTTTTGAACAGAAGTTTACTCAGCATTTCTGGGGTCATTTCATGGGAATGTTTAGGCTTAATGATGAAATTTTAAATAATTTTTTTTAAATTTCGGGGAATTTGTGGATCAGTGACTGACACTATTTCTCACTTACTGAAGACCCTGAAATTGACCAACTAGCTAACATGAGGCCAAACCATATGTTCAAAAACCTATCCACTGCTGTATTTACAGTAACGGGACCTTCAGGAGATTTGAGGACATCTTTTTTGGCCCAAACTAATTCTTGTTCCAGGACAAGGCTAAACTTTTAAACATATCAGGTCCTACTTATCCCAAATAAGAGACGACCTAAAAATGCATTTCACAAAAGCTCAGGTCTCGGGAGGATATCACCTCACCTACGTCTCAAAAGTCTCACCTTCAGTGAAATGCAGGCGTGGTCTTCCTCCAAATCCTTGAGGCAGATCTCCAGGTGGAGCTCTCCCGCTCCGGCGATGATATGCTCCCCAGATTCCTCAATGATGCATTGCACCATGGGGTCAGACTTGGAAAGACGCTTCAGACCCTCAACCAGCTTGGGCAGGTCAGCTGGGTTCTTGGCCCCCACAGCGACTCTAACCACAGGACTGACACTGAACTTCATCACTCTCATGTTGTGGGCCTGTGGACACAAAGAAACAGCTATAAGGCTTCTCATTGCTTTTGTGATGATGGAACAAGCCATCAGTAAGTATTTGATCTAAAGCCCATACATGACAAAAATCAATACATTACCTGTTCAAAGGTGGTGATGGTTCCTGTCTTAACTAGGAACTGGTCTACTCCAACAAGACCTACGATGTTGCCACATGGAACATCTTCAATTGGCTCCACATACCGGCCCATCATCAGTATAGTCCTGGATGGAGGGGAAGAAGGACTTGCTTATGAGGATGTCAAAAACATTGACACTTAAAGCTCCTGTGAGAAACTGTAGGTTGTGTTGATTTTGGTGACCCCTATGAACAAATTGGTATGTCTTTTCTTTTTGCTGATTTTGTCATTTACATGTGTTGAAATTGTCTATTTTTAAACAAAAACATCAGTCAGCTCACTTATTGTGCAAAAGGTACAATGTAAAAAAAGTCTGTTTCTGCAGTGTGTTGTGACTCATTTCCTCTGCTACCTATGAGTGTTAATTTTTGGCAGCTATTTTAACATTGGTCTTGGTTGTTGAAGTGTTAAGTTTTAGTCAGATCTTAGTTTAGTTTCAGTCTAGTTTTAGTCAATTAAAGTCCTTTACTATTAATCTTTACCTTCATCACAAACAGTGCTGGGAGTAGTGCAGTAACAAGTAATGTGTTACTGTAATTACTTTAGTCTTTTGTCTGTAATGCAGTTGTGAAGCATTTTACTGCTGCTAACCTAGTAATAACATTACTGATACTGTAAAATACAAGGTATGGCTATTAAATAACAAGACTGTGCTTATGAAGATAAACCCACGTGGTTCACAGTCACACTGAGTGTTATATACAGTATTAAAGGTTGAGTACTCAGGCACAACTACAGTAATTTTCCTATCAGTGATATCTTTAATTCACTGCAAGCTACTGATCGTAGCACTCATATTTTTGCTAAAATGTAAAATTGTTGGAATAAAAGTTGAGCAATGCATAAACTTGAAGTTTTGGTGAAACCGAACAAAGAAGCAGTCCACTCAGTATCAGAATGATAGCAGAAATGGTCTTCATTGATAAAGAGACACTTCAGCAAATTCTGCATGAAAAGTTGAACATGACAAAAGTGTGCCAAAGTTCTCCCAAAACTCCTGACTCCTGATTAAAAGAAAAAAACACAAGCTAATTTGTGGAGACATTTTTGAACACAATGAGGGAAACCCACATTTTTTAGAAGGAGTGATTACATGTGATAAACTTGGATCTTCCAACAGAATCCTGAGACAAAACTGTGTGTTGGAAAACACCATTGTCACCAAGGATGAAGAAAGCACAGCAAAGAAATTTCAAACTCAAGGCCATGATGATTGTTTTCTTTGACATTAAGGGTATCATGTTAAAAGAGGGGGCTCCAGAATATTACCAACAGGTTCTAGAAAAACAGAAAAACTCAGAAGAAAGAGACCGCAATTGTTGAAAAATGGTTTCATTCTTCATCAAGACAACGTGCCAACTCACAATGAGCTCTGGGTAAAGCAGTTTCTGATCCAAAATCAAATCACAGTGCTTGATCATCCTCCATATTCACCTTATCTAGCACCGTGTGACTTTTTCTTTTTCCTGAGATCAAATCTGTGCTCAAAGGAAGAAGTTTTGAGTCAGAGTCAAAAGTCAGGAAAAGAAACGCAGAGGTTCGAAGACAACTGTCTGAAGAAGATCTACTGCACTGCTTTGATCAGTGGAAGACCTGCATACAGCGGTGTGTTGATGCAGAAGGGGAGTTTATTGAAGGTGGTAGACGTTGAAAAAGTTTAAGTTCAATAAAATTATTTTACAGCATTACTTTTATATTTTATTATTTATACCTCATATTTGTCTGTAAGGGGCTGTTTTGGTATGATTTTTACAACAATTCTGTCACCAACTGTATTAAAGAGCAGAAAGGAGAGATCTTGTTTAAGTCCCCTTATGAGAAGGATTTATGCTAATTGAAGTGTTATGTGGAATCATAAAATAAGCGACTGTCTTTGTTGACTTTAACACTACTTGACTTAACATAACATGGCAGACATACTTGACTGTGGACTTACTTCTTGTGGAGCACAAATACATGAAGCATCCTTTTGATAACATCACTTCTTGTGTTGAATTTTGCATTTTTTTTACTGCATGAAATAGTGCCATGACATTACATAACAGATAATAAGGTTTTGCATTGTGTCCTTCACTGGCAGTTAATTATAGAAGATGTCAGGTGTCAAGGAGTAATGCAAAAATAGTTTAGCTAGTTGTGTAACCAGATAGTTTTAGCTGTGAGTAACGGAGTAACTCATTACTTTTTCTAGAAAGTACCTAATAATTACCCACACCAATGAAATTAGCAGGGGGTTATGTGAAGGGTTCTGTATCTTTATTTGTTCGTTTCTTTGTTTGTGTAGCCCAGTCTAAAATAGGTCATTCCAGACAAATACATATGTCAAAAATCTCTAAAAATACATTTAATAAAGTTCTTTTAAGAGATTAAAACGTGTTAAGCATTAAACAAGATAAATATGTTCATAAAAGAGCAAAATGTTGTGTTTAAAACGTTTAAGTTAATCAGCTCATAATGGGTTAGAACCAACGCATTAAGCAGACTACAATGTCTTTGTCAAGGTGTAAATAAAGTTGATTGAAATTCAAACAAGTTTGTTCATTGTGTACAGAGGAGTAGCGTGGTTTTTTTTTTCCACAACCTAACAGCAGTGAATGTTAAGCTGTCAATCTTTTGTTTTTGTAATTGTATTGGTTGACGTTATACTGTAGTCCAATCGGAAAGGTAGAGGGGCGGGACATGTTTGCAGCAGCAGAAAGGAACAGAGGATTATAGCGCAGACGCCGTTGCCTAGACACAGCCCAAGCGTGGAGCTGCAAAGGACTGAAGCATTGTCTGATACTTTGGTGTATGCAGAAGTCTCCCTATCAGCTATCCCTGTGTCTGGAACTTTGCCGCTCACCATTAAACCTCACTGACTGTTACTGTGCGCCATCCATTCCTCTCCTCACCCCCTGACTAGCCACTGACAGAACTAAGGATTTGTGAGTTGAAACCTAACAGTGCACGTGCTTTTATTTTATGTTGCTTGCTTTAGCAAGTGAAGCGACCGCTTGTTTTTGCGTTCATAAGCATCGAAACAGGCCTGCAACGTTTTATTTTGGGGTTAAAAAACTATTTTATGTGGACTAATACTGGGTTTTATTTCAAAGTTGATATTAAATTTTAAAGTGATGTCTAAGTGTCATGTTTACATTCCATTTATGCGTGTTTTGGATTAAGAGGGAACATTGTGTTATAAATTGATTCTTAGTGAGAGTTAATAGATTGATAATTTCAATTTTCTCGCTAAGTGGAGGCACCGCCAGTCATTTAAAATTCATCAGAAAAATCTACAACGACTTTAAAAGCTTGAAAGCAAGATATTTTCCCTCCTGTTACACAGGCAAGCCAGAAGCTAATTAAATCAAAGTACCCAGGGCCCTGCCCATAGTACTACAACTCTTAATATTACATCTATAGCTACATGGGTCGGGTGCTACACTTGTTTGTATGTGTACAAGATAACTCGAGAACGGAAAGTCAGATCTTCACCAAACTTTCAGGGAATATTGGGATAGTGACAGGGAAGAATCGACTAGATTTTGGTGATGATCAGCGTATCTGTTCGGTTTTTCTCGCACTTCGAATTTTGAACACCATAGTAATGGGAGCGTGAGTTCCTCGGTGGCGCTGCTTAGGCGTGGGTCTGCCGCCTCAGACGGCCATTCTAGTTAGTAATGGATTACTTTTCTGAGTAACTATCCTAACACTGGTCACAATGTTTATTCTCTTGGAACTGATTTAACCAGCCATACTGTAAAATCAATATAAATGTAAAACACTCATTCTAATGTTTGGTCAGTACTTTGATTAGTTTTGAATTCACTGATGAGAATACTGACATAACTTGTATGCACATTTTAGTTTCCTTGAAAAAACTAATCTTACTTTACATCAGAGTTTTTGTCCCCCAAGATCTATTTTCAGACTATTCTTCCTCATGGAAGGTAGTCGAGTAACATTTTAGTCATAGTTTTAGTTAAGTTTAGTAGGTAAATTAACACTTCTGACACCACTGCAGCAGTTTCAGACTTAATCAAAGATACAAGAAATGCATGCAGCAACACTTGTTGTTCTCCCGACATCCTATTTCTCTGTGCAGATGTCTGTGCAGAAACCTGAGTACCTTTGGATTGGTTTAAGGTAGAGATCCTCCTTCTTGCCAGGGGTGAAGTTTGGCCCCATGATGCGCACCTTCAGACCAGTGGACACAACACCGGAGAAGACACGTCCGAAAGCATAGAAACGACCTTTGTCACTGGTGGGGACCATCTTTGAAATGTACATCATCAGAGGAGCTTTTGGATCACAATTTTTGATACCTAAGAGGACAGCAGAAATGTGTGATATGAAAAAACTAAATTCAATCTCAAAAATGACATAAAAATAAAAGTTTTGTTGTTTCTTTCTCTAGAGGGTGTTGTTAAACGATGGTATGACAACTTCACACTGACCCATTGCAGCGTCATCATCCCCTGGCCCTTCATAGAGCAGTTCACAGCGGTATTTCTGTGCGGTGACGGGGGATGGCAGGTGGATAGTGATCATTTGGAGGAGAGCATCTCCAGCAGGCAGCCAGCGGCGCATCACGGCCTTCAGCAGGGGCTTACCCTCCTTCTCCTTGTCCTCTGCATCCAGTTTGACATCAAGCTTTTCAATGAGTTTGGCTGTCTCGTCCTTCTTGAAATTCATGATGGCATCAAACACCTGAATGAAAGTTGAAAAAAAACCCAGTGTCAAAGGCGTTTCCTTTCAAGAAAGTCAGTCACCCTCCATGTAAAAAAGTCTGGGCTCTTGCATATTATTATTATAATTTACTTGGTAGGAAAGTAAATAAAAGCCAAACCAACTGTCTCTCAGGTTAAATTAAATTGTTGCTAATATGTTACACTATTATTGCAATAAAAAAAAACAAGATCAGATAGCTAAAATCCAACAAGCAGCAGATGATTTAAATACATTTTGAACACAAAGACAGAAAAGATGAATTGTCATTCACCTTAAAGATGGGGTCCAAAACAAGCTGGCAGAATGTGCGAGGAAGCTTCTGACCCTCTGGGCCCGTAGCAGTCTTAGAGAACTTACCAGCTTTTGGGTCAAAATATCTGTGTAAATAAAATACAACATAAAATCATGATCAGATCGTCAAATCATCAATATCCACCTCATAATCATGTTATTATTAGGATATATATTCAAGTTAAGAATGGAGGGAAAGTTTTAGGCATTTGGCAGAAAATTTACAAGCAAGAGCTTGTACAAACACGTGCTGAAAATCTGGTTCTTGATGACATCTATGGTTTAATATACAGTGATAATATTGTACTTCAGGGTGTGTTTCTGTGCTGAGACTGAATCATATCATAAGAAGACAATTAATGTGTGCACAGCTAGTTGTAGTTACTGGTCAAACAGGTCAGACTTGTTTCCACACCTATGAGGGAAGTGAAACCATAGACTGGATGAAGGAAGTGCTGTTACCATTGTAATATATCTCATTTGTCTGCAGACAAATTATAGATGTCCCCATCTTGTTTTTGGGAACCAGAAGTCACCATATTATGAGGATGGGTGGGATATGGATTATTATGCCTTTATCCCGACAGATCAGCCAGGCAGGAAAGTACGGACATTAACAGTTATTGAGGAACTTCGCACTTTTTGTGTAGTTTTTGAAGGCATTTATTTGCTAAAGTATATTTTGAGGAAGTTTTGCACTTTTCCATTTTTTTTTTAAATATCAAGTACTGAGTAAAAAAAAAAAAAAAACACCAAAAGTCAAAACAATTAGGTCTAAGCCTTCTGTCAATGACCCAAAACTAGCCAGTAGTAAACACAAGATATTTCATTACCCACAAAGGCAATACTATGAACATCAAATATGGGGTCAAAGCAGAAAATCTGATGTATTTTCTGGTTCTACACGGTTACCCACCCCACCCAGAAAATTTTGAGCTTCAAAAGCCTTATTACCTGTATCACTGTGTATGTAATACATACTGTGTGTTTAACAAAAATGAAGTAAATTACTTAGGAGGTTTGATGCAAATTTCTAATGCTGTTTCCTCATGATTGGACTCAAAAAGGTCAGACTAAATCCCCCTAAGACGAAATCAGACCCTCTTCTAGACACTAACAGCCACATTTTTTCTTTACAAGATGTCAGATTAGAAAACAAATTCAGTCAGACTGTCATGATAGCCAATACTCTTAAGCGTAAAGAAGGTTGTGATTTCTATCTGAAAAGAGATAAACATTTTCTGATTTATAGCTCAGTTATCCAGTTGATTCACTATGTGGCTGGCATGCCTGGGGTTTTATCCAGCTGAAAGCCAGAGAGGTAAGTCTGTGACCGAAAACAACATAATATAATAAGGTTGCTGTAAAAATGTGAAAACACTGAGATCTATGTGTGACTGAACATTTTTTTGGACTGTTAAAAAGTTGTGCACCTTTCATTCATTGTGAGGTAAATGTCCAAAGTCTATCGGCAACAGTGCCCATTAAAAGTATCATAAAAGAGAGATTTGTACCAGAAAACAGTAAACTTAATCCCCAACTTCTGTCTCTCTGCTCTGGCACAGAGCCAGGCAGCTGCGCTAAGATCAGAAGCATTCTTTTTTTTTTTTAATTTTAGAGGATTGTATTTCTTGTGAGTGGGTGTGACTTCAGCTCATTTAACCGACACGCCCATACTATCCAAGAGCTGTTTTTACTGCCTCAATTTTCATGATTTTGAAGCTTGGTTTTATAAACTTGGAGATGTTTTTCAGTATAACAATCAGCTACTTAGCACTCTGAATAAGTAAAGTAGAACCTTTTTCTTTGCTGACATCCTGTACATGCATTAATAGTGCTTTGTTAACCAAGTATCACCCCCTTTCTTCTTTAATAGTCAAATGCATATTTGTTGTTAAACCAGCATGCAGTTAACCATGTTGTCTGACACTGACCCACCTTTCCATGGTTTCAGACATTAAAAATGACTGCATAAACAGTAAGTCTTTATCCAGATGGCCATGTTTGCTTATTTTGGTCAAAAGAGGGCATCAGTGTTCATATCACAACCAGCTAAAAACACCTTACATCAGCTTAATTTTCTGGAAAGTATTTAAAGAAAATATTTGCTGCTGCTGTGTTTACCTGTCTCCCCACAGTTTCTTCATCATGTCCGTGACCTTTTTACACCTATCATCGGGTGACATTTGTTTTTGTTGGCAGTTAGGATCTTTGGTGAACTTTGCCACATACATCTCAGCAAACTGCTTCAAGGTGAAAGCCCAGCCATGGAGACCAGAGCCAAACCCAACTGTACCAACTACAGGGTCAATCTAAGGGGTGAAAAATGAAAAGTTTGCACTTTTAGTATCATTTCCCAGTTATTAAAAAATATGTGTCCCACTGATGTTTAAACATCTTCCTTACCATGATGTTCCCCATAGGGCCGCACTCATCCTCTCCATAGGTAGAGATAATGACGTTGACGTTCTCCACGATGCGCTGAAAGGTCTGGTAGAGCTCATCTGGCTCTAGCTGCAGCTCAAGAAGGGCCCGGTCCATCTTGTTCATCATCAGAACCGGCTTGATGCGCTCAGCTATGGCCTGCCGTAGTACCGTCTCTGTCTGTACACACACACCTGTCACAGGAAAAAAACAGGGAGTCAGGGGGGAATTTTGATGGTTGGTAGAGGGGATTACATGGTAACATTATTACCTGAGACACAGTCGACCACCACCAGGGCTCCATCAGTCACCCTGAGGGCAGCAGTGACCTCAGAGGAGAAGTCAACGTGACCTGGAGAATCAATGAGGTTGATGAGGAAGCCGTTTCCATCTTTACACTGCTTAATAAATGCTAGGTCATTATCCCCGAGCTCATAGTACATAGAGATGGCCCTGAGAAAAGAGAAGGAACAAAGAAAGACAGAGCATGTTGATCTCTAGACCGAGTCAACTCATCACAATACTGGTTGCCAATGAGTCAGAGGCTCCCTAAATGAAGCTGACATGCTGAAAGGTGACTTTGTTGTTCAAAAGCTGTCTTGAATTGAACAGCATTACCAAATATCTGGGATGTGAACCAAAATAAAAGTTAGTACATTAACTGAATTTATTACAAAAACCTTGTGAGGGAAACAAAAGACCATTGGACTTTAACATGGCTACAACAAAACTTTCCGTAAACAAATTTGTCATTAAAGCTTGTGTGAGGAACAAAACTGCAACTTTATCTCTTTGCTGATTTTGTCCTTTACATTTAAGGTACAGCTAGAAAAAAATCTTATCCTGCTGTACGCAAATTATTTAACAATTTAAAAGTGTAGTTTAACTCTGTAATGTGGACAAATATATAGACACTTTTAAAGTTTTAAATTAAACTCTGTACTGGTTTAACCAACACTGTCTATTTTGCTGTGTATTGTACTTTATAATAGAGGTGTGAACAACCTGGTTGGATATTATATTCTCTTGTTCTTGCCAATAAGGAAAGATCATATTTTACCCTGAAACTCATCAGTAGCTACTCAGTACTCTATCTGGGTAAATTTTAACCAGAGTAACTGTACTCTTCCTTGGGTACAATATCTGGGTACTTTTCCTCCTCTAGCATTAAAAGAAGAACTAGTTTGTGAAATAATAAGAATTTCTGATTGTCCACAAACTGAAGAGAGAAATTTTAATGTTTTGACTGGGCTCTACATCCAATTTGAAGTATATTAGGACATGTCCCACCTCCATTAAACGGGACATAGTTTACCCTGTTAAGACAAGTTTAGATTGGTCTCAAAGGTCCCTAAAACATGGCTGTAAAGTTTTATGCTGAAAAAACACTCCAATATTGGCAGCTGAGAGGAGGATCCAGGAAAGGAGGGCTGAACTTTCTTCCAAGCAGGCAGGGCCAACCGAACCTGGGGGCAGGGCTAACTCCCTATGTGACATCATGGGGGAAAATCTGAGAATAGCTTATAAAGGTGTGTGTGTGTGTGGGGGGGGGGGGGGGTATTTTTCTGTTTCTTTGGGGATTGGGGACAGGCCAGATGCCCATATTTTTGTTAGAAAAGCCTGAAAAAGTGATATTTGCACAATATGTCCCCTTTAACAAAAACACAATCTCCTACTTGCTGTAAAAATGCTGACACAGACTTAACAAAGCTAGCTTAATATACTTTTGTATATTTGAGGTAATTTCTTCTCATTGTTCTCCAGTCCCTCAAGGTTGAAGGCAGAGGAATTGTTACATCATTCTATTTGAGGTATAACAGATGATGTTCACACATTTACATTACTGAATCCATTTTTGTATTGACCGCTTCTCACAGGCAGGACTTCTCTAACTAACTCTTTAACTTCACTCATGTAATAAAAATGTCCGATGCCCATATGTATTCTAGAAAAAATCTGGGATGATTGTCAAATAATTTGAGTACAATTATAGAAAAATACTTAATACTTAATGTAATTGAATACTGTTTACTTGAAACTAAACATGTGTTCTATCAACTCAGAAAAATAGAGCTAAAATTGCTATTTTGGTTATCTTAGTAAAATACACATCTCATTTTTTAACAAACAAATTAAGTTGATGACACTATTTCTTTCCAAATGGAAGACAATTTTTTCACTTGTTTGGAGTCAGTGGGGTATTTTCCTTCCTTCACCAGTCAATATTTGATCAAAAAAATAAATAAATAAAATGAGGGATGGCCACCTTGTGCCATAAACCAATCTGATTAGATTGACATTGTACTGATGAAGCAGATATTTTTTTAGGTTTTATACCTTAGATATGTCTTACTCTGTGTTTTCACTCAGAGATATTATCATTAATAGAGAAACTGTGGAGGTTTCAGGCCACAGCTGATGAATTGTTAGTTCTCTGCACCACATACGTTGATTTGATGGTGATGCAGCGCTCCTGCTCATCTTTGCGTGTGTCTGTGAATCGGGCCTCTCCAGCGCAGCCTGAAGCAATGAGCCCTGCCTTGGACACCAGTGAGTCCGTCAGAGTGGACTTCCCATGATCCACATGGGCAATCACAGACATGTTCCTGATGTTGGACTTCTTGTCCATGATGGAGCGGATCTGATCCACAGTGAAGTGCACCTGAGGAGAGAGGTTACATGAATTCATTTTAAAGCAGCAGAGAGGGGATCATTTTATTCTTTATTAGCAGCCATTTATTCATGTCCACTACCAGATCTTATTCCAAGTAGAGTTATAAAAAAAAGACATGCTGGTAACTGAATCCATCAGGAAGAGAGGGGGCACAACGTGAAGACTTTCCCTTCTGGTGTCTCGGTAAGCAACAGATCAGGAACTACTGAGTCACCTCTCATGATGCCGCAGAATAGTCCATGCTGAACCATTTCACAATCCCATGATAAGGAAATATCCTAAACTCCTAATTAAACAGGTTATACCAAGGTTGATAAACATAAATAAAATAGGCAAGTCAGTTACACATATTTGACAAGAAAGTCTAAATATAATATAAAAAAGTATGAAAGTACAAAAGAAAACGGCATACTTTAATCTTTTAGATAAGTATTTTTTAAGGCCCATGTGGGCTTTGGTATTAAGCTTTTACTTGTTAATATGGAGTTAACCAGGATAGATTAGTTTTTAACAACTTATTAAATAAAAAATAAAAACAGAACAAAACACCATCGTTTTAATCACCGATGAAAAATGCTGTGACGTATTTCTGTAATCGTATGTTGTAATATGGTCTGTTGTATAAAACAGAGCACAGGTATGACGACGTCCCCTTTAATCTCATCTATAGTATGAAACATCACATATGTATCAGACATGTCAGGCTCACGTGCTCCTTTAACATAACATTAACATGACATTTCTTCAGTCCTGCGACAGCAGGAGTTTCATATCCGAGGCGATGAACGTCAACGTGAAGCAGAGCGGGCCGGGCGATACAGGCAACAGCCCTGCAGTTTTATCAGCCGTCTGCTGCGTAGGATCGAGCTGACCACATACACAGCCTTTATCTGATCATATTACACCACCTAGCATCCCCATGAAGCCTGTTTCTCTCACACCTGTCAGGCTGTCATGGCAGCTTGTTTCACCGAAATCGTTACAGCCCAACATGGTTTTTTAGTAGTAGCTTGAGTCGTACCTCCTTTAAAGCAGATAAAATACAATTTAACGCGGAAAAGTAAAACATGTGAAGACTCACCATTTTGTCAGCAGGTCGTCGCTCTTTGTATGTGTCTGTTTATTGCTATAAATACTGCCTTGGAGGACAGGGAGTCCCGGTGTTGACAGGAGAGACGCTACTGCTGCTGCTGCTGAAGTGTAGTCGAGCAGTGCAGAGGGCGCTGCTCAGCATCACACCACATACCTGTGGATGTGAGCCAATACTGTTAACACGCAGAAAGATGGCATGCTGAGGCATGGCACGGGGAGGAAAGCTCTCTATTATAGAGACAAAGGGGGAGAACTGGCTGTTCAATGTGACTCAAGTGGAGGCAACGTTTTATTTATTACCTTTATTTCAACAAGAACTTATTGAGAGTAAAAATTCTCTTTTTAACAGTGTCCAAGTGTCCAGTGGCCAAGACAGCAGCAGTAAACAGAGTTTCAGACAAAGAGCAGCCAAACACAGCAAACAATACAAGATGTATAGTCTAAATGCATTAAGAGACACAAAATAAAATAAAACTTGGTGCTCTTGGAAAACAGGGGAACACTATTTTGACTAATATAAAGGGGGAAGCTGCTCTAATCATGAAAAGAGACAGAAAATACTGAAAAAGCCTTCCTTATAATGGCCAAAATCATTCAAAAGGTAACACGTGTTGACCAGGTCTCCATCATGGCTGACAGAGTGGCCACACCTGTATCAACTACAACCAATGGCAAGCAGCCACATGAACCAGAGAAAGAGAAGCCAGGTGTCTTCAAACTGTTCACAAATCCGTCATTAAGGTGTGGCCTCACCCATTACCGGTAATGAAAGACACATGCACCCTCAGCTCTCAAGTACAGACAAGTGCTACGTTGCATGCTCTGTCAATTTTTACCTGAAAGAAAAAAAGACTGAAATATCCAGCAGAACATTTGAGGTAAATGTGTGTTTGATCAAAAAGTTCACCTAAAAATACAACCACTGCCAGGGCTGCCAACAGGATTGGCTGGGCCTCTAAAAACCCAAGAGAATGAACCTTCCCAGCTGTGAATTACTGATAGTATCACGTTAGCTTTGTGTTGGATCAATAGCAGTGGTGCTAGCATTCTGGCCAACAGTTGGCTTATTTTGTGAATGAGTGTGTTAAGCTACCCCAATTTTACCACTTTACACCCTTTCTGAAACTGTTATTGCCAATTTTAATTTTAATTTTTTTGTCATATCCATTTACCACTTATTTGGCACTTTTAACCTAAGTTTTCAGTTATTGACCCTTTCTTCCCACTTTTCACACATTTTTGCCCCTTTATGCCCATTAGTAATAGGTTTTTGCCACATTTTACAACTTTTTGACACCTTTTTTTGTTGGTTGCACATTTGTGCCACTTTTTTACCCATTTTTTTATTGCCATCCATTACCCTAACTTCTTCTTGCCACTTTTAAGTAATTTTTGCTGTTTGTTGCCATCTCTTGCCACTTTCTTACCATTTTTTGCCACCTTCAACTTATTTTTTGCCTCTTTATGCCAGTGTTTTTGCCAAGTTCACCAATTTTTGGCACTTGAGTCCAATTTTTGCCACTTTCAACCAACATGTTTTGCCACTCTATGCCCATAAATTTGACATTTTGGCCACTATTAACAAATTGCTGCCTCTTCTTTATAGTATTTTGTCCTAGTTTGCCATTTTTCAAAATTTTTGCCACTTCTCTTTGGCACTTTATCCTATTTTTGCATGTTTTAGCACATTTTTGCCACTATTAACTAATTTTTGTTGATGTTCACCCTTTTTCCTACTTTATTGCTGCCTTTCAGCCATGTTTGCAACTTCTTTATGCCACTTTTAACCATTTTTTGCTTTTTTCCCTTCTGTTTTTAGAATTTTGTTATTTCCTGTTAACATTTTCTCAGTCTGCTCTTTATTTGTCAGCATCCTGACACAGGAAGGGGGTCTACATTTTAAAAAAGGCTATGTTGTTCAACAGAATAAGTAAAATTCCTTTTTTGTTGCTTTGATAATATTGGTTATTGTTAAGGTTAAATGGAAAATATGATTATCACTAACCTTGCAAAGCAGATGGATACGCCTGTTTTGGTGTTTCTCACTGGCGAATCCATCTTGCAAAGCTCCAATCTGAACTGTTTGGGCCCAGTTAGAAAGTGACAGTACCAATCAGCAACAAGGGGTGGTACTTTCGGGCGGGGCAGAGTGGTGACGTATGCAGGCAGCAATAAGAGACTGGTGCAATTATGGCGGAAGAAATTAGTGTGGATGCTGCTAAAGCGCCAGTTTTATCAGAACTTGACAACATTTCTTTGTTAAAAGAAGAACAAAGAACAGCACTGAGTTGTTTTCTTTTAAACAAAAGACAAAAGTTGTGTACTGGCATGTCTACAGTTGCCATGGTTCACGTTATGCAGTTCTTTATGGAGTTTACTCCTTCGGTAGGGGCACAGCTCAGTAGCGGCTATGTCATGTGTTTTGTTGCTCTGATTGGCCCGTAAAGATGTGACAGACAGAACATTCATCCAATCACCCTCCAAGTTTTTTTTTTCAAAGGCTCTGCCCTTTCCCAGACACTGTGAATGAGTGGTTTACCAGATAGATGTGTGAAACACATCATGCCAAGGTAGGTTATCACAGCTTGACTTTTTTTTGGACCAGGATTTGCCGACCTCCATTGGCCCTCCATTTGGCTGGGCCCCAGAAAGCTCTCCCCTTTATCCCCCCTGATATGCGGCCTTTACCATAATTCCGAAAAAGTTGGGGTAGGGAAGGGAGGAGATGTAAATAAAAACAGAATTCTTTTTGCAACTAATTAGGTTAATTGACACCAGGTCAGTAGCATGACTGACATCACATTTCAGAGAGGCAGAGTCCATCATAAGTAAAGATGGGCAGAGGTTCACCAATCTGCAAAAAAACCTGTATCCAAAAAATCTGGAAATTATTTCAGAAAAATGTTATTCAACATAAAATTGCCAAGACTTTGAATATCCCACCATCTATAGTACCTAATATCAAAAGATTCACACAATCTGGAGAAATCTCTGTGCGCAAGGACCAAGGCCAAGGTCAGTATTATGTGAGATCAATGTTGTGATCTTGTCCACACAGGTCGGTCAACACAAGTTATCGTCTGTCTGCGCAGGTCACTGTGCCACCCATAAATACAAGTTAAAGCTGTATCATGCAAAGAAGAAGTGATGTGTTTAATAGGATCTGGAAACGCTGGTGTCTTCTCCCAAAGTATATTTAGAAAGGACTGAGGCAAAATCATAAAACTGTTCTGTGGTGAGATACATTGGAATTTGAAATTCTTTTTGGAAGCCTTGGACATCATGTGCTGTGGAATAAAGAGGAGAGGGACCATCCAGCTTGTTATCAGAGCAAAGGCCTGCATCTCTCATGGGGTTGTATTTGTGCTATTGCGAGGGCGGCTCACATATCTGAAAAGGCAGTATCAATGCTAAATGGAATATAGAGGTTTAGAGCAGTGGTTCAGGACTCAAAAGTGGGTTTCAAAGCTTATTTTAAGGGGGTTGCAAATGGGTCCCTCTCCCGATTGAGAGGGACAGCGAGGAGAGGGCCCGTCTGGAGGTGGGGGAGCGCCCTGGCTGCCGTAGATCCGGACTCGTGGCCGAACCGAACCGAGTTCTGGGTCGGTCGTGGTGCTGGGTCGGCCGGTGGTTTTGTAACGGCGCCGTGTGGGTCGCTCCCGAGACAGCCGCAGGAGGTTCCTCTCGTCCAAAGGCTCTGGGATGGTCTCACGTTCAGAAAGAAACAACTTAATTCGTCCAACTGATGCCAAATGAATATCTCAAAACATCGACACCACGTGACCGTTGGCTTTCAGTGAAGTCGATCGTGCTATAAAAAGGGAAAAAAAAAACTAAAAACTCTGCTCAATCTCTCATCCTCACATCCCTATGCTAATCAAACGCTTAAAGACGCTGGAACCCGCCGTCACCATGAAACGCCTGCCTCTCACATCCCACCTACTCAGCCTCTGTATCCACTCTCTCCATTCAGGATACTTATCCCCTACAATAGACTCTACCCTAGAAGCAATGTTCCTACTAGCCTTTTTTGGATTCCTCAGGTGTTCTGAGTTTGCTCCAACCTCATCTGTCTTTAACCCTTCTCTCCATCCCAAGTTGTCAGACATCTCCATCCATACTTCCGATTCCCTCATACTCACCCTTCGACGCAGTAAAACCGATCAGCTAGGAGTTTCCTTCCCCATCTACATCTTCCGCCTTAATTCGTACCTCAGCCCGTACAAACCACTGACGAGATACATCAGCTCCAGCAGAGCTTCACCCCACAACCCTCTCTTCCTCCAAAGATGGCTACCCGATTTTGATTCAACAAACATCTCTACCAAGTTCTGCGCATCTCTGGCATCGCCTCAAAACACTACTTGGCTCATTCATTCTGCATCGGCGCAGCATCCTCAGCATCCAGACTCTGAATTTCTGACAAAATTATTCAAATCCTCAGTCACTGGTCATCTCAAGCCTACCATTCCTATATCCGCAACAACCTCAATGATCTACGTCAAGCACACACTCAGCTAAGCATTATCCACCCATAACTCTTTCTCAAGCCCACCATTCCTATATCCGCAACAACCTCAATGATCTACGTCAAGCACACACTCAGCTAAGCATCATCCACCCACAACTCTTTTGGAGGTCAAGATCGGCTTGGGCACAATGACACCTGAGACGGAACCCCCATCCTGAGTCTCCCCCTGCCAAGCCTCCAGGCATTTCCCAGACTATCCTAAATTAACTAACATAATACCTCTTAATTAACAAATAGCCTCATGGCCATAATCATAGATCTTCATTAAATCTTTAAATGCATTCTGTTGTGGTGTGGCCCTTGCTAGTGAATTTGATAATAATAAACATAAAGCAGAACAGCGACCAGTGCTTCTTTGAAGAATTTTTTGACAACTTCATAGGAAGGGTTAAAGTAACAAAAAATAAGTTATGAAAGTGGAGGTGATAAAAACGTGTAAGTTTGTAAGAGTGATAAATACATTTGTACTAAAAAAATGAAGAAAATTGATCTGATTAATTTGAGGGTTGATTTGATGAAAATAGTGGCACATTTTTATCATTTTGATTGTTTTTTATTTGTCATTGACAGCTCAAAACTTTTCATTTATCATTTAAGGAGAGAGGCCTCAAATGATAAAATGATTTGACCTATTATGCATCAAAACAAGAGCTGATTAAAATGTGAATGGATAAAAATGTTTGTAAAGTCTAAATAAAAGTGATAATTCACTAACTAAATAATCAATTCTTATCATTCTTAATTTTTGTGATTTCTGGTTTGGAAAACTTTCTGGAATTTCTGAGGTGAAAAATTGATGCAGGTGATTATTAGTATTTACAATTTCACAAACTTTGACAGCAATTTTGAACTTTGTTCCATTGTTTTTGGAGTTGAGAAGCTCTGCTCCACCAAGCCAGCAAGCCTTTCAGAGACACTCATGTTCCACAGTGACAGACCACAGCGGCCAGCAAAAGCATCCTGGATCTCGGGCTGGAGGAGTATGTCATTTTGTTAGTGAAATTTTGTCATTTTACCAAAGCTTACGTATTAAAGCTTGGTCACTATTTCATGGCTCAGAGCTTTGTTTAATTTTTAGGTGAGAAATTGACATTTGTGACTGTTAATATTTACAGTTATATGAATATTAATGCACACGCAGAAATGGGATGAAGCTTTAATAACTACACTGTGATATTTAAAAGTTTGAGTGGAAGTGGAAAGTTTTTCAAACTGGAAGTGACACCAGAAGACACCAGAGCCTATCCCAGCTCTCACTTGGCGAAAGGCGGGGTACATCCTGGACTGGTCACCAGCCAATCACAGGGCTCCTAACGCTATGATAACAAATCCCCAGGCAGTTCATCTCAGTACAGTCTGTTGTAAGCTCATGTCACTGCCTTCATTGAAAGTTAACAGTCAACTACATGCTATGTTTTTGTTCATTGTGAGGTAAATTTGACTTCAGCTCAACGTGCCCACACCATCCCAGGGCAGGTGTCAACGGTGAAGATTAATGAAAAGCAATCAAAATGATTACATTTGCCATTATTTTCATCAAATTGCAAAAATTTTCCTCAAATCAACCTCAGTTTGATCACATCAGTTCATTCTCTATCACTTCATTTCTTAATTTAAATGCATTTTTGTTAACCTGACATGTAAGATAGACTGTTTCATATATCCATTTCATGGATATTTCACATTCATCTGGGAAAGCTTGCTATAAAGGTCTTTGGGAAGAGCAGGATTTAAAAAAAAGATTCTAAGAACGTGACTGGACGAACATTCTGTCCGTCACATTCATTGCAGGCCAATCACAGCAACCAAACATTGACATTGTGACATTGTTGCACACGTGCAGCTCTGCAACAAACCTACCGATAAACGGTGCCTTAGTTTGGGAAATGTGGATTAAACGCAGCGGCCTGTCAGGAGAGGAGTGAAATGTCTCTAAGAGGAGCTTACAATGTGACTCTTTGTTCTTGTTTTAAGAAAGAAATGTGTCCCAGTTCTGATTAAACTTCACAATACCAATGCTACAAACCAGCTAACCACTCCACCAGCTCCCATTGTATATACAGACCCACACTACACCCCCTTATATGTTGCAAACTTATGCCAAAGCAGGTTGACAGAAGGGTGGAAACTAATTTTATGTTAAGAAAAACTTGCAGTGCTGTTTCTTGCATTTTATTGTATTAAGAAATGTGGTCAAGTTGTGATACCACCTCATTCTCCTCAACCACATGCTGATTGGTCTGGAAACATCTGGTTTACCACAAACGTTGCAGATTGGAGCTTTGCAAGATAGATTTGTCTGATGACAGATATAGAGCCTGGCCAATCCATCAGCTTTGCAAGGGTACATTTTTATCACTTCATCATTTTATTCACAATTTTTCTTTTTTTTTATCACTTTCACTTTTATCATTTAACTTTTGTCACTTTCACCAACATTAAAGCTTCCACAAGACATGGGCAGACTGTCAGTTTTGGTGCCCCCCTGTGGACAAAGTAGATCATACCTTTAACAGGCTTATTTGATTTAAAAAATCATATCCTGCCACCTTTTTACAGTCAAACATGACAGTAAAAATGGCTGTTTTGGTAGGGTGTTATTATTGCCTTTGTCTGACACCTACCTTGTGGCAATCTTTAGGGGCATCAAGAACAACTAAAAAGAAATTCAGTCTTTTCACTCATGGTCTAGTTTGCTTCAGTAGGTTGTATAAAGTGATCAATAGTAATTTCAGTATTTTGTAAAACCAGCTTAAAGCTTCTCAAAGCAGATTTAATTATTTAGACATTTTTATATAAACAATAATTAGTCTTTTTTTCCATAATTAAAGAACTCAACCTTGGGGATCTTTGGATTTTTAATTGCTGAGACTTCCTTAGTTTTTGCTAAAAATGAAAATAATATTCTTTCTGCAATTATACATTAGTCCAGAATAAAGGACTAAAACTGAATATATGGCTATTACTGGTGTGCTCCAGAGTCATGGGTAGACAGATTTCAAAACAGTTACACAGTGTTAGCAGTCTTTCCCACGGACGAATAAGGAAGAATACATTCTTTGTTATGGATGTGCCAAGCTAACTAGCTCCTGGCTGTCACCTGAGCAAGTCCTTAATCTGTATTCACAAAATAAGCAAGGGAGAGTGAATGAGTGAGGAATTATTCCTATAAGCCACAAGAGAAGTACAGAGTCACATTTTCATCATGAACTGAATGTGTTTTATTAATTACAGCCACTGAACAGAGGTCCAACCCAGAGATTGATTTCTGCAACACTTTTTTTGTGGTTTCCATGGTTTAATCTGGCCACGGTCCCTTTATATGTTCATTATTGCAGCAGCAGTATCACAGTGCACTGTATATGCCCATCCTGACAGATGAGTGGGTTGATGTGGAAAAATGGAAGAAACAAGAAAAACTTTGATCTAATTGCTCCCCAAAGCCCTCACCCTAGGCACTTAGTGTACTATAGCTGTGAAATGAAAAAGCATTGTTGCTTCCACTAGCTTACAACAAAGGTTTCAGCTTTGTTTCTGCTCTGGACTCAAAGTCAAAACAATTTGTGCAATGCATCTTTAAGCCTGTGCAAAGATATTAAAGTTCCCATGGGGAAGGGTTTGGAGATTGATTTGGTATTTTATCATCTTGGTAATTTTTAATTCTTTTTTTTAAAGTTTGTCCAAATAGTTGTCAAGGGCAGGAATGCCCTCTTTAAGACCTTTGCGTTTCCTAATTTCGGCGACAACCTGGGCAGGTTTGGATATGGGGTCGTAGGGGTCACCCTGGAGGACCTGCCAGTGATCAAATACACACTGAGGGAAGGCCTGGCCTCCAGTGTTACTACGAAGGTCAGCTGTGAATCCTGGAGACAAAAAAAAAAAAAAAAAAAAGAAGGAAGATTATGTCTAACACTCTGAAATCTTTGTATAGATTTATCAGTTGTTTTTGCATGGGGTGGTCAATTCAGCACCGTAAAACTAATCATTAAAATACTATTTTTTTAATGGCATCCCTTTACAGTTTTTTAGCATTACATCAACACAGTTCCTGAAACCAGGGCCCTGTTTGACAGAACTCTACACAAAAATCAAAAACAATCATAAAAATGACAAAAACACCTTATACCTGGTTTAAAAGCAAGCACTAAATTCAAAACTGGATAAACTTTTCTGAAAGTGAAACTTGCTTTAAAAATCTACAAACAAACATGACTGGTTACACAAGTCTTTACATGCACATTTTGAGCTCAGGTGATTGCTTATTGATTGTGCTGTTTCACTGGCCCTGTTTAACAAGGATGGGAAGTAACTAATTATATTCACACTGATTACAATAAATTAGTATTTTTTTCTGTTTTGCCTTTTAAAAGATTTTCCTCATTAAGTTAAAAACATGGTAGGCATAATATAGAGGATTTTTTACGATGCTTTAGAGTTTCTCAAACTGAGGAGAAAATGGCAGAAAGGTGGAGAAATAAGTAATAAACAATTAAAGCTCTGTGATAGCCTCGTATAATATAATTCGTATTAGATACCACGCAGCAAAAACTGGAGCATTGAATTTTCAGTTTTAAGAGTTGATTTAACTCTTAAAGTGTAAATCTAAGTCCATTTAAATTAAATGGCCTTCAGTGTTGGAGTTATTTGACAGTGTTGATCCCTTCAGTGTTAATATAACTCTGTAGAGAGTCAAATTATCTTAGCTCAGCCAACTGCCATTTAAAATCTGGGGGGCAGAATTTTCCCATCATGCCTTTGTGCACAGTGTTAGATGTCTTTTAGATGTTCAGATCTTTTTATATGTGTTTAGATGTTAACTGTTGTACAGTGATCAGAGCATGTGAGCGGAGTGTAGTGATGAGATTTCCCCCTCCTCGCTCACAGAGCTGTTCCTTGCGCCCGCTCGTCCACTCAGAGGGGATTCACGCCGCTCTGCTCATTATCGCTCCACCTTCCACTCAAATTTTTACCCGCTCCACTCCAATCACTCACTGCTCACTCAACGACAACACAGAAGTGCATTACCATTACCATCCTCTCAGTTTCAGACACTGGGAAATACTGATGTTTTTAAAAAATGACAATGGTGTTAATATTAGTACATCAACACTGTGCAGGCATCTCAAGTCTCTTGGATTATTCCGGCAGAAAGCCCAGTCTGACGTGCTGGATGTCGCTGTCTCTCTGCAGGGGCAGTGAAACCAACACGGGATGCTTCACGGATACAAATTCTTGCAGATGCATTCTGGGTGAGACATGCTTCAGATGTATGATGTGAGCGGTACCAGAGCGAAATTGGAGCGGGATAGAGCACAAGATAAGGTGCTGGTCCAGCTTTTTTGAAAAAAAAAAAAAAAAAAAAAAAAAAAAAAATGCTCTGCGCTCTGGCCAAAATCCTTCCGCTCACATGCTCTGACAGTGATCATCTGGGATTCCTTTGCTCTTGTTTCTGGTAAATTATTGTTGTTTTTTCAAAGGTTTATTTTTTGGGCCTTTTCATGCTTTATTTGATAGAGGAAGGACAGTGGATAGATTTGGAAACAGGGAAGAGAGTGGGGAGAGACATGGGGCAAAGGGCCACAGGCCGGATTTGAACCCAGGCCACCCACGTACATGGGTAGCGCCTTAAACCACTCGACCATCTGCGCTCCCAAATTATTGTTGTTTTTAATGTTAAACACTTCTGCACTATGAGTGAAGTTATCTACTAAAGTGGTCACTTCCTGATTGTGGTATGAAGGGTCTACAACTCCAGAGAGAGGGCAGGCTATCAACACAGGGTGTTTTCTAGCTCTGTGTCTTTCTCACTGGTCCATGTGTAACAGAAGTAAAATGCACATCTGTAGTTCCCTATTTTTTTTTGTTATAATTACACAAAATTACCTGGTAGTTTTCCACAAGCCTGAGAGAAACTCTGAAATCCATGATGCACTATGTTGTTTGTAGCCCCTCCTTCTTTTGTTTTCTTCTTTGTTGGTTGTTTGTATATATTCTTTTCACCCCCTCCCCCTCTCCCCTCTGAAATGACTCCCAGTGGGAGAGGTGGGTGTCCATTGTTTTGTTTAAGTTTGTATCTGTGTCCATCTTTATGTTAAACATTATATCTTGTACATATTTTAGTTCTTATAATGTCCCTAGTTATTTTTCCACTTGTTTACACGTTTATTTGCTTTAAGTTTCTTCTCTTCTTACTTTTATTGATGTTTATTTGCTGCGCACGGTAAGCTAGCTCACGTGCGCAGCGTACACAGATAGCTTGTGTTCACCTTATGTCAAACTTTGTCATGTACTGAATTTCTGTTATGTGTAGGATATGGAGCGGGCTGTGGCTCACGGGATTTTCTGTCTTTTTATATCGTTTGCCAGCCAATAAAAGTGGTCCAAGTGAGAGATCCAGTGTCGCAGTCTCTTTCCATCCACCATAAACAACGCAGAGATATTGCCACCGGTTACACATGGATGCCTCAAGACACCACACATTACCACAGTTACACTGTGTAAATAACTGAAATTATAAATACCTCAGATGTACACTTGATGTAAAAGGAAATAACACAATATTGTGTTAGAAGTACTTCTTGTGTAAAAAACAACACCGTGATTGTTGAAAATTAACACTATAAGAGAGTTAAATAAGGGTTACATTAACACTCAAAAGGGTGGACCCATAAACACACTTTTATGGTGTTAGATTTAACACTCAGTGTTAATTTAACACTGGTGATTTTGGATTGGAGTGTTAATGTGAGTACTTAATTAGAATAAAAATACAAAACACTCAATAGAGTAAACATTTAACACTACACACTAGTGTTCAGGGGTGTAGCTAGGAATTTAGGTCCCCAGAAAGAATACTACATAGGGCCCCCTTAACCAGCTAGCCAAGCAACAAATGCTGCATCATTATTACAAATATCTCTGCATTTTAATGTATTTTTGAACCATAATTTCCCCATTTATGAGCAATATTTTAATTATGATTGATTTAAATTTACTTGCATTATTTTGCATTGCTGGACTACAACACTTGGACATTTTTAAGGGAGGTGCAGCCCCCCCTGTATTTTACTCTGTTCTATTTGATACAAATTTCAGTCTGTTGACTGATTCATGCTAGTGTTATGTAAAACAAACACAGACCAACTATCAGCAGAGTTGATTTAACTCTGTCATATTGTAACATATTTAACATTTTTAAAAGTTTAGTTTTAATGCAGTGTAGACCCATATAGACACTTAAAGTGTTAAATTCAATTCTGTAGGTGTTGTATTAACACAGCTGATTTTACTGCTAAAATTACCAACTTGGTCAATAAACACAAGCAATACATTTTACCTGCTGTTTAGTAATCAACATACACAGTCTGTCAGTTTTTAATATTGTTGTTCAGTGCAGAGAGTTGAGTGTGCTGTGTTTTGCAAAAAATGCAAGGCTGAAAATATGCATAAAGTTAAGGGGAATCTAGTCTTACAGTTTGCTCCTTGTGTTTCAAATTCCAGTAATTCTCATTATTAGTTTTAGTGTGTAAGCAATAATAACAAAAATGCAGCATCATTTACAGCTGAGTTTTTAAAAGAGCTCCACATAATATACAGCCTTCATTAAAAATGGTAAGGATTCTTCACAGACTGTGTAATACTATTGAAGTATAAGGCAGATCTCCTCTAGGGGGCACCAGAGGGCTTCAGAGGAGGTGCGGAGCCCAACACTTAGCACTAAGACAACTTGTGTGAGAGCAGGTTTTTCACTCTAACAAAAGTAAGTAATAGAGCTGAGGAGGGAGGATGATCTGCAGTTCTGCCTTGTACTGTGAAATCCCACATCAGCAGCATAGATGCAGACTCATTGTTCTCACCAAATAAGAGGTGAGCATAAGGGCAATATGAGCAATTTTTGCCAAAACCAATAAACTAAATATCCCAGAAAGATGGATAATTAAAAAATGAAGATAAACTCATGATTAAAAAACATGAGGGCTCAGTGACGCAATTCACTGGTTTTTGGCTGAAGCCCAGCAATGGCGGCTACTAATGCTGACTCATGCTACCTTTTTGTCATTCTAGACAAATAGGTTGAGCTGACGCAGGTCTTTGTGGAAAAAAACGCTACAACTGTCCACCTTTCTGTCAGACCAGCTGGGGTGGAAAGAGTGCAAGGCTACTGTACTCAAGTAAAAGTGCAGTAACTCAGTATTAGTAAAAATACTGTAGTGCAGTGTTTTCAGAAAGTATTCGGATCCCCTTCACTTTTTTTAGCTTGTCCTATGTTGCAGGCTGATGCTGCTGATATTCTCATTTATCTACACCAAGTACCCCATCATGGCAATGTGGATTTTTCCCCCAAAATTTATTAAAAATGGAAAAACTGAAATATAACATATCACAGTTTTCAGTTTGTCACAATGGGATACTGAGAGTAGATTAATGAGAATTTAAAAAATGACTGTAGCATCAGGCTGCAACAACAAAAAAAATGGAAGAAAGTGAAGGGGATCCAAATATTTTCTGATGCACTGTATAAATCTAGTAAATTTAAGTAGAAAGTAATTATTTTAAAGTTCACCGAAAGCACTTAGTTTCTACTTATGATGTCTGAGGAGGTTGTAGAGTAAAATATGGTCTTTCTTTAATGTGCAACAAAAACAAGACAACATGAAACAGTGAAGTCCATCTCAGTGTGCGGCGGATCTTTTTTTTTTTTGTTTACTTCGGACCTGCTACAGACCGACACCTGACTACCTGGGCTGTGCACCGGGATCTCCGTTTAAGATTTAGCTTTTGGAAACGATGCAGGAGGTCTCCTTTGCCCTGATTGCACGCTGAACAAAGAAAGTTAGAAAATGGACGAGACGGCGCACCAAAACCTGTGATCACACTCTGACTACACCTCAACTTATAAAAAAAAAAAGTCGTGGACTCTCATTTGTCCCTACCAACAGAGTAAATGCATTTAAACTCAAAGTTGACTCTTATAAATTTTTCAGACAGTTACACTTAAGACATTTCTTTCATTCTAAGGTGAATGTGACGTCAGAAGTAAACACAGACTCCCTTAATAAGTTCAAGAAAAGATCCCCATTCATGCCTCCTGGTTCTGTTAACCCCACACTAGCCACATTCAGTAAATTGGTGGAAAAGGACATTGAAAAGGCAGCTAGAACAAAAAATATGACTAGAAATCAAAATATCAGAGTCTTACTTTCTACAGGATGTTGCCACAGAACCCAGTGGAAATATACATGAGAGAAAGGGATGATATTTTGAATAATGCTTTGGAGAAGAATTGGATAACAAAGAGTCGGTATGAATTTTTGAAAGTTGAACATCCCATTACTCCTGTCTTCTCCTTACTGCCTAAGATACATAAAAGCCTGGTTAATCCTCCAGGCAGACCGATTGTGGCCAGCAATAACTCCTTGTCTGAACCTCTGAGCTAGTTTGTGGATCATTTCATTAAAGACATTGTAAAAACACTACCTTCATATGTGGTAGACACAAGAGATGTTTTAAAACTGGTTTCTGACATCATTATGCCTGATAACTCTCTTTTGGTATCTTTTGATGTGGAGAGCCTGTACACTAATATTCCTCATGATGGAGGATTGGAAGCCATGCAGTACTACCTTGAATCCAAGCAAGATGAACTCCCGGTGGAATTACTTATGTCCCTCACTAAGTTTATCCTTAAGTCTAACTATTTCATGTTTGATAATAAGTATTACCTTCAATCTCAAGGCACAAGCATGGGGTCACCATTTGCACCAAATTATGCAAATTTGTTTATGGGGTTGTGGGAAAATCAACATATCTTTAACAAAAATCCCTTTGCTTCCAATTTTCTGTTTTATGAAAGGTACATTGATGATATTTTCATGGGGTTCAAAGGTTCTGAAGATGAACTTAAAAAATTCAGTGACTACATAAACAACACCTACCCCAGCTTACATTTCACAGTGGAGTATAGTCCTGAAAAAATTACATTCTTAGACCTTCTGATAACTGTAAATCCGGATAGAAAATTACAGACATCTATCTATTGAAAGGAAACAGACAGAAATACCATCTTGCACGCTACAAGTTTTCACCGCCACCATGTGGTCAAAAATATTCCATATGGTCAGTTTGTGAGACTAAGGAGAATATGTAGTAATGATGAAGACTATGAAGCTAAGGCCAAAGAAATGTCTCAACCTTTCATTCAAAGGGGCTATGATCATACACTTTTTGTCCCATCTATGGAGAACGCAAAGAGAAAAGATAGGGAGGCATTACTGCATTGCTCCACTAAGCATAAAGAAAATAGAACGACCTTTGTATCTGAGTACTCTCCAGCATCTAAGCAAGTCAAACAAATTATAAACAAACATTGGAAAATCTTAGAATGTGACCCCAGCTTAAGCCACATAGCATCCTCTAAGCCTCGTTTCTGCTTCAAGAGAGGGAGAAACCTTAGAGATATTGTTGTCACCTCTATGTATAAAGAACCCACACAAACCAACTAGCTTTCTGAACAGGTGTATGATAACTATAAATGTGGCAGATGTGTACACTGTTCTAACACACTCAATACCAAAGCTTTTTGCCATCCTCATTCAGGAAAGAAATATGACATAAAACAATGTATTACCTGCCTGTCCACCCTCATGTCATTTATACCTTAAAATGTCCTTGTGGTATGATGTATGTAGGCCAAACTAAATGCAATCTCAAATTGAGAATTGCAGAACATAAGGCTGCCATCAGAAATGGTAACATGGATTATGCCATTGCAAGGCATTACAAGGAGAAAAATCACGGGTCAGCCTCAACCCTGAAATTTATTGGTATTGAAAGAGTGATACCCAAACCTAGAGGTGGCAATTTGATTAACCAACTCTTAAGAAGGGAGGCTTTTTGGATCTATGAACTGAATACCATTGAACCATATGGCCGCAATGAAGCACAAGATTTGAGCTGTTTTTTGATGAGATGTAGATACTTATTTGTCTTTTCTTCCCTACAGGCAACACAGACCCATAGGGAGACATGAAACAGGTCCTTTACCCCCTGTAATTTCCCCACCCTAGGCAGTGAGGGGGACAGCTGCTTCATTTTAATTTTACGAACAAACTTCTTCCAGCAGGCCAGGTTGAAGAGGTTATTGATCCTGAGCATTAATATGAACTAATATATATATATTTTTTGTAACCCGGTTCAATTATTTCTTGTTTTGGGTTTTCACCTTTGATATTTGTACAGCACTTATTTAGTTTGTTTCTTTATTCTTGTTACTCTGTTGTACTATATATTCCATGTTTGTTGTTTAACTGAGTGATTTGGTTGTTTATTGGTCACATGACCATCAGTATTAAATACACCTGTGTATGCCTGTTTGATCATGCTGGGTGAACCTGAGGAAGCTACAGGCGAAACACGTTGTTTGTTCTCAATAAACAGTAAAGTCTATCTCAGTGTGCAGCAGATCAAGACAATATGAATATCCAACTAGGTTATTTAGGTAAAGGCACAGCTTTATACCTTTATGAAGTGAAATTCAACAGCAGTTTTGGGATGTAATGTGGGATTGTGCTACTTAAAAAATCAAAGTCAAACTACTGGCCAGTTACATGTTGTTGACAGAGAGCTCATACCTGACTTCTTGTGTATTTTACTTAGTGACTGATGCTTTGTAAAGCAAAGTGAAGAAAAATACTTTACTGAAAATATGAGTGAAGTTACTGATTTTTAAAACTACTTAAAAAAGCACAAGTACAGAAAAAGCTACTCATTTACAGTAACGCAGGAAAATTTAATTTGTTACTTTCCATCCTTGTGATCAGCTATGCCCCCAAATATGCAAATTTATGAATGGTATCAAAAATGGATGAGTCATACAGAATTTTTACCCCCACACCCCTCTGGGATAATATGCAACCTAATGTGGAATCTCCTCCACTGGAGGAACTGCAGTATTTTCCACTTAAAAACTGAAACTCACCGAAGGACTCGTTGACGGGGAGGTAGGCTTTCACCACGAACATGGGAGTGCCCATCACATGGGACTCCTCAAACACGTGGCCTCGTTTCCTGTTCAGCACACCATAGATCCCGCCAACCACCTG
Source organism: Cheilinus undulatus (assembly GCF_018320785.1). Classification (NCBI taxonomy): domain Eukaryota; kingdom Metazoa; phylum Chordata; class Actinopteri; order Labriformes; family Labridae; genus Cheilinus; species Cheilinus undulatus. The sequence goes on from NC_054877.1 coordinate 29,569,913, forward strand.
CTCTGGGCACTGTGATAAAATGAGGCACAGCAGTCAGACATACATGAACTGGTATCAGTGGTATCTTTAGTTAATTTGAGGAGTTCAAGTGGCACTGTGAAAAAATGTGAAAACAAAAGCTTGCTTCTTTTTATCCTAACCTAAAAACTCTTGGAGATCTATCATAGCTTTACTTAAGTGCCTTCTCACACACCTGAATCTCCACCAGGTAGACAGGCTCCATGAGTCGTGGCTGAGCAGTGAGCTGGCAGGCGTAAAGAACTCTGCGGGCTGTGGGGATTATCTGTCCTCCACCACGATGGATGGCATCAGCGTGCAGTGTCACATCATGAATGTCAAAGCGAATGGCACGCATATTTTCCTCACATAGAGCCCCCTGCAGAATGAACACAGGTACTGCAGGATTATCCTCGGAACTGAAGTATCATTTTACAAATTAAAAAAAATCTGCACTTTTGCTCAAATGTAACTGCTACCCACCTCTTTGGTCGCCCACTGGAAGCCAGCCACCACACTGTCTTTGATCTCGTTCAGGTACTGAACTCCCTTAGTCACGTCAATCAGCAGGTTGGGCCCTGTGCCCTCTGGTCCAAAGCACCAGATCTTCCTGGCTTCTCCCACCTCCCATTCATATTGTTCGGCAAGTTCACGAGCACGAACTTTTACCTCTTGCCGAGCACTGATTTTCCCAGCATCGATTTGATCAGCCAGACCGTCAGGGAACGGACGGCACTTCATGAAGAGACGATTGTGCTTATTGGGGGACTTGGACAGACACATCTGGTCTGATTCCTCATTCACTGTCTCTCTGTAAGACACAACTGGGTCTGATTTCTGGAGAGAGATGAGGGACAGGAGGTCAGAATGTATAAAGGACATTACATTTTGGTTTTCCAACACAGTTATAATTTCTTCTATTTGAATTTTTTAAATAATTGCCCAGACTTTTCTTTGAAGTTTAAGTAATTTGCTGGTAATGCTGGGAAATGTTTCTGTGACATTTTCAGGAATTTACATGAATATCTGGGGATAGGTTTGGACATTTTTCATGGGAAGTTTTGAACAGAAGTTTACTCAGCATTTCTGGGGTCATTTCATGGGAATGTTTAGGCTTAATGATGAAATTTTAAATAATTTCTTTGACATTTTGGGGAATTTGTGGATCAGTGACTGACACTATTTCTCACTTACTGAAGACCCCGAAATTGACCAACTAGCTAACATGAAGCCAAGCCATATGTTCAAAAACCTATCCACTGCTGTATTTACAGTAACAGGACCTTCAGGAGATTTGAGGACATCTTTTTTGGCCCAAACTAATTCTTGTTCAAGGACAAGGCTAAACTTTTAAACATATCAGATCCTACTTATCCCAAATAAGTGGGAGAACCTAAAAATGCATTTCACAAAAGCTCAGGTCTCGGGAGGATATCACCTCACCTACATCTCAAAAGTCTCTGTCTTCTGTGTCTCACCTTTAGTGGAATGCAGGCGTGGTCTTCCTCCAAATCCTTGAGGCAGATCTCCAGGTGGAGCTCTCCTGCTCCGGCGATGATATGCTCCCCAGATTCCTCAATGATGCACTGCACCATGGGGTCAGACTTGGAAAGACGCTTCAGACCCTCAACCAGCTTGGGCAGGTCAGCTGGGTTCTTGGCCTCCACAGCGACTCTAACCACAGGACTGACACTGAACTTCATCACTCTCATGTTGTGGGCCTGTGGACACAAAGAAACAGCTATAAGTCTTCTCATTGCTTTTGTGATGATGGAACAAGCCATCAGTAAGTATTTGATCTAAAGCCCATACATGACAAAAATCAATACATTACCTGTTCAAAGGTGGTGATGGTTCCTGTCTTAACTAGGAACTGGTCTACTCCAACAAGACCTACGATGTTGCCACATGGAACATCTTCAATTGGCTCCACATACCGGCCCATCATCAGTATAGTCCTGGATGGAGGGGAAGAAGGACTTGCTTATGAGGATGTCAAAAACATTGACACTTAAAGCTCCTGTGAGAAACTGTAGGTTGTGTTGATTTTGGTGACCCCTATGAACAAATTGGTATGTCTTTTCTTTTTGCTGATTTTGTCATTTACATGTGTTGAAATTGTCTATTTTTAAACAAAAACATCAGTCAGCTCACTTATTGTGCAAAAGGTACAATGTAAAAAAAGTCTGTTTCTGCAGTGTGTTGTGACCCATTTCCTCTGCTACCTGTGAGTGTTAATTTTTGGCAGCTATTTTAACATTGGTCTTCGTTGTTGAAGTGTTAAGTTTTAGTCAAATCTTAGTTAAGTTTCAGTCTAGTTTTAGTCAGTTAAAGTCCTTTACTATTAATCTTTACCTTTGTTACAAACAGTGCTGGGAGTAGTGCAGTAACAGGTAATGTGTTAGTGTAATTACTTTAGTCTTTTGTCTGTAATGCAGTTGTGAAGCATTTTACTGCTGCTAACCTAGTAATAACATTACTGATACTGTAAAATACAAGGTATGGCTATTAAATAACAAGACTGTGCTTATGAGGATAAACCCACGTGGTTCACAGTCACACTGAGTGTTATATACAGTATTAAAGGTTGAGTACTCAGGCACAACTACAGTAAGTTTCCTATCAGTGATATCTTTAATTCACTGCAAGCTACTGATTATAGCACTCATATTTTTGCTAAAATGTAAAATGATTAGAATAAACGTTGAGCAATGAATAAACTTGAAATTTTGGTGAAACTGAACAAAACAGCAGCCAACTCAGTATCAGAATGATAGCAGAAATGGTCTTCATTGATAAAGAGACAGTTCAGCAAATTCTGCATGAAAAGTTCAACATGACAAAAGTGTGCCAAAGTTCTCCCAAAACTCCTGACTCCTGATCAAAAAGAAAAACGCATGCTAATTTGTGGAGACTTTTTTTAACACAATGAGGGAAAACCACATTTTTTAGAAGGAGAGATTACATGTGATAAACTTGGATCTTCCAACAGAATCCTGAGACAAAACTGTGTGTTGGAAAACACCATTGTCACCAAGGATGAAAAAGCACAGCAAAGAAATTTCAAATTCAAGGCCATGATGATTGTTTTCTTTGACATTAAGGGTATCATGTTAAAAGAGGGGGCTCCAGAATATTACCAACAGGTTCTAGAAAAACAGAAAAACTCAGAAGAAAGAGACCGCAATTGTTGAAAAATGGTTTCATTCTTCATCAAGACAACGTGCCAACTCACAATGAGCTCTGGGTAAAGCAGTTTCTGATCCAAAATCAAATCACAGTGCTTGATCATCCTCCATATTCACCTGATCGAGCACCGTGTGACTTTTTCTTTATTCCTAAAATGCAATCTGTGCTCAAAGGAAGAAGTTTTGAGTCAGAGTCAAAAGTCAGGAAAAGAAACGCAGAGGTTCGAAGACAACTGTCTGAAGAAGAATTACTGCACTGCTTTGATCAGTGGAAGACCTGCATGCAGCGGTGTGTTGATGCAGAAGGGGGAGTTTATTGAAGGTGATAGACGTTGAAAAAGTTTAAGTTCAATAAGATTATATTACAGCATTACTCTTCTATTTTAATATTTATGTCTCATATTTGTCTGTAAGGGGCTGTTTTGGTATGATTTTTACAACAATTCTGTCACCAACTGTATTAAAGAGCAGAAAGGAGAGATCTTGTTTAAGTCCCCTTATGAGAAGGATTTATCCTAACTGAAGTGTTATGTGGAATCATTAGGAGGCAGCGACTGTCTTTGTTGACTTTAACACTACTTGACTTAACATAACACATGGCGGACATACTTGACTGTGGACTTACTTCTTGTGGAGCACAAATACATGAAGCATCCTTTTGATAACATCACTTTCTGTGTTGAATTTTGCATTTTTTACTGCATGAAATAGTGCCATGACATTACATAACAGTTAATAAGGTTTTGCATTGTGTCCTTCACTGGCAATTAATTATAGAAGATGTCAGGTGTCAAGGAGTAATCCAAAAATAGTTTAGCTAGTTGTGTGACCAGATAGTTTTAGCTGTGAGTAACGGAGTAACTCATTACTTTTTCTAGAAAGTACCTAATAATTAGTAATGGATTACTTTTTTGAGTAACTATCCTAACACTGATCACACTGTTTATTCTCTTGGAACTGATTTAACCAGCCACTGTAAAATCAATATAAATGTAAAACACTCATTCTAATGTTTGGTCAATACTTTGATTAGTTTTGAATTCACTGATGAGAATACTAACATAACTTGTATGCAATTTTTAGTTTCCTTGAAAAAACTAATCTTACTTTACGTCAGAGTTTTTATCCCCCAAGATCTATTTTCAGACTATTCTTCCTCATGAAAGTTTCCACAGTAACATTTTAGTCATAATTTTAGTCAAGTTTAGTAGGTAAATTAACACTTCTGACACCACTGCAGCAGTTTCAGACTTAAAAAAAGATACAAGAAATGTGTGCGGCAACACTTTTTGTTCTCCCGGCATCCTATTCCTCTGTGCAGATGTCTGTGCAGAAACCTGAGTACCTTTGGATTGGTTTAAGGTAGAGATCCTCCTTCTTGCCAGGGATGAAGTTTGGCCCCATGATGCGCACCTTCAGACCAGTGGACACAACACCGGAGAAGACACGTCCGAAAGCATAGAAACGACCTTTGTCACTGGTGGGGACCATCTTTGAAATGTACATCATCAGAGGAGCTTTTGGATCACAATTTTTGATACCTAAGAGGACAGCAGAAATGTGTGATATGAAAAAACTAAATTCAATCTCAAAAATGACATAAAAATAAAAGTTTTGTTGTTTCTCTCTCTAGAGGGTGTTGTTAAACGATGGTATGACAGCTTCACACTGACCCATTGCAGCGTCATCATCCCCTGGCCCTTCATAGAGCAGTTCACAGCGGTATTTCTGTGCGGTGACGGGGGATGGCAGGTGGATAGTAATCATTTGGAGGAGAGCATCTCCAGCAGGCAGCCAGCGGCGCATCACGGCCTTCAGCAGGGGCTTACCCTCCTTCTCCTTGTCCTCTGCATCCAGTTTGACATCAAGCTTTTCAATGAGTTTGGCTGTCTCGTCCTTCTTGAAATTCATGATGGCATCAAACACCTAAATGAAAGTTGAAAAAACCCAGCGTCAAAGGCGTTTCCTTTCAAGAAAGTCAGTCACCCTCCATGTAAAAAAGTCTGGGCTCTTTCAAATTATTATCATAATTTACTTGGTAGGAAAGTAAATAAAAGCCAAACCAACTGTCTCTCAGGTTAGATTAAATTGTTGCTGATATGTTACACTATTATTGCAATAAAAAAAAAACAAGATCAGATAGCTAAAATCCAACAAGCAGAAGATGATTTAAATACATTTTGAACACAAAGACAAAAAAGATGAATTGTCATTCACCTTAAAGATGGGGTCCAAAACAAGCTGGCAGAATGTGCGAGGAAGCTTCTGACCATCTGGGCCCGTAGCAGTCTTAGAGAACTTACCAGCTTTTGGGTCAAAATATCTGTGTAAATAAAATACAACATAAAACCATGATCAGATCGTCAAATCATCAATATCCACCTCATAATCATGTTATTATAAGGATATACACTGCCTGGCAAAAAAAAAAAAGTCGGCACCAAAAAAAGGTCACACACTCTAATATTTCGTTGGACTGCCTTCAGCTTTGATTACAGCACGCATTCGCTGTGGCATTTTTCGATAAGCTTCTGCAATGTCACAAGATTTATTTCTGTCCAGTGTTGCATTAATTTTTTACCAAGATCTTGTATTGATGATGGGAGAGTCTGACCACTGCGCAAAGCCTTCTCCAGAACATCCCAAAGATTCTCAATGGGGTTAAGGTCTGGACTCTGTGGTGGCCAATCCATCTGTGAAAATGATGTCTCATGCTCCCTGAACCACTCTTTCACAATTTGAGCCCGATAAATCCTGGCATTGTCATCTTGGAATATGCCCATGCCATTAGGAAAGAAAAAAAATCCATTGATGGAATAACCTGGTCATTCAGTATATATTTAGGTAGTCAGCTGACCTCATTCTTTGGGCAAATAATGTTGCTGAACCTAGACCTGACCAACTGCAGCAACCCCAGATCATAGCATTGCCCCCACAGGATAATGACCCAAAACACACAGCTAAAAACACCCAAGAATGGCTAAGAGCAAAACATTGGACTATTCTGAAGTGGCCTTCTATGAGCCCTGATCTAAATCCTATGAATATCTGTGGAAGGAGCTGAAACATGCCATCTGGGGAAGGCACCCTTCAAACCTGAGACAACTGGAGCAGTTTGCTCATGAGGAGTGGGCCAAAATACCTGCTGCAAGGTGCAGAAGTCTCATTGAAAGTTACAGAAATTGTTTGATTTCAGTGGTTGACTCAAAAGGTTGTGCAACAAAATATTAAGTTAAGGTTACCATCATTTTTGTCCAGGCCTGTTTCATGAGTTTGTTTTTTAAAATAATTCTGTTGAACCACAATTCAAAAGCAATGTCTGATTTTCATTGGTTAATTTCCATTGAATTTTTATTTATTATCACTTTTGTCAGATTCAAGTTATTTCTGTGACCATTGTGGGTTTTTCTTTCATTAACAGAGGGGTACCAACAATTTTGTCCGTGTGTATGTGGTGAATGCCGGTTACCAATAAGAGGCGTGCTTACCTGCAGTGAGGAGGAGAGAGGGGAGCGGGGTAGCCGTAATTGTTATTGACAGCTTCGCTTTGCCTTTTGTTTTATTTCATGCTGTTGCTACTGTGTACTCGAATCTGACCAGTGTGTGTAACCGTGAAAGCCGCTGTTTCATTAAAAACACCTGAAGTGCATTCAGAGCCTCAGTGTGCTTCTCTTGACAAGGCGGCAGTGCGTCAGACAGGTACAGGACCCACACCTTTCCTCTCAAGTGACAAGGCTGGTTTTTGGAGTCGCTACATTTTTTTTTTGTCAACAAAAAAAGGTGTTTATGAAAGCCATTGCTCGCAATACAAGCCACAAATAAGCCAGGACAACGCAAAGTGCCACCGTGCCATACAGTAACGCCACATCCAAACGCCATTTTATGAAGAACAGGTAAGCTACCTGTTTCTTGTTTGTTTGTGGATAAGGAATCCGTGTGCATTAATGCTGGAGAGCCCTTGTTTGGGAGTTTCTGAATGAAGAAATGTTGTTCAGATAAAGATGTCTGTGTGCTATGTTGATTCAGCGCGCTTTGATTGACATCTGTTTATTGTGGATTAAATAATGCGATGCTTTGGAGTTTCAATGGAGTTGATGATGATGCTGCTTTGTTGAAATGAAATGCTCTATTCATCAAGCACTGTGGATTCATTTGAATATATCTGATACAATGTTTCACTGAAAAAAACGAACGAGAGGTCAAAATGAGTCAAACAAATGGTGGTACCTCGTGCTCTGAAATGGAGTCTGGGAAAAGGAGAGTAAGCAAACTTACTGAAAAGGCCTTGGTGTATAAGGTGGAAAAACTGCAAAATGAGCACTAAGGTTTTATGAACAAAATGAAAGGAGTGATGGAAGAAATGAAAGAGCTCATGAAACAAAAGGAAAATGTGTCTCAAATAAAGAACTTCTGGGGAAGTTGAACAAATTTTGTGAAGGTGCTAACAATGCTCATGATGAATTGTTGCCACTACTGCTACAAGATGAGGTTGATAAACAAGTTGAATGGTTTTCAAGCATAATGAAATACACTGAAACGTTTCAAAATAAAACGAGACAATGGATAAAGGAAACTGAACAACACCACAATAACCTGCAGGAACGGCAAGAATCAACTGAAATGAATGGGAACATGTGTTTTGTGGAACAAGCTGAAACAAATGAACTTTTAACAAATGTTTGTGATCGAAATGAAGATGACATAAAACCAAGTGACAGTATTTCCAAAGTTGGATCTCACAAAACCTCTCAGACCATGTGCTCTACAACTTCATCTGCATGCTTATGAGCTGAAGCTGAGCTGGCTGCTTTAGCCACAAGACAAGGGTAATTGGATGAAAAACATGCACTAGAAGAGGAAGAGCTATGCAAAAAGAAAGCAAGACTACGACTGGAAGAAGAGGAGGAACAATTGCGCAAAAAGAAAGAAAAATTACAACTGGATACTGAAATTGCAGAAAAAATGGCACAATTAAACGTACTCAGAACACAAAGCACAACAAGCGGGAAAAGGTCATCAAAAGTTTCAGATGGAATGATTTCATATTTGGAAAAAGGAAAATCTCAACAGCAACTCAAGATGAATGCAGAGGAATTCCATCCATCAGCAGCTGCAACACCAAAAACAATAAAGAAGGATGAAAAACAGTCAGTTAAACCCACTGTGATGGAAAATGTAACACCCTCATACAATAAAGTTCCTCAGTGTTCAGTGTTTGAAAATGAATCAGCCAACACACAGTACATTCATCAACAACTTACCTCAAACTCAAATACAAATGCACCTGATGGTGAAAACAATGATGATGTTCTTGGCATTATGAGGAAGCAAAACGAAATAACAACTTTGCTTATACAACAACAATGCCTCGCAGCCCTACCAAAGAGAGAGATCCCAATATTTGATGGTGATCCATTAAAATACCACACCTTCATGAAGGCATTTGAAAATGGAGTTGAGAGAAACACAACAAACAATTCAGACCATCTATACTTCATGGAACAGCATACTAAAGGACATGCCAAAGAACTTTTGAGGAGCTGTCAATACATAGACCCAGATCATGGATATTTGGGAGCCAAAACTTTATTAAAGGAGCAGTTTGGTATTGGGCAAAAAGTTGCCTTTCGCTACATGGACAAAGCCCTTTCATGGCATCAATAAAAACAGAGGATGTGAAGGCACTACAGGACTACAGTCTATTCCTCAGAGGCTGCTGTAATGCAATGGAGGATGTGCTGTATCTTCATGACTTGGATATGCCTTCAAATATGCTGAACATTATAAAAAAGCTGCCGTATAAGCTCAGAGACGGACGGAGAAGCCAAACTTTTGAACTGCAGGAACGTCAGCAACGAAGAGCAAAGATCAGCGATATTGCAGATTTCATTGAAAAACAAGTCAAGATTCTAACAGATCCTGTCTTCGGCAATATACAAGATTCTCCTACAATAACAAATAGAAGAACACACAAACCAAAGTTACAGCCTCGATCCAAAGGAGCCAGCTTTGCCACCACGGTTGGACCTGTGGAGAACAAACCTCAGCCTGCAAAGAAAGACAAAGAAATCAAAACATCAGGAATTCTGTGGTGCAGGACACACACTGGTTATGTGTGCACAGTTGGGAAGAACGGCACATGAGAAGAAGACTGAGTTCTTAAAGGAAAATGGCATTTGCTTCAGCTGTTTGTGTACAGGACACATTAGTAAGCACTGCCGCAAGAGGATTTCGTGTTCAAAGTGTAGCCTGAAGCACCCCCACTGTACTCCACAGAGAAAAGGATTCAGAGCAGGCTGAGAGGGATGCAGAGGTCTGTGTCGACATGCTGGTGTCAGGTGGTCTTACAGGGGCTGGAGACCAAGATTGTAAGCTGCCAATTGTGCCCATCCAAGTAAAATCTAAAAAGGAAAGCAAAATTGTTACCACCCATGCCTTTTTGGATCAAGGGAGCACAGCAGTCTTTTGTACAGAAAGCCTAATGAACAAACTGCAACTCACAGGGATGAAAGGACACATCCTTCTATGCACTACGGGCCAACAGAAGGTTGTGAGCAGCAACACATTGTTAGGATTGGAGGTGGCTGCACTTCTCGAGTTGCCCAAAGTGTACACACAGGAGTCCATGCCAGTGTATAAAGGAAATATTCCTACTAAAAGGGATATTAAAAAATGGCCTCACCTGAAACACATTCAATTACTTCAAATCGATGCAGGAATTGAGCTCCTGATTGGAAATAATGTGCCAAAAGCCCTGGTGTGGATGGAGGACCATTTGCCACAAGGACTATGCTGGGATGGACCATTAATGAACCACTGGGAGGCAGCAGTGAGGAGACTGTAGACAGTAAACAGCCACAAAAAACTGTCAACAGGGTCTCTGTTGTGAACCTAGAGGAGCTTTGGCAACAACAGTTCAAAAATGACTTCCCTGAGAGTGGTTTAGATGAGCAGCCTGCCATGTCAAGAGAAGATCAGCGATTTCTGGAATCAGTCAACAACTCAGTAAAACATCTGAATGGCCATTACCAGATCAGCCTTCCATTAAAGCAAAGTACCATCTGCATGCCAAACAACAGAAAACTTGTTGAGCAGCGTTTACAGCACCTCAAACGGAGGCTGCAGAAGGACTCAACGTTTTACAACGTATATAACACATTTTTAAACGAGCTTCTGGCTAAAGGCTATGCTGAGAAGGTGCCTGAAGAGGAGCTGGACCGTGCTGGTGGAAAAGTTTGGTACATTCTGCACCACGGAGTTTACCGCCCCACAAAGGCAAAAATCAGAGTTGTGTTCGACTGTGGAGCAAGTTACCAAGGAACATTACTGAATGCTCAACTTCCCCAAGGTCCTGATCTTACAAGCTCTCTGATTGGAGTGGTGACCGTCTTTAGAAAGGAACCTGTGGTGATAATGGCAGACATCGAGTCCATGTTTCACCAGGTATGAGTGGCTCCTGATAACACCGATCTGCTCAGGTTCCTCTGGTGGCAAGATGGAGATCTAGAGAAACAACCTGCTGCGTACCGGATGAGGTTTATTTGGGCCACATCATCTCCCAGCTGCGCTAACTATGCCCTCAGAAGGTGTGCAGAAGACTATGGGCATCATTATAGTGAGGAAACAGTACACAAGCTACATCACTGTTTCTATGTCGATGATTGCCTCGTTTCTGTAGCCACAGAGGAAGAAGCTGTGTCGCTGCACCAGGAACTGGTCTCTTTATGCTCCAAGGGAGGATTTTCTCTCACAAAGTGGATGAGCAACAAATCAGGTGTGTTGAAAACCATCCCTGTGAGTCTCAGAGTAAAAGGGATGGGGCAGTTGGACATGGAGTTGGATGCTCTACCTGTGGAGAGAGTGCTTGGAGTTGAATGGGCTTTTAAATCTGACTCATTTAAGTTCAAGGTCCAATTTAAGGACAGACCACTTACCAGAGGAGAAATATTATCAACCATCGCCTCAATCTATGATCCTCTTGGAATGTTGAGCCCGGTGATTTTGACAGCCAAGAAAATCCTGAGAGACCTGAGCAGGAGAGAGATAGGCTGGGATGAGACTACCCGAGTCAATTGCCAAGGACTGGTTAAAACTGATCCAACAGCTCCATCTGCTGGACAAATTTGAGGTCAGTAGGTGTCTGAAATCACCTCATTTTGGAGAAGCCTGTACAGCCCAGTTTCTGACCTGGTGTCGAAGAACAAGAACTCTGAACTACACTGTGCTTTTGTGATGGGAAAATTTCGAGTTGCACCTCTAAAATCTGTAACTATCCCCAGGATGGAGCTCATAGCCACAACTATGGCTAGCCATATGGATGTTCTCTGGAGAACAGAGCTGCAGATGGATCTTGTGGATTCTGTATTTTGGACAGACAGTGAATCAGTCCTCAAGAACATTAGGAATGAAACCTTACATTATGAAGTATTTGTGGCTAACCGGGTCTCGCAAATCCTCAGTTTCCTGTGCTGCACAGTGGAGGTATCTGGACACTGCCAGCAACCCAGCAGATATAGCCTCCAGAGGGGTGAAAGTTGAGGCGTTCGTAAACACCCTATGTGGCTGTCAGGGACTCACTTCCTGTTAGAGCCTGACAGTGAGTGGCCTGTCAGTCCACAAAACATCAGCCAGCTTTCCCCTGAAGATCCTGAGGTGAAGAAAACAGCTGTGGTAAATGTAATACAGGCAAAAGAGGAGCCAGTTTCTCACCTGATCCAGTATTTTTCCTCCTGAACACATCTGAAGCGATCTGTGGCATGGATCCTGAGGATAAAGGACTGGTTTTTGTCCTGTGTGGAGAAGAGGAGATAGTTACATCTGACCCTGGCACAGTCTGACCTCACCAGGGAGCAACAGGAGACCTCTGTGGAAGAGGAGATAAACAAGTTTAAAAGGACCACCATGACCAGGGGTCTCACGGTAGAGGACTTGGACCAGGCTGAGCTGGCCATTGTCAAGTACTGCCAGCGGAAACAATTTCCTGAGGAGCTGGCCAGTCTGGAGAAAGGTCAGTCCATTAAGATATCCAGTCATCTTTGAAAGCTCTGCCCACAACTGCAAGATGGAGTCCTGAGGGTTGGTGGTCGACTCAGTAGATCGTCTATGCCAGTGGAAGTGAAACACCCTGTAATACTGGCGAAAGATCCCCATCTTTCAGAGCTTCTCCTTAGACACATAAATCAGCAAGTGGGACATGGTGGTCGTAACTACATGTTGTCGATGTTGAGAGAGAGACACTGGATAACTGGTGCAACTACAGCTATAAGGAAGGTGCTGTCCAAGTGTGTCATGTGTCGCCGCTTAAATGCTATGCCAGTTCACCAGCAGATGGCAGACTTACCCCACGAAAGAATTGTGCCTGATGAACCACCATTCACTCGCGTGGGAGTAGATTACTTTGGTCCTTTTGAAGTAAAGAGCAGGAGAAGCATGGTGAAGAGATATGGTGTGATTTTTACCTGTCTGGCCATCAGAGCAGTTCATACTGAAGTTGCACCATCACTGGACACCGACTCTTTCATCAATGCACTCAGATGCTTTATTGCCAGAAGAGGTCAAGTCGGTGAGCTTCACTCTAACAATGGCACCAACTTCATAGGAGCAGAGCAAGAGGAACGCTATTGAGCAGTGGAACAGTGAGCAGATTATGGATGTCATGCTGCAAAAAGGAATAAAATGGAGCTTTAATCCACCAGCTGGCTCACACCATGGAGGACCATGGGAACGCCTTGTAAGATCTGTCCGCAAGGTACTTAATTCCACCTTAAGAGTACAAAACCTGGATGAAGAAGGCTTGCATACAGTGCTTTGCGAGGGCGAGGCCATTATCAACAGCAGGCCAATCACAAAGGCTTCTATGGATGTGAATGACCTGGAAGCATTGACTCCTAACCACCTGCTATTGTTAAAAACCTCTCCATCCTTACCACCAGAAGGTTCCAGCCAACAGATATGTATGCAGACAGGAGATGGAAACAGGTTCAATACATGTCTGATCTGTTTTGGAAAAGATGGGTGAAAGAATACTTACCTCAGCTGCAGGAACGCCAGAAATGGACAGGAGCAAGGAGGAACCTCAATGTAGGAGACCTCATCCTCATCATGGACAGCACAGCGCCTCGGAACTCATGGCTGATGGGACGAGTGATTCAAACTTTTCCAGACCGAAGGGGATTTGTCCATCACGGACCAGCTGTCTGGACCGGCCTATTACGAAGATCTGTTTGCTGCAGGAGGCTGAGGTTGGTTAAGGACGAACTGGCCTCAGTAGAGACTTTGGATCCTGTGGACCTCTTGCAGAACTTGATCTGTGGATTACTTTTTGATTTTTTCTTTTCTGGTGATTTTTTTTCCTCACATTTGACTGTGAACTTGTTTTTTGAGACATTTTTGACTCTACTTGAGTTTGGCTTATGACTTGAAACATGAAGAAAGAAGATTCCAGTGTGGATTATTATTATTGATGGACACTAATTTGCAGGCTTGTAGAATTGTTGTTTATTATTGCTGCTGTGTTTATGTCTCCTATTTGTTAAATTGATAATGGTAATTATTAAGTAATAATTAAGGGGTTGGTGTGTAGGAGCCATAATGTAGTATGTGTGTATGTGTCACGTGGTGTTTAGGTTGCTATGGTAACGCACGGGAGCTTGGGTCACGTGACCTATGTGGTGAATGCCGGTTACAACTAAGAGGCATACTTACCTGCAGTGAGGAGGAGAGAGGGGAGCGGGGTAGCCGTAATTTTTACTGACTGCTTTGCTTTGCCTTTTGTTTTATTCCATGCTGTTGCTACTGTGTACTCGAATCCGACCAGTGTGTGTAACCATGAAAGCCGCTGTTTCATTAAAAACACCTTAAGCGCATTCAGAGTCTCAGTGTGCTTCTCTTAAAGGAATTTATTTGCTAAAGTATATTTTGAGGAAGTTTTGCACTTCACCACTTTTTAAAAATATCAAGTACTGAGTTAAAAAAAAAAAAAATAACACCAAAAGTCAAAACAATTAGGTCTAAGCCTTCGGTCCATGACCCAAAACTGGCCAGTAATTTGGCTTCAATCACACAATGTTTGGAAACACATAGCAGGAAACGTTACATCCAAAAAATAGCTGTTGAATTACACTTTATCATAAAGGTTTGCTCAGGGCAGTACGCTGGGTTTTAGAAATAGCAAGGTCCAAAAACAGAGCTTACTACGAAGATTTTGGGTCGTGCTCCCCCCTAAAATTGTTTCCCTCATATAAATATCTTCTCTAGCTTCTTTAGCTTTTTTTCATCTAAACACAAGATATTTCATTACCCACAAAGGCAATACTATGAACATCAAATATGGGGTCAAAGCAGAAAATCTGATGTGATTTCTGGTTCTACATGGTTACCCATCCCACCCAGAAAATTTTGAGCTTCAAAAGCCTTATTACCTGTATCACTGTGTATGTAATACATATTGTGTGTTTATTAAAAATGAAGTAAATTACTTAGGAGTTTTGATGCAAAATTCTCATGCTGTTTTCTAATGATTGGACTCAAAAAGGTCAGACTAAATCCCCCTAAGACAAAATGAGACCCTTTTCTAGACTCTAACAGCCACATTTTTTTCTCTACAAGATGTCAAATAGATTAGAAAACAAGTTCAGTCAGACTGTCATGATAGCCAATACTCTTAAGTGTAAAGAAGGTTGTGATTTCTATCTGAAAAGAGATTAACATTTTCTGAGCTATAGCTCAAATATTCAGTTGATTCACTATGTGGCTGGCACGCCTGGGGTTTTATTTAGCTGAAAGCCAGAGAGGTGAGTCTGTGACTGAAAACAACAGAATATAATAAGGTTGCTGTAAATTTCCCAAGTCTATTGGCAACAGTGGCCATTAAAAGTATCACAAAAGAGAGATTTGTACCAGAAAACAGTAAACTTAATCCCCAACTTCTGTCTCTCTGCTCTGGCACAGAGCCAGGCAGCTGCGCTAAGATCAGAAGCATTCTTTTTTTTTATTTTAGAGGATTGTATTTCTTGTGAGTGGGTGTGACTTCAGCTCATTTAACCGACACGCCCATACTATCCAAGAGCTGTTTTTACAGCCTCAATTTTTTTTTTGATTTTTGAAGCTTGGTTTTATAAACTTAGAGATGTTTTTCGGTCTCACAAGTAGCTACTTAGCACTCTGAGTAAACTTCAGATGAATTACTTTTTAATTGAACTTTTACTTACATAAATTTTAACCAAAGTAAATGTACTTTTACTCAAGTACAAAATTCTTACTCTTACTCTTTCTACCTGTTATTTGCCATGTCCAATAGCAAAAACTTTTAAATATCTTTTTTGGTCTGAATTGAATTGTAAATAAATCCTCTTGCATGGAAAAGGACTTTAAACTTTTATAAACTGTTACAACATTTGTAGTTAATACAGTCCATCAAAAGAATTATCTTAATGTCATAAGGTTTCATACAATAAAATATTTTTTGCAACTAGAGCAGCCCCACCATGGCTTTAAAAAAATTAAAGGCACTCCTGCAATGGTTTCACTTTGAAACCATGAAGCCATGTCCATTTTATACATTTATCGTAATAGTGTAGAGCTGCTTTTCAGACGGGGCTGCATGGCGGTGCAGGGGTTAGTGCTGTTGTCACACAGCAAGAAGGTCCTTGGTTTGCTAGCGCGGTCAGGGTAGCAGACCAGCGAACCTTTCAGTACATGTTTTCCCCGTGCATGTGTGGGTTCTCTCTGGGTACTCCAGCTTCCTCCCGCCACCAAAAACATGCCCATTATGTAAACTGGTGACTCAAAATTGGCTGTAGGTGTGAAGTGAGCGTGTCTGGTTGTCTGTCTCTATATGTTGGCCCTGCGATTGACAACCAGTCCAGGGTGTACCCCGCCTCCCACCCAATGACAGCTGGGATCAGATCCAGCCCCCCGCGACCCCTAACAGGATAAGTGGTATGGAAAATGGATGCATGGATGGATTTCGGCCCCATGTTAAAGCTCCTGTCAGAACTTTCAGTTTGTGTTGATTTTAGTTCGCCCTGTGGGTAAAGTAGTACCTTTTCTTTGCTGACATCCTGTACATGCATTAAAAGTGCTTTGTTAACCAAGTATCACCCCCTTTCTCCTTTAATAGTCAAATGTATAATTTGTTGTTAAACCAGCATGCAGTTAACCATGTTGTCTGACACTGACCCACCTTTCCATGGTTTCAGACATTAAAAATGACTGCATAAACAGTAAGTCTTTATCCAGATGGCCATGTTTGCTTATTTTGGTCAAAAGAGGGCATCAGTGTTCATATCACAACCAGCTAAAAACACCTTACATCAGCTTAATTTTCTGAAAAGTATTTAAAGAAAACATTTGCTGCTGCTGTGTTTACCTGTCTCCCCACAGTTTCTTCATCATGTCCGTGACCTTTTTACACCTATCATCGGGTGACATTTGTTTTTGTTGGCTGGTAGGATCTTTGGTGAACTTTGCCACATACATCTCAGCAAACTGCTTCAAGGTGAAAGCCCAGCCATGGAGACCAGAGCCAAACCCAACTGTACCAACTACAGGGTCAATCTAAGGGGTGAAAAATGAAAAGTTTGCACTTTTAGTATCATTTCCCAGTTATTAAAAAATATGTGTCCAACTGATGTTTAAACATCTTCCTCACCATGATGTTCCCCATAGGGCCGCCCTCATCCTCTCCATAGGTAGAGATAATGACGTTGACGTTCTCCAGGATGCGCTGAAAGGTCTGGTAAAGCTCGTCTGGCTCTAGCTGCAGCTCAAGAAGGGCCCGGTCCATCTTGTTCATCATCAGAACCGGCTTGATGCGCTCAGCTATGGCCTGCCTTAGTACCGTCTCTGTCTGTACACACACACCTGTCACAGGAAAAAAACAGGGAGTCAGGGGGAATTTTGATGGTTGGTAGAGGGGATTACAACCATCCATAAAGAACTGCAAAACATGCAGTTCTTTATGGGACTGGTAACATTATTACCTGAGACACAGTCGACCACCACCAGGGCTCCATCAGTCACCCTGAGGGCAGCAGTGACCTCAGAGGAGAAGTCAACGTGACCTGGAGAATCAATGAGGTTGATGAGGAAGCCGTTTCCATCTTTACACTGCTTAATAAACGCTAGGTCATTATCCCCGAGCTCATAGTACATAGAGATGGCCCTGAGAAAAGAGAAGGAACAAAGAAAGACAGAGCATGTTGATGAAAATACATTTAAAGTGAATGAATCTCTAGACCGAGTCA
The DNA here is from genome assembly GCF_018320785.1 of Cheilinus undulatus. Taxonomy (NCBI): domain Eukaryota; kingdom Metazoa; phylum Chordata; class Actinopteri; order Labriformes; family Labridae; genus Cheilinus; species Cheilinus undulatus. The sequence continues at coordinate 29,587,344 of NC_054877.1, forward strand.
ACTCATCACAATACTGGTTGCCAGTGAGTCAGTGGGGGATTGGGGACAGGCCAGAGGCCCATATTTTTGTTAGAAAAGCCTAAAAAAGTGATTTTTGCACAATATATCCCCTTTAACAAAAACACAATCTCCTAATTGCAATAAAAATGCAGATACAGACTTAACAAAGCTAGCTTAATATACTTTTGTATATTTGAGGTAGTTTCTTCTCATTGCTCTCCAGTCCCTCAAGGTTGAAGGCAGAGGAATTGTTACATCATTCTGTTTGAGGTATAACAGATGATGTTCACACATTTACATTACTGAATCCATTTTTATTTTTATTGCTTCTCACAGGCAGGACTTCTCTAACTAACTCAGTAACTTCATTCATGGTGTAAAAGTGTCCAATGCCCAAATGCATTCTAGAAAATATCTGGGATGATTGTCAAATAATTTGAGTACAATTATAGAAAAATACTTGATACTTAATGTAATTGAATACTGTTTACTTGAAAATAAACATGTGTTCTATCAACTCAGAAAAATAGAGCTAAAATTGCTATTTTGGTTATCTTAGTAAAATACACAACTCATTTTTTAACAAACAAATTAAGTAGATAACCGTATATCTTTCCAAATGGAAGACAATTTTTTCACTTGTTTGGAGTCAATGGGGTATTTTCCTTCCTTCACCAGTCAATATTTGATAAAAAAAATAAAAAGAAGGATGGCCACCTTGTGCCATGAACCAATCTGATTAGATTGACATTGTACAGATGAAGCAGATTTTTTTTTTTAGGTTTTATACCTTAGATATTATCATTAATAGAGAAACGGTGGAGGTTTCAGGCCACAGCTATTAAATTGTTAGTTCTCTGCACCACATACGTTGATTTGATGGTGATGCAGCGCTCCTGCTCATCTTTGCGTGTGTCTGTGAATCGGGTCTCTCCGGCCCGGGCAGAAGCAATGATCCCTGCCTTGGACACCAGTGAGTCCGTCAGAGTGGACTTCCCATGATCCACATGGGCAATCACAGACATGTTCCTGATGTTGGACTTCTTGTCCATGATGGAGCGGATCTGATCCACAGTGAAGTTCACCTGAGGAGACAGGTTACATGAATTCATTTTAAAGCAGCAGAGAGGGGCTCATTTTATTCTTTATTAGCAGCCATTTATTCATGTCCACTACCAGATCTTATTCCAAGCAGAGTTATAAAAAGAAAGACATGCTGGTAACTGAATCCATCAGGAAGAGAGAGGGCACAACGTGAAGACTTTCCCTTCTGGTGTCTCGGTAAGCAACAGATCAGGAACTACAGAGTCACCTCTCATGCTGCCGCAGAATAGTCCATGCTGAACCATTTCACAATCCCATGATAAGGAAATATCCTAAACTCCTAATTAAACAGGTTATACCAAGGTTGATAAACATAAATAAAATAGGCAAGTCAGTCACACATATTTGACAAGAAAGTCTAAATATAATATAAAAAGTATACAAGTACAAGAGAAAAAGGCATACTTTAATCTATCAAATAAGTATTTTTATTCTTATTGAAGGTCTATGTAGGCTTTGGTGTTATGCTTTTACTTGTTAATATGGAGTTAAACAGGATAGATTAGACACCATCGTTTTAATCACGGATGAAAAATGCTGTGACGTACTGCAATAATCCTATGTTGTAATATGGTCTGCTGTATAAAACAGAGCACAGGTATGACGACGTCCCCTTTAATCTCATCTATAGTCTGAAACACCACATATGTATCAGACATGTCAGGCCCATGTGCCCCTTTAACATAACGGTAACATGGCATTTCTGCAGTCCTGCGACAGCAGGAGCTTCATATCCGAGGCGATGAACGTCACCGTGAAGCAGAGCGGTCCTTGCGGTACAGGCCACAGCCCTGCAGTTTTATCTACTGCGTAGGATCGAGCTGACCACATACACAGCCTTCATCTGATCATATTACACCACCTAGCATCGCCATGAAGCCTGTTTCTCTCACACCTGTCAGGCTGTCATGGCAGCTTGTTTCACCGAAATCGTTACAGCCCAACATGTTTTTTTAGTAGCGGTTGACAGCTTGCGTCGTACCTCCTTTAAAGTCGATAAAATACAATTTAACGCGGAAAAGTAAAACATGTAAAGACTCACCATTTTGTCAGCAGGTCGTCGCTCTTTGTATGTGACTGTTTATTGCTGTAAATACTGCCTTGGAGGACAGGCAGTCCCGGTGCTGACAGGAGAGACGCTACTGCTGCTGCTGCTGCTGCGGCTGTAGTGTAGTCGAGCAGTCCAGAGGGCGCTGCTCAGCATCACACCACATACCTGTGGACAGTAGGCGATTTGAGGGGGGATGGCGTCCCCCTTGTTAGCAAAATGCGTCACCTTTGTTAACCTGCCCTCCCCTCTCTGTCAGGGCAGAGCAGGGATGCATAGTTGAGTATGTTCTGCCTGACTCATTATTCCTTTACAGGGTTTCCCATTGATGTATTAAACTCCAGCGGATCGCCACTGTTTAATGAGCCCCCGTTTTCATGTCGGCATTCCCATCCAGCATAACTTGTAATGTCCCATGGATACACAGCCTGTTCAATGCGCTGATGCTGCGCCGTTACCCCGCCTCTCTCTCTCCTCCTGGGTGTACAGTAAAGCTCAAAGTTTCACTCTGAAGGCCAGTGATAGCCTACTCAACCCGCGGCTCTCGAGCTGCCTGTGTCTCTTGCCACTTTTAACCCATTTTTGCTGTTTTTTCCCCCTGTTTTTACAATTTTGTTATTATTTCCTGTTAACATGTTCTCAGTCTGTTCTTTATTTTTCAGCATCCTGACACAGGAAGGGGGTCTACATTTTTAAAAAGGCTATATTGTACAACAGAATAAGTAAAATTCCTTTTTTTTTGTTGCTTTGATGATATTGGTTATTGTTAAGGTTAAATGTAAAATATGATTATCACTAACCTTGCAAAGCAGATGGATACGCCTGTTTCGGTGTTTTTCGCTGGCGAATCCATCTTGCAAAGCTCCCGTCTAAACCGTTTGGGCCCAGGTCAGAAAGTGACAGTACCAATCAGCAACAAGGGGTGGTACTTTCGGGCGCGGCAGAGTCGTGACGTATGCAGGCAGCAACAAGTGACCGGTGCAATTATGGCGGAAGAAATTAGTGTGGATGCTGCTAAAGCGCCAGTTTTATCAGAACTTGATGACATTTCTTCGTTAAAAGAAGAACAAAGAACAGCACTGAGTTGTTTTCTCAAAAAAGATAGACAAAAGTTGTGTACTGGCATGTCTACAGTCGCCATGGTTCATGTTTTGCAGTTCTTTATGGAGTTTACTCCTTCGGTAGGGGCACAGCTCAGTAGCGGCTAAGTCATGTGTTTTGTTGCTCTGATTGGCCCGTAAAGATGTGACAGACAGAACATTCATCCAATCATCCTCCAAGTTTTTTTTTCATAGGCTATGCCCTTTCCCAGACGCTGTGTATGAGTGGTTTACCAGAAGGATGTGTGAAACACATCATGCCAGGTTAGGTTATCACAGCTTGACTTTACAACGGACCAGGATTTTGCCGACCTCCATTGGCCCTCCATTTGGCTGGGCCCCAGAAAGCTCTCCCCTTTATCCCCCCAGATAGGTGGCCTTTACCATAATTCCAAAAAATTTGGGGTGGGGAAGGGAGGAGATGTAAATAAAAACAGATTTTTTTTGCAACTAATTAGGTTAATTGACAACAGGTCAGTAGCATGACTGACATGACATTTCAGAGGCAGAGTCTCTCATGAGTAAAGATGGGCAGAGGTTCACCAATCTGCAAAAAAAAAAAAAAAAAAACTGTATCCAAAAAATCTGGAAATTATTTCAGAAAAATGTTATTCAACATAAAATTGCCAAGACTTTGAATATCCCACCATCTATAGTACCTAATATCAAAAGATTTACACAATCTGGAGAAATCACTGTGCGCAAGGACCAAGGCCAAGGTCAGTATTATGTGAGATCAATGTTGTGATCTTGTCCACACAGGTCGGTCAACACAAGTTATCGTCTGTCTACGCAGGTCACTGTGCCACCCATAAATACAAGTTAAAGCTGTATCATGCAAAGAAGAAGTGATGTGTTTAATAGGATCTGGAAACGCTGCCGTCTTCTCACAAAGCTTATTCAGAAAGGACTGAGGCAAAATTGTAAAACTGTTCTGTGGTCAGATAAATTGGAATTTGAAATCCTTTTTGCCTTGGACGTCATGTACTGTGGACTAAAGAGGAGAGGGACCATCCAGCTTGTTATCAGAGCAAAGGCCTGCATCTCTCATGGGGTTGCATTAGTGCTATTGCAAGGGCAGCTCACACGTCTGAAAAGGCAGTATCAATGCTGAACGGAATATAGAGGTTTAAAGCAGTGGTTCAGGACCCAAAAGTGGGTTGCAAAGCTTATTTTAAGGGGGGTGCAAATGGGTCTAATAAAATTGTTCTCTAAACTAAAAGTGTTAATGGAGGATTCTGTTTCCTCAAGACATTATTCACTCTTCATGCACCTTGGAAGTTGTGCCAGATGTATGTACCTCGGACAACAAATGTGAAAAAATAGAAAAGGAAGGAAAGGGAAAAAATGCTTCAAAAAGTTTGTGTGTATAAAAGCCCTAAGTGAAAATTCAGAAAAGCTTTACATTCTTCTCTTGTGATGACAAGTAAGGTTCATTTTTTCCTCAAGATTTCAACTTATCTCCTTTTCCTGGATAACAAGATAAAATGTATGCATACTTGCCTTTCTGTAATGATGCTTTTTAAAAAAAAATGTCTATTTTGTCCCATTTTGTTCCATTTATGATTCAAACTTTAACAGTTTTCATTAAAGAGATTTCAGTGTTTGAACACTTTGGAGAATTTGGGTCATGATTTCTTGTGAGGGGACTGTGGTGGGCCCTTATGCCTGGTCAGTTGAGAACCACTGTTTAAGAGCAACACCAATAGACAACCCCTCTTTTAGGGAAGGCCATCAGCCAGACAATGCTAAATCACGTACTGCATCATACAGCATGGCTTGCAGTAGAAGAGTCCAGGTGCTGAACTGGCCTGTCTGCAGTCCAGACCTTTCACCAACAGAAAACATTTGGCTCATATGTTGTTTATGTTCTATTGTGAATAAAATATGGGTTATGGGATTTGCACATCCACGCATTCTTTTTTTTAATCAACATTTTTCACAGTGCTCCAACTTTTTTGGAATTTGGGTTGTGATTCTGTCTGTGTTTCAGAGAGAAACGGCAATACAAGAGGAGACAGAACAGAAAACTAATGTTTGAAGCATGCAATTAGAATTCTGGGTAACAGATCAACTGAGTATCATTACAGGTTATGATGGTAAGTGGCTCTGGCTGTTAAAATCTCTAACAATTACTAACAATTCTGTTTTCTTTAAAGGAGTAAAGGAGTGACAAATGAATGTTAAAATGAAATTAGATGTGAGGTGACAAAGGACAGAAAACGAAGAGAGAATAAAGGTGGTGTAACATGTTGAAGACAAGGAGAGGTGGAGGGCCAATATGACGCACGCAACTTTTAATAATTAAGGCAAATACAAACTCATTTAATGGTAATTCTTCAAACTTCTACAGTGATAAATAAAATGCAACTGAACCCAGTTACCACATTTTTTCAAATTTCATCAAAGCACACAAAAAATAAGATGGTTATACCAGTGCAGAAAGATAGATTCACAAAATTAGAAACTTCTCTAACCACATGTGTAATAATTTAGCCAAAAATTTCACAGACAGTGCTGCAAGATCTCTGCACAAGTCACATTCTTGCTGGTCAGTTCAGTTTTATGTCCAATAATGTGTAGATATCTTAGTTTTACCCTCTGAGACTACTGTTGTCATATACATGAAGAGACATAACCATAGATTATATCAATTTGATTTTTTACCATTAAAGCTTGTCATTGTGTGCTTTAATGAGGCTATTCACACCCTTGGAGCTCTTATGGAGGCTTCTCTAATGAGCCTGGAACTTGGGTGACTTTCTGAGATCTTTGAAGATTAATGCTACACCATTGAAGAGCTTCTAAATCCAGCTTTTAAAACTTTTTTTTTATCTTTTCTGCTGCCAGCTTAGCATGCTATCTGTCATATTGTATCCCACAATGCCATGTGACAGGCAGTGACAACCAATGGCAGGCTGCTCTCCTGTGGTCTCATGCTTTAATAAACTGCACGTCTTTACTCGTAGATCCGGGAGGACTGAACAGCTCATAATGGAGAGAAAGGGAGACAGAGAGCCTGTGGTGTGTCGCCCTGTCTCTTTACATAGATGTGCTTTACATATAGATACAAATAAAGCCAATACAAAGAAGCGTAAGGACTTCTCTTTTTTTGCAAGACAGAGTGGTTGAAGATAAACAGCTATGGGCTTGAAGGGTGAAAGTGTGGCCGCGCTCCAGGTTAGGCCAAATTATTTTACTTATGTTGTGGAAAGCATTTAAAGTTATCCCAAATAATGCATACTAAAGATAAACACCAAAATAAACTAACAAAATAAAGCGCTAAAACAAAACCCTAAAACAAAGCAGCAGTGGCAGTAAATCTTAGAAGCACAGCAGTAATGATTCAACCATCGATGTCAACGCTACAGTGCAGGATCCATACGTCTCAGTCAGCCTACACTAACAACACCACATCCAGGAATCAGCCCAGTAGCAAGGGGATCAAACAAAAGAAGCAGCCTCCCACGTGCCAAAGCGGAGCTGCTTATATAGTAGGATACCTGTTCACAAATTGAGGAAGTGGGCGGCGCCGCCAAAGCAAAGACCTACCCATGTGACCTAAACTACAGGAGCTGAAAAGGAACAAAAAGGCCGCATAAAAGCATATTGGTCACCTCTGTACACTGCACAATTATGGACAAACTATAAGAAATCTAGTATGCAGAGGCTACAAGTAGCCTATGATGATGTAGGTTATTACTTAAAGGTCACATATTTTACCCTTTTAAGACAAGTGTAGATTGGTCTCAGAGGTCCCCAAAACATGCCTGTACATTTTTTTTGCTAAAAAAAACCCCTCCAGTGTTGGATTTTTGCATGTCTAAAAACTCATCTGTTTCAGCCCTGCTCAGAACAAGCTGTTTCTGTGTCTGTGGCTTTAAATCTTACTGAGCTGCCTGACTCCAACCCCTAACTCCGCCTCTCTCAGGAAATGGATGTGGTTCTCCTGATCCTGTAGATCAGGAGAGGAGGGCAGAACTTTCTCCCAAATGGGGAGGGCCAACCGAGCCTGGGGGCGATGTTAACTTCCCCACATGACATAAGCTATGAACTTTTATTTTGTAAGTCTTGCCCTGTCCTTTTATGTGTTGTATTGTTTTTTATCTGGAACTTGGGTCCATCAAATTAATTTTTTTTTTTCAGAAGAAGCTGTAAAAAACTGACTTCTAAGTGGATTACACCACGTTCCAAATTATTATGCAAATTGGATTTAAGTGTCATAAACATTCATTTATTTGTTTTTCAATTAAACTCATGGATGCTATTGTGTCTCAGAGCTCTTTGGATCACTGAATTCAATCTCAGACACCTGTGATAATTAGTTTTCCAGGTTAGCCCAATTAAAGGAAAAATACTTAAGAAGGACATTCCACATTATTAAGCAGGCCACAGGTTTAAAGCAATATGGGAAAGAGAAAGGATCTCTCTGCTGCTGCAAAGTGTCAAATAGTGTAATGCCCTGGACAAGGTATGAAAACATTAGATATTTCATGAAAACTTAAGAGTGATAATCCTACTGTGGAGAAATTTGTGGCTGATTCAGAGCACAGATGGGTTCGTGCAGATAAAAACATAATGATGAAGGTTTCTGCCAGACAAACTGATTGGATCAAGAGAGCAAGCTACTAAAACGCCATTAAAAAGCATCAAACAGGTATCTGAAGCTGCTGGTGCCTCTGGAGTCCCACAAACCTCAAGGTGTAGGATCCTCCAGAGGCTTACAGTCGTGCATAAACCTACTATTCGGCCACACCTAACCGATGCTCACAAGCAGAAACGGTTGTAATGGGCCAAGAAATACATGAAGACTCATTTTCAAACAGTCTTGTTTGTTGATAAGTGTCATGCAACCCTGGATGGTCCAGATGGAGGAGTAGTGGATGGCCACCATGTCCCGACAAGGATGTGATGTCAGCAAGGAGGTGGTGGAGTCATGTCCTGGGTGGGATTCATGAGGAGACCCCTGTAGGGTCCCTGAAGGTGTGGAAATGACCTCAGCTGCTATGGGCATAAAAGGAGAGAAACTCATGGTGTGGCCCCCATCCTCCCCTAACCTCAACCCTGTTGAGAACCTTTGGAGCATCTTCAAGCAAAAGATCTATGAGGGTGGGAGGCAGTTCACATCAAAACAGCAGCACTGGGAGGATATTCTGACATCTTGCACAGAAATTCCAGCAGAAACTCTCCAAAAACTCACAAGTTCAATGGATGCAAGAATTGTGAAGGTGATATCAAAGAAGGGGCCAACATGTAACTTGGCCTGTTAAGATGATTTTGATTGAAATAGCTTTTAATTTCAGTAAATATGACCTCCTAATGCTGCAAATTCAACAAATGACCATTTTCAGTTCTTTACAACCTATAAAATGTTTTGAAACTCTGTTGTACATAATAATAATAATAATTTGGAACAGTGCACTTTGAGTTTTTTTTTATTTTTGAGAAAAAATTATTATCATTGGGAGGTTTGTTCAATGAAATTTGAATTATGCTCTAATGGTTGTTGTGTTTACACACACATATACATGTATATATATATATATATATATATATATATATATATGTGCATATAAAAACATGAATAAGATAGAAATTTCTCTAACTAACTAACTTCTCTAACAGCATCACTAATTGTTAGGCTAATTTTTTAACATCAACATTTTGATGGTTTAAAGAATACCAGAAGATCTAAAGAAATTGAAATGAAAAAAAGGTAGTAGAAAATAATTAATGTAGACGGTGATTGACTACACAAGTTTGTACAAATTTCCAAAATAAAGTACATGTTTTACATGTGTTTTTTGAACTATAAAACCTAAAAATAAGAATGTGTACATCACAACCACTGGAGTTCTGTTTTTTCTTTCTTTAATAATTGTTGGGTCAGCATCTCTTCTCCTTTTTGTCAAATCTGGTCCTTGTGAGGGCAAAGCAGACACTGAGCTGTTGTAGCAGTCCTCCGCCAGCAGAGGGCGGATCAGTACAAAACATTCAGAGGTTAGTCTAATCAGAATCAGTCACATGTATTCGACCAAGCAAGGAAAATGACTTCAATGAACTTCGCCATCTATGATCAAGCATCCAACATTAAATATCAAACTGTTAATTTTACCCATACAAGTCTACATAAACCAAAATATGCAGTGCCTATTTATATAGCTACTGATCGGTGAGGTAGATTGTTTCAGTGTAAACACATTATGAATACATTAATTACATCAGAGGAAATGATATTTAGATGATTAAATGTCTGTATAAAGATTTGGCACATAAACATATTGACAGTCACAGTGGGTGAAATATCACTGGGTTTATTACCCATAAATAGTTCTGTCACACTGACTGTTTGAGGGCTGTGATGTCTGGGATGAGGTGTGAGGGGTCTGCAGCCAGTGACGCTACCGGACCCTGGATCAGTTTAAGTCCTGGTTAGAAAGCAGGTTGGCTCTGATGCCTTTCTCTGCATCCCTGATTGTCCATTGTAGTCTCATTTTGGTGGTAGATTCAAACTAAACAAAGGTGACTGTGCAGAGAGCAGACTGGATGATGGTGGGTAGAACATGATCAGCAGCTCTTGAACATTCTGAGCTGGGGTGAGGAATACATCTTCTGAAATAAGACACTGAACAATAGAAGCATTGTGGATCAGGTATAATTCATGTTTTTGTGAATGTGTCCAGAGGAGAACTCACAGATATGTGTATGCGTGTGAGGGTAATGGGGAGGTCTCATGTCTCCACTGTGGACTCATTTTACACATTTCTTTCTTCAGGAATGAACCACAACTGGTTCAAAAGATAATGGGCCCTCTGGGAAAAAAAAGGTAGTAGAGAACTCTTAATTTATTTACAAGAAAACACAATAAGGTTGTGTAATACTCTGGGGAGAGAATCATAAAACAAATATCACACAGAAGTTGACAATTATGTTAAAAAAACAAATATATTTTAACACTGAAAAGCCAGATTTGTCCCGGTATGCCTTTGCAAAAATGCGAAAGCTACCGTGTGTGTAAATTATATTTGACACAAAATTAAGTTATTGATTCCGTTAGAGTAGTCCTGACTGTGGGGACCATCCAAAACATAAGGATAAGTGAACTCCCCTGGAAGAGCACTTTCTGGAAAAAGTGCACCTTTCAGTCTTTCATCATAAGACTTATCATTTGGAGACTAAATAAAAAAATGGTGTAACATAAGTCACTTGTAACACCCTTTTCCCCACATTCTGATGTTCAGTTTGAATCGTCTTCAGATCATTGTCTTAACCTTGTCTTCATTCTTAAATGCATTAAATGGATTTGTTTCCACCATGTGATTGGCTAATTAAATATTTGCTTTGATAAGCAGTTGAACAGGTGTACCTAATATTGTGATCGGTGTATGTATACCTTGTTTTTCTTTACTGGAAATGTTTTTTTAATCAGTAGAGATCAAAATACACTTCATCCCTAGGAAGCAATGAAGAAACTGATCTGACTTTAAACTTAACATGTTCAAGGGATCAAAACAGTCACACTCTGTAAGAAAATATCAGAGCTCCCCACAAACCCATGGGACTGATAAAAGCACACAGATCATTTTGAGATTCTGCACAAGTTCTGCAGTCTGGGGACTGCCCATGTGACCCTTGTAGCTATCAGGATAGAGAGAGTCTATGCTTGCAGGTTGTTGTTTATGATGAGACAGAATGAAGGGAAATGTAAATAAAAAAAGGCATCTTGACTACCTGAAAGTTAATCTTAGGGTTATCCTCTCAGGTAAGAATACTCTAAGGCTCCCCAAACTCCTCCTGACACATTGCTTTCACTTCTCCTGTTTGTGACACAGCAGGAATTATCCATAAGCTGCACGTATTGAATCATGAAGCTTATCGCTATCTCTGAGCTCCAGATAAGAGCCATCCAACATGCATGTTATGGCTGGTGAGGTGATAACGCTGTATGCTTAGATCACACTGTCTGCTCCTCACCTGTCCTATGGATGGGAAAAAAAACAGGTGTAACTGGGTTCACATCAGTGGGTTTAACTTTTCCCTGCCCGTCAGGTCTTATCTCACAGAAATGAGATTTTCAATTTCACACCTCCTTCTCAAGAATATAAGACCGTGTGAAGTGTGAGATTGTTTCCCTTGGATTTTAGTTGCACTGAAATGCTCATGTTCAGGTGTAATGAAGTCACTGAAGGAGCACTGGCTGTGATTTCCAGCTACATTTTATGTTATTTGGTGATTCCCTCCTAAATATGCCCCTTCACTTGATCCTACATGTACATTTTTGGCCATTCCTCTTGACCCTCGGTGAACTGCATTGATATGGACTTGATAATATGGATTTACAAGTATGCAATGACAGTTTTTATCTGTGCTGTGCTGCGAGTTATTCTTGGTATTCGCAGATGTGCCTCAAAATGTCCTGGTTAGATAATATGTACCTTGAAACTCCCTATCAGAAAGTAGAACAACAATAAAGATAACAGAGCTCTGCTGTATTGCATTAAGGCCTATTACTGCACTGATAAAAGTAGGCTCTCTGTCATAGGTAAAGTGCATTTTAATGCAACAAGTAGACCACAGAGGCTACTGTTGGAAAGGCTGAGGGGTAGTGATCAGAAAGGGATTTCAAAGTCCCAGGCCCTATGAATTATTTTACCTATATAAAATAGAAATGATTCCATCAGGCCTGATCCGCCACCAGTCAGTAAAACCATGACTGCCTCCTCATGAATGTATTAAAGCGCTCTGACCATCTTCCTGACATTTATGTGAGAACTTTTGAACATTAGAGATTCTTTTTCCATGTTTGCAGTCTGTAGAGAGTCTCTGACAAGCTGCAAATCCAGTATAGATAGACTTTAGATTCTTAATTGAGGTCTGAATCTGATCTTTGTGGAGGACAAAGCACCTTTTCTATCTTTCTGCAGTGGCATGCCCCTTCAATTAAATTAAAATGTACCATGTCTCTGCTTATGAGGAAGGTAAAAATGTCAAGAAAGCAACAGAAATGTAATTTTTCCATGTTGGTGTAAAATACTTTTATGGAAGTATGGAAACAAGATTGTTTGAATGATTGTCAATATAATGGCCACACTAGCTTAAGAATCGCTCACCCACTGAGGTAATTAGACACATCTCTGCAAGCGTGCATGTTCTTCTTGTGCTAACTATAGGGCATATTATGTAATTTCTTTCGTTTATGATATGAAGGCTCAGAAGTAGCATGAAGCAGATGCTTGTTATTATGGCAATAAAGATAAGAAACAGGGTTGTGGTTGTTTCATTTAGGAGAGCAGACCTTGTTGTTTAGGGGGACATAGAGACACTGATTGATAGAAAGCACCCCAGTGAAAGACACAAGACTTTACTTTTACTCCCATATCAGGACTGTCATCTACAGATATCGAACAGCCACCAGTAACCTATCCCACTTCATGACTTCAACTTCCACATGAACTAAACAACCTGAGATTAGAAGCTACACTTTGTGAAATTAATGTGAAATGTGCAACTGACATCCTCAGTTTTTGAACCAGCCCTCTCCTTTATGTCCTGAAAGTATGGTCCTAAATGCCCCTCTCAGCCCGCAGTCAAAAGAAAAAAAAGAAAGTGAGGGCTGTGGAGTACTGACCCACTGACCACTTGATGAAGAAATCTCAAGAGACACTTTTCTACCTGTGAAATGTCAGACAGACCAAGCCTCCCACTCAGTGAACTTCTATGAAAGCACCGAGGAGATTATCTGCTGATGGGCCAGCTTGATAGCTGAGAGAAAGAAAGATGTTTTCCAGGGGTCTAAATTGACAGACGGTTGCAGGAACAAGAAAAAAGAAAACAAGCATACACACCTAATGTCACAAGAAATTCAACCACATGCACGGTGAAACAAAGAAATGTTTTATATAAATTCATTAATGAAACTTAATGTTTTCTCAACTCCAGTAATGATTAGCGATCTATTATCCATACCTTGTTCCTGTGTGAGTTTCAGGAGGCATCCAAGCTGTCATTAGGCAACAGGTGGGATGCACTTTGCCTGGACTGGTCCTCAGTCGGCCATCAAGCAGGAGAGTTCATTTTGATCGCTGTTTTGAATTTAGTCAAATATTTTAGTCTAGTTTAAGGTGACAGAAACTCAAAATCATTTTAATCCAGTTTTAGTACATTTAGTCTTTACTTTACTTTTGATCATTACAATTATTTTCTTTGACTACTGTTATTAGCCATATTGTGAAGTAAGTATATATGTAAAACACTCATATTAATGCACTATCCATACTTGAATTACTTTGAAATATACTTCTTAAATTTACTGACATACCATGCCATGCTCTCTGCCCAATCGCTCCTTGTGGTTTTCATACGCACAGAGGAGAAATATCTTTAATTTGAAAGACCAGCAGTCCAGCACTGATATTTAGTCTTGTTTAAGTCACCTTGATAAAACTAAAGTTACTTTTTGCCTGCATTTTTATTATCAATATCTATCTTTACTTAGTCTGATCTTAATGGGAACCTGCTGTGCTTTCCCAGGCCTGATTCAGCTCATCACGTACTGGGTGCCCAGAAAGCAGTGGGCCGGTCCAGGTGCCGGGGGTGAATGCGTGTGTTGTGGAGGGGGTAGCTGGGAGGATACCTGAAGAGATGGGGCATGGGCCCAGACGATGGCCATCAAGAGGCCATAGCAGTACAGGACCGGTGCTGATGGAGTGAACTGCCAAACCAGTAGATGCTCCAGAACCAGACCTGTTAATGCATTCGGTGATAATCCAACTCTGAAGAGAGTCAGCAGATTTATGTCTGTCCCACTGCCAATTTCCTCTCTGCCAATTTCAAATTTCAAGAGTTTTGTCATCATGTCCTTGGGCCAAGTGTTTAGATTTTCAACATGTATTTATATGTTTTTACAGGTGTGTTTGGACGTTACCTGGTGTACAGTGATCACTGCTGAGGGATATTAGACGCTTCTGCACCATGAGCGAAGTTATCCACTGAATTGCTGACTTCCCGCTTGTGGTAAGAGGATGTATACAGGAAAGGGTGGTGAGCTGATTCTCCTAACTCTGTATTTTCTTCTTTGCTCCATCTTTACAAGAAACAACTTACCTGCCTAAGGTATTCAATACAAAATGTCAATCTTTATTTATTGTGTAGAGTGTATTGTAGGGTATATAAATACATTTGTAAAGCTTCAAATTTGCAACCAAAGTGCAATATTCCCATTTTCTGTAGCAATTGATTACATAAATATTTACACCTTACAGTGTTAATATGAGGATGATACTTAAGTAGTTGAAAATGTTTCTCTGAGAGAGTTAATTTCTGAATCTACAAAGAAGTGGTGAGCTAAAGCGACACTGGTTAGTAATAAAAGAATATTTAAAACCTTCAAAAGAGTCACTAATAACACTAAATCAGGGTTGGGTGAGATCAACTCTCTGTTGTGTGGATTTTTGTAAAAGTGTCAGTTTTAACTCTGACAGTCTTAATTTGATGACACAGATTTTGTTTTGCACCTTGTTGAATTACTGGTAAATGGACTTGTCTATAGGCCACCGTTATGCTAGCAGGCTATATCTATGGCACTGCATTTTGATGAGCAACATGCAAACGTTAGCCTGTTTGAATTTTTTTTTCAGAAAGTATTACCAAAAAAGTCTGACCTTTATTCTTTAAAATAAGGAGCATTAACATAAAAGAGAGTAGTTTTATTATATCTCTTCAGGCTCCTCACAATTTTAAACTTCCATTTTTAATGGATGCCAAAATTTAGTATAAATGTTGAGTACTGGATTTCCAGTTCACTCTGAAAGGGCTATAAATTTTACTTAACACAAAACAGTTATCCATCCAAAACCTTTCAAGTCCTTTCAAGTGTAAGGAGAAAGTCACTTTGACACATTTTCATGGACTAAATGTCATTTTTCACTGAGAGTGACACCCACTGTTAAAATCTTAAACTTCTGCCCTTCATAGAAGCACAAAAAGAGTGTGAAATGAATGTGAAACCACACTGGGCTCAATCTTGACTTGTCAGGAATACATCAAAGGTCAGCTGTGAGCTGCCCTGAAAATTCATCTAACAGTGAGTCATCCTTTCATGCTGATTGGCTCTTTCAGCTGCCTGCTAATCACTGGATTGGAGGGTAATCTGCTTGGTTTGGGGAGTGTGTTATATGACATTTCAACTTTGTCCCTTGCTGAGACAGACTGAGGCAACAGAACACCAAAGAAGCGGAGATCGATCAGTTGGAGTGTTTTTTCTCCTGCTGGGGAGTTTCACTGTCATTTCATCAGCTGCTTTCATGTTTGGATTGACTACAGACAAGGTGAGACACATTTGTAGTCCGATCAACTTTTGGCTTGTGTGTACAGAAATGATAAGAGTTTTTAAGCAGGTTAAAGTGGAGTTCTGTTGATTGAAGCAGAGGCTGTGGGAATTAACAGCTTTAGTTTGCAGCTCTCCATATAAAATGATTGGTTCTATCTTTAAAAACAAGCAGTCGGTGTACTCAGACTTTACCAAACAGGTTTTAGAAACCGAGAAGCACCTGGACTTTAAACCTGTCAGTCAGCGCTGTGCTTCATTTCAGATGCAAGTTGGGATGAACCTCACTGACCTTCTGCTCAGGAACACAGATGAAACACCTGGTTGCCACAGCAACCATCCATGGAGCATCACCACTGATGATGTGAGTATGGTGGTCATTCTGCACAGTTTGCTCACAAGGGAGTTACTCAGGAGAAAACCGTGACTAGGAGTTAATTGAATCTTACAACAGACATCTCCTCTGTAGGGTCATGTGTCATTGAGCTGAAACTCAACAGGACCTCATTTAAACGATCATAGTGTTTTTTTTCTTTGAGTAAGACTGTGATTGACAGCCACAAGGCCAAGGGCAAATGAGCCAAAGGGACTGAATTGCTGGCGGCTTTATATTCTTGGTTGTACTTGTGTGCCTGGTTGCAGCAGTGCTGCTATCGTAGCATAATTTACCCATCATCCTAATCTTCCTCAGACCCCGAGCCCTGCAGCATCTGCTGCAGATGACTTTCTTGAAGCCCTGCTGGGTGGCAGTGAGCCTTCCTCAGCTGCAGCATCCCCTCTGTGGTCACCATGCACTACTGACAGTGGTATCATGGATGACCCTTCAGTGGATCCTGTGGAGAGCCTTCAGCAGCCCTCCTGTTTTGCTTTTCCAGGCTATAACGCATTGTCTTTGCCTCAGCCTCCCCCTTTGAAGAACGAGCCAGATGAAAACGAAATAAAGCCTCATGTCTCCATAGATCTAGGTAAGAAAATAAAGAGAACATTTACTTTGTTCAACTTTAAAATAGAGTGTTATACTGAGCATTAAAGCTCCTGTAAGGAATTTTAGGTAACACTTTAGTTTATGGTACAATAGTCACTTTTAATCAGCTGCTTATTACCATGTTCATGATGGAGCATATTGCTGTGAAATTAGAATTTTAATAACACATTTTGCAATACCTGACAAGGCAAATAGGAAACACTTTCTATGAAGCCTACCTCTGTAACATATTACAACACATTATTAACATATTTATAACTTGTCATAAGGCACCTGTAATGCTGTATAACCATAGCTATAGCCATAGCCATAGCTGGTATATATACCCACCTGCCACTTTATTAGGTACACCTGTTCAATTGCTTGTTGACATAGATAACTAATTAGCCAATCACATGGCAGCAACTCAATGCATTCAAGCACATAGATGTGGTCAAAACGACTTGCTGAAGTTCAAACCGAGCATCAGAATACGTAAGAAAGGGAATATAAGTGACTTTTATGGTTGTTGGTGCCAGACTGGCTGGTCTGAGTATTTCAGAAACTGCTGATCTACTGGGATTGCCACTCAAGGCCATCTCTAAGGTTTACAGAGAATGGTTCAGAAAAGGGAAAATATCCAACGAGCAACAGTGCGGTTGATGTGCGGAATACCATCTCTGAACACATAACACATTGAACCTTGAAGCAGATGGGCTCAGCGTTTCTGCTAGACTTTTTTGTCCCCGGTTAAAATAAGCGGCAGTCCTCAAGAATTCCAGCCATTTAGAACAACTACCAGACATTTGCTTTAACATTATTTTGCTGCATTAACAGCAGCAAAACGCATAAATCTGATATTCTGTGGTACATTGATACATACAAGTCTGCGCTAAACGGGAGAGAGGACACATTTTTATTTCCAGACCTTACCCAAAACCTAGACAGTAGAAACCAAGCCGACAGTAAACTTGAGTAATTGTTACCCTGTTATTACAAACTGGTAGATACGTACACGTGATTAAAACCCTAGAAATGACTGCATACAGATTTTCTCTTATTATTCTTTGTGTAAGTGGTTCAAAGTAGTTCCAAATGAAAGCTGCGTCAGTAACACAATATACGCCCATGTTAAACTCATAAACAACAACAGTTAGCTTTACATTAGCACTGTTAGCTTGTTAGCACATTGGCTGCTACTATAACTTTGCAGCTTACAACAGCCAAATACCATCTTTCAACGACAATAACGTAGCAAACAACTCACCAGTGCTCTGTACACCATGTTAAAACTCTACATTTCAAATGAAAAATGAGTCTTACCACCAGTTGTCTAATATCAGTCCTCATGATAATATCACTGTAGCATCTGCTAAAGCTGTAAATCCAACCATCCTGGTTTATTTGGATTAGTCCCGAAAAGACAAAAGCTCCTCAGCAGATAGTCCGGTCCAGTCCTCCTCTCATTGTTGGCTTATCCAAGACTACTTCTGCTAATTAGCCAGGAGACCCTGAGCCTTAACAGCCAGCTACGTAAGAGGAGGAGAGACGGAGCCTTCGTTATCAGCTCCAGTGGTCTCTGCCATTCTGCACAATATGATTCAGTGTTGACTACAATCCAACTTTATCTGAGGATTGGTCATAGGTAGTTTATCAAAGTCTACTACAACTCTGCTCGGCATAGGCCTCTCTCTCTGCTGCTGCTGCTGCATCGGTTTTTACGACGCTCAGCTATACAGTTCCCTTTGTTTCAGCCTCTTCGTTACTTGCAGCGATGACTAACACAAAATCCCTCCATACCGCTGATGATATTAAGCCTTTAGTTAACCAGGAAAACCTCACTTGGGTTAAAATTCTGCTTTCCAATAATGTTCTGGTCAAACTTTTCCAGCATAGTCCCCAGCAGTACTGCGCATGCTCAGAGAGAAGGCTTGGGTTTTATGTCATTGTGCATACATAATTAGCCATCTGTTTGCCGTCTGAGGAGATAAACGACCCCAGCACCGCAGGACAGTAGATGTAGTAAGATTAGGCAACTTTTATTTTATATTATAGCATTCTCGTAACATATCTTGCAGGTTACACAACAAATATTATATGCAAGCATTCAGTATTTACTTATCTGGGCATTGGCATGTTTTCTGACGGACATTTTGACTGGTTAGATTTTTATCTGCCAGACTTTTGCCCTTTTTACCGGCCATTGACCGGCAAATGCCGGCTAACAGAAACTCAGGATGGGCTACAACAGCAGAACACACACGGTTCCTCTCCTGTCAGCTAAAACAGGAAACTGAGGACAACTCACACGGGTTCACCAGAATATTGCCTGCTCTGATTTCAGCTGCAACATTCAGATGGTAGGATCAGAATTTGGCATAAAAAACATGAAAGCATAACCTTGCAAACCAGATGGATTTGCCTGTTGCCTCGTTTTTCACTGGCGAATCCATCTTGTTAAGCTCCCATCGGAACCCTTTGGGCCTGGTTAGAGAGTGACAGGACCAATCAGTGACGAGAGGCAGTACTTTCAGGTGCAGCAGAGTCGTGACGTAAACAAGCAGCAGCAAGAGCTAGTGCAGTTATGGAGGAAGAGATTAGCGTGGATGCTGCTAAAGTGCCAGTTTTTTCAGAACTTGACAACATTTCTCTGTTAAAAGAAGAACAAAGAACAGCAGTGAGTTGTTCTCTTTTCAAAAACGACAAAAGTCGAGTATTTACATGTCTATAGTTGCCATGTTTCACATTATTCCTCAGTAGCTGCGCACTGATAGCAGCTACGTCACGTAATATAATTGGCTTTCTTTTTCAGACAATTTATTTTAGGAGATGTTATTTTACACTGACATGTTTCGATTGTCATCTTCCTCAGAAGTGTCAGCTGACCGCTGTAACGTGTCCTTATATGCTGTTCTTCTGAGGCGTGGTCAACCTGATGGACCTGACAGGTCTATCAGGCTGACCACACCCCCCGCCGCCCGATGGTCTCTGAAACACATCAAGGTAAAATAACATCTCCTAAAATAAATTGTCTGGAAAAAAAGAAAGCCAAGTATATTATTCAGTATAAGGAGACAAAAAAAACTTGTTGGATTTAGCTACGTCACGTGTTTTGTTGCTCTTATTGGCCCATAGAGATGTGATAGAACGTTCATCTAATCACACTCCGAGTTTTTTTCAAATCCTCTGCCTTTTCTCAAACGTTTCCTATTGAAGCTTGTCAGGTTAAGGAAAGCATGGATCCATTCTGCCTTGTGTGAACAGTTCAGGCTGATAGTGCAGGTGTAATGGTGTGATGAATATTTTGCTTGGCACACTTTGGGCCCAGTAGTACTAAATGAGTGTTGTTTGAATGCCACAGCCTACCTGAGTATTGTTGCTAACCATGTCCATCCTTTTATAACCACTGTGTACCCAGCTTCTGATGGTTACTTCCAGCAAGATAATGCACCATGTGCAAAGCTCAAATCATCTCAAATTGGTTTCTTGAACATGACAATGAGTTCAGTGTACTCTAATGGCCTGGTCACCAGATCTCAATCCCATAGAGCACCTTTGGGATATGGTGGAAAGGGAGATTTGCATCATGGATGTGCAGCTGACAAATCTGCTGCAACTACATGATGCTATCATGTCAATATTGACCAAAATCTTTCCAATATGGACCAAAATGTTTCCAACTCCTGTTGAAACTATGCTACAAAGAATGAAGGCAGTTCTGAAGGCAAAGGGGGGTCTAACCTGGTACTAGCAAGGTGTACCTAATAAAGTGGCTGGTAGTTATAAGCATTTATAAAAAATTCTGACCGCTTTGTAAATAGCATTTTCATACAGTATAAAGCTTTTTATGATAACCTATAGGTTTGGAAGTTAATACAACGTATTTGCTGGCTATTTGTTGTATTTGTAAAAGTCAAAGAGTATAAAAAATTTTTCTTATAATGAGTTATAGTAATTCTTTAACATATCGTAAGCACTAATGTTTTGGAATGCTCCAAGTAAATTCATTAAATATGTGTTATGAGCAGATGTAATCCATTACAATCAGGTTATAAGTTATTATGAGTTATTATTTAACAAATTTAAATCACTGCAAGAAAAAGCAAACAAAATGCTGTTACATAAATCTTAACATTAAAATATGATTTACAATAAATTATTATATCAATAACACACAATATACAGGTACATCTAAAAAAATTAGAATATCATAAAACAGTTCAATATTTTTTGTCACTCATTTCAGAAAGTGAAACCCATATATTATATAGACTCATTACTCATAGAGTGAAATATTTCAAGCCTTTATTTCTTCAAATGTTGATGATTATGGCTTACAGATAACGAAAACCCAAAATTCAGTGTCTCAGAAAATTAGAATATTGTGAAAAGTTCAATATTGGAAAGTCATGGTGTCACACCCTAATCAGCTAATTAACTCAAAACCCCTGCACAGGTTTCCTGAGCCTTTAAATGGTCTCTCAGTCTGGGTCAGTAGGCTACACAATCATGGGGAAGACTGCAGACTTGACAGATGTCCAGAAGACAGTCATTGACACCCTCCACAAGGAGGGTAAGCCACAAAAGGTCATTGCTAAAGAAGCTGGTTGTTCACAGAGTGCTGTATCCAAGTAACCTGACACGCCAGATGGATGTGTTTCACACATCCATCTAGAAAGGCTTCAGCAGGAAACGTTTGAGAAAAGGTAGAGGATCTGAAAAAAACTTGGAGTGTGATTGGATAAATGTTCTGTCTGTCACATCTCTACGGGCCAATAAGAGCAACAAAACACGTGACGTAGCTGCTATCGAGCTGCGCGTACGCAGCTACTGAGGAATAACGCAAAACATGGCAACTATAGACATGTAAGTACTCGACTTTTGTCGTTTTTGAAAAGAGAACAACTCACTGCTGTTCTTTGTTCTTCTTTTAACGAAGAATTGTTGTCAAGTTCTGATAAAACTGCCGCTTTAGCAGCATCCACGCTAAGTGCTTCCTGCATAACTGCACCACCTCTTGCTGCTGCTTGTTTATGACACGACTCTGCCGCACCTGAAAGTACTGCTCCTTGTCGCTGATTGGTCCTGTCACTTTGTAACCGGGCCCAAAGGGTTCAGATGGGAGCTTAACAAGATGGATTCGCCAGTGAAAAACAAGGAAATGGGCGTAGCTATCTGCTGTGCAAGGTTAGTATCCAAGCATATTCATAGAAAGTTGAGTGGAAGGAAAAAGTGTGGTAGGAAAACGTGCACCAGCATAAGGGATAACCACAGCCTTGAGAAGAGATCTTTGCTTGACAAAGATTGTCAAGCAAAATCCATTCAAGAATTTGGGGGAGCTTCACAAGGAGTGGACTGAGGCTGGAGTCAGCGCGTTAAGAGCCACACACAGACCAAACATGGGCTACAAATGTGGCATTCCTTGTGTCAAGCCACTCCTGAACCAGAGACAACGTCAGAGGTGTCTTACCTGGGCTGTGGAGAAAAAGAACTGGACTGTTGCTCAGTGGTCCAAAGTCCCCTTTTCAGATGAAAGTACATTTTGCATATCATTTGGAAATCAAGGTCCCAGAGTTTGGAGGAAGAGTGGAGAGGCACAGAATCCATGTTGCTTCAAGTCCAATGTGAAGTTTCCACAGTCAGTGATGATTTGGGCTGCCATGGCATCTGCTGGTGTTGGTCCACTGTGTTTTCTGAAGTCCACAGTCAATGCAGCCATCTACCAGGACATTTTAGAGCACGTCATGTTTCCTTCTGCTGACATTTATGGAGATGCTGATTTCATTTTCCAGCAGGACTTGGCACCTGCCCACACTGCCAAAGGTACCAAAAGCTGGTTCAATGACCATGGTGTTACTGTGCTTGATTGGCCAGCAAACTGGCCTGACCTGAACCCCACAGAGAATCTATGGGGTATTGTCAAGAGGAAGATGAGAGACACCAGACCCAACAATGCAGATGACCTGAAGGCCGCTATCAAAGCAACCTGGGCTTCCATTACGCCTGAGCAGTGCCACAGGCTGATTGCTTCCATGCCACGCTGCATTGATGCAGTAGTTCATGCAAAAGGAGGCCCAACCAAGTATTGAGTGCATAGAAATGAACATACTTTTCAGAAGACTTGCATTTCTGTTTAAAATATCCTTTTTTTATTGATCTTGTGTGATATTCTACATTTCTGAGACACTGAATTTTGGGTTTTCATTATCTGTAAGCCATAATCATCAAAATTTCAAGAAATAAAGGCTTGAAATATTTCACGAGTCTATGTAATATATGGGTTTCACTTTCTGAAATGAGTGACAAAAAATATTGAACTTTTCATGATATTCTAATTTTTTGAGATGTACCTGTATAATATAAATATCTATCATCTTAAAATATTGTATGATCCATCAGCTGTTATTCATTATGATAATGCATTATAAATCTTATTTTTAGATGATAAAGTAATTTTAACCATTTTTCAAGGTATCAAAGTATTCCATTAAAAATCTGTGCAAAAATTAAAACAACTCTGAACTACTTCCACTGCCATTATATTATTTATGATTACTGAATTACCATGAGTGCATATAACTATGTTTATACAGCATTATAGAGTAGGCATTAACACATTATAAGTACACTTATAACATGCTAGAAAGGTAGGCCTCATAGACAGTGTTACCTTTATCTCCAGGAACTGTCAAATTTGTTATTAAAATACTACATTTCACAAGAATAAGGGCCATCATTTGTATTTGTTGTGTGCTGCATTGTATAATTCAGTGTAAAGAAAGGCAATTTCAGAATATGAAAAAAATACTAGATAGTAAGTGTGAAATTACGAGTGAATTAATGATGAACAAGACCTTAAGTTTAATTAGGAATTACTTGGGCATTACCAAGAATATTAATTTTATGCTTTGTTTCATGAAAATAGACCAAACTTATTCAGATTAATCAAGGGAGAATAACTATTCCTGTCATAATTAATGTGAAACAACTTTCTGCTATTAATATGCAGTTATAAGGAGGTTATTGAGGGAAAATTCTTGGTTAACCACCTATTAGCCATAGATTACGGTCTTGTAGAATAGGGTAAGCTCTTAGTGATGACTAATAATAAGGAGTTGTACACCTTTTCTATGTGCTGTCCAGTATTATGTTTAAGTTCTGTTTTCACCCTGCCGTCTGTACAGATGCAAAGAGGATCAATAACCATGAATTTTTGCTGTGTCTGACACCTACCTGCCAGTAGAAGTTTAGAAAATATATAGAGAATAATCAATCTTTTCCCCAACAGTCTTGTTTGCTTCTTTTTCTCATATAGGGGCTCTAGAATATATTTCAATCCATTTCCTTGCCAACTGAAAACTCACTCATAGGAGATTAAATGTGACACTCAGATGAAGAAAAAGAAGCAGAAGATAAACCAGGACGTGATAAATACACCCAAGACCTTGGTGTCATTTTGTACTCTTGTAATTTTTATCGAGTGCTATTCACTTGGGCCACTTCAATGTTGGGCGCCTTTCAAAAAGCAGATAATTTGGTGTTCCCGTTTTTCCGAGCATTTGTGAAGGATGAAAGGTTGTTCTTTGAGTGTCATTAATCACGGGAGTCTTTTGAGTATAGCTTTTGTTGGATGGTTCCTCTTCATGCTTTTGATTGCTGACCCACTGAAAGCTAAAAATACTGTCAAATTGTTAGTCTGATCTGCAACAACACAGAGAAATAATCAAAGGTAAAAGTGTGACAGTCTTTTTTAAAGAACAGCGGGGTGTAGAAATGGCTATAAAGATACAGGAAGAGACTGAAACATTTTCTGTTTTAATTTGAAAGGAATAATTTAATGAATCATCATCTGCTATTTGTCATGCACAATCTGCAGGCTGGGAATCTGGTGGCCTCCAGGAACAGTTTGGCAGCATCGCATACTACCTCACTGCAAACCAAACGTCCCCTCTGTTGTCTGCTCAGACGCTCACAGTGAAGGACCTGCTGCTCTCCAACCTGACACAGAAAGTAAGGCAAGAGGAGCTGAAGGAAGGAGGAAATTTAAACCTGAACCTGAACCTGAAACTGTATTTAGTAAATCCTGAAGCCAAACAGGTGTCCTTTTTCAAGCGGAGGTCATTAATTCCTAACGATAGTAACCCTAAGGGCATTATCCTGCTTATGTCACAGTGGTTTAATTTTTAGAAGACAAAAGAAAGCATTTCTTTGGTTTTTATTCATTCTGTACGAATCTCTTTTAAAAAGCGTAGTTCAGTTATTTAGTGTAGTTTAAGTTTAGTTTGGTTTAATTATTTATCAAGGGACAATGTGCAACTGCATTGATAAGTCATACATGGTAAATGAAAACATGGTTGACCAGATTTAGTGAGTTGCTAATTTCTATCTGTATTCTCATATAGAACTGGCATAATGCATAAAACTCCCACAGCAAGGGCAGACTCCTGACAGGACAAAGTACGTCGCATACATTGTTGATTGTTATAGAAAACAATAAATAAATCCTACTTAGTATAAATTGAAAATAAGTAATCATTTGTCAAAAAAACTGATGAATGCTTTGAATAGATTGGTTCCAGATGCTGAGGCCTAGAACAATAGATACAAAGAACTAGATATAAACCCTATTCTTTGAGTTATAAGAAGTGCAAAAGCATCATTATAAAGTGACCAGGATTCAGTCGCAGCATTATAAAAATACAAGAAGGCCCTCATCAGAGGAGTGACCAGGATGCAACAATTACCCACATCCAAGATTCAATAGCTATGTTATAAAAATGGCCCAGATGCAATAACGGCATTATAAAATCATTACGCTAAATTGGCTTCATGACTAAAGTGACCAATCTCCATTACAAAGTGGCCAAGATACTTATAAAGATTCCTTGCTACTCAGAAAAAGAAAAGGTAGTGTTACAAAATAAAACTAACAGTATCAGTGCTGACTAAACGGGTTACTGTTACTGAGAATCCTGTTTTTCACATCCTGGGTGGAACTTTGATGGTTTCTAATATCCTCAAGATTGTGTGGAAGATTGTTCCAGTCTGTAATGACCTTATAGAAGAAGGCTTGCTGACAAAGTCAGAATTTTGTTTAGGGATGTTACAGTTACCCCTAAAGGTGGGGCGAGGCTGAACAAAGATTTTTAATAGTGGGTGAGCAGCGTTATGAATACAAATGTAATATCTTAGAACATGATGAAGTTATTAAAGGGCAACATTTTATTTTTCAGGGTAGACTGCAGTAATGGTACCATTGTGGTTTCTTATACAATATTTATAGAGCTTAGATATAAAAGAGGAGGACCATAATGAAAACTTCTGTTTTCATTCTGTTGGCTATAGTCAGAAAAAAAAGCTAATATTCATACAGAGCTGATATTTTCACTGGCTAGGAAGTGACTGAAAGCAATCTCTGCCAAATTGTATGATGACAACAGGCATTGTGTTGGCTAATTTCACTTACTCCTGTTCAACTAATCAGCAACATTACATCTAGAGAAAAGAAGAGAGCATCTGTTTAAATAAAACAATATATGGTAGCCTGTATTGGGGCAAAAGCTAATGTTAGTATCCAATCCCGCTAACATCACAGTTTTCTAACATGTAGGCCAATCTGCAAGCTATTATAATGTTTAGAAGCATAAAATGATTCCTTAAGAAAGTGAATATTCTCTGGTCTTGCTTAAGTAATAAAAGCCAAAAATGTTGCGCTAACAATGGTTAGGCTAAGTGACTCCAACCAACAATAGGCTACTTCCTTGGTCATCTGCTGAAAAGAAACAATAATTTGTGAAAATGAGAAGGATCATACATGTACAGCCCAATTTTGCAAGAAAAAAAAATTGGTTGATATTGTCTCACACACACACAAAATGTTTATATTAGCATTCAGCCCCTTATAGCTAAGATGAAAGTAAGCTAAGACCTAGCTGGGGGTTAATAGCATGATTTGTCAGTGTGGCTTATTAGATAGAAGGGCTTACATTTATTTCTCTACTGCAAATTCAACCATATATAATGTAATGCTTCATTGGAGTTGTCCTTTTAGCAGCTCAGTACAGGACCAGAGAAATGATAAGGATTCATCAGCTGGCTCACATTAGCATTTCAGAACACAGTACAACATTTTAATAGCTTCTATGTATCCGTGAATGAGACCTCAGTGGGAAATCATGAGAATATGTTGAATAGTGTTGTTTCCTCAGATGTGGGCCAGGAAGCTGATATCACAGCCAGCATGATTATAAATCATGAGGTTTATTTTGACATAAAGAAAAAAATGACTACAGCAAAATTTTTAAAACCAAATCAAGCTACCCGTCCATGTCATGTTCTCTAAGTCATAAATTATCGAAAGAGACTGTTCCTGTTGCCTTGGTTACTCACAGACTGGTGGAAAGCCACAATTTAAGGTCGTTGAACGGACGTTTCCTTCTGAATTACTTCACAGGGAGTTGATTACATCTCAGGATAATCAACACCCTGTGGCCAATCAGAATCAAGCATTTGCCCAGACAGTGGTATAGATGAAAAGATTTTCCTCTCCTTATTTCAAGAGCTTTTAAAGAAAATCTGTCAGAAACAGAGAGCAACCTCTGAAGCAAATAAACAGAACATTATCACGGCGTTTAACTGCCCGTGGAGTCACAGCCAGTGAAATGATCTGTTCATCTTGTTCACAGTCACAGCAGTTTCCCCAGAATTCCCTGCAGGAGCTTGTACTCAACGAGGATGAGAAGAGACTCCTGGCTAAAGAAGGGGTGAACTTACCCAGTAAACTCCCCCTGTCTAAGGTACGTACAGTTCAGTTACATGTATGTAGGGCAGATTGCTTCCCTCACACTCACTACAACCACATTTAGGGCTTTATCTCCCTCTGTCTCACACACATGATCTAAATCTAAATCTGTACCCTCGATCACTCAACTTCTGCCAGTTCCCCTCAATTCTGCCAAAGCCCAGTTTTCTCTCACTAACCCTTTTTTTCTGTCTACTTTCCTGCCTTTTCCACCATGTGTTTCATCTCTCTGACAAGTTTGAAGAAAAGGTTTTGAAGAAGATCCGGCGGAAAATCCGAAACAAGCACTCGGCTCAAGAGAGTCGGAAAAAGAAGAGGGAATATGTTGACAGTTTGGAGGGAAGGTAGGGGCAAACGGGGCTCAGCATTCTCACTCAGCATCAGTTTACCTCTGTGTAAAGATACAAAAAAACCTTTCATTCTTTTTCATTTGTTGTGCTCTTAGGTACTTAATATTGAGCCTTTTGGATGAACTAATATCTAAGGATGGGATGTGAACAAGTTCACAGAAGCATATGATCGTTTTGTTATATCATATCATTGTTTGTGTGGGGAATGCTGCAAGAAAATGACCACTGTGATGAACATTATCATGTACATACACAATATGATTCAGGATCTTTAAAAATTTACATTTTCAAAGACAAAAACAAAAGGTACTAGTAGTAAAAAGGGACTGCCCTTTTCTGTATATCAGCAACAGTCAATAATGAAACTTTAATGCGATTCTTTGAGAAAACACACTGAGAGCAGATGAGTTGATGTTGTCTCATACTCCTAATAATAGTGTCCACACGAGGCTGAACAAGCACTGTTGATGAGACATTGACAACCATGCCCACAGCTCTGCGAGGCCTCACTCAGCCCCAGTGGCACCTTAAACTAAATGTTTACTTGTTATACTTTTTTGCATGTTAGCATGTCAGCTTTTTTGCCTTCAAAATGTCATAAACCAAGGTTATACAGTCCCTATAAAAAGTCCATTCTTCTTTGCAAAACTGCTCAAGCTCTGTCAGGTTGCACAGGGATGTGGCGTGAACATCCCTTTTCAAGTCCAGCCACAAATGTTGGACCGAGGTCATTGTCTTGTTGGAAAATAAATTTTCTTCCAAGCTGCAGTTCTCTTGCAGACTGAATAAGATTGTCCTCCAGGATTTTCATATATTTCATTCATTTTTCCCTCTACCTTTACAAGCCCTCCAGGGTCAGCTGCTGAAAAGCATCCCCGCAGCATGATGCTGCCACCACTGTGCTTCTCATTGGGCATGGTGTGTAAGTAGTGATGTGAAGTGTTTGGTATCCACCAAACAAAATGCTTGTCTGATGGGCTTACAGCACCATTTTGGTCTCATCAGACCAAAGAACTGTCTTCCACTTGACCATGGAGTCTCCCACATGCCTTTTGGTGAACTCTGGTCCAGAGACGCAGCTGTCTTTATACTACAATCACTTGAGACACACTTGCTGCACTCAGGCATCCCCGTTTCACTAATTTTGAGACTACTAGCACCAGTTGGCCGGACCTCTGTTCAATTAGGCCAGTCACTTTAAAGGGTTGAATATTTACATTACATTGACATTATTTTGTGGAATTCTGTTTTGTACAATGACATTAAATATTTTTTGGTCCAATTATATCTATCTATCTATATCTACCATGATTGATTTATTAAATCAATACAAGGGTTAAATATGACCATGAAACATGGGGGTGAATACTTTTTATGGGCACTGTAA
Organism: Cheilinus undulatus; assembly: GCF_018320785.1. NCBI lineage: Eukaryota > Metazoa > Chordata > Actinopteri > Labriformes > Labridae > Cheilinus > Cheilinus undulatus. The sequence continues at coordinate 29,616,423 of NC_054877.1, forward strand.
ATTTGGGAAACTTCTTCATAATGGTATAAGGCATTAGTTCTCAACTGGTTAGGTATCAGGAACCATGCCAACCCTCAGGGAAATTCCAACCAGAAGTTTTGAAAATGTACAACCACTTAAATAGATAAGAGATAGAGGTAGATAAGGAGAAATCTTGTGATAAATACTTAAATGTGCTTATCATTGGAAAGCCTAAAAAATGCATGTATGAATTAGCTGTATGTCTCTTTCGGGCTTCTTTGGTCAGACTTTGACCACATTTTAGTCCTGGCACACTTTTGCAACACCAGTTAAGAACCACTGGTGTAAGGTAAAATAAAGAACAATTTAAACATTAAACAGCAGTTATCAGATATATCCTAACTTAATATATTGTTAAATATTTACTGTAAAAAGAAGAGTAAAGTCAAACTCTGTTCACATTGATGGGACAGCACTTCCCCCAATTTCTTTCTATTTTGCTCAAAAGCTTTAATATTTTGCACACACTTTTTCACATTCACCCCATGGCCTTCAACTGTTAGCACTTCCACCAAATAAAAGAAGACATAATAACAATGTTCTTGCATATGTACAGGACTGAGTGTGGCTATTCATCCAGACTAACAAAGAGTTTATTGGTTTCCGTGTACCCGATGTGTTCATACATCAGCAAACACTGAGGACTTCAGTATAATGACTAATGTCAGAATGTGAAGGTTTTCCTGCACACACAGATATTCTTACATAGAGGTTCACTATGAGCTGTTTTTTGTCTCAATTTGGGCCAGTAGGACAGAACATGTAGTAAAGTTTGACAGCCAGCAGCACGAATGAGCACATTAATTCTTACAGCGTGTCTATTCACAGCACAAACTCACAATAGAGGGAAAATCATTTTTCCCAGATGGTCCATTTAACCCTCCTCTTCTCCTTCACCTCCAGCTTATGTAGAATGAGTCATACTATACTTCCAGCCTTATCACCATGCAGGCTTACCCACAAAATTGGCTGGGCCCCTGAAAACACAGTTCATGGGCCCTCCCCAGCTGTGATATTAATATCCATGCATGTGTGTTGGATCAATAGCCTTGGTGCTAGCATCCTGGCTAACAGTTACCTCATTTTGGAGCTGAGCTATCAAGCTGTTATTTGGTTCTGATGTTGAAATTATTTATTTGTGCCACTTTGTAACCTCTTTTCACCACTGTTTTCCATATAAATAACTACACATCAAATGTAACCATATCTCATGACAGGTTTAGTGGTACTATTTAGTCTTACGTTTTAGTTAAGAATTGTTTGTTTGACTTCAGTGGAGCATGACAATCACAGAATGAGGATGCGCTAATTCCTGTTCTCTAAAATCAATCATTAATGATTTCTAATATTGTTAATTGGGCTGCTAATGCCTTTTGGAACTTGTTTTCTGCAGCTTGTTGACAACAAAAGCTTATAACTGTCAGCAGAAAGCAGAGTCGGCATTTGTCAATAACCAAGCGTGTCCAATCAGAGCACATTAACAGGCCTCATTATCTTTCATTGTTTGGTTTAGCCATAAGATAACAATGGAGGATGTGAGTGACAAATCAGTGACAAGCAGAAGACAGTAGGCAGGAGAGAAGTGGCTGAAAGGATGAACTGCAAGATGAAGTTCAGCAGGATGCAGAGAGAGAAAAATTGGGACACAATGCAGCCTTATTACAGTGTTATTTTAATCCCATCTTTCCTATTTTAATCTCTATCCTCTCTTTCTGTCCCTGCAGGATGTTTGCCTGCAATGCTAAAAATCTCGAGTTGCAGAGAAAGATCCAGAAGTTGGAGGAGACAAACAAGTAAGTCCTGAAACATTGCCATGAGTGCTACAAGTGGTCATTACAATTTCTGATGACTTTACTGAATAAAAACACCACATAAAAGGTGCTGTGGGGAGTCTCTAGCTTGTAATGAAACAAAAGAAATTTGTGCCAGTTCCTCCTTATGAGTTATAAAAACAAAAATCCAGATCATCATGGACAAGATTAATTGTTTCTATACACTGCATTCCATATTATTATGCAAACTGGATTTCAGTGTTATAAACCTTCAATTTTTTTTTTAAATTAAACTCATGGATGGTATTGTATCTTAGAGCTCTTTGGATCACTGAAATCAATCTCAGACACCTGTAATAATTAGCTTGCCAGGTGAGCCCAATTAAAGGAAAACTACTTAAGAAGGACGTTCCACATTATTAAGCAGGCCACAAGTTTGAAGCAATATGGGAAGGAAAAAGGATCTCTCTGCTGCCACAAAGCCTCAAATAGTGCAATGCCTAAGACAAGGTACGAAAACATTAGATATTTCACAAAAAACTGCTGGTGCCTCTGGAGTCCCACCAACCTCAAGGTGTAGGATCCTCTGGAGGCTGACAGTCGTGCATAAACCTACTATTCGGCCACGCCTAACCAATGCTCACAAGCAGAAACAGTTGCAGTAGGTCGAGAAATACACGAAGACTCATTTTCAAACAGTCTTGTTTGCTGATGAGTGCCGTGCAACCCTGGATGGTCCAAATGGAGGAGTAGTGGATGGTTGGTGGATGGTCGCCATGTCCCAACAAGGCTGGGATGTCAGCAAGGAGGGGGAGGAGTCATGTTCTGGGCCGGAATCATGGGGAGGAGCTGGTAGGCCCCTTTAGGATCCTTGAAGGTGTGAAAATGACCTCGGCAAAGTATATAGAGTTTCTGACTGACCACTTTCTTCCATGGTACAAAAAGAAGAACTGTGCCTGCTGTAGCAAAATTATTAGTGGTGGGACTCGATAAAAAAAAAAATCTAATTAATTAGAGGCTTTGTAATTCATTAATCTCAATTAATCGCATATCAATATTTGACACAAGAAGCAACATTTTTCAATTGAAATGGATTTTGGTATATGACTCAATGAATAGACACATAAATGAGCTTAAACAACAAAATCGTGTTAATTTTCATCACTGAGTGTTAACATAAAGTGCAATATGAATAAGGAATATTATGATTGCATTGTTTGAAATTTTCTTTCTGCGTGGCAGTTCATAATTTGAGTCAGACGACGCTATCTGTAGCGTCGCTTCTAGCACCTTCTTTTCATACCACCAACAGTGGCCGACAGTACACTGCAACTCATTTCGCCAGTGAGTTTGTTAATTTGTCAGTCGTGGACTTACTCATTTTGGCTCTGAACCCAGTCATCTTGTTGAGTGTGGACTGGCGACACTGCCTGCTCGAACTAGGGCAGGCAGTGTGCTAGCTGCAGCATGTTTGGCATTCAGGTGGCAGCGGAGGCTAGAAGAGCTCCAGTGATAGGCAAATTCTTTCTTGCACAATTTGCACACAACTGTTCTTTTATCCAGGTGTCCATCCGGTAGTTTTTTAAAACTTAATTTTCCGCCCACCAAACCCAGCAATGACTTCTCATCGGTTTCCATGGTGTTTCTCCTGTTGTGTCCTGTGCATCACTATTACGGGTATACCAGGAACTCATGCAATGAGAAACGTTCCGCGCTGTTGTAAAGTGCAAAAATAAATTGTGATTAAATGCGTTATTTTTTTTTGTTGTGTTAGAGAGAGAGCTGCATCATCAGTATTTATATACAGTGACCCAAGTGATTGAGGCAATCTTCAGGCATGGTAGCTTAGCTATCATTTGGGAGTAGCCAATGGTAGATTAAAGTCTTGTGTTATTCTTTTGTTGTGTTATTTTTTCTGTAATTAATTATTCTTAATTAACGCGATAAAGTCCCAGCCCTAAAAATTATCTTCATGTATGACAACACACCATCTCATGCTACATAGAATACCTCTGTGTCATTGGCTGCTATGGGCACAAAAGGAGCGAAACTCATGGTGTGGCCCCCATCCTTCCCTGACCTCAATCTTATTGAGAACCTTTGGAGCATCTTCAAGCAAAAGATCTATGAGGGTGGGAGGCAGTTCACATCAAAACAGCAGCTCTGGGAAGATATTCTGACATCTTGCAAAGAAATTCCAGCAGAAACTCTCCAAAAACTCACAAGTTCAATGGATGCAAGAATTGTGAAGGTGATATCAAAGAAGGGGTCAACATGTAACTTGGCCTGTTGAGATGTTTTTGATTGAAATTACTTTTGGTTTCAGTAAATATGACCTCCTAATGCTGCAAATTCAACAAATGGCCATTTTCAGTTCTTTACAACCTATAAAATGCTTTGAAACTCTGTGATAATGTGGAACAGTGCATTTAGAGTTTTTTTTATTTAAAAAAAAATTATCATTAGGAGGTTTGTTCAGTGAAATTTGAATTATGCTCTAATGGTTGATGGCTTGAAAATTATATTGACTGTCATTTGAACTGACTATTTAAGATAATCAGAGAAAAATATAACTTGCATAACAATTTGGAATGCGGTGTACATCTTTACTGAATAAACAGAGCAAGATGGAAAGGTGAGAGAAAACAGAAACTTGCATAAAGATAAATGAACTTTCTTTAACTGTGAACATCTGTTTTGAACCTTTGCAAGAATGTGTCCTGCTGAAGATTGTCATGATCTTAAGGATCTTTAATGCTGTGTCTCTAAGTAATCCAAATGACAACACCCGTACAATACATCAGTGCCTGTTATGGGGATATTTGGCTTCAATTTTGTACAACAGAAAGAGATAGAGCTGCATCATCAGTATTTATATACAGTGATCCAAGTGATTGAGGCAATCTCCAGGCATGGTAGCTTAGCTATCATTTGGGACTAGCCAATGGTAGATTAAGGTCTTGATCAATAAAATGCAGCTTATCATCTTGTCTTTAAGACAATGAAATATCATTGATGGACAAAGCTGTGGTCAGTGTATTAAGTCTTTTTTTAGATGCTGGACTTCTCTCAGTGTTTCATTGATCTTTGCTGATCCTATCTGCTGGGCTGCTCCCTCCCTTGATGTTAACAACTGTGTTAGGATAATCTTTGTACTTGTTGAAAATCAGGACTGAGCAAACACAAAGAACACAAAGCCCATTCAGTTTTCCAACCTCACAGTGTCTGATTTTTCCCACCTCTTTATCCGCTCATCTCTTTATGCCGCTCTCTTCCTGACTGTGGCTGAGTGCTGCTGTGGATTTTAATAACGGTACAAGGCCACATACATGCACTCTCCTGCTGCGTGCTCTTATTTTGTTGATTTAGCTCCCAGTGTGTGAACACGCTCAAAGAAAAGCTGATCACGTGCAAATTGAACACAATCTCTTTTATTCACCTGTCTGTGCTGATTTTGCAGCACTCTGCTGGAGCAGCTAAGCCAGCTTCAGGCTCTCCTCCCGAACAGCTCCAGCAAAACGACTCAGAGAGGGACCTGCATCCTGGTGAGACACATAACACCTTACACTTACTTACACCACAGAGAATTAGCCCAGGCAGCATCATCTGCCACAGCTTAATGATGGATGTAGGTCAGTGCCTGAACACATCATTAAAACCACAGCCAGAGTCCACTGCGATTTAAATGGGTTCAGATCTTGAATAGCATATGTATGTGCTCATCTTGTGCACAAAATAGCATACAGGTCATTTCTGATTGTTTTTTTCTTCTCCATTATGTTTTCTGATATTCCTCCTCCGTCCTCTGCCCTTCCCCTGCTTTCACCCTGCTTTCATCCTGCTTTCTGCATTCATATCCAGGTTCTGCTCCTCTCTTTCTCCCTCATCATTTCGTTAAATCTGCAGCCAGAGCCATACAGCCAACTTGGCCAAGAGGAGTACTCGCTGACCCGAGGTTTGTAGACACACATGCTCACAAACTCCCCTTCTTAAAAAAAAAAAAATAGAAATAAAATCTCCCACATTAACTCCTCTCTGCTCATCAGTGCTGTCACGCTCCCTGCAGTCCACGGATCAAGGACAAGACGTCCCTCTGCTGTCTGATGGTGAAGCTCTGAGCCTGGACAGCTCTCCCTACAGTAGACTTCCCTCTCTGTCACCTCCAAGATGACAGAAGGTGAAAATTACTAATCTACTCAAGGCGCACCTGGAGGAAAGATGCTGCAAAGGAGCGCAGGCAAACACAGCACTGAAATGAGCACTTAGATTGCTGTGCAGCTGCTGCAGAAAAAAACTGAAGTTTTAAAGTGTGTTTTGCAGTCAACTCTCAATGTAACTTTCACTCACTGATTTGGAGGTTAGAGATGAGGACATCCACACAGATGAAGCTTTACTTGTTTTTGAGATCCTGGTGGACTTGGTGGAATATGTATAATACTGCTGCCCTAACAATGCAATATGTGGTATCTGTAGATGACACACGTATTTACACTGATGAATTCTATCTTTTTTTTTTATGTACATGTTGAAAAAATGTAAAATACTAGCAAAGGACAAACTAAAGAACAATTATGATAATAATAAAAGAGACATTTCATTAAAAATGTGGTGTTTTGACTTTTAGAAAGTGATATCTAAAGCCTTTGTGAGGATTTTTAAATGAATTATAGAACAAAATGAAAATCATATCTTTAAACACACCGTATCTAAAGTCCACTGCCATCTAAATCATACCAGCAACATAAGATAATGAGTGGAGACGTGCTGCTCAGCTCTGCTGTTGATTCTTTTCTGACTTGAAGACAAAAACAGCACTCCATCTGGTATATTTACTGAACAAGAAACCAACATTTTGGTCTCATTGATGAGTTTTACTAACCTGACACGCCAGATGGATTTGTTTCACACATCCATCTGATAAACCTTCCATAGATGGCATTTGGGAAAGGTCAGAGGCTTTGAAAAAAAACTCTGAGGGTGATTAGATGAACGCGCTTTGTCACAGCTTTATGGGCCAATCAGAGCAACAAAACATGTGACGTCATAGCCCCAAATCGAGGTGCGCCACTACCGACAAGTAAACTCCATTGAGAACTGCATGATGCGAACCATGGCGACTGTAGGCATGTCAGTGCATGATTTTTTCTCATATTTAAAAACAAAACAACTCAATGGTCTTTTTTGTTCTTCTTTTAACGAAGAAATGTCATCAAATTCTGAAAAAACTGGCACTTTAGCAAGATCCGCGCTAACGTCTTCCTCCATAATTGCACCGGCCACTTCTCACTGCTTACATACATCATGACTCCACGCTCTAAAGTACTGATTGGTCCTGTCACTTTCTGACCTGGCCCAAATGGTTTAGATGGGAACTTTGCAAGATGGATTTGCCAGTGAGAAACATGAAAAACGAGCAAATCCATCTGCTTTGCAAGGTTGCAAGGTGGAAGTTTCACATAACAGGGGCAAAAAGCTGTCAAAAGTGGCTTTTTCTACTTAATGCTGACAGCTGTTTGCAAAGCAATATGGGGACACTCACAGAGCAAACAGGCACTTTTAACAGCTTTTCTCCCTCATTTGAAATTCATCAGTGAAACCAGAAAGGTGGATCAGTGTTTAACAGGAGTGAAATGGTTCCTAACAGTAACAGTTGCTATTAATTAGTCAGATTTACCGCTTGATCACTCTTTAATTTTTTACAAAACTGTGGCAACATCTAACAACAATATGGAGTACTGTAATCCTACATAATAATGAGTTGTTTATCTAGAAATTACCCTTACTGTGGCTTTCTAGATGAAATTTCTTAATATAGACATCATTTTACACCCCTAAAAGGGCTCATGATCAGATATGGTTCCTCCATTTTTCACACTAAAATTGCAGTTATTGTAAGTCATACACACACACAACCTATCAGGACATTTAGCACCACTATTCACCTGCATCATGTCAGAGTTTCATTAATTTACCATAGTTAGGGCCATTTGTGTGGGATCAAAAGAGATGTTAAACTGCATTTCACAAGCTCTGGGGAAAACAGGAAGTTTGAGGCACTCTGGGCCACTGCTGATTGGACAGAGAGTGTGATGTCACTTTCTATGACAATGCCCCACAAAGGGTTAAGGTAGTGTTCCACCTCCTCAAGCAGAATACATCCAACCTTATTACTTTGTAAATACTGATACAGAGCTGATAAAGTTAGCTTAATCTTAGGCCAGTTTTTCATGTTGTCCTCCCATTACTTGAAGGCAGAGAAGTCATCACATTATCCCATTTGAAGAGTAACAGTTCAAACATTTGAATCCCTGGATTTCTCCAGTAATTGTCTCAGTACTTTGAAAAACACATACTGCATATTCTGTGACAGCAGGCACCAGCAATCACATCCAGAATTCAGGTACAGCTTCACCAGGACTAGGAGTAAGGTGGATACTTGTATTTTTCATACCTGTGACTTTTTGTACATTTTCAATATCAAATACTTACGAGTGACGAACTTGACTGTTAACAGCAAAGAAGAATGGGATTTTGGGTAAAAAAAATTACAACATATGAATATGTACAAGACATAATTTCAAGAGCTTTAATGAGAAGTAGGCATCCTAGAAATTATGAAACAATTTTTTAAAAAGACATTTTTTTTGCATTGAAAAGTTACTGATACACCGATCTAATTCATCATAAGCTAAGCATATGGAGAGCTGGGCTCACTGTCAAATAGAAAAGGTTGAACATTTTGTCGGTTACCGTGAATGCTTACATCATACTTGTGGAAAAAATATTTGTCTTGTACAATCAGAGAGATATTTTTACTTCAAAGAAAAAAACAGTACATTGGACAGTAATTTCATGTACAGTAATTATGGGATGTGGACATAAAGGTCTGTTACCACATAAATGGTTAACAGTATGTTCTGTTCTGAGGAACCATATAAACTCATCTTTCACAAAATCAGCCAAAAAACAGGAACATCCACAAAGAATTGAAAGAGCTCTTCTACAATATAATGTCAATTAAACAAAATCACGTAAGGTAAAATACGTGACTCCGGAAATATTCACCCCTCTAAAATGACGGACCTCATTCAAAAGAGGTTCAGTCACTTAGTGTTAGTAGTCTCACAAACAGTGAAATGGGGATCACCTGAATGCAGTGAATGTGCCTCAAGTGATTGTTGTATAAAGACACCTATGTCTGGAAGTTCCTGTCACTGGTTAATCAGTATTCCTGGCTACCATTACACCATGAAGTTAAAAGAACACTCCATGCAACTCAGAGAAAATGTTGTTGAAAAGTATCAGGGGATGGATTTAAAACAATATTTCAAAGTTATGTAACACCACCCAGAGTTCAGTTAAATCCATCACGAAGAAATGGAAACAACATGGTACATGAGTAAATCTGCCTTAATCAGGCCGTCCTCACAGGTTGAGAAACGGTGCAAGAAAGAGACTATTGAGAGAGTACACCAACACACCTATGAGACTACTATGAAGGAGTTACAAGCTTCAGTAGTTGAGATAGGAGAGACTCTTCATACCACAACTGTTATGCAGATTCTTCACCAGTCAAAGCAATGATAAAGCCACAGTTGGAGAAAACTAACATTAAATCTGGACTAGAGATCACCAAAGCGTGTGGGAGACTCCATGGTCAAGGGGAAGAAAGTTCTTTGGTCTGATGAGATCAAAATGGTATTCTTTTGGCCATCAGACCAAAGACACCATGTTTGGAGGACACCGAACTGCACGTCACTACAAACACACCATTTCCACTGAGAAGCACGGTGCTGGCATCATCATCATCAGACTGTCATAAATGTTTCTGCTGTGACAAAGTCATTTGGAGGACACATAACTTTACAAGAAAAGATATTTTTTATTGCACATTAGATATTTTTTGGATTTCACTTAATGTTAACTTTTTCCAATGTGTCCAGTCAGGTCATTGCAGAATATAGGAGCTTTGACATTTTCTTTATTTTAAGCATCGAAACAATATTGAGCAGCCTTATAGCCTGTGACTCCAAATCTATCATTTTAAGGGATGCTCTTGCAGGATCCTTGTCTGCATCCCCATTGCCCTTTGTCTTTTAAGTACTGTTAAATCAAGGGAACTGATGAAAATAAAAGAAGACACCTTTAAGTGTCTTGAAAAGCTGTCTGCACAGCTTTGGTGGTGCTCTCCAAACATATCAGCAAGTCCATCCATCTCACTATCAACAAAACAAAAGAGAATCTGTCGATAAATTAAAGCTTATTTAAAGTGAAATGTTCTTACATGCATTTGGTGCCAGACAGAGAAACATAGAGACTAATTTGCTCTAATTTTAAAACATATCCTGGTAGAGCATTTTTAAGGGTCTCTTAAAAGTACAATATGCTGAATTTTTAAGCCGCCGTTTTAACAAAAACTGCACTACATAACTTGTATTTACTACAAACTTAACCACTGTTTTTGTGTCATTGATGAATTTAATATAGCAAGGGAGAAAAGTGGTTAAAATGGCCCTCCTGGTTTGCACTGTGAGCTGCTCACAAAGCATTTTGGCATGATCTGCAGTCTAGGAAGGCATCTTTTAACAGCTTTTCTCCCTTTTTATGTGAAATCCATAAATGAAAAGACTGGTTTATTACTTACAAAATATAACTTATGAAGCAAGAAGTGAGCAGCTGATGTGGACAGAGCTGAGCATTGTCTCAATACTCATCATCTTTTGTTGTTTTTTGCTTTGACTGAGGGCCCCCTAGCAGAGAAATTTACTTTCTGTTCATGTAAATAAGGTCATTTTATTAAAGTGGTGATGCATTGCTCGTTGAAAAATTCTAAAGACCTTGCAAGTACTGTATATGGAAAATAAGTCACAGGCTGTCCGAGTCATACAAGTCTAGACCGTTGAAGTCTAGTTGAAGTTCAATGGGCACACAGCTGGCCATGGAGCTGCATTTTAAAAGTACTAGCAGTGACCTTTGAAAAATGCAAATCCAAACCATCCATCTCTCTCTTTCTTCTTATATCTCTCCCTTCCTGGCTCCCTCACAAAGAGTGAAAGTGGTTTCAAATTTAATTCATCATCTCTCTGATGTGCATCATTTCCCATGCATGCTAGCAGAGCCTACAGAAACCTTTCTGAAAGTACCTTCATGTGTAATTTATCCTCACATCACATGCAGGAGTGTTCGAAGTGATATATGAATGTAACATCATAGAAATTAAATTAGGCAGCTACATCAAAGAGCAGGGAAAATGGAAATAGCAAACACTAAATAAATGTATGACGACAGAATGACTTCAAATGTAAAAATGATCTACAGCACAAATTTAGTTTAAATTTAGCTCAGATCTGATCAGCCAATGGCAGAAACCAATGCATTAAGACATCTAGACATGGTCAAGACAATGAGCTGAAGTTTATAGTCGGCATCAGAATGGGGAAGAAAAGAAAGCGATGTTGAACATGCCGATGTGTCTGGTGGTCTGGCAGGTTTCACGCTATTTACACCATTCTCTGTAAACCATAGCGATGGTTAAAGTGAAAATCCCAGGGGATCAGCAGTTTGTCAAATACTCATGTTCAACACCCTGTTCAAACCCCCCCCCCCCCCCCCCCGTATTTTCATCTGTGTATTTAAAATCACTTTAAGTGTTATTAATACAAATATTTTACATCAATGTTAATTTTATAACTTGACTTCTTAAATAAGTTCAAAGACATTAACTGCTCTGACTAAAGGTAAAGACTACAAAGTACTTTTTATTGACTAAAACTGGACTAAAACGTGTGATGTAAAATAACTAAAGTGTGACCTAAACTAAAGAACATTTTCAAAATAAGGACTGCTTTTAAAAAAGCTGCCAAAATAAACACTGTTATAGACGTAAAGATCAAAATGTTATGAATGGAGCTTCATCCTGCACCACATCTGCTGCAGCCATCACTGTAGTGTGAGTGCATGCTGTGTTCTCAGTCAGCGCGCCCTCTAGCGGTAGCAGAGAGCGTCCTCGTGTATAAAAGCCTCAGCATCAGGACGCGGTCAGCATCATTCACAGAAACGACGTGGCTGCACTGTCATTCACCTTAGCCCGAACGAGACTCCTGCCTCTGTGTCTCATCTTTTATCGATATTTTGAACATTAAAATGTTTACATTTAAGTTGAAAAAAAAAAAAAATCCTCAGGAAAAAACCGCAACTCTGATGTCTCGCTCTGACTTTGAAGATTAAGTCTCGCACGCGGACGATGGGGATCTTCAGAAGCGCCCGCGCGCACTCACACACAGGAAGTTAACCGAAAGAAAACAAGGGGGAATCTGCAGATTGTTAAAAAGAAGAAGAAGAAAGTCACCTTTCCTCTGCAGAAGAACCATGCAGGACAACAGCAGCGCCTCCAGGGCTCTGACCGCGCTGAGTGAGTGTGGAGAAGATGATGAAGGAGACATCTTCAAACTTGTCAGTCCTACTGAAGCAACCTCCAGCCTTGCTGCTTTTAACCTCTCACTCAACTGCTGGTTGCACCTCCTCTCCAAGGAGTCCTCCATGGATTTGCATGGAGACAGCGCAAATCTGGCAGTAAGTTTGGGTTTTTTTTCTCAGAAATTAAAAGCTTTTTTTTTTTCAAGACAACAGTGTTGCATTATTTAATCTGATACATACTGAAAACGTGCCTGGGGCCCTGAAATGAACTCGAAACAAACCTTTACCGTGTGCTCTTTCACAGGTGCGAGTCCTCATTGCATTGGTCTACTTGGTGGTCTGTGTGCTGGGACTTGTGGGTAATCTCCTGGCCCTCTTCCTGCTTCACTCCCGCCGTCGGGGTCACCACCACCACTCCTCTATCGACTGCTTCGTCATGAGCCTGGCGCTGACTGACCTCCAGTTTGTCCTCACCCTGCCTTTCTGGGCTGTGGACACGGTGCTGGACTTTCGCTGGCCCTTCGGTCGAGTCATGTGCAAGATTGTGAGCTCCGTCACCACCATGAACATGTACGCCAGCGTCTTCTTCCTCACTGCTATGAGCGTGACCCGATACCGCTCTCTGGTGACCTCTCTGAGGATGGACAGTCCAAGGATTTCTCTCGCTCGAGCCAAATGGGCCAGTTTTGGGATATGGGTGGTGTCACTGGTGGCTACGCTGCCTCATGCTTTCTACTCCACTACAGTGCAGGTTGGTTCAGTTCATACATTTATTTTCTTAAAGCTCCTGTGAGGAACCTCTAGTCTCTGTCTATGAGCAGAGGGGCACTTCTTTTCTCTTTACTGTTTTCTTGAATATGTAAATTTTATTACTCAGAGAATTTTTATAATGGAAATGTATAAAAAGGGTCTTTTACCACTGTTAAACGGCTTGTTTGACACCTACCCTGCAGCAGAGGTGTCGAGTTTAAAAATCAACTATTTAGCATAAACCGGTCATGTCGCTGATTGTCTTGTTTGCTTTAAAGGGTCATACAGAAGCACTGGTACTAGTTTAGTTCTGTTTCATAACCAGTAAAAAAGTCATCACAGAAGCTTTAAAGTCAAGCTTTGTTGGGTGTGACTTTTCTTCCTACTCATTCAGTTCATGTTGTGGTCTCAGGTATCCACAGATGACGAGTTGTGCCTAGTGCGGTTCTCTGACTCAGACTCCAGCCACTGGGATCCTCAGGTCCTGCTTGGACTCTATCAAACACAGAAAGTACTCCTGGGATTTGTAGTGCCCTTGATCATCATCTCAGTGTGCTACCTCCTCCTCCTGAGGTTCATCTTGAGCCGGCGTGTCGTCGGGAGTATCATCAGCGAGAGCGTCACGGAGAGGTCAGAGTGTGAGAGAGGACGGCACCGCCGACGCTCTAAAGTCACCCGCTCCGTCACTATCGTAGTCTTGTCCTTTTTCATCTGCTGGCTGCCCAATCAGGCGCTCACCTTGTGGGGGGTGCTCATCAAATTTGACCTGGTGCCCTTCAGTAAAGCTTTCTACAACACCCAAGCTTATGCTTTCCCTCTGACTGTCTGTTTGGCTCACGCTAACAGCTGTCTCAACCCTGTGCTGTACTGCCTGGTCCGCAGGGAGCACAGAGCCGGACTGAAGGAGCTCCTGCTGAGAGTGTCGCGCTCCGTTCAAAATGTCTTTACACTGGCCCTGAGAGGGAGGAGGGTGGAAGAGGCACCACCCAGCCTGGTCATGGTTCATTAAAATGTCTGTATATGATTAATTTTGTAGGAGAAAAAGTATGACATTTATTGGCTCTCCTGCTGAGAGCTGAGCTAGAAGATTTATACAAACTTAATGTTTATATATGTAAATATGAAGCTCCTGGTTAAAGCAGACACATAAATGGGGATAAAAAGTTAGCCTGGCTTGGTCCAAAGCACTTAAACATTCCTACCATCGTCTATAGAGGGAACACAACTTATTTATTGTTTATTTTTTTCAAAGAATATAAAAAATTTAAATTGAAATAACTAATTTCAGCCTTTTCTTGACTCGGCTCTGTGATTTTGTGTGGGTCTCTGATTGTAAATAGGCAGCTATTTAAATCTTATAAGGATTAAAATGACATAAAAGATGTTAAGTGTGCATTTGGAGCTCTGCCATGAACCAACATTTGGCTAACTACTTTCTTTGCATAGTTAAGTTGGCGAGCTGTTTAGCATTCAAACCATAGGCTGTATATTAAGACGGACAGAGAAACAGCTGCCTAGGAGTGAAGACGAAAGATTTAGAGCTCAGTATGGATCGAAAACCCTGCCTTCTCCATGTTAACAGATGTGATATGGGTCAAACTGTTAAGATACACATCGATACTATTTTCAAGTCTGTTGTGATAGTTATTGTCATGATAACTTTTTCTTAAGTGTTTGTTTTTCTGAACACTTTTGTTTAACCCTTAGAGCTCACATGGCACGGATCCATGCTGCATGCACACCCCTTGTAAATTGCTTGGTAACCTAAGTCCATAAGTCGTAAACACTAACTTCTTTTTTTTTTTCCTGTGAAAGCTCTGTGTTGTGCCTTTCTCAATATGTTCTCTATGTATTCGTAGCTCTAAAAAAACATTTTCTCTTTCCTTTTTTTTTAAGGTTTATTTTGGGCATTTATGTGCCTTTATTTGGTAGAGGAGGATAGTGGATAGAGTCAGAAACAGGGACAAAAGCAGGGGAGAGACATGTGATAAAGAGCGTCAGGCCAGATTCGATCACACTTTAACCACTTGGCCCCTAACAGAACATTCTTTAGTGAGCCCAGAACTGACTTCCCAGGGTCTCTGAGGACATCGTTGTCATATACAACAAGAAGTGACACAGTTTAGGAAAATGTTAATAACTTTTGAATCATAAGTCATAGACACTCTTTAATTCCTCTTAAAGCTGACCATTTTGCCGTTCATTTGCTATGAGATACCAGATTAGTGGATTACAGCAGTGATGGTGAGAGAAAGCACAATAAAAAGCAACTAGTGTCATTAAACCTTTCCAATTATCTGAGTATCTGCTTCAGACTGATGCAAGAATCAATTCTTTCTGTGGACTGTACCAACCTGAGGGATCTTGGAAGTTTTATCTATAAGGTAAATGTGTGCTGTGGCTAATGGAAGGACTCCAAATGGCGTTACATTTTGGCTACAGTGGAAGGGGCCTGACATGAATTGTCCATATAAATATACAGTCAGTGGTTCAAAAAAGAAAGTGGTATGAAATCTCAGCTGTTAGCAAGAAAGAACATATACCTGTGTCCTTAATAATCAAGCAATTCTTCTAAACCTTAAAGAGTTGCTCAGTTATTTGATTTGTATGCCATTTCTTCCTCACAAACATTTAAGCCAATTCACTTTTTTGTGGATTAAGCATTTAAACTCCAGTTTGGCACTTTTGGGGGAAAATTCATCCCTCCAGTGAACAGCCTTAGTTAATTTTGTTTTGTTTTGTATACTTGAAGGCAAAATATGGAGCGGGGTGTGGCTGCAGACTGCAGCTCTCAGCCACCCCTCTTGCAGACCACTACTTTGAAACTCCAACTCTGTCAGGAGTCACAATTTACCATTACAAGATTTGAGAATTTTTCATTTTAAATTTAACTGAATTCATAAACAAAATCTGGCAGTTACAGTCATTAGGTAACTGCATTGCAAACATAACAGAATAAGCTATATTTCATGAATAAAACAAAAAAGTTTTGATGTCCAATCTAGGATTCAATTATGTATAGAAATAGTTAGATGAACGGTGGCTTGCTTAAGCTTTGTTAGCTTTAGCTGAGCTAACATAGCTTCACTAGCTACATAGTTAATGTACTATGGAAGCCGAAGTAGCTAAGTTAGCTATATTTAAAGCTAATGTTGCTAAAGCGAGCCACTGTTCACATAACTACTTCTAAAACGGGTCTCGCTTTAGTAAACATAGCATAATCTAACATAGAAATGTAGAGTTGTTTGCTTTAGATTTAGCTATGTTGGTTATGTGGCTATGTTATCTGTAAAGCTAATGTAGCTTTAATAGATTTAGCTACGTTAACTACATAGCCAAAGTAGCTTCATTAGCTTTCAGTTTAGCTACATTATTTGCATTAGAGTGTTTTCATGGAGGACAAGTTTTTTTCCTGTAAGCAGACAGTTAACTCAGCGAAATGTTTAGTAACTTAGTTGTGCAGATCAAGTTTTTGACTTTTAACTTTTTGTATCCTAACCCTTACTCTAACTCTTACAGCCAGACTGCATTTGGGTGACCTAATGAATGTATGGAGTTTTTATTATTATGTCTGTATACAGCAGTGCACAGTGTCGATATTTTGGTAGAAGAAAGATCTTTCCGGGGAAAAAATAATACCTCACTGTCACTTGTTTTTTAACCAGCACAGTCAAATGCCACTACGCCCCCTCAAAATTAGAAAGGATTATTGAAATTTATGAAGGAAAGTAAAGTGTGCTCTGATGCCCACCAAAGAACCAAACTGAACTATTATAAAACATGTATCGCTGGCATCGGGCCAAAACCTTGTATCTCCAAAAAATCACCTCTTTGAAGGAATGAAAGATGCTGTATTTTTTAATTAATTTACTGATAAATGTTCATAGTTGGCCTCTTTTGACACTTTATATTGCTTTAAAGTTGGTTAAAACTCACTTAGAGATGAAAAGGATGAAGTCATGAAAAATGGAGATGCAAGGTTTTGGCCTGACACCAGCGATATGCTGCTGTGCTTACAATATGCATTAATTGAAAAACAGGACAGTGAAGCTGGCAAAGAAGACTGTCAGAAACTCAAGAACTATGTCAATTGACAAGGTACAGTAATGTTACCAAATTTTGCATAAATATGACTCTGCTGGCTTCTATAGCCCGTTGTATTCAAACTGCATGCAAAGTGTCAGTATGTGTACTCATCAGTTGGCTGAAAGGCCACACTGTTGAGGGTAATTTATGACATGCCAGTTGAGATAGGTTTGTAAGGTTCTAAACTTACTTGAAGATTAACATGGAAAGCAAACTTTAAGGTGTAACATGGATTTATTTATTTGTATGCAAACATCCGACATAACTTGGATGACATCTTTCTGCACCCTATAAAGCTGCTAAACATGAGAGAACACGGTTAAGTGTGGTGTTTCATTATGATTTGTTATGAATAATGTCTGCTGGGATGTGCACTGTGCTGTGGGGTTGTTGCTTTTTGTCCAGCTTCTTGATCAGTCATACACTCTTGTTCTCTTCTTTGTGGCATCCAGCGTCATCCTCTTCAGTCTCTTGGCCTTGGCCATGTATTAAGCAGTGCAAATGGACTAGGGGATTGACTAATAGCTGAAAAAAGGACTTTGACATACTTATAAACATTTATGAACTAAAAATAAGTTCTTCACTCAAAAATGTATTTAATAACACTTTATTGCTTATACTATTAAACTTCTATTTCAAGCAAGATTTTTGTCTTGGCTTTTAACATAATTAGTGTTGAAGTAAAGTTGAATGATTTTCTTTCACCAATGTAAAGCCTGATTGTATGTTGGTTAGACTTTTGAAGTTTAAGGACGTGCAGTTGTTGCATCAAGCGCCGCCATTTCTCTCTGTTTTTCTTTTCCTGTCGATCACTGTTGAGCGTGTGCAACTCTCAACAGAGATAGTATGAGTGACAGATGGCTCACTCCCAAGCATCTCAGCTTGAGAAAACATTTTGCAAACACAATAGCGACATGCTGCATGAAAAAAAGGTGGGCGGGCGCAACAAACGCATCATTGACAATAAAATTTGTCGGTGACAGAAGTCATCATCGAATATTGTCGACAACGGCAACGAATAGTTGCATCCCTAAAATGGACTAACTGGCTTCTCTTAGCAGAAGGCTGGTGTGTGAACTAACGCTGTAAAGTTGTTCACACTTCCTTAAAAAAGCTGTATATAACTTTAGCTGCTGCTAAAGTTATATAGTGCTGAAAGAATGCCGGTTTTTGTGAAAATGGGAGGGATGCCATTCAACCAGTTTACCCTGTAAGATTGACTTTGAAGCTTCTTCTTGTAGATGGAAAAGTATTAAATAAAAATAAAAATTTAAATATTTTTTCTTTCATCCTCTTCAATTATCATAACTGAAAATGTTCAGAAGGAGATAGGGATGCAGTCACACCTTACTGAAAGCACACAACTCTCCCTGTCTGTCCCTTCACTATCTTTATATTTACTCCACATTTAGCCAAGTCATCTAGCTTTTGAATAAAAAAAAAATTTAGGGCCTAGCCTCTTTTTGAAATTTGCACATGAACTTTAATTAGGGTTTTTTTTCCCAAATAAAAGTTAACTTTTATTAGAGTTAACGTTATGAGTGATTACCAATCACTTTAGATGCTCTGTATCCACTTCAGCAAATATATAATTAAAAAGTCCAACTCTTTCAAGACAACCAGTGTATTAGTTTGTCCCATGCCATTTTGCTACCTAATAGCTTAGATGTTTTTGAATCTCAAACACCCACACATACACTGTTTTATATTTTCACCAAGAATGATGTGTTGTATGTGTTATTGTGGACATTAAAACATAACAGACTTTACCATCTATATATATATATATATATATATATATATAATAAATTTATATTTGCTGAAAAACGTAATTAAATGAAGGCAGTAGTGATGCTGGCATGATGATGCTAGCCATTCCATTTCTCTTGTAATCAGCTGTGCAATGTTGTAATACCTGTATTCAAAATAAAAGCAAAGAGACAAAAGGAACAGTGATGTATTCTGATTCTTCTTTCATAACATTTGAGACAGTTTCTATCATTATGTTGCTGCTAAATCTTTTTTTTTTTTTTTTTGTATTTTCAGGTCTGTTAAGGCAGCTATCATTTTCTTTTCTAGTTTTACTTTTGCTGTTGCCGTAAAGGTTCTTGCATCACAATTTAAATATCTTTTCATCAAGATGTGAACCATAGACAGAAGAGGCAGATTATTTTCATTCACACCCTAACAAAAATTTTCTGTTTCAAGGCAATTTCATAGAATCCCATCGATGACAGCCAATTCAAGCAGTTCAAGTCTGGTGAGGTTGGTATGGAAAAGCAAGTACAGACTTAAGATGATAATTTTCATGAAGGAGATGACGACCATGAATACACAATCAGTTAAGCTATGGAAGTGGGATTTACTGAATTCAAGTTGAGGCTAAGATCTTTGACCATGATATGGTTTCCAAGAGCAGGATTGTCCCTGAGCTCATACTTTTCAACAACCTGACATTTATCGAAAAGCTGGTTCATGTGCAAGAAAGCGTATCCATTAGTTCCTTGCTGTGTCCCAATTCAGGGGCTGCATCCTTTGGAGTAAAATTGTATTAATAATCACATCACAGCAGTGAGGTGAAGACTGAACAATGTGAAAGGCTCCTTTAATGCAGCTGATGAACACCTTTTCCTCTTCACTGACCAACAAAGTATCTCTAGATGCATCTTTCAAGGCGCAAGTCCTGATTCAAAGTACACAAGACGTGTTGATAGACTAAGTGCCCAAAGGAGACCTTTTTAAATGAAATCCATCAGTTTTAAGACAGTTTCAAAGTAACTAATATAATGTTATGATCTGTTATGCTTCTGTTATGATCTGCCCAGACTGCAGATCTCAGATTTTACTCAGTAAGAGTGACAGTTTGTCAATGTGTTTCCCATTTTAGATTTTTTTTTTTTTTCTTTTAGATCCGATTTTAATTCATAAACAGAGTCTGGCAGTTACATTCATGAAAATAAACACAAAGCTAAGCAACATTTTATGAAAATAAAAAAAATCTAGAGGTTTAATCTGGTATTAAATTATGTAGAGATCCCTTTCAGAAGTACAGTGCCATGAACAAGTATTTGCCCCCTTTCACATTCCTGATTGTTTTGCATATTTATCACACTTAAACGTTTCGGATCATCAAACCAATTTTAATATCTCACAAAGACAACCCAAGTAAATACAAAATGCATTTTCTAAATGATGATTTCATTTATCAAAGGGAAAAAATCGAAACCTATCTGCCCTGTGTGAAAAAGTAATTTCCACCTGAACCTAATAACTGGTGGTGCCACCCTTGGCAGAAATCAAGAGTTTGTGATGACTAGTGATGAGTCTTTCTCATCACTGTGGAGGAATTTTGGCCCACTCTTCTTCACATAATTGTTTGAACTCAGCCATACTGGAGGGTTTTTGAGCATGAACTGCCAGTTTAAGGTCATACCGCAGCATCTCAGTTGGATTTAAGTCCGAACTTTGACTTTGCCACTCCTAAACTTTTTTTTTTTTTTTTTTTTTTGAGCCATTCAGAGGTGAACTTGCTAATATGTTTCAGGTCATTGTCCTGCTGAATAACCCATGAGCGCTTGAACTTGAGGGCATGGACTGATGGCTGGATGTTCGCTTTCAGGATTTTCTGGTAGACAGTGGAATTCATTGTTCCATCAATTGGTCCAGGTCCTGAAGCAGCAAAGCAGCCCCAGACCATCACACTTCCACCACCATGCATGTCTCGTCACTCCACAGAATATTCCTCCAGAAGTCTTAGGGATCATCAAGATGTTTCTTAGCAAATGTGAGACAAGTCTTTGTGGGGTTTTTTTTTTTTTTGCAGTGGATTTGGCCTTGGAACTCTCCCATGATGCCATTTTTGCCCAGTGTCTTTCTTATCCACACCAGCCACCTCCATCCCATCTCATCAGTGTTCATGTCCATCTCGGTTGTGCATCCCTTCATTGCTACTTCCAAGTCATCTCATCTGTGCCTGGGTCAAGCATGTCAGAAGTCCATTCCTAATCTTATCCTACACCTCCCATCATGCTTTAATTCCAGTCATTATCTTAGCTCTGATTCAATTTTGATAATTCATCTATGTCCTCATTTGTCATTGATCTTTTGTTTTCAGTTTCATTTTCCAGAGCTGACAGAATTTTAATTTATTTGTTAAACAAGAAAATAAATGACCCAGATTGAACATTTTCCTGTCAGTGGTTTGAGGTGAATGTTTTGAGCTCATGCTGTTCCATAAATGCACATTTTGTTGCACTACACGCAGAAAGAACAAGAACATGCCTCTCTAAAGAATAATGTCAATAAGATCTGTGGGGGTGAATATGAATGTAGCTATCAGAGCTGGTGTGAATCATGACTCATACTACCATTAGAATAAAACATCTTCAAGGAATCTACCATTATTATGAGATCATTCTCTACATTATTGACACATCATTATAACTGTTCCCGTGAGAGAAAGAAAATGCTAATTTAATTTAAACAGCCAGCTGCCAGTTATAATTAACGATAACTCAGGACACAGACCAAGCTCACAAAATCACCACTTAGTGGCTTCACTTGCGGTCTATTTTTTTTTTTAAGTTAGACCAATTTACGCATAGTGTATAGCATTTTCATACTTGATTTAAAGCCCTGCATAACAAAAAAATTTTTTGGGGGGGGCACTTCATGGATGGTCTACAGATTGAATGGGCACAAATTCCCACAGAGACATTAAAAAAATCTTGTGGCTCTCAAGAAGAGTGGCAGCTATAGCCACATAACAGAGGCCAAGACCATATCAAAGAAGATATATTTGAATACAATGTCAGTACAGTCCCTGCTGGTGTAATAGGCAGATGTCCGAACACTTTTGTCCATAAAGTGTAGGTAACACAATTACAGCTGCCTGTTACTTCAATTTTGTGGTAACTTCCCTGGGGAGGCGGATGCAGAGTACATCCTGTGTTTTGTTGAACTGACTGGGCCATCACAACCTATCTGACATGCCATGATATTCATGTGGTGTTTTAGTAAGATAAGAATCTCATCTTACTGTCCTTTGTGAAATTATTGCTCATTAAGAATGGCTGCCATAACAATGTCTGCCAACTGTCAAGCACTTTCTCTCACACTAATCCTTCTGCACTGATTTTAGGCATAAGACAATTATTCAGAAGTCCTCGGTACAGATTCTGATTGTGTTGTTTTCGGTCAGTAAACAAATTTTTAAGCAATTTTAGATGGTTATGAAACATCCACCCATTATCCATATCGCTTTACCCATTCTTGGTCGTGGGGTTGAAGTCATTGTCATTGAGGGAGAAGCAGGGTACAACCTGGACTGATAGCCAGGCAATTACAGGCCTGAGATATAGAGACAGCAGGCACTATGGACAATTTAGAGCTCCCCATTTACCTAATGAGCATGCCAATGGACTGTGGGAGAAAATCAGAGTAGACGAAAAGAACCCACGCATGAGATCATGCATCTGAGCATCAGCAACAAGACTTACTAGTTATTTTAATGGCTGTCTGGGCTGCCATATGTTGGTGTCAGATTAAGCAATCAACAGCAAGCTAGAGAAACATACATGTTTTTTTTTTTTTTTTTTTTTTTTTTTTTTACATTTCCTGTAGAAAAGGTTGACAGAGTCCCATACGCTGAGAGGGGTCTTGCTGCAGACCTTAAGTTTCTGCTGGCCACTTTCACAGACCACTCATCTGACACACCGTATATCTCAGAAAGAAAGTGCCGCAAGTATTTCCGGTTTTAGATTTATTTTTATTCAACTTTATTCATAACAAAGTCTGGCATTTACAGTCACGAAATAACCACATTGAAAAATTACAGACCAAGCAAACTTTCATAAATAAAACAGATGAAAAGCTCAGAAGTTTAATCTGGGAGTAAATTATGTAAAGACTAATTTATGAAGTAGTTACATGAACACTGGTTTGCTTCAGCTTCATTGGCTTTAGCAAAAGCTAACATAGCTACACTAGTTACTTAGCTTTAACTCCATTATGTACATAGCTTACGTAGCTAATGGAGCTATGCAAGTTACACCAGCTGGGTTAGAATGTTTTCATGGAGGTTGAGCTTTTGTAAGCAGATTGTCTTCATCGAGGGAAGTTATCGGCCTAAAGGCTTTGCTTGAATCAGTCATGTATCTATATTTGCTGCTGATGTAAGGCCTGAGCATCGGGCTGTGTGTTGCATGGCGGGCCGTCTTTTGTACGGACAGTTATTTGTTATTATAACACAAGATGCAGTGAAAATGAGGCGCTGCACTGTGTGAGAACCATGAGGGAAGAGAAAGAAGATAATGCAGTCATTTTGACAGGCACTCATCCTGCATTTTTATACATCCGCTGGTCGTGGCATTATGGCAGATACAGTATTATGCTAATGTTTAGCAGTGCAGTGTCATAATGAAATAAAGAAAACAGAAAAACACAGTTTTCTATGAAGAGTAAAGAGACTGCACAGGTGAAACTACATAGATCTCCAAGGTTACATGCTACCTGCACGACTCGCTCATAGCAGACATCAGTCAAGTTTGTGTTCAGGGGATTTCATAAACTTCACTGATAGATCCAACATTTTTACAGAGCAGAGAAAGGCTTCATGATTCAAGCCCCATTGTTGGTGCTTTTCCCACATGAGTTAGTCATCCCTAAATTGTGATTTATTTACAATTCAGCACCCTCATATCTTGGTTACAGTGTATTTTCAAAAGCCTTCAGCATCTCAAAAATTTTTAATCAGACTACATTTTGATAAAACGGTACCAGTCAAATAGAAACACATTATTGCCAGAAAAAAGTGACAGAGACAGAGAGAACAAATAGATCAGAGTTCATCATCATAGACAGGATTCAACAGGTCACGGAAGCAGCTTTATCCCTTATATTGTGTTCTCCAGGTCCAGAGATGGTGTTAAAATGTCTCATTTTTACAGTGGATCAACTCATAAATAAATAACAATAAGAAGAAGAATAAAAATAAAATAAAACTTGTTGTAAAAATACAAAGTGAACATCCTTTGATGTATTTTTCTAATGTAAAAGTTTAGCTATCAGGCATCATTAGACCACTGTGTGAATGATGGGGCTTTATTTCTTGCTAGAATGTGAAATATTACACCCATGCATGACGTAAAGAATGTTAAAATGTTAAACTGTCCCTTTATTTTAATTGCAATGGCACTGGAAAATAAAAATAAACTACAATACGAGACATAAAGTGTTAGCACCTAAAATTTCCTGGGGGAGGATCCCTAAACCCCAATGTTGGTGTAATTTAATTTAATGATTAAACTTCCTTTCCTTTTGACTTAAATAAATGTAAAATGTCATAAGAACATTACTGTACTTTGATAATATGCTTTCTTTAGAGAACCTGTTAATACCAATTATCAACACACAAATAGTCCATTTTAGAGGCCCCTCTACTTTTCTCATTTGCCCAGAATTATTGCTCTTGAAAAAAGCAAAAGTGATTGATAAAAAAATTGCAATATTCCTTATTAGAGTATGTGATTAAAAAAGATTTGATTACTGCTACCCTGGACTGTTTACTCTGCTTTATTAAATGTTTTGTAATAAGCTTTTGCAGGTCAGGTTGTTAACTTTTAACTTTTGGTAACCCTAACCCAGTGGTTCCCAAACTTTTTTGCCAGGTCCCCCTTTGGCAGATGGAAATTTTTTGGGCACCCCCTAACCAGCACTGTACATATCAACATGTAAAAACATGTAAATATATGGCAAACACACTTGCATTCACAACTTTTGCACACATATTGTTTTTTTTTTCCTTTTTTTTTTTTTGAATTTGCCACAACATGAAAATGTAAAACAAATAAATAAATAAATAAATTCAGTGACTACTGTGGGCTTTTTTGGTGCAACAGATCTCTCGAGGCTTGGATGCAGCTGAGGCTGACAATCTCAGGCCCCTTTCAATGTCCAGTTTTAATTCTTTTTTAAAATATTTTTTAAGATATTTGGGTTTTTCATGCCTTTAATGATAGAGGAAGACTGTGGATAGAATCAGAAACAGGGAGAGAGCTGGGGAGAGACATGCAGGAGAGTGCCACAGGCCCGGTTTGAACCTGGTCCGACCCTGTACATGGGGTGCGCCTTAAGCCACTTGGCCATCCACGCCCACTTTAATTTGTTTTTTGTCTTAGTAGCAGCAACAGCAGAAAAATCAACTATCTCACACAGGTAGGAAAGAGTGTGGCCAGGCTCTCAATGGCACGGTTGAATCTGAGGTGATATCAATGAATTGCTCCAATTCTGCAGTGCTGAAGTCATCAGCTTGTGTTGCTAAGCCTTGCCTTATTGCGCCCCCCCCCATCATGATCTCACGCCCTCCAGGCGTGAGCAAGACATGCCCCCCAGGGCGTGAGGTCATGATGGGGGGGGGTCCATTACCTTAACCTTAAACCGAAGTTTAATCAAATCTTATTTCTAAAGTTTTGGAATGCATTTCTGTTCTGAGATATACAGCGTCTCAAATAAATGGTTTATGAGAATGGCCATCAGAGATGAACAGTCTGCAGCCAGACTGTCTTGGATACGTTTGAAAGCCCAAACCATGCAGGTTGAGATGCTTTTGACAAAAAAAATTCTCACGCATAAAAAGGACTACATCAATTAAAGGGACAATGTCTCACTTTGTCCAAGGACTGACCAATATTGATGCAAAACCAATCAATGTCCTCACAGAAGCATGGCAGCTGAAAAAAAGCCATTTCATCACTTTACCAGATTTTGTTACACAAATTACTCTGGACTACAATCAGCAAAAGTGCTGTCTCATAAGTCTGTCCCATAGAGGTCTGTGTAAAGGAAAAGCAGCAGTTTCTTAACTACCTCCTATGCATGGAAATCAGACTTTCTCATCCTGCACACAATGAGACCAACAGTGGTGCTAAGTCTAGGGCTGTTTTGCCAACTCATGAGTTCACAGCTGAAACATATCGACTACAAACTGACAGAGTAGTTTTATACCGCCTTCGCAGACATGCAGTACCCTTAGGAGAAATCAATACTGCAGCATGATAACAACCTTAAACACACCTTAAAGTTTTACAACTAACTACTTGAAGAGTAGTGGAGAAAAAGACCTGACTTTCTCAGGTTATTTTTCCTCTATCAGCTGATCCTGACCTCAATGAACATTAATGCAAGTACTTAAAGGCTGAAGAAGCAAAGCTGTTATTGACACAAGGAGCTCCAGGGAACATTGTCGCATCCTAATGCAAGAACATGAGTCATCAGACACAAACCTTAGGAGTCAACTCAGGCCTACTGCATGCCTTCATTACAGCAGACAGGAAACACAGTTTATATATCAAAAGATTCAAGTCAATTTAACTATTAATATTTACTTTTCAGGCTGATATTTAGTAGTATTACAACAAAAATAAAAAATAGTTATATTATATAAGATAGAAATGTAAAGCAGAAGTATGCCTTTATTTAAATACCTACTATGCATCTTTGAGAGCAGATTGTCTGACACATATACTGTATACTATTTTTGGATTTCCCTCCCTCCTGCCTCCACACCACCACCCCATTTCACCAGTAGATGTCTGTGAGATGAAGAGCGGCAGACAAGTGCTGAAACAAACAAAAAAACTGCATCATTAACTCAAAAACTCCTCACAGGATGTCAGTGCTGACTGAAAAATACCACTATGGCAAAAAACACGTCAGCACTCAGATTTAAGTATTACACTTTTAATGATGACGATAAGCAGCAGCTGAAAAAATAAACTTGTTTTAGCACAAGGCCCAAAGACAAATGTGGGTGTGAATCATTTATAAACACTGCAAGCTGTCAGGCCAGTTTGAAGATTATCATACAATGCACCAAGAATGATAGAAAAAAAAGATTTTAAAATAAATAAATACAGAAAATGTTATCACAGAAAATGTGCAGCAGTGAAACAAGTATAAGTTACAAGGAATAACCCACGGCAAGAGAAAACATTCAAACATAACTAGTTGTCCCTCATATTTGTTAGTCCTGATTTCCATATAGCCATTTTGGAATACCAGCCCTAACCTTGCAAAGCAGATGGATTTGCCAGCCTCCATGTCTGTTATCAGGCAAATTCATCTTGCAAAGCTGCCATCTACAACAATTCAGTGTCATTTGAGGGGAACAAGGCGGTGGCTCCAGGTTGAACGATGGTTGCCACTAGTGCAGCAATAGCTCAAATATAGCTATGGCATAGTTGCGTTTCTGTTTTAAATAAAGAGCAAAAAATAACACTGAAAATTTTTCATGATGGAAAAGATGAATTAGCTCGACTCATGACCTGCTTTGGCATGAATTTGCGATCATTACGGGTGGTGTTTGCTGGTGTATACATGGCTGCTGCTGTGGTAGCTATTAACTCTAACATCTCTGAACCGGCTTTAGTAGGATGTTTATTCACCAAGAAACTGTTCAAACACTTTGTTAGTGTGAGGCTGTAGAAGCTCAGGGGTCACATTTATAAATGCTGCGTACACACAAAACCAGTAGCATGCACTGGGGGTTTCAGTCAGGGCCAGCAGTAAGCAGCTAAGCTATGATTGAGATTAGCTGATCTCCCTTTTTCGGCAAACGGGCACCTTGAAAAAGGCATCCAAACTGTATCAACGCTTGCTGTAAAAACCAGCGCCATTCCCATAATATCCGGCTAACAATGCATCATCACTTTGCACCTGCCCAGGGGCCAATCACCTCCGCTCATTTGAATGAAAACACCTAGGCCAGCACAAGAAACTCAGCTGGCCCCAGGGTGTTCTGTCAATAACACATCAAAACATGATTGGCTGATGACACTGTCACTGAACTTTGTAACCCCAACAGTAATGCCAAGCTTCAGCTCAGGGCTTGAAATTCATCGACCACTGGCTCTGGCAGAAGGAAGGAGCTGTGATGCATTTAGGATGTAGAAAATTTCTGTTCAGTGCCACAGAATATAACCATTCATTTTCTGAATAGAGTTGCACACTAGACAAGTAACTGATTCCATACACATTTCAAAATAACTTTTTAATTATGAAAAAAATACATTGTTTTCATTTTTAACAGACTGCACACCTCTGCACAAAACAGGGCCTGAAGCTATGCCACTTACCATACAGAGTATGTGATCTATAAAAACAGAGCTGATCATAAGATCCTGTAAGAAGATCCATGCGTACGAACAATTTGGAAGCAGAGGGAAAATGGCAAAACACGTAGTGAGGTTGTGTATTGATGCTGGATTGTATAAATGCATATAAAACAATTGATTACACTAAATACAATTTTTTTTTCCACCGTCCATGTCATCGTGAGCAGAGTTTCATGTTTTACAAATGCCTTGAGAGCCATATATTTTTTTTAAACCTGTCATTCACTTCTTTAAAGTGGGGGTATTATGCTTTTTTTTTCCAAGGATTTACACATCTCTCTGATACCCACGAAGCAGCTTCACATGGTTTACAGCCAAGCGGCAACCTCCAGTCCTAAAAAATGAAGCCAATGCAGAAGTGCAAAAAATTGCTTTACCGCGACTGTCCACTTGAGGCTGGCTGCAGGAAAACCGGATGTTCCGTCTGCACATAACCAGCCGGTTTTGACACACAAAATAAACTGGTTTACAGCCTGGTTCAAAACACCAAACGTGTCTCATTAGCTAGTGTATTATTGTGCTCCCACTGTACGGGGGGTGAATTTTTTTGTACCAAGATCGTTTGGATTATATTTAGGACAAACCTCACTCACGGTGATTGGCGCGTCTCATGTGATTGCCAGATAGCTCAGCAGGCAGAGGCTCCGTTCCTGTCAACCGGAATGCTAGCTAGCAGGCTGACAGGAAGTCGACCTTAGTGGGCGGGCCGTTAGGTTGATCTAAAGTTTGGTTGAGACCGCGATTTCAATATGGAAGCATCCACGGATTGGCTTCAAAAGCCGTTTTGCTCTGCCTATTGTAAGCAGACGACTGACGTCACACGGGGTTTGTCCAATTCTTTCTAAGGTCTATGTTTACAGCTCAAAAAACTCCTCATGTTTCTCACACTGGCGTCCTGAAAAACCCTTATTTTAACCTCCGTCTGAAACGCTTCGTTTCTCCTGCTGTCTCTTTAACACCCCCCCCACAGACCTGCTTTTCTCTGACTGGCCGATTTTCCGGAGGCTGGCTGGTGGCAGGACTCAATGTTTTGTGCCCGCCCCCTCCAATGTGGCTATATTGCTATGCTAGTACTTGCAAACTTTGAATGAACCGGTCCGACTGAGTAAAATATGGTGAATTTTGATATACGTCTGTACGTGCTAGACCCGGAGTCTGACTGATAGTTTGGAGATAGAGAGAGAGTAATTAAACACTTACCAGCAGCAACAGTGAAGGATAGAGCAGAGCATATCTGTTTGGTAAGTGTTTAATTACTGCATTGCTACATGGCTAAAAGGCCTTGTGGGGGCGGTCTGTTCTGCTTTGCCAGCAGGACAGATGAACCAGTCAGGACAGCCTATTGTGATGACCTCATCAGTTCGCTCCATCAAAATCTCATCTTGGGAAGATCTTGGAGAGATTCCCAATGAACAGGTTTCCTCAGTTTACACTCTAATTCCAAGATTTTTGCCATATACGTTTATCTTGCTGTTTGAAAATTTGCATACATAAAGTATGGACATCCAACATTGTGACTTTATATTTATGTTTTAAAAAATCCAAAAAGTATAATACCCCCTCTTTAACAAAGTCTCCCCTTTATTCACGTAAGTGGTCAAACCTTAAAGTCATCATTTCATGTAGAAATCCAAAAAATGAGATGTGTGAAATACCACATAACAGTAATGACTTAAGATATTTTCCTAGTTATACGATGAAATGATTCACACTGAGTTATCTTTGCCCTCTCGTCATTGATCTCGTTTTTCTCAGCTGTATGTATTTAATCATACTGTATAATTAAGCAAAATGTGTAAATGAAGCCTGGACAGCTTTCCACAACCATAATATATTTTCATAATCAGTCTTAGTTCATGCTGAGCGTCTGATGTTGTGTGAGAACATCAGTGTTTGCCACATAAATAAAACCTTCAGTGAAACTCTTAACAGTGATCAATGGATTTTTTGAGCACTGTAAGAGCAGCAGCAACATGCTGTCAGTCTGTTTTCATCTTTAGTGTCAGACTGTTCCTGCTGTAGCAAACTATCAATTTTGTACAAACCAGTGGTTCTCAACATGGGGGTCAAGACCCCCCAGGGGGCATGAGACACTGAGAGGTTTTTTTATTTATTTAATTTAACCTTTATTTAGCCAGGTTAGTCACATTGAGATCAAAGATCTCTTTTTCAAGGGAGACCTGACCAAGAATGGCAGCAATACACGGTTTCAAAAACACATATGCTCAAACTCACAACAATACACAAAAAATAATAATCATCATCATCAGTTAAAACAGAGAGTTTGAATTCAAGGGTTTTCACTAAAAATTTGAAAACATTCAGAGTTACCAAGTTTCACAGTTTAAATGCAGTCTGCAGATTATTCCACACAAAAGGAGGAGGAAACCTAAAAGCCTTCTTTCCCAGCTAAGTTCGGACTTTGGGAACAACAAACTGCACAAAGTCAAATGAACGCAGGTTGTGTTATACATTCTTCAAGATCAAAAGTTTTTGACGAGAATGGCTTTATAAATGGTTATATACCAATGTCCAAGATGACCTGTACTCAAAGAAGTCCAGTTGACTTTAGAATATAAAGTACAATGATGAGTCAGAAATCCAGTTAGTGATAAATCTCAGAGCTCTGTGAGACACACTGTCCAACATCTGAAGACTCTGAGCAGAAGCATTTATGTACAAAACATCACCATAATCAAGAACAGGTAAGAAAGTAGACTCAACCAGTCTCTTTTTGACATAAAAAGAGAAACAGGACTTGTTTCTGTAAAAGAAGCCAAGTAAAACTTCAGCTTTTTAGCAACATACTGAATGTGCACCTTAAAAGACGTTTTCATCTAGTAAGAACCCTAGATATGTAAACGAGGATACCAGCTCAATTTCTTGACCATCTTTAGTAACAGTTTTCTCAGACAGAGATCTTTTAGCTGCTCTTGAAGATGTAAAGAATATAAGTTTAGTTTTATCTGCATTTAGCTAATCTGATCTTGGACTAAATCAAAAGCATGCTGAAGATTTACAAAAGCTTGTGCAGGACTGGGTGCACAGCAATAGACAACGGTATCATCAGCATTAAAGTGAAAAAGTGTTTGGAACATTCTGTCCAAGTCAATTAATATATAAAGTGAATAGGAGCAGTCCCAACACTGTTCCCAACAGTGTTAGTGGAAATGAAGTTGCCTTTTCAATTTGCCTGCTGCTGGCTGATTTTCTTGTTAGACCGCTTGTCCGGTATTATTGCTCTTATTTAATTTAACAATTTAATTTCACCATTAATTCCAAGTTGTGAGTTTGATATACTTCCTTAAAAGCTTCCATGTGATTTTGAACAGATTCAACATTTAACAGGTTCCTTCCTGAACACTTAAACCACATTTCAACAACAACAAAAAAAAACATCTTGTTTATAGTTTCCACAATCATGCTGATCAAGTCCACTGGATTTTAGGTTAAATGTATACAGATAACGTATTTGAAAAAAAGACGCTTTAAAAGGGGGAATGGGTTCTTAAAACACTGATCATAGATTTTATTTGGTGAATATTAATATTTAATTTTTCACTCTCTTGTCTCTCTTCAGCTGTTTATAGTGTTGATAACATCCTTTCCTCTTCCTCTGAGACGCCCTTAAGCTCACTTATGCTGCAGTGAGCTTCTGTAAACAAAGCAAC
This sequence comes from Cheilinus undulatus, assembly GCF_018320785.1. Lineage (NCBI taxonomy): Eukaryota > Metazoa > Chordata > Actinopteri > Labriformes > Labridae > Cheilinus > Cheilinus undulatus. Next base: position 29,648,310 of record NC_054877.1, read on the forward strand.
CTTTGCATCACTCCACATGTTAATTTAATGAGATAGGACTCCACAATGGGGATCCTGGCTCGCTCAGTGGATTCCTTTCAAACTTCTATGTACCATTCATGTTGAATTATACTCATTTTAGTTCACTCATTGCATGGCAGGCTGCTCTGACCTTGTAGGTTACATTCATCATTGTCATTCTTCAAATAAGAGTCGCTGAGACTGTCGTGATAAAGTCTCACACAGCATGAAGCTGCCACCCCCTTGGTTCCCAGCATGCATCATGCTAAATACTTAATGAGCGGTGCCTTCTATTCCTCACTTTGACTTACAGCTGAGAAGTGTGATTCTGGCTTAATTTGACCACAAAATCTTGATGCGGTCTTCTTTCCTTCTAAACCAGCTCCAGGGGTGCCGTCACCAACTGTCCTCATGGCTGCTCTGTCATGTAGCTCAGACTTATGATGTCCTTCCAGGGAAATCTTCCTTTACAGCCAACAAGACTGAGGTGGGCAAACTGTGACCAAGGTCCTTCTTGCTGAGTCAAGGACGATGAAGAGCTGCAGGAAGAGTCTGTCTGCTGCAACATAAAGAGTACAATCTCTCATGGTAAAGCATGGGATTATTACATCCGAGATGGACCTTCAGCTCTCAGCAGCCCCCTTATTCAGTCTCACATTATTACACAGGATCCGTGACTGGCTGGCTCTCAAGTACATTGTCATCCATTAGACCTTGCATTAAACTAACTGAATATTAAATGTTAGTTACTGTGAATGCACGTTTTCTAGCATTTTCTAAATACAGCCCTAAGAATGAGGCCTACGTTCTTTGTCGCATGTAGTATTTCTGAGATTTAAGCCTTTATCTGGAAACAATGGATGCAAAAGGACAGCTAGGTTGTATGTTATTGCTTCAAAAGACCTTATGTCATCATGTCACATAAAACACTAAGAAAAAGAGAGTAGAGTACATCCATAGGGCTGATAGAGAACATGAAGTCTATTAGCTCTATAGAGCAGCCATAATTAAAAACAAGGTAGTAAGGATTGTGTAATGTTGACCTATTAACAGAGCAGCAGCAGAATACATGCAAGTATTTGAAGTGCAGCTGCTGTGTTTGCTTCTTACGCTGTTATCAGTGGTTTATACTGTAGAACTAGAGAGATAATGTGCCTTAATTGACTGTAGCATATTCATAGTCACACACAGCAGCAGTATGTTCACTGCATTAATCATTTCCTAACACCTGTGGCTCATTGAAAATGTATGTTCTTAATATAAAAGTAAATATTACATTCTTATCAGGGTTAAGCTGAACAACAGGAAGCTCATTTACAGGCATCATTTCAGTAGCAGAAACTAGGTCTGTGTACATTGTTTACCTATAGCACATTTTACCTTCAATCTACAGACAACCCAAGTGTTTTGACATCTTTGACCTCATATGCTAATGGTGTATTTTACTGCAAACACAGAGACTCATACCATTATCTTAGATGAAATGTTGGCTTACATGTTACAAGGCCATAGGTACTTGACAGTTCTCAACATATGGGACACACACTCAGCAGGCTGACAAGAACATGCTCTATTTATTGTTGAAACAGATGTATATAAAAAAAAAAACAATTAAGTGACCTTTTCAATCAGAGTACAGTAGAATTTTCCTGAGATAAAATACATTTTTGGAAACATACGGGAGGATCATGGTCTTTTATAGCTAATCAGCAGCAGGTGCTCCATGTTTGAACAACAGGCAGAAGAATTTCATATCCTCAGACTTTGATGATTGAAGATAAGCTGAAGTGGTTGTTGGGATAAAAAGTTATGGGAAATATAAAAGAAAAGCTTCAGAAGTTTACAATGCAAAATGATGACCCTTAAGCAAACTCTTTGTTTTGGTATATAAAATATAAAAACCTTTCTTGAAATTAGGCTCATAAATCTTTACAGCCTAGATGTGTAGGGATGATATCTTGTCCACTTAGTTGGAAATTAATTTTTTAACAAGGTGTGAAAGCAAGTACCCTCATTAAAACTAGGGATGCCCAGATTCTGATACCAGTATCAGGTAATGGTGCTGATACCAAGCCTAAATACTGATAAAACATTGCAGATACTGTACTGTTTCATTTTAAAGCATGATGTTAGCCTCTCTTTATAGTATGTAGTCAAAGCTGGAGCCATGAGTGCAGTGTGTTGATATTTTCACGTTAATGAGGATGATAAAAGTCGAGGAAAATGAAAACTATCCACTGATAATTTGTCAAGAGGAGGGACGAAGAGCATCTGATGAAAATAAAAAAAAGTTTGAAAGTACTTTTAACAACAGTTATATTATCCAGTACTCATATTTGTACTCTGTATTTTAGAGTACTCAACTATAAGAACTGTTACTAAGTCTGGAAATATGTGGTATTGGTGCATCCCTAGTTAAAATCTTGGTTTATAACTGTGGGCTCCAGAGATGTGCGCTATGAAGCAAAACTAGGTACATGTCAGTTTTAAGTGTCATGACTGTGGCTCTATTTTAACTGGACAGATTGCCTGAGATGTTCAGATTCTTTTAATTGATTCAGCTTTAACTGTCCTTTCAGTGATTCTGGTCTTGATAAGGGTGGCTGTGGTGCAGTAGGTAGAGTCAGTAATCTCGCAACAGGAAGGTTGTGGGTTACACATCAATGTGTTCTTGGGCAAGACACTTGACTCCAATTTTCTTGTATTTTTAAGATGATTTTTGGGGCATTTTGCCTTTACTTGATAGGACAGCTGAAGAGAGGGAAGAAATATGGAGAGAGAGTAGAGAAGACACGTACCAAGCATTCCCAGAGGCTGGGAATCAGTCCTACAACCAGTGTGTTGAGGACTACAGCCTCTGTATATGGGCCCCTGCTGAGCTAAACTGGCATCGTAATTAATCCCTATTTGCTCAGACTACTACATCTGTGGTATGTATATGAATGGGATTAGTTAATACTGTTAGCCAGTCTACCTAGTCTTTGCTATCAGTGCCTATATGTGGAGCAGTTTGAGTTGTCAGATGACTGGAAAAGCACTTTATAAGCTCCAGTCCATAGTTTATTTACCTTGGTTAGGCAGTAATACAGTAATAATGTATTCTGGGTTTTTTTAATAGCCACAGAGCCCCTTAAATGTGTTGGCAAGACCATGTGTCTAATGCTGCTGTGCAGCATGACTGACCATCATGAAAAAGCTCTGCGGTGAAATTTAGGAATGTTTATAATAAATTCTTTTGTGTGTCTGTTTCCAGCAGCAGCACCACAGCCAGTGTTTAAAGCAGCCATAGAAGTGATGACAGAACTTTCAGTGATGTAGGATAAATCTGTCAAATAACCTGCCAAAACAGATGCACTATTTAGTCACACTCACTTCTGTGTAACATGATGGCGCTGCACTGTGGTCTCTCCATCAAGAAGCAATCTCTTCATTTTAAAATTCAATTAAATTTGGATTTATTTACTGTCTTAAAGAAAAAGTACGTGACTTCCTGTTTGGATAAAGATCGGCTTTTATTTTGAAAGAAAATAAGAAACTTCTGGTAGATTTAAGATTATGAAATTAACTACATAAAAATTTATCTTTTTATGGATAGGAAATTAAGAAACAGTAAAAGATAAAAGTTCGATAACACAAGGTGCAGATGTCTTTGACTTGTCAACTGAGCTGTCTGCGTTATTTGAAGTGAAGTGAGACATTAAGGAGCAGTGGTGTACTTATTTTACATCATAGTGTCTGTAGGGAGAAGTTGCAGTAGCTTAACCTAAGTGTTGTGAGATGGAAAATAAAGCAATGTGATTAATTTTTTTTGGACAGCCTGACTGAAGTAGGCAATACATTTGCTCCCTTTATGCAGATAAATTGTCAGATGACACATACAAAGCCTGAAGAAGTAAGCCTGACATAACAGAAAGATTACTATCACAGTCATGACACTGTTCCTCTGGTTAGGATTTTGGAGTTCTTGGGTGAGCTAATGCAAAGACAGCAAGGTTAGATTAAATTTTATAGCACACTCCTCTGATCTCACCTCATTGGACTCATCAATAAGCTAACATGGTTTCAGAAAGGGGTCAACTTTGGAGCCCTTAGTTTAGGGGTCAGTTCACCATTACTGTTTGATGTGGAAGTGATCTGGAGTCAAACTACTACAGTACTAGAAGAGTCTCTACTCCTGACGGTGTCAGAGAAGAAGACCCTGTGTCCTTATCTCCACTAACTGATCACCTTCAGTTTTAAAGTTTATTTCTGGACGTGTTTGCGTAGTCATAAAAAAATATCCTACACTATTTCTCCTCATGTACCTCTGCAGGGGAGTCTTCTCTTTCCCTCTTTACAGGAATGCTGTCCTCCTCAACTTTCCCGTCCTCCATCGGTGACGTTGCTTCTCTTTTCCTTTCCTCTTTGATCAAGTCCTTTTTTACCTCTCTCTTTACATTATCTACACATAGTGGTTTGCGGTCAGTGGCTGCCCCAGAGGTGGTTGTGGAGCTTTCACAGATGGTTGGACCGTCCCACTTTGGAATTTCCAATTCGAGCAGCTCCATCACATGTTTCATGACCTCATCCACATAACCACTGATACGCAGGTAGGCATGCTTGTCCTACAAAGCAGAAAATTGTAGCCATTAAAAGAGCAAGCTGAAAATGCTAGAAAGGCTAAATGAGCAGCCATTTTAAGCACAATGCTGTCTTTTATTTGTTCACAGTTCTCACAAGCCTTTCCACATTTCCAGACATAAACTGTGCGTGGCAAAACTCACATGTTTTGTGGGCTGCAGGTTGACAATGACTATTTTCCCTCCTTTGCGTTTGGTGAGAAGCGGAAGGTCTCCGCTGGGTTTGATCTGCATGGATGTGCCGAGCGTCAGTGCCAGGTCAGCTCGTCTAGGCGCAGACAATAGATAAAGGTGTCACAGGTAAAGGTCACATGTGTTCCACCGTTATGTCTTACTCACAACACAAAGCAGCGGTTGTTTAAAAACTAATTACCTGGTGATCTATAAAAAACCTGGAAAATTTGGATATTTTCTAAGAACCCATCAAGACACTGCTTACCATGTGAAAGAAAAAAACGTCAATTGCATGTAATCCCTTTTGTTAAGAGCTTTCTAAAACCAAATTCCTTATTTTGTCCTGTTAAAGGCTTACTGTCACATTCTGAATAACAATGAAGCAAAAAATGAAATATATCCCATGTGTATATATTGTTGGGCTACCGACTTCCTACAGAGAGTGAAATCAAACTCCCTCTAGGTTTGTTGGTTACATGGACATGACAACGTTTCCTTTAACCAGTTAATGTGTCACCCAGAGGTGGAAAACATGATTCACACATGATTTTTTTCTCCCACGCAAAGCCCTTCTTTCCTAAGTGTTAACCCTACTAGATAGCTGGGGATGTCAGGTGGCCCCAACCCTCAAAAATGACAGACAAATACTGAGCAATTGTCAATGTTAGGACACAAATTTTATTTGAAATGCTGAGTATTAATATAATGTCTTATGGTAATAGGTTTTTATGGAGGATATTATGTGGCTGTTGCAAACTGCTGAGTTATGAAAGCAGCTAATGTGCTAACAAGCTAAATGAGAGCTAATATGTAGCTAAATGCTGTTGTCTTATAGCTGTGAAATGCAGGTGAATAGTCATATATGGCCAACTTGACATGCCAGATAGTCTGTTTCACATTTCTATTATATGAAATATGTTTCATGTGGGGTGACTGAGGTTCAGTAGGTAAAGTTGGTTGGCTCCCAATCAGAATGATCCATATCTCCTGCTGTAACATGTTCAATGCTTCATCAGTGGTGTGTAAATGTGTAGGGATGTGTTTGAATGGGATCAGCTAACACTGATAACCAATTCTCCATAGCAAACTCTGCCATCAGTGAGTGAATGTGGAGTGAATGGAGTAAAAGGCTATGAACGGGTAGATGTGACCTGCAATGTAAAAGCGCTTTGAGTAGTCAGATCACTCAAAAAGCGCTAGTTCAAGTCCGTTTACCATTTAGTCCATGATCATCTGGGCAACTGCCCGTAGTCTGTTTTGGAAGGGCAAAACCTTTGAAGATTTCTTGAAGAGTGAATCAAAAGATTTTCTATCTGGGTTAGTACATAATTTATTATCCTTTTTCTATGGATCAGATCAGAATTGTGATCAGATTCTTGCAGGTCAGTGCTAAGCTACAGGAGCGGTTCCAAAATAGTCATGATACATGGCCACTGTAGTCTCCAATTCCAGGGGCCCTGTGAAGAATTGCTCCTCTGAGAAACATCCAACTTGTTCAGTCTCTAAATGTAGATGCTTCCTTAGACAGACTCCAAAGTCTAGATTTTATGATCATGAGTGTTGACCAGGGTGCACTCACACAAGGTAATCTGTACCATGCCTGGGCATGTTTGAGCCTTAAGTCCACTGTGACCAGTGTGAGTGCGCTGTTGCGCACTTCGGTGCGGCACACTTCCCTGGCCTTGGAACGGATGGACGAGGTGGGCCAAAGCATGGTACAAATGCAACTGAAGGAGCACCAGCGCAGGAATGTGATGGGGACCTGATGTATACACCAGATGTTTGGGGAAAAGAGGGATAATTTTTGAAAATAATGATTTGGAATATTTAAGAATTAAAATATCTCTTATAAACACTTCACCCATCTGTTATCATCCATTTGTAATTGAAGAAAAGGAGAAGATTATAATGATGCAAAAATAATTTGAATGAAGCACAGTGAATGATCTTTATGGCAAAGAATCAATGTTAAAAGGATGCGCTTCAGAGTGTTTCCTTTTCAAAGGCATCCAAAATTATTTGGAGGGATTGCCCAGTTGGCGTGTGCTGGGAGGTTGTGTGGGGATTCAGATAGTGTACCGGCACAAAGAAAAACAACTGTGGGGTTCACACGAGTTCAAAAGTCAGGGTTTCATTCACCAGGAGAAGGGCTTGGAATTGATCAGGCTCCAGATTAGGCACTCTGGTGAGAGATAAATCTCCACAATCAATCTCTCTCTCTCTCTCCTCTCTGGACCCTGTATACTTAACACACTAATCCCAGGTCAGGTGAGATATACCGTGTGAAAGATCAGATATTGTATAAATGGGTTGCTTTTGTACAGCCTTAAACAACAAAACTAAATGTATGCTTATGGTGGTTCATCAAGACCTATAAATTCGTCATCAGTGGATGCTACGTGTGATGACGTCGGTGAAAGACGTATCCGTACTCAGGCCTGGATGCACTGACACTGAGCAGTGGGAGTTCAGGCCAAGAGGGGGACTGGGGAGGGGTCAAATGCCTTTAGCACATTACAAGTACTGATTGTCTAGTGTGAGTGTGGTGAATATCACACATCTGTAACTGCCGACAGACCTGCTTCTATCTTTGCAAAGCATCTTAGCCTCAACCATGACCTTTAATGATGATGTCATCTACCGTCTGTATACAAGTTTCTGGGCAAGACCTTGTTAATACAAGGCCATCCAAACTGTATGTCTGGTAGTCATCTTATATGGCCAGAAGTTCAAATTAACCAGCAAAACAAAGTTTAGTGTAAACTCTGCATCACTGTAATGTATAAAAGAAACACGGGCAGCACAAACTGCTGAGATTTAGTTCATTTTACCTGCTTGCATCATCTGCTTTGTTCAAGTCTCTATCAGGAAGAGCATCCTCCCAGTCCAATATTGAGCTAATCAGCTTTCCTCTAAGTAAGGAATAAACAGACAGTCAAAGACATTACATGGCATGTGGTAAAATGTATCGATTATAATGAGCTGAATGTATTTATCACCTGCAGGCCCTGAGTCCTCTGGATCGTACTACATCACAATAACGCCCTGTTGGTTTCAGGCCCATCACTCCGATCACCTTCTCTCTTACATACTGCCTAAAACACAAAACAGATCACTTCCTTCTTTAATTTAGATCAGCCCTGAATAATAAACACCTTACATGCACCATAACAAAGTCCTTTTACATCCTTGATATATGTTGATATTTTTGGCAGCTTTAAAGCCAATAAATTAGACACATTTGCCTCATGGCAGCCAGAAGCAGGGATGGAAAATAACTAATGACATTTACTCAGATTAATTTTACCTTCATGACTTACTAAAGGACGCATGGAGCACTCTTCATCAGTATGCATTTTCTTGCAATGAGGCTGACTCTGCTTTTTTATTGCCAGAAGAGGCCCACCTTGCCACAGATTTTCAAGAGTTGCTGCAGCTCTGACATTCCGTAAAATATTTCACACTTTCAAAAGTGTCTTTTACCAATGTGTAGTGTGGATACACACTTTAAAGTGTTAAATTTAACCACTTATGGGTTTAACTAACACTGTCAATTTTTTGTGTATTTTACTTTTTATAGTGGTGTGACTTTGCCTGAACAATCCCGTTGGAGATCTATTCTCTTGTTTTTATTGCCAATAAGGAACGATCATATTTTATTGTACAACTCCTCAGTAGCTATTAAGTACTTAAAGTAAACTTTAAAGTAAATACCTTCTACTTTTACTTGAGTAGATTTATAGACCAGTACTTGTACGTGTACTCACTTGTACGTGAGTAAACTTTAACCAGAGTAACTGCAATGTTACTTGAGTATAATAGGCAGGTAATAGGTAGTTAACTGCTGCTAGATTAAGTCACTGCAATAACAAATCCCTCCCATTAGTGTTTAGGTAGTTTGTGCATGCAGAGAAAAACACCCGATTTACAAGTACATTAACACTGGCACATGACAGCGCACCGAAACACTTAATAATGATAAGCCCACATCCTTTTTGTCCTAAAGAGACAGCAGCTTGTAAAGGGGATAATTTTCAACATTTATATTTTTGTGTTTGTTGAAACATACCTGCCACACTTCTCGCACTCCTCCACAAACATGTTTCCATGAAGCTCTGATAACATATCCCTGAAAAAGAAAGATAAATTAATTACAGACGTAGAATATTACCAAGATAAAATTCACTCAGTTATCTAGGTAATGTTAAAACATAAACACACATTTTTTGTTAACACAACATTGTTTTCAGTTCTGGGTTCTTCTTGTTGACTGTTTGTATTACAAACCAGTTCTGCTGTCTCTGAGATTTTCTTAGTGTCCCGAAATTTTGTGGCTTCCATTGAGTAAGTTCACTTTTTCAATAAAAATCAGAATTTTAATAAGAATAATCAAGATTTAATTATAAGCCCATCGTTCTCTAAAGTTGAATTACCCCGGGGAAGAACAGACGTTATTTGAGCACTTTCTGATATCACAGGTGAAAATCTGCATATTAGTCACTCGAATTCAGTTTATTTTTGTTTTGGATTATATAAAAAAAATAAAAATAACACCACTAGAATCAATTTGTTTTCTTCTCAAGAGGTAATTAAAGGTAATGTCTGCACAAGATAACATTTCTTCTTAATGAATAAATCACATCCACTTCTTAGTCATCCCCTCATCCTTTCATTTAGTTTCGAGCACAGGGTTTTAAAATGTTCACATTAGCACATGGAGAGCACTTCATCCATATTTACATAACATAGAAAAATAAGAAGACTTCCTATTGGAGTACCTGAGAGAAGGACACATACTAAAAGCTGAAGTTTTGATTTTTTTAATGAACAGTTCAACTGACTGAATTTAATGTGTTAAGTTCACACTAAGCCTTAACAGAAATGCCTTGCTTTAATACAAAGTGCTATGAACATAATGATCAAATATCTGTAGTGATAAATGAGGAAAACAGCTCTCAGTTGTACCTAAGAGTGCTGCATTTAGAACAGTTCTGCAGATGTAGGGAAATATAAGGAGCTCCTAGACTTTATGTGACTCACCTACGTAACATACATTTTTCCTATCCAACCAACAACAATGATTTCAAGTTATGACTTGGTGTGAGAAATGTCTGACGTATGTTTATGATGCTACAGGTCAGGAGTCAGGACTGAGTTACCTGGGGAAGCCTGATCGGACGTGTAGACCATCCACATTCTGGCTGATGAGATACTTAAGGTACCCGGCCCTCTGCAGTCCCAACAGTGCCATGTGAGTCAGGCTGGGTCGGGCATCTTCAAACGTGGTGTCAAAGTGTGGTGACTCACCCTTTTGTTCTAGTGTCCAAACACCCTTGGGGCCTCTGGTTGAGCACAAAGTGAGGAAAAGACTGTTAACAAGGCTTGGAAAAGTTGTGAGTGAGTGGGCGGACTGCAGGCATTACACGTCTGAAACCTGATGTGTGGTTTAACACTTTGATTGGAAGATTTCTGAAGAGGGGTTTGCAAAATTGACGATAAAATGCTGTAAGTCAGAACCCAGTGAAAATATACAAGATCAATAAAAACAGAAATTACTTCAAGCAAAACTACTCCTAACAGAAACATTCATGACATTCAGACATTTTTAGGGGAATATATGTGGAAATTTTTTAAAACCTAAATAAAAATTGGTCCTATTGAGCAAAATCACAAGAGGTAGTAACATTGCACTGTTATGATTATCTACATCAGGATTATCTGCATCATTAAACAAGTATTAACCATAAAATTTTTGAAGGACATGGTAAAAAACAGTAGATTATAATTTTACCCCTTAGTAATTCAACCAACTCCATTTTCCAACTGAAACTGAGCTTCTGCCAAGCTACTCAAACTTTCTCCTACAGTCTAACTACTTTCTTTATTTCCATGGTTACCACAGACCAGCATGTACTACATGCATTTTCTGTGTGTTTAAATTCATCACTGAGTGAGCAGTACAGGTGCATCTCAAAAAATTCGAACATTATGCAAAAAAAAGATTCCTTCGATTTAAACAAGAAGGGAAACTTTCATATATTCTAAATGCATCTGATTACAAAGGGAAATATTTCAAGACTTTTTTATGTTTTCATGTTGATGATTACGGCTAACAGCTCACTAACATCAAAAATCCATCATTTCAAAATAATAGAAAATGTACAAAACACCAGTCCAAAAACTGATTTAAAATAAAGAAATGTTGACCTTCTGGAAATTATGCTAATTTCTTCACTCACCAATGTGACATGGCATGTAGCCAATCAGTCCGTGACACTGCTTGGTTTTATGAAGCCCTGATTGCTTTGATGGCAGCTTTCAGTTTGTCTGTATCATTGAGACTGATGTCTCTCATCTTCCTTTTGACATTTCCCCAGAGATTCTCTACGAGATTCAGGTCAGGCCAGTTGGCTGGCCAGTCAAGCAACTTAGATCAAAGGCACATTGGTCAGTGAAATACCTTGAAAATGACACAAGTAATAATTTAAAAAAAAATACAGAAAATTTACTTATTAAAATCAGGCATTGTTTTTGAATTGTGGTTCAAACAATCATTTAACAAACAAACTATTGAAACTGGCCTGGAAGAAAATGATGTTACCCTTATTAATGTGTTAAAAGCTCCTTCCACAAATGTTCAATAGAAATTAGATCAGGGCTCATAGAAGGCCACTTCATAATAGTCCAGTATTTTGTTCTTAGCCGTTCTTGGGTGTTTTTAGCTGTGTTTTGGGTCATTATCCTGTGGAGGATGCATGACCTGCAACTGAGACCAAGCTTTCTGACACTGGGTAGCACATTTCACTCCAGAATGCCTTGATAGTCCTGAGATTTCATTGCACCCTGCACAGATTCAAGAGGCCCTGTGCCAGATGCAGCAAAGCTGAATTTTCCAGACTCCTCGTCTGTCATCAGGCGACCCATCTGGAAAATCCAATCCATCCAATCCACACTGTTTGGATGTCATTTGAGGGGAACGAGGCAGTAGTCATGGGCAGGGGTTATTTGCACTAGCCAACTGCAGTGGCTGCCACAACATAGTGAAAGTATTATCAGAAAACAACACTTAAAGCTTTTCATGGTGGAAAAGATGTTTTTGGAGAGATTCGCTCGGACGTAGCCATGGCAGTGGTTTTGTCAGAACTGGACAACATTTCTTTCTTAAAACATAATAAAAGAGCCACAAAGAAAGCCTTTTTAACAGAAAAGACGTTTTTGCTCTGGGTTTGTGATTGTTACAGGTGGAGTCTGCTGTATCCAATGGCTGCTGCTGCAGTAGCTATTAGCTTGAATGTAGCTGTAGAAAAGCTGTAGTTTAACCGGAACTGGACCATATTTTCCTTTGAAACAAGAACTAAAACTCACACTGAAAGCTTGTCTTGGCAGAAGAGATGGTTTTGCACATCTCCCGACCAGCCTTGACATAAATTTACTAACAGAAGAGGTCCACCCTTCATAACTACGTTAGCTGTAGCCTGTCTGCTCAGGAAACACGCATAAGCAGAACCTTAGTCTTATCACTCTGATTGGCCCGCCATGAATATTACAGAACGTTTCTCCAATCACCCTCTGAGAATTTTTTTTGATAGTCTTGCGCTTCCCAAACACTTTCTGTGGAAGCTTTCCCAGATGAATGTGAAATACACGCATGCAGTAGATACTGTATATGAAACCGTATATGTGGCGTGTCAGGTTACAGCAAAGCAGCCCCAGAACAGAAACGAGCCTCTTCCATGTTTCACAGTAGGTACAATGTTCTTTTCTTTTCTTTCTATGCTTCACTTTCACATCTGTGAACATAGAGCTGATGTGACTTGCCAAAAAGCTCCAGTTTTCTCTCATCTGCCCAAAGGATATTCTTTCAAGCTTTGTGGCTTATCAATATACATTCTGACAAATTCCAGTCTTTCTTGTTTCTTTGTGATGCTCTTAACAGTGGAGTCTTCCTCTGTCATCTTCTATCAAAATTTTCCCCTTGTGGCCTTGTTCAGGGAGGTTGGCTACAGTCCTGTGGACCTTAAACTTCTTAATAATATGTGCAACTGTAGTCACAGGACCATCAAGCTGCTTGGAGATGCTCTAATAGCTTTTACCTTTAACATGCTAGTCTATAATTTTCTTTCTAATCTCCTGGGACAACTCTCTCCTTAGTTTTCTGTGGTCCATGTTCAGAGTGGAACACACCACGACACCAAACAGCACAGTGTCTACTGTTCACCTTTTGAATAGGCAGACTGACTAATAACAAGTTTTAAGACACCTGTGACGCTAATTACAGGACACACCTAAGTTTAATATATCCCTACAGTCAAATTATTGTCGATCTTTTCCAGGGGTACCATCAATTTTGTCAGAGCCAGCTTCATTAGCTTGTTTTTTAATTATTTTTTCAACCACAATTCAAAAGCAATGTCTGATTTTCATTAGTTAATTTTCAGTAAATTTGTAATTATTATTTGTTTTGTCAGTTCCAAGTTGTTTTAGTGACCACTTGTTTTTTTTTTTTCTTTCTCAAACAAAAGGCTACCACAAATGGTGTCCATGTGTGTATATGGACCATTGCTGAGCTCTTGATCATTAAAACATCAGAGGATGTATGGTTTTAAAAAGCATAGAGTCAAAAGTATCAAAATGTTTTGACAAACAGTCTATTATGTGATTTTGGCATATCAGCTATATTGATCAGGAAAACTGTCTGCTGAAATGTTTACTTACTAGATCCAGGACATTCATGTTCAGGAGAGGTGATAGACACTATGAAAAGTCTGTGATGCTATACTCTGTACCAGTACTCACTGAATGCCTTGTCTAATCAAAAATATGGTTGAAACTAACTGATGTTTAATTCAAAATGACTCTGTTTGGGTTTCTCTGATTAAATAGCCACTTTTAGTTGTGTGAATAAAAGATAAATTCAGCTGCACTGTCAGCACTGGAGCTGCTGCCAGCTGCCATGTGACTTCACTGACATCGAACTTATCTTTATGTATCAGATGAGGGAACCCATCCTGGGAATCAAACGCAGCCTCATGTCTAGCTTTGGATTTAAGCTTCGACAGCCTCATCCCTCCCATCCCTACAAATCATCGGCAGTTCAGAGATGCACTGCTACTGACGAGTTTCTATAAAGATACTGCCTGGTATGGAAGCAGCAAAGACTCTCGAAAGCTTTTATGCTCACATGTTACTGTGTCAGTGACATCAATAAAAACACCCAGAAAAGCTGAGTTTCTTTCTCTAATCCAGAGCATATGTGTTTGTGTTCAATATGTATTTGAATACACTTTATGTTAGAGGGTCTAATGTGTATGTTGAGCCTTGATTTTATTGATGCTGCTATCTGAGGGGGACTCAACATGACTGACAGGCACACCAATCAAATATTGATTAGTTGAGTCTCTATAGCACACAAGCACAGGCTATTATATGTTTTCACACAGGCAGACACCCATCATTCACACAGTATCGCATTCATTTTAATGACCATATTATCAATGTATGTACAGTCATGGACGAAAACATTGGCACCCCTGGAATTGTTCCAGAAAATACACAGTTTCTCCCAGAAATTGTTGCAATTACAAATGTTTTTGGTATACACATGTTTATTTCAATTACATGCATTAGAACAACACAAAAAAAAAAACAGAAGAAAAAAGCGAAAATTTACATAATTTTATACAAAACTCAAAAATGGGCTGGACATTCCAGGGGTGCCAATACTTTCGTCCATGACTGTAGTTTACTTTCAGCGCTATGTGGGAGCTTGGCTTAGTAACAACAAATAGGTAGATATAAGAAACTGAAAATCCTAAAACAAGACACACAGACAATTTTTCCAAGACTTCCACTCAGAAAAATTTCAACTCCATCTTCCTGAGTTTAAAAAAAGCTCTGAGCAAAGCTTGGGTATTAGGACAAAAATGTGTTTGTGCCATATCATACAGTAGAGTTCTGGTATTATAAAAGAAGAATGCCAAAAGCTTGGGAACTATGTCAGTGTGTTAATGTTTCACAAAGACCTGGATTTGAAGAATAATGAACAAGTACCCCCATCAACTGCTCATTCAGTGGTACTACAAGAGAAAGCAGGATGCTTAGCTAAGTGGTCATTATTGTGTCCACCAGCAGTAGTAACAACTACAAAAAAAGTTTGTTTCCTGTTGTACCAGTTATGTGTAAGCTGCATCTCAAGTTATGGTTTAAAATTCACACTAAACCCAACTCGGAAAGGGTTCATTGTAGTTTAACTTTTTTGTGTTATTTTTGGTTGATCTTAACTAGTAGAACGCGACGTCTTAAGTAATCAATATAATATCTGATATTTGATATTACAATTAATGACTAACAAATCAATCCATTTCAAATTTGACATTTAGAAAAATAAATCTTCCGACTACATGTAAATAATACACAAGATGTATTAGAACAAAGCTTGATCTAATTTTTAGGGAGCTACAAACAGCGCTGTAACAACCTGCTGATGAACAGTGAGCTCAGTCAAGCACTGAACAGCCCCCCACACACACTAGAAAATGTATGTTAATCATGAAAACATCATGACAGGTGAAAACTAAAACTTTCATCTATAGCAGGTGGAACAATTGGTATTGATATTAGGTGAAAATCATAACCAGCACCAGCTAATTCCCCATAGTTATGAAAAATGTAAAATGTTTATATTCTAAAATTACAAAAAATAAACTGATATGGAATGATTTTGGATATAAATGAGAACCAGTCAAAGACATAGTTATAAATACTACAAAAAACATACTGTAAAAAAATTCCAGGACAGGCTTATTTTAATATACTAAAGAAAGTAAATGTACATAATGTTTTGATACACAGAGTAGTTGAATATAAATAAGACCTTCTTAGTCAGCTTCTTGTCTGTTGTATAACAACTTGTAGGTGGGCTGACAATCACAACAGGAGGTGTGATTAATATCCTGCAAAAATAGCATACCATCCAATAACTGCTCATTAGCTCTACTCTCAAGCAGTTTCAAGCAGTGATGGCTCTGTTGTGTGCTAGAAGAAGTAATGAAAATGTCCAGGATGTCAGCTGTTCATACTAATAGATATGATTTTCATTGTTGCATCGGTTCCCTTTTAAGAATTTTCCCAATAAAGTTTTAACTTACTTATGAGTTTGGTGATGTGATGTGATGTGACCGTGTCCAAACATTTTACAAAGGGGTTCATTTTCTGATTCAGGAGATTTCTGGCAAGCAGTTTCTTTTATCATCTTCATTTACTCTGTTGAATCATACTCCTAACTATCTTTTTAATACAGATGTCAAATCTCTGTTAACAAGTGTACCTAGCTGCATTGGTCTGAGCCACAGATCCAAACTGCTAACATGTGGATTTCACAAATCAAAGTTCTCTGACTCCTGACCTCAATCATAAATCTGACAAACTGTGTAGCCCTTGGATTCATTCCTTCAGAAACATAAAGCATTTTTCATTGGCAAACTGTCCAACTTTGTTGCCTGCTGATTCTGTTTGTGCTGCTTGACTGCTATGGTTGAACTGGTGCCCAGCGCTCTTGTATTTTGTTGTCCTGTGTGTGCGATCTCACACTTGTTTTGTGTACGCATGGCTACACACTTTATTTTGGTACCACTTATGTACAATGTTTTCATGTAAATAATTTTTGCAGTGCCAATTATTTTGTGCCATCATTTTGGAGTGGGTTTATGTTGTTTTTGGTGTTGTGTGTTATTGTTTGTAATGTTGACAGATGAAACCCAATAAAAGGTTTGATGATGAATTTCAGTTATGATATTCTGGTCTTACGATCCGTAGCTGACAAATTGTAAATGGTTTTATCTCTACTTTTGCATTCCCAAGATTTTCATGAAACATGGCTGGTAGAAAAAAGGATTGTGAGTTTACAGAAATGTGTGATGAAGACAGGAACTGTATGATGTTGTTTGTGACTCACCTGAAGTCAGGTATTCCTGCTGAGGTGCTGATTCCTGCTCCAGAGTGGACAACCAAGTACTGAGACTCTTTAATCAGCTGAACGAGGGTTTCTGCCTTCGCCTTTAGCTCCTCAGGACTGTCAAACGTCTGCCACAGAATAAAAAACATACAACTTTGAAGGACTGTCAACACCTTTGGTATTTTCAATATGTTTTTACCTGTTTTAACCTTGTTAGAACACTATTTTAATATTACTCATCTTTTATGCAACAATGACGCCTTCAGAGAAAAAAGCCTATAGCACAAGCATAAGCAGAAAGACCACCTTTAGAGAAATCACATTTTAACAGACGCTTAAATCGGTAGCTCTACCTTGATAGTTAACAATTTACACAAGTTTGTAATAGCTACCTTTGAAAGCTTCAGTTAATACATCTAGTGTAGGCTTTTTATATTATCAAACCAAGTCTTTACATATCAAATATAATAAAACACGAACAGGGGACTGTGTTTATGTTTCACACAAGATTTCACAAATGCAATACAGGCAGAAGAAATAACACAAAAACCTCATAGAAGGTGACACACAAAAATCTTCCTTCATTCAGCTTAGTTGTGCAATTAATATGAAAACATGAACCAAGCCTTCTGAAACAAAGATATGCTAGTACTGTTATTGTTTGTGACTGTACTTACTCCATGTAATAGATCGTGATTTTCTGTACATTTAATATGTTTCAGAGTGAAATAAACTATTTAAACTTTTCAGCAAATTTCCAATTTTGGGACAACATCGTGAGATGTATTTATAATTTCATCCATCCTAAATAGCAGCAGTCGTCTTTGGCTAACTTGCTAACTGCTGTTAACAAGCTAACTTTCTATCGAACAGCAGCTACTTTTGTTTGTTTTTTTACCTCTGGAAGCCCGCAGACACCTTTATCCGCGTACGGGGAGAGTCCAGCGGCATAATTCACAGACATGGCTGTTCTCGATGTGGGTGTTTTTGTTATTTTTGCCAGGGAAGATGTTCCTGTATTAAAATGCAGCTCTATCCCTGGCGGGTTTTAACTGTTTGTGATGACGTCATCTCTAAGCGACGACCCAAGGTGCACTCAGAAACGTGAAAAAGAGAGGCGAAAAGTTACAAATATCTGCGTCGAGTCAAAAAAGTACCAAATACCAGTAAAAAAAAAAAATTTGTTTCGCAAATCCTCTCAAATATGGAATAAACTCAATAGTTATTCTTTTTTTTTTTTTTTTAAACCTTTTTTTTTATTAACACTTGTAGAAATACAATCTCTCGTAGGAGTACAAAAAAAAAACAGTCTTCAAGACACACATAAACAATGAAATCATAACAAAAACAACAACTAAAAAAACAAAAGAGAAACAGAAAGGGCAAGGCATCACTTTCTACTTTAGATTCCATACTAACATATCATACATGTTTAGCTCCGATGGCATCATTATTAATACTCTATTACAAGGACACAACTCCATTAAGACCAAGTAAGATACTCATTCAAATACCAACAGTCTTTTCATATTCTCATAAAGTATCTCCACCCGCTGGTAGGTATTTATCAGGGTTTGTAGTGACACAAAGTAGTTCTTAATTACATTCTTAAAATGAACAATTGATGGTTTCTGATTCTTCCATTTGCAAATATGAATATGATATTTTCCCAACATTATAATTATGTTTATCATAGTAGAATTCTCTGTGGGTACATTATCATTGTATAATAAAATTTGTTGTACTTCAAAAGCACAGATATTTCCAGTTTTTATGTTCAGCCAGTTTTTTACGTCTTGCCAAAATACTGATGTAATTGAGCATGAAAAAAAAAGATGTTCTATTGTTTCGGGTTCGTTTTCACAAAAAACACAACTGTCCACCTCAAATTTGAATCTCTTCCGAAGTAATTCAGCTACCGGGTAATACCCATTGAGAATTTTAAACTGAACTTCTTTTGCCTTTGGTGAAATTGGCCATTTCATATAATTAAGGATTTTGTTAGTTACTGAAAAATTGGAATTATTTAACCTAAACTTCGGTACACACTTATAGTCATGAAATATAGTCCCCTTCAGGGTTCTTCCCAGAGTTTTATTATTACACTTCCTGTCCCCAAGTGGCATTTGTTCAACTTTCAAAGCTGGTAGGACTATCTGAACCTCTGAATGTGTAAGAATATTTTGTATTATTTGCATCAAGGGGAGAGGAATAGCTTTACATGTTCTGTCATATTCTCTATATGAACATTGGAGCTTATATTTATCCTTGAATGTGTTGTACTCTAGGAGTTGACCATTTTCATCCAATAGATCAGCAACAAAAACAATGTCTTTTTCAAACCATTTTTTCTGAAACAAAGTTTTCCTATTAATTGTGATTGTTCTGTTGTTCCACAAGGTGGAAACTCAATAGTTATTCGTATCACTGAACAAATTAACCTCGTGCACCTTTGGATGATAACTTGGAGTTTCCCCATTCGTTTCCTTTTTGTTAATTTTTTCATGATTTTTCCAAAACAAATACATGAATAGATGTTAATTTTTTCTGTTGTTTATCTACGTTGCATCGATACTGTAACATTTTCAGTGGTGTCAATGAATATTAAGTAACTGGAAAAAACTACATCAAGTCAGGATCCCTATCAGTATTCTTCTAGTTTTAATAATTCAGTTATATCTACAAAATGGGCATTATAACAAAGAATGTTCCCATAAGTTTAACTTTACAGGTGCATCTAAAAATTAGAGCATCAAGCCAAAGTTTCTTTGTTGTTTTAATCTTGATGATTACTGCTTACAGCTCACAAAAATCCACTATCTCAAAAAATGATTATTGAGGAAAAGTGCAATCTTCAAAGGTTTCGTGAGCCATCATTCTCTCAGTCTGTTTCAGTACGAAAAGACTATTATTGTCACCTTTCAACCTCAAGGAGGGTCAGCCATAGAGGGTCACTGCTGAAACGGGAGGCTGTTCTCAGAGACTATCAAAGCATATTCACAGAAAGTTCACTGGAATATAAAGTTGTGGTAAGAAAAGGTGCACAAGCAACAGGGAGGAGCCCAACCTTCAGAGGATTGACAAACAAAGCCGATTCAGGAACTAAGGGGACCTTCACAAGGACTGGACTGAGGCTGAAGTCACTGCATTAAGAGCCACCACACACAGACGTCCAGGAAATGGGTAAGTGTTGTGCTCTTAGTGTCAAGGCACTGACACCACAGACATCACAGCCTCTCACTTGGGCTAAGGAGAAAGAAGCAGGCTGTTGCTCAGTGGTTCATAGTCCTTTTTTCAGATGGAAGTTAATTTTACATTTAATTTGAAAATCCAAGTCCCAGTGGTCCCAGAAGATTAGAGGGGCAAGGCATCTAAGGTGCCTGAAGTCCAGTGTGAAGTTTCCAGTCAGTGATGGTTTGGTGTGCTGTCATCTGCTGCTGTTGGTCCACTGTGCTTTATCAAGTCCAGGGTCAACACTGTCAGCCATATGTCAGGATATTTTAGAGCACTTCATGCTTCCATCTGCTGAGAAGCTTGATGTAGATACTGATTTCCATTTTCAACAGGACTTGACACCTGGCAACAGTGAAGCCAGAACTACCAGAAACTGTTCTGCTTCCTATGGTGTTACTGTTAGATTGGCAAGCCAACTGGCCTAAGCTGAACCCCATCGAGATTCTCTGGGGACATGCCACGAGGAAGATGAGAAACACCAGACTCAACAACCTAGACGAGCTGATGGCTGCTATTTCAGAGACCTGGGCTGTATAAAACCAAGCAGTGCCACGGACTGACTGGCCCCAGGTTACGCCACATAGATGCGGTAACATGCAAAAGGAGCCCCAACTAATTACCAAGTGTTTTTTAATGTTTTGAGATGGTGGATATTTTATTTTAATGAGCTGTAAGCTGCAATAATAAACTTTAAAACAAAAAAGTAATGAAATCTTTCATTATGTATGAGATGAATATTATAGAAGTTTAACATTTTGAATTAAATCACAGGAAAAGAGAAATTCCATTTTTTTTAGACGCACCTGCGTCGTCTTTTCTTACAGCAAACATTTGCTCATTCTTAATTGAAAGTTCCATGATTTGAGAAATGGTACAAAATGGTGCATTAATCTTGGCTTGTTTTGTTAAGATCGTGTGTGCTTTAAAGTCTAATCCTGCCATCTTTTACTATTAAATATATCAATCATTAATATATCTTTGCAGATTCTATATGGTTGATTCAAAGGCTGTGAAAGCAGCATTCTGTACCTTACCTTATTGGACACTTACCACTCTTGCAGTTGCTGGGAGCAATGCAACTTACAATTTAGAAGTATTTTATTTTTTTGCTAATGGTCTGGTTTGCTTTAGTAGGTCATAAAGAGGCATCGACATTAATTTCTGTCTTATAAGCAGGTAAAAACTTTTCAAATGTGCTTTTATTATTAATCTCTGCATTAATTGAAAGGCATGGAGGATACTTAAATTATTTCCTCAAGGAACTGTAAATCTTTTTCCCAATAAATCTTTATTTTCCACTTTAAATAGCCAGAAATTAAAAAATAAAAAGACAGGTGAAAGGAACAATACGGTGATCATCCATACAGCTACATGTGCATAACAATTACGGTTCCTGTTAAAGCTGTAAACCAACTCTGAAGACCACCTAAAAGAGGAGAAATGGTTGCTTTTTGTAATTGTTTTGTATGTAATTCATTATCCTGAGAAATTCAGTATGAAGTCCCAATTTCTGTAAATGAAACAATCAATATTGCTGCTGCATACACAAAAGAGGACACACATGCACTCTAAAAATCACATTAAAACCCTTCCCCATCCCCACTGACATACACGTTGTCAATCCTGACCAGTACTCCTGACACTTTTTCTACAGAAGCTCCTGTGCCAAATAAACACAGAAATCTCATCACATAAATCATTCGCAGGCATAATGTCAAACCAAAAGAGAGAGACTAAAATAAAGTTGCAAGAGAGCAAACAAAGACAAAAGTTACAACAAAAGTCATAAATGTTTTGGGCTTTCTTTTACATACCTTCAGGTCTTTGGCTCCGTCAGGCTTCTAAGAGAGAAAACCTGAGGAGAATCCAATTGGTAATTAGTTTTGCCTCCGTCCCGTCCCTCTAAAAACTGAAGTCATCCTACATGACTGTTAAATCTACTTCAAATAACATAACCCCACACTCAAAATTACAGAGAAACACATCCAACAGTAACCAGAAAAAAACACAGCAATCAATTTCATGTTAGCGAAAAATGTTCACATGAGGATTTGACCCACTGGTTCAGCGTGCCACAAGATCCTGCAGATAGAAAGTTCTCTGGGATCGCCGATGACAGAAGTCTCTCTTGACCAGATCGTGATGAAGGTAAACAGTTCACCAGTAGAAGAGACGAAAAGCTTCCAATGATGCTCTGGCATGCACAAGAACTTTGAAAACACCATCCTGTGACATCCTGTCCAACACAGGAAATGTCTGTTTCAACTTATTTGCAGTTCAACACAAACAGACTGCTTCATGTCCTCAAGCTTCTGTTGGTCAGAGACCAACTCCTGTGGACAAACACAGTCACAATAAGGGAAAAAAAAAAGATATGAAAGAGACGCTGAGCTAAGGTTGGAAGCGTTTGCACCAGTGCAAATGTTGCTGTTGTTAAGAGTGGTATTAACCTCACAACACCAGAGAAAATAAAGGGGACAGAAAAACTAAAAGTTAATATTTTTTAAAGTAAGATATTAAGATGATGACGAAACTGTCAGGGAAAATTAATGAACCAATGACTCTTGTGCTGGTGGAAATTAACCCGATCTGAACCTTTTGCAATGGTGCATCAATTTTCAACTCATATAAAACACCTCTTTCATGAGTTTAGAATTGGGAAAGCCTTAAATTGTTCTAGTTTTTCAACCTTGAATTTCTGGAAACCCAGACAGAAAAGGAAGGTCGCGATACATCAGCTAGATTTGGGGGAAGGGGGAGGCCTAAAAAGCATGTCACGACTCCTCATTGCCGGAGTCGTCCTCATCATAGCAGCAGTCCCCGTCCCCGTCCTCCACATCGTCGTCGTCATAGTAATAGTCATAGAGGAGGTCGGAGCCTTCGTCAGGGGCTGGGGCACGTGTGCGGACACAGTACTCGGCCAGTGTGGTGGGCACCTTCACGCCGTCACGCTCAGCCTCTGCCTTTGTGGCTAATACCTGTTTCCTGATGTTGAAGAGTGAAAATGATTAATATAGACCGGACTATAGATTAAGACAATTCAAATCTTGGTGATAGTTTTATTGGCAGTGATTAGGGATTGTAACCGTTTACCTGATGATCTCTACATACTCCCGGTCCTTGCCTTTGCTGTCCCTCCATTTGCGGTACATAACGGAGGCGTCCACATTGGCAGGAGAGAAGGTGTTAGGCTCATTCAGCAGTGAGATCACACTCAGCAAAATGGTCCTAAAGCAAAAACAAAGGGGACATGAACAACAAAACCTGTGGAACTGCAAACCCTGAGAAGACTACAAAAATACAGTATTAGACATTAAAACGAATGCCTTTTGGCTGCCAGGCTGCTTATCACTGACAGCTCTGACTAAATTATTGGCATCTTATTGTAATTGTGGGTATATTGTAGGGCTGTCAAACAATTACAAATATAAATCGCAAATAATCTCAGAATTTCTGAAGTTAATCTTGGATGTCTGTTTTTTGAATTCCACCTTTTTTCATTTACAACATATTTTGTTTAGTTTTGGATTAGTTTGGTCTTATTTGAAAGAAAATAAACAACTTCGGGCAGTTTAAATATTATGATGTAACTAAAGCCGGGTGTACACTGTGCGATTTTCCTGCGATTCAGCCATGAATTTGGAGTCGCACAACAACTCTCAGCCCGTCATACAACCGTACGACCTGCTCCTGACTGGTTGTGAGGATTCCTCACGTTTGATATTTTGGTTGTACAACTCCAGTCACTTTATAGTGAGAGCAGAAACACGAGCAGAATAAAGAACTTTGGGGGATTGTTTTCTTTTGTAAATGGTCAGACAACATCCTAAGTTACCATGACAACGGCCAGAATGACTTTTTTTTTTTGTGAACAACTTTTTATTGAGTTAAGTTGACAACACATTAACACATGTTTACATGCTCTTTAAAGATTAAGACAAAATTCATAGTGTTGAACAGAAAGCATAGCATTTGTTGTTTCTCTAATCAGAACCTGTGTACAAAAAAAGATCTGTCAGATACATCCACACTGCCCAACAACCATTCCTTAAGGTTTTGATTCATATTTGCATCAAGATCTGCATAGACTGAAAAAAGTTCATACATGCATAAAAATAAGGGTATCTGTCAAAAATGACACCCCTGCTTCAAACATATTAATTCTTTTAAAGCCTTCAAATTAAGATGCATGTGACATGTTTGTAAAATATACATATGTCTGCAAGGAGATCACTAAACATATACAGCTAGTTGCCAACCCTTCATTTAGCCCCGTAATGAGTGACCGCCCCCATCCCCATTCTACCCACCCTGTTAACCTTCCCATCTGCTGGCAAAGGGACTGTACAGCTGAGAGAGCCTCAGACCAAGACTTTAAAGTTTTCCCTTTAGCACCATGAAACCGTGCAACAGAGAGTTCAGGGGACAATATATCTGATAGCAGGTGCCACCAGTGGTTTAATGACAGTGTATGTGGTGGTTTCCACCGCACTGCCAGAATTTTCTTTGCAGCAGTCAGACCAGAGAGCCAAATACTTTTCTCATGTATAGAGAGTGGGACTTTGGAGTTATCATTGAGCAAGCAAAGAATTTCAGACAGAGTTTTTGTAACTTATGACCAAAAGGACTGTACCGCCGGACACTCCCAAAACATGTGCAGAAAGGAACCAATAGAAACGAGTGAACAAAACTGGCATAAGGGAGTTGAAATGAGCTTAATTCTATATCTGATTGTAGATGTTACACAAGTCCTGTGAACAAATCTTAAATGGACAGATTGGTGGTTAGGATTTTTAGAGGCCTGCTTAATGTTTGCCCAGATAGTTGCCCTGATAGTTTCCCAAGCTATTTCAGAAGAGGTAGAATTTAAGTCTTTAAGCCAGGTTGCCTAAATAGGGATAGGACTGTCCTGTGTTTTCATTATCTGGGAGTACAATGTTGATACAGTTCCTTTGGTCATGTTAGTGCTGTGTAAATTATTTGTAAGTTCATGTTTAGGTAAATCAGAATTCCATGGTTCTCCGTACACCTTCAAGGCAGAACGGAGCTGTAGGTAAAGAAAGAAGGAAAAACCAGGTAAATTATACTGTTGTTGTAATTCTTGAAATGAGTGGAGACCATGCACACTGAACAACTGTCCAAGTAGATAGATTCCATTATTTGACCATAGTGGATAAGCCAGTGTCCGACCAAGCAGCAAATTATGGTTATGAAATAGTGGGGTATAGTAATGCCACTTTTTATTCAATTTTGTATATCTTGTCACTGATTTCCACGTGTGTAAAACATTTAAGACTATAGGACCAAAACGCATCTTTGCTTGTTTAGAGGGGACTTTTGTGAAGATTAAATCCTGTAATCTGTGTGGATATACTAAATTTTCTTCTACCGGACGCCAACTAGTGAAGTTTGAGGGATCCAACCTGGATTTTAATATACAAAGTACAAAGGCCAGAATGATAAAGGAAATAAACGTGCAGGAAATATTCCTACCTGCGCACATGCAGCTGACACAGAGGTGATGCTGTTTGTGTGTGTGAGACAGAGAGAGATAGCGGGAGAGGGAGGGAGAGAGAGAGCAAGAGAGAGAGATAGAGAGAGAGAGAGAGAGAGAGCAGGAGAGCTAGAGGGGGGAGAGAGAGAATATGACTAGAAACACTTCACCCTCAGACCCTGAGACTTTTAAAAAGTTAACTCCGTGGGTTTCTGTCACAGTCAGTCCCGACTTCAGTCCCACAGTGTGAGCACACAACTTGTGCACGATAGTTGTGCATCGTAAACGATTCAGTTGCACACCGTGAGATGACATTCTGCCATGACCGTTCAGCTTGAAACGGTCAGCTTGAAATCGCACAGTGTACACCCAGCTTTAGCCATGGAAAAAAGGAACTTGCTATGGATTGAAAAGGAAATAAGAGAATGGCACAAAGAAAAATGTTCTATAACAAAAAGGTGCAGATGACTTTTTACTGAGCTGTTTACAAATTTCTTTAAGTGAAATGAGGCCTTAAGGTGCAGTGCTGTTCATATTTTTCATCACTGTGGCTGCACGGGACAATAAAGTATGGGATAAAAAAATGGGTGCACTAATAATAGGTTTAATCAATTACTATTAATGCATTGATGCTGAAAACCCTAATAGTATATTGTAATGTGTTTTGGTATTTATTTATTTACTTGGAGTTGTGTCTCATGAGTCTTGTGACTTGCGCTTCCCAGTCAATCTGAATGCTGCTGCTACTGTCTGTTTCTGTTGGTAAGTTGTAGACTGAAGTCACATGCTGGGATAAATAGAGTAGTTTGCATTTTGAAATACATTTTTTTGGTTATTTATATACTTAAATACTGTACATGCTACTTTTGGACAATAAAGCCACTTTGACTTGTGCAGTCCTTAAAAGTTCCTTGAAAATGTCAGGTAGACTGCCCCTGAAATCAATTTAAGTTAGTTGTTCACTCATGCACCAAAACAGGAGACTGTAACTGCTGAACAAGAAGGGTAAGACTCCCAGGATTAGGGTTGGGTTTTATTTTTTTCCGACACTTTTGCTAAATCGATGCTTTTTAAATGATGCCCAGCAGTGTTCATTTAGTTGACTACAACTATGACTAAAAATGTTTGTCAACAGCCTTTTTTTCTATGACAAAAACTAGACTAAGACTAACAGAAATAGATCTATAATGACTAAAACTGACAAAAACGAACTTTAGTTTTTGTCAAGATTACTAAAACTAGACTAGAATGTAATGTAGTTTTTGTGGGACATTTGAAATCGGTGATATTCCTCCACTGTGGGTGAATCTGTCAAAAAACAATGTAGCTGTAGTAGCTATTCTGCCTCTCAGCTGTACAGAGCAGGGACCCCAGGTTTGGAAGGGTGCATAGAACACACTAATATAATTTGTTACCAGATTTAGGCAAGAAAATAGGTGCTTGGACTAAAAGTAAAGACTAAAATGTAAGGACTTTTTATGGACTAAAACTAGACTAAATGTTTTGAGTCTTTTGTCGACTAAATCTAGACTAAAACTAAAAAGAGTAGAAATGACTAAAATGTGACGAAAACTAAAATGCATTTCATTTAAAGGCTTAAACTAAGACAAAAACTAAAAATAGCTGCGAAAGTGACAACTGGTGCCCAGTGCCCCAAACAGTGCCTAAATCGGTACTTTTCAGAGAAAAAAGTGTGATAACTCAGTGGATGAATAAGTTCTTTATGTAAAAGTCTTGAACAAAATGCCATTATGTTTGCCTTTATATTAATGCTACGTATAATTTAATTTAAAGGAATACTGGTAAACCAGAAACATGAAGAGTTGGTTTCATCATGTGCAACAAGTTTGCACCGTTTATAGTATAGAAGCCTAAACTCTACCAACTCAGGAGCAGTACATTTTCCAAAATGTTTCCTGCTGGATTCTTGCATCAGTTTGCTTTGATTTCACTGGGGTGCTGGCACGAAACATTACATTTGAAGTCATAGTAAAACTTTTGACCATTTGCACTCACACATGCAGATTTCACTCAGGAGTTTCGCGTACACCTGAAAGCATTATACAGCACTACAAAGCATTGGTTCCCAACCTGGGGTCCTAGAACCCCTAGGGTGGGCGTGAGGCTTTGTCCTAGGTTGTCAAAAATAGATGTGACGTATTAACTAAAATCATGGTTAAACACTTATTATATAGTTTATGCAACAATTTTTGGTAAGAAAAACATGTTTAGATCTACTTCTTGGGTTAGATAGAGAGGAAATTACAGATTGATAAAAACATTAAAATCAATGTTGATTTTTAAAAGCAATGTATCACTTTTTTGTTGTGTTGGTCTTGGGGGGGTATGCTTTTCTTGAATACAAGTGGGGGAATTGCATCGCATGAATGAATGTACCACCTTGTAAGTCATGATCAATGTAAGGAGGCTTAAAGTGGAGTCATGTAACTGAAGTGTTTTGCTGTTTTTTAAGAGTTCTGCACAGCCTGCAGTTTGGCTAAATCTCATTTCAACAGGTAAACAAGTGGACATAAGATCTGGGCACAGGGAAATCAAAGCATTAATACAATCATAGTTTTATTCATATACTCCTCAAAGTCTTTGCCATGGAATTGGTATAAACAAAAACTCTCAGACACCTACTCCCTGCAGTGGTTTTAGGTCATAAAGATGCGTCAATATTTATATTGGCTTGTTTCATAACCAGCTAAAAACATCACACAGAAGCTATAATATGTGAGAATATTCAGCCTTTTAAAACAGCAATGGAGGATAGCTAGTTCTTGATGATGTGCTTTTGGACTAAACTGTTCTCCAAGCACAAGTGTGGACACATTGTGTTTGTGTACAACTAGTGCACAACAAACCAACATGTAAGAAAAAATACCTAATGAAAGTACAAGTCAGAACCAGATCAAATTACACAAACACTGTGTATATAACCACAAATGAATTCAATGTCCTGGGAACCTCTGAATAGACACCAGTGAAGACAAAAGTCATGTGATAAGGGTTTGAGTCATGTTAATTGTTGAAATGGCTGAGAGAAGACAAAGATGAGACCCAGCCACAAAGGAGAGATATATGAGGAGAGAAATGAGAGAGGGTGCTTACCGGACATTCTGGGTGGGATTCCATCTCTCTGATGGCAGTTCTCCACTCTGTGGGTCGTCCACTGGAGGGTGCAATATAGAGATGCACACATCTCCATTCTAATAAGAAGAGGAGCACAACTCAGAAATGCAAAAACATAAACACTGAAATTCATTTAAAAAATGTTCCATATGATTAAACAGAGACAGGGTGTGATTTTTCACCTCGTAGATGTTTGGGTGCCACATCTTGGTGAGGAACCTGAAGGCAGGTGGGGAATATGGGTAGTCTATAGGGAACTTGATCCGAGCCTATGACACAAAACACATCCTTAAGTGTTACTCTGCACTGCACACAGAAAAATAATTATTCCTAGAGACAAGGTGAAATGTCTTTATTAAATGTATTTTTGTACATTGTTGATAACATGTTCATACATATTTAACACAGAATGAAGCACTTACTAAGTTACATGCTGACCTGTAAAGGTGCATGTTGTCATCTCCCATATCAGGCCGTGTCATGTAGAGTATTTGATACATTTAGTTGTAAAAAATGATGGAGATGTCATCTTCAAGGCTTGAATTTGTAGGATGATGCCAATATTTCAATTCATAGCTTTTATCTGCAGTTAATGTGCATCTTTTATTCTCCATCCCTACAGTGGTCAGTGTGTGCAGTATTTATTACTGGTTATTATTTATTACTGTCTTAAATAGGCATGCACGAAGTTTCTACTAGCAAAAATGCTTGCTTTTAAATCATCCTAAAACAGTGATGATCAATTGGTGCCCCAAAAGCTTCCCATCCAGTCCCTTAAAGACCACTGAATTTAGAAAACATACGGTTTGCAGGGAAACTTTTGTCTTTATATCACTATAGCAACCAGAACATTGATCAATATTGAAACTGTTTTTTTTTTTTTCCCCAGCAGTGACTTACATTTGAGCCGTTTTTACAGAAGTCCACCTGTCAGCCATCATTAGTAAACACGACGCATCATAAACACATATTCATCACTCAACTCCTGATTAAATCAGCTGATTTTTGTGTTAATTTTCCACTTCAGGCTCTTAGAGAGTGCAATTTTCCTTGCCTAACATTTAAAAGAAAAGAACTATTTTTTTGCATGTGTTTCTCACCAGTTGAGACACAGAACAAAAGTGTCAAACCCGGTGATGGACAACGGAAACCCCAGAAATATGGAGCTACAATATCTCAATCCTTTCCTTATGGCTGGCTGTAGTACAGGCAGAAGGGGCTGTTTTTGGCATTAATGCCTTTAAATGGAAGAAAAACAAATACAATAATATATTAATCAGACCAAAATATTTACCTTATTTAGTTTATTTGAAAGTCTGGCCCCCACAGTGTCTGTCAAAACAAATCTGGCTCATGTAAAAATGTAGTTGATGACCGTTGTCCTTCAAACTGAATCCCACTAAAACTGTCCATCATACGTTATCTATCTATGGCAGTCATACTCAACGCGAGGCTCTTGAGCCACATGGGGCTCTTTTAAGTCTTACTTTGAAAAATAATCCTCCAGAAAACACTGAAAAAAGGAAAATACTGAGCTAGGAAATGATCCATTTCCAGTCACATTAATCAGTTTGTTTCCAACACTTATACAGTAGGATTTAAATGGCAAATTTATGAGGTTACCTTTATTTTTCGTCTGTATATTTCCAACGGATGTGTGCAAGACAGAACAAGAAAGATAAATATCACTGATTCCTGAGATAAGGGACAAAACAACTTCTAAACCTAACTTTGTACTTTTGCTCTACTATGATTGAAATGGATATTTGTCGAGGTTGAGGTCTAAACTAACAGCTTTGTGAAGGAACTGTTTCAACCTTTTTTTCTTTACCAAAATATTACTTTTTCCCCATCATATCTTGATTTTTAACACTAAAATATATTTTATTTCATTTACACATTTATCTAATACTCGTAGTCAGTAATGATATTTAGTTATAAAATGCATTATTTTCACCTATTTTTTCAACCATCTTAAGTATCTTATCTCTGAATTTCATGATTTTCTAACTCAATCTTTAATAGCAACCATATTAAACTAATCTTTTCAGATGAATTAGTTATTATAGAAATTATCTGTTATTTTTACAAATAAGCAGAATAAGATGAACACGGGATGGTCTGTTTTTTTGTAAAATTAACTAAACCATCATCTGATTGAGTAGACAAACATCTGACAGATGACAATGAGGATAAGAAGTGATGGCTTAAACTAGTTTTTTAACCCAAATAATAATCTTAATTGACAAC
The DNA here is from genome assembly GCF_018320785.1 of Cheilinus undulatus. NCBI lineage: Eukaryota > Metazoa > Chordata > Actinopteri > Labriformes > Labridae > Cheilinus > Cheilinus undulatus. The sequence continues at coordinate 29,679,169 of NC_054877.1, forward strand.
AGATAAAGAAAGTGATGGAAATAAACGTGAAAACAAGCTTTCTGCATAAATATGGATTTTTTTTTTTTGGTAATATTAGATTTACAGCCACAAGTTTGGATTGTGGCTCTTAAAAAGGTATTTTTCAACTATCTGGCTCTTTGGTTGAGCCAGGTGGAGTAATGCTGATTTATGGTATGGAAATTTGGGAAGTGCACATTTCAGTAGACAGGGATGTTGACATTCTCAGTGTTGCCATCATAACAATTTAATGTAAGCACAGACAATGAAAGGCATTCAAGAGTCTAAACGCTAGTTTATTTTTGTTACAGTGGGTATTTATGTTTTTATTCTCATGAGCCTTTAGCTTACTTGTTATGACTAATTTTCTAGCTATTTTCTTGAACGTGTGTTCTCTATTTGATGTTACACTCGGTCGGTCATTATGTGGGTTGTGCGTATGTTTTAATGGACTGAACATTAAAGAGGACAAAGAATGTCATAAACACAAAAAAAATTAAAAGGTGTTTTTCTTTGTTTTTATTCTTACCTTAAAATACCCCCCTTCATAGTGAGTGTTTGGTGGTCCGAAAATGGCCACTTCCCAGTTGTACAAGTCAGCCTCGTCCACCAGTGTTATTTTGAATCCCTCGACAGGCTGCTCCTGGAGGCTCTTCATCTCCAACATAAGTGCTTTCTGTGAACTGGCTACATGAGAGGAGTCGTGTTGCGCCATTCTGCACCACGAAGACCTTAAGATTACCTGGGGTCGAAAGCGGACGGTTTTGTTTACCTGGACTCAGTTAAATTAACCCCACGAAGTCAGCCGAGCAACCTGGTGAAAAACAACTTGAGTGTTTCCGACGCACGGAGACAATGAAACAGGCCAAACCAGCTGAGCTGCGCACAAACCAAACAAAGGTTCTGTTGATATGTCCCCAAATTATAACACTTATTTACCGATGTCAAACCGCAGAAATTGCCGAACTGACAAAAACATTGTGGCCGAAGAGCGCCTCTGGCTTTAGTTGATCTACCTGACAGGACAAGCTCGGATATAAGCCGTAAATCTACTGGTAGCTGCTGGCTAATGAAAACTAGCTAACAAGCTCTACCTCAACCGACCAGCTAAAGCCGAGCTTACTGCGGCGCCAATAGTTTCTAACCTCTTGTGAGAGTCGGCCTCGTATAGAAAACATCTATTTTTCTAAAATACCAACAACTAAAACATACCGAGATACTAAACGGAAATTGGACTGTTGTCGCCCTAACATAGAGAAGAATGTTGCTGAAAGCAGTCCCCTCTCCCTTCAATACAGGCAATGGCGCCTGGTGTCGTATGGGACTTGTAGTCTATTACCCATCTGTAAGTATTACGCTAAACCTTCTGGACAGCCGATCCGCCATGTAACGGCATAAAAATGTACATATTTACAATAGCTGACTTCAGCATTTAGAACTAGATTGAGTTTGAGGTCTTAAGCTTGAAAAATCCACCCAGAATAATTTTGACAACTACATTTGTCCTATGAGTTACCTGACGTCACAAAAAACACGAAGGTTGTTTGTGTTTCTGAGAATCAGCCCTGACCTATTTTCACTTTCTTCTTATTTTATCACAGCAGTTATACACATTTTTTAATCATTATTGATTAGGGTAGTTATGCACCTTGCAAAAACTGTAAAAATACACTGGTTACTTAATAGCGCTTTATTTTCTCAACATACACTTGTGATGTCAAATATATGCGTCGGTTTGATAAAAGGTCCTTTTAGGGTGGCTTTCTGCTGCCTTGAGGGTTGATTCTGAGAACAGACGACATAATTATTCGTGTTGATATCTTAGTGTCTAAGACTCCGAGATAGGTGTTTATTTACTTGTAGGAATTATTTACAAACTCAGAGGTAAGCTTTGCGTTTTGTTATTTTTTAACTGATTTATTTATTTATTTTTTACAGCGGCTGGTTTTATAGATTACCTGTTATTTACGCGACAAGTGGCATTTCGGACCCCGTACTGGCCGAGAGTTCGTAATGGGTTCGAAATCACGACATCGGTCCCGCTCAAAGTCCAGAAACCGGAGCCGTGACCGGCGGAACAAGTCCAGAATGAGTAGTTCTAGATCTCCGGAGGACAGGAGAGCTCGCAGCCGGTCTGCGGACGTGAAAAGAGCCCCGCGTGGACGGGAACGTTCGAGCAGCGGGGACTCCAGCGATGGCTCTCCTGGCAGACGGAGGCCTCAGCGCAGGGACCGTCCAGGTTCGAGGAGCGACTCGGACAGTGACAGGATGCGGGGACCACATCGGACCAGGAGCCAGTCCAGAGGTCGATCGTCAAGGTGACTGACTTCGCTGTCTACCGTTGACCGGTTTATGCGGATGATCCGTATTCGCGCGTCATGATTCTACCTGTTAAGTAAACTTAGCACAAACAGTTGTGAAGTGTGTGGTTGATAAATCATTTCTTTGTTGTAACCATGCTTCTTGGCAATAAATCGCATACCTTTGAAAAGTTTATTTCCCTTTTAAATGGTGCCACATTTGTACGGGACATGCATTTGTGGGATGAGCAGCAGAGCTTAGAATGTGTGTTGCGTCCATGATAAATTTGCCAAATCTGGGATTTCCACTGGTTACAGAGTCTCATCTCAATATTTCTCTGCATTGAGATTGCCTCCAGTGATGACAAGCCTCGGGTTTCTAGTAAGGGGGGTGCCATCCCATGCCATTACACTGCCTCCACCAAAAGATGTTACTTTATCGCTGCAGCAATCAGCAAAGTGTTCTTGTGTTCTCCACTCTTTGACCCTACAATTGAACTGCCATAGGAAGAAACTGGACTCACTGCTGAACATAGCATTAGTTCACATGTTCAGATTCCAGTGCACATGTTGCAGACACCAGTGAAAGAAGGCCTAACTATGAAGAGCAGCCGGATATTAGCTGTGGGCTATCTGTTCCGAGTTGTTTGGGCAGAGAGCTGTCAGAAGACGGTCTACTGCCCTAAGTGCTGAGAGGGTGTAGAAATGGTCTGGGGTGTCTTCTTCTTGTGACGCCCACTTCACGGGCATCTGTCATCCCTTGTTATATGGAACTCAGTCTTTAGTTTTGTAATGGTACAAGGATTCATTCCAAATAATGCTGGAGTTTGGTTTTGCAGAACATCAGCTTGAAGTTGCTCTATTACATGGGCCCTATCTAGATCAGTCAAATGTGGCATGCCAAATTTTGGAGCAGACACCTACTGACTACTGTAGCAGGGCCTATGCCCACAGAAGCTCAAAACAAGAGTCAAAAGGAACATTAGAATTAGCTGTGTGCATTGGCAGAAAAAAACTGGCAATTTTTTCAAAGGTGCAACCCTCATTTTCAGCTCTGCTGCTCGTCCCACAAATGCATGTTCCTTTCAAATGTGGCACCATTTAAAATGGAAATAAACAGATTTTCCAGTCGCATGAGTTTTATCGCAAAAAAGCATTGCTACAACAAAGAAATAATCTACCAAACACAGTTGCCATTACTTTATGGGCTAAGTTAAGATATGGCAGTTTCATCATGAGTATTCAGCAAAATAATCTCATATCAAAGTCACCTATGACCTATTGATAGTGTTTGATTTATACCAGAACTGTATCAAAGTTTTAAAAGGAACATTGCATGATCAGACAAGTTAATCTTGTTGGATAGATATAAGTATCTCTCATCTGAATATAGAAATAAAAAACTTACCAGATGTCTGCAGTTTGAGTAAATTGGAGTTTGTAAACTCACCCAGAGGCTGCCATGTTTTGGTCCGCGCTGGTCAAGTGACGTCACAGTGCCGCACCACTCGTCATCTTGCTATGCAGTAACTGGTTTTTAGACTGGCAGTTTATAAACTCAAATTTACTCAAAATGCAGATATCTAGTCAGTTTTTTAGTTCAATGTACATACAAGAGTTACAAATACCTATCCAACAAGATGAACTTGTCTTATAATGCAGGGTTCCTTTAAAGAGTCTCATGAATCTGTGTTTGAAACAGCCTTTGAAGTATCAAAAATCATATAATTTTAAATAAGTTTAAATTTGAAAGCCTGTACATTTGTTAAACTGATTTTAGATTATGGCACTAAAATAAAATAGTAATAGTAATAGTAAGTGGCACATATTTCTATATGTTTGTCCTTGAGCTTTGGTACCACTGCAGTATCAGTTTATTTCCAGTAGCTAATGCTGTCTCCAACATTTTAATCGCAATCCATAACCATTCCTTTGAAGCCAAAATGTACTAAAATCTGTCTCTTCACATTTTCAGCTCTGATTCAGATGATCTCAGAACTAGGAGGAAGAGACAGGAAAAGGAGACCCGCAGAGGGGCATCTCAAGACAGGAGAAGGGGGAAATCCGACTCCAGTGACAGAGCCAGCGACGGAGGAAGGAGGAGACGGAGAAGTCCAGCCAGAGACAGACCGAAGAGAGACAGAGATAGAGAGAGGCGGAGGAGCAACAGCAGGGACCGGGAAAGAAAAGAAGAGAGAGACAAAGGCAGAGAGCATCGGAAGAGGAGTGAAGACAGGGAGCGAGGGAGGAGTGGGAGAAGCAGAGAGAGGATGTCCAAAGACCGAGGGAGGCGGCGCTCCAATTCTTCAGATTCATCTGAAAGCTCTGGATCTGATCGTGAGGGGCGTGGGGCTAAAGAAAAGGAGGAGAAGAAAAAACAGAGAGACATGATGAAAGCTCTTGAAACACCTGAGGAGAAGAGGGCTAGGAGGCTGGCAAAGAAGGAAGCAAAGGAGAAGAAGAGGAGAGAGAAGATGGGCTGGAGCGAGGAGTATATGGGATACACCAATGCCGACAATCCCTTTGGGGATAATAACTTATTAGGCACATTCAAATGGCAGAAGGTGAGTCTGACCACAGTTTAATGCATGTTAAAATAGCCTGTCATAACCTTTGTAATCTGTAGAACTTGATGTTTTCTCATGTGCTTCGTCTTATTTTCCTCAATTCTTGTTCTTTTGTTCAGGCTCTGGATAAAAAAGGAATTGGTCATCTAAGTGAAAAGGATCTTAAAGAAAGGAACAAATGTATTCAAGAGGAGAACCGCAGAGAGCTGCAGAAGGTATGAGCTTTGGTATTGTTTTATTTTGTGGAACAGTGTTAGAGTGATGAGCTTTCTAAATTAAAAATCTTTGCATATGAAGGTGAAACAGCTGCGTCTAGAGAGGGAGCGAGAAAAGGCCATGAGAGAGACGGAGCTGGAGATGCTGCAGAGAGAGAAGGAGGCAGAGCACTTCAAAACCTGGGCTGAACAGGAAGACAACTTCCACCTGCAACAGGCCAAACTACGGTGAGTGTGCATCAGCCCTCTTGTCACTCATCGCAGATCAAGGATCCTAAACTCTCACTTACGCTGTCTCACAAAATATGTTTATTATGTGCCCAGGTCTAAGATTAGAATCAGAGATGGCCGTGCCAAGCCCATTGACCTTTTGGCAAAGTACATCAGCGCAGAAGATGATGACCTTGCTGTTGAGATGCACGAGCCATACACCTTTCTCAATGGGCTCACAGTCACTGACATGGATGACTTGCTGGAAGACATAAAGGTTTGTGTTTATGTTTCAAGGACGAATGAATGTTAATCACACAGGACCACTTTTAAAGAAAAGAATAGCTCTGTAGGAGGCAAGTACACCCAGAGGGCCCGTGTCCACTAAAGGCTTTCTTTGTGCTTGCAGCACCAATTTTCTAAGCAAATCCAGTGCACTTCAGCATCTTCAGACAACAGTGTCTGTTTTTTTATCGCTGTGCTATCAGTAGGAAGTAGTTCAAAGTTACGTACAATGCTGCAATTTCACTTCTCATGCACTGATGTTTCTAAATCAAGAAAGGATGGTCCCTGTGATATCCATGCTGTCAAACCCAGTGGTGGAGGAGAAACTAATTCTCTATCTGGATCAGTTTATCTTTTACATACAGAGTTGTTTGTTCAAGGGTACAATGCACAATGACCTGGGGTCCCTGCTCTCTACTACTGAGAGCCAGAAGAGCTATAGATGCCTTGCTTTTTGACAGATTTACCCACAGTGGAGAAATATCAAAGAGTGAATGTCCGACGAAAATTACATTACATTTTAGTCTAGTTTTAGTCATCTTGACAAAAACTTAACTTAGTTTTTGTCAGTTTTAGTCATCACAGATCTATTTTTGTTAGTTTTAGTGTAGATTTGTCATGGATAAAAAGGCTGTTGACGAACATTTTTAGTCTTAGTTTAGTCAACAGAATTAAGACTGGTTGTAACTAAATTAAGGAGTTGAAAAATACAGGGTTTATGTTATGAACTGGTGATTAATGCTGGGAATGAGTCAAATTTTGATTTCAGTTATGATTTTGGCTTAACATGATTATGATTATAAGCTATCTAGATTAAACCATAACTGAAAAACCTGGTAGGTTTATATTTTATTCCTTCAGGGTTTTTTATTTTTATCAATGTATAATTTTCTTATTTATAAGAATTTATTGCTTGTTTTTCATAATTTTCAAAATGTTACAGTGTGAAAAGTGTTAAAGTTCAATACTTATATTAAAGCAGATGTAAAATTAGTGAGTCATAAATAATAAATGATCATAGTATCAATCAAATAATCATTTAAATCAAAGCCATGGTCATTTTTTAATAATTAAGCAGCGCTACTGCTAAGTATCAAAGTTTCATCTTTTTTTCCTTTGTGTGTAATTTTATCACCTGCTTCATTTTTATTACAAAGTAAGAGGACATCCATACGCTTTAGAAAGTTTTCATAAACATGATTTAACAATTATGATTTCAAACTATTTTTAATGATAGAAGGTCTTTGTTGTAGATGATGCAGATTTCTTTAAATGGCCTTGCGTTAGAGGAGCTTAACATGTTATATCTTTATCTGCCACTGAGGGGCGCCAAAATACCAGAAAATTAGGCAATCATTTGATAATTAGTCGTACTTATTAATTTGTCTGACATCTGTGAATAATTCCAAGTAAGGTGGGAAGATTTATACTCAACTGAATGAAGATTTAAGCACACCTCGTCAAAAGCCATGTGTTAACAGCAGCATATTTCTTGTTATCAAAAGGAACAGTTTTAGTTTGGTTTGGGGATTTGTTGAGAGTATCTGAAGTTTGACATCCTTAACTAACTCAGTTTTGAAAATATAATTTAATTTCCTGGTCCCAATGTAATTAAACAACAACCTGGTGAATTAGATTAAAAAAATGCAGACTATTGATATTCATAACATACTTGGCTTAGAAGTGTGTCTTAGTACTGTGAAAATGAATCACCCCAACCTTTAAAATATTTCTGCAACAACTTTCAGAGTTCTAACCCTTAGAGAAATTTACTTTGGTAAAGAGTGAGGACTTATTTTCTACAACTTTGATTGCTGTATTCAATAACAGACTTTTAGAGTTAAGGCCCATAGCTTGTACGTTATAAATAAAACGAAAAATTATGGTACTTGTTTTTTCCTTTTACTTTGTCAATGTTTATGCGTTCGTTTGTTTTTTTTCCTAATAAAATCAGTGTGTTACAAGTTTGCTTAGTGCAAGTACAATTTCATGAACTTAAAACTACTTTTAAAAAAATGTCATATTTGCTGTTGGAGTGGTTTCAATTATAGGTAAGGGGTTGGGAGTGGAGGAGTCGGGGCTGTGCAGTGTCCTGTTGTGATTATATGTTCGCTCATGGTGCTGGCTATTGTACACACTGTGGAAAAAAAAAAGATTACACTCAAATAAGAAGGAAAAAAAACCTTTACTGCATGGGTGGTGTTCTGCTGGTAGGTTTACATGGAGCTGGAACAGGGGAAGAACGTGGACTTCTGGAGAGACATGACGACCATCACTGAGGACGAGATCAGCAAACTGAGAAAACTGGAGGCTTCTGGGAAAGGACCAGGTACAACACAACCCATACACCTGTCTCTGCTCTCTGTATATACAACAGGAAGGAAGGACCAAATGTTGTTTTCTTAAACTGAACTGTTTCATACTTAGGTGATCGTCGTGAGGGCATCAACACTGCTGTGAGCACTGATGTACAGATGGTGTTCAAAGGAAAGACATACAGCCAGCTGCAGGCGCTGCACCTGAATATCGAGTCAAAGATTCGAGCTGGAGGATCCAACCTGGATATCGGTTATTGGGAGAGTCTGCTGCAGCAAGTCAGAGTCTACATGGCTAGAGCAAGGTATGTGTGTGTGATCCCCTGCCAATATTTATTTTCAGATAGACCCAGCCTCTCTTGGATTCTCAATTTATACCAAGTCATGATACTAAATTTTCTGTTTATCATTTTTACAGTAGGATGTTCCACTAGGTGTTTTATATAGTCATTTCACAACTGTTTCACACTGTAAAGCTCTACCTTATTACCTGTACAAACTTTAGCATATCGAAGTAAAAATGAGCGGTTTGATACAGATGTCAGAATTATGTTTACATTACAATAGTTATCTAATGTTGAAATCATGAAAACCATTAATGTTTGACACTGAAGTGTCTTCTGTTTGCCAGGTTATTTGTGTGGACCACTTATTATTTTAGTGACATAAAATCACAGCAATACAAAGTTCCTGTTTCTATGTGAGTGTGGGGAGTTCCTTCTTAATGAGGGATAGTTAGCTCAGCTTTGAGTGGGACCTCAGCTGGAACTCACTCGGTGCTGGTGCACCAGTGTGGAGGGATCAGTTTGAGAAAGACCTGATGTGTTGTTTGCATTTTTTCAATTAAATACAAGGGTTCCCTGCGTTTCATTACAATTTATATTTGCATTTTGCACATCCCAACTTTTTAGGAAAAGGGGTTGTAAAGCTTTTCTGTAAAGTCAGTAGAAGTGTAAGTGAAAGTACTTCTTTAATGTTACAGGCTGAGAGAGCGACACCAGGATGTGCTGCGCCAGAAGCTCTTCAAGCTGAAACAGGAACAAGGAGTGGAAAGTGAACCTTTGTTCCCTATCATCAAAGAAGAGCAGAGGAGTGATAGAGAAGAGTAAGTTTCCTCAAATCTTTAAACACAATATATATATATACTCTACTTTTAACCATGGGTTCAGATTTCACTTCACAATTTAATGCTCACTTCTGTTTCTTTTTATAACTTAAAGGTTCTGTGAGAAATCAGTTTACTGGTCATGAAACAAACTGAAATCAATACACATGCTTGGGAACTACCAAGTAAAGCAAATGAGGGAAATAGCTAACAGTATCGATTATTTTAAGAAGTAATTTTTGGGTCTGAAACTGTGCCTGAATGATATACAGTCATGGACGAAAGTATTGACACCCCTGGAATTTTTCCAGAAAATACACCATTTCTCCCAGAAATTGTTGCAATCACAAATGTTTTTTGTATCCACATGTTTATTTCCTTTATGTGCATTGGAACAACTCAAAAAATCAGAAGAAAAAAAGACAAAATTGACATATTTTACACAAAACTCCAAAAATGGGACGGACAAAATTATTGGCACCCTTTTAAAACTGTGGGTCAATCATCTTATTTCAAGCTTGTGATGCTCATTTAAACTCACCTGTGGCAGTAACAGGTGCTGACAATCTAGAAATCACACCTGAAGCCAGTTAGATTGTCTAAAACTTGACTCAACCTGTGTCACACCAAGCATGGGGAAGAGAAAGAAGAGCCGAGAATTGTCTGAGGACTTAGGAAGCAAATTAGTGGAAAAATATGAACAATCTCAAGGTTTCAAGACCATCTCCAGAGATCTGGAAATTCTTTTTTCCACTGTGTGTAATATAATCAAAAGGTTTATAACCCATGGAACTGTGGCTAATCTCCCTGGACGTGGACAGAAGAGAACAACTGACAAAAGAATGCAACGCAGGATAGTTGGCATGGTGGATAAACATCCTCAGTCAGCTTCCACACAAATACAGGCTGTCCTGCAGACTCAGGGTGCAGAAGTGTCAGCTCAGACCATATGTGGTCATCTGAATGAGACGAAGGGCTATGGCAGGAGACTGAGGAGAACCCCACTGCTGACAAAGAGACATAAAAAAGCCAGACTGGAGTTTGCAAAAATGTACCTGAGTAAGCCTCAATCCCTCTGGGAGAACATTTTGTGAACAAATGAGACTAAGGTAGAGCTTTATGGAAAAGCACGTCATTCTACTGTTTACAGAGAACTGAATGAGGCCTACAAAGAAAAGAACACAGTACCTACAGTCAAACATGGTGGAGGTTCAAAGATGTTTTGGGGGTATTTTGTTGCCTCTGGCACTGGGTGCTTTGACTGTGTGCAAGGAATCATGAAATCTGGAGACTATCAAAAAATTTTGGTCCACAGTGTAGGGCCTAGTGTAAGAAAGCTGAGTCTGCATCAGAGGTCATGGGTGTTCCAGCAGGACAATGACCTGAAACATACCTCAAAAAGCACCAAGAAATGGTTGGAGACAAAGCTGGAGGGTTCTGAAGTGGCCAGCAATGAGTCTGGATCTAAATCCCATTGAACACCTATGGAGAGATCTCAAAACTGCTGTTGCAAGAAGCACCCTTCAAATCTTAGAGACCTGGAGCAGTTTGCAAAAGAAGAGTGGTCCAGAATTCCAGTTGAGAGGTGTAAGAAGCTTGTTGATGGTTACAGGAAGTGATTGGTTTCAGTTATTTTTTTCCAAGGGTGTGCAACCAAATATTAAGTTGAGGGTGTCAATAATTTTGTCCGTCCCATTTTTGGAGTTTTGTGTAAAATTATGTCAATTTTGTCTTTTTTTCTTCTGATTTTATGTGTTGCTCCAATGCACATAAAGGCAATAAACACATGTATACCAAAAATATTTGTAATTGCAACAATTTCTGGGAGAAATGGTGTATTTTCTGGAAAAATTTAGGGGTGCCAATACTTTCGTCCATGACTGTATGGTTTTACAATCATAACTAATTTGCAAATGACTGCTGGGTTGTAATACAATAATTATACAATTCAGGATATTTAGACTAAATTGTCTGTGGATGCTTTTCATTTCGAAATCTTTGTGTCAATTTGATTTTACACCATCTTCATTTATAATCGCAAGTAGGGCTGTCAATGAAAACTGTTGTCATTTCAGATTGTCTGCTTTCTTAAATTAAGGGTTACTGACTTCCCATTTGGATACAGACCTGCTTTTATAGGTAGCTGATGACATCAACTTAACCACAGAAAAGGGAAATTGTTGTGTATTGTTAGGAATTAAAGGAACAGTAAAAAGTTATTTTTAACAACACAATGTGCAGATGTCATTTGACTTTTCCAATGAACTGATAATTTTTTTAAGTGAAATGAGAAGTGACGAGCAGTTGTGGACTTATTTTTACTTCACTGTGGCTGCAGGTAGACACAGCAGGGGCTTAACCAAAGTGTGCTGAAAGGGCCAGTAAATCATGAAATTAATCGTGCTTAAAGAAAAAAACAAATAAATAATGAATACACTAACAGGGACCTTAATTAATCACAATTAATGTGATTATTTAGCCCATATTGTAAGGTATTGTTACATCCCTACTTACTCTTAACTCACTTACTGGCTAACTGAAACTTTAAATCCAAATATTGTCACAATTTCAGGGAGAGAGAGGAGCAGACCAGGGTGGTAGTAAAAGAAGAGAGCGACCAGTCTTCATCCTCCACTACACACAGGAACAGAGGAATTGAAGAAGACGAAGAGGCGGAAGAAGGCCCATCTACTTCCACAGCTAGAGACAAGGATGAAGAGGAGGAGGAAGGAGAAAAAGACAAGAAAGACGAGGAGAAAGGGGAGGTGGTGGAGGCTGTGTTGACCGAGGAGGACCTGATCCAGCAGAGCCAGGCAGAGTACGACTCGGGCCGATACAGTCCCACACTGCTGATGCAGTCAGAGCTTCCGCTGGACACACACACCATCACACCAGAGGAGGACACGCACAGGCTGCAGTTAGCACGCAGACAGCTACAGGTCACAGGTATGAGACTAGAACCACTCAAAGAGCCTGTCTGATTACAAAAAGTGTATTCAATGCAACACAAGTATGTGGGATCAGATTTTTGATGGACCTGTAGTTCATTAATAACTTGAAATGTTGATAAATCATACCTCTGCACTGATTTCTAAATGTTTTCTCTAACAGGCGATGCCAACGAGAGTGCTGAGGACGCCTTTGTTCGTCGTGCTAGAGAAGGCATGGGCAATGACGAGGCCCAATTCAGCGTGGAATTCCCTGTCACGGGTAAAATGTACTTATGGGCCGATAAATACCGCCCTAGGAAACCCCGCTTCTTCAACAGGGTCCACACAGGCTTCGAATGGAACAAATACAACCAGACACATTACGACTTTGACAACCCTCCACCCAAGATTGTCCAGGGTTATAAGTTCAACATCTTCTACCCGGACCTGATCGATAAGCGTTCAACCCCACAATACTTCCTAGAGCCCAGTCCTGACAACAAGGACTTTGGGATTTTGAGGTTCCATGCAGGTCCTCCATATGAGGACATCGCTTTTAAGATTGTAAACAGAGAGTGGGAGTACTCGCATAGACACGGTTTCAGATGTCAGTTTGCTAACGGGATCTTCCAGCTGTGGTTCCACTTTAAGAGATACCGCTACAGGAGATAGAGCCCATATACCAAATGGACCAAGAGCTCAGTCACTGTATATTATGAGCTGCACAGTGTGCTTTTTTGTTTTAGCTGCTCTTACCCCTGATCTGTAGTCAGAAAAAGTCAATTGTAAAGTTGTCTGAAAATTCCAAATTAAAGTTTTTTTTACACTTTTCAAGCTTTAACTGTTTGATGATTTTCTGTCAAGTCTAGAGAAAGGTTAAACTTCATACAACAGTACAGTGACTTATTATGTCTGCACATTTCTTGCAGGTCTGTTCTGAGCATTCTTGGCATGCCCAGTCTTGCTAAAGTAGTAACCCATTCCCTCAGTGATGATACTCTTAACACAGAAACCAGCAAGGTTGTATGTCGTACAATTGCACTAATTTTGCTCAGCTAGTGGTTAGAAATGAAATGGCTCAAATTTATTTATTGTACATTCCAGGTGAAAACAATACAAATTTCACAAGATATTTTATACTAAAATGGGACCCAAAAAGGATTTGCAAGTACAGTAAAAGAAAACAAGAACTAAAGTGGAAATTCAAGTGTGTATCATTTGTACAAAAAATATCTTGGTGTGTTCAGATGTGCTCATCAGTTCATAGTCTCTGTAAGTCTGTAGTTCTTGTAGTCCATCCTGTTGTAAATGCCCCCCTTAATTGGAATTGTAACTCTAAAATATTACAGCTTAGCTGATGAGTCCGGGTATCTCCCTGGTAAAAATACATTTTTTGGCTCCACAGACACTGTTCAAGCCCTGACTCCAGATGGAAATGTAAAGTTTTTGTCATTCAGATTTCTGACTCGTCATCAATATACTTCAGGGTTGGTAGAGTTACTGTATCCTCATGCTCGTCTGCAGCATTAAATGCCGCTTCCCCCCCTGTGTGGTTGTTATTACTGCGGCCGTTGTCTGTTCCCAACACCAAAGGCTTCTCCTCAGCCACCTCAAGCCTCAGTGCGTTTCGGCTCAGGCCGTCCTGCTCATGGGTCTCCAGAGATTGCGCACTGTTCCTCTTTCTGCAGTTCCAGGGCAGTGGGATATGGCCTTTGTAAAAATTCCACGCCAAAAGAGCAAGAAGAGAAACTAGAAGGAGCGCAACCACCACCTGAAGTCCAGCCACTGAGGGGCTTTCCACCTGAGGCTGGGGAACAATTACAGTCCTATTTCCTGTGCCTGTTGTGCCAATGCTGACCTGGTACTCTGCCACAGTGGTGGAGTACTTATCAGCTTTGGAGTGCTCGATGGAGAGGCACCGGTACCGACCAGCGTCTGAGTCTGAGGCATTGAGGATGAGCAGTCCATCTCGCAGGAACTGCAGGCGAGTTGCAGGGGTCAGAGGGCTGCCATCACGCTCCCAGGCTGTTTTTGCTAGGTTGGATGGTGAAGTGCAATGCAGCTTCAGGTTTCCCCCGGGCAAGATAGACTGAATTATGGGCTTCACAGGATCTGGGGGGAAAAAGCCAAAACAAGAGTCTTCAGTGATTTAGTTTCATTTTGGAAATTAGATGCTTCAATTACAAGCGATGTTAGTCTTCTGCATTCATCTGGAATTGACAGATTTTCATGACCTGAAAGTTTGACCCATGGTTTGAGTTTCCCAACATAGACTATACCTGGGCGGGCCCTGCTTTATTAACAGCTGACCCATCCTATATGCTGGCTGACTTTGCAATCTCCATGTTTTCCTCTATGTACTGTTGCTATAAGGAATACACCAATTTTTACACCAATTTTTTTTCCAAACAAAGTATGAGTACAAGTACTCACATTTAGGTACTCACTGATACTGAGCTCGAATATCAGTACTTAATAATATGATAACTGTTCTTAAAATTATTTTGAAAATTTGTTTTATTTTCATCAGATGTTCTTCATCCATCCTCTTACAATTTGTCAGCGCATACTTTAAGTTCTCTTCTACTTTTATCATACCCATCTATATTAAAATATCAACAAGCTGTAGACATGGCTTTAATTTTGATTACATAGTCATGATGAGAGGCTAATAACATGCTTTAAATGATAGAGTAAGGTATCCACAATGATTTATGAGAACAAGTATGAGTACTTCGGCTTGTTATTGACACTGATACCTGATTCTGGTATCAGTATCTGTGCATACCGAATTGTTAAGTTAGAGAAGTTTGTCTATCTACACTCGTACTCTCTCAAGTTAGTGGTGCAAGGAGCGTTTGTGAAACTTCATGATCAGCTTAATGGTGCTGTTGTTTTACCTGTTTTGTGCAGCAAATTTATGCTGATGTAACGCCGCTTGTGATGGATTCTACATTAAAACTTCAAAAACCATAGCTATGTTGTTTAAGTGACTTATCAATCAAGTACTGCTAAAGAAGACTGTCAAAGAAGTAGACACACAAAGGCAAAGGAGGTAATGAAGTCAGCAAGGTCTGGGGGGGGGGTATTGTCCTGTGATTTTTTTTTTTTTTTTTTCGTCCTATGCCAATCACATCCCTGATTTAACAACCAACTCACCAGCATCCGGGCAGTCAGATGCATTGCCATCTTTCACACTTTGGATCAGTTCTCTAAATCAGAAGATAAATAGAATTAAATTAGTTAAGTTCAGATAAAATAATTACCCATACTGCTTACTCTACAAATTATGAAAGCTGCCTACCTTTGTGAAGTTGAAAGGAAAATGCATTTCCTTTCAACTATGTCCCAGCCGCAGTATGGGTCTCTGGCAAGCACACAGTCCATACAGGATGAGGATCTGTGACAGGTAGCCAGGGGAACCTGTGCTGCTCCATAGTCTGAGCCTGCATAGATCTGACCCTGTACACAATGGATCCATCACACAGAACAATGACGGCGATGTGTGTGCTTGACAGAAACAAATTGACGAAAGCCAAAAGAAAATCATAAAGCTATTTTTTGTCTTTTAAATTACCATGGCATCAGAGAATTTCAGGATCTTGATTGGCTCTTGGGGCTCAAAGAGTTGTATTTCTTCTATGATGAACATCTCCTCATCATAGTTCACAGCTTTCAGCAGTGTGCCTTCCTCTTTTCAAATAAAAACATATACATTTACTAACTAAATGTACAAGCTGACACATTAAGCCCAGCGTAACCACTGATGCTGTCATGTTATTAAAAGCTGCAAAAAAAAAAAACATACAGGAAGTGACAGCGTGCTGCACAAATCCAACACTAAACGCACCCACCTGTGCCAACAAACATCACGTGGTACTTGTTGCCATCTGCCGCCTGTGCTTGGTTCACTATGATGCGTGTGAATGTAGCTCCCCTTCGCACCAGTTTAGGCTTCTCGTCTATTGGCTGGATGGCTTGGTCCATGAGGGGCCTATCTTTGATAAATTGAAGGGTCCGGTCTGGGAGGCCCAGAGTCTGATTTATGCCCTCTTTACGAGCAGCATTGTCTATGCACTGGCAAGGGAGAAGAGGGGAAGGAAAGAGAAAAGAAAGGGGGACAAGGGAGTTACAGTACAAAAGGAATCAGCTTCCTGCTGAGCCACTTGTTATAAAAAAAAGAGTAGCCTTTTGGGTTCGGTCTTTGTTTCTGAATAGTGGGCAGACTCACAGCTCCGGGCCGAGGGAAGGGGACATCTCCACTATACATCACCCACTTAACAAAGGAGGTTTCTACATGGACCGGGGTCTTGTACTTCCCCTCTGTAAACACTTTGCTGATGTCCGACACGCGGTATGCACACACTGCAGAGAGGTCCGATGTGTCCCTGGAACACACAAACAAAAAACGTGAGAAGAGCAGTGTGCCAAGCACCATTAAAGAGTAAGAAAACATTCTCAAAACATGCTTGTTAATTCATACGTACGATTGTGGTGTGAAGACGGCAAAGAACAAACAGTCCCTCCAGTGTTTCTGTTTGTCACACCAGAGGTATGTGTCCTGGATAATGTAAGGTAGCTGAGATTCGAGCACTGGACAGTCCATTCTGGCTTTCAGGAAGGATGTCCATTTTTTCTGCAATGTCCTTTGACCTCCAAGATCCCCCTATGAGCAAAGAGATACAACCACATTTACAAGAGGAAAAAAAGTGTAGACAGACAGGATGCACAATCAGGCAAGGCAGAGAGGGCGGAATAAGCACAAATGAGGAATTTCTGTTTATACCTTCTCTCGTTATGCAACGTTAAATTAGAACTATTCAGTGCATTCAGGTAAACTGTTTCACCTTGCAGACACGGGCCACACGGGAGACCACCAGTTTGTTGTAGCAGTCACACTCAACAGCTGTCTCGCTGAAAAACATGTACACCTTGTCATCATCTCCACTCTCACTCTGCTGACTCTCTGGCATCTCAGTCAAGGAGACAAAGGTGGGCTCTAGGATACAAAGAAGAAAAGGAAATTATGACTCAGCAGAAATCAATTTATCCAAGCAAACACATTACCTTACATCCATGATTCCCAAAGTTGGCTGTGGGCCCCCCTGGGGGGCGTACAAGGCAAGGCTAAGCAACACCAGCTGATGACTTAAAGGGGACATATTATGCAAAAATCACTTTTTCAGGCTTTTATAACACAAATACATGCCCCTGGCCTGTCCACAATCCCCTCAAGTACTAGAAAAATCCATTCCCTCCCACCCTCTCTTTCTCCACCTTTCAGAAAATGTGTGCTGAAACAAGCTGTTCTCAGATTTTACACGTAGTGACCTCACATGGGGCATAAGCACTGCCCCCAGGTTTGGGAACCACTACCTTAGGCCCCGTCCACATGGAAACGAATTCAGGTGTATAAGGAAAAGTTTTATGTCGGATCGGCGTTTCATCCACACGGATATGGCGTTTTGGGTGACTGTAAACGATACTTTTTGAAAATGGGTCCCAGAGTACATAAATCCGTAAACGACTACCGTTTCATCTCCACGTGGACGGCTATCTGCATCTTTCTTGAAACGATTACATCACACGCAGCGTAGCTCTCTTATGACGCCTGCGCGGGTCTGACCAAAACAACAATGGCTGAATACAGGGTTGTGTCCGTGCTGCAGAAGCAACTGAGCTTATTATGGATTTTATAGCAAAATCTGATGCTCCCTTACCACCACCGGGAAGCGCATACACCATATGTTCTTAAATCCAATGCGTAGAACAACCAGAGGGTTAACTAGAAGAAAGTTTGTCAGTTTTCTGTGATCTTCTCCTCTTGTTTGGCGAATGTCCATGGCAGTGTTACAGCGCCACACACAGGCTTGGCTTATGCACTACAGCGTTTTCAGCGGTTCCGTGCTTACCTGGATATTTCCTGAAACGATTTTGTCTTTACGGAAAACTTCTTCAAAACGAAACGGCAATATATCGTTTTCGTCTCCGTGTGGACAGGGCCTTAGATTAAAGAAAGTGCAAAAAAGAAGCAATCTACAGCATCTTACCATTAAGCCAGGAGCTCTTGAACTCAGTGCGTATAGGGTTGGGATTGCTGCGCATCAGGGCAGGTTCAGATCCCAGAAAATTCATTGAAGTAGCTGAGTACAGGCTGTTTTCTAACAAGACACAGTGCAATAATTACACAACCTTGAATCTTATTAAAACAACAGTTTTGCAAATGTTACTCACCAAACATGATGGAGGCATATCTTTGGAAAGGATCAAATGGACATAGTCCTTTCCCATCCTCTGCCGCCTTCTCAAGAGTGAGATTTCCATCAGCATAAGACTTCACAAAGACACAAAAGCATTCTACAACTCAAAAAGTATTCATCTTTAAACACTACAGTTGTTTTGAATAAACTGGGACAACTCTACAGCAACATTTTATACAGTATGGCTCTGCTGCTCACAATGTCTCACCATGTAATCACATTCTGGATCAAAAGCATTTGTTCCACAAACATACATCCTGTTGTCCTCCATCTTTTGCAGGACCCTGATGTAGTTCTTACACTCCGTCTGTGGATGAATTTTAAAATGCATTGATCATGATGATCAGGATTGACTCAGTATCAGTTATTGTAAAATGGCAGCAGTAACGTCCACCCACCTCAGGATCCTTTCCTTTGTTTTTACACTCTTCTTCTTGCTTTTGTGTCACTTTCCATTTCACCTGCAAGAGTTAACAACTATTTAGCTACAGAGATCTTGAATTTTTATTTTCTGAAAAGAAAATTTTATTATGAAATGGGTCAAAGTAACACTCTTTCAGCATTTTCAAGCCTTTTTCTTTAATCTTTTAAAAACTATTTTTAAGTTGTAAATGTTGAAACATTTCTTGTAAAATCAAAACAACCTCAATACCTGTCTAGATTTTTTTGTTTTTGATAATCACAAACATGAGAAAATTTCAGCAAATAATAAAGTTATAAGAAACTGCACAAACTTTAGCACCAAAAAATAAAATTGCAAAAATGTGTTTGAAATACTTCCTTTCACTTGTGCCAAATTTGGTTTAATATGACTGGAGATTTGAATTATTTTGCAAGCCTTGGCAACTTTCAGTACAATCGATTATAAGAACTATCAAACACTATTTGTATTATCGTTTAAAACACATTGTATCGAAAAGATAAGGTAAGATAAGATATTCTTTTTTTAGTTCCACAAGGGAAAATTCCAATTTACAGCAGCAAGAATGGCGCTTTTGGTGCAATTAATGGAAAACTCTGACTTGACTGATTCTTTTTCTTAAATAACGTTTTACTACTAAATATATAATCTACAGTGGATTTGTTTTATTAGCTTTGATGAAGGTGAGGTAAATCAAAGTGGCCTTGCCATGCTTGGAATTTTCTCCCAAGTGAAAAAAGTTTGGGCACCCCTGCTCTATAATAAAGGTATAAAAAAATCCCTTCAAAACCTTTAAAAATAAGGCCTTTCTGTGCTTGCACAGCAGCTGGTTTTGTGATGATGCATTAATAACTGCTCAATGGGAACAAACTCAAACTGATACACTGTGTGGAGAAAAGTGTTTCATTTTGTGCACATGCAAGGATGATCTGATGTACAAAGCTCTACTCAAAAATTTAAAAAATGCTGTGCCTGTGACAAGTTGCAGACTACCCTGAAACAAGTTCATGCTCACAACAGCTGTATGTGCAGTATCTTGTCCGCACTGAATCAGGATGACGCACAAGTTTATTTTTTAAAATGTTTAACCCCAAGCTAAATATCTGTGATAAGTCAATAAAGCAGTAAATGGGCTTTGCTCCAAACTGTGAGGGCTTTATTACATTGTTAACTACTCACTGAAGCATGTTTCTTGGAGATGTCTTTGAGGTCAAGGGCAAACACTGCCTCCCTGGCACCCAGCATGAGTAGGTTAAGATCTTCTCTCAACAGCATGGTGGAGTAGTTGAACACTCCCTCTTCCCAAAACAGGTGTGCATTGTCCCCTACAGACACAATAAAGTGATTTACTCAACAACCACCAATGATTAAATCCTGTTTCCCAATGAGTCTGTCACAACTCAAACTATATGAGGAAATATGAGATGACTTAATGTAGGTCATGGTTACACAACACTTACTATGGTAAGGCACAGATCTGCGGGGGACACAGTCTAGTGGTGAGTCTTCTTCAAGTGTCAAGGTCAGGGGAAGCAGCCAAAAGACGCAGAGGGACAGCAGCGGATGCATGACTCTTTTGTTAAAGTTAACAGGAATTCAGGCTTTATTGTTTCCCAACAGTCAGTCATACAAAGGTAAAGACAGCAAGCGACATCTATGACGTGATGAGGTCTGAGCTGACTGGAGGGCACTGGCCCCTTTACTGGCCCCGCTCAGCAGGCTGTCCATGGTGAGATGGATGGTGCAGGATGAAGAAACAAAGCTGAGGAGATCTGAAAGAAACAGGGTTGTATGGATATCAAAGTCAGTTCCCTATATAACATATATTCTGACTGAAAGAGAATCTAAAATCTGTACTACACCAAAAAAAAACAGAAAAGAAGTGTAACGAAAGTTTAAAAAAAAAAAAAAGAAAAAAAAAAGGTTTTAAACCAAAAGTGAGTGAAACTAAGCAAAAAAACAAAACAAAACAAAACAAAAAAACAAAAAAAAGGGTGGCTCGAAACAGCCAAGTGAGCTAAAGTCAGCGCGGCAGTAAATCTGTCAGTGCCATAGTGATGTTAATGCAGGGCCATGAAAGGCATTCAGCGGGGTGCAGGGATGTCGACTTCAGCTCTCCTGCAGCACCAAACACAAGCAAACAATGAGATTCACACAGTGCCAGATGAGAGATGTGCTCTTGCAAAAACTGGGCAGCAAACTTTGTTGAAATAGTTCACCGTGAACAGGAAAGATGTCGGTTGACACATAACCACACTGTCTTAGCTAGAATTGGTTGGTTGGTTGTTATGACAGCCAATCAGAGATATCGTTCTCTGTTGATTATCTCTTAATAGCATAAACTGTCTGTTTTCAGCGATTTTTCTCCAGCAGTGTCACCCCTACCTGCAGGGTGGGTGTGTAGTACTGCTGTAAGAGCCTTTTTCCTAATAGAGGTGTGCTGCTGTGTTTTCTGATGAGCTGTGGCTTGTCAGAGAATGCAGCCCTGATAAGATGTTTCACATTTTGCCCTGGGGCTGAAGCCAGCTTTACTAAACACCCATTTGCACACACATACACGCACACTCGCAATAAACTTGGCGTTCAGTCCATCGGTCAAACGTCCCCTCGCAAGACTATGCGTTTTTAAGCTAGTCTCGATATAATCCATATAATACAACATTGAACAGTCTTAGGAGTCGGAAAAGAGGTTTTTCTTGGATCATTTAGGTTTTATCTGTAGACTGAAGTTATTTTACTAAATATAGTCGAATTTTAGATTTCCTCTAAATTTGATTCAAACGTACAAGCAAAGTGCACTAACTCACGTAGGCTAACCGTCAACAAACACTCCTATCAAAGTTAATAACTCACCTGCGCACCGACACGCCCAAGAAAGAGTACGGGATACGTCCATTAAAGTTCTCCCAACACCTGTTTAAGCGTTATTAAAACCCTATCTCATAATTTAAAAATAGTGATACTTACTCAAAGTATCTGTATAAACAGTTTAGAAGTATATAAAGCTCTTAAGGTTTGTAGTCGTGTCCTCAACGTACGCTTGTAGTTAAACTACAGCTCGTGCGAGCTTCCTTTCCTTTCAGGCTGTGTTTTAAAGCAGAAACAGGTTCACTTTCCAAACTCACACACCGTACAAAAAGACGTTTCAGCAGCCTCTCTGTCTCTGTTTCCGTCCCCTGAAAGCCACAGCGGTCATCCGTTATTGTAGAGAGCCTGCCCCAGCCCTCACATCGATGAAAGGGTTTGAAAAGCTGCTGGCTGCTGCTGCCGCTCAGTTTTTTTGAACCCACCTTCAGGCAGCCGTTGAGGCGGCGACGGCAGGCGCTGATCTCTGATCTGATTAAGTTTTCATTGTTCTCATTTACAAGGCTCTGTCAACGGAGGGCACAACTGATCCAGGATGGGAGAAGACGAGGATACAATTAGATGGCTATTTACAGGTTGCAAGGATTTTTTTTTTTAAGTAGGTCAATATGTGCAATCAGGATGATGGACTACCACACTCACATAACCTTGTGTTGCGTGGTTGGAGTTGTGTCATGTTATATTCGTTGTTAAAGCTCATGTTATAAGTTTTATCTGGTTACAAAACAGACTGACATCATTACTGATGCCGCTTCATGAGCAACAAAAGCAAACACAGCTGCCAATCAGGGGACTGATTATTTATTATGCATTATGCAAATCATAAGCTTTGAAAATATTTTTTTTCAAATTGATTTAACCCTAGTGTAACCTATCTAATGTTGTGTTGCCTGCAGAATGATTAATTGCTTTGGTTTATTGAAAAATACAAGATGAGAATCTTAAAAATTACACATTAAATCACATTAAAACAGGCACATTAAATCGCAATTGCAATATTGGGGGAAAAATGCAATTAGATGATTTTTACAGAAAACTTTTACAGAAATGATCAGTCTAGTATCTGACAATCTGTGCTTTTTTAAAGTCATACAGAGACATTGGCATTAATTTCAGTCTTTTTTTTAATCACCAGCTAAACAGGCTGCCCACAGAATTGGCTGGGCCACTGAAAACCCAGTGAATGGGCCCCACCCAGTTGTGATTTATTAATGATATAAATGCATGTGTGTTGTAGCCCTAGCATCTGGCTAGTGTCCTGGCTAACAGTTACACCATTTTGGAGCTGAAATTTTGAGAAAGGCTATATTGTACAGTATGAATAAGTAAAATTCATTTTTGGTTCTTTGAAAGAATGGTCATCATTCAGGTTTTAAATAAAATATGGTTATGACAGATAAACTTTGCAATGGACCATGATTTTGCTGATCTCCATGGGCCCCCCATTGGGCAAGGCCCCAGAAAGCTCTCCAGTTTATCCCCCTTATGGGCAGCCTTGCAGCTAAAAACGCCTCACAGGAGCTTTAACGCAAACAATGAGACTTGCCCAGAAGTTTCTCTTAAAAAAGCGGTATCTTACATTCTTTCAAATCATTCTAGATAGATTATAGATTAGATTTTATTGTCCCCAAAGGGAAATTCATTTTCACAGTACTGTACATATTCTGTGTGTGCTGTCGCAGCAGAGTGTGCGCCATCTTCAAGCAGAAAATGATTCTGCAAAATTCACTCAGGATATTGATTCCAAAATTATCATTGCGATTCATCATTGACACAAGCCCTTTTCAAATAAAGGACAAGCCAAAACACAACCATGCAAAACAGTTTAATTTCCCTGATATCTGACAAACACTGTTTTTCTGTTTGTTATCAAGTACACACAACAACAAATAATATATAAACATACAAGAAACTTTTCATTGTAAGAAGACACTTGATCACAGTTTGCCACAAGTACTCAAATGCTTCACATGTGCAAGGACTGGCCGATTGGCATGATGTTTAAAAAAATCTATGTAGAAGTACTGTTTGATAATGAGATCTTTGATGGTGTTTTATTTTTTTTTATAAAATGCTGAGAGGTAGGGTGAAACCTAAAGTGTTTGCTGGGTTCAGTCTACAGTCTAAGACCCATCCCAAGAGTTAAGTACCAGTATGTGCTGATAAGGTCTCTGACTCTTAAGTTGACAGCCATGCCACTAGAGGGCACCCTTTAAATTTACAGTAGTTTGATTTTGTTAAAGAAATCACCTGCAGTCTCCGGGCAGGTCTGAGCACTGGTGAGTCATAGCACCATACACTAGCACATACACAATCGCAGAGAATAAGGGAATCCCTTAAAATAAGCACCAACAGTACACAGTGTCATTGAATGAACATTACAGTAACGGTTGCTTATTAACCACAAACAGCAGCAGACAGAGATTGTGCATTTTTTAGTTCTTTTTTTATGGCCAGCTTTAACTGGTTTCACACATATTTCTTTTTTCTCAGTATTTATGTCAGCGAGAAGGAAACCTGATTGGGCTCATTTCAGGTTCAGAGGAGATAAAGTTTCTCAGGCGTCAGATGTCAATCTGGAATCTTGATCAGCAGCTGCTCAGTCTTCAGATATCAGGCTCAGGATGTTGTCAAACATGTTTGGATGCATCTCAGCTGCCTGTCATATTAATGTCTTTATAAGGAATTTATTCTGAAGGAGTGTCATTCATTGTGGCACTATTCTTTTTTGCTCAGCACAGTTTGTAAACAGATTTATGAAAGTGGACAAAATACGAGCGTGTTGTTGCTCCAGCCCAGGAGGGCAGTGAAGTTCTTATGTGTCAGTCTAGTGTTCATCATCCAGCCTTAATCTGATGAAGAGTCTATTCAATGAACAAATCCAGAAACATAACAGAGCATTTTGCATCTCCCTTTGAAAAAGCGGTATTTGTAGTCCCTTGTCTTCCACCTTGAAGGCACAGGATGAGTACATAGCTGCGGTGAGAAGGAGTTTGGCACTGAAGAGTGAAGATGCTCCAACAGGAGGGTGATCCCTATGATTAAGTCACTCCTGACTGGCCCGTCTCTTCTCCAGCTTCATTTTGAGTTCCTCATTGAGTGCTGTGAAAAGGCACAAGAGAATAACAAACAGTTGATCCCTGAGTTGAAGTGAAACTGGTAACAAAGCTGACAAAAATGCATCAGTTTCTATCTAGTTGTCTACTCACTCTGTGCGAGAGGTGATGGGGAGAGGATGAGGCGTCTCATTGGGTTGGTGGGTGAGGCTGGCACTGATGAGGTCAGAATGCGACGGTCAGGGGCAGGGGATCTGGACAGGGGGCTGCTGCACCAGCGATCTGCTCCAAAAGAAGACCCTGATTATTATTTCATTTTTACACTGATGACACTGTAATGTATGCCACAACATTTGCTCCAGACCAAGCTGTAACAGCTCACTTTTAACCCATTTTAGCACCATTTTTATTACTTAAAACTTGCTCATAACACTGAAATAAAGTCCTGCTCTTTTCAAATGCAACATCCAAGCAACTAAACCTGTCATCAATTCACATCACAGGGAGTCAATTATAACCACAGATGTAATTGTATTTAATAACATGAATCTCTCTTTTGTGCCTCTAATTTGTGATAGAAAAAAAAAGACTTAGAAACTGAAACTGGGCTTTTTTGTATTTTAGAATGATCTTGCTTTCTTTTCAGTCTAAAATAGACTCTAGTCTCTTACTTTGAAGTCCTCATTCACCGTTGTTGCCGCATTTATGTTTTGGATGGTCTTCAATTTTCGAATGCAGATGAAACACTAGCATTTTCTAACCTATGAGGTTACTGTAGGACTGCTTCCTTCATACTTTCTAACCTGCAGTACATCCGTCTAAAGAATACAGGAATGTACAATCTTTGGTTTCAGGATCTATTCCTGTTGTCTGTTCCAAAGGTCAGGACTGAACTGAAGCATTCTGTGTGAATGGATTACAGACAGCCAAAACTTAATGAACAGGTTTCACTGGATGCTGATATTAAATGACTTTGAGGCAGACATATCTGGTTGTATGTTCTTTCTCTCTATTTGTGATTATTGTCTATTTTGACAAATGTCTTTAAAATGTCTTTTAATGTATTGTGTTTTATATTTGTATGTGCTGCTGCCTGTACTGGCCAGCTCATTCTTGGATAATACATTTTACTTATTTATTATCGAGTATTAAGGTTCAAGAGGTATGACTGTATGACTGTGTTTGAGACAAACCTTGTTTTGGGGGCAGGGCAGGAGCCTTTGGCAGGGGGCTGGTGGGGGCGGTGTGGAGGATCCTTTCTCCATTCTCATCATTGGCAGAAACGTATGCTGATGATGTAAACAGAGTCTCAGTTGGTAAGTGGTAAGAAAAGAACAGGAAGAAAAAAAACATCAAAGTTATATGGATAAATGTGTG
This sequence comes from Cheilinus undulatus, assembly GCF_018320785.1. Lineage (NCBI taxonomy): Eukaryota > Metazoa > Chordata > Actinopteri > Labriformes > Labridae > Cheilinus > Cheilinus undulatus. Next base: position 29,705,075 of record NC_054877.1, read on the forward strand.
CTGTATGGTGGAACTCACTGATATTCTCTTCATAAGGCTCCTCCAAGAGGAATGGTTGTAGAGTTCCCGCTGTCTTTTCCACAAGAGCATCAATAACTTCATGAAGTGTAGCACAAGGGATCTAAAAGAGGTCATTTTTTACACATTAGAGGTACTCTCTTTACATTGAGCGGCATGTTATGGCTTTGTTGTTGTTCTGTTGTGTATGCATATCAGTTAAGGACCATGTCCAGTTCGACAGGTTGTCTGATCCATGATACATTTTATAAGGAATGTGAACATCCAGATAAAAAAATGAATCTGGGAATAAAATCAGAATTGAGCCTTAGGCTCAGATCAAATTGTGTTTATTTGGTGTGGGCTGCAGGATTAGAAGTAATTCTAAGTGCAGAAAGAATGAAATGAGTTGATAATGTTATTGACAAAAGCCTTTTGATGAAAAGTAACAGTCTGGTCAGGAACACTCTTGTCATACATTTAATCATTTTATTGTAAAATGAATACAGTTCTACTTAGCGGAGAAAGCTTTGCTCAAAAGATGCTCCTTGGGTTAGTAAAGCAGCATGCTTTGCTTTCTAGGGAACACACTGCTAAAACCCCTCAAATATAGATAGATACAATTACAATGCCTATTGAATACCATAAAGTTATTGCAGAAGCAATTCCCCAGGAGCATGAATCTGAATATGAGGGTACAACAAGCCTCATGCTATAAAGGAGGAGGCTGGGGTGGTGGCGGGTGCATCAGCATTAATGCAATCAGAGATTAGAGAGAAGGATATTTAAATGGACTGTTGTGTTGAGAGCCAGAGCTGTGATTGGCTGTGTGAGCTGGGAGGTGATAATTGGGATCAGCTGGTCATCAGCTGATCACGGCTGAGTGTATGATCCTCATGTCCTACATTAACTAATGCTAAGCTTTATCAATTCTTTTTCTTATTTTTAATAATTCTGGTTCATATGTTTTAATGCGTCTAATCATGGGATCATAAAATTGATAATATTAATGCACTTAGCAGATTTTTCTTAGTGATGTCTGCTTAAAAGTTTACACAAACTTGGTACTTTAATGTTTTATATTTCTCCATTCATGTTACGTATGCTGATGTATACCCATGTCAGATCAAGTAAGACTGTTAAATGCTCGTGATAAATACACTAATATAGAAGATAGGGCTACATTTTACTTAGAAACTGCCAAAAAGCAGTCTTTATGGATTTTCTACATAGAAGTACTTTAAGCAGATCGGGTATGTGTGATGCTATCATGATTTCACATTAAAAGGCTCTTTTTAAAGGTCAAGTGAGGAACATGTGGAGAAAATATCAATTTTGGTGTCTCTTTACAACAAAACCAACGTCGTACCTCTTCTCTCTTTGCTGTATTTGTCCTATTTGTAAAAATTGTTCTTTCCTGAAAAATTTTTTTTTTAAAAATCTAATCTAGATTTATTCCAACAGTGAAATGTTTCAATTTTAATCATTACTGTGGAAAATGTTTTGTAAAAACTTGTTTTCTGCAGCATTTTGTAAGATGCACAGCACATGAAAGATGCAAGCTATTTGAAAAGAACTCCAGGATTGTTTAGAGCATGAATCAAGAAGGTCACTTTTACCTGCTTTTCTCCCCAATTATTTAAAATCTGTCAATAAAACCACAACATTGGGCTTCTGTTTAGTAAATTAGTAATTTTATGTTTTGGAGATGGATAGAGGTGAGCCAAGTTTAGAATCACATCTGGTCACTACTGGCCCTGGAAAGGCCTCATGGGGGTGACAACATTAGGGAGGTCCGAATAATTCTGGACCATAATGTCTCAAAACTCTACAATAAACTACATCTTTTGTGTCATGTAACCTGCGTTAAATTCAGATGGCACACAGTAGGACATGCAGATGATAAGCCAGATTGAAACAATACTGGTATCATATCTGGGCATGTATTTGCTGAATGATGTAACGCTACAAAAATTAATTATAATAAGAACTTTTCTGAGGGTATAATACACTTACAGGATTTTCCACATCAATCACGTAGCCGCCCTGATCCCTCTGAGTTACTCTATAATGTCTGAACACTGACCTGGAACACAAAGAGACAAGCAGAGTGTGTTTTAAGAATGATGTTGTGTCTGACTCTGATTTTTACAGCTGTGGTGTGCAGATGTTCGGCAGTTGATTACCCATTCAGGTCCTGTCGAGTCGTGACAGCCAGCGAACACCCATCTCTGCCTGGACGGAGCAGCATGTTCCCACAGTCTGGATGTCTCTCTAAGAGGACTTCAGCTTCTGTTCGAGACACTGGCCGAAAACACCTGCATGAACACAAAAACCAGTTTAAATGTAGCCATGCACAAACACAAAAGCTGAAGGTAGAACAGCCACAGAGGAGAACTGACGGTGGGATCTCGCCCACTAAAGGCACAGAGAGGGGCGAGGGTGGAGCACGTGTTGGGGTGCGAGTTCTCCGCCTGGACCTCTCTTTATCCACCACCTCCTTCAGCATCTGCAGCTGGCCTGGCAGCAACGTGAGACAGGACGGGACGTTTAGCTGTGATGGACAAAAAAGAGGGGTTACATTTACATCTGCGAGCTGGAGAATACACATCACAGAGATGAATGTGTGCAAAAGATTTACACTTACATCTAGAGGTGGATCAAAATATAAAGATGATGCTATACTGATGCTCTGACATGTTAAAAACTTTTGACATTGGTGCCAAATATCAGTGTTTTAAAATGTTTTCAGGCTTTTGGCTTAATTTAGTCAGGACAGCTGAAGAGAGGTAGGACATGTGGGGAGAGAAAGCGTGGTGGGGCAGACACCAAGCCCAAGAATCAATCCCATGACCAGTGCGTTGAGGATTATAGCCTCTGTATTTGGGCGCCTGCTCTACCCACTGCCCATCTGTTTTTTTATTTAAAAAAAGTCTCCCTGGCAGTTCTCTCATGGCATCACTGCCTAATGACCAGAGGCAGAGTGAGGGGTAGGCTTACAGGGCTTAAGGCCCAAATGTTTTCTCAAAAGCTACCGATCTTTCAGGCTGGTAAAATGTATGTTGTCTTTTGGGGGTCATATTAGATAAATGCAAAAAACAAACAAACAAACAAACAAAAAAACAACAACGTGATAGTAAGCAAACGGGCCCTGCTAATCACAACATTTTTTTAAATTTTTGTAGCCACCAAAGGAAAAATATCAGTCTTTCTCTGATTAAATAAATCAATATCTGGAAGCACACCTGTCTTTTATGTTCTTTTTTCAACAAATAGCTCCAATAGTAAACTTAAAATTACCGTACCTTTCTAATGCAACCTAAGAAAATCAAACATCATACAGTTTCTGCCCGTTTTAGGAGGCAAGAAGTAAAAAATATTTATCTTCAACATTTATCTGGATTTTAGAATCATAAGGAAACATTGACAACAGTTAGATTTTTAAAATGATGATGTTCCCAAAGGATTTTTTCTAAGTGGAACTGCATCATTTTTGCCCAAAATTATGCACCAATTTTTTGGCATTTTAAATTTTGACTTCAATCTAAAAATGCTTGAAAACTGTTAATATACTGTAACTGCCAACTGTAGGGCGACTGTGGATCAGAAGGTAGAGTGGGTCGTCTCAAAATCAGAATACAATGGCTACAATACAATACAATCTGATATTAGTTACCAAAAGCACCTAATGGATCAAATGAGATACAAATATATATATATATATATATGTGTGTGTGTGTGTTTAATTTTATTTTTGAAATTTCAGTCCCAAAAAAATTGAATTTTCTGGCTATAATTTTTGACTTCAGGCTTTAATAGGTTAAGTTGACAAATTAGAAGACAGTGGGCTAATGTTTAATAGTGGTGAACAGTAGATGATGACAAAACAAAGCATGATGAGAAGGGAAACTGACTCAAAATTGTGGTGAATAAATGAATCCTACAGTATACCTTTTTCAGGGTATTTTATATTAGTTAATCTGATATTGTGATATACCATTATATATTACCTTACAATGAATCAGCTATCCCAGAATTCCCCTATCATAATATTATTACCCCTGCATGGTTTTATATGGAATTACATCGTATCTTATTGAATCGTATTGAGAGTTACCCCGGGATTCCCGCTTCTACTTACATCTATGACGGAGTAGAGGAAACCTTTCCACAGCTCCCTTGATTCCAAGTTTGGTGCCTAGGAAACAATAATTCAAAACCTTGTAAAAAGTGTTTTGTTTTTAATTATTATTTGTATTTTTGGATGTGTTTGGTGTCATTACAGTGAGTTTGGTTTCTCCATCCTTCATGCGCAGGATGAGTCTGGCTGCTTCCAGGTTCCTGTCCCGGCTGCAGTCGTCTTTCAGTGACACAAATCCACTGAGGTCCAGCTTCTCTACATACTGTAACACAGGCGCAAAATGTTTAAAGTTCCTATAAAAAACGTAAGTTTTATGTTAATTATGTTTTTTTTTTAAACTGATTTAAGAAACTGACTTGATTTAAGAAGTCAGGCAGACAGCTAGTTTGAGGCTTTCTCTGTAAAATGTAATTTTTTGTTTCTGCAGAATGTTGTTAGTTTCCTTATCTGACACCTACCCCGCTGCTGTGTTTACAGACCTGCTAATTAACTAATGAAAAATAATGAATCTTTATGTTGATAGTATGATTTCCTTCCATAGGTCATATGGCAGCATGTGTTCATTTCAGCCTAATTCACGACAAGAACAAAACTTCATACAGGAGCTTTAAAGCAACAAAAAGTAACTTCTCCAACTTAAAATAGTATGTTCTAAGATGATCTAACAATACTATAACCTTTAACAGGGAGAATGGTATCCATCATATCTCCACAGAGTGTCCAGTGGTCTGCTTTCAGCACAATGTAACTTTGGCAGGGGGCTGCAGCTCTCTCAAAAGAAGTGCATGCAGCTTTACGGTTCTACTTCACACACCGGCCTTCAGCTAAAAAGAAGCCAGTTAGCCTGTTTCAGTGCAGTTTGATACAATGGCTTAGACTATAGACAAGAAGAGGACAGTGACAGATGAAGTTAAGAAGAGAAAAGGAGTGTTACTCAGCAAGAAATTATTCTAAGGTGGAAAAGATACAGATTGTTGCTTTAAATGCACATAACATCCTTAAAATATATACACATTTTAAAACTTACATGAGCATCCTTGGCGTTATTGAAGAAATACAAAGAATTCCCACACAGACATGTCCACAGTCGCCTGGATGCCTGCCATACACAAAATAAATAAATAAAGAGGGCACACTGCTGCTGGTTTCCCCACATATGTAATGGATACTTCCTGTTTTATCACTCCCACATGTCCTGTCCTAAGAGATGAAGTCACAGCTGCTGTCAATGTGTGACCATGGATTGAGGCAATAGCCTGCACCTGAGCCGGGCTCACATTACATGTCTATATTGCATTAAAATTAGCCTAATGAGAGGGTGGGTTCATGGGGGAGGGTGTCCCATTCTTTGTCACCTTATAGAAATATTGCATTACAGTGCATTTACATGATCATAAAGATGCAACATTAGATTCCCTTTATAACTTCGTAATCTAGAAATTGGAAATGGACATAAAAATCAGGTTGCCAGAGTGACATGGAAACATTAGTTTTCTCATCGTAGTGAACTCTAGGTGGGTATGATGATTTCCATACTTTGTTTTTTACTTAAAACCGTGTATAATTATGAATGTGCAGGATACAGCAGCAAATTGTTCAGGTGTTTTAATTAGATTCAGCATGCAATACTGACATCAATCGGGTTTGTTAGGCTGTATTATGGTATGCTATCCCTGCCATGTTCTTATAGAAACTACACAACAAATCTGTTTCGCTGAATGAAAAAAAAATCTCCCGGCAGATCCAAGCTCCAGGCTAGCCTCACCCATTCTGCACAATAAGGAAGTTGACAGTTCACTGGGTATATGGGGGGGATCAGCCGGTGCACACTCACACTGACCACCGCTATCCACAGCAGCACACGCAGGAAACAACATGGCACTTGATCTACGCCGGGAGAGCCTACCTTTTCTTTCGGTCCTCGCTTCTCCAGGTAGCCTTCGTAGTAGCAGGGCGGAAGCTGCGCTCGGGGTCCCCCCGGCCCGGAGCGCTGCCTGACGGGTGCAGCCGCCATGAGTGTCGCTGGCTGGGCACCGACCGAGGACAAAGGGGGCGCTGAGTAATTCAGGGAGTGACACGCCTTCCCCGATGAGATAGTGCTGTGGCTCTAATCCAACAGCTGGCTGCTGTAGCCTGCTGTGTCTGAGGATCATGCAGATGGGTGGTAGTGAAGATTTAAAATTTGATGGTTGGGGGATAAATGTCCAAAGTACAGACATGCTTACTGAGAGAAAAAATAAATTTAAAAATGAAGTGATATAATTATCAGATGGGTAGCATGTCAAAGAGATAATCCTACACTTCCAGATTACCATACATCCTACATTATTACACATTCTTTAATAATACAGATTCGGGAAATACCTTAAAAACACACCAGGAGTCAAATTATTCAATATTTATTTGAAGGACAGCATCCATTCCCCTTTACATAGTGATAGAAATATAAAATACTTAATAATAGAAGATTAGTATAGAGGTAATCCAAATATCCTAAAGAAAATCCAGGATAATCCCACTTTTGGTCTCCCCACCATGTCACAGTTGCCAAAATAAAGCATTGCTTAAGACACAGAAGGCTGTAATAAAGACACATGCAAAGCAACTACATTTAAACATACAAGTCCATTAACATTAGGTAAAATAAAATAAAGCTTTTTAGTCTGATAATACTTCATCAATATTGCAACAAGATACACACTTATAGAAAAGAGGCAATACAAAAAATGTAGTGCTGTAATCGTCAGCCACAGCATTCAGACAACTATTTCAGCTTTGACAGCAGCACACAAAAATTGATCTTGGTTCTTTGTTCCACGACATCATTCATCGTCAATGTTATACAAGCGGCATAAAAGCACGACCTGAACCCCCCCCTCCCAATCTCCTGCACCCTCTCGTACTCCAGGGTTTTTAGTGTAATGAGGCATGTAAACGCACACCTGAACCACGCAGTTATTACTCAGCATAGCCCCTGGCCCTACACCTAGCATGAATAACAAAGCACGCATGCAAATATATCATTTAAGAGGCACATACTATGACAACAATGAGGAGATTATACGAGGGATGGACCAGGACACTGAGCTCCAGAGGCTCCATGGGATTGGGATGGGGCAGATAATGAGAAAGGGGACAGGGTAAGGGGGCAGGTGGTGAATAAGGACCAGTGGGGGGAGGGAGAGAGGGTATAATCCACTGCTGTGTGCCCTTCCCAGCTGAAAAGACCTGTCTGTTCCGCTCCCTGTTAAACCAGAGATGGGAGACATGAGTGGGGCGGGGGGCGGTTTAACAAGGGGATCATGACAAGATGAGAAAGTTGGCATTTTCGTGAACAGCACAAACATTCTCAGTTCACAGTCAGTTTGTAATAGGCTTAATTGAAACTGAAACCAGCCATTGTGTGCAGGCCTTCTTCATTATAAGTAAATTCTGTACACAATAGTTTGGAGATAGCATTTTCTGTCACCAGTGGTGCACAGTTTCAGCCTGAAAACAGAAGCAGGTACAAAAAACACTAAATTCACATCACACTGATTACCATGCTTCAAAATTAGAATAGAAAAGCCAAACTTACCCCAGCAATATATGTGAAAAACAAGTCCCTGACTGAAAAAACATTGACCAACAGTTTGGTAAAAGCCCACAAATCAGTTTGAATGACACTGCCAGCAGCATCAATAGAGCCTGAGAAAATAGAGGAACTTACGTATTTATGCTTACGGCTTTGGTGGATGCTAAAATAAACTGTTTCATTGTGAGGGTTTAAACAGTAATGGGAACAAGTGACTGCTTTCTTCCTTAAAATATGCAGTGATAGATGGGAAAATGGTGTTTGCAAAGATCTGAATCAACTGTGAAGCACTCGCTGTGCAAACTATGCCTCCCTGAATGTCAAAAAAGCAGCCTCTGGAAACACATGCAGCCTTTCTTTGGCATCAGCTCTATGAAAACTGGAGTGCAGTGAACAACAACAGAGGGGATATGAGTAAAATAAATTCCTGGCATACTTTGGTGTGATGCAGGTTATGAAACTGCAAATATTTGACCGCCAGCCAACTCAAACATAAATCAAACTTTCTATCACCAATAAACTGAGCTAATGTGTGCAAAGCTGCCTCTGGATTTCTGATCTTAAATAGCGTTAAATCAGGAAGCATTCAAAATAGCAGTCATTTGATGTTACATGCTCTGGCTATTGTAGACGTCTTACAACACTTAAACATAAGATAAGCCATAAAAAGATATGGATAATAAGAGGTCCTAACAGTGCCTCTAAAACAAATGATCTCTACTACCACCAGAGGGCAGTGGAAGATAGTCTCAAACATGGATATAAGGCAGCCAGTCCTCCATGTTAACTCGAGCCAGACCAGAATGACAACAGTACAAATACTGCAGACACGGAAGTAAAAACTGGGAGTGTAGAAAACACTGCATGTAAATGCATGCGTGTGCAGTACCAATATTAACATTTCAACGTTTTTAGAGTTCAAAACATATCACCTGGGCAAATAAAATAGGCTACTAGTAAAAGAATAAAGTAGTTACACTTCTTAGTGTTTGTGGATGCTTCTGGACATGTTTTTACTAGTCATTTTTTCTTGATCTTCATGGGTCCCGGTGATGGAGGTGTAGTGTACAAAGTGCAATGGTGCAAAGAGAATTAATTAATGTCAAATTTTAGAATTTGGAAAAGCACCGAAACATTATGTTGCTCTTTCTTTCTGATTGATCTGTCCTTACAGTTAAAAACATCAAATCTCGACATACTTAGAGATATTTTTTTCTTAAAAAAAAAAAGAAAAAGAAAAAAAAAGTCTTGCCTCTAATTACAAAAAAGGTGTCTTTTTGGAGACCCTTTGATAAGACTGATGAAAAGATATCTTTGGATTATTATTGACACTCTGTCTGTCCGTTCCTTCCTGCCGTACCATCTCTTGCCTGGCCGTTTTCATTATGGCAGAGGCACCATAACTTCAACATAGTTGTTGGGGAAGTATCCGGATTTGCCCCGAAGGCTTCCTTCAAACCAGTTCTCATCGATCCGACTGACCAAAGTGATGACGTCGCCCTCGTGGAAGCCCAGCTCTCCGTCGTTCTCAGGGTCAAAGTCGTACAGGGCTTTGCAACACGGCTCACCTGTATAAAGGCACACAAAGTGCAAAGACATGCAAGAAAAGGAGAAAGATTGAAAGCAGCTTTTATTATGTGAGAAATTGACCTTCAAGAGGATTTCAAGGATTCTCCTTGAAATGAAATTCATTAGAATTGTCATCAGTATGTTTTCCAACAGGACTCTGGAATGAAACTAAGAATGTTAAAACAGTGCATGTTTACAAGTTGTTCATCAGTGTGGAAAGGAAGGATTTTTCTGAAGCTCAAGAATAAAAAAGGGCTCTAAAGCTAAGGTACTTATCAGATGTTGAACCATAATGGCAGTGTAAAGTTTTTCATTTAGCATTTTTTTCTACTTCTGACTTTTTTCTTTTGTTTCAATAAATTGGTGAATAATTTCAGATTTACCCCCTATAATGATTTTTCTTGAGCTTTAGAAGCTTCACAAGTCAGTAGACAGAACTCCAGATAAATAGAATTCAGCAACACAATGACTGCAGGTCTAAGTTTTGACATTATTTAGGTTTGGTCAGGTTAAAACAGTCCAATCTCTAATCCCTTTGCATGCTGATGATTTTATATATCTGCAGCTCTGGTCAGAGAGTCATTTTCCCACTCTGTCAAGCTCAGTCTGGTTTCAAGCTGTAGAAAAGTAGACACAGTGGATTCAATAAACACCATTAAGTTGTATTAGTGTGGAATGTTTCCCCACTACAGAGGCATGCATTTACCTCTTTACCACAAAGAGGAAGTGAAAGTAGCAAAATGCTCTTATGCTGTTTTTAGTGATATGTTAACCTTATCCGTCTAACTCACGCGCTTTGTTCTTGATGGAGGATCGTTGGAAGGATGGACCAGGATATTGAGCAGGAGCTTTTATTATCACATAAAGAAAGACACATCAGTTGGAAGAATGAGATCAACTTGCACAAAGCCTTTGTCAGAAAAGGCCTCTTAGAGAGACGGACACACAATCACACAGCTCTTTAAAAAAGAAATAAATATTGAGTTTACCAGAAGAGTAAGCTGGAGGGCTTGAAGCAGCTGGTGAGTATCCTCCGTTAGATTGTTCCGAATCGCCATAGTCGAAAACTGGTCTTGGCTTGGGTGTGTACTCACGTCTTGGCCGAGACTGAGCCTCATTCACCCTGCATTTAATCAGAATAAAAAAAAACAACAATACTTTTTTGAGTTGTGAAGTAGGGGGTGCACAAATGCACAGAAAGGTAGGATAAACAACAGACTGTACAAAAAACGACATCACCCATTGGTTTCTGAAGAGTTTTAAAACTCAAGGATGAATGCAGTCGCCATGTTGGAAATGCTGCCTTAACTCTACACTGTGTTCCAAATAACTATGCATACTCTGCTTTTGTTCATATTTTCCTAAATAGTGTATAAAATTAATTCATATACAATTACATTGTAATCTGGATTTTTTTCAACAAAATGACCCATGATGACAATGGCATCTTTTGCAAAATAACTTCAAATGTGTTGTTCCAAATTAGTATGAAAAACTCATAATAGTTTCTAAAGGATTGAAAACAGAAGTCTGTTATTTTTTTTTTGCATTAGGAGATAATTTTTCCCAAATCAAAGCTATTTCAATCAAAAACATCTTTACAGAGATCCATATGAACATAGGAGCCCTTCTTTGATAATACCCTAACAACTTTCATCCATTGAACTTGTAAGTCCATGTATAGTTTCTGCCTGAATTCTCTTTGCCAGAATTGCCTCCCAGAGCTGCTGTTTTCAGGTAACCCGCCGTCCACCCTCATAGAGCTTACTTTATAAGGATGCACCACAGGTCCTCAATAGGGTTGAGGTCAGGGGATGATGGTGGCCACACCATGATTTTTTTCTCCCTTTTTGCCCATAGCAGCCAAGGTTTCAGTGGTATTTTTTGCAGTATGGGATGGTGTGTTATCTTGCATGAAAATGATTTTACTCCAGAAGGCACGGTTGTTCTTTTGATACCATGGCAGAAAATGGGTAGTTAGGAACACCACGTATTTTGCTGAGGTCATTTTGACACCTTCAGGAAGTACAGGGGCCTACCAACTCACTGCCTACAATTCCAGCTCAAAACATCACTCCACAACTTCCTTGCTGACATTGCAGCCTTGGGACATGGTGGCCATGCACCACACTACATTTGAACTGTGTACGGACAAACCTTTCTGTCCATACTCTGCATTCAGTTCATTAGTTTTTCTTCCGTTCTCTCGAAGCTTATGGATACGGATCAAATGTTGCAATACCACTGCCAAATGTGGGGCAGTGTTTAGCAATCTGGGCAATAGTTAACCCATGGTAGAAAACACAACGAACAAGAAAGATTTGAAAGAACTTAACCAAGTTTTCTGAGGAAATAAAAACAAATAATGAGTGACTTATTATTATCAGTACAAGCATAACAATAATGTTAGCTCACCTGGACACAGACAGACAGCTATAAGAGCACAACTGAGCCTTCGTCCAATAGAGTCCCATTCTATGGGACACATGTAATAGCATCGAAGCAGCTTGGTAAGAGACGACAACCTCTAGTGGATTCGTTTTTCAATGTCCATCCCAACATAATAGACACACATCAGTATGAGGGTATTGATGGTTGTAAAATTCAAAATGCAGAGATATATTTTCATGTGAGCATACAGCATAAATGGGTCTTTACTTAATACGCCTTGATCTGAACAAACCTTTCTGCACTCTGAATCCCACACAAATCTTTTCACAACACGATGATCTCTCTTTATATATATATATATATATATATATATATATATATATATATATATATATATATATATATATATATAAATAAATAAATATTCTGTGTTTTCATACCTTTTGCAAGATACTGCACTATTTCACACTTTTTAAAGATCTTTCTTTTCCCCATATTGCATGAAACCTGATTTGCTTAACAATGTGGAACAACATCCTCAAGTAGATTCTCTTTAATTAGGCTCACCTGGCAAACTATATACCAAACTCGTCTGAGAATGATGTCAGTGATGTTAAATGACAAGCAGCTCAATTGAAAACTTTGATTGAAATACTACAAATTAAATGTTTGTTTATTTGAAATCAATATGCATAATAATTTGGAACACAGTGTAGATGGAAATGAGGCAGGCCTTTAAAAAATAAAAATAACACCTAACTCTTAATCTAAATATTTTCAATGAAGACACAAATAAATTATTTATTTGTATACTAAAAATAGGCTTTCTAACGTGGGAATTGATGGAACTTCTGGGCTTTTAGAGACAGCCTAAGGTGGACAGTCACCAAACTTTTTTCTTCCTACCTGTTCTACCTTTATTTGGACAGGACAGCTGGAGAGAAGACAAGAAGTGATGACAGGAAAAAGTGGATGCTTAGGAATAAATATTGATTTTTTTATCTTAATTTATGATGTTCATTTAAAAGTGTTAAATGTTCAGCATTATCTGCTGACATTCACAACTTGTGGTCAAATGGGCAAAAGAAAAAAGAAAAACATCCTGCTGAATCATTCCTCGTCATGAGCTATAGGTCACAGATTCAACAAAAGGAATGCCATCGGTCACAAACAGTCCTGGCACTGACCTTTCCCTCAGTTTTTCAGAAAGCTCCTCCAGGACCTGTGAGGCCTGTTTGTGGTACTGCAGCAGAGACTCCACCAAAGAAGACAGCTGACTCACCTGCTCCACCTACAAGTACACAGAACTAATTTTACAATGAGACAATGACGACAGCAGCACCAAAAGCATTCTTTACTGGTTCACATTTGCATTCCAGTCTCTCAATTGCTCTATTTGTTTTTAAACACATCAGTATAGGTCGTCCCATTAATTTTAGCTCTGGAACATCTCATGATGGCAGGTATGAAAACGGTAAATACCAGACAAAACAGGTTTGACAAGCTCATGCTAGTACAAGTCACTGTGGAAAAACACAACACTTCAAACTCACTGATGCTTCCCTAAAAGACATTGCATGTGCCATGGCACTTAAGAAGCTGTCAGCAGTGAGTAACAGTTGAAACAGAGATATCAGACAGGATGTATATCATCAGTTGCTTTACAGACACAGTAACAAGAATTCTATTCTTTTTACCATCTCTACCTTATATCTTCCAACAAATCTAGAGCCATTTTTCTTCATCAAGAAATTTCCCTGAATTTGTCAGAAAACACATTAGGGCTTTTTGATTGTAGGTCCAAAAATTAAAGTCAACAAAATATAGAGCCACTCTGAGAGTAATATCCAGGATTTCAGAAGATAAAATTACAAAAATTGCAATAGTTTTTTTTAGATCAAAGCAGTACATATTCTTATAATAAATAACTAAAATCAATAAAAAAAAAATTAGAACCAGAATTTATTTGGAAAATATTGTAAAACTCTGACTTTTCAAAGTTATAACAAAAAAACAAATAGCCATTATAAGTTGTTATGTAGGAAATGTTTTAAAACAATAACAGTTAAATCACTGCATAAATCCAGCATTAGAATAATTTGATCAAACTTATTTGTCCTAAGCAAAAATTATTTTGATTCCTTTTGAATAAATCTATATTAATGTACATGTACACCAATACTAAAAATGAAAGTTTCCTCAGCACCTCCCAGTCCTGGTACAAAACAGACAATCTGGCAGCTCCAATAAAATCATTTTGGCTTTGCATAGAACTTCATGGCATTGAAAAACATATGCTGTGAGTAAACTCTACTAATGTATCAATGACTTTATAAGGTAATATTTGCTGACATAGATATAGTCTAACAGTATATTCAATTATTGAAGTCCATAATTGTGATGATGTTGTCTGTAAGAATGTACTGTAGCATGCTAACACTATTCAGCCAAATTTACTGGTGACAGGATTGGAAATAGAAACAGGTTTCCAGAAAAAAAACTTAGTTACAAAGTAAATCCTTGTTTGTGGTTTCTTTGTGCAATAAAATAATGAGAAGTATATATAACAGACAAGCGGCAACCTCCTGTCCTGAAAATGAAGCTAATGCGGAAGTGCAAAAAATTGCAATACAGTGAGTGTGCACTTGAGGCTGGCTACAGGAACACTGGAAGTCCCGTCTAAACACCTGTTAAAAAGCTGTTTCTTTAGACTAGAAATAAACTGGTTTACAGCCTGGTTAAAAAAAAAACAAACATGTCTCATTAGCTAATGTCTTCATGTGCTCTCACTGTACGGGGGTAAATTTTTTTGTACCACAATCTTTCGGTTATATTCAGGAAAACCTCACTGCGCGTCTCATCTGATTGACAAATAGCTCAATAGGCAGAAGCTACGTTTCTGTCAACCAGAATGCTAGCTAGCTAGCTGACAGGATGTTCAGCTTAGTGGGCGGGCCGTTAGGTTGATCCAAAGTTTGGCTTAGAGGGCGGGCTGTTAGGTTGATCCAAAGTTCAGTTGAGACTGCGATTTCAATATGGAAGCCCCCATGGATTGGCTTCAAGAGCTGTTTGAGTCTGCCTATTGTAAGCAGACGGCTGACATCACACAGGGTTTGTCCAATTCAATCTACAGTCTATGGTACCAGAACTTTTAGTCTCTTTCTAAGTATTCAACATGTATTCTGCTGTTTGTTTATAACTGGACTTGTAGGGAAAACAGGCTGCCTTTCATCCTGCCGTTGCAGTCCAGAAAAAAGCTGTATGTTCAAAATCTTATACAACATTTGGAAAAAAAGTGTTTCTTAAATTCAAGGATAGCACTGAGATGTTACAAGCTACCTTACCCATGGTTACATTAGCCACATGATCATTTAGGCTGCAGTCAGTCTGGTTGGGGGCAATCAAAGGCTCACAGCTGTTGGCAGTCAGAGGGAGGTGAACCCAGACAGGGTTTCCCCAGAAAAAAATGACTGACTGCAACACTGAGGCAACACGAGATCAAAAATAATTAACATTTACTCAGATTACTGTAATGGAGTAGCTTTTTAGGTTACTTGAACTTTTTGAGCACATATAAAGTATATTTTGGAGGAAGAGTTGTACTTTACTACATTTAAAAAAAAACACTGATTACTGTGAAAAAAAACAACCAAAAGTCATAACAAGGAGGCTCTAGCTTTCTGTCAACGACATGAAACTGCCTAGTTGTTTGGCTCTGACTACATTGAAGCTATAGAGAGAGAAGGATTCCACATCACCTCTTAAAACGCTGCATTTCACTTTCTTATAAATTTGTAACCTGACCTAAACAACCTGGTTGGAGATCCATATTCTCAGGTGGTTATAGCTAATCAGGAAAGATCTTTTACCCTACAACTTCTGAGTAGCAACTCAGTACTTTGAGTGAACTTCAAGATAAATACTTCTTACTTTTACTTGAGTAGATTTACAGACCAGTAATTTTACTTCTACTTCAGAAACTTTGAACCAAAGTAGCTCTACTTTTACTTGAGTACAACATTCTTGTACTCTTCCACCTCTACCCTATAGTTACAAATATACACTGTTAATTGTGTCTATTTCCCATTTCTAAAATGGGAAAAACAAAACAGCCAAGTCCTTAAGCATTAATGACTTTAAGCCTCATTACCAATACCATATAGTTCAACCCTCTGAGCCCTAAGCTATTTTTCAACAATTTTGTCTCTCCTGGACTTATTACACAGTCATGTTCTACACATGATTTTTCAGGACAACCTGGGCTTTAAAAATATGTGTTTTGCTGTAATGTCACTTGAATTAAAAATAAAAGTTATGGGACTATAATGCAAAAGACACAACTAAACAGATATCACAACTAAAATATTTTTATGTATTACACACAGTAAACAATAATGACTAAGACTTTTTTGCAAACACTTGTTCTCTCATCTCTTGAGGACCAAAAAGTGAAAAAAAAAATCAATCTGTGAAAAAAAAAAAAATTCCAAATATACACATATTTACAAAAAAGTCCCTGCCTCTTTGTCTTAACTTTATATGAGCCATTTTTAAAAAGATTTAGTTTGGGCTTTTTGTGCCTTTATTCGATAGAGTAGGACAGTGGATAGAGTTGGAAACGGGAGATTGAGTGGGGAGAGACATGCAGTAAAGGGCCACAAACTGGATTTGAACCCAGGCCACCTGCGTAAATAGTCGCGCTTAAGACCACTAGGCCATCTGCGTGCCCAAGTCGAGCCATTTTTTTTAAAGCCGTTCCTTTCTGCAGTGACACAGAGAGCCACATCGAAGGCTCCCTGCATCTCTTTCTCTCTATTATAAGCTGTTCAGGCTGTTTTTAGTGTAAAGTATAACCTGACGATGGAACAGCCTGCCATTGGTTGTCACAGCCTGTCTCAATGCATTGTGGGATACAAAATGAAGGATAGCATTAGCCACTAGCAGAGGAAACAATGGCAAAATTGATTAAAATGGATAAAAAGATGTTCAATGTCAGAGGTACTGGTGTGGATTTAATCCTTAAAGGTCCCAGAAAGTCACCCAAGCTCCAGGCTCATTAGTAAAGCTTCCGTTAGGACCACAAAGGCAGGGATAGCATCATAAGAACTGAAAAGCGGAGGGCTTCCAGAGTAAATAAACGTAAGTGGCTATGACATACGGTTCAAAAGTTATTTAGCTTTATATAACCAGTGTTTTTTCTTGTACGAACATTTTACCAGGCTGTTAGACATTTCTGCTGTAAAATGAGGCTACTTAAACATCTGGCTATAAGGAAATCAATCTGTTTTTGAGAAAACCTTGGAACCATTTGAGGAGCTGCGGTCTTGACATTGGTCTTACTTCTTAGCCCTGGATATTGCTGCTTGGACTGCAAACACTTTTAGGTTTAAGATTCCTGACCCCAGATTGAAACTTATGCTTTTGTGCATTCACATTTAAACCAACTGGTATTTCTGTTCAGCTTTCCAATCACAACATGTTTCCTGTGCTGCCTCAGTTTAACTGCTGCCAAAAAACATCTTCAAAAACACATTAAAAAAAATTTTCAATGCCTCCTTTAGGTGTGCTGCTAGCCTTGCAGCACAATGGCCATATCTCTTTCAAGAATGACTAAACAGCAGCAGCAGGTTTTAATTTACTGTCTACAGTATAAAGAAAATCATGTTGAGCCGACAGCCTACTCACATCTGTTTCAAGCAGGTTGTGCATGGAGCATTCAGCCATGTCTTTGGACTCATGAAACTTCTCCAGGGCCTGCCTGAGCTCTTCGTCTGGGATTTTTCCTTGACGTTTCTTTTTGTAATCGTAGTCCAGTCGGCGGCCCTCCAGCTTCTTAAGGTGGTGCTGAAGAGCAGAAAGAGAAAGAATTGAGTTTTCAAACAAGTATTAACAACTGTTTCCCCTTGTTTATATCTAGAAGAAATATACATGATGTAAAAATCTGCATCTAGATCTACTCTAGACAATGTGTTTTCATATTATAGTAGGAAAACTGCTGTGGAGGCCATTAGTCAAGGCCTGGTGTGTCTGTCCAGAGACATACTACATCTCTATGATTACCTGAATGTCTTTGACATCCTTCTCGGCAACTGCCTGCAGTGGGTCAATAAAGTTCTGCTTTACATCAATATCCAGAGAGTCCTTGACCTCTGCCAGCCTCTTCATCGACTCCCCAATGTCCACTAAAGCCCCACCTGCAGCAAACACACGAATGTGACAAATACTAGCATTAGAGAGTGTGACACATCTCTAGATATGTTAATAACACACAACATAAAGGACAGAGCATTAACAATACAAGCACACATATGGATTCCCTCTCAAGATTGTAGGGTTTAAAAACTTGCATGCATGTGTTTTAAACCTTTTATCTTATCTGAAAACTGTAAATATTTTTTACCAAAGTTAGAGTCCTCGCCCATGTCCCGTCCATACTTGGTCATGCATTCCCCCAGGAGGCCTTCAGGCTGGGGGTAGCCAGGACTCATCACCTGCCCACGGATTTTGGACACTGTGTTGAGCATGGAAAGCTTGGCTCTTGTTGCTGGATTGGGCTGGAGGTATTCTGATGTTTTATTTATAACTTCCACCACTGCCCTGCTGGTCACATCTGCTCTCTGGGGGTAAAGAGAGGGGCAACTAATATTAACTTACTTAAAATTTTAGTGCTAGTGGACAAAGGACCATACGGTCTTCCTACATGTTCGGATGTTGTATTTTTGGTGTCATTTTGTGTGTATATTACCCTCTCAAGGTCTCTGAAGTCTTCATCCAGTTTGGTTCCCTCTGCACCTCCAACTTTCTCACTCACCATCTGAGAACATAAACCAGTATGCGAATGTTACACGTCTCTCAGTGATGATTACAAGGGAGCTATGTATCGGTATACTACAGTCATGACTGGGGCTGTTCAATTATGGCAAAAATACTCATCAGTTTTTATTTTGATTATTGAGATCACAATTATGACACAGTTACTTGTTAATTTTACATCATCAGTATCACATGCATTAATCAAACCTAGATGCTCTTAAAACACTGAACAACAAGGTATTAAGGAAAATAAATGAGTGGAAAAAAATACCCAAAATAATGATATATTTACTAACAAAGAAGAATAAAGAAAAAAGCACCATTGCAACATACAAGAACAAACTTTGAACATTTACCATGTGACAAAACCAATGGCCAAAACAAGTGTAACACAGCATGCAGCACAGTAATTGTTTAATAACAATTCTTGCTTTAATAACCGTAGGAAGTTAAAATTGAGACTGAAATTGAAGCTCGATGAATTGCCCAGCCCTCCTCATGATACCATATGCTTCCAGTACTGTACATTACCACCACTTAAATCTACTTATAACTAGGTCTGTCAAACGATTAAAATGTTTAAATCATTATTGCATTTTAAAATTCAACAGTTTGCATTTAAATCTGTTTTTGTGTCATTTTTGAGTTCCTACTTTCAGACCGGCTTTTATAGGTAGAAGATTATGACATGAATTTAACCACAGAAAAAGGAACTTGTTATGAATAAAAAGGAAATAAGGGGACTGTGAAAATGGTAAATGTCTGATAAAACAAGGAGTAGATGCCTTTTGACCTGTCAATAAGAGGTTAATGAGTAATGGTGGATAGGGGTGGGATATATATCGAGTATACTCGATGTATTCTCCCATTGTCCCTGAATGCATCGCTCACAGCAGAGAGCTCACTCCCCCGTCCATCCAGAAAACCCTCCTCCGCTCATGCGCGTTTCTGTATCAGCGCAGGAGAGAGGAGGTAAACACTATGGGTAAACAGAGCAGCGTGGCGAGTTAGCGGCTAGTTATCTGCGTTCAGAGACGGACAATGAGAAACAGCGCTGGGTCTGTCATCTGCCAGAGGTTCAGCTTTAAAAAGAAAGAGGTTGAACTTGCGCGGTAATCGTTAAAATACACTGCAGTGTACAACGGCAGTAACACAACACGCCGCTAAAGACATGAGCCCAGTGTTGTTGAAAAGCCAGGATTTAAAAAATTCACAAAGACACTAAACCCAGAATATGTGATTTTCCTGGACGTGAGCATTGTGCTAAAAAATCTCTGCCAGAGTCATACATGTCAGAGAGAAGATGCATGGAGGATTGGTGAGTTTTGTGAAGGTCTGCTTCACCCTTAATGAGGAAATTAATCATTTTATAATCAGCAGCAAACATAACACAGAAAACATTTCAAGACTGTCCATACACTATAAAAGACAGAGTATTTCACGATTTATGAAGCCTATGTTTGATTTATTAGTAAAAGATTGAATGACGTCCTTTTCAAAATAAAACAGTGTTGAATTTGACTTTGTATTGATTTTTTCCCTTTCTGCATACAATTTTATTAAAAATCCAATAGAACATTCTTTTTTAATCACCAAACTAGTGTCATTTGAAGCTGAATTAAACATTATACAGCCACTTGGAGGACATTTCAAAGTATCACGATATATACCGTGTACCAGGATATAGCAGAAATATATCGGGATATCAATTTTAGGCCATATCGCCCAGCTCTAGTGGTGGACTTACTTAACATAACTGTGGCTACATGGAGACACTGCAATGACTTAACCGAAGTGTGTTGAAAAGGACAATAAATTCACGCAATTTATCATGCACATAAAAAAAAAAAAAAAAAAAAATCACAATGAATCTGATTCTACAAAGGCTGTGTGAATGTTGTCTCAATATGTCAGCCAGGCGACTGACTGGAAACCTATCAAGGGTATATCCTGCCTCTTGCCCAATGACAGCAAGGAATGGCTCCAGCCCCCTGCATGACCCCTATTACCTTTATGAATACAACCAAACAATCTGCACCTACAATCTACAAAGCAGCAGCTAATGGGGAATCTAATAAACTAAGCTAAACTAAACCTGGTCATAAAATAGAATAGGTATTGATGGATGCTTGAAAACATTTAATAATAATTCAAATAGTTTTCCTCTTCTTCCTCTTCAATAATGCACTCCAAGAGGTAGGTCAACTACAGAACATAATTTTCTGAAGCTGATAGGAGACTGATTTGCTTTAGGACAATCAAACACAATAAAATAAGTTACCATGTATTGTTAACACTATTACAAAAAAATGCTATCAAGATTCGAAAAGAAATGGTTAAACAATGTCTTGGTCAAACCTAACCTGAGGACATATATCAAATAAGTCAAACATGATGGTACTGAATTTTATGTTGACGAAAAGCTAACAAGAAGTCAGATCTTTGGTTAAGAACCAAAGAACAGGAGTCCTTCCTCTGGCTCTTGAATTGAGAAGGTTTAAAAACATCCCAAAAAAAGCACAGACTGTGTGAACTTAGAAGAAACTTAGACTGTGTAATTTAAAGGAAGTCGAGAATTAATCTCAATTTCTTTTATATTGTCCTGTCTATGATGAGTTAAGATCACCTCTGATGAATGAAATGTTTGTTCAAAATCCTGAAATATTTTGGAGCAATGATGATGACTGGAAGGAGCGTTTGTTTACTTTTAATGTTTATAGGTTGGCCTCTTTTGTAGCAAAAGCCTGGAAAAAACATCAGCGTAGTTTGTTTCTTTAGTATTATTCTACCAGGCGTCTACTTTGGTTTCTGGTCTTTTTGTATTATTATTGGTGTCTTGTAAGCCTATTTTGGCTGGGAATATTGTTTATGCATGACATAATAATCGAATCAAATCCTGTTCAAAGCAGCCTGAATATTTTCTCCTGAAAATGGATATCAAATATCTTCCGCTGTTTCCTTTTCCATGGCCTCTTCAAAAAAAAATTCCCGAATTCAAAATTCTTCTCAAGTCTTCTTCACAAAGAGGCAAAGTATGAAAACGCTCCTCTCTTCCCTACTAAGAGCCACTGCCCTTTAAGGAATTATACTCCTTGTTTCCGTCAGGTCAGCATACACTCTGCACTTTCCTATTCTGCAGCCACATCCATGGATACCATTACTAAACACACATGCTAACTCCATCCAGCCAACCCTTCCTAATTCATATCCTCACTCACACATGGCACATGCATTCTCCAGCCCTCTTCCAGTTCAACAAACACTCAAGTCCACTGCAGTTGGCCGGCAGGCCAAACAGAGCCTCCTTGTGTGTGTTTCTCATTTGGTTCAATTCAGTGCAGCTGTCATAACCAGTCTACACATAAAACTGCAGGACCACATGCATCAATCAATCCTCCTTCATATACAGCACATGCATGATGACTAAGTTATACTGTGTGAAATCTTAGTATCTCTGAAAATACTTCAAGCAATGAATGACAGCTAGTTCATGTGATATAATCAAGTTTCAGTCTCTGGCTTCCTAATGTAAAGTCGTAGCTGGATGTTTGGAATCCAAAGTAAGTCAAAAACATTTTCAGCAACCCTGCCACCCTAGTCATAGCAAGAACATTTTTTCCTTTATGTGCATGAATAATAAATCGGCCCATCCTGGTCAGATGTAAAATTCAATCCATCTATGAGAGTTTGGATTTTATTGCAGTAGTATAAAGGTTAAAGGGACATATACTGATAGGCAGGTTTGATTCAGTATTTAAAGGTTATGGAGATAAATATTGGTGTCCTACCTGTAAATTCTGGTAAGGTAAATATGACTCATATAAAGCCAAAGAACAGTAACAATTGTCTCTCAGTACTTGCCATTTAAGTCTTGATTGCAATCAAATACTATTAAAGGTCAGCAAATAATTAAACCAAACAGACTGAAAGAATAGTAAGTTGACTGAGATTTGTTCATCAATTACAAAATCAAGACAAAGGATGATGTGGGTTCAAGTAAAACAGTGGGTCCACAAGGATAAATCAGTGTGTACAGTATCAGCTCTATATGTTAACTTTGTAACTTGCATGACTTTAACTTTGTTAAAGCATTTATTGATTCAAGAATGTTTTATGACATGATGACTTCGACTTTGTTAGGCAGCTTGAATGACTGATTACCCTACTCCACACCCTGTTCCCTTTTTCAAAGCCTGAAAGGCTAAACATCTACTACCTATTTGCAGACCTTCTCTAAAACAGGGCTGAATGTTCAGTATATGGGGATATAAGCAAAAATACTGTATGTGCCAACAGCTGCTGTAGGAGCTGGGTGGTACTATTACCTGTGGTTTGTTTTAAAAGGTGTCAACTTACTGACTAAATCTGCCTTCATTGCATTATTTACAAACTGGAAGCTGGTTTGGGCAGAGCATTCACATATCTAAGATTCCATAACACACCCACTGAGAAGGGAGCTGTCATTTCCATTATGCATTATGTAAGGCCAGGATATGAAGGTGCTGAAATGGGGATTTGTCTTTTGAAGCTCTATGCTGAGGGGTTCACTTTATTTGAAAAACCACCCCAAAGCCAGATATACTTTAGTCCTTAACAAAGAGAGCTCATTTAATTTTGCAGGGACACAAAATACCAAATACATCCCTAAATGTTCAACCAACACTGGGAGATGATACTGATGCAGAGATTACAGCACATGTCTATTGACATTTGAGTGACACGGCATCCAGATACTCCTTTTGTTTAGATATTTGCTTTCTTGATTTGCTTCCCTAAGCGACAGGATCCTTCAAGGATTGTCAGTGTTAACTTGTGATTTAAGTCCATGACTGCTGAATGAGACACAGAATTGTTGTTTTTAATAAATCTAAACACAAATACTCAACACAGCCCGCTTACATAGTATGTCCTACAGATCTGACATGTATCTCATCACATAATCAGAAACAGGCTAGTTTAATCTCATAACTGGAAACACTAAAATTCCTTAAATAGATATAGAAAGGCACATTTATGAATAATCTCAAAATATGTTGTACTGTTTCACCAAACACATTGATAAATCTGTCATGACAGAAATAGTGTTGTGGTCACAAACATTAGCATCACTATAACCCAAACAGGCGTATTAACACTTTAATGATGGGTTTACCTGCTATTTACACACCAACAAGACTAGACATATCCTACGATGTCTTTATAGAGTATCTCCATCAACACTAAATATTGCCATACCTAAGCTTCCGTGTCTTAATTCCGTGCCTTAATTTCCGGAAAATAAGCAATGAAAATGTCATTAAACGTTAAATAGTAAAACTTCAGGAGCACCACCAACGAATTTGGATGGACAAAAACTTGGCACACATTTCTCACTATTGAGTTGCCAGACAACAATCTGAATAAAGATTATGTAAAGTAAGTATTTCCACACATAGCATCAGCACAGATACTTATAAATATAGCAAACAATACAGGTTAATCGTTAGCGTCAGTTAGGGTAAACGTTAAATAACTTATCCTGTAGATTAGCGTAAGCTAATTTGACAGCCCAACGACAAGAAACAACCAATTTGACTGCAGTGAAAGAGTTTAATAACAACTGAAAAACGTATTCCTACACTTTCAAACGATGGCATAACATTATTCTTGCTGCGTGCTTAGCCAACAACACTTTAGCGTTTTTACCTTAACAGGTTGGCTTCGTCTTAGCATAACTTCAATAAAAGTAGCGAAGACTGTGCTAGCTAAGTAGGCTAGCAATGCTAACCGCTAGTGTTTAAAAAAGTCGCGCGTTTACCTGACTCGCTTTGTAAAATTGCTTCTTTAGTCCTGCGACCGACATGTTGAACCGTCACCGTTGCCACCTGGACTTCGACGGGAGAACAATGTTTTTAGCGCAGTTGTTGTGAGCTTTCAGTTTACAGCACAGACAGCAGCCGAGCAACACGTCTTCAAACTTTGCACCCTAGATGTAAAACTTGCTAGGCAACCACAATTTCCTGGCTCCAGCTGCTAGAGGGAGGCACCATCCTGGTGGATAAAGTGGGTCAAACACACACACACACAATCCATGCATTCAAACATCCCTCTGTACTGGCGAAAACACACCAATGAATGAATAGCTCACTTTAACATTAACTACTATAGGTACTGAAGTGATTACTGTTGCTACTGCTGCATATTTCAAGCTCCTCTGATGAGTTTTTAGCTGGTTATGAAATAGACTGATATAAACACGCCTCTGTGTGAGATACAAAAGCAATGCAGGCTACAAGACTGAAGGTTTACCTGTTTTAAATGCCCGGAACTACTACCTAGTAGTGCTGGCATCAGGTAGAAATTCAGTGATATGTTTGAATGTAACAAGGCAGCAGAATGAGATTGCTGGTCAGAAAACAAGCATTGGACATTTACAGGACAAGATAAGCAAAGAAATACACACTACTACAATACTGCACACTTACGGACAAACTATAAGAAATCAAGTATGCGGAGGCTACAAGTAGCCTACAATGATGCTCTGAGATTACTACTGAAAAGACCAAGATGGTGCAGTGCAAGTGAGATGTTTGTAGGTGCAGGAGTTAATACTCTACATGCTGTATTAAGAAATCTCTTGTATAAATTCATGTGTCGACTTGATTCCACTGGGAATGAAATTATTTTGGCCTTGACGAATATCAAACATAGTGCTGTTAAATACATGTCACCACTATGGAAACACTGGTACAGATGCCTGTTTTTAGTGTAATTTTATTTTTTGTGCTTATATTGAATCTGATTCATTAACTTATTGTGCCGTTACGGTAACATTCATGTATTGTTCTGTCCTTTTTATGTGTTTTGTATTGTTTTGTTTCGTTTTTGTTCTTTTTTATTCTCTGGACCTAGAGTCTGTAATAAAGTTTTGAATTGAATTGAAATAAAATGTAAGAGTATTTTGTCCACAGCAAGGTTATTATAGTTAACTAAAACTAACTAAATAACAAACACTAGAATGTAAAAATATTTTTGAACTGAAACTTGATAAAAACTTTCCAAAAATGCAAACTCACTAAAACTTAATTCTGCCTTTAAAAAAACTCAAGTGAAATAAACGAAGGGACAAAATCTCCTTAATTTTAGCTTTTGACAGCAGTATACTGATATGTACACCTAAGCCTTACATGTGTAAAATGGCCTGTTTTGATTGAAAAGAGACCTCATACAATGGTTACATTTAGATACTGTGTAATACTCAAATACCAGATTTGAATAACTGCAAATGAAGGTAACCTGTTTTGTTTTTTTAAAAATTGTGTGATGTTTTCTTTTTGACCTTCTTGGTCAAAAAGAAGGTCCTATGAGGTCTGGCCCCTGGCAGGTATCCCTTATTGAAAATAACTAACACTAATAATAATAAAAGCTAAACTAAAACAAAGCATTTTTACAAAATTAAACTAAACTAACAAACCAGCAGTAAAAACGAATAAAAACTGAATTGAAATCGGAAACAAAAAGTAGAAACTAAATAAAATAAATATAAAAACTAATGAAAAATCCCAAACTTTTTAAAACTTGGGCCATAGAGTAAAAAGTCCTCACCGGAGCTTTTATATCATAAACTATAATCATAATATTATTACCTCAAAATGGAATATTCTCTTGCATTCTGTAACAAGGGCATAAAAACATATAATTTCCCCTTTTTTCCCGTATTTACTATCAGGAAGGCAACTTGTTGCAGTTCCACTAGAAATATGCAAAAATACTTGATATAAACAACAAAAATGTCAGTCTGTGGTTCAAAGGTAAAAGCCATTGTCTCTTTCAAGAGACAAGTGATATACAGGGGCATCTCTAAATATTAGAATATCATGAAAAAGTTAGTTTTTTCTTTTATTTAATTCAAGAAGTGAAACTTCTATTTATTCTAAATTTAGCACAAAAACTGAGGAAATTTGTGTTTGGTAGATTATTTCTTTGTTGTAACAATGCTTTTGGGCCACAAATGTCATACTGTTGAAAAAGCCTGTTTAGTTTCCTTCTAAATGATGCCACATTTGTAAGGAACATGCATCTGTGGGATGAGCAGCAGAGCTGGGTATGTGGGTTGCACCCATGAAAAATTTGCCACATCTTCTCTGCCATTGAATGCAGCTTTTTTACTGTTGCTATCGACTCTTGTTTTTAGCCTCTGGTACCCTCAGGTGCCTGGTTGGCAATCTCAATGCAGAGAGATATCGAGATGAGATTATGCAACCAGTGGCAATCCTGTATCTCTCAGTCCAGGACAGAACTCTTATCCTCCAAGATGACAATGCTCACCCCCACAGAGCTGAGTTTATCAGAGACTACCTCCAGAATTTGGGAGTGGAGAGGATGTAATGGCCTGCCAGCAGTCTTGACCTCAGCCCCATTGAACACTTTTGGGATCAGCTTGGGCGTGCTGTACTTCCCAGAGTGAACAACAAAACCACATTTGACTTGTGTTAAATTCTGGTTGGAGAATGGGATGCCATCTCACAGCTGAGGCTCCTGTTTGTTAAATAGATAAATTGTCAAATTGCCAATATTTCTTGTTTCTTCAGACTTCAATCATCCAATCCACCAAACACCAAAGAGTCAATGGCAGAAGAAGCTGTTTGGCACTGAGATAGAAAATTAGGCTAATTTGTCATAAGCACAACCTACATACTCAGCTTTGCTGCTTCTCCCACAAATATATGTTCCCTACAAATGTGCCACCATTTAAAAGGGAAATAAACAAACTTTCCAACTCTATATGATTTATTTCCAAGGAGCATTGTCACAACAAAGAAGTAATCTACCAAACACAAATTTCCATACTTAATGAATTAGGTTAATAGTAATCTCATAACAAAATGAAATATTTTCAAGACTTTTTTTGTTTTAATTTTGATAATTCTCTGTTGGGTTCAGATCACAATCAAGCATATTAAAACCATGGTCAGCGAACCAGTTTCTTGTAGTTTTGGCTTCCCTGTGGGCAGGTGCCAAGTCCTTCTTACTAAACTTTTCTCTTCCAGTCCACTTTCCATGAATATGCTTTGATACAGCCTCTGAGAACAATCTGCCCTTTAAGGACCTTCTGTGGCTTACTCTTCCAGTGGAGGATTGTTGTATAGTTCGATCATCAAGATTAAAACCCATAAAGTCATGAAATGTTTCACTTTCTATGAGATCAATCTTGAATTTATGGAACTTTTTGAGGTAAATCACAGGGGAAAAAAATAATTTTTACACAATATTCTAATTTTTTTTAAATCATCTTTAACATTGAGGTGAAATCAGACTCAGTGAGGCAATTTAAAAGAAAAGGAAACCATTTATTACATTCTTAAAACCACATATAATGTATCCCATTGGACAACAATATATATCGCGCTGTGTGACTCAGTTACTCTTGGACTAGTAATATACCTCTTGTACATTTTGTCATACAGGGATAGAGAAGGGAAACAAACTATTCTTTTTCGTTTGTACTTGTCCTAATCTTTCTTCAATTAAAAAAAATAGATCACTGACTTTACAAGACAGAAGTGGAGACACATAAAGAAAAAAAGGTGGATAAAAGACTGACAAATAAATGTAAATCACAGCAAAAGAAACATTTAACCCCAATAATAAAATTCATCTTTAAATCTAACTGATTTATTCATGTTTTTTTTTTTAACTCCTATGTCTCGAAAAAATTTAAAGTTACAATATTAGGACAAACGGGAAGGGCTTTGACACTTTGTGAGTAACATTCACAAAAATAGAACACAGTGATTATGGTTATGGATCTCATCTTAGGTGCAAAGGTGTGAGGAGCACAAGGCTAAAAGACGACACTGGTTATAAAGGGACAAGAAGAGATCACAGCTAGCTCCCTGAGCGGCAGACAGCAGGTCCGCAGACTCTGCTCAAGAACTTCACAGCACCCCGAGTAAGACATTATTACCATCAGCTTTATGCTAGACCGACCTGCAGGAAGTGTATTCGTTATGTACATGAATAATGTAAACAGTTATGGATGATTTTGTATGACAGATATGAAATTAAAAATAAAACTACTAGAACAGACTGACTGAAAACCATGAAGTCTTACTGGCTTTGAGGCCCAACTCAGGGGGCAGCTGGTAGCTCTGTCTGGCCTTAGACTAGTGCCCAGTGAGAAAGAGGAAAGTATAAGTGCTTGGTATTTGGATAAGTGTTGGGTTTGGGACTAAAGGAGTGAGGAACAGCAAATGTACAAAATAATACAGATGCTCCAATCAGCAAGGAGGGTTTATGATACATATTATGGACCGTCGACGTCCCAACCTCGAACCAAAATGAAATGTTATGAATGAAAGACAAATATACTACACCTACGGTACTGACTAATGGTTAGAAACAGGAGGGGAAACCCTGTGTATCCCCGTTCCATCATACTGTTCATGAAAGTCATCTTTTGCCTTGCTTTCTTTTTTCCTTAGTGTCCTGTTTGTCCTCTTGTCTCTTTAGGCAGGGAGGAGGGAAGGGCAGCAGCAGTGCACACTGAAATCTCTCAGTCTAAATGCAATGACAGGCAATGTCATATCCGCCTTTATATGGGTCTGCTGCCTTCCCCCTGCTGCGTCGCATCTGCAACAAGTGTCCACCCCGTCGCTTTACCCGGCTTGGTTTTGCCGTCATGGGCAAGAAGGGGTTGTTGCCAAGGAAACCTGAGAGTACTGTCAAAAGAGGGAATAGTCCAGAAAAAGATTGAAGTCAAAAAAAAAAATCTGCCTTCGTGAATCATCCATCCTTTTTTTTTCCTCTTCTGTCTCTCACATCTCGCCCTCCACTTCTCTCTCTGGATTAAACTCAAACATTCTTACACTCTCCATATACTTATATAGTCATCTATTTACATTCTTATTTAAAATATTTGTTTATAAATGTGTATATAAATTAAAGATAATTTCATCTTTTCCTGTCTCTAAGTGGCATTTACAAGGAAAGGGGTGTGTGGGACTGAGGTTTCTCATTGCATTACAAAAGCCTACAAAGAGGCAGCACCGAACACTGTCTAAATGTGTGTGAGACTGGTTCTATGCTGATTACGGAAGTCAGCCTGAGCTGTGAGTCATGTCATATCCATGAGCTTTTATTTTAGGGAAAATGACTCATGATCTTGGTCCCGAAGCAGTGGTCGGTACAGGGATATTGTCTGTATGAATACGCAAGCGTATCACACTGAGAAGTATTAAAAAGGAGATAATATCGACTGAAAGATGTATCAATTGACCGGTTGATCAACATGACTTTATTCTGTTACTAAGTGTAAAACTCTGTCTGAGTGGCAGGGTTGTACATTCACTGTAGATAGGTTCTTACGGGTGCACTGGTGCTGATCAATGAGGTACATTCATAAATGGTTGGGTGATCCTCCGTGGATCTCATGTTAAAAAAGTGTTTGAGCTCGGAGCTTTCTCATGCTAAGTGGGCTGCTGTGTTTTATTCCTACAATGCCCATCCTGCTTGTATTTAATGCTACAATATGCAGAGGACCATGAGCCTGTGTGGTCTGTAGTGTAAGGTGCTTTTGCCTGCTGGGAAAGTGGAGGACTACTTTGGGATCATGGGAGACGGAGTATTTAAAGTCCCGGATTGTCTCGTCGTTACTGCTGGTTGTTGTTGAGCTTCAACATTACTATCCTACTCTGTCTCTCCTTTTGCTTCCCTACCTCTTAATAAACTCTCTCACTCTCTCTGGTTTTCTTTCTCTGTCTCTCTAGCTGTCGGTGGAGTCAGGCAGAGACATCTCGCTGCCAAAAACTTCCCGGTACAGTGGTGGAAAACTGTAGGCAGTCTCCGGGTGGACCAAACGGAAAAACTCCAGCTTGTCAATGTGGAGGTTGCAGATAGACTTCATTATGGGCAGCTTGGACACCATCTGTGGGGACAGAGGACATACAGAGGTCAGGTTTTGTTTTGCTCTTTTATGTGACTACATCAGTACTTGTATTATGTGTTTTGGAAGAGGCTTCACCTTGTCCAGTTTCTCATCAGAAGCTCCACTCTTGTGCAGGCTATGCTGCAGGGCCAGGTAGACTTTTTCCTGAAGTTTCTGGACCTTTTGGCCTTCTGTTAGCCAGGGCCGATCTATAGGAAAAACAAAGTATTGAAACCATAATTAGAGATGCACTGATTGTAAAAATCAGGACCAATGTTTAACATAGCAGTTAAGCTGATGGCCAATAATGACACATTTATGTGCAACACTACTACAGTGCCAGCCCCAAGTCTTGTCTTTGAACAGGAAAACATTCTGACCATATAACACAAATTGGGGAATTCTTAAACATATTTTTACGGTTTCCCATCAAAAGTACCCCAAAATTTCTTCAAATGTTTCGGTAAACTTTATCACAGAGCCTTGATTCTAATAAAATAATTTTTTAAGTTTTCAAACCCCCCCCCCCCCCCCCAAATCTCTTCACAAACTTCCCAAAACATACAAATATATTCACCAAGATTCCATTGAAAATGTTAGAAAGACATCCTAACAAATCCCCTGAAAGTTTCATACATTTCTAGAAACGTCAGAGGACACCCTGCTTCCCAATCAAATTTCCAAAATTAAAAAATAAACTTCCCAAGTTTTCTTGAGAATACCTTAAAAATTTGTAGGCAACCCCCCACCAAGGCAAATAAATTTCCCAAATACAACACTTGAAAATTTCTCATAAACATCCAACAAAATTCCCAGTTTTTCATGCAAATACTCAAAACTTTCACTACAAAAAACTTACAAAGAAATGCTCAAAAACATCCCCAAAAATCTCCATGATAATTTTTCAAATTTTCATTGCAAAATCGCTCAGAATTTTAAGTGAATTACATTCATCAATTATTTCAAAAATTCTAATAGAAGAAATTATGACTACGTTGTAGGGAAGCCACAATGCAATGTTCTCATATGTGCATGCAGAGTCTATAGAGGTTCAGGCTCTCTAATAGAACTTGCATTAAAGATCAGTGATATTACTGTTAAAAATGAAAAAATATCTTTCAAAGATGCAGAACAGCAATCTAGCGTTGTTGTGCACTTTCATCTATGGGCCCACAGAAGCCCTAAGCAGACATGCACACACACATATCATTTTATTCTATTTTCACATGATAACTAAGTCCTATTTTTGTCTGAAGGGTTTTAACTTGTTTGTGTCATCATCACAAGGTAACTGATGTTTTCATCAAGATAGTGGGTTAATTTCTTAAGATCCAAAGAAAAAGATTTAAATCAACTCCTCATCGCTGGAAAACACATAACATAAAACGTATGGATGCATGTCATTTTTGGACTTCCATTGGTGGTGACTTATCAGCTGTATGATAAAAACATGAAGTATTAATAGGCTGAAATGATCACTTAAACCATAAAGACAGAAATTAGCTACAAATATTTGCAGTGCAGTTGTTAATATTCAAAAAGGATGCACTGTAGTTGGGTGAATGTGTGGCATTCTATGTCAAGGTCAAAACAGCATTGAATGCACTTGTGCAGTTCTGCAGGACAGAACGTCTGCTACCTCAACATGATTGTGTTTATGTATGTGTTAGTGAGCAGAGATGGAAGTAAAAATAATCACCAGGAGACAGAAGGACGGCGGCACTAAATAGAGCCATTTCTTCATCTGACAGCTGCAGACGGCAGAGTCCTTTCCCCAGGTCAAACACAGCACTGACCAGGTCGTCGCAACCTGCAGAAACACAGCAAAAAGAAATATTAGCTGTTGAAATTAATCACTGAAACTCTTTAGTTGTTCAAGTAAGTTAGACAGATGGTCAGACAAATACTTGGGTCTGCTAGAGGGATGCATTTTAACTTTTAACTCAACCATGCTGAAACTCTACTCTGTAGCTCTTGAGTTGCATCAGTGTTCCCTGATCTTCCAGTGTTTTTAGCATCCATGTGTTTTAAATGATTAATATAACAGAGCATATTCAATTTACATACATAATATAGTATTTAAAACAAAGCCATTTGGTTAATTTTATTTCAAATAAGCTAACTGCTATGTTTTATCATGTAAGTGCAACATCTTATTTGTATTGTGCTGCCTCTGAGGTGTTTAAGAGGCAAAACAGCTCTTCAGCACAAGCCTTTCAGTCAGAACATTACTCCAAAGAATCTGCAAATAAGCCAGAGCAAATGTGATGAAACCAGGCTCAAATACTGACACTTTTGATGTCTTTTTGGTGTTGAACTTTTGTTTGTTTATCTCTTACAAAAAGACAAGAGAATAGAGAGGTGACAGTGAAGCACTGCAAATGTATGTGTGCAAAATAGCCAGAGTGCGGTGGTTTTCTCGCAGTTTTCTTCATCTAGAACCAGATGTACCCAATATTGAATGCCTAGGACTTACATTTTTGTTCCACTGATATTTAAACAGGCATCTGTATCCTTTGATTTGACTAGTATTGTATTAAGGTTTAATTTATTTGTGATAACCCTACTTTTAGTCAGAGCAGAAGTTGTTGGTAAGGGTGTTTTATCAAGGCCTGTATGGCAATACCAATGAAAAAAACTGACATTTTCTAACATAACTTTAAAAAATATGTGTAGCTTCCATCTGTGATAGTTAAAATCTCATCAGGGACTCACCAAGTGCTTTGAAGAAGTGAGCTGGTGCAAACTTCCCGTTAAAGAAAATGGTGCTGTTGTTGACGTTGAAGGCTCGGCACATGCGTATCAGCAGGACCTCCAGACAGCCTGAAAACGTAGCCACAGAGAGCCAAAGATATGGAGAGATGGAGATAGAAGAGGGAGGGAAGGAGGGAGGGAGGGAAAGAAAGGGACCAAGATACTCCAACATGCACAAAACAACACAACAAAATGTAAATAATTTTGACCCAGATTGGCGCGGCATATATGTCATTTTTGAACCATTGAAAAGCCAGATGGATACATTTTTTAAAAGAGATTTACAGGGAGTGAATGCATTGTTAGATATATGCAATTTATGTCCCAAATAAATAGTTAAATATGTGTTTAAGAGATTAAAAATAGTGAAAGTTTTGTTTCCAGGATGGTGTTTTTCTCCCCAGTGTGTGGAAATTATTGAAATAAAATAATGGATAAGGTGAAGGTAGAAGGTTGGAGACAAAAAAAACAGGAAGGAGCTTATGTTAGCATTTTAAAGACTCTGTTTACTTTGAAAGGATTAACTTGTACATTTAGCACTAAGAATGCAGACATTTCTAGACTGTACACTGACCTGCTTTCAACAAAATAATCTGATCATTCTGGCACAGGTCCATGAAGCCAGCGATGCGTTTGGCAAACTCCACCACATACTGGATGGCGTTGGTGATGTGGTGAGCACACTGCTGCCACATCCACTCAGCAGACTAAAGAAGTAACAGGAAGACACAGATGTATGTGTTAGGAGGAGCTGTCACCCTGAATTAAAATTCAGGGACTTATATATTCAGGGATTTAGAAGTGACCATAAAGACTTAATCCATACTCTGTTTTCTTGCTTTAATTAGCAAGATGTAGGCCAGCAGGACTGGAGAGAAATATATGAAATGTGCTACACAAGGCAGTCAAAATTTTCTGTACTTCAAGATTATTCAGTAACATTAAGAAACAAATCTTTAAAAAAAAGATTTTCAGTCATATATTTAAGCAAAAGCTGCCGTTACAGAGGTAGAGTACTGTTAGCTAGTGGAAGAAAAAGTTAAACATCTTGTTTTTGGACAACCCCAGTGATATAACATGGCTCACTATTACATTAACAATAGAAGGTTTGATAAAAATTTAAGAGAGCACATTAGCGCTGATTAACAATTTTTAAATATACCAGCTATTCTTGTTTACACATTATCCATGGTTGCAATGAATGAGTCTAAATAAACCCAATCAGCATTTTAACCACTTAACTGGCTCTAATTGATCTGAAGGTAACTGATGTATAAGTATAGCCATTATACTCCATTCAGTAGCTAAACCTATCACGTGTTGACGGATATGTTTATTGCATATTGATGGCTTAGAGGCCAAAACCCCATATCTTCATGTTTCATGTTTTTATATTATTCTTCAACAAATCAGTGCTATTGGTCACCCTTTACACCTGTCAGTGGGTTTTAACCAATTTCAAAGCAAAAAAAAGTGTCTAAAAGATGCTGGCTATGGCCATTCAGTGTTCAATTAATTGAAAGATACAGTTTCTTTCATTCTCTGAAAGGTGGTGATTTTGGAGATATGAGGTTTTGGCCCAACACCAGTGATTGTAACTAATTTTGCATCTGCAGCACAGTATACCTTGTTTTGAAAAGCCCGTGTTTCCTCAGGTGTGTATTGTGCCCAGGTGAATCTTTTCATGTCTTCGGCGCTGTACTGACACGTCTCGAGGTGAGACTTAACAATACTCTGAGTGATGCGCTCTGTAAAAGGGAAAAAAGAGACTCATTTATGCCATTCAGTTTCTCTGTCATTGTTGCCGGTTCAGGCGTTGAGGAGACAAAAAGGAAGTGTGTAGCTGAGTGTAGCAACAATGTTGTTTGCATGCACATGCACCTTGAATAACTAGATGCTTTGAACAGTTGCCACAAGACAAACCCTAATGGCTCATGTCATCATCTTATCTTTGAGGCTCTTAGTATCTCCCCTACCTCCTGCACCAATAATATCACCAGCCACACTATTTACTAATTGCTTCTTTTTAAAGTCCCAGGAGCCTCATACAAAGTCTCCCTGCAGTCTGTTGATGCCAGCAACTATAAAGATGTAAAATAAAAACTGATTTATTCTTCCTCAAGGTCTCCAGAGAAAACATCTATAAAAATAATCCCTCTGCTTCCTTACAGCTATAAATATCACTGCAGCATCATCTCATTATCTACCCCTGTTACTGAGCCAGCTGTGGGTTGGTTACATCTTGCTTGTTCTTGCTTGTTTTTCCCATTTAATTGAATCCTTTTTTCCTGTTTTGTTGTATTGTATATAACATTTATTATTCTGTTACTTTCCCTTATTTTGTTTTGGTAACCTGCTTCATCAATATTCCCTAGGCTGGTTTTCTTTATATATATTACCATTTAAAGCCTTTTTGATTTAGTATTATAACTCAACTTTAGTTGTATCTTATAGGGGCAGCTATGCTATTAAACTGTTAAATAATCTAGAATAAAAGCAGATAACATGATGGAAACAAGAAAAACTCTGTCGTTTTACTACAGTTTTATAGATTTATATTCAAGAGAACCCTAAAATACTCATACTATAATCTCAATCTTTATTATTGTAAATTGCAACAATTAATAACCCACTTCTAGCAAATGTTTCACAGGTGCTGCTTGACCTCTACAAGCGACATAATGATAAACAACTTCAAGTATTGAGCTTGCTTTGACAGGTGTAAACTAACAAGGCAAATATGTTAAAATATGTGATTGGGTTTTATAAAAACATCCCTCGCAAATTAAGATCTTCTCTTGTCTTTGAAGGTGAAAAAGGAAACAACTAATTGAGAGTTAAATATATTCATGCATACTCACAGACACTTTATATTTATGTGTTATAAGTGCACAAAATGATTAATGAGTTGTTATTTATGACTGTCAAGACTCACCAAGGTCTGTTATAGAGCAGTCATCAGGCAGGTGATCCAGCAGTGCATGTGTGTGTCCCAGCAGCGGATGTGTGTGAGAGTGTGCATGCAGGAGCTGGAGCCCGTTGCTGTCTCCTCCATCCAGCATAGTCTGCTGCGGGGAATTCTGATTGGACAGGGATGAGGAAGAAGAAGAGGACGATGAGTTGGAGGTGTTACCGGTGCTGGCTCCTCCACCCAGCAGCTCCAGGCTGCAGTACTCGCTGGCCTCCTCTGGGGTCAGCGGCAGGTCAAATAGGTCAGGCAGCGCCGCGATGTCATCCAGGTCACTAAGAGTGGAGCTGGAACCTCCGCTGCTGTAAGACCGGCTCAGACCCTCTTCGCCGTCTTCACCGCTACCACCGCAGACACCGTCATCCTTGGTCAAGGACAGAGAGGTGGGTCCCCCGCCTCCAGAGCCCACACACTCCTGAGACTTCTGGTGTTTTTGCACTTCAGCGTAGAGACTGTCGCGCTGCTTCTTGGACATACGACCAAATTTGACCGCTGCATTAAGGAAAAATGTCATTAGATTTAAAACAGACAAAACAATTCAAAAACATATCACAAGTAATGGCAAATACCTGGCTAAAATAATAGTGGTCACCAAGGGTCCATAAGGGGGGATAAAGGGGAGAGCCCAGCCAAATGGGGGGACCATAGAGGTCAGGAAAACCATTTCCTTTCTCCTTATCGCAACATAGACCTTTTAATGTGCGATGTTCACATCCAAAATGATGTAGAAGAAGTGTAAATTAACAGCCCTAAATCTAGTTTGCATAATGAACATGTGTCATGTTTTTCAGCCTGTTTAATATGTTTATTTTTCTCTGCTGTCCACAGAAGAAAAAGATCAGCAGATGTAAAACACTACAGCTAAGGGCTTCAAATTCTCTCGTCGTCATCTTTAAACCAAAATGTCATGAACACCAGGATTCAACAAAGAAAGACATCCACTGGATTCTCTATGTAAGCCAAGGTTTGTCTAACAGATATTTGTTTGGTACATTTTTACACAGTCTCGCTGAATGTCATGGTTAAAGGAAGTTATGTCCAGAAGGTACAGTGCGTTCTTTGTGTGTATTTGTTTACCGTCTCTGCTCATGCCCAAAGCCAGACACTTCTGTAGGCGGCAGTGCTGGCAGCGGTTACGGTTAGTTCGGTCAATCAGGCAGTTCCTCTGACGGGAACAAGAGTACATAGCATTGTTCTGCTGGCTGCGGCGAAAGAAGCCCTGAAAATGCATTAAAAGATACAGACATTATTAACATCAGGCGCAACTGGAATGAGTTGGTTGATTTTGATAATCTGAGTAATTCTCTGCATTTCCTCCTCACCTTGCAGCCTTCACAGGTGATGACTCCATAGTGGATTCCTGAGGACTTGTCCCCGCAGATCTTACAGGGGATGACCTCAATTTGAGCTGCAGGAACAGAAACATGAGAGGTCAGAACGCTGAAACCTGACGTGTCCTTGATATCTGTTAGTAAAGTGCAACTCTCAAGCATTGGCCTTGTTTGACTCTGTTGAATCACACTGTGGAGTGCCGCCAGAAACAGTTAATATCTAAACACTAACACAACTCAAAGCAACAGGATACCTTCAATCACACGTAACACACTCTTTATATGAGGCACATGTGTGACATATATTCAGCTTTGGCCAGTAAAAATGTTTTCACAACTACTCTGTTGGAGCTCCAGTTGGAATTTTTTCCTACTTGCTGGTTATGAAACACATGGAAGTTAATACTCATGATAGAGAACAAGCCACACAATCAGGAAGAAGAGAGCTATTAATTCCTTTAACTTTTTCTGCAGATGAATGAAAAAACAACAGCTCTATTTAGCATATAATCATGATGAGCGATGCTTTCAACTGTTAAAAAACAAGATGAGATTTTGTTGAAGAAATACACACTTTTACTAACACTTTGTCCACTGGAGGTGCCAGAATTTACACAAACAGAAATTTCCTCACTGTGGCTTAAGTGGTTCACCTTCTGTGCTGTAAACGGCTCTACTTATCATTATTAATCATTTAATTAGCATCACAGAGGACTTCT
Source organism: Cheilinus undulatus (assembly GCF_018320785.1). Taxonomy (NCBI): domain Eukaryota; kingdom Metazoa; phylum Chordata; class Actinopteri; order Labriformes; family Labridae; genus Cheilinus; species Cheilinus undulatus. Next base: position 29,743,237 of record NC_054877.1, read on the forward strand.
GTGTTTTTAGTTTTAAGGTTCCATTTGCAAGCATTTCTTTTCATCTTAGCATTGCTCTCCAGTGATTAGATAAGACTGTATATATTAATAACCCTTCAGGCATAATATCAATAATATATTATGTATTTCCAATAATATGCTAATGATGCACAGCTGTGGAATCACACCACATACACTTAGAGTTGACTGGGAGGCCACTTTATCCTGTTTTGCATGACTAATTTCTTTTGAAATGGAAAATATGATTGATTTTTCCTAACATTTAGGTCAATGCCATAGTCTTTTCTACTTTATCAAAGGCTACCTGTTTGTAGATGTAATTTTTTTTCCTTTTTTCTTCTTCTTGTGCTATCATGATTTCTCCTCAGCCAAAATTAGCTCCTTTGTATTTTCTGCTGCCCTTGAAAAGGTGGCCCATACTTTAATCTTGTCCCAGAGCAGCTGCTGAACACTGTGAGCTCTATCAGAAGGCATCTAGCTGATGCAAAATGAAGCAACAAAGCTTTGAATACTTCATGTATATTCCTCTCCCTCGTATCTTTGTGGTGTTTAGGTACAAACACGCTCATGTTATTTTACATCAGTCAACTTCCTATCTATATAATCTGTTCTTGTGAAAAACGACACATATCATCATGTTTTTATCTCTTAATAATGTTATGAGCATACTAATGCTGACCTTGTTCTGTACTCTACGTTGCTGAACGATTAACTGGAAAGAAGTTTTATTATTAGAAAATTATGACCACATTTTTGGGACACAAACAAACCCTGTCCTCCTCACCAGACTGAACTGATCAAAGACAAAAACACATCTTCTTCTGGGTCAGAGGAATGAGCAACAACAAAAAACCATGTGCTATCAATTTTTCTATTGATAGCAATAGCCCTACAGACACAATGCCCCATAACAAGAAGATAAGAGGAAAAAGGGAAGAAAAATAGTTGTGAATTCTGTTTCTCTGCCCCCTGCATGTGGCCCCCATGTGAGAACAGAGTACACAAACAGATAGGGAATCACATGACTCCTGTGCATATGACACGTCCACAAAGACTCCTTCTTTCTTCACCAAGAACAAAAACAGCAGCCGCTGTATCATTCAACAACTGTTGCTAAGCCTTGGTGTTTGTTTAATCTCAGGCTATTTTACAAAAAAAAAAAGCCCCATTTGTCCCACTTTTTGTGGAAAACCACTTGGGTTTGTGTGATTGAGGAGGGATTGTTGCACTCTTAGGTACTGGAAAACACTAACTTTCCAATTCTTTCCACTCTTTAATAACACGGTCGTCTGTCTCTTCTGTAAAAGTGTTGACTAAAATACTCCAACTGATCAGGGCAGCTGCAGGCATGCGATGGAAAAATATCTCCCTCCTCCCTCCCTTCCTCTCTTTCTCTCAGGTTCCCCCTCCACCCCTCCCTCATTGCTCAGTTATATAACTCTTGTCTGTGAGCATTCCTCACAACACTCATTCAGCCGGGCTCACTCTAGCAACACTGACACCCCGCCCTCTTCAGACGATCTCTTTCCCACTGGCTGAGCGCTGTTCGCAGCTTCCTCGGTATTGGCTGAGTCATCTGTCAGTCGGACGCTGTAGCCTGTCAGCCCATGTGGACACTCTGTCCTACTGACACACTTTCCCACTGCAGGAGGAGAGGGAGGAGGGAGGCAGGCGCGCTCCCGGCTCCCCGCAGACCAGTTTTAAGGTGGAACTGAACAATGCTCAGACTTCCTCATTAAAGAAAACATTTCCCTGTAGGCTCGTAGCTTGCATCAGAAAACTAGCAGGTTACATAACAGCAAAATAAATAAGGAGAAATGCTGATAAGAAGCCTATAAAACCTGCAATCATCATACTGGTTAATACCCAACATCTATCTCTGCACATTTCCCATAAGCCTACTTCTGCTTGACCTTATTTTTCTCCACAATCTGCACTTTTATCAACCAGTAACCACATTAGATTGGACTATAGACTCACATACTGTACTTGGCTGTGGTCCATGCAAGGCAGACAAACTCCCAAGTTGAATGTCAGCTATTCAGCCCCCACCCCTCTTTGACATTGAGCCTCTGCTTCAACCCTGTTCTATTCTTGTCCTGCGCTGAGAGCCAGAATTACACAGATACCCAGCCACCCACCCTCGCTGCAACAACCACTCATACATGCTTTCTCACTCCTCTTCTCGGCCTCTCTGCAGAAATTGAGCCACAACCCAGACTCAGTAAAAATGTTCCCTTATGTAATTTGTCTTGTCCTTAAGCTTGTGCACTGTGCATTTAACCCAGTTACCCACAAAGAGAGAATTCCTTTTACTATAAACTTTAAAAGGCTGCAGCGATAACTTTTTTTATGCCTTTAATCATAGAGGACGACAATTGATAGTGTCGCAAACAGGGATAAGAGAGTTGGGGGAGAGACATGCGGGACTTGAACCCGGGCCGTCCACATACATGGGGTGCACCTCAAACCCCTATGTCATCTGCGCCCCATAAAATGATTTCTTAATAAGACATTTGATTCTTGAAAATGTATTGAAAACTCTTATAACAATATTATATATTATAATTTATTATATTAACCAAAGGACTTTTCAACTATGTATCTATCAAAATTAATTTTATTTAGATTAAAACACCTCTGTTATGAAGAATGCATCGCTTAAGGCTCCTGAGAAGAACTTTCTGGCTTTGTCGAGTCTGGCGCCCCTTGCATACAAAGATTAAACTCCCGAGTCTTATCTAAATTGTTTTCTTAACATGTTTAACTAATGTTTTTAGCCATAAATCCCTCATTCAGCTCTTTAAACACCCAGCTGTATTAATCATCAAGAATCTTTGCTAAGAAAAAGTGTGCCTAATGGCCTCATGGGACATCTACCTCACAGCATCTGTTTCATGTGTTAAAAATAACAATGGAAATATAGAAAGTTTATATGTTGATGACTGCATTGCTTCTAGAGCTCACAAAGAGGCATAAGCTTTGATTTTGGTCTCTTTCCAAACAATTAAGGTACTCCCAGTTGGAGCTTTAAATTGACTTAAATGGTAGACATGAGAAACGCTGATAGACAAATAGCATCAGTTGCTACCCTCGAGTTATGGCAACATTTATCTTTAACCCTGAATATCAGTGTTGACCTATGCTACAGCACCAGCCTATGGCATTTGACCTTTAGCTCCCTGGAGAGAGTCTGCATTCCAAGAAGATCCATACCAGTCCTACTATCTACTAACATAATGCACAAGTCCTCATGTAGCTCTCTACACTTCACCCACAAACACAATCATCAAGTCAAATTTAACAAAAAGCTGATTTTAAAAGCGGTTAACAAAGGAAAATTACACAAACGGCAAACAAAGAATGCCTTTAAATCGGGGATGCTGTTTGATCAGTACAGCTTATACTTTGTGTGGCACACCCAAAAACTTAACTGGCAACGGACACTTTGAACGGTCCGGCTACAAACAACGTTGGCCCCCCCCCAGGAGTGTTTATCAGCCTGCTAAATGTGTAACTGCGTTATCTGTACTTCAGGGTAATTCAGCAGGGTGGGGTTGTATGAGGCAGAGGAAAATCACTGACTTCGTGTTTCTTGGTATCTAACATGGAACAAACAGCCTGAGAGCCCCCTGGCGCTTGAGTCAAGCAGTCAGTGTGTCAGTGTGTCAGCGTGACAGAGGAGAAATAATGACCCTCCACACCCTCCTAACATTTGTGCAGGGGTAAACAACTTATCACTCACTGCTTATCTGTTTTATAATCTGATAACCTGCTTTTTTACATAAAGACAGGTTTTTATGTTTGCTTATTATGCAAGTCACAATAATGTGCATGCTGCCAACTGCCCTAGAGCAACAGATTGACATGAGGCCCAGTAAGCTGGCAATCTGTTTTTTCATTACCTCGCTGTACAAATGACTGACATCAGAAACACACATACACAGATGTGGAGCCTTTTCCTTAAGCGCTATACAACTTACTGTGGCACTTGTTGTGTCATGCCTCACAGTTGGGTGTACACTTACAGTGCAGCACAAAAATCAAACATGGTTGTCCTTGCCACATTCTTACTCTTTAAAAAAAAATTGAAAACAGATCTTTAACACGATTTTGTGTCCATTGCAAAACCCCCATGTGAGAATATATTCTCACGCATGAAACTTGTTTGTTTTCACACCTTCTTCCTCTGTCTTCGGAGGCATCACACTCGCTTGCATAAACACACCCATTGTCCAACACACAACCCTGCTGCATTTTGCATTTTTCCCCTTCTGAAGATGATGCATGAAAAACAGAGCAGATGAGACCTAAAGACACTTGGTATGCATATAAACGATCTGGCTCTCTGCAGCCTGGGCATTCAAATCATGGGGCTCTATTTTAAAAGATGCAAATACCAGAAGAGGCTAAGCTGAGGCCCAAAGAGGGGGGGATTACAACAGCGCTAAGAACTCCACTGCTAACCTTGAGTGCGTGAAATGAGTCTCATGATCTTTCTATATAAACTTAAAGATAATAATTCTTTCCAGTGCAAAAACAAAAAGAGAAAGTATCAGAGGTCCAGACATCACACTTGGGCCTCTGGAAGCCTGTCAGTGTGCCAAGGCTCCTGTAATGACTCAACATTTTACACTATGAGATTATGATTCGAGTTCAAAGTAGGATAAGAAATCCTGATGTGCTCTTGTTGCGAAGAAACAACAGGTTGAGCGACTAACCTACATTTTCAGCGCGGTGAGAGAGAGGACAGAGCCGACCAAGGTTTGTTTACATTTGGATATCCTGCCAGAAATGGAACCTCCCTCCCCCAAAGGCCCCCTCAGCTTTTCCTCCCTCCTTTTTAGTTAAAAAATTCATCTCTTTCCTCCCCTGCTGAAAAAAACTCCCCATAGTGTGTCTTCAGTCCTGCACAACAAAAGGTTAGAGTAAAAACACAGAAATGCAACACAAAGCAAGAATAAGCAAACATAAGTGTGGAGATGATATGAACTATCATCTGTGCTGGTGTCTTTGTCACAGACTGAAGAGTGCTCTGAAACTTATGGTTTTATTCAAATTTGGTGGGTTATGTAATACCTGCAAAACAGGAAATATAAATAAACATGACCTATATGTTGCAGCTCTGCCACTTTGAAACCTTTTCAATATTCTTAACAACAATTGAATACATTTTCCTCTCAGGTTGCACTCAAACAACCCTTCTGGTTAATAATTATCATTTGTCCCACTGCCCAAGTTCAAGTTCAGTCTGTGCCAGTGAACGCGCATGTTGCCGCACATGATGCTGCACGTCCGGCGGCGCGGCGCTTCCCTCAGCCGCGCCTCCTCCCTCCGCTGCGTATGCTGCTGTATAATGTTTGGTGACATAACTAGGTCAGTGGAACAGCCAGATCCCTCTCCCTTCACACACTCACACTGTCGGCCATGCTGGCACTGCGATCGCATCACAACAACGTCATAACTCCACACACAAGCTCAGATTTGACTTTAGTAAAGAAAGAGGGACAGAACGATCGCGTTTAGATCAACATCTTTAAAAGTGTGGTTTCAGAATATGTTAAACGTCGCCAAAGTCGATGATGATATTCTAACCAAATCGTTAAAAACAACTTAATGCTTTAATCTTTTAAAGTAATTCAGCAAATGATCACTACTGAAGTGTTTGAGTTCACCTAATTAAAAAATCTTGATAGACTCGAATAACATCTTGATTACATAATTGTAGTTTTGGTTAACAACAACCTCCCTCATGCCCCTCCCTCTCCTCTATTGCATAACTCTAAACATGGATCCCCAGACAAATTTTACAGGAGGACTCCCAGGTGGAATGTGAATCATATTTCTTTACGAACATTACACATTTTGCAACACTATGAATCACACGATTACGCTTGTGCGCAACTCAAATCCTGAGCTGATTTCCCCATAAGCAGACATAAGAGCTACTTTGATGATAAATATAAATGCATTTTACTAGAGCGATTCCTGCTTATTATACAACGTGCCTCCAGCTCTTGTAAGGCTGCATACTGAACTTCACAGTAGAGCATGCAGCCTGAGGCTCTGTGCAGCCATAATCCAGTCATGAGGGATTAATGCGCACAGGGAGGAAAACAGGCGCACGCAAGTCCTTGTGCGCACACATGTGGCCGTTGAAGCCCGTTCAAAACCCCCCTGTGATCGTTCCCAAGTTCAACAAAACATGCAAGGATCTATTGAGACATAAAAAAATCCTCTTACCTCTCATTTTTGACGTGTTCTTGTTTAGTCGTGTACGATGAAAACTCGGCTACATGTGGTTAATGTAGGTGACAGGAAAGAGCAGGAGAAAAACGCAGGAGCCAGAGGGATCTGGCTCTGTAAATATTAACTTCGTTCCGGCTGCAGACAGCTCTCGTTAAGCACGATGAAAAAGGAAAAAACTAACCGAAACTCCTCTATCGCTCCGTCAAGTCCGAGTGAAATAAAAGAGTGAAGAAAGTCGCTTTGGATCGCATCGTAACCGTTTCGGCGAGCAGATTTGGTTCAACTTTTCTGACAGAATAGTCCCACACGGTTTGACGAGTGCTGTTCGGCACCCCCCCTCTGCGCTCTGACTCTTCGCTTGCTTTCCTCTCAGTCTACCCTGCTAACCTACTTTCTCCAAGCGTGGACTCTCCCATGATCTCACTGCCGACAGCTCCTCTCGCAGATCTCGCGGGAGCGCGCGGACGGGAGCGAGTTTAAGGTGGCTTAGCAAATTGTTGTCTGTGGTTTTTCGGTTTTCACGCAAAGCTCTGTGTTGAGGAATAAAGATAACTGGAGAAAATAGGAAGATAATTAAATCCAAATGAGTTCTGCTTGAACTGGTGTTAAGCTTAGCTGTTCCCACACTTCCTGGTTTCATGTTACATGCACCACTTACTTTAACAGTGCAGAATGCAGTCTAAAAAGCCATACCACTAAGATTCATACCTGTCAAAAAAAAGGCTCAAACTGGTTATTTTTGTTTACCATGATAGTGACACATTTTTTCCCAGAGTATTCTCATATTGCTTCAATGGTGTTCATCTGAGTGTATGTAATCATTTGGTCTCAGTGGGCTTGAAAAAACACGGAAGCTTGGAAATGACTGTATTGCATAACTGTCATAGATAAGTAACAGAATTTAGAGCTTTTTTGTTGGCTTCTCAAATGCTGGTTTGTATAATCTTAACACTAGAACCACCATGGATCTCTATATACCTAAAATATCCAGCAGGTAAAATTGACCCATTATTGATTTTCATTAATTGCACTGGTCAAGAGCTTTTATCAAACCGCAGACAATGAACAGCTCATTAACCACATAAAGAGACCTAGATCACTGGCAAATGATGCTCACCATCCACAGTTATGACAGGAATGATCGCTTAGTCCTGAAACTTCCCCAACATCTGATTCTTCGTCACTCAAAGCATTAATCAGATCTATTGACATTTAACGATTAATTATTTTTTGCTCATTAGGCAGTGAAGATGATTAGGCAGTGAAGCAAAAGAGAGAAGGTATTTTCTTGGCCACATGTTTACCAGCTGGTATGACATTAAACAGTGGGAAAAGTAATGGTTTCTTATAGGGTCAATTTGACCTGCATGGCGATTCTAGGTATAAATTGACATTTATAAAATTTGGAGTTATGTAAACAATTTTTTATGACATAACAAACCTTTAGGAAAATTCAAAGACTGACAGACTTTAGAATTTTTATCATTATGAAGTTAGACACAGTTAAAGTCAACCTCTGGTCAGTTTTACCCAGTGGTGGTTCTAATTGATGGTAATAAAACCCCAAATAATCTCCTATAGCTTCAAATATTGAACAACACTTTAAGCTGTCTTTCATCTCTATTTACAGATTCTACATGGAGATATAGAATCTGCACACAAGGTCTCAATTGCAAGGATGGGAAGTATTCTGATTCCATTTGTTGTATATCTGTAGTCCAAGCTGGACTGTGGCTTTTTGTGTGTGCAGAAACAGGGAACAGTCTGAATGGACAACAAAAACAAAGTAGAACATTATCCATGCTAATGACATCACAGCCCCCATCAGTAATCTAATGATAACTGATCAACCTCTATAAATAGCAGATGGATACGCCCGTTTCCATGTTTCTCACTGGTGAATCCATCTTGCAAAGCTCCTGTCTGAACCGTTTGGACCTGGTTAGAAAGTGACAGGACCAATCAGCAACGAGGGATAGTACTTTCTGGCGTGGCAGAGTCGTGACGTAAGCAAGCAGCATCAAGAGACCGGTGCAGTAATGGTGGGAGACATTAGCGTTGATGCTGCTAAAGCTCCAGTTTTATCAGAACTTGACGACATTTCTTTGTTAAAAGAAGAACAAAGAACAGCAGCGAGTTGTTTTCTTTTCAAAACCGACAAAAGTCGTCTGACATGTCTACAGTCGCCATGGTTCGTGTTGTGCAGTTTCCTATGGAGTTTAGTCCTCGGTAGGGGCGCAGCTCGATAGCGGCTATGTCACGTGTTTTGTTGTTCTGATAGGCCCGTAAAAATGTGACAGAACGTTCATCCAGTCACCCTCAGAGTTTTTTTTCAAAGGCTCTTCCCTTTCCCAGACACTGTGTATGAGAGGTTTACTAGATGGATGTGTGGAACAAATCCATGTGGCTTGCCAGGTTAAATCCATTACAGATCAAACATTTTAAATTGAACTGTTAATCTGCTTTTTGCTGTTTCGGTAAGGCCAATCAGCATTTAGATTTCACAACCACCTGAAATGTATCAGAAGAAAGCAATCTGACCATTTAAAAAACAAGCATTGTTATAATTCTTTAATTCTTTATTTGTGAAAAAAGAAATAAGATGGTATGGTATTTGGGAAACCATTTACTGCATGTAAAAAAGGGAATTCTGTTTCTTTTTTGTGCTCATACCACTGAAGTGAGTCAGGGTGATGACATCCATGATGACAAAAGGGTTTCAAGACTGCAGTGTCAGAACTCATTGGTAGAGTGGGATGTCCCTGAATCTGGACATGGGGTTGGTGGTTTGATTTCCAGCTTCTTCAGTTTGAAGTGTCCTTTGGTGAAACTATGAAGTCCAAGTAAAAGTAATTAATTACATTTACTCAAAGTACTGTAATTAAGTAGTTTCTAGGTACTTGTATGTTTATGAGATATTGAAATCAATATTTTTCCTTCTACTCCAGTAAGTCTTAACCAGAGTAACTGTACTTCTACTTGTGTACAATACTCATGATCTTTTTCCACCTCTGTTGACTGCACAGTCACACATATAGTGAGAGAATAATTCCACATCACATCCCAAAACAGTTGTTGTTTACAACAAAAATTGGAGTTTTGATCTCTCAGAGTAGATTTTTTACTCCCAACGTGTAATTTTGACACCATTCTGAAAGAAATGGTCTTCAGTGTCCAAGTATTTTGACAGCATTGATCCAATATTGTTATTGTAAAGAGTCAATTGATCAGAGCTCTGCCCACTTTGATTTCAAATCTGGGGGGATGTGTGGGCAGTTTCCCTTCATGCTCCTGGGCCAAATTATATATTTAGATGTGTTTTATATGTGTTTGGCTGTGTTTGGAAATTGCTTGTTGTTTGATCCCTGTCTGGGTTCTTTTGCTTATGTTCCCGGTGGATTGTTGTTGTTTTTGATATGTGACACATTTGCACCATGAGTGAAGTTATCCACAAAGTTAGAGTTCCTGTCTGTGACTTTAAGTGTTCACATAGTGCATCATCAGTATGCATCATCTTGCCTTGAGGTTGGCTCTCTGCTTTGTTCTTGTCAGAGGAGGCCCACCTTGGCACAGATTTTCAAGAGTTACTGCAGCTCTGTCACATTATGACATATATAAAACTTTTAAATAGTAGTTTACATGTACGTAGTGCAGACCAGTGAAGACACTTTAAAATAAATAAATAATTAATAATTGTAAAATTGAAATATTTGAGTTTAATTAATACTGTCAATTTTGCTGTGTATTTAACTTTATTAGGGAAGTGAGACTTTACATGAACAGCCTGACGGGAGATAAGCTCTCTTGTTGTTCTTGCCAATAAGGAAAGGTCATATTTTATTTTAACACCTCAGTAGCTACTCAGTACTCATTACTTAAACTTTAAATTAAATACTGTTTAATTTTATGGAAAAAGGAAAGGACTGGAGAACTTCTTGAAACAAATAGTTCTGGGAAAATAAACTGCTCTTTGGTGAAAGGCGTGAACAAATGAGAACAAGAAGATTTAATAATAGCTTTTAACTTTTTTTGTAAAGTCAAGTGTCTTGGTTTTTTAAAATTTTTACTTTTACTTGCGTGGATTTATAGAGAAGTACTTTTACGTGATTAAAATTGAACCAGAGATACTGTACTCTTGCTTGAGTACAGTAGTCTTTTTTTCAAGCCCAGAAGACATGGCCCTCTGTGTGTAAACGTGAATAGCTGTGATAGACAATTGCACACATAGTCTCACAATGTCTACAAGATATCAGGACATGCTGTCTGAAGTCTTCTTGACAGGATATTGATAGTGCATTAATATGAATGTTTTAAATTTATATTAATTTTACAATTTGGCTGATGAAAACAGTTAAAGAATATGGACTTTTTAAAAATTATTTAAAGGGATACTTCAACATTTTGGCAAATTCGCCCATTGCCATAATTCCTATAGCCTTAGTAATAGGTTCGTTACCTTTAGTTGTTGGTGCAAGCTATTTTTAGATCGGTGCTGGCGAGTTCAGACCTGCTGTGCCAACTCAATGTAAGCAGACAGTATTTTTGGCTTTCCCTCATCAAACTCATCAAATACACAATCTAACAACTCCAAAATGCTCTCGTGGAAAAGTTGTGACCTCTACATTCACCACGCTATGAAATAATCATGGAACATTACGATACGGAGATGTTTTAAAGTTAGACGCAAAGCCGGAACTACACTCCAGACATGGCTGCTGCACTGTGTCACTCCACCCAATGGTTTTCTCAAGAAATAGCTCAGAGTATTTGCTTCATGTGTCATAATGTTACATAATTATTCGTTATTATTTCATAGCGTGCTGAATGTGCAGGTCACAACTTGTCCATGAGAGCGATTTGGAGTTGTTGGATTGTGTATTTGATGAGTTTGATAGGGAAAGCCAAAAATACCGTCTGCTTACATTGAGTTGGCATAGCAGGTCTGAACTCGGCAGTGCCGATCTAAAAATAGTTTGCACCAACAACTAAAGGTAACGAACCTATTACTAAGACTATAGGAATTATGGCAATCGCCGAATTTGCCAAAATGTTGAAGTATCCCTTTAAGGAAATTTTTGACTTTTTTTAAAGATTTATTTTCTGGGCTTTTTTGTCTTTACTAGAGAGACAGGATGGTGCCTGAAACAGGGATGAGAGAGTGGGGAATGACATGCGGTGAAAAAGCCACAGGCCTGTCTTTAACCTCAGCAGTCAGCGTACATGGGGCACAATCTAACCACTAGGTAATCTGTGCTGAGGGCTGGGTGATATATAGAGTATACTCAAGGTATCCTGGCTTTTGCCACGCACGATGTATAAAATGACTATATCATAAACATCGAGTATAAATTATGTGGATGTTTCGAGCCGTCAGCGTGCATTTCTCGCTGGAGTTTCCTGAACTCCCTGAACGCATCTATCTCACAACAGAGAGCTCACTCCACCGCCCATCCAGAAAACTCTCCTCTACACACACGCGTTTTTGTATCAGTGGAGGAGAGAAGCATGGGGGAATGAAGGAGGTAAACAGAGCAGCGAGGCGAGTTAGCAGTGAGTTAGCTGCATTCAGAGATGGACAATGAGAAACAGTGCTGGATCTGTCATCTGGCAGTGGTTCAGCTTTGAAAAGGAAGAGGTTGAACTAAACGCAGTAATTGTCAAAATATTGCCTTAAGATGATGCCAAAATGATTGCGGCAGTAACACAACACGTCGCTAAAGACATGACCATAGTGTTGTTTAAAAGCGAGGATTTAAAAATCTCATCAAGACACTCCATCCAGAATGACGACGAGGAGTTAAAAAGTTCCTGCCCCCACACGAGCTTTTTTTTCCCCATGATCACACAGGAGAATTTCTTGAATAAGGTCTAAAGACGCTCTCATGTCATGAATTTTTCAGAAACTGGTCCAGCGTTGATCAGCACAGATAATGAACTATTGTAATCACAGCTGTGAGCCTGAACGGTGGACTAGACTGCAGGGTTTTGGCCTTCGGCTGCATGCACAGTTGATGAGTTTTGTGTAGGCTTGCTTCACCCTTAATGAGAAAATTAAAATAGAACAGTCTATTTTAATCACCAAACTGGTGTCACTGGGGCTGAATTTAACACAATACAGCTACTTAATGAATTATCTAAATATCGCAATATATATATATTGTAAATCTGGATATAGCAAAAATATATCGCTATATAGATTTTAGGCCATATCACCCAGCCCTATCTGTGCTGAAAATGTATGGACATTCAATGACTAAAACTGGGTTAAAATAGTTTTGAATTTTTATTGACTAAAACTATTAATGGTGAAAATTATTAAAATATGACTACACCTAAAGAATATTTTAATGTAAAGTCAAAGGCTAAATTCAATATAGCTGCAAAAATCAACATTGGCAGAAAAGAGTACGAGGCAGCTTCACTATGTGCACGGCTATTGAACCAGTCACTCTGTGATTGTGTCACGTGAACATCCTCTCCCTCCACCTGCTAGCTTATGGGGAATTTTACTGAACAATTGGTTTCACAAACTGACTCACTATGATTACACAAGGAAATTTTTCAAGAGGGCTGGCTGGAAAAATTCTAGGTAAAGTCAGGGTGAAAAATTTGGCTGATACTTTCCCACATGCTGCCCAACCCTAAAAGAAAAAAGAAAAAGAAAAAGAAAAATGTAAAGTTTTATTGCAGCTCAGCTGAATCGTGCTAAATGAATGTGTGGCATAAAGTTCCTTCATAAAAACTAAAATGGTAAAAAATCTTTTGAATTATATAGAGGTGGTTATATAATCTAGTGTTCCTGCAGTGACTTAGAAACCCACTTTACGCATTTGTAAAATATTTAATCGTTGCATTTAAAATGATCTTTGTACCTCAGTGGTATTCTAAGTAGGAGATTTTAAGAAAATGTCCCTGGCTGCCTTCCCAGTGATGCCTCACTTACATTCAAACCAGCTGAGAGAGGCATCACATAGTTTGATTGCAGCTGTCTGGTTCCTGTTTCATGTTCACATTTCTCAACCGGACATGTGGGGACATATGACACTTCTAATACTGAATCATTTGCATCTCATTTACGTAACACATTCGTCTCTCAGTCTTAGTCTTGGTCTCCAGCACATTTGTTATTGTGTAGATCATGTCCTTCTTTGGAGCGGTTTTAAAAAACAAGTGGACATCTCATCCTTCCTGTTTAAATGTATGCATTGGAAGGATTCAGACTGTGATGTAAATGTGTGTGACTGCTGGTGCCCATGAGGAGGTGTGTGGGTACCGTGTAGGGTGAGGGCGGGGGGGGGGTGGTGTTGATGTAGCGGGTGGCTTTATGATGCAATGTTCTGGCAGCGCTGTTATGAAACAGCACGCAGGCAGAGATTACTCAAACTAGGTTAGTGGAGCAGCCGAGCACAGAGCACCTACAGTCACGGATTCTTTTTCTGTACACGTTCACCCACACAGACAAACACAGGGATTCACATTCTTTTGTTTTTCCTCTCTAAACCCTTTCCTGCTGCTTCTTTCTTGTTTTTTTAATAGGGAAATGCATGTCTTTTTTGATTATACACTTCCTCTTCTATTCTTCTGCAGCTTAAACACAATGCTTTTGTACATTGTGCTGATTTTATCCATGCAATCATGTTCAAATGTTTATTATTATATCTTTTCTGCACATTTTCCCTCTTAGCCGCAATGTGTGTGTGCTGTTTTCCCTCTCTCTCCCCTTGTACACGTCTCCTCCAAAGCCCCCTCTGTTCTATGTCTCCCTTGACAACGGCAGTGACACTTTGACCTTAGCTCTTACGTAACCACTGCAGCTCGGTTAGACAGCAGAGGAAGGAGAGAGCGAGCAAAGGGAGTGGGAGGAAGAGCGAAGCCTTGCTGTAACTAGAAAATGGCAGACATTTTGCTTCCTGATGATAAAGTAAGATGTGAAAGAAGAGAAAAGGATGAAGGAGAAGGGCTTAGAGGACTTTGGGAGGCTGCCAGTGGAAGCATAACAGGATGGGGGAGCAGATGGGGGAGGCAGAACAGATCCAGAAATGGATGGATATTTACATTGTAGTGTGTGAAAATAAGCAGAGCTGCAGCGCACACACACTGAGTTGAGATAGCTGATATGCTCATTCAGAGAAAAGAGTTCCCAAGCAACAGAGTCATTTAAAATGACAGTCCTGTGGAGCCATTGATCGACAGAAATGATCCCCCTGCAGAGAATCAAATAATACATTTTAAGAGCCCACTCTAACAGAGCCTATATATAAACTTTGAGTCATAAGAGCTCCCTTTTTTACTTTCATAGCTAAAATAATGACAGTTCCCTGCAGTTCCACTGTGATGACTGTGTTTGTTTCTATATTTGTTGTCGTATTTTATTTTTGTTTGATGACAATAAGGCCTTGTTACTCCAATAGACATTAGGAAAGATGGACTTCATCTGTGGGTTTCTGAAGAGGCATTATGGAGTCCAGTGATGATATTTGCCAAATTGGAGATGCCCCAGGCTTTAAGTCTCCTGGCAAAGAGCTACAACACATGCATGTGGGCCAACTTCACCAGACCACTAATTTCAAGTAAATGCAAAAGTCTTAGAAAATCAAAAAGGATATTTTTGAACCACAAAGAATTGAGCCATTGATATCAAATATGTTGTTTGTAATAGGCTGTAAGCATGTTTATCTTTGTTGTAAAATTGGGACTGTAACATAGGATCTTTATACACTCTCCTTGGCACCAGAAACTTTGACCAACCTGTGAAGAAACTGTGTCTAAAAATTGTGGAATAATTTCAGAAGAATTTTCCTCAACATTACATTGCAAAGACTATGAGTATCCCAGCATCTACAATACATGATATGATCAAAAGATTCAGAGTATCTGGAGAAATGTCTGTGTGCAAGGGACAAGGCTGAAGGTCAGTATTGGATGCTTGTGATCTCTGGGTCCTCAGGCAGCTCTGCATTTCTCAGGCTTTTATATTTATCATGATACGTGTATTTTAGCTCAGAATTCCAACTTCTAAGTATTTCTTACATGTCTCTAGGCCGAGTAACTTAAAATAAGTCATATGTGTATTTTCCCACTTCCTGTGCAATATTTTCCCAACAAATCATACATTTTATTTATTGCATGCCATTTTCCAACAGTGATTCACCAGTTATTCACCAATTAGTTGACTAAGTATGTCTTTTTAGATCAGTTCAACTATATTTTGCTTGATACGAGTTCATAAGGGGCTTTTAGAGAGTCCTGACCTTGTATTTAGGTCTAGGAGTTCACCCCAGGGACAATTTTGCTTACATAAAATCTATTAAAAATGCTGTTTTGTTTACTCCTTGCTCCTTGCTCAAAATGCTCATCATAATTGTTTAGAGTAATTTCAGGGGCATACCTCGGTCTTTGAGTACATCAATGACTACATCTTAGAGCACAAGGCCTACGGCAATTGCCTACCTATCCGTTTGCAGTTAAGGGTAAAACCACTGATCATTAAAAAGTAAGGGATGAAAGTCAAAGCCAATAGCTCATATCTGCTCCTGCTGTTACATTGCACCATGTAGCACCGAACGTAGATAACCAATCACGCACAGTATGCCAGTGTTCATTATGCTGATTTTCAGATTTTCCACCTACCCTGCCCTGTGAATCAGGCAGACATTTTTGTTGTGGTGCACCAGGTCTTGTTGTCAGATACAGAAGGCAGAAGGTTTCTCCTGACTCAGATCAAAGCTGCTGCAGCCTTGTGACTCCCAGGGGTTGAATTTAAAGGCCTCGCTCACATCAAAGAGTCTTTGTAGGGATGAGGGAGCAACTGTAACTGATTGGCTACACATGGTTTCAGTGGGGCCCCATGGCCGATCTCTCTGCCTGAGCTGCATCAAACTTCACATTCCAGTCTGTCTTTTTACATGCTAGATTTTAAATCCTTTGCATGCATTCCTATATGAAAATAAGCTATTCAGGCTATATCTGACATAAGATACACAACAGCACGTCCTTCACTTCCTGATTTGTCCTTGTTTGTGCATCGCAGCCCTGTAAACACACATGCACATAAACACATACTGCAGTGTGCTAGTCTGTTTGCTGGGATTATTTTAGGCTCCTGCCATCCACAGAACTGTTATCCCTCTTCCCTAGTTCAGTTAATCTCCCTGTTTTCTCCTCTCTGCCTGCACATTAATCCCCCTCTTTCCTCCCTCCTCTCCTACAGTTCTGTAATCTGGAGCTGGGAGCTTTGCTGCGTCACTGGGTCAGTGTGTCAGATTGGAGTTCAAACACTCTTCCCTCCCTCCTGTCACAATCCAATCATCCCTTTTCACTTCTCATACCACCTTCATATTTTCTGTTCTTTGTTTCTTTTTCTGCTTCCACTCCCCGCTAGAGTACATCTGTTTCTTTTTTTTTTCACTCTGTCTCTCCTTCATTTTTTACACACTGTACAGCTGTAGAGTTTTTCTTGTACAGCCTGCAGAATGAATAAGTTCAATCATGGGTCATTACGTACAGATTACTCTCACTAAGGACACGCTTACTCTCTCAGCCCTAAGGCATCTCTAGACATGCACAAACATATATTTTTGTGCTATCCTTGGCCTTCTTTAAACTCAGATTTCCTGCTGAAAATTAGGCAGTGTGAGCTTCAGAGAAAGTATTTCTTGTTTTTTTTTTAATAGTAGAACATTTAAAGCTCACATAAGGAGTTCGTAAAAGGCTTTATGAATATTTTTCAGAGTTACGGTCAGAGGACACTGCTTACACAGGACAGGATGCGCTGGACAAAAATATGAAGTACCACTTTCTCCATGGGGGGGTCAGCACAAACTGAGAGTTCGTACAGGAGCTTTAAAACTGCTCTATACTGCTGCATCAAATCTACATGACTGTCTGCTGAAGCATAGGTTTGCATAGCCCTGAATCAATGCAGTCTGTGTACATAACCCAAGCCCTGTGATTGATTCGCCGGGTAGCATCAGCTGACAGTCTCTTATTGTCTCCAGGCATATTGATCGTACTCTAATGAGAGATGCAGACAATTTATAATCTGTCAGATCTACTCGCTGTCGTCTGAAAATATCATAGGTTCATTTCCTCATCCATGTCTCTATGTGGCTGAACAAGCGGTGACAAAAATCCCAGCCCTCTACACCAGCTAAATCAACAGCCGTACTTCCAACCCCTCTGATGTCAAAGTCAACTGCTGCTCAGTATTTATCAGTTCCAACATAATGTACTCCGTTTCAGCTGCCATGGTTTCATTTTGTACAAACAAGATTGTGACAGGACTGGAAATTGGCAATAAAAAAAGCTTCGAAATTGTACTGCCAACTAATATTTTGGCAGTGTTGCAGAGCGACAGACATTAATGCAGAGATATATATATGACAGCGTAAGCTGTACAGCTTTGATTTGAAGCAGAAGTTTCATCAGGCTTTATGGGTAAAAGCTCTCAAAACCATGTATGGAATTAAACTTGAGTCTCATCTTAAATTTTGTAAGCATTTAATCATTTTGAATTCTTAATTAATTTTTTATCATTTTATTCCAGTTTATTAACTTTTAATGCTTCTTTTTTGCCTTTGCCTTTTAATTCTGTCTCTTTTAATTGGAATCGTCTCTTCTTTTAATCACTCATATTTTTATTATTTTATTGCATTTATATTGTGTGCATTAGTCTGTAAATCTTTGTTTTTCATTCTATTTTGCCAATTTCTTTTTACTTTCTCTTTGAAATGCAACTGAGTTTGTCTGAAAGGTGCTAATAAATAAAGTTTGTTTGTTTGATTGATTTATTGAATGAAGTGTATAGTTAGGTAAGAGTACACATTTATCAATTACTCAAGTTTATGTTTCCACTTTTTTATTATGCGAAAGATATTGTAATTGTATATTTCTGACCTCCACCCAGTCACTGAACATTAAGAACACTTCAAGGGAGCTAAAATAGGATTTTCTGGGTATTTAAGGTCCCAATAACACATTTTCCTAATCTAATTCTTACTAAGGGATTAGATCCTTCAAAAACAATAGTACCCTAATGCCAATTAAATACCAGTTTGGGTTGTTATACAGGAGATTTTCTTTTACAGTTTGAGTATGTGGAGTATATGGAGTCAGTTTTTGGAGTGTTTGAAAAAAAGAAATAAAAGAATAAAACACAAAGTAGGTTTAAGAAATGATATAAAAATAAAATAATTATTAAACATAGAACTGAAGTATGAACACTTGAGTGCACTTGTAATGTCTTGTAGATCTTGGACAAACTGAAGGTCAGATATACTTAGTCCTGGTTACTGTCTTTACTGCTCTGTATAAATCTTAACAGTTGACAAAAGTCAGTGAAACAAGGGTTAGGGTCATAAACCAAAGCTTAAGCCTTTGTGTTTCGGGTCATATCTTGTTTTAATTCTGAAATAGCATTAACCTAAGGTTTATATATTGTCATTTTAAATTGAGAAAAAAATTATAATTAAGTTTAATATGTTAAAAATGACTGAACTAAAATAAACTAATTTAAATTTAACCTAAACTTTTGAATTACCGACAAAAAACCCTTATTAGTTTAAATCAGTGTAAAATTATGGACAAAATAACCATCTAAATAAAAAAGACAAATAAACTTGCCACAGACAGAAAACAATGCATTTTAAATCATCAAAATGCATCATCATCATCATCATCTTGTCCCCTATGACAATACATAGCTACATAGCTACGTTTGCTGCATAAGCTATGTAGATAACAAAGCTAACATAGCTAAGTAGCCTACATGGCTAAAGCCAAGCTCACAAAGCAGCAGTGTAATCTATGTTATCTCAGAGCTACACTAGCTTTAGCTACTTTTGCTATAGCTCATGTTGCTAAAGCTAACTTAGCTACACTGGCTTATTTAGTGACATTAATCATGTGGCTTGCATAGCTATGTAAGCTTTAGCTAAAGCTTACATAGCTAAAGGGAGCCACTGTTTGTGTATCTACTTCTAAAACAGGTTGATACATAATTTAATCCCAGATTAGACCTCTGACCCTTTTCCCTGTTTCATTTATGAAATGCTGCTTTGTGTAACATTTGCAATGTTTTTATTTTATGAATATAAATGCCAGACTTTTTATGAATAACGTTGGATATTAAAAAAAAAGTCTAGAATTGAAACTGCATTAAACCAGGAAATGATGGCACTTCCCGTCTGGCACAGACAGTGTCTCACATGAAAGGTTAGCGAGAGGGACCGTCAGAGATGTACGGACTACAGCCAGACTGTCTTGTATGGCAAGCTGTTTTAATATTAAAAAGTTAAGTTTGACTATCCGGAATTCAAATTGTAGATATCTGTAATTCAATTTCGCCTAGTCAAAAAGAACATTTCGGATATCCGAAAATACATTCTGCCCATCCAAAATTGTCATTTAAGAAATCTACAATGTCATTTTGACTAGGCGAAATGACGTCACTTTTGCCATTCATGTGAATGGGGTATGTCATTTCGGAATATCCAAAATATGAATTTTGGATATCTGAAAATGAATTGTAGATATCTGTAATTCTAATTCAACATATCTCTAATTACATTTTGACTAGGCAGAATTAGAATTACAGATATCTTTTATTCGCATCAATTCTATACAGTTCAAGATATCTATAATTCTAATTCTGCCTGGTCAAAATGTAATTAGAGAAATCTTGAATTAGAATTACAGATATCTACAACGTCATTTTCAGATATCCGTAATTCACATTTTGGATATCCAAAATGACATTGTGGATATCCGAAATGACATACCCTATTCACATGAATGGCAAAAGTGACGTCATTTCGCCTAGTCAAAATGACGTTGTAGATTTCTTAAAAGACAATTTTGGATAGGCAGAATGTATTTTCGGATATCCAAAATGTTCTTTTTGACTACGCAAAATTGAATTACAGATATCTACAATTTGAATTCCGGATAGTCAGACTTAACTTTTTAATGTTAAAATGGCTTGCCATAGTCTTGACCTTAAAAGAGATGCCAGGTAGCTAACAGCTAGCCACATTTAGCTTGTTTTCTCTTAAGTTGTATTTGACTGCAAAAGATTTCTGGTTTTGTGAGTGGAGATTCTGGTTGTCGATGGATGAATCTGTTAGTGTGTGATGTACAGTGTTGGCATTCTCATTAACTCATTGAGTGCCAATGACGTATATATACGTCATTTAAAAAACAACGCTTGAGTGCCATTGACGTATATATATGTCAAAGCGTTCTTTCGGCGGCTGGCACAAGGGGGCGCTCTCACGCTCCCTGTGAGTACTTTTGGGGCTTCTGGGATACGTAGTCGGAACACTACAGTCGGAAGTGACGGTAGATCAAACATCAGAGGTGGAGACCCTGGGGTCAAAGAGCAGGGCGATCATTACGGAGGTAATCTAAGCTAAAAGTTCTCACTCAGATGCTGGAAGAAACTTTAAACTTTTGCCTGAGAAATCACTTACTCACTGAAACCGACACTGAACTTAACGACAGCGAATCCAGGGATTGGCGCTTTTATTGATCTGCCTCGGCCGGCAAAGAGGCGAAAGGATGCCGCAAGGTCTTCCCCGTGCGTCGGAGAAATAAGGCAGCCTCTCGCCAGCTGGATGCATACAGCGACAAGCAGGAGAGGACGTAGGCGTATAGGGAGGTCCCGTGGAGGCCGTCCAGTTCCAGAGTGTGAATGACAGTGACTGGAAGCATTGTTATTTATTTTACAATAGAATAACATTTGTAATACAATTTTCAGATGTCTTTTATGTCTTTGAAGGCAAAACTATAACATTCAAATCACTGTTCTACTTGACAGACTCTCTTTCACAAAAATGCATTTTTCTCAGCTTTCTAGAAAAAAGTGGTCTTTTTGGTGAAACTAGCCTCTATTTAACTTAAGATAAATCAAGAACGGAACAAGCTACAAACAAACGTTTTTTTCCATGATGGAATAGAGTTTCTTCTTTCATTTGAGCTATTTGGTGTTTTCAGAATCATAGTACAAAATATTCTGTGGGTCTTGAAAGATGACTCAAATTGGCCAAAAACGCAGACACAAGCCACTTTCCATTTTATAAAACGGCTGGCACTCAGTGAGTTAAACACCACACTGTAAAAACAAAACTCTTAAATCTGTAAATTTTTCCTCATGGGATGGGGATTCTATCACATTTTCAAAACTGGTTAAGGTTTTAAATGTCTTTCAATGTAATCCAGGCTTTAGAAGGAGACAATCTATATTTCTGCTTTTTGCTGTTCTCCTCTCACTGATTTTAGGAGGGTAGGGGGAGTAGATTGACCAATCAGAATACTGCAAAAATTTGAATCAGGATCTGAAAACAGTTGGTGGATTGTTTGTTCTCTGTTGACAAATATTAATAAAACCACACCTGCAGCTGTACAGACATGATACGTGAGATGAGCTTGGTTATGAAGAGTTTCATTCTTACTTCTTTATAAGAGTATGAATTTACATGTAATATGTGAACAAAAATTTCAGGTAACACGTAAATACTTTTTGAGACCATACCAAGAGTTTACAACCAAAATCCACAGTGGTTGCATTTACTGAAACAGGGAGAAAAGTGTTAGCAGGGAAACTCAGGTTTACTATGGAATATGTGATGTTTATTTAAGCAAAATCCGCTTTCTCAAAATCCAATCACTGACACAGACCTCTTTGTGTTTGCACAGTGGAGCCACAGCATTTTACTATCAGTGCACCTGTACATTCACTGCCTGTTAAAGAACTCTCTGCACAGAGGAAGATTGGTCCTTCTCCTTTTTTTCCTGCAAAAATACTCACATGAATCACACCCTCAAATCATGAGTCCACTTCTCTAAACCTCAACATCACACGAGCGTGGCTTTGTATTCACACAGATCCTCATGACATCTTGCCAAACTCCAGCTGTTGCACGCATGCATGCACACACAGAGAAAGAGCTATGTTTAAATTTCTACAGTGAGTCCAGACTTGTCTTAACAAACACAATCAGCAGCAAATCTCTCGCTCTGTCACTCTCTATCTCCCCTCTACACCTCTATTTCTCTGTCAGGCTTTGTTCCCGATGAGGCAGGTTCAACATCCACACCCACAGACGTTTGAATAGAGGGAGGGCTCGGCTGTGTTGACACAGTCACAATGGTGAACCTTTAATTTAGCTAATGCGTTCTGAAGGCAGTCGAGATTTATTCAACCTGCAGTCATAATCAGACTTGATAACTGGGCTTTAATGTGTTGAAAAACAGCACAGCTTTTGTTTGAGTCGACATTATCGCATCAGATCTGATGCAAATACAAATATGGATGTGGTAACAGGACACAAGGCGGTTACCAAGGCAACTGCGCAGTGTTTATCTCCAATGTGACTCAACGTGCTTTGCCATGTGAGCTTGACCCAGTTACACCCAAGCGAATGTGATTGCACCCACACATGGGTGCATACAGGCACCACATGCAGCCACATATGTGATCCCACATAGCCCCCGACACGGTTGTTATTTTTCTATCTAGGGTAAGCAAGGCGAGGTAGAAGAAGTTTTTCCAGTTTCCTGCACATTTGCCTCGGCTATGACTACTCTTTCTTCCGCCTCGTATCACTCTGCTTTCCCCATGTTTGGCCCAGTGACCTACATCTGGTGTGTGCCATGCGCAGGGTACTGCTGGAGAGTCGCACACGCCTTATCTCGCTGCTCTTTCAACCTTTCTTGTTTGCTTTTATTAACTCATGTTCCCCTCTTTCCCCTTTAATTTTCTTTTTTTGTCTTGAATCCTGCAAAAATGCTTCTGAAGACAGAAACAAAATTTTGAAAATATTCAGTTTTTCAGCTGTGATGCATTTCCTCTCAAGAGTTTTTCTCTCTGATTTTCTTACAAGGTTTGTCCTCCTTAACCTCCTCCCACTTTAAGACCATCTGTTCAACATATAAGATACACCTTCCAGCCACATATATCTCACCTCAGATGCATTTTTTTACACCAGGAAGGCTGTATTTTAAAAATCAGACATGGCTGAGATTAGGTAATTCAGTTCATACACTGTAAAACCGCCCAGATGAGTCATCCCTCAGCAGCCAGCAGGAATAGAGACATCTAGCGTCAGGATCCCTGCACAGCATGCAGGGCTTATGTAATACTTGGAGTTTGCTCTTTAGCATGCATATTTCATTATTTCAGTCCATATTGTCAACAGACTGCGCAGCCACATAAGTCACAAGTTGAGTATTGTATTGGGTTCAGAAACAGCAGATAAATGCAAAGATTATTATGTTATCTTTGCCATAAAAAGATTAGGTTGATTTTTGTGTAAGCATTTATGTGATCCCAAAGCAATGCACTGTAACAGTGACACACTTTCTGATGTGCTCGATCACTGAATGAAGACCCCCCTCGAAACTATTATGCAACCACGCGGCCTTACGTAATGCATCATCACAACAAAAAGTAGAGCCAAATCTTCGAGACCCTGGCATTTGAACAGTCCCATATGGTGCAGCTGATTCATCAAACTTGCCAAGCAGATTTTTTAGAAGTGCTAGTTGTCTTCAGCTGATGGCGTGTTTGCTCTGCATGTTTGCATGCATGCTGATTTGGAGGTTTCATCATGTCACGAATGAAAAGGGAGAAGAAGGTGCTGTTTGGTGTAATAAGGGAGAAAACAGGCAGACTGTGCAGAAAGTCTGCATTGCGTCACAGCAGGGAGCAGAAGGAAAAGAAAGGGAGACAGGAGCAGGGGGGTGTGTGGGGGGAGAAGGGGCACAGTCAGGGGAGAGAGGGGTGTGTCTTCACTGACCTAGTTAGAGCGATGGAAACCCCCCCCACCCCCCCTCTTACCACCATCCACCCGCCTTACGACTGACGTGTAAAGGGCACTTTGAAACAGCACCAGACAGACAGGAATGAAAGCGGGGAGGCATGAAGGAGAAAGACAGCCATGCAGGGAGGGAGAGAGTGACAAGCATTCATGGGACATGAGAAAAAAAAATCTTTCAAGACTAGCAGAGGAAATATATCCCTGATTTTATACCAGATCATAGTCGATCTGGGAAATCTCTCTGTGCAAACAGGATAAGCCTAAAGGGATCTAAAACAAATTAATGATAACAACAGAGCCTGTCTGAAATATGAAGTCCCTTCATATCCTGTGCAATATTAGATTTCAGCCTTTATTTTCAGAGAACAACATCTCTGAAGCAGCTTTTAATAAAATCAGAGCCTCACTAAGAAATGCAATAACTGCAAAAAACTACAAGCTGTAATTTCTAATAAAGAGGATTTAATCGAACATTTCCTGTACTTTTCAGGCTTCTCGCGTCTACAAGTGAAATTTAAGGCCCTTTTATTACCACATCTGCCAATTAAAGCTTCTGTGAGAGGTTTTTAAGAGCTTATAAAACTGGCTGAAATGATTACTGCTGCCTCTTTATAACCTGCAAAGGCAAACAAGACCATCAGCTACCAACAAAAAGGCTGTTTCTGTTTTATAATTTTGATGTTTAAGTCCAGAGATCCTGAGATGTCTGCTGGTCCAGGTGAAATCCAGAAGTAACAAGAATGGAAGGAGGGGCGGAGTCTCGCAGAGCACCAACTGTAGGCAGAGGAGAAGGGGTTTGATAAAATCATACAAAAGACTGGAAGTCTATTCATTCCTGTGGAAATCTCCTGTGTCAAAGAAAGCAAGACTTAGAATTGACTGTTAAACAGACGATGATCTGGCTGAATGGTTAAGTTGAAGCAAAGTACTTGTAGCAGAACCAGGTGTAGATTAGGGCTGAAGTATTTTGAAAAACTATGTAGTGCTGTCAAAAGCTAAAAAAATCAAGCAAGATTATTCTCAGAATTTATGTAGTTAAATTTGATTAGTTGCGCTCTACATCACATTTTTAGTTACCATTTGAAACTATTTTTGTGTCATTTTTCATTTTCTGATTGTCGTAAACTACGGGTAATTGACCTTCCGTTTAGATATAGGTGTATTTTCACATGATCTTAACCATGGAAAAAATAACGTGTCATGGAGTGAAAATAAGAAGACTTAAAAGGTAAATGTTTGATAACACAAGGTACAGATGACTTTTGACTTATTCACTGTGCTGTCTACGTATTTCAACTCAAATGAAACATTAAGGAGCAGCAGTGGACTTATTTTACATCACTTTGGCTGCAGGGAAATGTTACAGTGGCTTAACCAAGGGGAGTTGAAGGGGCAATAAAGCATGTGATTAATCAGAATTTCAAAAAATGTGTGCACTTATTATGGATTATAGTTAATGGCAATTAATTAAATTAATCTGGACAGCCCTAAAAATATCCAATTGTGACTATTTTGACTCATATTGCAAATTCTATATCAGTTTTATTGAAGGAAATGAAAATTTTTATGTCATTTTCACTTTAAATAAGAATCAATTATACACAAAAACAAGGTAAGTAGGATTTTTTGTAAACTATTAAAAAACTGACACTTAAATGTTTGCATTATGTTCAGAGCAGTGGTTCTCAGCTGGTCCACAGCAGGACCCACCACCACTTCACTGATGATAAATTGCAACCCAAATTTCTTACATTTTTAGAATCATTACCAGATGTTTTTAAAGAAAAATTGGGCAGTTTAGATTCTACATGGAACACAAGTGGGCCATGAATGTGTGTGGTGGCAAAATGTCCATGAAGAACTGTAGTGGACTTAGTGGACACGCATCGATACTTTTTTATTTTACCCTGTTTTACTGTGAATTGGGTAAATTTAAATGTTTTATCACACATTATCACATTATTACAACTCATTTATCTCCTTTTTTGCAATAGAAACAGCTGATTTTCTCTTGTTAATTAAGTAATTCCTCAAGCTCTCTGTAAAATAGGCAAAAATGTACATGTAATGTGGGGAAAGGGGGTGTAAAACAGTTTCGTCCTGTCTCTTTTTCTGATCATCTATTTTGGTCCAATCATTCTCCAAACTGCAGCACGTACAAGTTAACTAAACATGTTGAAAATTTTGGGTCCCAATTTATCGCTAGAGAGACTGGCGGGTCCTCAGGTAGGACTAGTTGAGAACCACTGCTTTAGACCACCTGCCAACTGGTGTACTGTCGGGTAGTCTGACAGTAAGCAAAAAGCTAAGCTTATTTATGTCAGCCCAGCCTCACTCAAGTGATGGGAATTCCAATTTTTTGTAAAGATCCAGCTTATTTGACTCAGCTCAGGATTAAGAGCCAGTCTTTTGGCTCCTAAATGGGTCTACATTTGGTCCGCCTTTGGCCTTTTTTATGCCCATAAACAAAAATGAAGAAGCGTGCACTCACTCATGACTTATAGTCTTGATTTGAATTGTTGTTTCAGTCTGATACCAGGTAAATTTGCTGAACAGTAAATCGCTTATTTTTAAAGCATGTTTATGACAAAATGAAGGAGAAAAATTGTTAAATAGGCACCACTTGCCTCTAAGCTTGTGGCTATTTTACCCCCATTTATTCGCAGCTTCACAGACAAAGAAACCTTTCCACAATAAGCCTGTGAATGATGTATAGACTGTTGTTTGCATTAAAGGCAGGCAGATGAGTTCTGAGACCAGGCTATCATTGAACATGTGTTGGTGATGCAGTGTGAAAGCACATACTGTACCAAGTGTAATTACCTCAGTATCCAAATGTCCAAAACTGGTGTTACTGCAATATGTAAACAGGGTCACAGATAGAGGCCTGCAGGCTAGAACAGGACACAGGGAATGATAAATGTGTCACATAAGATGATTTACAGCATACTGAAAATACATTTGGCTGCTTTGTACACAGCATTTATGAAAAATTGACCTCTTTACAAAAGCAAGAACTCTCCATCAGTAGTATTCTTTCACTTAATGAAACCTCTCTGTCTCAGGGCAACTTTAGAATAATGGTCCATGCTCATTTACACAACTACTGCACCCTTAAGTCTTTCCTCTCAAAGGATGATTGTTTTCCTGTCTGGCTATGACTGGTCCACATTTCAGTTTAGCGGCTGCAGTCTAATGAAACAAGCGGACTCTTTTGGCTTAAAAGGTCACGCCAAACTTTTCCTGAAACCAAACTGTTTCAGCTAAAAATAGATCTAAATACATGAAGTTAAAGGGGACTTTGTACACTGAACCTTTCTGCTCTGTCATCTGTTTTTGTGTCGTATGTTCTCAAGTGTTCCGTTTAGGCGGTCCAAAAAACTTTTTCCAGATCACATTTTCAGATTTCCATTTTCCCCTTTTGTTTATAAAAGGCCCTCAGTCGATCGCCATTGGTTTTCTCTCCCTCAGTCGTTTCCTTTGCTTGCTGGATAGACTTTCAGCTCTGCATTTTTAACCTGAGGACATCAGAGGCAGTAAAACACTGAAACTGAGGATGATAGTTGTCTTATCTCTGTATTTTGCTCACCTTGAGAACTTGAAATACTCATGATTTATTAAGAAGCATGAGCTGTTTTCACAGATGCTCTCTGGAAATTTCAGAATAGTCTGCCCCTGAAATCTTTTTTATTTGCTTATTCACACATGCACCTCACAGCATGAAATTTTCCCTGACTGATGGGAAAAGGGTGTAGGGTAGAGTTCTCAATTCAAAAGAAGATAACAGTGAGCAAAGCCCTGCAGCACATACTGTATCTACTTGGCTTGGAAATGTCTAGTGGGGCAAGACCCGAATGGGCCCTGGTGTGGGAGGAAGAAGTTAAACAAAATATGGTGGAAGCACAAAACATGAATGTGAAACAGAAAAAGAGCAGTATCTTCCTGTAGCTGTTCACACTTCCTCATGCAGCACACTCTGACGTGGCATCCACTGTTTCCACAGCAACGATAAACATGTTGTTTCTGTGACTCATGATTGCAGCCACCATGACAAAGATAGATAGTTACAATAGGAAAATTGGAAATTATTCAGCCTTGAAAACGGTTTGTAACATTTGAGGTAATATATAGATTGGACTAAAATATATGTATATAGCACATGAGTAGTCATTATTCAAATACTTTAGATATTTTCGTGCAAAACTACTACAGCATGTACCTTAAATCATATTAAACAAAAAATGAAACTATTTCTACTCACAAGATATCAAAGTATACAGTGTATTCAAAAAGTATTCAGTTGAAGGCCGGAAGCTATGATCATTTAAATTCATTTTTTCTCATTAATCTACACTCAGAATTTTAGGAATTTTCAGGGATGCACGATATTATCGGCCTAATTTTGGTATTAGCACATATTAGCTTAAAAAGGCAAATATTGTATCGGCAGATACCAAACTTTCTACAGATATT
The DNA here is from genome assembly GCF_018320785.1 of Cheilinus undulatus. Classification (NCBI taxonomy): domain Eukaryota; kingdom Metazoa; phylum Chordata; class Actinopteri; order Labriformes; family Labridae; genus Cheilinus; species Cheilinus undulatus. Next base: position 29,771,775 of record NC_054877.1, read on the forward strand.
TCATCCAATATATTGGCTGGTAAGATCAGCATATACGGACTGTAAATATTGGCCAAATATATTAATAAATTAGTGCCGTTTGAGGCTGGTCCAACAGACCTGTCAATTGAAGTCTTTTTCTTTGTTCATCATCATTCATTAAACTTTAAAGTGTGTTTTGAGAATAAAGTTTATCTTTGTCCATCCTCAAACTTAAAGGGGACATGTTTTACCCTTTTAAGACAAGTTTTTATTGTTCTCTGAGGTCCCCAAAACATGCCTGTAAAGTTTGCTGCTGAAAAAACACTCTAGTATAGAATTTTTGCATGTCTTAAACCCCTTCTGTTTCAGCCCTTCTCAGAACGAGCCTTTTCTGTATCTGTGGAGTTTAGGACTGGGATTTGAACCACCAATCTCCCAGACCATAGTCAGCAGGGTAACCCACTGAGCTATCCAGCATCTCAGCTGGCAGCTGAGAAGAATATCAGGAGAGGAGTGCAGAACTTTCTTTTCAAGCAGGGAGGGCCAACCAAACCTGAGGGCGGTGCTAACTCCCCACATGAGGTCATGAGGGGAAAATCTGAGAAAGGCTTGTTCCAGCACACATTCTCTGAAATGTGGAGAAAGAGAGGGTGGAAGGGAATAGATTTTTTTTTTTTATTCTTGGGGGGATTGCAGACAGGACAGGGGCACATATTTTGGTTAGAAAAGCCTGAAAAGTGATTTTGGCATAATATGTCCCCTTTAAAGTGTGTTCAAAGGACTTAATTTTTACATCGAAAACATATTAAGATATTCGTATTGATATTGCTTTCATATTGGATATCAGCAAAAATCCAATATCGTGCATCCCTACTATTTTATGCAAATATATTTATAGAAATAAACAACTGATATCACATTAACACAGGTATTCTGACCCTTTGGATATGATTTTAAAAAGGTACTCACCTCTATACAGAAGGAAAAAAAAATCCTTAATTCTCAAATGGAAGAAGTTTGTCACAGCCAGGACTTTTCACAGAGCTGGTTGTCCAGCCAAACCGAGAAGGGAGAAGGGCTTTAGTAAGAGAGGTGACCAAGAACCTGATGGTAACTCACTGAGCTCCAGGGATCCTGTGTGAGATGGGACAAAGTTCCAGAAAGACAACCATCACTGCAGCCCTACTCTGATCTTTATACCAGCTTTATGGCATTGTGGCTGGCTAGTAGCCTCTGCTCAGTGCAAAACACATGAAAGCTTGCTTGGAGTTTGCAAAAAAGGACCTGAAGGACTCTGAGACTGTGAGAAACAAGATTCTCTGGTCTGATGAAATCAAGATTGAACTGTCTGGCTTCCATTCTGGGGGAAACCAGGCACCGCTCATCACCTGCCCAATACCATCCCAATAGTGAAGCAGGGTGGTGGCAGCATCATGCTGTGGAGGTGTTTTTCAGCAGCAGGGCCTGGAAGACTGGTCAGGGTTGAAGGAAAGCTGAATGGAGCAAAGTACAGAGATATCCTCAATGAAAACCTGTTTGGCAGAGCTCAGGAACTCAGATTGGGCCGAAGGTTCACCGTCCAAAGTAACAATGACCCTAGTACTGCCAAGACAACACAGGAGTGACTAAGGGACATCCAACCTGACTGAGAGGATCTGCAAATAAGAATGGCATGATTGGTAAGATTTGGAATCAAAGAACTTATACTGCAAGGATAGTGGGCATTTTTAAACAGTTTTTATAACTTACACCTGGCCTGGAGACATGTTAAAATATTTAAATGTGTTGAGTTTGAGTTATTATGCTCCTCCATACCCTACCCCTGTGATTGGTCTGCTGGTTACTGGTGACTGCCAGTCTCAGAGCAATGCCTACAGGTATATTGTTTGTACTCTGGTGTGAGATAAATGGCTGCAGAGAGCAGCACAACAAGTCAAAATCTACTTCTTGTCATCTGAATATATCAGACATGCATCTCCTCATCCATGTCTCTCAAAAGAGAGCTAAACATTCCTCCATCATCTGCCTCAGCTGTTTCAGCAGCTGTATTTTTCATCTCCTCTGACGTTTCCTGTCTTTTCTCCATCTACACACTCTACCTGCAGCACAGTCAACAGCTGCTCAATATTTATGAACTCCAACATAATATGCACAGTTCCAGTTTCTTGTACGCAAACAAGCAGGAAATGTGGGACCAGGAACTGCTATAAAAACTGCACTGCTAAGTAGCATTTTGGTGGAGTATCCCAGAATGACATGGACACCAAAACACAAGTTTGAGGTGTTCATGATGGTGTGGCCACAATACCTACAGATTGGACTGGACACAGAATCATAAATGAGGCATATGAGCTGATGAGCTGCATATTTGGGTAGATTTTAGATCTTGTAGTTTTCTGGTTTTGTTACCGGAAATGAGATTCTTCAAAATATTTTGTTCATTAGCAATGATTGCTTTTAGTTAAATGGGAAATGGCCCGATATTGGTCTTGGCCTGGGGCCTCAAAATGGCCAGAAAAGCCCCTGGATTCAGATTCACTTTGCATAGGAATTGCAATGTGCAAGCAGCGTTTTCTTAAAAAGAAGAAGAAGAAGAAGAAGAAAAATACCCCTGATGTCTTTGAATGGTCAAATGTATCACTCATTTTTAGAGAAAATGTCAAAAAGGCCTTTCTTCAGTTTCTTGTATATCATCTCTTCTGACACCAACCCGTTGCAGCTGTTCTAGATAATAAAAGAAACTATGCAGAAGTAGTCCTTCCTCTCAGCAATGAGAAGACTGTCTATTCAGACCATAAAAAGACATACAGTGCATTCTGAGAGTATTCAAATCCCCCTCACTTTTTTCAATTTTGTTATGTAGCTGATGCTATAATCGAAAAAAATCATGTCCAGTCAATTTATTTTACCACAGGTGGACTCCACCCATGGTGTAGAAACATCTCAGCAAAGACTGAGAGAAATGGGAGGAACCTGAGCTAAATTTCAAGTGTTTTTGCATTGCATTGCATTATCCTCCAGGATTTTACTATATTTTACCCCATTCATTTTACCCTCTGCCTTTACAAACCTTCCAGGGCCAGCTGCTGGGAAGCATCCCCACAGCATGATGCTGCCACCACCATGACTGTGGGGATGGTGGTCAGTTCCTTAGAAAATTTTTGTTTCTATCCCCTGTCTTTTCAGTAACATTTTCTCTTAGTTGCTTGGAGTGTTCTTTTGTCTTCATGGTGTAATGGTAGCCAGGAATACTGATTAACTAGTGACTGGACCTTCCAGATACAGGTGTCTTTATACTACAATCACTTCAGACACATTCACTGCAGTCAGGTGATTCCCATTTCACTAATTGGGAGACTACATTTATTTTACATCAAATATTTTTATTTGATGGACATTACTTTGTAGAGGTCAGTTTTCACTTTGAAATTAGAGTTTTTTTGTGGAAAATAGCCAAAACATGTTGGCCATAATTGATTTATAAAATAAATAAACAGGTAAAATATTTAAGGGGGTTTATAGTTTTTAAATGCACTGTGTATGGGCACCTGCTCTACCATCTGAGCTGAACGAAGCCCAATAATGAGATATCTTTGACTAGAAATTTGACAAACAAGCTTGCTAACATTTGAGTTTTTGCTGTTTATCTTCATGTGCCCCTTCAAAGAAAGGTCTCTCCCTGCTGGTATATGTGATCATTTATAAACTTTTAAAATCTTGGATTTTCTCAACAGCATCTTCATTTTTCTTACACAGACTGGAGGCCTTTGTCCTTCAAACAGCACTGATTAACGTTTTATTCAAATGCTGAAACTCAAGCTCAGCCTTGGACCTGTCTTGTATAAAAGATTACAATGCAGATGATTCATCCAGTGCAATCTGGAAAATGTGGCCAGAGTTCATGATTACTAAGGACAAGTATTTTCAGTAAATGTTTAACTGTCCAAATTCCAATCATAGATCATAATGATCACACAAACCTCTATCTGTACTATAAAACTAAATATTATTCTTTGATTTTTCAGTTTGGTTTTAAATAATTGTAGACGGTTTGCAACATGAAACACTCTCCGTCTTAGTCACTGGGGTGGACACATGTCCTAGCCACAAACAAATGAATCAGAGGCCACAGGACAAACAAGCACTTCATGTTCGACATGGTTACAGTATGCAAAAACAAAGCAAAACAAGAGTGAAGCACACAGCCACACCAAGCAAGGTCAAAATGCATGCTCTGCCCCAGTTAGGCTGTTTGTGGTTGTTTCTGTAAGTAAAGGCCATGTTAGTGAGCATTTTAAACTAGCATAACAAGATAACTACAAAAGAGAGGGTGGGCAATAGTGGAGATGACCAACTCTTTTTGTGTAAGTGTCTTACTTAACCCAGAAACTTATTTTCAAAAGTCTTTCATACTTTAGGATTAAGCGTAAGGCCTGTGGTTTGTCTGTTGTTTTCACACTCAGGAGGATTTACCTGTTGCTTTTGCTGCTGAATTGATGTTTCACAATAATGTGGAAGACAAACATTTTCCCAGTAGTCACTTGACAAATTTTGTTTGAGGCTAAAGCACAATTACTTTGAAGAGCTGCATTTTTGTGGATGAAGTTTTCTATTTCAGCTTGTTTGTCAGCAGAACAAAGCCCAGACCCATTTATCTTGAGAAGCTAGCTGTTGAAGAGTGTAGAGGCAATTCCTGTAGCTCCTGGTTAAAGATTATACTGCACTTTGCTTTTCCAGTCGCGTATTGTCAGAGCAGCTCTTGACCTGTGCTCTCACCACGACTGCGACTTTGTTTTTACCTCTTTTACGATGGAGCTGGATGTTCAAAACGCTTAAAGGGCTGATATCTGATTCAAAATATGAAATTACCACAGTGCTGTGAAATAATTGATTACTAGTTCATGTGATTTTACTTTGATTCAGTTCATCACAACTACTCTGTGCTACTAAACCACAGAGTTCCGTTCACAGCAGAGTGTCAGTCTTGTCTGCATTTATAGCTTCATTTCTAGTTCATCAAACAGGAACAAGCAAAGTTTGCTACGTGATGAACTGTGTGTGGGCTCTACTGTGACACTTTTGACACTGTGCTGTTACCTTTTCTTAACGCTGGGTTTCATTTTTAGTCACAGAGACCATCGCCCTCACAAAAAGAGAAGAAATAAAGGTAAAATTCACACGGTCTCTTCTGTGTAGGGAACATCGTGTTGATGCCTTCATACCAGTTAGACTCAAGTCTCTGGGGACAGGAAAATCTTATTCAGTAAGTTTGGATTTTGTTTTTATGATATGATCGGCAATAATTAATCATTTTTATTAGTTTTTGGCTAATTTAACTGTGGATGCTTATTTTCAACAAATAGACCAATTGGAGACACTTTGTACACACTATTAAGCATTAGTACAGCATTAGTTAATACTTAATTCAACATTTAGAAATCAGTATTACCTGATTTATATGTAATTTATTAACACAGCTATGAATGCTTTAATGATGCAGCAGTAACCATACTTAGTAGCTGATGGCTTAGCTTCACGAATTCTTTATTAATTCTAGAATGTAAAAGTAGTATGAAGAGTTACAGACCAGCTACATTCATACCGTTAAGGATTTTATTGTCGTTTTTAAGCTACACGTGACTTGCTGACTGGCTGAAACCTTAAACTTGGACTGGGCTGGACTATTTCTGTAGGGTTACTTTTGTTGTCTAAATCTGCTACCACAGGGTAGGTGTCAGAAGAGATAATATACAGTGCATTCAGAAAATATTCAGACCCCTTCACTTTTTTAATAATTCCATGTGTAATTCCTATGCAAAGTGGATCTGAATCTAAGTCTTTAGCCATTTTGAGGCCCTAGGCCAAGACCAATATCAGGCCCTTCCTCATTTAGCTGAAAGCAATCGTTGCTAATGAACAAAATATTTTTGAAGAGTCTTATTTCTGGTAAAAACAAACAAACAAAAAAAAACAGAGAACTACAGGATGTAAAACATAGCCAGATATTTAGCTCATCAGCTCGTAAGCCTCATTTATGATTCTGCGTCCAGTCCAATCTGTAGGTATTTTGGCCACACCATCAACACCTCAAACTTGTGTTTTGGTGTCCATGTCATTCTGGGATACTCCAGTTTTTATAGCAGTTCCTGGTCCCACATTTCCTGCTTGTTTGCATACAAGAAACTGGAACTGTGCATACTATGTTGGAGTTCATAAATATTGAGCAGCTGTTGATTGTGCTGCAGGTAGAGTGTGTAGATGGAGAAAAGACAGGAAACGTCAGAGGAGATGAAAAGTACAGCTGCTGAATCAGCTGAGGCAGATGATGGAGGAATGTTTAGCTCTCTTTTGAGAGACATGGATGAGGAGATGCATGTCTGATATGTTCAGATGATGAGAAGCAGATTTTGACTTGTTGTGCTGCTCTCTGCAGCCATCACACACCAGAGGACACACAATATATCTGTAGGCATTGCTCTGAGCCTGGCAGTCGGGAGGTGAGGAGGTGTCGTTGGCTATGTGCCAGCAGCAGTGGCTTAGCTTTGAAGCAGAGGCATGGATTAAAGTATAGAGAAGCATAATAACTCAAACTCAACACATTTAAATATTTTAACATGTCTCAGGTGTAAGTTCTTTAAAAACCTTTAAAAATGCTCATTGTCCTTGCAGTTTGACCTCAAATCTTACATTGTATGTACTGTATGCCATTTTACCACATAGAGACCCACCAATACATTGTTTCAATGCATCTAAAGGGATCTGACTAACTGTGATTTGCTCGATATGAAAATAATTTTAGGCTTTTTAAAGGCTTTGACTTTGCTGTTAAGGTCAGGGGTCTTCCCTAGGGACTTGTTTTTTTATATTTAACACTTGTTTAAATGCTACATTTTTCACGCTTGGCCCCTTATTGACAGAAGAACATCCTAATCATAGTAGCATTTATGCTGACATTTACTAGTAAACTGTTGGTTACTTCCTAAGTCTTTCCAATTTATATTCAACAATAATAAAGTCCCGCTGTCCTTATATGAGTACTTCCTGAAGGGCAGTGTTGTAGCTTGTTACTGTTGATGAATATTTGCATGCCATATCAAACTAAAAACACTAGAAAGCATAAAACAAGTTTCAAACATAAAATCTGAAGAGTTTTTGAATTCTTTATCTCGACTAGTGGCTGTAGAGCATTTGGTTGGAATGGTGGTCATCTTGAATGTACACTAATAATTGTAATGTGCTTTTGTGACCACAAGATGACAGACAAAGTGTCCACAAATGAGGTTAACAGGTCTAAGTTTGGCAAAAAACTAGAGTAATGGTACAGGGAACCCGAAATGTAATGTCCTCATTTGAGGACGCAGGGTGGTAGGAGGTTAAGGTAATCTTAGACTTATATCTCATTATTTTATGCACGGCTATAATGATCGTATCTTGAGGCCCCTTGCAACATGAGACCAATATGAATTATCCCTCCTTGCTCTGTGGTAAAACTGCCTATTTCTTGATCCCATCAACTCATTTTTCTAAACTATTGTACTTCTTTAAACATGACTATCTCCTGCAGATAATTATGTGCAACAACACCACCATCAACACCAACTGCACAGTGGAAATCCGCCAGTGTTTGGCTTACTCTCCTGTGTTTCTCCTGGGTTTGCTTGTTAATGCTGCAGCTCTGCGGGCCTTCATCGCTCAGCGCTCCTCCTGGACAGACACCCACATCTACGTGCTGAACTTGGTTGTAGCTGATAGTACCTTCATCATCTTCCTGCCCTTCAGGATCTGGGATGCCTTCTACTGCTTGTACAAAACAGAGTTCTGTACTTTTCTCATTAGCACACATTATGTGAACATGTATGCCAGTATTTTCACCTCTGTAGCTATCAGTGTCCATCGTTACCTGGCTGTGCAGTTCCCACTGCAGACCAGATCATGGAGGAAAAAGAAGCAGGCTGCTGTTGTTGTATGTTTGACTATTTGGGTTTTTGTGGTCACAATATGTGTCATATTCAAAGACGAGAATGATCCTGACAAACTCTGGACCTGTTATGAAAGGTGTCGAGATGAGAATCTTAAGCCGGGGTTTATTTTCCTGCTGGTCTGCGCAGGCTACCTGGTTCCAGTCTTGATCATCATGTTCTGCTCCATTCGGGTCATCTATATTTTGTTAAAGAATGACACGAAGTTAGAGGAGAGGAAAAATACCATCAGCATAGTTACAGCTAACATGGTTGTGTTTATCATGTGCTACACACCCATACACATCCGCTTTGTAATCAGCTCTCTCAGCGAAGACCCTCCAAACTGGAAAACAGCTAACAGTTATATCTACTTTCGTCAACTTGATTACTTATTTTGGACTGAGTGGACGGCTTCCACAAACTGCTTGTTTGACTCTGTTAGCTACTATTTTTTACTGAAAAGATTTTATTCAAATTCACAGAATTTGTTTCCGCATTTTCTGGCTGTTTTTGTAAACCAGACATAGAATCAGGGTTTCAGAAGGGAATCAAAATCTAAGTACCTTATAACAGTGGTTCTCAACTTGTCTAGACTTGGGACCCACCACCAACTGCTTCATGAAAACTTTCAAACCAAATTTCTGAGATTTCTCAACCAATCAGATGTATTCATAGTGGTGTTGGAACCTTAGATTGTACCTTTTTTTTCCATGCCCACAGTTGTGGCCCACTGAAAACTTTTCTGCTGCCCACTTTTGGGTCCCGAACCCCCAGTTGAGAACCATTGCTCTGATGTATAATAAGCAACATTTAAAACCTTCATATGACAGTCATCATACATATCTGAACTGTTTACTTTGTTGGGTTATGTCTTTTTAAAGACAGTGAAGCTAAACTTCCTATGAGTTTGTTGTTCTCAGCTCTTTATTCACCCTAAAAGAACAGAGCTTCATTCAACTTGTTTATGTAAAAACAAAAGACTTAAATGTGTTTCATACCTGTGTTTCTTTTTATATTATATAAAATTTTCATTTTTAGGGGGCTTAAGGGACTGTACTTTTATCATAAGTTTATGTTTTTTATTGGCTAATGTCACATCTTCTTCTATACAGCTTCATGTTAATTATGTACATCAGTTTAGAGTATAGTAGATAATATAGCTTGGTGTGGCTGCTTGGGGTTGACAACCCACGACCATAACCTTTGAACCTGGATAGAGGTGCAGCATAGTGCCCCTCTTTATATCCCTTTTCTTAAATTGTACAAGGGTGAAGCCTATATATACGGGATCAATGTGCACTGACATATCAAGCTTGTGATGTAATATGACATTGTGCAGAAGAAATCAAACTGGTCAATCCTCAAAATTGATGTCAGGCCTCCCAAAACGCTGTTTCTGTCTTGATGAAATGCCAATACAACAAAAATCTTTTGCGTATACTCCTGAATTTGCCTCTGTGTGGACAGGGCCTAAGAAGCCGATTTTGTCAACAGAGCCACCGTTTACAATGTAAAAGTCCCTCTTTTTTCATCAAATGACTTCTTAAAACAAAACTACTCAGAGAAGCAAACATTCGGACATAACTCTGCATGACAACAACAAATCACTGTGGCAGAATACATTTTTATCAAAATGTACTTGATGTATATTTTAGTCATACTTGACCCATGTCTTGTGTTTGTATGAAAGAGGTGGGATGTATGATCCATACTTCAGTCAGTCAGTAGAGTGAGCTCTGTAACCCTGGTTTCACTCTCAAACAGCTTTTTCTCTGTTCATAGCATGACATATGGAAGCCAGTTACATGACTTAAAATAAAAAATATGTAAAACTCAGGAAATTCTGAAAAAATGACTTAATGATAATTTGGAATTGAAAATATAAGTTAAAAGACAAAATTACGAGATAGTTGAAATTATGATTTAAAAAAGTCAAAATTCTGAGATAAAAAGTTGTATTATGAGATAAAAAAACCAAAAATAATGAGAAAAAGGTTGAGATAATAAGAAAAAATCAAATTATGAGATTCAAAACATCATTTTTATAAAAATCAAAAGTCAAAATAATGAACTAGATAGTAAACTTTAGATTAAAAAAAGTAATTATGAGATTAAGCCATAATTGTGAGGTAAAAGACACGATTATGAGATGAAAAGTAGAAATGATGAGAAAAAAGTCAAAATTATGGATAAAAATGTCATTTTTATGAGATAAGAAGTCAAAATAATGAGGAAAACAAAAATTAGATCCAAAAAAGGCATTATCATGGGATAAAGCCATAACTGTCAAAAGTTCAAATTATGACATAAAGTGACATCATAAGATAAAAAGTTTTAATTTCTAAGTAGAAAGTCAAATAAACCAAACTTGTAATATTATAAAAATCTTAATTATGAGAAAAAAGTCACAATTATAAGATGAAAAGTTAAATTTTGAAGGTTAAATAATGCGATAAAAAGTCAAAATTATGAGATAAACGGTCACATTTTGTGATAGAAAGTTATAATTGTGAAAAAGTTGATTTTATGAATAAAAAGTTGAAATTTTGAGAAAAAAGTTAAAATTAGGAGATAAGCAAAAATTTTGGAATGAAAATACAAAATTATGATAAAAATCAAAAGTCATTATATAAGATAATTCTTAATTATCAGATAAAAAGTAGAAATTATAAATTTTCTCATAATTTAAAACTTTTGTCTCATAATTGAATTACCTTCTCATTATTCTGACTTTTTTTTAATCTCATTTTTATGATTTAGAATCTCTTAAATTCAACTTGGTTTTTTCCCAAAAGTTTCTTTTTTCTTTTTTAAGTTGTAGGAATCAGCTTCCATCAATCATTAATTTACAGTATATTTGGACAAAACGTGGGCAGCAAGGAGACAAGTATCAAATAAAGGATGCATTTGTGTTGCATTATGGGAGTTGAAGGCACGGTTCAATAAAGAAAGTATTTCTCTGCCACTATCTCCTTATTTATTTAGTTTCTTTTGAGTTTACTTTAAATGAGCAGGATACTGTTTACCGAATCAAATTAATGTCACTGGTCTTTGTCCTTTTTTTTAGTTCTGTCAAACAATTAAAATTTTTAATCAGATTAATCATAGGGTTGCGCTGGATTAATTTCAATTAATCATGATTAAATATCATTCTTTTTTAATCTTTATTAATCGCATTTCATTTTGCATAAGCAAACAGACTCAATCTCCGACAAACGTAAGCTTTAATGTGGTATTTTAAGGTGGAAGTGCTTCGGTGAAAAGAATACTCCTTCCTGCAGAATGTGCATAATACTTTATGTCGGTCAACTGTTCCGTCTAGTTTTTTTTTGTACTCAAATTTCCCATCGAGAGGGCCAACGCGCTGTTTAGCATCTTCCATATCGAGTTGGTTGGTCACTACCGGATCAACGGCCCATTTGCACATGCACGGCGGCGTGCTGTAACCTTACTTGGACAGACTGCCCAAAATGCGTTGCCAGAGATGTTTCAGGGATTTCGAGTCATTCTGTGCGGTAGATGGGTTAATTGCGTTAAAATTTCTAATCAGATTAATCATAATGATGGATTAATCCGCATTAATGCGTCAATTTTGATAGCCCTACTTTTTTAAAAACATGTATTTACTTCTATTCTCACAGATGAGTGGACAGAGTTGGAGGCTAGGGGGAGAGAGTGGAGGACAATAGGAAAGGAGCACAGGCTGGATTTGAACCTGGATTTGAACCACGTAGGTGTTTATTTGAAGGGTTTCTCTTTATAACATAACTACAGAAGCTAAAGAAAAAGAAACCTGATTGGTCACATCTGGCCTAACTGAACAGGTTTCTACTGAAAACTATTCAGCCTCTCTGGGGTAAGGGTGTGTGTCTGATATGTGATCTAAATATTACCCTCGACAAGCTTGCCTCGACCTCACTATGTCTGATGTTCACCTCTCTGCACTCTTTTCTGCACCAGACCGCTAAGGCCGGAATCGAGCTCAGCAGCTCAGAAAATCTTTGCTCAGTGCTCAGGCACCCATGGGAGTCCAAACCTTCCACTCCCTCAGAGAGTTGATGTGTGAAGGCCAGTGTCCAGCTCCCTCTTGTGGTCAGGAATGTAAATGCATCATAGTTTTACCACTGGCTTTTCTGCTCTGGAGCTGCCTTTTGTGTAGTTTCAAATGTCTGAAAGGATGAGAAATGTGTCTCATTTACAGAAAATAACCACAGTAATGATATCCACATCACCCGTTTTGAAACAGAGGTGTAAATGTGTGTATTTGTGGAAACGCAGGGTTAATGATATGCATTTATTTCAATGAGTGCATTCAGAGGCAAACACAACAACATTAGCAGTCAGTTATATAATGCCGTTTAATAGCAGTACTCCAAAGATTGATGGTTATTATAACAGCAGTATCTTAGCAACTGCAAAAACTCAGCAGGCATCAGTCAAATGAGAAGGCTCAGTTCTGCCTGCGATTCTACTCTAATAACAGAGAAAGAGCTGAACTCAGCAGTCAGCCAAAATCACGTAAATACTGTACATACATCTTATTCACAGCATCGTCATCGAGAGGAAGAAAAGAAAAAACCTCACACTTCAAACACAGTCCTTTCTGAGGAGAGCCTCCCATACAACCAAACTTATACACTTTACCTTCAGCATGGTTATTTACACTATTCACAAATGATACAGAAAAACAGCTCCTTTTTCAAAATGCAAAAAGAGAAAGGAAAGTTTTGTGCTTTTCCTTATTACTGCACAGTATAATGACTTTACACATAAAGAAACAATGAGTACATTCATTCTCCCAGGATCCTAATGAGCTTTTTAGTTTTTCAAGATCCTCCAGTATGGCAGTCGGTTTACAATGACAGACAAACATCACAAAACAACAGAATAGAGCTACAGCAAAGAATCATATTGACCAACCTGCTAACTGTTTAACAGTTAAATCATTAACTGGTAGGCCTACTGTTGTTTAAATGCTCATTACAATCTCACATAAAGTGTTATCTTCAATCTCCCTATCAGACTAAATTTCAGTAAAAGTATGAACAAACTGTCAAATTAAGTGTCCAACCCTTGTACAGTAAGGCAGTAAACTCTGCTCTGGCGGGCTGCTGGCATGTTTGTTAACCACCACTAAAACTTTTCCAAAGCTAGGGTTGGGTATTCTTTGAGTTTTTTTCCCCATACCGGTGCTAAATTGACACTTCTTTTACACTTTGACACCCAACTTTTTTGTTGGGGTGGTGAGGCAATCTAACCTTGCAAAGCAGATGGATCCAACCGTTTCCTTGTTTCTCAGTGGCAAATCCATCTTGCAAAGCTCCCGTCTGAACCGTTTAGGCCCGGTTAGAAAGTGACAGGACCAACCAGTGTCGAGGGGCAGTGCTTTCAGGCGCAGTGGAGTCGTGAAAGCAGCAACAAGAAGCCGGTGCAGTTGTGGTGGAAGAGATTAGAGTGGATACTGCTAAAGCGCCAGTTTTATCAGAACTTGACGACATTTTTTTGTTAAAAGAATAACGAAGAACAGCATTAAGTTGTTTTCTTTTCTTTTGTGTGAAACAAATGCGGCGTGTCAGGTTAGAGGTAACCAATGAAGTATTGAAATCCGTCTTGTAATTTGGTACGGTAGGCATCAAATGTGTTGGTATTGGATTTTGATACTCATCCCCAGGCCTGCCCACAGAACTGGCTGGGCTTTTGACAAACCCAGAGAATGGGCCCTCCCCCGTTGTGATTTATTGATGATATCAATGCATGTGTGTTGGAAAAGTGTTGTTAGCATCCTGGCTAACAGTTACGCTTTGGGTTGGGATGTTTCACAACATAGAGATCAGTCTTGGGAGGATTTTGGTCATGACTTCATCCAGCAGTGATCCAGTTCTCTGTCTTTGGTTAATTAACTATTTTTATTTTCTGTGATCAAATAATCAATCTTGATCAGCGCTCTACATGAAAATCAATCAACTTCCGAGAAAGGAGGGCTTATCTGGCTGCTATAGGTTCTTTGTAGTTGTGGGATTTAATGATGACTGTCCATTATGGATCACGAAGTGAGAGACAGCCATAAAGAATGAATGGGAATGGAGGAAAAGTCTGCATTTTCAAGCTCTAAATGGACCATCAGAAAATTTCTACATAAATTTTGCATAATACCTAAACTTTACAATACAGTGATTTTTTTTTTCTATGGTTTATCAGATTTAACTGGCATGGAGGCAATCAGTTTCACAATCTACTCAGTCCTGCAGGCTTCCTGGCATCAAGTGTCATCTATCCAAATGAATGGAGACAAGAGTCTTTAGGAGTCTTGTACTGAGCTACGCAGCTATCTAAGCCCCCTTAACATATAAAGAAATCCTCATTGGCTCTTTATTTTGAGCCACAGAAGCTTGCTTCTGTTTGAGTTCCAGTTTCCTTTCTTCCGTCTTTTGTGGTTAATTAATCCACATTTAAAAAGTCAAACTGTTACCACATGAAGAGTAGTTTGGAGGCCAAACAACCAGCTCTACTGTGCTGTGCCAAATGATTTGGATCTCTTAAAAGAGATAGATTTCCCATCACAGAGAACAAGGCTGGACAGACATCAGCTGAGGAAACACAGGTAAGATCAGGACCAAACTGGACTGCTTTATGAAAATGAACCAAAGACTGCATTCTGTGACACTGCTCATCCAGGCTTTAGACAGATTGAGGTTGTTTTTTTTTTTCTTTTTGCCTGGATATTTCACTCCTATCAGGACACAAAAGTAGCTGAACAATTTTAATATTTGCACTTCAAATGCTTGGCATAGTTGTGAGCAGCTCAAAACATAGCCTTTTTGGTGGCGTTTCTCAGTGCAGAAAACACTACTTGCCCCCCAAGGGTAGTGCTCTACAGCTGCTTGGCGTCATCTGTAAAGAACCTATACACAGCAAAGTTGTAGTGACTCACAGGAGGGCTGTAGATGCAATTTTCTTGGCACTAAGGGGGGAATTTATGCTAAGGAACCCCAGTGCATCATCCCCCAAGTCCCCCACTTTGCCCCAGACCCCCCAAAACCTAGAAGTGATGACAAACTTTTGAATGGTCTGTGAATCCATTACTTGGTAAACATAGCTGTCAGTCCTTTTCCTACATATGTGGTGCATTTATGGATCAATTTCCAATTTGCGTAATGAAGACTTGAAACTTTTTTACAACCAAATCACAAAAGCAGCAAATCCTCTTTTTCACAAGCTGGACTGAAATGCTCCACCTTTCTAGTTAAAAATCACCAAACTAATGCTTTGATATCACAATGATAATAACATTTTTTTTCAAGTAGATTTTTTTTTGACTAAGTGCTGCAGCTCTATCCAAGAACAACACAAAAAGTCCAGAATCAGTACACAAAATGAGACACACTGTTCCCTCTCTCATTTAGTCCTTTTCAAAGTTTGTTTCTGAACCGCTTACAAATCGTTCTCCTTGCATATCCACTGTCCTGGAATCGACAGTTCATGGCATCAGTGAAAACATTACATTATAGTCATAAAGGTCATGATGAGGCGCAGGTATTCATCTTTACATATTTACAGTAAACACACGTGGCATCATGATGAGTCACAGCAGCTCTTATACAGACCTTCAAACACTTAAAAAACATTCAGCTGACAGAGGGAGCTGGTGAAATGATTTCAGTGACACAAGCTCACATAGAAATTACAAATTAAACATTCAGCATGTACTGTCAAAGGCAAACATATCACAAATATACTGCAATAAGTGAGATCTCCCAACACCGTGGACTGATACGATCCTCATGGCACTTAGAAACAAGTTTCTTTTTGTGTTTTTGCTTCAGGCATCTGTTGATCATTCATTACCTGGTTTTGGCAAGTTAAAAAAAAAGGGCACTGTTTATACTAAGGTGTTTTGCCAATTGTAATATTGGAGCAGGCTGATAAAGAAAAATAAAATGTAAAAACAGATTTTTATTCATTTAAAGTCACCTAGTTTGTAAGCTAGTGCCTGATGTCACTTTATGGAGTTACATTATTATTTAATTTAAATTATTACTATGTACAGTTAAACAGTATATTGCTGCAAGATCAGCACGTAGTTCATTCGTCTGTCGACTTGTGAGTGGGATAGTTGGGACGTTTTCACACATGCACTCCATGCAAACAGCTGAATTTGCATCCTCACTTTCTGAAATTTGTCCTGCCGGCCCTCGGGTAAAACTCCACGTTAAACTGGGATGAGCAAATAAGAGAAGGATGCCAGATAGACTGATTCACAAATCTAGTGCATGGGATATGTTTCACATCCATGAAGGCAACTGCCCATGGTCTGTGTTTGGGAAGGGTAGAACCTTTAAAAAAGAAGAAACAACAACAACAACAACAACAAAAACAATACAGGAGAGTGATTGGACAAACACTCTGTTTGTCACATTCATAGCCGGCCAATTAAAGCACTGAAACATAATGACAGTGGCCATGTTCTACTCTGGAGTGAACTCAACACACTAGCTGCTAACTATCATTAAATGTAAGTGGTTAAGGGAACAAGGTAGGTAACATTCAGAGAGGGGTCTGGCCGCAGATCGTTCATCTGAAACACCGTTTATCTTGGAAAAGAAGTGCTGTCAGTTACATAACTTCACTGCAAACATTACAGACTAAGAAACATTTCATAAATAAATAAAGGAAAAGGTGAGAGGTCTAATGCAGGATTAAATGATGTATAGACCCTTTTTAAATATAGCTACACTAACAGTGGGATGCTTTAGCTTGTTAGTTTTAGCTAAAGCTAAAATAGCTATGCTAGCTATGTAATTAACAACACTATAAGCCATTGAGGCTAAGTTTGCTTTAGAAACATGAGCTTTAGCTAATGAATGGTCTGTGAAAGTGGCCGTCAGAGATGAGTGGTCTGCAGCCAGACTGTCGTGGACATTCAAAGAAATTTAATACAAGTTATTTGGAGGGAGTGACACTTTTATTCACCTGGGACCGGTATGATTTCTATGCATATAAAATGTTTACTATTTTATCTCTTCCTCACTCTTTTTCTTGTAGGGGAATATGATGAATTACATTTAGCACTGATTTTGAGTAAGAATTTTTCATCGTAGTGTTGGACTTTGTTGCTTCATCCTACATTTCCTGCTTTTTACGTCAAGTCCTGCTTTACTCCTATCCAACAGGGAAAACTTCATGCTGTGAGATGCAGATATCAACAAACAACTTTGGAGGATTCATAGCAGCCTGCCTGAAATATTCCTGGAATTGACAGGAGCGCATATGTGAAAACGGCTTCAGTAAATATCAAATTCAAACTGTTGTTGGTGCATGTCATTTTATCTCGGCTCATGCTCGCTTTTTGCTTCTTTATCTTGTCTCTTTTTTACAACCTCCATCTTCCCGCTAACACACTCATACCATGTTGTGTTGATCTATACGTGTCCGGTGCTGTGACACTTTGATGGACTGAATATACGGTCCCATTTGCCTGCTGGGAACATTTCCATTACCCCTATTGGCTCTGAGTTAAGCCCTGGATTTCAATCATCACCACAGTAACCGTCACTTTGCTCTGTATCACGTCTGCAGGACCTTGACCCACTACGGGCTTCGGGGGAAGTTTTGCCCAATAAACCTGGACTGCGTACTATAATGGAGCATTAATGAATGTGTGTGGATGTGTGGAAAAACCCTCAGGTGACAGTGAAGGACAGGGTGTTCATATATTGCAGTGAGTGTTTGTTACATTCTCTTGACCACCTTTCTCTCTCTCTTTCTTTTTTCTCTTTCTTTCAGTCACGCTCTTATTTTGTAGTAGGTTTTCTGGCGCAATCCCCCCAGACGTCCACATGGAATTATTGGTCATTAAAAAGTACATGGCGTATTTGAAGGCAAACGAACAGAGAGCATGCGGTTGGCAGAAATAGTGCTGACATTTCAGTCCTGCACTCTGCTCCAGAAAGACGTGAGTTATGGTCCCATATCCCTATGAGACAAGGTTAGAGGCATTTTAGCACACGCACCTCCCACTTCTGGTGTACACAGAATACTAAATACCCTCTGACACCTGTACAAAAACACATTAGCATCTGCTGTGTGAAGAGAGGAGGGAAGTAGATAGAGAGAGTGTTCGTACGTTTGTACGTCATCCTTTAAAGTGGTTTTTACAGTCGGTTTATTGTCCAATGAGTCACCTCCAGCTTCAGGTACTTGAATGCTGTTTGGATTTCGCAATTTCACCCAAAGTACCTAGTTGGCAGCCACACCAACAGGTACTATAGAGGAGAACAGATGGGTGACAGTCTTGTTAATGGGATCCAAGAGGGAGAAAGCATTCCACTCCTGCAGCCTCAGTTAATTTGCGCAGAGGAGGCAGCTTTTAAGTGCTATGTCCATCTTTGTCTCTGTCCACATCCTCAAAGAAACCTCTGCTCTGCTGTCTTTCTTTTGTTTTTTCTGTCTTTCTTTTCTCCTCATCCTCTCTCCTCCCTCTTCCTAAAGCCGCTCAGTAGCAGGAGAGAGAGGCAACTCTGCAATGCAGACACAGCAACAACCTCGGTCCACCCGACCAATTAGCGTGAGCCAGGATATGAGTGGCAGACCCAGCAGCCAGTCATAAGAGAGACTCATCATGGGTGGAGAAGGGGAAGGTGGGGGGGTTGCCTGAGAGATAGACAGAGGAGAGCAGGAGAGCTGAATGACAAATAAAGATGTCAGAAAAAGAGAAAGGCAGAGATAGAGGGAGAGGAGGATGGACAGAATGAGGAGGAAAAGAAAGATCTGTGTAAACAAAAACAGAGTTCTGAACATTTTCTTTATTTCCTCAGCAGTCACTGGCCGTTCTGAGTCCTGTCACTGCAGTTCTTCTTGCTCATCAGCTGGCTCAGATCCACCAGCTCGCCCAGCTCCCCTCGCTCCAGAGCCCCTCTAAGAAGAGCCCGGCTTAGCCCGGGGGTGTGCTGCTGGGACATGTAGGCCTGGCTGCTGGGAGGCGGCATGGAGGGTGGTGGCAGAGGGACAGGGACCATGCCATGGCTGCTCAGGATGTATCCTTCAGGGGCCGGCCAGCGCAAAGGCAGCGGCTCGCCGTACTCCACAGGGGCGCTGGGGGCTGAGACCACCCTCCGGCGCTCAGGCGAGTCCTGTGGAGTCATGGGGTACACATACTCTCCTGCAGACTTCCTGAGAGGGGCTTTGGGTGTCCCCTTCAATCCTTTTTCTTGCTTGCTTAGACAGACGTAGTGCTGGCGTGGCGTGTCGTTCCCTCGTCCTTCACGGTCGTGTCTCCCGCCTCCCCCCTGCTGGAAGAGTCTGGTAGTCAGGTAGACAGAAGGGGGCATGCGACAAGGGGAACCCAGACCCACTGAGCCTCCACCCAGGTACGTCTGGCTGGTGTCCCACCCTCCTGAGTTGGAGTCAGACAGGCGCAATCCTCTGCGTTTCTGCTGTGGTGTGTGCTCTGGTGTGGGCAGGAAACCTGGGTCAAGCTCTCCTGACTTCACCCAGCCATTGGGCATGACAAACAGGGTTTCTCCTCCCTGGGTGCAGGGACGCTCCCCACCTCCTTGTCTTGTCACACTAAGTACAGAGCCTCCCATCCCAGCGCCGCTACTAAGCAGGCCTCTTTCACGCCGCTGGATGGCAGACTGGGAGGTGGTGCCGTGTCGGCGGTTGCTTGGTTTGTGAGCCATGATCCAGCAGACGGCGAGGCCGGAGAGGGCTGCCCCGATGGTGAATGCAGAGACTGCAGATGCCACAAGCAGGTTAAGGGAGACCAAGCTCTCCGGTTCTATGAGCAAACTCTGCTGCAGGATTCCTGAAGATTAAAAGACACAATTATGAAGATGACATTTCAAAGAACAGCACAATGGACTTCCTCTTTAAATGTCTGTCCACAGGGGCTCTCTTAAATTATCATCAGCATTACATAGTGCTACCTTTGCTTAGCTCTTAATGTAACATAATAAATCGATAACTACAATAACACTCCTAATAGGTGATCATAATAGGTGATCATGGTGCTCAGCTCCTCTCTAGCCTCTCCACTCTAGCCTTGAGGCTCCACAGGCTCCAGCTTCAGAGGCCTGCACTTGTCATCAGCATAGCTCCGACCACAGCAGCTGACTCTCTTTTTCTCCCCACACTTTCCATACTGCAGCCTTCATAGGAGAGTCTCTCCTCTCAGCACATACCATTACCTCAGTGTTTCCACCCAGCTCTAATCACTCCCATCTGCAGACAAAGCAGCAGCGAATGCCGGCCCCTGGCTCAGCCTCTGCTACTTCAAGTCTGCAGCCTGGCATGGCTGACTTCTACTGCTATCAGTTTCTCGCAGTAGGAGGAAAACTTGACGGTCCTATATCAGTTTAAAAGGAATGAGTATGATGGGGGCAATTTTCAATGCCCCCTGATCTCACCAGACAGATTTTATGGCTTTGAAATGGACCTAAAACAGTTCAAAAGACTCTGCAGTAGTAGAAATTACTTTTCTTTTCCAAGTTTCCACTGACAGTGAATTCTAAATCGAGGTTCAAAGAACCCCCCTGCTTCTGTGGCGCTGCTGCAGAGACATCTGAGCCTTTCAAAAAGAAATTGACATCAGTATTTTATGCTATTTCTAGCTTTCTCACCGGCTACCTTCAGCCACTCCACTCTCAGATGTGGATGCAGCTTTTATAGAACAAAGCCTCATAACCACGAGGAGGTATCATTTCCCTTTGTGTCATTTAGCCGCTTTGGCTACTCCTCACATCCTCTCTAATTAAACTGTCTCACACTGGGAACATTTCTGACCTGTGGAAAGTGAAGCTGAAACTAAATTCCCAGCTCCACTCCCACCTGGTTCAGCACTGACAAAGACAACAAAGCACACAGACACTTAAATAAACTCTGAATGGATCTCGTTTAACTGCAGGGAGGAAAATCAAATCACACCATGGATAATTAAAATGAGCTTACATTAAAGAAAAGTCACCAATACTCCCTCTCTGACTTTTTCCCAGAACAAAATGTTCAGTGACAATGAGACAGGTGTAATAAGAGTTTCAGCCACTAGGGGGAGCCTGCTCTCAGTCTACAGTGCTCAGACAGAAGCATCCATGTCATAGTGCTGCAACCTACCATCACAGTCTCCTAGATGGGAGGAGGCGTTTCCATATTCCACATCTTGTTGAAAAGGCAACCTGCAGTGACAGAGAGATCACACATCAGACATTTTTCTTCATATAAAGACATCAAACAGCAGGTAACATGATTTTATAGTGGCCATTTTCCTGCTGTGGTCTCTCATAAATGTTTACACTCTTACATTAAACCGTTTCGTGAAAACGCAAGCTAAAAATGGGAATCATTTTTAAGCAATCCTTGCAAAGTAAACTGTACATGAAAGTGGACATTTGTTGATAGAAATCACTCATTTATATATGTCATTTATCGGCATGTCATTTCTGTGTAATAGGATACATTATTGATTGCATTAATGATTTTCTGTTTTTCTTGCCACATGTCAGGAAGGAGCAGAGGTCAGGGTCAGTTGACAGGTAGTGAAGGCAGCATGAAGGATGGAAAAAAGAGTTTGATTATGATACAATAAATGCCACAATTTGCAATAGTTTTGCTTCATATTGTTATTACAATGAATTTATGAAGAACTGGTTATGAAAAATAGTGAAATTAGGAGTAAAACCACATCATATGGCTTTATATGTGGTACAAGCGTACATGAGACCATTAGAATAAAGACCGACTGTGCAATGATTTTATTTTTAATGCTTTAAACAGCTGCTTCAGACAAAATGATTTACAGCACACTGAAAAATCAGCAAATATTAAGCACCAGTATGCGCAGCTTTGCATGCGTAGAGCGGTATAAAGGAAGAGTTAAGAAGATGATCTTTTTCCACCTGCTAACATAGCTAAAGCTAAGCTCACAAAGCAGCTATGTAAGCTAACTTATCTACATTATCTACTTTGGGAAATTTGTTCAGCTGTTCAGGTTAATTTGTTTGGACATTTTCTAGCTTTTTCGTGGATATCTGGGAAATGGATTTGTAAATTTGGAGGAATTTGTTTGGAGCTGAGTTCATGTCATAATCTTTGATCAACCCAAGGTTTCTTATTTTCCTTCACAATAAAAGCAGATTCGTATTCAACAAGTAAATTACCCTTAATCCAAGACAAAAAACAAATCAGTTTTAAATGAGAAATAGTGGTTAAAAATGGGGAGATTAATTGCGATCAACTTAAAAATGCCCAGATGAATCTCAATTAAATATTGTAATAATTTGAAAGCCCTATTGATATCTTATTGTATTCAAATTTAAGAACATTGCCATAGACTAAAGCTATAATGGGATTATGTCAGAAATATAGAAATCTGAGATTAATAGTGGTTAAAATTTCAATCATTTGAGAGCCCTAAATGTGATATATTAACTCAAAATAATGTAACAAAACATATTATTGACTACTATGATACAGCATATTATAATTTAAGTGTGGATAAGAGATATACAAACAATAAAAGTAATATGAACTTGTCAGGATTAATTCAGATTTTTTAATCTATTGATAATTCTAGAGTCTTTTTAAAAGTGCTGAAGCATCCCTTAATTTCATTTCAGCACCCTTAAAATAATTTAAATACCAGCAAGAAATCCAAACATGTTTTTTGGGACACCTTTACATGTTACAATCTATTAAGGAGCCAAGCACCCCTGAAGGTCTGATACAAAAGAATCCCCTGTTTAAACCTACTTCATTAAAAAATAAAACCTTTTTATACTGATTCATTTGAGCTTTCAAAATAAATACTTTTTTATGAAACTCAGAAAGAAGGATGACCATTTAATCTGACACGGTGTAGACATGAAGCGTCTGAGTGCAAATGGATAAAAAAGCATCCTATAACTATTAAAGGCTCAAACACATTAGAGACAAAAGTGAGAAAGCTTTTAAACTTAACCAAATAAAGTGTTTAAAAGGCGTGGGCACCATATAGGTAATGGATTTAGAATTCTGCACAAAGTTAAAGGATAAATATTTAATAGAAACAGATATCAACTACTTAGCCAATCTTGCTGAGTTTGTTAAAATGAGGACGGCCTCTTTTAAGTAACAATAGAATATTTACTGGAGTGTGCTCATGCTTGTTAACTTATTTATGAGCCATTATCTTTCTATTTCTTTCTGTTCATCTAGTTTTTATTAGCTTTTATTATCTGCCCCTTCATTTTTGTTTCCTTTGTTTTTTCACATGTGAAACTGTATCCTGATAAATCACTTTAGTGGGATGGAGAGGACATAACAGTCTACAGACTTGATTCTAAATGGATGGACACTAATCTGAATATCCTAAACCACTTTTATTTCATCACCCCTCATTCTAAAGCATTTATCCTCCTTACGTCAGGTGACATGAAATCTATGTATTGACCAGAGATTTTTTAGATAGCAAGCCTAAAGAGGTAGGATACTGTTGTGAGGATGGCAGGTGTATGTGATCATGTGTTTGTGAGTTGTCCTGACCGTGTGCCTGGTCTCAGAAAGGAGCAGGTGCCGCCTCTGGTCCAGCCACAGTACGGGTCTCTGGAGGCTAAACAACTCCTGCACACAGACAGCGAGAAATTATAAAAAGCTGAGAGATGACCTGATTATCACAGCAGCCATTTTGACCATTTTAGCTGTAAAACTCTCCCTGGGAAAAATAGAGAAAAGTTTGTTGTGAAACCCAGGAATATAGCAGTGTTTCAGTCATGTTTGAAAGCTCAGTCAATTTTTAAAGATCCATTCATTTCCGTTTAAAAGATGGGACTCTAAATCTCAGGAGATAAGAAGGGGAAAATGGAACAAAAGTAAAAATCAACACACATAGAAAGAAATATCAAATGTAATCTAATCATAACAACACCATTTGCATCAGCACTTGAAATTCAGCTCAAGTGCCCCCAGTTTCTCATAACTATTGAGATGTTTCTACACCTTGATGTAGTCCACCTGTGGTAAGTCAAATTGATTGGACATAATTTGGTACACACCTCTCTATAGAAGGCCCTATAGCTGACAGTGCATACCAGAGCAAAAACCAAGCCATGAGGTCAAAGACAGGAGAGCTCAGAGACAAGATTGTTGCAAGGCACAGATTTGAGGAAGGCTACAATAAAATCTGCTACACTGAAGGTTCCCAAGGGCACAGTGGCCTCCATAATTCTCAAATGGAAGAAGTTTGGCACAACCAGGACTCTTCCAAGAGCTGGTCGCCTGGCCAAACTGAGCAATCAGGAGAGAACTGCTTTAGTAAGAGAGGTGACCAAGGACCCAACGGTCACCCTGATGGGTGTTTTTCAGCAGCAGTGACTGGGAGACTGGTTGAGTTGACAGAAAGCTTAATGGAGCAAAATACAGAGACATCCTCAATGAAAACCTGTTCTGCAGCGCTTAGGACCTCGAATTGGAAGTTTCACTAATCAATGTGGCAATTACTTTAAGACAACACAGCAGTGACTTAGGGACAACTCTGTGAATGCCCAGAGTGGCCCAGCCAGAGCCCTGACTTGAACCCTATTGAGCATCCCTGGAGTGATTTGTAAATAGCTGACTACTTAAGTCTGGATACCTATGTCAGTGTATTATTTCAGGTTTATTTTTGATAAATCTGCAAAGATTTCTCAAATTATGCTTTCACTTTCTCATTTGAGGTACTAATTTTAGACTTTTAATCATTTGACATCCCCTATTGATATCATATTGTACAAAAAAAGGATCTCAATGGACTAAAGCTATTTTGTAGTTCTGTCATCACAATGTTTGTGAACCCTTGAGCTAGCACGCTAGCCGTGTAGGTTAACTAACATCCCTGTGGTGGCTAACAGGTTCTCGCCACCAGGTTCTAGTCATTAGCTGTAAAATATGAAGTACTGCAAGTCCCAGTGGACTTATAAGATATATATAGTGTTCAAATGTATTACAGTTTACACACATCAGTCACACATACAGTATCTAGCTGCTGCTTGTTCCCAGCTTCCTGTATCTGAGAGTGATTTATGGCTGCTGAGGGATTCAGGCTCACATAATTCTAAACATCTTTCCCACATGTGCAGTGATAAACAAATGCCTTGTTAGTATTCATCATAAATCAACTATTTTTTTTTCACAAACAAACTTAGACCAAGATAATCTAGTGTCAAGCCACATGGTATTTCCAAGGGAGAATCAGCAACCCAAATAAGCCAGCTGTAGTTTGACAAACACTTTCCCTTGGTGGCTGAAACAACAGCAGAATCTCAACATTTTCTTTACTGGGGTGAATGCACAAATATGGAGCAAGAGCGCAGGAAGAAAACAGAAGTTGGCTGGTGAGCAGTAACTTGGCTAATGGCCCCTGGTTCTTTCAAACTGACCTAATTACCACTTTTCTTCAAGAAGAAGAGAGAAACACTCAACAGGTGGCTTCTTTTTTTTTCTTACTTCATGCAGCGTGAGTGAAGGTGGCAGCGAGACGTGGGCACTCGGACCAGACAGGAGGGGAAGGCCAGAAGCAGAGTGTGACTGGTTCGGTCCAACGACAGAGAAAGGAGCTGACGGGCCTGAGGTGAGTCTTCGCCACACCTGGACACAGACACAGACATGTAAAGATGGGAGGCAGAGACAAAGAGTCCACAGGTGGAGGTGAGTGTACGCTGTTTGGCCTCAGATCAGTCTGAGATGGGTTCAAAGGCCTCATCTGTTTTTATTTCAAGGCAGACAGCCCCGGTTTCCCTTACCCTGATATATATGATCGCAACATCAGATTTATTGAGACCTGAACAGACACATAAACCACAGATGTTTGCTTAAAGGAAACAAAACTCCTCTGCACCAGCAGCCAGGGTTGAAGACCAAATCCTTGTTATCTTTAGTCTGTTTCAATGAATGGGGATTTAAAGACAGAAAAATATAGGCTGAAAAGGTTAAAGATGATGATATCATGATCATCAAAAAAGATTCTTATTTTCATTTCCTTTTATTAGATCATTACTGAATCAAGCTTAGCATTAGTTCATGCAGATCATCAAAGTATGTGCACAGCTGCAATCAGCTGGCCAAATCCTTTTCTTTTATACCAACCACAGCTCTTTATTCTCAACGAGGCGGTGGATTTTAATATGAATTTCTTCACTCAGATCTCTGCCTCGCCAGTGCTGATCACACTGTGCTGCTCCTTTCTAGCCTAAAACTTTGTTGCTCCCTCATTTTCACTTTTATGCTGGTAAGGATTGCACTGCTGCCAAACTACATTTCATTTTATCTGACAGATAATGGCATTGTTGTTTCTATTGATCAGTGTATCTATATGGGGAGGGTCTAAGCAGAGCCTTCAACACCAAGCAGAACTGTAAATCCATTTTGAAATAAATGCTTAAATCTATGACTAGAGTTACTGAATGAAACTGTATTCAGTGTACTGTATTCAGCCTTCAAACTTTTTAAAACGTAAAGACTTTACCAATAATAGAGTTCTCAGATAAGTCGGCTTTTGAGAAAGGTAAATATTGTAAACCCTGCATTAACAGAAGTGCATATAAAGCAAAAATGATGCAAACCACACAGCTGTTTTCTGGGGGACTTCACTGCAAGGTAAAAGGTAAAGGTAAATTTTTCACGGTGCAATAGATTCTAAAAATATACATTGTAGCCTTGCATCAGCTATTTTCAGAGCATCAGCAGTGGCATAAAAATTAAAGGTATCATAGAAGTGATTTAGGAACTTTATTTAAAGGCTGTTATCATGACTGTTAAGTTAAATGGGTCGGAAATATTTGGCTGGCCAATCAGTAATCCAACTGATATGAGCTTAAATTTTGATAAAATACATATAACATGATTGTAAATTGTAATCTTTAAAGCTCCTGAGAGGAATTTTCAATTTCTGTTGATTTATAGCACCCCAGATCTCTTTGCTGATATTGTTTTCATGTTTCCAGAAAAAAAAAAAATCTCCTCGTTTAATTTTTACAGTAAGACTTATCACTCATTGTGAGTACCTTCTATTCACAATGACTGACACCTAACTTGTCACATAATTTTCAGCTGTAAACATCTACAAGGCTATTCTCGGTGCTCTTCCTTCTTACCTTCTGACCAACATCAGTCCAAAGAAGTCTGAAACTTAGAAATTCAATCACAGGAGCTTTTCTTATTGTTTGTCCCAAGGGTCAGAACTGGACTTGGAAAAAAGGCATCTAAATTTGCCGCTCCCAGGTTTACATGTTACAGGTTAACAGAAAGGAGGAAGTTGGTTGACTTGGAGACAGAAACATCTGGCTGTAGATGTTTCGAATGAACTATTTCCATCCCAGTTAATCAGAACTGCTGATTCCCTTGTCATTTCTTGCCCTTCAATATATTCATTGTTTAAAAAATTATTTGTAGGGCTGCTAATTGTTGGTCTATAATTTATAGTTTAACTGTGCTGCTGCCTAACTTGGCCAGGACAGTCTTGAAAAAAAGACTTTTAATCTCAATGAGTTATTTTTTGGGGGTTAAATAAAAGTTAAGTAAAAAAATAAGAACAACTTTATGGAATAGTTAGTCTTGCTGCTGATAGTTGTCTCAAAAGGTCATAAAGAGCCATTCGTTTTAATTAAAGTCAGCTGCGTAACCAGTTTTAACTCCTGATAGGAGTTTTTGATCATTTCTTTGAAATCATATACAATCCCCAATAGGCCATCAATTTCTCCAGGCTCAGAAGAAAGGACCACCCAGCTTATCAGCGCAAAGGTCAACGGCAAGCATCTGTCATGGCGTGGGGGTGTTTTAGTGTCCATGGCATGGATAACTTGCACATCTGTGGAGGCACAATCATTACAGACACATATGTACAGTTTAAGAGCAGCATATGTTCCATTCAGATGTGAGATGTCAGGGAAGTCCCTGCTTATTTCAGCAATACAAAGCCACATCCTGCAGGAGTTACAACAGCATGGCTTCACAGTAAAAGAGTGCAGGCACTAGACTGGCCAGCATGCAGTCCAGAGTGATTAACAAAGCTCCTTTCCCACCATTTCTTAAACTTGTTCCAGGCATCAAATTCAAAAAGTGTATATATATATATATATATATATGTATATATAAAGTCTGTCAGTTTGTTTCAGTGTTGGGGTAACGCATTACAAAGAAATCTGTTAGATTACTCAGATTACTTTTTTGTTGTAATGAGAAATGTAACACGTTAGTTTTACAATCCAAGTAATCCTTTATTAGTTACTCCTCATAAAAGTAATCCGTTACCAGAAGCATCTGCTCTGTTCATCCTCCTTTCTTTCCTGTATGCATGTTGGCATGTAGCACCATGCCAGCAGAAGATAAACACAACTGTTTCAGCCGCGTGCATTGCTTACTGAACTAGTGAGATGGCAGAGAGGGCAGTATAGCACTGTGAAGTTTTCCTCTTTATTTTTGATTTTGACTGAAAAGGATGAGAACAACATCACACTGAAATGTAAGTTTAAAAGCTGTTGTTTTGTTTTCATTGAACCAGCTATGCAGCCGTTCCAAATATGCACGGTTATTACACTCAGTGTTTGTTTTACAATCGACGTGGAACGAGTGGTTAAAGGGTTTTAGTATTTGGTAACATTGAGGTACTCTGACACGTTAGCTATATCAGAATGTAAAGCAGTAATCTCACGAGTTACATTTAGAAGTAACACTACCCAACATTGATCCTGTTTGTATTCACATCTTACACAGTGTCCCAACTTTTTTGGAACTGGGGTTCTTACATGAATACACGTGTGAGAGATATAATTCATCAAAGATCTGTATTAGTCTTCTACTCTAAGATGCTCTAAAAAGTGTTCAAATGAAGTATGTTACTAAATCTGATGCCAGTCCTTTTTTTAAACCTTGCTGCTTCTCAGTTCTTAAATAAAGGCTGATAACACGAGTCCTGATCTACCTGCAGCAACATGCTAAAATGGATAATTTATTGGAGATCAAGCACAAATGTGGCTCCACTCCTACTCACTTCTCTGGGTTGAATCCTTCCACCTCCTCAAGAAACACACTGCTGTGGGAGACTGAGTCTCCAGTGGGAATCATCAGAAACTTGAGGATTGTTCCTCTGGTGGAGCCCAGGAACAGAACTGTACGGTTCTTATGTGGACCGGCTTCTGTGTCCACCACCATGGCCGTTAACTGGTACCTAAAGACAGAAATATACATTAGCTAATGACAGATAACAGATTTTTAAAAGTGGATCAATAAAAACGTGATCTTTTCAACCCTACTATCTAAGATGCGTGTTTTCGGATCTAAGCTTCCCTTCCATGCCATAAAAAGTTCTGCATGGGTGCTATAAAAATCAACTGAGTCCATATGTGTACCTTCCCATAGTCTTGACCACCCAGGGTCTATGTCCCATCAGTGGAACAGTCTCATCCATCAGCGGGTGAGTCTTCACAAAGTTCAGCACCTCATCTGGCAGTGTGGTAGAAGAGCTAAATCTGGAGCCCTGCACTGCACATCCTCCTGGTCTGCAGGCAGAGATAGGACAATAAAAACAAGAAAGTGAGGATCATAAATACACAGGAAAGAGAGAGAAGCTGCTGGAGGCTGTTACTGAATTTTTGCTGAATAGTGGTGAAGTTGCCGTGTGATTGACAGTTGGCGTGTATAGCAGAGGAGAAAGTCGGCTAAATGTGAGACAGATGCTAAAGACAGCAGCACTGCAGCATTCTGCACAAAGTCTGCTCATATCTCTTTTGCATAACAGTACCTGGGCTTAGGCACTGCTTCGTCCGGCACAGGAGTCCAAATAGACTCAGGGGATTTCTGCTCTTTAAACCGGCCTTCAAATACACGAGCAAGCTGCTGCATGTCAAACACGCACACCGCAGAGCCAGGGATGCTACCACAGGAGAAGAAGGAAACAGACATTAATGAGAAAAAACTGTGCTTGTGCATTTTTAAAATGGTTCATGCAGCTTACCTGTTTGGTGGTGTCGAAAAGAGACCCAGGATGACATCTCGCCCCTGCATGTGGATGATGTCACTGGTGGCATGTAAGAGGTTGAAGTAAAAGTGGGAATCTCCAGGGACGGAGCAGTTTAGACGGGCCTTCAGGAATGTGGTCCACTGTTTCTCCAGGACGCGCTGAGACCCACCGAGGTCTGCCTTACACACCCGAGCCACACGGGACACCATGACCTGGATTCAAACATATACAGCTTAGTAAAATGAAGGGGTCATAGAGGACTTTTTAACGACATGTTTTTAATTTCAGTCATTAAAATGTATGTCTTATCTGTTTCTTCACTGAATCATTTGTCATTTGTGGGTTCATTAATATCGAATAACCATAATAATCATTACCACTTTTGTAACTTTCTCCATACCTTTTAAAAAATGTCTCCGACTCATTATGTTTACAGTTAATCTTTAGCTACAGACAAATCTGCAAATTTAAAGCCTTTATACGATTTTTTACTGGTTATAAAACAAACAGAAAATAGTTCATTTGCTTCTGTATGACCTACTTAAGCAGATAATAAGACAGTTATCAACAGAACTGATTATTTAGATATTTTTATAATGCCTGATCTCTGCTGAGGGATAAACGGTTTAACAGGCATTTTAATAAGATTTTTCATGACCATTATACCTAGTGCATTTACTTGGATTAACTCTGTTTTGGAGTTTTGGATACTTAGTGGTAATCCTTCTTGCTAGGTTTGGATGCACCTTGCACTAGAGCGGATGCGATGCAAGTCCAGTCTGCACTTGAAGATGGTATGTGATTTGTGAATTTTGACACCTTTCTATTTTGGCATCTTCTTTTTAAGGAGGAAACTAAGAGAACCTGAGTATATACTGTCACTCTGTTGTGTCAATTTTTTTTTTTAAGATTTATTTTTGGGCATTTTGGGGCCTTTATTAGATAGAGGAGGACAGTGGATAGAGTTGGAAACAGGGTCAAGAGTGGGGAAGAGACATGCGGTAAAGGGCCTCAGGCCAGATTCGAACCCGGCCGCCCGCGTACATGGGGAGCGCCTTTAACCACTAGGCCACCTGCTCCCCCTGTTGTGTCAATTTTAATAATAAAATATGTATACACCAGTGCTTTAAGTGAGCCTGTACCCGACAGTTCTACCACTTTTAAATTTTACCCTTGGTGTATGCAGACTCCTTCCAGCATACCGGGATGTCTCACCAGTTGCTGGTATGCTCTCCTGTTCTCTACAGCTGACAGCTTCTATGGATGATTCATGATAACATCTGAATAGATGCACTGCCCTGGTGCACCGTGAACTTCCCACTGTAGACTGTGATATTCATCGCTAGCTGCATTTCCATTACAGTTTTTTGCAAAATAAAAGCGATATTTCTTAAATTTTGATTAAGTATAATTGCACTTTGAATGTGTTTCCACATTTTGGGCATGAGCCTCATAATTCTAGTAAAATCTCATCTCGCAAGACTCCGTTGCAAGGAAGCTGAACGCTCAAAACCTGTTATGTGTTGGTACAGTTATGATTACAACTACAGCAGTTGCCTTGATAATTTTGAACAAAAGATAAAGGCAACAGATGATAATTTAGAGGCAAAGTCTGCATGTATGGCAAAAGCCATGTATAAGGGTATAAATATGATGTTCAGAAAAGTCTCAGTCTTCTCTTCTTTCTACACATACTGCACCATGTTGTCTCAGAGTGAACGTATGTTACGTCCTGTGATGTGTAAATGCGGAAAAAGTGTTTCCATTGCACCTTTGTGATATATTTCTGTATTGAAACGTCTGGAAAACCTCCTCATGAGAGCGTAAAAACTTTTTAGCCATATTTGAGAGGTTTTTTGAAATTCTAGTGTTTCCATTACCTGTTTTTTATTGCGCTATTTACATTTTGAACATTTCTAAGCATAATGGAAATGCAGGTAAGGTGTACAAATTCATGTGACTCACCAGTCATAGCATTGGAGGAAAACGGGTGTAAAAAATGCTCACCCTCCTGGACTGTCCAGGACTAACACTGACGCAACATAAGGGCGTTAGTCAGTTTCACATTAGTTGGTTCATCAATATGGTCTTTTAAAGTCAAGTTTGAGTGCAAGTTTCTGTGATTTTCTCATTTTTTCCTGAATCGTCTAGTGTGTGTGTTTGAAAGAATGTAGTGCTACAAATCTGCCTAACTTGTCTTCATGTCTTTGGTCTACCACCATTTCAACACACAAACTAAGACTTTGTTTTATGTGTAGCCAGCCTCATACATCATTATAACACGACAACAAGTAATTATTCTCAAAATAATTATTAATAACTTAATCAACTACTGAAACTGATGCTCAACCGACACCTGTTGTGTGCCACCGACCAAGATGTCAACAATGACAACATTAAATAACAATATTATTAAAATGAACAGCTTGACTGTTAGTCAAAGGACCAAGAATTAGAGAGAGAAAGTCAGGAGGAGGCCTCTTGGCCTCTTGGCCAGGCCACCCTTGTGAAAGAGATCTTGATCTCAATGGGTTTTTATCTGGTTAAATAAAGGTTAAATAAATAAAAAAAATAAAAGCAGTATGAACCACTGTCAGTAATACACTTGGACCATAAAAAAGTCTATTTAAATGTTGAGTCTAATGGGGAAGCAGTGTCTTATTTTTTAACTGTATTTAAGGAGCTTAATTGTCTAATATTATGTGTTTCACCCACAAATATGAAGTTTTTTTTAAATGTAATTTTCTATGTCAATGTTGACACAGATCAGTTGGCTGTTTCTAAAAGTGCCAGTGGGACATTTGGCATTTCGATCCAGGTAGATCTGACTCAAAAGTGACTGTTTTTGTTATTTCTTTCTTGGTTTAAAAAGTATCCAAGTATGTATCATGTTTTGCAGTTTAGCTAAAAATCCCTGAAATAGAATTTTTGGTCTAAATCACTCAAATTAGTTCAGTGATTATTGTGACACAGTGACAACAGGGGGTTTAGGAGAGTTTCAGCGCTTATTTTTATCTACTTTACACAGAAATTAAACACCTGTAGGGAACTTTGTTGTTAGTTGTTTAATAAGATATTTTAAGTGAAATCAGATCAGTCAAATTAATATGCATTCTTGTATCTGGGCATACAAGTCACTACCACAGTCGGGTCACCTTATTCAAAAAAAGCACTGTATTTGGTACCAATATGGCTCTTAATTTCTGTTTTACAACAACAAAGATGGAAAAATGGAAACTGGCATTCAAATGAGAGCTAGCTCCTGTCATGTCTGTACTTAGAACCAGCGTTTTGTGAGCATCACGTCACTGCTGGCTCATCTTCTTCAATCTACTCAGTACCTGTTAAGGCTGTTTTGCTAAATAGTATACTACTGTTTCCTTTCAAAGCATGCTTATGACGAAACTGGTAAGAAAATCTTAAGAAAATAGGTGCTGCTAGCCTTTAAAGTTTAGGTTAATTCACCTCCGCTTATTTGTGCTCATTTGAATTGCAGGCAGCTTCATTGCACGTAGCATGCAGGGACATCTACATCAGGATATGATTTATGGGCTGTTATTTGCATAAGAGGTGGGCAAGTGAGAATTCTGACTGCGGGTCATCTCTGAATATGTATTGTTAATGCATCGTGTGGATGTTCATACTAAGTGCATTCAATTTTGTATCTCAATGCCCAAAACTGATGTTTAATGCAAGGAGTAAACTCCTTGTATGAGTGCCACATTTTGTCAATCATTTCTTATGTATTCACAGGATAACATCAGCACGGAGATATAAGAGGCCCCACTTTGTCCACAAGGGGAGTCAACTTGAACATAAACTGAAAGCTCTTCACACAAGCTTTAAAATATGTATTTACTTCTATTTATAAGACAGTCTGGCTGCATACCACAGATATCAGACACCCCTTCTTGCAGGCCGTTAGTGTGAGACCCTGTCTGCCAGAACGAAGTGCTGTAATTTGCCAGTACAACATATTTCCAGTTTTAGATTTTTTGCTACAAGTCTATTCATACACAAAGTCTGGCAGTTACATTCATGAAATAACTACATGTCAAACAGTACAGACTCAGCAAAATTGCATAGCTAAAACAGAGAAAAAGGTCAAAGGTCCAGGTTCAGGTATAGGTAACTTTATTTTTACAGGTGGGTGGGGTTGGTCTAATGTGGGGTAGATTATGCATAGACTAGTTTTAGAAGTTAATATGCTACCTGCTTTGTTATCTTTAGCTAACACTAACATAGCTAAAGAGCTATATAAGTAACATTAGAACATAAGCCAATGTTGCTTAGTTAGCTTTAGCAATATGGGTCTTAGCAAACATAGTTAAATCCAACGTAGCTACTTAAGCTAGTTTGATAATATAGCTTCATAGCTTACATAACTTACATTAGCATTGTACATTGTAGCATTGTATAATATATATCCATGAGCTCCATGAGCTTTAGCTTTAGCAATGTCAGCTACATAGCTCTGATATCTACATAGCTTATGCAAATAATGGAACTACATAAGCTACTTAGATAACACAGCTACGTAGCTTACATAGCTAATGTTAGCTTCTTAGCTTCATTTAATATCATGAGCTTTGTGAACTTTAGCTACGTTAGCTACACAGCTCCATTATCTACATAGCTCAGCAGCTAACAGACATACGTAAGCTATGTTTGCTACATTAGAATGTTTTCATGGAGGACAAGCTTTTTCCCTGTAAGCAGACAGTTTACTCGTTTTGTAATCAGGTTTTGTAGGACAAGCTTTAATCTTTGAACTTTTAGTATCCCAGGCCTTATCTCAAGCTTTACCCTAACCTAAATGCAAGTTTTAACGTGTATTTCCCATCTGACAGATGCGGCGTCTCACAATAATGGTCTGCGAGAAGGGGTGTCTGAGAGCTACAGTCTTCAGCCAGACTCCTCTCTCTTTTTCTTCTTTTAAAAACTTTTTTCCAGTTTATTTTTGTAATTCTTAAGTATAAATTCAACACTCTGATACCTAAAAAATGTAAACTGGATAAACAATGAGAGTACCTTCTCTAAATGGTGAAACTCCATGGCCATCTCTCTGAAGAAGAAGTAAATATGAGGCCCCCACTCCATAGAGCTGACAAAGTAAGGCTCTGAAAAAGTTCAATGAGAAAAAAACAGTCACACATTCACACACACTCACACATACAGAACAATAGTGACAGACGCCTGGGGCCAAAAGTAACGCTCTAAAGTCCTTGACATGGCGCTGTTTGAACTGACACAAACATAAAGTGCAGCTGTCCAACAGTCGAACTCATGAAATATTCATGTATTGTTTAATTTATCACCATGGACAAGAGGATACACATTATGTATCATTTATTCATCCCACACTGTTCCAGCTTTGACCTTAACCCTGCTTGTTTTTCCTCCATGGAAAACTGACTCAACTTTTAAACTGGAGGCTCGTTAAAACACAGAAACAGCAGAGTCTGATGAATCTGAAAATATCTTTCAGTATGAGGGTGTACAGCGTAATGAATCTATTAAATATAGACCTAATCATGTTTGGTTTCCCTGAATTATTTTATTCAGTCACGAATTAAGCCACAGCCTTTAGTTTTCTTTCAATGAATAACATCTGCTTTGAAACAAAGTACCTCTGAACCATTTGGAGTCATGTTTGACAGTGCGGAGGGCGGGGCCGTCACCGAGGCTGCGATAGATCACCGCATCGATGGCTAGGAAGTCTGTCACAGTGCCCGTAAAGAGACTTCCATCTGAGAGAAGCACAGGGAGAGAAAAGGGGGAGATTAAGAAGAAGGAGAGATACAGATGGGGAGATAGCACAAGGTTGGGAAGATTAAAACCAAACAAGCAATGCGGTGAGAGGTCTGACTATAAATCATTTGCAAAGGTAAACACAAGGGCGCAGACGTTTCAGTGTCCAGAGCTGAAAACTGACTCTGATTTCTGCTCGATAGTGCGTGAGCTTTCTCACATGGTACTACCTGCAAATAAAGCCACATTGGCATGTCGTGGATCATACGGGCATCGTGCCATCCCACTCACAGGCTCACCCACCAACTCAAGAGTGTCTCTCTGCAATGGGAAACAATTATTAGACAAACAAACTGGCAGCTACACAGAGAAATCGGGCTAAGAGATAGAGGATACTAACAGTGTAGTTGGCACACAGCGGGTTGAATGCGTTTGTTCCGCATACAAACAGGCCATCCGGCTGACTGAGAAGAACCTTGATGAAATTACGGCACTCTCCCTGTTGTAAAAAAAAAAAAAAAAAGGACAAAAGGAGCAGATTAAGAGGAAGGGAAATCACACAGTACCAAACAACTTAAAAGAAACAGTTATGAACCTAAGCTAAGCCCAAAACTACCAGTCTGAGAAAGAAGTCTTCCCGTGTGTGGTATGACAAATACTGCTTGCAACAATCCTGAGAGGAAATAACACCCTCAAACACACTTTATGAGGAGGAACAACAGGACAGGGCCTTTGTAGCCCTCTTCAAACTCATGGCTGCTGATTGAGTTGTAATCTAAAGGTGCTTCCTACCACTTCAACTGAAACACAATGACACTGGTAAGCCCCTCTGCTGCTTTGTGACTGCACTTACCAACACTGTCTGATTACGGAAAGTTGCAAAGATGGAAAAAAATAATGAGTAGCACTTGAATAAGCCTGAGGAGGTTGATGAGTTGTTCATCAGGAGCAAATATCAATGCCCTGTCTTGATACAGAATGGTGCTATGCTTGTACATCTAACTGTATGGTTTGGTGAAGTGTATTTTATGACTGCAGGGATTATACGACACACACACTTAACTCATCAAACCATGTCTTTATATTCTTTCTTTTTGAACTGGGGCACAGTCATGTTGGAATAGAAAAGAGCCTTCCACAAACTGTTGCCCCAAAGTTGGAAGCATAACATCATCCAAAATGTCTTGGTATGCTGAAGCATTAAGATTTCCTTTCCCTGGTAATAAGGGGCCTAGCCCAAACCCTGAAAAACAGGCCCATACCAAACCCTCCTCCACCAAAATCCCCAGTTGGCACAATGCAGTCACGCAGGTAACGCTCTCCCAGGCATAAGCCAAACCCAGACTCACACATCTGACTGCCAAACAGATGAACATCCTACATCACTCCCCAATAGTAATGAGAGTTGTTGCTATGGAAACATAGCTTCTCCTTCAGTTGCAGGGGAGTGAACTAACAAATGTTTAGAACATCTGCAAGCAAGAAGTTGCAAGTTTCGACTTGTGTAGCAATCCTTGGTCTGAACTGGGATTTAAGGTCACAGCTACCACACTGCAGTCAAACATGATTGGTAGAAAAAAAATTCATCACCAGTGTGACAGTAGTAGTGGTTAGTAATGGTAAAACAAAAGGTGCCATATGCAAATATCTTTTCCACAGATAAAGTGTGCCACCAATGATGATGTTATGATAACTCCCAAACGTTTTTTTTTTTTTTTTAAGCTGTGTTTTCTTCGCGGCCTTGATACAAACATGCCATGAGGAAAGAACTGTGTCTTGTTCATCATGTTCACTGAAGTTATTGGAGGGCTAAACTGAATCGCATGTCCTTGATGTCATGCTAGTTGCTGATGCAACTATTGCCATTAGGCTTGTGACCAAGTAAGGGTACGGTTGGCTGTGGAAACACAGGCAAGATCAGGACTTACTATGCCAAACTAAACTGGACAGCTAAGTGAAAACGTACCAGTTTGACTAGCAAAATGACAGAGTAGAGCTTTTGCTATGTGGAAAAATCCAAATTATGTTGAATTTTAAGAAAAAAGGACAATAACATCATCATGATGAATTATTGGATGCAATAGCTGTGTGTTGTGTTTCACTGAAATGGCTGTCAAATGCTAAATGCCCCTGCCCAGTTGATAATCAGGTCGCTAGCTGTAAAGGTTACTCTGTGACAATTATTCATGTTATTTAACTATAAATTACAGACTACAGGCCATAAACTTGTCTGTGAATAAAGGTAGAGTCAACACACTGAAAGATATACAGTAGACTGTGTAACAAATTAACAAAAGTTTTTTAATGGCAGCTTAACACAATTACTGTCCCAGTTTTTTTTTTTGTTGTTGTTGTTGTTTTTTTTTGTTGTTGTTTTTTTTGTTTGTTTTTTTGTTTTACGGTAGCCAGTTTAAACTATCCCTCCTGTTAAGCATTAACTAGCTTGTGCTATGCTAGCTAGATAAGTTGAAAAGTTGTTTTCACAAGAAAAGCAAGGATTGAAGAAAATAAATAGCATGACTTGTTGAGAAGTAAGCTCACTTGCTCAAGCTAACCCACAGTTAACTAAGAAGAGCTATACCAAACTAAGTAATCTGTTAATGTTGCCAGCTAAACTAGTTTAGCGTAAAAAAAAAAAGAAAATGCTACCTTGGCCCATTTAGAAGATGACAACACCTTAAGAACAGCACCTCTAAAGGTCATGATACAATTCTACAAATCATCTGTTATTTTGAGAGTGGTCTGGCTGCAGACCATTGTGTCATAAATTGCTGGTACAAAGTGTTTCCAGTTTTAGATTTTTCTTAAAATATTCAACATCATTCATAAACAATGTCTGGTAGTTACATTCATGGAAATAACCACACTGCAAACATTACAGACAAAACAAAATTTCACAAATACATTAGAGAAAAAGGACAGAGGTCTAATCTGGGATTAAATGATGTATAGACCCATTTTAGACATAGTTGCTCGTAGTTACTCATAGCAACACATAGTTACAGTGGCTTAGCTTTGTTAGCTTTAGTTCACGCTAATATAGCTACCCTAGCTATGTAATTAGTTTTACTACATTAGCCAACATAGCTAATTTAGCTTTAACAACGTGAGCAAAGGTATCTTAAGTTTACATAGCTAGGTAATTTACAAAGCTGCCTTGTGAGCCTAGCTTTAGCAACAATAGCTACGTAGCCCTCTGTTCTATAGCTAAGTTTGCTTTAGAAATTTAAACTCTAGCAAACATAGCTAAAGCTAACTTAGCAACATAGATAACAAGATACATTGCTGCTTTCTAAGTTTGCTTTAGCTACATAAGCTGAGTAGCCACGTTAGCTACATTGGGTGTTTTACCTACATAGCTTTGTTACCTACATAGCTTATGAGATAACAGAGCTACGTAGGCTTTGTTTGCTGCCTTAGAATGTGTTCATGGAGGACAAACTTTTTCCCTGTATGCAACTGTTTACTCTGCTTTATCATACATAATGTATACCTGCAGGTCATATTTTAACTTTTGATTTTTGTATCCTAACCCTTAGCTTAACCCTCAACTGAATTTTAATCTGATTTTGTTTTATAAGTTCTATTGTTTTAGCTGAGATGGCCTTCAGAGATGAATGGTCTGCAGCCAGACTGTCTTGAGGTTTGTATCCATAATGACCATTACCAGGCAGAGAGCAACTCCCAGACACAAATAGCAAAAAAACAAGACAAAACAAAACAAAAGTCCTTTTGAGTATAAAACTTACTGGTTGCTTTGCTGTTTTAGTCTTTACACTATGCTACACTAATGTTGCTTACATCCACTACAAATTAACTGTACAGTGAAGAATCTTACTTAACTTCCTAACAAACTCTCAGCCAGAAAGGTAGGAGTACTTAACAAAACTAACGTCATCTCCATCTTCAATGGTGGCTGCATTCCATAAACCTGCTTCACTTGTGATATTCATAAACATCTACATTAAAAAGGGTCTATTTCTCTCATTTTAATGACCTAAGCATTATGCCTTTTTAATCATTCTGCACCCTTACTGATAGATGCAATGTTACTTGAAAACATCAGGACTAGTCTTTATGTTAGTCTGTATGTTTGTCTCTTTTGTTTGCCTGCTTCTGTTCCTCTTTTATCACAACTTTAATTACTTTTCTGTCTTTCCCTATCTCCTGTAAAGGAGCACGTCTTTCTTTTGTAGATCTGTCCCCCCTTTCTTTCTTCCTGATGGCTGTCCTGTCCTGCTAAGGT
The DNA here is from genome assembly GCF_018320785.1 of Cheilinus undulatus. Classification (NCBI taxonomy): domain Eukaryota; kingdom Metazoa; phylum Chordata; class Actinopteri; order Labriformes; family Labridae; genus Cheilinus; species Cheilinus undulatus. The sequence continues at coordinate 29,811,655 of NC_054877.1, forward strand.
GTCAGTTTACATTCACCTACACACATCTACTGTATCTCTGACTTATTCTTGGCTGCTTTTTATTACTTTTTCCTTCCTGGGGCTATTTCACCCTCCCTGCTAAGTTTACTCAAAGTTAATGATTCCCATTGACTCTTTTGACCATGAGCTACACCAGGGTTTAGATTTTGCGTAGAAAGTCGCCAAATTAAGAGGGTTGTTTTTCTCAGACACCAAGTAAAAAGTTGACCCCTTTACTCAAATTTTACTTAAATATCAAAACAATTTTAAAAAGGTTTGTCTGATCGGTGTCTGTGATCACATGCCTCTGTATTTATTAATTTATATGTTATTTAATGGTCTGAATCAAACAACCAGTCAGGGTAAGCTACAAACTATTAGCTAACACAATTCTAAATGTGTTTTTAACATCCAGCCTGTGTGACTTGAGTTGGCAGCTCTCTCTCACTTGGATGTGCTGAGAGCACAACTGTGAGGCACACACCTGATGTTATATTTCTAGCTTTTTGTGATGTTTATTGATTATTTGTTCTTGTCCACTGAGTCAGACACAACCAGCTGAATGAAACAGTCAGTTATGATGGTTGGTGTGCATGTGCCATTTGGTGGTAGTTATCTAATATGCTACTCTGCTGAGCGTACTGCTAGGGTTAAGCTTAGGTACCATGTCATAGCACTAAATAGTAATGCTAGCTTTGAATTGGTTGAATTCTAACTTAAGCAGTTATCTACACATTTTTTGTTTCCACAACTGTGTGTGATTTCATAAGTCATTAGGGAGGGGGTCAGGTAATAGCAACCATGGCTACAACAAAAGATGAGATGTTTTGAGATGCTAGCAGTCTCGTAATCTGAAAACAACAAAGAAAAGGTTGTAGACGAGCAAGTGCTGGCGGTTTATCAACAACAAAGACGAAGAAGATTTTATTCTTCTATGGCAAATTTTCGGTAGATTTGACTGCTGGGAGAATGCTGTGCATGTCAGAGCAGTTTCAATCGATTGATTTGTATGATTGTATGATGCATGAGCACGCACACCTGAATCTGATCCTATCTTTTAGTGTCCATGTAAACAGAGAAGTTTAAATTTCTCATTTGGATTGTGAAAAAAATGCTCACGTAACCACTGCTACTGTGGACTTGATATCCTTCAAATAGAGCTCAAGGTATAAATGTGATAAAAATGCCAAGAAAATTAGCTCAGTTAGGCTAGCTAAACACTGTTACTGTATGTGTGTTAGCTATACTAGCTGCGCTGTATGTAAACAGAAAGTCCCGTGGGGAAACAGACTGGTTTTGGGGAACTGTATAATGGCACTCATGTATGAAGATGCAAAAACATATTTTGAACCAATCCTGTCGGCTGGTGACAGGATACGCACTGTGGACATCAGGTGCAAGAAAAATTCTGACATGCCAGTCTTATCAAACCGGGGTTATGGGGCATCCCTGACTGACAGTTGTGTCACCCTAAATGAGCGTTTGTCATCTAAAACTTTTAGATTTTGGCCCGACATTTGACCAAGGTGATGATTAGGTCCAAATCTGGCTAAACTCATGTGGTCTGATTTGACCTCAACAGGAGCTAATGGTGATTGACAACTGTTTTTATCTCTTGACATTTGGCTAAAAGCTCCACGGGATTTTCACTGTTTGTCTTTTTTGTAGCTAATAGACCAAAAGGCAGGAGAATAGACATTTTTAATGGACTACCTACGTTTTACTGTTTATAATTTTCAGCATAAAACATGGTGGTAATTACAGCATTAAGTACAATGGTTGCTATTATGAATGCATTGAATGATAACATTTATACAGGAACACTGAAACTTAAAGCTCCTGTAGGGAGAATTTTAGCTCAAGAGAGCCTGGCTGCAGACATAAGACATCCATAAACCCATGGGCACTTGGACATTCAGAAATGCATGGGCATTGCATGCTATTTTTTTTGTTTGTTTGTTTTTAATGAGGTGTCTTTTCAATAAAACTGAACTCCTTTAGATGTACGTACTATACGGTAAACCATGTTTCATTTACCTGTATAAATTTCACATTTAAGAGCGTAAAGATGTTTGAAAGTGTCAATGGTTTCCGGCCTTGCGCAGCATAGTGTTCCAGAAATTCTAAGCGTGTGGCTCCCATACGCAGGATGCTCAAGTGGCACTTCCAAAACAGGTTAATATGTGTAATTAATCCACAAAATGAAACATTTTACCGTTAAGTACCTTCAAACTATGGAGTTCAGTTTTCAATGAAAAGACACCTTAATTCGAGAAAGATAACAGGCAACAGCTGGGGGCGGAGCAAAACATCCCATAGGATTGCCACTTGGGCTTGTTCAGTAGAGCGATAGATTATGAATTAAAAAGATTAATAAAGACAACAGATGTCTAAGTGTGCTTAAGTTTATTGATGTCTGATGTCTGCAACCAGGTGCCTCTCTTTTAGCTTGTTATTAAAAAGACCAAAAATAATACTGATATCTATTTATGAGCCACAAAGCACACAAGACCATCAGCATAAAGGCTGACAATTTCTGTATGTTCATTTTTAATACCTAATACTGCTGCCTCAAGGTAGGGGTCAGATGAGTAAATATTAGTGATTATATTCAGCCTTTCTACCACAGCAACCACTCTCATTGAGACATACATTTACAAAGACAGCAGGATGATATTTTTTGTTTGAAATAAAATTTAGGCGCTACAAGACGGAATAGACAGGGATTCAAGGTAAAATTTTGTCCATAGGGGGCAACAAAGTTGTCACAAACTAGTAATTTCTCAAAGAAGCTTCAGGAGAATCATCCTGCAATCATCTCTTGTATATTTGATCATTTTACCCTAGTTTCCAAGAGCATGCCAGTTTTTGCACGTTTTCTCCACTTTGTTGTCTTCCCTACATGCTCTGAATGAAGTAAAAGGCAGACTGCAGGTGTGCAGAAAAAATGGCTTTCAAGCTTCATGGACAACGTTACGTTTCACTGCTCTAGAGTGATTAAGTGATGTGCTGATTCTGTATCAACAAGATCAAATTTGTGTAAATACCGCATGCAGGTGCGCCCAGAGGAAATAAGGTTTCTGTAACAGCTGTTGTGGCTGTCCATGCGTGTGATAGTGTAGATAGTGTTGATGCATGGCAGAGTGGATCTCAAAGTCAAGAGTGTGGTGTACGAGCACTATACCTCATGTTTGCCCTTCATCCTGCACACTCGGATATCATTCTTGTTGGATTCCCACGTCCGTTTCTGCAAAAACAGGGAACCACAGTCTGTTAATGTGTGTATGCATTACCAGTTATCTGTGCAGGTTTGGTTTTGTTTGATTCTTACCTTACTGAAGAACATCTCTTCACCTGCCATATTATCAAGCTCCACTCTGTATAAATCATCTCTGCAAAAACACAACAAATCAGTGCAAATATAAGAAATGTATGACATCATCATCAACACTATAAAGGGGAGGATTCACATCAGTTTTTAGGGTTTCTATATTGAAAGACAGATATGTTACAATTGTGGTGATTCATTGCAAAATACATCTGATTTAAGACAAATCTTGTAGGATTTTATCGGACATCAGATGTAATTTAGTAAATGAGGGCTTACAGAGTTACAGCAGCTTATGTTAATACTCATTTGGCAAAAAAAGCACAAAACTGCAGCCTGCCTCATTTATGATTAAATGAAAGTACAGTTGTTGTTTAGTTGTTGGTAGACAGCCACCTGTTTGTGTTTTTTAGATAGAAATCTGTTGTAGTCAAACAGGTTGAAGGCAATAAACAAAAGACATTCAAATGTGACATGTTTTACACAAATCATGGATTATATCATTCATTTGTGTTATTGATTTGCGGAATTCACAAGCCTTTTCATCACGAAGCACAGTCTGCCTCTCTCCTCATGTGGGGGATGTTTCAGATGCTATGAGGTCATATTTATTTGGATTCATATATGCTTTTTATTTTCCTTGTTATAATGAGTAAAAGCTAGATGTAAATGAATACTCTAGGTTAAATATTTTTACTGGAGGCCCAAATTCATACCAGAGTCCACTGCTTTCCTCCTACAGGTGTAACACGATTCTTCTTTCATGTGTAAGAGAAATGTGAACAAATTGCTTTAGCTTGACATTTAACAACATGATTGAATTCCTCCTCCTCCTCCCTGGAACAAACTGAAATGTCCTCTGCAGAATGACAGCAGATGGAAGCTGTGGCATCAAATGAAAGCAAAAGGATATTAATGCGCGAGCGTCAGTGACACACAGTTGGAGGCGGTTGCTGTTGGTTACCTGGCTCCTATGTAGAGCGTGCGATTGACTTGGAGGACCGTCTGGATGTGCAGCTCCTGTCTCTGAGCTGAACGGTGAGCTCTGCCCAGGAAGACTGGATACCGCCGCACAACTGACATGAACACACAGAAACACAAATAAGTACTTTCTATATTTATACATGTAAACACAGCAAAAATCTAAGAAACATCAGGCCAAATTATTTCATCAGAATCTTATCAGAATAACAATTTTTGATGATTGCAAGATACAATATGAAACTGAAAGTAAACTCTTATGTGTCTGTGAGCCCCCACCTTTTAGTAGTTAAATTTCACCCACCAACAACCAATCAGTGTTAGCTTACACATACTGGCCCTCATTTATCAAGCATGCATATGGCACAAAACCTTCATGTAAGGTAATTTACATGCACAGATCAGGATCCATTACTCTGGACGTGAGAGGAGGATAGGCTTAAATCTTATCCAAAAAAGTGAGGGGGGTCTGACTACTTTGTGATTGCACTGTTACTAATCAGTCTGATACACCAGTGTACCCTGTGCATACGTGTGCACAGACGCACTTAAGGCAGCAACAGGAACTCATCCAGCACTTCTAAAATTAAAGAGATAAATTCTTATACTTGTCAAGATAGCTGTTCAAATGAGAAACAGAAGCTACATCACTAGATTAATCTGAAAGGTTGCTGGACATTTCAGGCTTTCTTTCATCTCTTTTACAGTCTAATAAACGGTAAGAAGAGAGCAGTTTATCTCAGCTGTTAACCAGTATATCTCCAACTGACCGTCATGACCGAGGCTGCCCATAAGAAGGGATAAAGGGCAGAGCTTTCTCAGGCCAGCAAAATCATGATCCATTATAAAGTTAAGCTATGATAACCATATTTTATTTCTAACCTGAAAAAATCTCTCCAATCAGAGCAACAAAAATGTATTCTATTTCTTACAGCTGTAGTACCACAGAGCCTTTTTCAAGATGTAAACCCCTTTTCTTAAAACAGAATTGCCTTTTTTAGGTAACGATAACAATGTGGGTGGCACGCTGAACAACATCATTTGGAAAGTAATGTCAGATGTTAGGATGCCAGAAAATAAAGTAGAAGAATCTGTGACAACTTAAGTGAAAAATAAAGAAGTACTTGTGAAAGTATGCAAAAGTAGTTGAAAAGTGGTGGAAATTGACTTAAAGTGGTAGAGGAGTGGCGAAAATGGGTGAAAAGAGACAAAAAAGTGACAAAATGGGTTTAAGTGGCAGAAAGTGGCGAAATGGGCTCAAATTGGCAAAAAAGAGACAAAATGGACGTAAAGTGGCAAAGGAGGGGTGAACATGGGTCAGCACTGACAAAACGTGACAAAAATGGGTCATCAGTGGCAAATGGGTCCAAAGTGACAAAAAAATGACAAAAATGGCCTTACAGTGACAAAAAAAGATGGAAAAAGAGGTTAAAAGTGGCATTAAAGCAGTAGAAACAGATAAAAAAAAGGCACCAAAAATGGGCTAAGATTGGTTTAAAGAGACAAAAGTGGTGAAAATGGATTAATGGTGGTAAAAAGTGTGAAGAACTGGTTAAAAATCAAAATAACTGATCATATAATGACCTGAATCTAAGGAATTGTGATTGTAATTTAAATGCTACTAGTTATATACATACATTTATAGCCTCAATTAAATATTCTTACATCAGCTGTAGTTGAATTCTTTACACCCGGGTTTCTCTACTAGACCCGATGTTGTTGATCCCCCCCCCCCTTTTCAAGCTGACAACCAACACAATTTTACTCCCCTGACCTAGAGATTGACACTGTAACAACAGGAACAGTCTTTTTTGCTGTATTACATACCTCTATGTTGTAAACTCTGGGGCGAGGCTAGCTGAACTATGAATATATAGGGGTGGGGTATTTAAATAGCGATTGTTTTCAGTGTCCACATTTATCAAAACCTGCTCATTCATATGCTGTGATCTGCCAGATATGCATGTGTCATATATCACACGTGGAGCTTGTCATTAGATCATTTCTACACTCAAATCTACATTGTTTTATTGCTGGAATAACAGATGAATTTCTAGTCCTCACTCTTGTATTTATTCTACTTTCTCATCAAAAACTAAATCTTCATTTTTGTGTGTCATTGTGTGTTAAATATGACATTCGATTTAGGCTACATTTGCATAACCGTTTTTTTCCTATTGTCCTTGAATGCATCATAAAATAACCATCAGTCAGCTCATTAAGTGAGCTAATTACTTCTTTTTCTACCATTTTTAACAGGGATTTAGACATTGGATTCATATTTTTAACTAACAGGAGCTGCTCCATAGTTTGGGAGTGTTTTTTAATGGACAGACAAGGAGCAGCTAAATTCAGTGAGAGTATACTACTCCTACAGTCTATGTTTTTTTATTGTTTTTTCCATTAAAGTAGGCTACTCTGCATTTTGGTTTATTTCAGAGGTGCACACATTAGCTGATAAGACAGCTGAAGAGATATAGTCAATATGGGGAGAGAGACAATAGAAGGAGACATGCACCAAATGTGCTGATCCCAGTATCAGTGAATTGAAGACAATATCCTCTGCTTATGGGTGCCTGCACCCACTGAGCTACACTTGCCCCCCTTTTAATTAACAGTTTTAGACGATACCAGTATCAATACAGATATTAAATGTAGCGCAGATCTAAGCTTCATTTCCTTTAAAACACACAATTTATAGTTTGATGTTGAACAAATTAACAAATTTCAGCCCTTAATACACACTTGACAGTGTAAGGAACGATGTTGAATAAAGAAAAAGACTTAGACTTAGGTAAGTCTGTTGGTCCACCCAGTGTCTTTCAAACCTTTTTGTTCCCAAGGCCTGAGATCAAGCAAAAATCTCAAGGGACACCATCTTTATATCCATGCTAAATCACATCTTTAAAGTTTCTCACAATATTTTTAGTTACTGTATAGCTCTAGTAAGAATGCATGGTCTCACAACACTATACCATTTGGAACAAGTGAATAACATACACATGCTAAAATTCATAATTTTTAGCCATTTCAACCTTATTTACATTTGTTGATTAAATCAATCTTTTGGAGCAAATCAAAATTTTTTGTACCTGTTATTAGTTGTTCTTACACCTAATTAGACCGGGGCAATTAATCAAAAAATAATCAAAACAGACATTTAGAGCCTCTAACTGATGTAAACCTGCCATGTCAGTTATTTCAGTTTTTTCCCTTACAACTCTCTCTCTATGGACTACTAACTGAGTAGTCATGTGATGGGCAGCCAGGTGTTGTAAGTCACATATCCTGCTGGAAACCCAAGAGACGGAGAATTAGTACTAGTCATGTGACATCATCCCTTCCAGTCCGCTAAAACTCAAACACAGAGCAAAGTTATTTTCTTCTTTTTATATAACAGTATAAAATAACTCATTTTTAGCAAGATATACAAGCTGTTTATTTTCTTCTTTTCTTTGAAAATTTACTGTTTTGATTTCAATAAATAACCATACATTGTTAATCCGTGCATGTTCCTTTCAGTTATTTGTTTTAGATTCTACAAATATTTACAGACCAAACAGTTTGCGGTTGGGGGTGAGATAATAGTTCATTAATTGTAATCGAGGTCAAAAGTTCAATTAATCATGATTTTGATTTTTGCCATAATCGCCCAGCCCTATACCTGCTTATCTAAAAAACATGCATATAAAACAACAGTACAGAAAGAAAATACCAGAAATACTACAGAGGATGTTAGTTTTCTGAGAGGCTGTCCAACTTTTTCTTACTTATTCTTAGTAATCACGCATGGTTATACAAATTCTCAAGGCACATCAGTGTGCCTTGCCACACCATTTGAGAACCGCTGGTCCAGCCTAAAATTCCACTTACTTATTTGTTCATACGGTCAATATTTACAGCTGATAGACAGATTTTCATAGCCAAAATATCAGCTGCAAATATCGGCAGCTAATATCTGCTGATACCATAGCATATCATGTCAATAATATCATGCATCCCTGGTTTAATTTGATTCATGATATCTACATGTTTTGAGCTTATGAATTGACAAGCCTTTGGCTAAAGTGCTCTTTAGGCCAGAGCAGAGGTGAAACAGCGATGGCTCTTTCTCCCTGCTGTGTTTTACATCTACAGTTGACCTGTGGACGCTTTTCATACCAGTAACTGTTCATCTCTAGTTTGTAGTTTTGGTTGTATGACTGCACACACTCAAACAGTAAGAGCAGAGTCAAAGGAGCAGCTGATCCCAAACTTCAAGGCTGACAGCACCTGCATAAATGACATCATCTGATAGCACCATGGCAACAGCAGGTATAACTGTGTGAGAAACACTTTTTGATGCAGCTCCATGATGAGAAAACCTGTAAGCAGAACTTATGATTATTTCATTCCTTCCCTCTTTTTCTCTACATTCCAGACAAATCAAGAGAGATCAGATGAGGTGGAGAGAGGAAGTGGCAGTACGAGACTCTGTGAAAGTTTCAAAGAGGAGGACAACAGCCTCCACAGGGAGCCCTCATCGCCAGGAGACAGATTGGAAAAACGTCTCATTGTCCTTGACTGCAGGGGAGGGAGAGATAGGACGTACGATCCATCTCCACCTGTCCCCTCCCCTTCTCTCCTCCACCCCTCAGCCTTCTCTCTCATCATCTGGATCACTCCATCCCATCCAATTGTCTCCCTCTTTTTCATCCCCCTCCACCTCTCAACATCCATAAAAATCATTCTTTCTTTCTTTATATCAGTCTTATATGTATGAAATCTGCAACAGAGAGAAGTCTCTTCATTTCTCTGCATGCCTGGGTGGCTTCAAAGCAACTCCTCGCCATGGGTCTGACCCCTGACTGCTGATTTCCACATCCAGCGTGAAGCCATTCATCAATGCTTCACATACAGTCACACATACGCACACAAACAGCAGGAGGGAGAAACATACCCTCAATGGGGACGTAGCTGAGTGGACTGGGTTCCTCTGGGAATGAGCCATCAGCCAGCTGAAGCAGCAGGAGGAGAAATGTGAGGGGAGGAGCCACAGTCGCCATGGCAGCAACACACATGTACTGTTAAGAGAGAGAAAGAGAAGAGAAATGTCATTGTTGTGAAGTCAATATTTCTCTGAGAGTGATTTCTACTTCAACAGGTCTGTGAGCTCAGGGTCAGGAGTGCAGTGAGGTGACTGCTGCCACCAACCCGACTCCAGCGGCGAGCTAATGTGCGCCTTTTGTCTGCTCCGTGATGTAATGGGGATCTATTGTCAGAAATGCCACTTCATTGTCAAACAGTGTGAATTGAAAGAGATGCTCGTAGCCATAAAACATGAGACACAAAACATTCCCAGGATTACAAAGCCACTTTGGGATGTTAATGCTTTTTTCACTAATTGTCTGTCTACGTGGACATATGGAGGTTTTACTGCTGGTGATTAGGGACAAAAAGCAAAAAGCTCCTCTTTATAGATCAGAGATTGAGAGGACAAAAAGGCAAGACAGACTTCTGACTTTGTGAAGCTGGACAATGTCCTTCTAAGGCTAAAAGGTTACAAAAGGCCATAAATCATGAGTATGGAAAAGGAAAGGGAGCAGGTCTTTCTCTTAAAGACGTCACAGGGCCACTGAAGGGTCATGCAGTGAACTCATATCTTACTTTTAATTAGCAAGACTAAGGCTCAGACGACTGGCTAACTAGATAGCGTTGATCATCCCAATCAGAAGGATGTAGGTTTGATCCCCAAGGGCAAGATACCCAACCCAAATTTGCTCCATCTGCTTTGTCATTGGTGCGTAAACAGGTATGTATGTGTGTGAATGGGATTAGCTAATACTGATGGCCAACTCTCCATGGCAACCTCTGTCATCAGTGTGTAAATGTGAAGTGAAAGGTGTGGGTTGGTGTGACCTGTGGTGTAGAGGTGCTTTGAGTAGACAGACGACTATTTCAAGTCCATCCACCATTTAAGAGCATTCTGAATTGCTGTCAGTGCTGTTCGCCAATGCTAAAATGCAAACATATATATATATATACAAACCAAATTCGAAAAAAAGTTGGGACACTACGTAAAATGCAAATAAAAATAGAATGCAATGACTTGCAAATTTCATGATGTTTCATGTTTCAAAAGCAGGGGTTAGCGCTGTTGCGCTGTTGCCTCACAGCAAGAAGGTCCCCTGGTTGGTTCCCCATGCATATGTGGGTTCTCTCCGAGTACTCCAGCTTCCTCCCACCACCAAAACATGCTCATTAGGTTAACTGGGGACTCTAAATTGGCTGTAGGTGATAGAGTGAGCATGCCTGGTTGTCTGTCTCTATATGTCAGCCCTGCGATTGACTGGCGACCAGTCCAGGGTGTACCCTGCCTCCCACCCAATGACAGCTGGGATAGGCTCCAGCCCCCCTGTGACCCCTAAGGAGATAAGTGGCATAGAAAATGGATGGACGGTTAAAAATATTAGCCCATTTTTAAATTGATAGCTGCAACACACCTAAAAAAATTAGGGATGGGGCAACAAAATTCTGTAAAAGTGAGAATTACTAATTTAAAACAGCTGGAGGAGCAAGCTAGCCTCGCAAAGCACATAGATTCCTCAGGCTCCATCTCTGTCATCAGGCAAATCCATGTTGAAAAGCTCCAACCCACAACTTTTTTTTACCAAACTGAACACTGTTTGGACCAATCAGCTTCATTTGAGGAGAACGAGGCAGCAGCTGTGGGCAGGGTTCAGACATACTTCATCAGCAATGCCTGCCTCTAGCTTGGATATAGCTTGAGTACAGAGCCAGAACTGGACCACATCTCTGCCTGACGTAAAGAGTGAAAACAAAACAAAAACACTTTTTTGATGGTAAAGATGATTTTCGCTTTTCTGTTGACCTGAGACTAATGGGGGTAAGGGGTTAGCTGTTGTGTGAGTGGGTAATGGCATATAGTTTAGTGATTAGCTCTGACTTAGCCACCGTAGCAGTTTAGTCAGACGTGGACAACATTTCTTCATTAAAACAAGGGCAGAGAGCAACACTAAAAGCTTGTCTCAGCAGGGAATACATTTATGCATGTCTCCTGGCTGGCCTTGGCATTAATTTTATCTACAGAGAAGCTCAACTATTGACAATCTGTGGCAGCAGTGGCCTGTCAGCTCAAGAAAAGTGCATGTGTACGTTATTTGCCACTCCGAATGGCCCGTAATAAATGTGACAGACACAGCGTTCCTCTTTCCCAGGAAAAAAAAAAAGTCCTGCCCTTCCCAAACGCTTTCTATGGGAGCTTTCCCTGAAATACATTCATGTAATGACATATAAAACAATCTGGCGTGTCAGGTTAGCATTTTGCAATTAAACAGGTTAATTGGCAACAGGCCAGCCACATGATTGTGTATAAAAGGAGCATTTTAGAGAAGCAAGGTCTCTTAGAAGTAAATATGTGCAGAGGTCCACCAATCAGTGAAAAATGTGCCTAAATTGTGGAACAAAAACTAGGTACAAACTGGAGCTTTACTGGTGTCCCTCAAACCACTGGTGCTCATGAAAGGGAAAGATTTATGAGAGGCATGGAAAACTTATGACCGAAAAACATTGGCAGAAATAATCCAGGTCCAGACACTCAAGAATGTTTGAAAAGTGAAAAAGCCCTTTAATTCATAGGCCTGAAACATTAAAATACAGCAACGTACCAGCTTGTGTCTTTTCAGGGTTTAGTGACACCCTGGTAAAATGTCTCAGTTTCAGCGCCTGATATGTTCAGTTCTACAATGAATAAAATATGAGTTTATTAGATTTGAAAATCATTGTATTCTGTTTTTATTTACAAAATACACAGCGTCCCAACTTTTTGGGCAACCTTTAGTTTATCATACATACTAACATTTGGCTATGTCCATAAATTGTTTTTTTTTAGCTGGGGACAAGGGTTTATTTTTACTAAAATGTGGTCATAAACTAATGAAAGTCTGTCAAATTAACCCTTGTGGGACATTAACTTGTTCAAAATCTTTATTATTCATAACTTCAACAATACTATTGATATATAAATAATGGTGATCACATCATTTAAAACACCTGGCATCCACAGGTATCAAACTATGGCCAGTCTTGACATCCATATGGTCTAGTCAGCTAACAGTCACATAAATACTGCTGTAGAGCCAAACTACTATAGAGTAACTAAAAACCCACCTAAAAGGGTCAAAAAGGCAAAAGCAGACCCCCCTGCTATACATCAGCATCTCTCTCACCTATTAAATGGAGAGAACAGACTAACATTGCTTCACTGAAGTTATCACTGGTCATAAATCGTGTCAGCCACACCATCAAACGCAGGTTTTAAAGTAGAAGCTTTCCTGTGCATTAACTCCAAACGCCTGTGGCTCTGCTGCGTCTTTGATGTGAGAATACTTTGAAAGGAGAGAAGAAACAAAGAAAAAAAGGAGGAAAAGACACGACAAATGAGGGGAACGAAAAGGGCGGAGTACCCAGGTTTTGTTTAGGTTGCTAAGGGTGCTGCTAAATCTCTGGAAAATGTGGATTTTGATGAAATACATAAAAAAGCATGGTATGAAATTGAAAAAAAAAATAGCAAAATGAATTCCGTTCACATCAAATCAACCTGAAAACCATGTTTCCCCCAACCCCCGCCTTTTTCTTTCATTCTCCATCTCTCCCCCTCCATCCTCCACATCTCCTCTCCTCATTTCTCTCTCTTTAAATCTCTCCGCCTGTCTGTTCCAGGATGAAAAAAACCCACGACTGTTCTCAAAGATAGAACAGCAGGTAGGGAGGTAGATGTGTTTGTTGCTAAGGTGATGACAACTGCTATTTGAAGTGCAAAAATGCACCCAGATGTAAAACGCACTTATTTTGTATACATGAGCACATTCAGCTGTGTTGCCAACACTTCAATCCGTGCATTCGTCTGAGTGACAGGCTGTTTTGAGACATCAGTGAGGTGATGGGGGCTGCAGACTATACACCAGGGGCCACTTCAAATGGAATTCTAGCCCAAAGATTGCAGGTTTGACATCTCTAAGCCTCCTCCTCATCAGAAGCTTTGGAGGAGCCCTGAGGGGGGTGGAGGGTTTGTTCCGTCTGACTCTCCACTGGGATTCCCTGAACTAGAACTGATTGAGGTTCAGGGTCAGCCTCATTTCATTAAGGACATTTCATGAGAAGGGTCCAAATTTGATGCTTAAAGCTGAAATAAAATTCCGATAGCTTATTTGGACTGAAAGGCTGGATAAAGACAATTTTATGAAACATGATGAGATTAGAGTTCATGGTTACGGAGCAGCTTTGCCACATGTGTAACAAAACAGCTTGTACCAAAGAGTCAAAAGTCAGTCACATCTGTACACACAAATACAACGTACATACATTTAGATTCAATGGAACGTCCACTTTCATTCATTGACATATTCTCCTTATTCAACTGCATAATAATATCCATAAAACTGCTTGAAATATGAATTTAAAATATGCTTCCAACGGCGCTAAAATGATCCTGTTAAAAGCTGCTGGAGAAACTGCTTTGGAGGGATTTTCTTAGTGTTAGTATGGACAGAGCATGTTTGTGTCCAGTTGTTAATTTGTATCTGTTGTGCATTAACATCATGGTGTTTGTACCTTTTATAATGATTACTTCATGTTTTGTGTAGATATAAATTATGTGCAATATGCAACATAGATTGGTATCAGACTGTAATGCATCATGCCTTGTTTTATTTCATGGTTTGCATACTACATACACCATACTTTATCATACTGTATTGTGTTACACTGTATCAGATCCTACTGTATCGTTTTGCACTTTACTGTATCCTGCTGTGTCCTATTGGCTGCACTATGTATGGTATTAAATCACATCTTATTGCATCACATCACAAGTGGTCTCATGTCCTGTCATGTCATATATGATATGGTATTGTATTGTTATCGTGTAGGAATGCACAGATGTATCAGTTTAACATCAGTATCTGCTGATATTGGCTCTTGTGACAAACATTGGCCATATGCTAATAACAAGTGCATGAAAGAATCAGTTGTATCTTTTGTGTTCAATCAATTTAATCAGGGCCCCCCCTGGCCAAAGTGAGGCCCTAAGAAGACTCTAAAATGAGGCCCCCCAACACTGCCCCGCCTTCGACCACCATCGCCCCCAACATTCTCACTTAACAACATCTATACAAAATTATCTCAAAATAACTAAAAGAAATATTCTTACAATGATGATTAATACAAAGTCTTTGCAATTTAACCTGAGTTGGATGTAGGGCTGTAGTCAACCAAAGAAAAACTTGGTCAACCAAAATCGCAGCCAGGCACCAACCAATCAATTGGTCAACCGTCCATCCATCCATTTTCTATACCGCTTATCCTGTTCAGGGTCGCAGGGGGCTGGAGCCTATCCCAGCTGTCACTGGGCGAGAGGCAGGGTACACCCCGGACTGGTCGCCAGTCAATCGCAGGGCTGACATATAGAGACAGACAACCAGGCACGCACACACTATCACCTACAGCCAATTTAGAGTCCCCAGTTAACCTAACGAGCATGTTTTTGGTGGTGAGAGGAAGCCCGAGTACCCGAAGAGAACCCACCAGTGCACAGGGAGAACATGCAACATGCGGACTCACTGACGACTATGGTCTTGGTCGGACAAAAGCTTTTCAACTAAACACTCAACCAATCGAATGGAAGCTGTCAGCCCCAGTTGGATGCATATAAAAGACACCATTCTTAGTTTGATGACGTCAGTTAATTCCTCATTAGAATCAGTGCGGGATTTTTATGCAGTTTTATCATAAACTCACAATCTAAACGATGCTAGAAGATAACATTTGACAAGAGAGGTTGCAGAATAACAGGTGATAGATGCGATGAGAGTTTCTGTGCAGAACATAGGAGCAAGAGAGAGAAGGAGGGAAAGCACAGGAGAGCGAGCGCTGAATGCATGCACTTAATTGATCACAGATGGCACTGATCTCCAAAAACACATCTTTTTAGGGTTAATTTCCTAATGTGTGACGGTCAGGTCAGCGATGCATTTACATTATCTGGATCATATTCATCATGCAAACACTGCACTGATGTGCAGAGAGAGAAGAAAAAAAATGCTCAAAGTGAGGCCACCCAGGGTGATGAGGCCCTACACGCTATGCATAGTCTGAGTATAGGCAGGGGCAGGCCTGAATTTAATGCTGACAATAAGCACACCTAACTGCTAATTTAGAGAAGAGATCTATTATTGGGCAGATGTAGCCTGTTGGACAAACTCTGATCTGTTTTCGTGGATGAAGATGAGAGGAAATGTAAGCATTCTGGGAGTGTTACACCAAAACAAGAGATTAAAAAAAACCCTGATGTTAGCATTAGCCCTGTTTTTACAATTGGTGCATCTCTAATTGTATGATATAGCATCTGATTGTATTGTATATAAAAAAAAACAAAAAACAGAGCAACATATAGTCACAGGCACCTTGCCAATATGCGTGTCAATATAGATTTTAAAGAATGGATATGGCTGTAAATGCTGTGATGGCACCTTTAAAATATATTTCCTGATGGTGCAGTTAACAGAAAAACAGCAGGTGGTAGCAGCTGTAAAACTGCAGGATGCAGCACATGCTTCACTCAACCAAAACAAGTTGGTTGAGACCGGTAACATGGAGTTATCGGTCTGAGTTTTTATCTTCTGCCAAAATGCTAAAAGCAATGATAGAGGATTATTTCAGGTTACTTCAAACCCCAGAAAGTCAGGAGTTGGACATGAGTCATGTAAGCTGTAAGAAGGTAAAACACAGCAGAAACACCAATCTCCACCAGTGCACAACACCAGGTTAACAAGCACAAAGCAACAACTACTAGGCTCACTGGGGTAATCTGTGTAATCCTAACCAGCACTGAATGATGCTGTGAACTCAAAGTTTCCTTCAACTTCTGATCAGGAGATCATGAGCTGCACTTCATGCCTTATTTATCAAGACATGAGCCAAACAGCGGTGCTGATAACAACAGCTTCAGGCAGCTGCTTAAGGACTGTGAGTCATGCTGTTTGATCCTCAGTTGTTTCATTACAGAAACTGCAGGGCTGTTTTATGCAGAAAAACAGCAAAAAGTAATTCTTTCAAATTATTGATGGCTTATAAGTGCAACCAGAGTATTACTATGACTATAAATAGACTATTTCAATTTATTTGGATCTCTGAGGATCTGAATTTGAATATTTTAAAGTGGAAGAACCTTTAATGTATACCTCTTCTGTTATCCTCTACAATAAAGAATAGCTGCTGCTGTAAATTCAAGTTTATTATGTCATGTTTATAAACCCAAATTAATTTGTATTGCAAAACATATTGTATAGTGACATGTACTTTATTGCAAGGCTGAAGGAAATACACAGCCCTATATATTTTACCATGTCTTGTACTTTACTGTTTCATACTGAATTATACTGTATTGTACTTAATATTTTTACTGAATTGTATTGTACTGTATTGCCTTCCCCAACCCTTACCCCCTGCCCCTCTCCAACCCTAGCGATGCTTCGGCAGATAGGTGTCAACATGAGTCTGGCTCTGCTCAGGGTCCCTGCCTGTTAAAGGGAAGCTTTTCCTCAGCACTGTAACAAGGCTAACTGCTAGTGCTGAGCTCACGGTGAAAAACGCTGGTTCTTTATCATAATATATCACAGATTATGGTCTAGACCTGTCCTCTTTGAGATAACCTTAGTTATGAATTGAGCTATACAAAGACTGATTGATTGACTGCATCCTGTTTTGCCTGTATAGTACTGTTGTGTCCTCTCCTGTCATACTGTATCCTAATCATATCACATCATATTGGACTGCATCGTCTTATTTCTTACTTTATAGTTTCACTCTGTTTTGGATTGTATCATATTAGACTGTTATGTCATATTGTATTGCTTACTGTAGACATAAACAGTCATTCTTGCGCTGATTGTCTATTTTCTGTTTGTAGGCCAATATAGAGGTATCTGTCTTGATTTTATTTTGTTTCATAACCCACTTAAAACTACTCACAAGAGCTTTAAGTACCAAAGTTATTCACTTGTAGTCGTCCTCTTCAATGGGTTTCCTGCAGACAGCTTCTAATAACAGCTCATTCAAAAAACTTTTAATGTTGCCAGTTTGCCTTAATGGAAATAAGCTCTGTGGGAGCCTGCAGCAAAATCTCCTTTCATTTCTCAGGTTGTTCTTCTTGTGATTTCTTTTTCCTATCTCTCTGTGCTATTAAGCCCCCCCACCTGTGATTAGAGAAAAGGTAGGAATTTCAAGAGGTAATAGGCATTTAACCAAATTAGACATCTATTTTTGGAGACGCCATTCTGAACCAGATGCCATCCACACATTGATGCAAAAGCTGCAGCTTCAGTCCTCTTTTTCATCAGGTCTAATCACTCATTAAGACATCTAAAAACCCTGTAAATGTTAGCAGTGTTGTGCTTTCATGATGGATGTCATATTGTAATAAGACTTTCAGCAGGGATACAGGATCCAGGCTCCTTTGGCAGCCAAACTAACAAATCAACACCTACATTATACTTTTTTGTACAAACCAAAAGCACTATGCTGTTTAAAGTTCTGAAGTTCATGGGTAACGAAAACACTAAATTTTGACACAACAGATTTGTATGGACTTTTGGTCTAAAGATTGTGAAAATCAGGGTGGATGATGAAACAATTTAGCTGATTCCAAGGTTTTTAAATGACTTATTTAAAGCAAGATAGTCTGGCTGCAGACTGTGGATTACAGACACCCCCTCTCACAGTCCGCTACTGTGACATGCTGTGTCAGTCAGAATGGAAATGCTGCCACTTGACAGTACAATGTATGAAATGTTTTCGTGGAGGATAAGCTTTTCTCCTGTACGTAGACTATTTACTCAGCTTTATATAACCTTTTGTAAATAGGTTTTGAAGGTCAGGTTTTTAACTTATGGTATCCCTAACCCTTACATTTACCTTTAATCTTACCAAACTGAAAGTTTAATCTGATTTTATTTTTAAAGTTTTAGGGTGTATTTCCATTCTGATGGATGTGTCTCATGGTTTTTTAAATGGGGTGTCTGAGAGCCACAGCCTGCAGCCAGACACCACTTAAAATTCTTGGAGTCTGCTTTCAAAAAGAAGTATGATTTTGTTTTATTTTCTGATGTTTTAAGTCCCCACATTCATTCTGATCTTTCTTTGACACATGTAAGACAAGCATGCTGCTAACATTTTCTTTTAAGTTTGACCATATTAACCAATCAGAAGTCAGTATTTTCCATAGTTTTATGCTGTTGGGGTCATCGTTGTGTCCTGTTTGTAGTTTGCTAGGCTATATACTGATATTAGGTCTGTATATAATGGTGTGAATTCTACATTTTGTTTTCATTTGTAGCACAAACAGCATCAGTCTCCTCCCCTGATCATCTCCCTCCATTCTCTTCATTCTTTTATCTAAACAAGCAGGGTTGGACCTGGAATGTGCAAAATGTTGAACAGCAAACTGAGCACCTCATTTTTTGACATAAGAACAGGAGGGTGACTCTCTCTGGAGACAAGGAATGACCACTCACCTTCAGAGTGATTTTTAAGTCGCAGAGCACTGTTTGCTAAAGTTAAATCTCGCAAACATCCAACATTCCTACACCTGTAGAGTACATCCAAGTCTGACACGTAAAAGTGCAGCTATACTTCTGGAGTGCTTTTGAATTAAAAGCCTGACCCCTTTTGTTTCTATGATGAGACATTAACATTTTCACACAGGGCTTTTATTCTGAATGTGTCAATGGGGCAGCTACGTACTGTAGTTACTGAAGTCACTTGCATACTAGTCATAAAGCTTTTTCTTGGGATCCCTTCTAACTTTCTTTAAAAAAAGACACATACACTGGGCTCTGTAGGCTGAATGGTATGTTAATATCATTTTTGAAGTTACAGGTAATATTCACATCATATTGGACACAGCATTTTTTTAGATTCATTTCCCCCTCTCATTGTCTGCCCTTTTCTCTATTCCTTCTTGTCTTTCTCCCTCGCTCACTCTTCTTCTCTGCCTCCTTCTAATGTTGGTGTGAAATGTAAAGTAAAGTAAGTATTAAGGCCACCTTATGAGATAAAACTGATATCTTAATTTTGAGCAAAAACTCATTTTTTAATGATTTGAAAATGGCATATTCACAATAAACCGAACTCAAAACTTCAGAGTTTAGAAATGTGTAAATTTAAGAGAAAAAACAACAACTTTTCAAGTTTAAAAAGTTGTAAAGGTTGACATTATTTATTCAAAAATTTCAAGCTCTCATAGTCATAAATTTACTTCATTGTAAGGTTAAACCCATATTATAAAGTTGAACCCAGAAATGTCTCTTCTAAGTCTAGATGCTAATGATATTTTTTTTTATTCTGGGCTAAAATCAGAAGGGTTAACTTCCTGCTCATTCCTTGTAAGATTAACATTTGATTAGGCCCTAAACTGCAGGTTTCTGTGCAACATTTCAGCATTATTTTTCTGAGTTGAAAGAACACAGTTTTCGTTTAAGTTAACAGTGTTCAATCACTTTAATTTTTTTGTCGCCCAGATTGCCTTTGGGCATCAGACACTTTGGCACCATGAGTGAAGTTATCCACTGAGTTAGAGAAGTCCTGTCTGTGGGAAGCAACATCAGTATAGCAGGGATGGTGTACTGAACATGCTGGAAGAGCACTTCCTGGTTCAGTCAGTGTGCACGTTTCAGTCATGTTAGTTGTAGTCACTCAAGTTAGCCTGTTTGGGTGGCAGAAAATTAAATGCTAAAAGATAAAAAAAAAAATTGCAGTGGAAAATGATATGTAGCTTTAAGAAAACATTTTGGGAGAAGTTAAATTTAACCAGAATTTTTAAGTGTCGGAAAGTTAAAAAAAATAAGTGAACCAAATAAATGTACAAATAAATTAGAGCAGATATGACTTAAAAAGGCTAAGTACTACCTATTTAATAATGACTATTTCTCAGAAAGTTTTACTCAGTTCTTTTTAGTAATCAGTTTCCTCTACTATTTTGAGTTGTATTGACTCATCAGGGTTACAGTGGAACTGGCATCTTCTAAACTGATGCAACACACCAGACAGATCTGCTGCCATTGGATCATCTTTATTATTTGCTATATGGTTGCTTTTTCCTCTTTTTTTGAACCAGGGCTAATCCTGATGTTCATCTGATGCATCCCTACTGTTTTCATTTTTCAGGAGCCACCACTTTCTTATTTTTTATATTACTGAGGCTGAGATTGCCACATTCAGTATATATACACACTGCATTACAGTTACATTATGAAACACTGACACTCTCTCAATACATTTATTCGCAGATATTTTCCAGTCCTGAAAACCTGCAGACATATAGACAAAAACTCAATTTTCAACAGAGTAAATCCATTTCGGAGCATAAAAATGTCCCAAAACATTTATAGTGCTATTCATAAGCAAAACGCTTTCATGTCTAGACTTCCCAACACATTCTGAAAATTGCAATAAATATTTCATTTCTGTCTCTGAAATGTATATGGGGTAAAAACCTGCCAAGTAAACAGGGAAACAAGGAGCTAAATAGCTTCAGGTTTTGGAACTGGGCACACTCTATGGCACAAATTCACTCCACATGCTACATACCTGCAGCCAATCATTGATGGAGCCTCCTCATTAGAGTGTGTATTGATTAGGGGTATTGATCCATAAGGTAAACCATCAGATGAGCGCCAAGGCCAATATGTTAGAGCTCTGCTGCTGCTGCTGGTCAGTCTCACAGCAAAGACAGTATTTTTAAAGCTCTTGGCTAAATAAAGAGGTTCGGGGGCAGCGCTTTGACGTTTGATTATCAAGGCTTCTGAGTTTTCCCTGCAGACGGACGAAGAATAAAAGACAAAAAGAGAGAGAGAGAGAGAGATGCCCGCCTTCAGACTTTGGGCTAATCAAGCTATAAAAAAACCTCCTGCTGGTGACAGAATGAGTCTGAGGAAAATCAAGGGAGGACAGAGAGGAAAGGAGATGGGGTGTTATGCTATTTGTGTCACATCTTGTTGGCGTGATAGGATCAAATGGTGTGACACTGACACGGCTATCATGGGATGCATGTAATAAAGGCGACAGACACGCTGTAATCTAGCCTCATCAGGCAACCCATTAGCGAATCACCTGCCAACACTCACATCATTAACCAATCAGCAGGTTGTCTGACAGAGCAGAATCACCTGCTCGCACCTCTTATCAGTCTGTCCATATGTTTAATCCTCATTAGCTGGAACTGGAATCCATTTTAGAAAATCTTTTCTGAAAGATGCTTACACCATATTATCCTTTCAAGAACCATTTTAAATACCAATAGTGTGTTTCAAATCTCATACTTCTGTTACAGCAGTATACTCCGGTGTGGTACACAGCACTAATCTCGACAGCATTTTGTTGTTCCAAGTCTCATGCTTTGCACTTACAGGATGAGATAACAGTTTAACCCTCTCTTTTTTTCTGCTTCTACTTCTTTTTTAATGGCAAAATTGCAAACAGACATTAGTTAATAATCAGCTGAATTTGAGAGCTATTTTCACCCACTACTAAATCCATCTCACTTGTATGGCATTTTAACATTATTTCCTCAAAGAAAATCTACTTATTTGCCTTGAATTCCCAATGCTTGCCTTACATCTTGTGCTAAGTTCTAGTTCCAGCCAGTTCGCGAGCCAACATTAGCATCTGTTAGCTAGCTAACATGTAAGTAGCAACAGCAGCTGATTTCAATCAAAAAAATGCTTTTAAGGCAAAATAAGTTAATTTTCCATGGGCAAATAATGTTAACATAAAATACAAGTTACATAAAACTACTAATGAGTGAAACTAGCAGTCAAATTTTGATATCATAGAACAGCTTGTTGTTAAAAAAAGAAGCAGAAGGAAACTGAGGCAGTTAAACTGTTGTCACTTCCTGTTAGTCCAAGATGGCAATGTGAGATTTGAAACAATAACCCAATATGATTAAGTGCTCTGTACTGTATTTAAGTGTACTGTATTACAGTGTACTGAAACACACTGGATGTTAAGGTTAGCCGGAATGCTAGCACATAAAATGCTAACAGTACCAAATACACTACATCATCAATATGGCGTTAATTGAGGTTGCAAATTGTCTGTCATCCCACACTCTTCACAGAGCAAACACACTTTGCACACCTGTGCACTCAGAATATTAAGTATTTAGTCAGAAGTATGTGATCTGGAGCACATCTCTCAAGTTCAGGTTCTAGCAGATACAGTGAATCGCTCTGATACCAGTATGATTTCAAAAAGCAAAAATAATTGGCAAAAAAACATGATTAGTTTTGGCCATACGCTATATATAAAGATGGACGACAACATTTCCTTAAAAGTGAAACCAAAACATTTGGAGCCCCCCTACAAACTGGCAGTGATACAGATCATGAGCATCAGGTCATAAACATGCTCTCTGTCATTTTTCTCTTACTGTGGATTTTGTTTGAAGTACACTAGAAGTTCATTTGTAGGGGTATAAAGCAATGACTGATCACTCATGGTGCCTGCCAGAGTAGATAAAAAACAATGAGAGGAAATGTGATAAACAAGTGCCATTGGACTTTCCATAACTGTGAGTGTCTATTTGAAAACAGACTTAAATCTGTACTGAGGACTGTACTGACTTGAGGGATCCTTAATGTGTAGGTTATACATGTTTTTGTTAGTGAAATGAGCAAGACATCAGCACCATAGCAGTCTTCTGTGCAACTCTGGCTCCAAATAACCGTTATCTGCTCCATATGTCAATGCCTGTTACATAAGAGTATTTGGCTTCACTTTGGTAGGCAAAACAGAGATGTATTGTCCATCTTTATACAGGGTTATTTGTTTTGACTGATGTTCAGCTTGTGGGTGAATGTGCCATGCAGTGTAGAAGCACTCCATTAGCAAGTCCATTAAGCATAATGATCCTAAACTTTCTATCATATAACCCCCTTAAAAAATGGACAAAACACCTAAATGCACAAATGCACTTTTATTTTTACTCAGATTAGTTTTCAAGTGTATGACTAATGTAGCCCCCAAACCTCTTTCCAGTTATATACAAAGACAGGGCAGTAAAAGGGTAAGCACCATGAGTGGCAACTGCTGCAATCAGAATTACAGCTCTAAATTTGGACAGTCAGTTTTTTTCTGTTAAAGGCTCTGAAACCAACTAGAACTCTACCTGGTTTATGTGTCCAGTGAAAGTAAAGTGGTGGATTGAGAAGAAGGGCTGCTGATTTGTGGATATCTTATATGCAAGGGATGAACATACAGGCTGATCTTTGTGTGACCTCACCACACATGACCCCATTTGACCTCCAAAACCTAATCAGTTTATCCAATAGTCAGATTGGATAAACTGATTAGGTTTATCCAATAGTCAGATTATATATTTGTGCAAAGTCTGAGGAAAATTCCTCAAAAGGTTCTTTAGGTATCACGTTAACAAGAAATGGATGGTCAAAGCCCAACGACCTGGGCCTTTGAGCTCAGAAATGTAATCAGTACATTATTGAGCCATAGCATACGTTTGTGTAAAGTTGATGAAAATCCCTCAAACTATCCTTAAGATAATGCATTAATAAGCAAGTGACAAACATGAGAAGTAATGAACTTGACCTATGACCTTTTACCCCCAAAATCTAACCAGATCATCCTTGGGTCAGATAGATCCCACATATTTCAATTTGCAAAACAAAGATAAAGTGTTACATGATTGTAAATTAGTGAATGTGTCTTAAGTGACTTTGGTATAAAGACAGCTGTATCTGGAAGGTCCAGTCACTGGTTAAGTATGGTTCAGTATGCCTGACTACCATTAAACCATGAAGACAAAAAAATACTCCAAGCAACTCGAAGAACAGTTCTTGAAAAGTCAGGGTATGGATAAAAAAAATCCAAGGCATTGAACATCCCCTGGAGTTCAGTTAAATCCATTGTCAAAAAATGGAAGGAACATGGCACGTGTGCGCATCTGCCTAGATCAGGCCGTCTTTACAAATGGAATCACTGTGCAAGAAGACTAGTGAGAGAGGCCACCAAGACACCTTTTACTACTCTGAAGGAGAAAGCTTCAGCAGCTGAGCTGGGGGAGACTCTACATACAACAACTGTTGCCTGGGTTCGTCACCAGTCAAAGCTTTATAGGTGAGTGGCAAAGAGAAAGCCACTGTTAAAGACTCATATCAAATCTTGACTAGAGTTTGCCAAAGGTCATGTGGGAGACTCCATGGTCAAGTGGTTGTTGCTTGTGTGCTTGTTGGCCATCAGACAAGATGCTATGTTTGGCAGACACCAGACACTGCACATGAAAAACACCATCCCCAATGTGAAGCATGGTGGAGGCAGCATCATGCTGTGGGGATGCTTCTAGACAACTGGCCCTGGAAAGCTCGTAAAGATAGAGGGTGAAATGAATGCAGCCAAATATAAGAAAACCTGGAGGATAATCTTATTCAGTCTGCAAGCGAACTACGGCTTGGGAAATTTTTTTTTCTAGACAATGACCTGAAGCATACAGAGAAAGCTACACAGTAATGATTTAAAGACAACAAGGTGAATGTTCTGGAGTGGCAGAGTCGAAGCCCAGACCTCAATCCAATAGAGAATTTTTGGCTTGACTTGAAAAGGGCTGTTCACGCCCTATCCCCATACAAGCTTGAGCAGCTTTGCAAAGAAGAATGGAGAAAAATTGCAGTGCAGATGTGCAATCCTGACTGAGACCTATCCACACAGACTCAGTGCTGTGATTGCAGCCTACTAAATACTGACTGGTAACATTGCACCATCTCTGTCAAGTTCAGTAAATTCATTAACACATTCTGCTTGCCGTACACTATTTTTCTTATTTTTACATGGAAATGAAGACCAGATCTTACCAACACCACTGGCCCAAAGAGTACAGACAACTACATTATTATGCATTTTAAGAAACCATTCTCATATTCCTCTGTAGTGTGAGGACTCAAGCATTAAAAAGCAATCCACTTAAGAAGTGGGTATACTCTATGGAGGCTGAAAAATTAGTGGGTTTACTCCATATGCCTGCTCCTCACCACAGTGTTTCAACCTCTTTACTTTTCTCTTCATACACTTAAACAGCTCTGACAGGAATGATGAGAGGTAAAGCAGCAGCAGAAGCATACATGAAGAATTTCTACAATGCCCTATAGCTCAACCCGCTTATATGAAAGATACCTTATAATTACCAATGTAATATTTACCTATGAACCTATCCTCGGTAGCCTCAGCATTCATATTTGTACAAAGAAACTAGTAAAGCTGCTGAGCAAGATCAATACACTCTCCTCCTGCTAAACACAGACAGAATAAAGATCCCCTCCCTGAGCACAGAGGAGCATTAACTGAACACGAGGAAATATTGAGAAATAAATACCAGAGGCCTTAGCAGCTAAACTAAACCAATGTCAGTGAAGCTGATAGCGCTGTTGTCGAGCTGCTTGAGCCATGACCTGTGCAGCACCGAGCCACGGCGCTGACATTAATTAATCCTGTGATATGTGTGCATGTGCATGCGTGCAAACAGAAATTAAACGGTTTAAATCTGAACCATGGCGCTGACATTTTGCTCCTTGCTGTGGCTGAACTGTGTTTTCTGATACGTTGTGTTGAATTCGTTGTTATGATTAAGTATACAGACAAAAATCCCTCCATCTCTCACTGCTGTTTCTCTCTGGGTCTCTAGCTCCCTCTCTAGCTGCTGCAACCACTCCACTCTGTGCCTTTGTTACCGTAGCAACCAATAGCAAAGCAAGGCAGAGATGTTGTATTGCAGTGGATGTGAGAGCGAGGAGGGGCAGGTTCGCCCTCTAACACATAGAATGCATGCAAACACACGTGTGATCATACACACACATACGCATAGCAATGCATACAATTAAACACGAATATATGTGCATTCATATGAGAGTGCATGGACACGTCTGTGGAGCAGATACATGGGGAGGTGGGGGTTCCCTCTGTCTCAGGGAGGAGGGGGATGGGGGAGCTGCAAAGATTTTTATCTCCATATTATTATCAACACAGTGGCAAGACATTAGAGCTCATTTAAAATCAATACAGGTCAACAATAGATAATACTCAGCCAGCATAACGGTGCATTTATCACTCAGAAATGATACTGAGCTTTTTTTCAATGGGGTTTCCCTTTAAAGATGTAATATTTAAGCCTACATGACCAGGCTGATCATCTTTTAATTGTGTCAATGAGTATAAATGGTGCACATAAGGTGAGCTCTGAGACCATTAACTTAATTATTGACTATAATAAGTGTAATTACACGGAGAATACACAGTTATTATGTGATTTTTAGGCAAAGCTCTGACACTTTTCTATAACAGAACCTGAATATTGTATTTTAAAATATAAAAAGACAAAAACAGCAGGACAAGCCTGTAAGCCTCTTCTCATTCTTGTCCCACTTGCTCCTTCAGAAAAGTACGCGAGTTAAAGCCCGATATAAAGCAGAAGGCCTGAGGGCAGAAACACAGACACGGGCTAAACTGGGAGAAGTGGGTCACCTTCACACTTCACTCGTCCCCTCTACAGCACCAAAGCTTCATTAATAGACCCATAACAGACTCCCACTGAAAAGGGAAAGAGTAAAATGTAACTGTGAGGGATTTCAGAGAGTTGTTCTTAAAAACGGGATAACTCTCGGTAGAATCACATTAAAGGTCAGAAACAGTTTTAAGGCTCCGAAATGGATTTCACAGTTTGTCCGTCAACAATGCCAGAATATGCTTTATGAATAAAGATGTTTCTTTGCCTCAGGCGCTTAGACAAAGTTGTTTTGAATTCAAGAGCTGAAGGATTGGGTCAATATGAGACCCACAACTGCTATTTCTAATTTCCCTCCACTCTGCCAAGAGAGTACAATTTGGCTACAGCCTTCAACGTACAGTACATTTCACTTAAATCAACTGGAGGCTTGACTGATAATTTCTCATTTTTAAGCAGAAAGATTTCTTGAACCATTTCCTTCAAGCTAAAGATAGACAGTTGGAAATGTAAGGAAGAGTAAGAATGCGCTGACTTTGTATTCCCATTCTAAGTAGAGACATCTCCCACTCACTTCTGTGAAGAGATTTTAGAAACAAGCACAACTTTGGATCAAATATTCACTTTTCAACACGTCAAGGTTTCAAATGGTCTGATTTCCTCTGAAAAATTCTTGATCTTTAGACTCTTTGAGGATAAAAGGTTGGCCCACCAGGCCTGCAGCATGCTCTTCAGTGCTGACAGTGCAAGTGTTGCTCTAACACTGAGGGCAGAGTGGGTAGGGTTTGTCAGTTGTGGTTTTTAAGCGCAATCCCGCCTCCCTGGCTCAACAATACCAGGAGTTTCCTCTTGGATTCTCTCTTGTGATCTGACACTTGGTTTACAATGTTTTTATGTGGTTTCCTCCTAAGAGGCTGTCAGTGTATTGGCGGGTTGCTTTTTGGTTTTGCAGTCCAAAGGTTGATGCCAAGACCTTTTGGGCCAGCTATACTCTTTATTCAAGAAAAACTCATTCTTTGTAAAAATCCAATAGCTGACTGTCAGTAGTTATCCAGATGAAAAGATTTGTTTTTCCTCAGTGTATTTATGCCAATAAAGACATCAATTATGAGCTAAAAGAAAAGAGAAAAGTATGTGACAACTATGACTATCACCAAGCTGCCCATAAGGGGGGATAAAGGGGAGAGGTTTTTGGGGGCCAGTCAACCTGGGGGCCCATGGAGGCCAGCAAAATCATGGGAATAACCGTATTTTATTTTCAACCTGAATAATAACCACACTCATCAAAGCAACCAAAACAAATTTCATTTATTCTTGCTATAGTACAATATAGGCTTTTTCAAAATGTAAACCTCCTTCTTTTTTGAGGAGAATTACCTTTTTGGGGTAATGTTAGCAATGTCAAAGGGCACACTGAACTAAATCGGGGGTGTCCAAACTATGGCCTGGGGGCCAAATGCAGCCCGTGAACCATTTTTGACTGGCCCTCATCAAATTCTTGAAATTAAATGAAATATGGTCCACATAGCTTGTACTAGACTACATTATTCTTCTTAGTTATAGCACAAAGCAATGCTACCTTGCTAATTCTGCAAACAAACATTTTGAAAATATGAATTTGTTCATGTTTTTTTTATCAAGGCTAAACTGAGACAACAACATAAATGGTAAATAAATTTGCAACCAAAATAGTAACAATATCTTGATGTATAACACCCTGATAGATCATGACAGCAAACAGCAGCACCAATGACAAACAGGGACAGAGCCAGTGGTATCTATGGCTGACCAGAGCCCCTGAAATCTGGTTGGCCACCTTAAACTCCTTAAAATGATTAGTTATTTGCCTTGTCAGTCATTAAACAGCCATCAGTCTACATCAGACTGGTTTTACTAACTTTTTATCCTCAAGGTGAGGTATATGAAAGAGGCCCCAACATCCTTATTTATCTCAGTATGTGACCCCAAATGGAAGAAGTTTGCACACCCCTGAACTAAAACATTTGGGAAGTAATGTCAGACTCCATGGCTTAGCTATGAAGTGCACAATTTTAAGATGCCAGAAAATAAAGTAGAAAGTGAGAAAATGAATTGGAAAATAATCAAATTATTGTGAGAACAGCCAAAAGCTGGGCACAAAGTGGCAAAAAAAGGCAAAAATGTGTTTAATGTTGCAACAAATAAGAGAAATGGGCAAAAGTGGCAAAATTTGTTTAAGAGTGGCATAAAAGTGACAAAAGAGGGAGAAAAGCAGCTAAAATGTGTTTAAATGGGCAAAATAGTGGCAAAAGAGGGTGAAATGCAGGGCAAATTGGTTAAAAGTGGCCAAAGATATGGCAAAAATGTGGTTTGCAAACTATCTCACTGGCAGAACCCAGGCTGTTCAGTTAGAGGGTGTCACATCAGAGGTACTTCACAACAACAAGGGGGTACCTCATGGTTCAGTTTTGACACTCTTCATATCGATCATCTTGGACGGAACAATCTAAATGCTTTGTTGCCTATGATACAAATATCTATTGCTGTGCATCTACGCCTGCACAAGCTTTTGCAAATCCTTAGAATGAATTTAATGTAGTCCAACATCAATTTTGTTCATTGAAGTGGCAAAAATGGGTGAAAAGCAATAAAAATTTGTTTTGGCAAAAATCTGAAGAAAAAGTAGTGAAAAGGAGTTAAAGAGTAGCACTAAAAAATAATTTGAACATCAGAACCCAGTTATAGTAGACACACTTTTCACACTCAAAATGAGGTAACTGTTAGCCAGGACGCTAGTACCAATGCTACAGATCCAACAAGCATGCACTGATCATCATCCATAACTCAACACTGTGGAGGACCCATTCTCTGGGGTTTTCAGGCGCCCATCCAGTCCTGTGGGCAGACCTGACTATGAATAAGCTCCCTGCAATTTCATGTTTTGACTAAATAACTTTTTGAACAGATTACACAGTAAGACCTGGTATTTAGTCCTTAATAACAGACCTTTTATAACTGATGACACAATGTCTTTCCTGCCTCGCCTGGAACACAACAGGGACATGTTACTGACTGGGCGCTGTAGCTGAATTAATACTCATGTCCACAAATTCCCTGTGGTGATCTGTAATCTACATGGTTATCTCCTGCTGTGCAGAGGGTAATACTACTAGGGAAGGCTTTTCTATTGTATGTAGAAAGGCGCTGATAGAAAGCTGAAGTGGATCACAGCCATACATCACAAAACTGGCAGCCATTAAAGTACACAAATGTGTAGTGCTTAGAGAGCTTGAAATGTCAGTATTAGAAACCTGCAAATCGTTTTACAAAGCTTAAAAAAAGTATATTCTATAGCAACATACACCGAAGAAGAAGCACTGAATGGGTTAATGTCAGCAAACACAAGCAAATACTGGTATCATGGTTTAAAAAGTGACCCTGTATATTGGTGACTTTAAACTAGATTAGATGCTGCATGTTGATGTTGAAAATGCTTTAGTATACTTTTAAGATCACTGCCTGTGCATGGAAAAGCACTGTGTGCGCTTTGTAGCTTTAACTAAAGATCCCAGGAGGCATCAAGTATGGATCTTCTTCTAGTGCAGTCTTCACAAGTTTCTCTGTTTGTGAGTGCCCTTGGGGTGACTCACCTCATGTGACAGAGCCGCTGACATTTGTGTTAAGTAGTAGTTAAAGCAGTGCTCATGACATGAATGATGGTAGAAAGAACAGAAGTCAGTGAGCTTGAGAAGAGGTTGACAACAGGGTGAAACATGAAGAATAAAAAGACCGTGGGGTAATGTTGGACACCTGGGAAAAGAAGTTAAAGTGGGAGAAGATAAGAGGTTAAACTGAATGAATGCCTTATTCTAGCACCCAGGCGACTTCAGTTAATCAGAAAAGATGATATTTCATAATAAACAAAGTCTAACAGTAGATCAGTTTGTATCATGCTACTATTGTTATCACGTGGCACATCTTATCTTGCATCCAAATGTGTCATAGTGTATTGCTTCATTTTATATCATAACATTTCAAACTGTTACTTAACATTTAGAATCTGTCATACTGTATTATTTCGTATACCATCATATCGCATTGTATCTTATCATTTTATATCGTATGAATGAAAGGTAAATGACTACCTGACTTCCTAGCTATACTCGGTTTACTGAGCATGCGGTTGGGTGTTTGCAAACTACCTCACCTATCTAACCCTGGCTGTTCAGTTAGAGGGTTTACATCAGAGGTACTTCAAATCCACAAGGGGGTACTTCAAGGTTCCATTTTGGGACTGCTCTTGATTATTTACAGTATATAATTGCCTTGGATGAAATATTCCAAATGTTTCTTTGCTGATGATACCGTTATCTATTGATGTGCACCTATGCCTGAACAAGCTTCTGCAATTCTTCAGCATGATTTTGATTCAGTCCAAGATCAGCTTTGTCAGCAGCAACTTGTTTTAAATGCAGATAAAGCTAAACTTATGTTCTTTACATCCTCAAGAGCAGCTACAAGAACACTGTCCCAGGTAGTTGATATTTGGCTCATTCCCACTTCTACCCCTTAGCCCTTATCTTAGCCCTTCCTCTTGGTTTTGTGCGTTCTCTTCAGGTGAATGGGGTGTCCCAATTCTCTTTGAATGCTATTCTATTCCTATTCCTAATCCTATTTTTAATATGGATGCTTACATCATTTTAATTTTCACACAGAAACAAAATTATTTCCCAGAAACCAAAAGCTGAAAGGGTCAAAACCAGCCCCCTTTAGAGCTGACATTTTTGTTGAGCCATAGCACAAACCACTGTTATACAATGATGTGCAACTGCCAAGCCACTAGTAGAGGACTTAGCCCAGTAAGGAATTTTAGACTCGAAGAAGACCATCACAAGAGCCCTGCACAGGAATGGACTGCAGGGTTGCAGACCAAGAAAAAGTCCACTTCTGCAGGAGAGACACCTTCAAGCCAGACTGAACTACGCTAAGAACAACCTGAAGAAAGCAGTCCTCGCTTTGTCTTCAAACATGACAACAAACCAAAACGTATGTGGCTCCTAGTGAAGAACTACCCCTAGCAGACCAAACTGGACATTTCTGACTGGCCTGCACAAACCACTGGCTTGAATCCCTTTGAAAATATGTGGGTGAACTGAAGACCAAGGTCAGAAGACCAGGATGAGCTTACATGATTCACCAAAGAAGAATGGGATGGGATTCCTCAGGAGACGTGACTGAGACTTGTTGAAAATGACAACAAATGACTGCAGGCTGTTATCCAGCAAAAAGGGGACACTATTGACTATTAGCATTAGTGGGGCTAATAATTTTGACCCTGGTAGATTTTGTGAAATAATTTTCTGTCTGTGTGAAAAGTAAAATAATGGTTATATACAGAATAAAACTAGAATGTTTGGAAAAGCTGTGTTAAAAATCCTTGCTCTGTTTGACAGCACATGGGAAATACTTTAAAAAAAATCATGGTGGGCTAATAATTGTGTCCTCATCTGTATGTTAGACAGTGTCTATCATGGAGCTCTGCGATTCATCATTGTTGTACTTTATATTTTAAAGTTAGTGGGACTTATAAGTACACCTGATCTTGGACATTGGCATGTCTTCCTTAATAAAGTATTTCTGGGCAAAATTCCTGATTTTGTTTGCTCTCTTATCTTGAAAGGAGGATTGCACAACCTGTTCATTTAATTCTGGCTGAGTTCGGAAAGAAAGCTTTTAAGTTTTCTGCACCTGTTGCTTGGAACAATCTGCAGACTGATTTTAAACTGCAAAACCTGGTGACTCTAAACTCTCTGAATGCCATTGTTCTATCTGATGATTTATCACTGTTGTTATCATTTATTATGAGTTCTGTGTTTTTCTGTGTTTTTTGAAACTCTTGTTCTTGGCCAGGTCTCTATTGAAAAAGAGATCTCTGATCTCAATTGGACTAACCTGGCTAAATAAGGCTGAATAAAATAAATAAATAAAAAGTATCATATAGATTGGTATTTTGAGTAAGTCTTGGGTTGCAAGTTCTACACGAGGTGTCATATTCCTCTAATTTCACAGTCATTTTCTAAACTGACTCCTTGCTTTGCCTGTAAATGCCTCACAGCTCGCTGTAATCATAATGTAATGTAATTAATAATAAAATTCTCCCACCGCCAGCTTTAGAGTATCGATGTGAATTCCAAATGGTTCCTGTGGGAGTGAATATTAGAGGTATATGAGATCTCTATTAACAGGTGTCAATACCGGTAGAACCACATAATGTCAAAGCAGGCTAGAGTGAAGAGAGATGAGCACCCGGATATTTATTCAGATAACAGACCTGCACAAACACAGGATAGAGCAAATGTGTTTTTGAACATACACACCCATCCTCCACTCACACAGGCACACAATCATGTTCTCCTCAGCAGTGGAATCACTGTGTCAAGTCTTTATCTTATCAAGGTGGAGGCGATATTCCCTCAAGTGGCTGCCTGTCTCCTCCAAAACGGGTCTAATCAGAGTTGAGGGAATCTGTCTTTTGCTGTTAAATATCCTAAAATACTATTCAATCCACAGGGTCATTTATATGCTAATGCAAGGGTTACCTCTGCATAGGCACTTGACGCAGCCGTGTGCTGCCTGTTCGGTTATGTGTGATGGAGGAAAAAGAAGGTGGAAAGAAGGAGTGAATGAATGATGGAGTGAGATGAAAAGAGAAGATGATGGCAGAAAGAGAGAGGAGCGAGATGAAGAGAGAGGAGATAGAGAGGCGAGAGAGGATGGGAGATATTCCCCTGGGTTTGAGCCATAGGTAATTAAAATAGGATGGACAGAGCTGGAGTCTAGCCACTGAGAGCTCCATCTCCCCTCAGACTTCTTCCCAAATCAGGCCCTCTGCTTAAAACAGAATTGTAGCTAGTGACAGACACAGTACAGCACTGACTTTATGGATGATAGACATGTACCTAAAACACATGCATTCAATCAAAAAATCACACATTTAGGCTGACAAAACAGGCAATTTAAATACCTCTGGTGCTGCACTGAAATGCACGGCATGCAACACACAACCCAACATGCACAGACACACACTTTTATAGTGCTGTGCAAAAGCTGCAGCAAGGGCAAATGTTCCTAACCAGAGTTTGACTGCAGTAAGCACATATACATTCACTGCACAGCTCCAAGCTGGGGGCGAGCACATGAGTATGCGGTGCACGCACTTAGACACACACTATGAGCACAGAGTCCAACACACACACAGCAGCGCGTACGACAGCAATGAAGACGCGGTCTAATTACACAGCAGTGACAGGAGGGTTTTTCATCTAAGAATTTAACCTGTTTTAACGTGTTTGTCACGCCGTGGTAATGGTGCATTTTGTACTGTACAAGGTAGCATCCGTCTCCAGGGAGCCTCTAATGTGCAGAACAAAGACTGATCATCTTATTGCTGGAAAATTGGTGTTCTTGTCATTGTCATACCTGCAGAGAAGCTTTGTTTTTTTTCTTTTTTTTCTTGCTACATTTCAGGTTTGGTTGCTTTCCAGATTATTTAAACCACAGCGAAAGATCTTCCTTCCTTTCATGCAAAAATGCTAAATAGGTTTTGTCTCAGAGTGGCAGGCATTAACATACATCTCACATGCTGTTAGTGGCTTCTCCTGTTCTGTTATAGGAGGAGGCATGGGGCTGAAAGGTAGCTCATACTCTCATCATGTTGCTATGTGAGTGCTGTGATCACCAGTAAGGGTAAATATAGCTCTTTTGGCAGAAGCACGCTAAGAGGATCACAGCGCACAATAGGTGGTCTGTGCACAACAGACATCAAAATGCCAACAAAAATGAACCTGGAAATGGACTGACATGTGCACACATATGCATGCATAGACATACACGTACACAGGGACAACACCTCTCCTCAGAGTTCCTCCCTCCCTCTCTCTCTCTCTCATCTCAGGTATAATTGTGCTGCTGCTGCTGCTCTCTTTTCAGTTGTGACTGGGCCCCAGATAAAAAACGTAATTAAAAGGGAGAAAAGTTGTGTTTGTTGCAAATAAGAAGGGGTGTGTGTGGGGAAGAGGAAAGGATGAAGCAGAGAAAAAGATTAGCCACAACAAAGCTTCATTGGCTGCAAAACCATCTCGAGTAGCTGGGAGACAAAGGACTCGGATGCGCCTTTATCTCCAAATAAAAAAGTCTTCCAAATCCCTGTGGCTAAGCTGCCATAACTAAAGCCCGCCATTGGCTTAGGTCCTCACAGAATTGTTGGACAACAAAAGTTTGAAAAATATAGGAGGACAGACCAAGCCAGAGAGAAATATATACGTATATATCAAACATACCTCCCTGGATTTTCTGCAATGAAATAAAAAGTCAAGAGCCTCAGCGGTGGCATTTGAGAAAAGGTTACATTGTTATTTGCCTGTTTGTTTGCGTGCATGTGTGAAAATGTGTGCAAGAGCCTCACTGAAAATGTGAAGTGGATGGTCATTTTCTCACTTTGCAATTTGGCGATGTAAATGAGACCACAAAAGGTGAAAGATTAGACTACCTCCATTGTTGTGAGTTGAAACAGCTGCGATATCACTCACCACCAAATTGCCCAGCAGTTTAGACGGTAGCAGCAGCTGCATGCAAAGAGACGGGCTCAGTTCAGAGACAAACTAACTTGGACTACTTCTCATGTCGCTCACGTACACTACAACAAATACGCACATACAATATGCATGCAAGCTCGTGTGTATAGCATCCCACGGCTGTTAGATGAGGGCGTGTCTGAGCTGGCATTAAGGTGATGCAATGACAGAAGCAATACTCTGCAAAATGGCCACACATGTTAGCGTGTTATAGCCCACACATTGAGCACAGGGATGCATAAAGAAGAAAAAGCTGCACCTCAGGGGAGGAATCAGTGAGGACGGAGAGTCATAAAAGTGAAGATGCATGGCTGCTGTAAAATCTATGAGGGGTTTAGACAGTGAAAATAACAGTGAGGTATTATAACACAGGCTGATACAGCAACAAAAGGCACAACAGGCACCCACATGAACATCATTATCTTAAAGCTTCTGTGTGGAACTGGAGGTTTGTGTCATTTGGACAACCTCCTGTAGATAAAATAGTCTGTGGTGATGTTGTTCTATAAATGTTGAAGTGTATTTGTGCTTTCTTTTAACAGTCAAATCTATCACTCATCAAGAGAAAATGTAAACAAAGGCGGTTTGAGCTGTGTGCAACTAATTACACGGTTACCTCTGACAGTCCCAGGCCATCAGTTTCATGTGTTTTAAGGTATACAATGCAACATTTTAAGCACTTACATTTCAGATATCAAAAATATCTTGGCTAAATACATATGTTGAGTGGGACTTTATAAATGTAGGTGATGTCAAACTCCTTCTAGGTTTATTGTTTTCAGCTTAGTGTTCACATTAATGGGATGGCTTGTTTATATTTCACTCAAATGCTCCAACATATTAAATACATTTTTTCATTGTGAATACCTCCATCACCAACTA
The DNA here is from genome assembly GCF_018320785.1 of Cheilinus undulatus. Classification (NCBI taxonomy): domain Eukaryota; kingdom Metazoa; phylum Chordata; class Actinopteri; order Labriformes; family Labridae; genus Cheilinus; species Cheilinus undulatus. The sequence continues at coordinate 29,848,022 of NC_054877.1, forward strand.
ATAGCCCTGTCACTACATGGAGAATGATTTCAGACACTACTCTGGCCACGGACAATGATGTCATCGCTGCAACGCTATCAAAACAAGTTGCAACAATGGCTCATAGATAACTATGGCAACAACTGGGGATCAAAAATAACAGTAAAATTCAAAGGATAATTGATAATATACTCGATATGCTCTCAGGAGCAAAATTAATAAAAAGTTAGGTGAGTTAAAAGCAAAATAAAGACAAATTTTCAAAGTCTTTCATTTATTTGTGCATACAGACAATGGTCTCATGCCTGTAATCATCATTAGAAAAAAAAATACTTGGCTGTATTCCTTGTTGTTTTGTTTTTTTAATGATGAGATTGTTTATTGTTTTATGTATCATAAAGGCCCAGCTAAAGATGGGCATTGCATATTAGCTCTGGCTATGAATTCTGTAGTGTGAGGCAATAGTTTACTTGCTTCAAACTTGTCCCTAAATAAATAAATATCAAACAAATAAATATAAATGTTAAGTATTAGCACCTTTTTATAACAGATTACAGATTTTTGTTATTGTAAAAACACTAAAAATATGGACTGCTCTGTTTCTGTGTTCTATATTTATGCTGGCCATGCTCCTTGAGGGGGTCTGGCTGTAGACCGTAGTCCTCAGACGTCCCATCTTGCAAACTGGTACCGTGAGTCGCCACATCTGTCAGAATGGAAGTACATGCTTAAAGTTTCAAAATAAAATTGGTTTGGTTGAGGTAAGGCTTAAGGTTAGGGTTAGGGTACCAAAAGTTAAAAGTTGAAAAAACCTTATCTGAAAAACCAAATTACAAACTGTTTAATAAAATCGAGTGAACACTCTGCAACAAGACAAAAATCCTGTTGTCTACGAAAACATTCTAACATCGCTAACATAGCTTACAAAGCTCTGTTATCTGTGTTAGCTACATAGATAACAGAGCAAAAGCTTATGAAGGTCATGGATATAAACACTCATAGGCATAATATACATCTATGATCTCTGCCAATGAGGCCACAAAGCTAATGTTAGCTACTTTACAAATGTAGCAACATTATCTGCATAGCTTATTTGGCAAGCTCACACTGCTAAAGCTAGCCTAACTACAATTGCTTGCATAGTAAAGCTAACTACATACTTAGTCTATGTTAGTGTAAGCTAAAGCTACATTTACTTCTTATGTCTATACATATTTCATCCCAGGTTAGTAGTCTGTAATTTAGCCTGAGTCTGAGTCATGTTTGCAATGTGGTTATTTCGTGAATGTAACTGCCAGATTCTGTTTATGGATAAAGTTTTTTCATGAAAAACATGTTCTGACAGAGATGGGGGTCTCATAGTAACAGTCTGCATGAGGGGGCGTCTGAGATCTGCAGCCAGACTGTCTTGTGCTCCCCTTATCCATCTGTCATGTATGAGAGCAGTCAAATGTCATTGACTGCTAAGTGTAAGCTTTGAACCATGTTGCATGATGGTTAATATTGTTAGTATAGTGACCATCAGTTGTCCACTACTTTTCACTTGTGGGATACGATGAGTGTACTATATACATCAAAATGATGCCCACTCAGTATTTGGGCACCACTACAAAATGGCGTATTCACTACAGTATAGTGCAGTGCATAGTGAATATGGTCAATTTTGGAGACATTTGCAGAGGCGCAATGGCAGTGATACATTGTAAGAGGACAATTCAAGGAAAAAATTATTTTCCATACAGAAAGAATTATCTTACTTAGTTTAAAATGCTTCAGAAAATTAATAGTCCAATCAACTTTCAGCTTTGTATCTGGATGAAGATCAGTTGTAGAAACAGCTGCACTTTGTAACAACACTGAGGATGTGTGTGACGGGGGGGTCAGCAATCCCATGCTGGGCTTAGACCTAGAAATTGAATGGCATAATGATGTAGCATAGCAAATGTTATGTTGTCTCCCACTTTACCACTAACAAGAGAGATGGTGCACTGCATTTATACCAAAAGTGAAGTAGAGTATGTGAAGTACAGAGCTGTAAAGTTCTACATATTTTCACTGTTCAACTTACAACCAGGGCATCACGTGTTTACTTGTAAGAAAGGTCAACAGGGTTAAGGTTCCTTAGTTACTAGTTTAAAGGTGCATGTTAACATCTATTGTAGCGGAGTAAGACCTACTCCCACCAATGCACTGACTCCCCCAGTGCTTGTACTGCATACCGAGACATCCATTTAATATGCACTTACTGAGCTGCAACTGTAGCTTGACTTGATGGTGCATGTAAATATACTGGCCGTTGTTTTGGTTGGAGAGAGTGGTACCAAGTGTAGAATCTATGGGACATACTCTTAAATTTGCATATTGTAAACTCTCTATTTTGAAGTATTTGCTCTTGTGGTTTAGAAAGAGGTATTAGCATTACTGATAACACCTTATTTTAATGGGCCCTAATTACCTAGTAATTTTGTAGTAATATAAAGTGTTAACGTCTAGTAAGATGGTAATTACCTTGGAAAAAGCTGGCATTTTATCAAGTAATAACTCAGAAATATGATAATATTGGCTGAATTTACCTATTAACAATGTATAGATAATCAAGTGATTCCTTCTAATATTGTGGCAATTCTATGGAAGTTTGATGGTATTTTACCTTAACCTAACTCCCTAACCCTAAACCTAAAAATTACGTGGAAATTAAACATGAACGTTCACTAATTAATTGGGCCAGAATAAAGAAATTATCTGGGAATTATCAAGCAACTTATATCAAAAATTAGCATCCTATTTCTTAGAAATTACTAAGTAAAATACTACCAAATTACCAGAGAAATGCCACAATATTAAAAGGAAAAAGGTTTGGGTTGGAAGGTTAGGGTTAGGGTAGAATACCACGTAATTACCAGACAATTGCCACAATATCAATATTAGGGTTAGGGGAAAATACCACATAATTACCAGAGAATAGTCGCAATGTTACTAAGTTGAGGTTAGGGTTAGAGGGTTAAGGTCAAAGGGTTAGGGTAGAATACCACCTTATCACCACACAATTGCCACAATATTTGGATAAGGTTAGGGTTACACAAGAAGACCACCTTATTACCAGACAATTGCCACAGTATCACAAGTGTTAAGGTAAAGTACCAACTAATTACCAGAGGATTGCCACAATATCATAAGGGTTAGGTTCAGAAGGTTAGGTAAGGGTAAAATCCCACCTAATTGACAGAGAATTGCCACAATATTTGGATAAGGTTAGGGTTACACTTGAAGATCACCTTACTACCAGACAATTGCCACAATATTACAAGGGTTAGATAAAATACCACAAAATTCCCCGAGAATTGCCACAATTTTACATTGGTTAGGGTTAGAGGGTTAAGGTAAAGTACCACTTAATTACCAGAGAACTTACATGATATTATGATGATGAGGGTTAGGGTTAGAAGGTTAGGGTTTGGCTTAAAAATAACACCTAATTACCAGAGAATTGCCACAATATTATGAGGGTTAGGTTTAGAGGGTTAGTGTAAAATACTACATAATTACCAGAAAACTGACACAATTTTATGGTGGTTTGGATTAGAGGGTTAGGGTTAAAAAACACCTAATTACAAGAGAACTGCCACAATATTATAAGGGTTGGGGTTAGAGGGTTAGGGTTAGGCTAACAAAAAAAATTACCAGACAATTGCCACAATTTTACATTGGTTAGGGTTAGAGGGTTAGGGTAATAAACCATGTAATTACCAGAGAACTGACACATATCATTATGGTTAGCGTTAGGCTTAGAAGGTTAGGGTAAGGCTTAAAGACCCATCTAATTACCAGAGAACAGTCACTAAACAACCATGTTAGGGTTGGGGGGGTTATGGTTAGGCTAAAAAAAAACACCTAAATACCAGAGAATTGTCACAATATTATGGGGGTTAGGTTTATAAGGTTAGGTTTAGGGTTAAATAAACACCTCATTACAAGAGAATTGCCACAATATTACAAGGAATTATTTAATAATTAATTCATTATCACAAGGTTATACTTCCTTAATATTACAGATTTATTTCTTGATTTAATGCCAGCTTATTACAAGTTCATTTCCACTTACTACTATAAAATTACTAGCTAATTAGGGCCCTCTAAAATAAAGTGCTACTCGATTACTTGTAGTTTGTTCTAAAGCCAACCAGAAAATTTCTCACACTTAAAGTTAATAACCTTGCAAAGCAGATGGATATGCCAGTTTCCTTGTCTCTTGTCTCATCTTGCAAAGCCCCCATCTAAACCATTTGGGCCCGGTTAGAAAGTGGCAGGACCAATCAGCGATGAGGGGCAGTATTTATAGGCACGGTGGAGTCGTGATGTAAGCAAGCAGCAATAAGAGGCCGACTTGATGACATTTCTTGGTTAAAAGAAGAACAGAGAACAGCAGTGAGTTGTTTTCAAAACGGCAAAAGTTGTGTACTGACATGTCTACAGTCGCCATGGTTCGCCTTATGCAGTTCTCTCTTGACTTTACTCCTTCAGTAGGGGCGCAGCTCGGTAGCAGTTACATCACATGGTTTGTTGCTCTGATTGGCCCGCAAAGATGTGACAGACAGAACAAGTTGTTTTTTTCCAAAGGCTCTGCCCTTTCCCAAAAGCTGTCTATGAGTGGTTTACCAGATGGATGTGTGAAACAAAGCCATCTGGTGTGCCAGGTTATAAAGTTAAAGGACCTACAGACAATTTACATCAGAGTTCATAATAGCTGACACTCCCCTGCTACTTTCCACCTTTTAACATCTGGAAGAACTTGACTGAAAAGCCAAGAGAAAGTGTTTCACATCAACAATAAGATGGAGAATGTTTTGCATGAGGGAGGTTACCTGCCTGAGAGACCCTCCTTAATCCTTCACGATGACTCCCTGAGGTGCTCGCTTTGAGAGGAACCCTGCTGGAATAGGTCACCAAGCAGATGCCAGGTTCCCTCTGATCTCACTGCCCGGAGGTTCACAGACTTTCAACACCCTTTTTAAAGTGTGGATTTTCACACTTAAAAAGTCCCACCAGATAAACACCGCGCTCTGTGTGAGACTGAGACTCCTGTTACTGGCGGCTTTCTAAGAAAAATAAGCATTCCTTCAAATCTCTTGGCGCTAGTCATAACTTTGCTTTATTTTCTGATCAGATTAGAGTCTAATCCTGTCTACTTTCTGGAGCAGAGCGAGGTGGTTACTTTAGGGCTGATGGAGTTGATAGAGCTAGTTGTGAAAGTTACTTAAAGTTTATCTAAACACTACGAGTGAGTGTTTTGGAATTCCTTCAGACAGAAGCATAGCACAGAGTGGGTGGTTTCTCCAGACTGGGAGAAAATAAAACAATCTACAACTTCGAATTTGGGAGAAAACATCAATTTTGGGTTGATTTAAGAGGCTGCCCTACATGGTTTTTGTTTTGGTGTAAAAGAAATCAATTTCTTTGTCTGATATCAAGAAGTAAAGAAAAAAAGCAGATTTAGTGGCAGCTTAGAGATAGACAGTCAATGTTTCTCTCTGAGCAGCAGAGGTAAAGCAAAGAAATTTGTCGCTCATTGCTTGACGTCTTCTTTTGGCAAAAAAAAACAGAGGAGCTGTTAGGTAACAAGTCCCTGCTTCCAACATCTTCAGTCTGATTCATCTCACACAAAGATGCACACACACAAGATCTCAGACAGTCTTCTTACACATTTCTAGCAACGTGCTCCTTAGCAACCCCAGCACACTAATCTGCCGTAGATTTACTCCATTTAAGAGCATTCTGTATTATGCTGCAATCCAATCTCTTCTCTTTTTTTCCTGCGTGCTTGAGATGGCGTGTTTGCGGCTTAGCATGTGTGATTGAATAGGGTCCTGTGTGATCAATAGAGCTCATTAAATGTCCCTGTGGGCAGTTGTCTCACCCCGAGGCTCTCTTAGATTGCTTTTTACCTGCAGCCTGCTTGGCCTTATTGCTTCAAGTGCTTCCAACTTTGTTTGTGGCGTAATTAATTTCCTAATTGAATTACTCAAGCCTGGCCTTTGTGTGCTATTTTCCTAAATGTGGATTGAAGGATCCATTCGGTTCCCTTCGGTGCAAGCTGGGGGTGTTTTTTGGATGTTTTGGGATGGGCGGGTGGAGGCTGGAGGGGAAAACAGTGGCTGCACCTGTTGTTCCCTGCGGTGGCTGTGTGGTAGGGGTTAGCACCTGCTCGCACGGCTGCTGTGTGGCTGTCTGTGTGGGCAAGCGGGGCTAACAGGGAGACCATTCACACCCTGCTCAGACTGCTGTCTGCAGCCCCTTCTCCCCTCAGCGCTCGTTCACTCGCAGCTCTTTGCTCCATCATTTTCTTCTTTCTGTCATTTACATCCCTGCTTGTAGCCTGTATGCCAGATTGCTATCTGCCACACTTTATCCTTTGTATCCCCCAGTCTGTCTGCACTCCTCTTTCTCTTCTTTTTTTTAATCTCTTTTTGCCTTTCACCTCACACACACAAACATAAACAGCAGCAGCTGGGAGCTGTTAAAGCCCTTCAGTAGGAGCTGGATAGCTTTAAGTGTGAAGGATGAAGCTGTAAACAATGAATTGCATAAAAGTACTACATCACTTCATGGACTGCTGTGAGTGAGCATTTAACGGGCTGAGGGTGCATGCAATTTAGGTGGAGTTATTGTGAGTGTGCAAGACACAGTTTGGACAAAATTTAGAAGTTTTTCAAACTCATGTTTGCAAGGAGGCCCAATCTTTTATAATTAGGCTATGTTTAATTTCTTAAATACAGTGTGCTCAGTGCCACTCCTGTTTCCTTTCTATGCCTGAGTACTGACATGATCAATTCCCTTCATGGGCTGCCAAATCATCACATGTGACCTTAAACAGGAGACCTTAAGCAAATATTTAATAACAAGTTGACACAGGGGGACAATTAAATAACATCTGAAGACAATAAGGCTCATTTGCATCCCAACCTACGATCCGGGTCGTGATCCAAATGAGAATTTCAATCAGGCTTTGTGCTCGTCTTTGCAATGCAGGCAACGCTAGAATGTGCAAGAATGACATATAGGCTCTTGTTTTTGCTGAGACATCACTTCAAGCGTCCATTGAGGTTTAGCACTGTAGGCTCCTACGCAACACGTGAGAAAACAATGATATGCAACAAAAAGATGATGCAGATACATCATGAAACTTGCAGCAGAAACAAAGAGCAGCTCGTGTCCACACATGTCCAAGCGATACCAAGCACCCGGAGGAGAAATAATGCAGCACCGCGCTTGGTGGCAGTAATAAAAAAATGCGCACACACTGTATAGGCAATACCTGTGCATCCCACCCACCCCCCAGCCTCCTTTAACACATAAAGCATCTCCCAGTGCCACCATTTGGCTCACTCACCGCACCAGATGGTCAGGTAGGGAGGCGAAGGCAGGTGCCAGTCGCCAGCTCGCCCTCTCCGGTCGCTCGTGTCCCTCTCAGTGGACAAACCGGGGTCTGATGGATCGCACGGCTCTCGGTATCCAAAGCCTCAGTGAAAACACAGCAGCTCCTCAGCCGCACCTCACCTGTCTCTTCCCTGAATGGTCCCCGCGGGCCGCCGTAGCATCACCGTTTAGCGAGCGCGTCCAGAACGCCCAATCAACTACAAAACGTTGTTTTTCTCTTCCCTCCTCTGATGTGAGAGACTGCCGTGTAGACGGGAACCGAAGTGCTCAAAAATGCGTTTTTTTTTCTATCCCGGTACAACCTTGCTCAAAACCCCAGATCCCGCAATTGCGGACAAAGTCTTCAGTCAGGGGGGGACCGACCAGCTGTCTGTCTGCTCCTGGTCAAGCTGTGGATCTGAGATCAGGAGTCAGCAGAAATGTGAAATCCTCCTCCCCTCTCAAATTTACAGTGTCGAGGTGAAATGTCCAAACGCAGAGCAGTCACAGTGACAGCAGGAGCCCATAATTCACAGGCAGGCAGCCCCTGAAACCCAGTCCTGCAGTGGATCAATGATGAATGGAGGACCCCCTCTCTTTCTCTCTCTCTCTCTCTCTCTCTTTCTCTCTCACACACACACTCTCACTCCCTCTCTCTCACACACACAGACACGCGCACGTTTTGTGTCACACTATTATGGAAATAGGTGTTTGATGATACTCAGGAAGTTAAAGGGTTCAAAACATAAAGCAGGATGGACTGGATAACACATTTTAAAGAAAGCATTATGTCATAAATAAGTAGGAGCCCCTAGTCTTTCAGCCATGAGAAAAGTAAATTGTTCAGCCTTTTAAAAGACTATGGTAAAATAATGTAACCATGTTTTGTTAATCAAAGTCTGAGTCTGATCTTTCTGACTTACTAAAATGGTTGTTTAATAGAAAGATATATTTTTGTTATTTTACTTTTTTGTTTCCTTTTTCATGGTTTAGATGTGGGTGCTCTCTGTAATACAGTTGAACCAGAAGGATGTTTTTCACAGCCAGTCAGTGGAGATCACAGAAAATGACATCACCCTATCTGACCAATCAGCAGTGGCCCAGAGCTCTCAAACTTCCTATTTCCTTCAGAACTCACAAAATGCAGTTTGAGGTCTCTTTGTAGTCTCAAACAAAGGGCCCTAACATTATAACTAACCATGATAAGTTGATGAAACTCACATATCATACAAATGAATAGTAGTGCTAAATGTCAAGATGGGTTTTATTTGCATAGTATTTCTAGCAATTACAGCATATTCATTGCAAAAAAAAGGAAGAACAATACTTGACAGTTTGCCTGTTAGTGGTATAAATATTATCTATATTAAAACACATGGTCAACTCATCTCACACCCATACTAAGGGTATTTTCTTTAAAAAATAACACAGTATGGTTATGAGATGAGTAATTCTAGTACTCAGTAGTGTAGCAGGTGTTGCCATAGGTTTGTAATTAAATTAAACTGTGATGCAGTGGTAAGCTTTACTAATTTATAGACATTTTTGATGAATAATTGTTAAAATAGGACTGATTTTTGGTAATTTTATAACGTTATGATGGCGTTTTTATATATGCTTGATATCAGTTTTTGTCTTTTAGCCTTATTTCTGCTTAAATTCATTTAGATATTCAATATTTGTGAGGGTTTTCTGATGGTCTAAGGAAAAAGAAATGGTCTACATAGTGAAATGAGTGCAATTTTTGTCAGTTTTGCAACAATAGCCTGTAACAACTTTGTTATGCTTAATTACATAAATCAGTTTAGAATTATGATTAACAAACTGTTGGTACCACCATTACCAATACAGTATTCTGAAGCCAGTCATGTATTGCCTCCAAAGAGGCCAGAATCTAAAGACAAACTCACCAGCTCTGATGTTCCTGACTCACTTCAGCTATCTTAAATAATTCTGTGTGGTTTGACCTGTCACTGTTCCATGTCCTACGTTTTATGAGAAAGCAGCTTTTCAATTCATCACTGAATTGCCATTATGTACCTCAAAAATAATAATGCATATAAAAATGCATTTGAACACACTTTTTATGTACTTAATTTTCCATAAATATAACTTTTTTGGATATACTATAACTTTTTTTTTACATAAATGGGCAAGGAACCGTATATGGTAACTTTGTTGACCTTGATTTTCATCATAATTATGTAAAATATGTAGAAAAGTGGCAAAATTGAAAAAAGAAGTTGTGAGATGTCCAACATTGATATTCCAGGGCTTAAAATTTGAATTTCAATTTATTTAAATAACTTTGCCAGACAGGGTTAAAGACACAGACCCTCCCCATCCTTCATTTTTTATCTTTATTTATGGTATTTTATTTAATTTTATTTATCATTTAAATCATTCTATGCCTCTGTATCCTGAATGATGTGATAACATATTGCATCTATTGTTGTTTTATCTGCAGTCTCATCCGTATTTTGGTTGAAGCTCAATAAAAACTGCAAGAAAAAAAAAACACTGCACCAACAACAACAACAACAACAACAACAACAACAACAAAACTGTGGGAAACCTATTTTTACCTGCATTATGACACAATATATGTAAAAATTAAAATAATTGTGTATATTTACACAGCACCTTTTAAAGGACCCATGCTTTACATGAGGACACAAGAAACTAAAAGCTACAGAAAAATAATTTCTGTGTAAAAAAGCAAAAACAAAAACAAAGAGTGGCAGCTGCATTTATTGTGCTATTCCTTTTTTAAGATTTTGCATTTAAATTTGCAAAACTTTCTCTTGTGGGATGTATTTTTTAAAACACAGAGTGCGACCTGCCAAGCAGTGTAAGAAGTGACTGTAATGTGCCAACCAGGCAAACTAACTTATTACTGCAAAAATGTTAATGCATCAGGTTACACTTTAAACATGTTAAATACTGAAGGCCAACATTTTTCCTACATATTTTCTATATGGTATTCAAGTCCTCTTTTCCGTCTGATTTCTAGGTTCCTGTTATTGAAATTTTAGATATGTTAATGTACGTTTTCTTTGGCACAACAGCAATACATACAAACAACATTCATTCATAAAGTGTTGACCAGAATCATATTGGTGATTACCCAAAATCAAAACCAATACACATAAAGGGCTGTCATATTCATCCTAAACTTATAACTATCATTAACAGAGAGCTTTGAGTCATAATTGCATCAAATTATCTACATAGATTTTAAAAAAGATTTAGATATATGTTAGAAATCAAATCCATATGTAACCACATCATAAACTTCTTAATAGGAAACCCTTGTATTCAACAGGTAAATTCATGTACAGCTTTCAACTTAGAATAAATAAGTTTCACAAAAAACTACTTCTCTGCATGAAGATTACAATACATCAATATGTGTAAATACCATACACACTGTAAATACACTCCTAAACGTGTAAGAGAGAACCTAGTGAAGAAAATCTACATGATGGAGATGCAATTAGATTAAGCCTACAGGCTATCTGATTGTAAATGTTAAAACAAAAAAAGGTCATATGAACAAATCCTTAGTGAAGGGATTGGTGGCTCAGAATTTTTGAGGCATGTTTAATATTTCTCCAGGTAGTTTCTCCAGCTTTTTCAGAAAAAAATGGAATTAAAGTTTGTTTTCCAGATTACTTGTATTGGATCAGGTTTGACATGTAGATATGTCATTGTACAATTATATTAAATATACCATATATTTTATAGATGATAAATCATGTATCCTATGAATAACACATTGACAGCAAATATACCCCCCACCAAGCCAACAAAAAATAAACCATTTAAAATGAAACAAAATAAATTTATGAATTAATACTAAAAAAGTTGGCGGTCAATTATGCAAATGATTACATTTCTTGCAATACGCTTGAAAAGGATCTCAAGCCTGTTTTAGTACTGATTCTAGGTAGGGTTGAATAATTCTAAGACACATCTAACTTTTTGTGATATAATATTTTACGTTAAAATAGTACGTTAAGATTTCTTTTGTATGATGGATTGAATTTATAAGACTTTTTTTTCTTTTTGTGCTTCGTTTAAAGATATATTTGTAACATTATATGCATTATCTTTCATTACATAGTCAAATAAAGTCTTTAAGAGAAAGCCAGTAGAAGAAATATTTTGACAGAAGCTTTTATAATAAACAATCCTTTTGAAAATGCATGATACTGTAGTGGAAAAAGAGAATGTCATGTGACAAACCTGCAAAATGCTCAGAAATGTGCCAGTGGTTTTCTTTTTTTTACATACTCAGACCACTGCAGATGCTTTAACCGCATTTTATTGAATTATAAATGAGATTTTGATAGATGATGTCGAGGCAATTGTAATAAAGTTTTAAAAAACGAACCGCCTCTTACGTCACTTCCGGGTTTAGACGGACAGTAGTAGAAAAAAATCTGGTTGCCATGAATTTCAGCTAGCTAGCCACCGACAAATGTCAGTACACTTGAGTAAAACCATCCATGTCAAGACGGAGGAAGGGTTTTCGAAGTCTCGTGCTGCTTCTGTGTACATGTAGGAGCACACCAGCCTGCCTGCCGACCTACTGTGATTCGGTAAGTAGCTAGCTTAGAGGCTAGCGAGTTAGCGGGCTAGCCGCCGCCGCTAGCTGCTTGACTTGCTAACGACAAGTGAGGGTATTTTTTGGCTACTACCAGCAATTGAGCTTTTCGCATTGTAAAATACAGCAATAATGCGTTGTTCCTCTATACTTGTAATTGCATGTATTCATGGCGGACATACCGCGGCCGTTATGTAGCCGCATCACGGGCTAACGATGGAGGTTAATACCTCAGTTAACCATGTAGCTACCATTAGCATATCAGTCGCTCACTGTCGCTCTCTGTGTCCGTGAGTGGGGGTGTTTTAATTATTCACCAATGTCCATGATAACACTAGGACATCTGCATCACTTAACCCCGCTGTGAGATTAGCTTTATCAGTCTCGGTACGAATCCGTAAACAACTTTATCCCAAAATTGAGCTAGTAAGTGTCAGGTGCTTCAAAATGATGACAATAACAAAATACTTCACCCCTTCTTTTGAGTCCTGGATGCTTATTATCATTGATAACAAATTTCTGTTTATGTAGCTGTAATGTAAGGCTACTAATAACCTCTAACCCATTTCTTTTTTTGCAGCCGAAATTTGATTTTGTCGATAATGTCATTTTGTACCAGTCCTAAAAGAGTCACATTAACACCAATGAACCAAGTGTTTATTTAAATTTAGCCATGTGCTGTTGTGTTTATTATATCTCACATGGTGTTAATTTATAATAAAGTGTTATCCTTCCTTTTATCAGGATCCAGCTGGCTCAGTGACTACAACAGGAAACCTTGGCACACTTGTGTGCCAATTCATTTCAAGAGCCAGGGATTTCTAAGTCCAGGTACATTCATAACTGGGAACTTGTGTAGGGTTTCCCCCATAAGTTAACATGGGTTTCAACTGCAGTTAAATGGATTTTGCTGATTCTGACATATCATATCTTAAAGTCAGTATTATTACAAGATGACAGTTTGTACACTTTCCTCATAAATCGAATATGCATCACAAAGCATAGAACCTAGAATCTAATCACAATTTGAAAAAAATATCTTTAAAAAAATGATGCTCTTCAAAGGCACTGCTGTGAAGCCTAATGAAATACTGAGGGAGACCCTGCTGTGATTTTCTTGCATGCATCTTTTATCTTTTTTTTTAACTAACTGCTCTGTTTTTCATGTTACTTTTGACCAGAAGATGAACGGTCTGTCAATACGAGAGCTATGCTGCCTGTTCTGCTGCCCCCCTTGCCCCAGTCGCATTGCAGCCAAACTGGCTTTCCTCCCTCCAGAGCCAACCTACGCCCTCCTCCCTGACCCAGATCCAGCCTCTGGAGCTGGTGCTGCCTCAGGGTCCAGCTCCGGGGCTGCTCTGCCCTCTCTCGGAGCTCCAGGACTGCGCTCCAGGCTAAGCACTAGTAGTGGAGGTGACAGAGGGGGTGGAGGTGGAGGCGGCGGCGGTGGAGGAGGAGGAGGAGGAGGAGGAGGAGGTGGTGGTGGAGGTGGAGGGGGAGGCAGTGGGGGAGGCGGCGGAGGCAGCAGTAGTGGCGGGGGGAGTGAAGGCAGGTGGAAGCTTCACCTTACGGAGAGAGCAGAGTTCCAGTATTCACAGAGAGAGCTGGATGTGACAGATGTGTTCCTGACCAGATCTAGCCGTGGGAACAGAGTGGGGTGCATGTACATCCGCTGTGCCCCTAATGCCAGGTGAGACACACATCACCTCTGAGCACCGTCCCTATCAGCTCATTCTACCTACATACAGATCACAACCCTCTCCTCTACCCTGTGTTATTTGACCGAGTTAGGGATTCTGAGCTCAGAAGAATTTCTGCTGGCCCTCAGACTTCTGTCTAAATTTGTTCTTTCTCTTTGTTGTTTTATAGGTTTACAGTGCTGTTTTCCCACGGCAATGCAGTAGACTTGGGCCAGATGAGCAGCTTTTACATTGGCTTAGGCACCCGCATCAACTGCAACATCTTTTCCTACGATTACTCAGGCTACGGTGTTAGCACTGGAAAGCCCTCTGAGAAGAATCTCTACGCTGACATTGATGCTGCTTGGCATGCCCTGCGCTCCCGGTAAGCAGGAACAAACTGTCTGTGCCCATCACGAAGGGTCCAAAATAAACTATCACACTTCAAGTGTCTTTAGTAGATAAATAAGTGACACCCACTAACATCACGGGCCAGTTACTGTTTGTGAAAATAACATTTGGTTGGCTTAGTTTTACACAGCCCTCATCCCTGCTTACTGCATTACCCTCTCTTCAGCCATCAACCGGTCAAATCAAAGCCTGGCAGTGGTTCTGTGACAAACAGGCTGATGATTTGCTGTTACATTGTGGTCTGTGGGAACAGTAGCATCCAAATCTCAGATGAACATTTCTCTTGTTCATCTGCTGCCACCTGATAATGAGCTTGTTGTCGGCAAAAACTTCCACTCCCTGATGGCAGCAGAGCAACTTTGACACCTCTAAAGTCAATAAATCCAATAGAGTAGCAGTGATTTTCTCAAAGTTTCAGATTGTCCTCTGACAGTGTCTTAATCTTTACATAAGATAGTTTGAAACCACAGTGTCAGTATAATTTCATGGTGTCTTTTTGGCTTTCAGTGCTAGGCAATAATTCATCACTCTCTTTGCTTATATGTTGTACTTCTATGAGCTTAAAATAAATGATTTTCTTTCTTTTATTGACATAAATAATGAGTGTCGTTGTAGTCTGATGATTTTAACTGAAAGGCTTTCCAAACTCATCTATGTATGGAAATTTGTATTCAGCCCTTGCACTTCATCTTTGTGGAATAAAAGGGACTCTCATTTTGATAATCTGTTGTGAATTCTGTGTATGTCAGGTACGGCATAAGCCCAGAGAATATCATCTTGTACGGACAAAGCATCGGCACAGTGCCCACAGTCGACTTGGCTTCACGGTTTGAGTGTGCTGCTGTGGTCCTCCACTCTCCTCTCACCTCTGGTATGAGGGTGGCCTTTCCTGACACCAAGAAAACATACTGCTTTGATGCCTTCCCCAAGTAAGTTTTTAAAAAACAGAGAATGTTTGATGTTGCATTTTCTGTCCCAAAATATTTGTTTTTCTTAAGTGTGAAGTGACACTTTACACATGTGTTTCCCTAGAAGTATAGGATATTTATACAATTACAAACATGAATGCTGTGCATATAAAACAGTCACAATTTATAAAGATGTATGGTATGTTTGGTAAAGCTCTGAACCAATTTTATCGTCATCAGTTTCTCTGCTGTTACCCAGTTTGTTGCCCAGCAAACATAAGTTATGTAAACACCAAAACTGAAAAACTCGAAAGTGGGTCATAATTTTGACCAAAAAGCTGCTGTAAGTGAAAGAGAGTATGTGCAGTCTGAAAAACAAAATATTTGTATGATTAGGTTTGGGTGGTATCTTTTATTTTCAGTGCTGCCAAACCTTGCCAAAATTTTACTGGGGTATAGAGTATTACCACCAAGTGTTTAAAACAAGCATTATACAAGCAGTTGTGCACATGCAAACACAGCGAGCAGAGCGCGCACCTCTGCCAGCGCTTCATTTAATCCTTTGGCAAATTGCTGTGAGTTGAAAAATATGACATTGATAACAGAAGAGCTTTAGGGGATTTATAGTTTTCATACCTTACAGGTAAACAGAGTTACATCAGGATCAAATTATCCTCCATCTCTGGTTTTTCCTCTCTCTCCTTCTTCATAATTGCCCATATGCTCCTTTTCCCCCATGGTTGTGAGGAAATATGAAAATAATCCACTACTATTATACAGCATCCAAGAATGTGAAGTAATGTTCTATGTGCTTTTAAAGAGAGTTCACAGAGCTACTACTTCAGAGCCTAATATAACCAACAGGCACTGATCAACTTCATCTGTATTTTACATAAAAAGGGGTTAATATAAGGTTAAATGTTTTTAGAAACTGTTTATGGTGTAATTGTGCTTGATTTTGCTGCTGCAGCATGTATCACCTGTGATTACTAAAGCCTAAACGTCATCATTTCTCATCACTGATCTACACACAGAAAGAAGAATTAACATGTTTTTCAACTCTGGTACATTGGATCACATTACAGCCGATGGTGCATGTGTTACAGTTTGATGTTGGAGAAGACCATGGCGTGGTTTATGTATGCTCCAGTATAGCTACGTGTGTGTTCATTGCTTGCCAAAGTGGCCTGAAATCATTAGCAGGATTGTTTTTATTACATTTAAAGGATTTTCACACACTCAGTGGTGCTTCTTGAAGAAAAGGACACAGATATTTAAGGCATTTATTATAAACATGCACTTACTACATTGCACCATCATTATCACGGAAATTAAAGCTTAAACGTGGCTATTTTTTAATGCCCCATATTACCACCCATTCCTAGGTATGATTATTGATTTGTACTTTTTAAGACAGTGTGCAGGAGTTTATCTGCATTGTTAAATAAAAGCAAGTAATGACCAAATACCAGGTACCAAGAACTTTGATTTTTGTTGTCATGGTAGTGAAGCAGGTAACCATTTTATCTGATCTTTGTTAGAATCATATTGAAGTTAGAGATCTGATAAGTAAACAGTGTCTACTCCAGTTGTGGCAATTTAAGAATCATTATATTGCTGTAAAGCATTGTGACAGATCTCTCCATGTTCCTGGAGGTTGTATAAACGTGTTATTCACCTCAAACTCATGGCTGGTAAATGAATAAGGTTGCTCAATATGGAAATGAATTATTATTTTTTTCTCCATTAAAGGATTTATTTACTCATCTATGTACCTGTTATAAAACACATCTATATCAGCATGCATATCATTTGCTATGCCTTCATTAAAGCAGTAATGGGCTTGCAAATATTATTGTTTTGTAATTTATTGGATTCTCATGATGTGTTACCATAGCAACAACTACACTCCTGTTTTTGCAGCATACAAGATGATGCACCTTCATTTGTCTTGTAAACATTACTCTGCATTTAGTTGTTTTATTCATAGATTTTATCCACATCAACAAACTAATCAGTCAATCATGAGATCAATTCAGTCAACCAGTTCATCTTTATTCATATTGTGCCAGTTCATAGCAAATGTTATCTCTTTACAAAGATCAGGTCTAGTCCACCATGAGCACAGCTCTGAGCAACACTCAGCAAAGTTACAGTGGCAAGAAAAAGCTTCCTTCAATAGGCAGAATCAGACTCGTGTTAAACAGCTCTCTGTTGAAGCTGTGTTGGGGTTTTTTGGGGGTTAGAGGGAGATGCAGAATGACAGGGACAGGAGACCCCAGGAAGTGTAGGTTTTATGGCTACAGTGCCAGTAATACGGTTTAACATCAACATCAACTGATAACAGCCCTATTGACAAGCTTCTGAAAATAATGTGGCATGAACCCATGTCAGTAGCAGATGTTTATCAATCATTTGATGTTAATATCTAGTACACATGCTAAATCAAGGAAATATATCTGTCACCTGTCGCACAAACTCTGATCTGTTTTTATGGTGTATCATAAGTGAAGATGGTGGCATAGTGAGAGTCTGACAACAAAAGACGTAGTGTAAAAAAAAAATCAGCAATCAGCTGAACTGTTATTTTAAATAGTGCTGTTGGTATCATCCTTTATTTTTCATCTCTAGTCAAAATGGTTAAAGGATATGTGGTATCCTAGGGAAGAGAAGTATATTTGACTGATCATTCTACTACATGCATAGCAATAATAATGATAATTAATGGAGAGGACTGATATTGGGGAAAATGCAAAGATTCACATTTTCTTTATGCTGTCATGATTTCTATTGCATTTATTTTTATTTTGGAACCTATAGACTAGTACTAGAAACATCATCAGCATTTGAATTGACAGCTAATAAATCCTGCCTCTACTAGAATCAATAAAAGACTTGAATGCTGAACACGTGTGCTTTGTTTAAGAATCCACAAACCTTTGGTGGCTACACTCATTTTATTGATGTATTTACTTAAGGTTATTTTGGAGGCTTTATGGTGGAGATAACATCAGAAACAGGGATGAGAGAGTGGAGACTAATAAAATAAAGTGCCCAGGATTGTGCTTGAACCTGAGCCGCCCACTTTGAGGGTTCTATCCTCTCTATGGGTCGGGCTACAACCTAGTAGGCTGTCTGGTGGCTCTGTTTATGTGTTGTGAGTCATCTCTTATTAACACTGATGAAATTTTTTTTTTTTTTTTAATTTTTATAACATGGACAGCTTAGTGCATTAATACTCTCCCTCGTTTTCTTCCAGTATTGAGAAAGTGTCGAAGATCCCGTCTCCAGTGCTCATCATCCACGGTACAGAAGACGAGGTGATCGACTTCTCACACGGCCTCGCCCTGTTTGAGCGCTGCCCCAAGGCCGTGGAGCCCCTGTGGGTGGAGGGGGCGGGCCACAACGACATTGAGCTTTACAGTCAGTACCTTGAGAGGCTACGGCGCTTCATCAACCAGGACCTGGCTGCACAGCATGCCTGAGTAACAAACAACAGCCTCTCTGCGTTGGTATGAATGAGTGTATGTGAGTGTGACGTCAGCATGTTTGCGAGGTGTGGGTGAGAAATTTACCTAAACAAATGTGTGATTCTTTTTTTTTTTTTTTTTGTCACATCTGTGTGTCTTTGAGGCAGCACACCTTAGGTCACCTTTTGACACAACACATGTTAAAGTAATTTCCTGTTTTAAAGGTAAGACCATTTTTTAATACATCGTTAGCTGTATCCATCTGTGCGGCAGTGACATACAACACTAAAACGAGGACTGACTTAAACAAGTTCACAAACACATTTTTTAATGGAGGTAGAGTTATGAATCGTGTCTCTAATTTGTTACACAACAGTGCAGGTCTGAAAAAGGCACACAGATGTAATTTTAAAATATGATATGTTGGCGAATGTATGAGCCATAGATGTTAAATGTATTCATATCTCCATGGACACATGAATAATGTGTGTGTGCATGTTTGTGTGTGAGCGAGGTAGTGCTGGAAGAAATGAAGGACATCCTGAAGACTTAAACAGCTGCAAGTGAAGGAGGCTCATGAAGACTTCTTTTTTTTTATGTGCGTGTATGTATGAAGAATACCTCCACAGCTCGACCAGTTCTCTCTCTCTCACTCCGGTGGACAACGACTGGTCAAGCAGGTGCCCCTTCCTCACATTTTTCCCCTCTCCTCCGCCTCTTGTTTACCTGTTACTGGACATCCATCCGACTGCCAGGGCATTTTCCAAAACTGTCATCCAGCTAGCACTACCCTTCTTTACTCGTGTGGTTTGGGGGTCCATCTCCTTCCCTTCATGTCAGTTATCATGGAAATACAAGGACTGGCCTGGAAATCTGATACTCATACTCTTCTGAATCTCATTTTCTTCCTGTTTTGACTCTGATGGGTCAGATTCCACTTCATTTCCTGGCTGTGCTGTAAAGTTTAGCCTTTTGCTGTCTACAGAGTTGCAGCTCTGCAACTAACAGGGAATTTCATTTACCTGTATTGTGTTTTCCCTTCTCAGTCTAGTCATATTTGAGAATGAATGACATGTTGCTGTGGACACAGGTTTAAGGCAGCGGCGCTGTTTGGATGATTCATCAGCATTAAGAAGTTGAGGCATACTTTGTTTTTCTCATGTCAGATTAGATTGGCTAGCTCTAATGTGACTCCTGTAGACCCAAAGAATTAACTCATGCAACGTTTAAAGGGGAGACCACTCAGACTTCATCCAAAAATGCTAGATTTTAAGGAATAGTTCAAAATTTAGGGAAATGCTAGTGAGATGAGTGTTGGGTGAGAAGATTTAATTCACTCTTGACTGTGGTGAGACAAGAAATAGGCACAACTACCCATGAAACAGCGTGGTATTTTTACACTTTTATTCCAATCTGAATGCAGAGGTGCTTGCAGGTGGATTTGATACCTTTGTTCAGGCAAGCATGCTCTTTCCTGTTGTTTCCAGCCTTTTTACAAAGCTATAGCTATCCACCTGCACACTGTCGCTTGTAATAGTCACGGATGTAAGAATGCCTCGTTCTTTTCACTCAACCTTCAGCAACAAAGCAAATTGAGTTTTCTAAATTTTAAACATCTCCTTTAGGTCAAAAGCACAGCTGTTGAGATGGCTTGTTTGTTGATGTAACTGGCATATTTCCTCTTTAAGAATCAGATACTGTCTGGATTTGTCGGTACTCACTTAAAAGGCTGCTCACTAAAGAGGAATCATGCTCAGAATAGTCTCACCTCACCTCTTTGTGAAACTGATCAACATGTTATTTCACAGCACAGTTTTTTCATTAGTGCTCATTTCCTTCGACCCCCATGCACATGTCCCCGTGTTTTTGTCTCATTGTAACTAGTCTTTACGTGTTTGTCATAGTCTAGGGCCATGGACTGTCGACGTTATGACTAACAAAGTGTGATTCAGATCTGTAACCAGGATGGAACATCATGCCTCCTAGCTCTGTGTAACCTATGTGGCCCTAAACGTACAGGAAGCTCTCTTATGGGTGGCAGCACGCTTCATGTGTGACACAAGCCATATTTGAGCCTCTCACTGTTGGTGTGGTGCAGGTTCCACCACACGCACCTTTGCACATCATCACACACACATTTAAACACTACTCACACATGCATACACACACGTTAACACGGACTGTAGTTTACAGTGCATTTACACATTTATATATATCAGATCAAGCATGACAAAAGCAGGTCTTAAGTTCAGCACTATTGTAAAGTATCCAAAGTGTAATAAGGGTATAAAAATGTAAGTTTGTGTGTCTTCATTATTATTGACTTGTCTTCTACAGGCCAGCATCGAGGATACTAACATCATGTTTGTATAACAAACACTGTGTGTAGACCTGAAAAAGTACAGGAACAAGAAAGCGAACATTTCAGATCCACACGCAGGAGACCCTTCAGTTTCAGTGAAAGTGGCTGCGCTTTTATTTTTATTTTTTTTAAGGGAACATGTACGGAACTCGCACTGATCTGATTACTCCATTTTGGGAGTACAAGTGGGTCTAAGTAAGGCGTATAAAAGTTACTGAACACCACTCACTCTCTGTCATCTCTTCGAGCAGGGAATCCTTCAGTTGTCCTCTGTGCTTTGTGTCTCTGATATTTAAATAATGGATATCTGTTACCATCTTGAACCCGAGATCTGAGCCGTCAGAAGAATCAGAGAGTTGAACGCCACTCTCTGAAAGTTTGGCCTCAGTTTCTCTCGGACAAGGCGTGCTTTCAGGGAAACCACTGGATCCACTTTTTTCATTCATGGGGTTCAAGTAAGGCGGTGGAAACTCGCCGTTTTTATTGATGCACCACTATGGTTGACGTTTATCGTATCCTCTGGCCCTGAATGTTTATTGATGGGGGTGGGATGGGGGGGGTAGAACAGTGAAAACTGTATGCATGTCTATCGTGTTTTTTGCAGAGCAAGTGATGGGGTGGGATGTTATCTCTATTATGTATTCTATGTGAGGGTAAAGCTGAAATCATGGCATCAGAACACTGAAGCGCTTTTCAAAAAATATAAAAACAGGACGTTCATTTGAATTTTTTTATTGCTGATACTAACTGATGTAATGTTGAGTTTTGTGCTAGAGTTTGAGTGGGGCAGTGTTCAGTGGGTGGGTGGGGAGGGTGGGCTAGATAATACTAGTGGGCTGTTTATATGGTTACTGTACTTACCTATTCTATTCTTTGTATTATGATTTGTAATTTTATGTTGCTTTTTTGAACTGAGAATATGATGTAATGAAATTAATTCATGGGACTGAATCTTGACCTTTTTATGGACAACAAAATAATAAAAAGATCACTTATGTACAAAAATGACTGGTTTTAAAGATTTAATTCTTAACAGTATTATTATGAAGTTAAGGCACAGTCTGGTTGTAAAATGGACCATTCCTATAAAAATACTCCCCCCTGTTGGCTGGACCAAATGGCTGGACCGCTGTTGAATTAAGTCAGTCACTTCAAAAGGGGGTGAATACTTTTTAGAGGCACTGTGTGTGCATAATGGTTTTAAAAGCTTTGATTACTCAAATTCAATGACATCCAGTTTTGGGTGTTGCATAAAATCATACAACAACATTGAATTGAAAACTTTAATACATAAAACCTTTATTCTTTTATTTACACATTATGATAGCAGATACATAACCACTTATTCATCATTGTATTTGTTGACAAAAAAGAGTAGTTTTCATGCAAACAGAATTCAGGGACTGCTTAGCCTTCAACAGAAACCACAGTCATGAAAATCTGTCAACAAAAAAAAAAAAATTGCAATTAATGCTCATTAAAAACAGCAGCTGTTTTAACATTTGTATTCAGAGGAAATTGAACATCCTGGAGAATGAAGGTGAAATCCTGCCTTGAAACCTCCTGTACATGGTGTTAATAGGACATACTGCCCTCTGCTGGCTGATCATTGTCATTGACAGTAAAGGACCACCTTACACAAAGCATAGCCCTATTTCATCAAGCACACATTATTTACATTAGAGAAGTCCCATTTCACTTTCCCTTCTGTGAAAAACAGAGTGTGATGTTTTCACAGTTGCAGGTCATGTAGACCTAACTCTCCGGAAAACGTCTGCTAGCTGAGCTCAGCTGTTCACCAGCCAGGAAACAAACCTGGCTTCAGCACGCTGCCTCCATATGGCTCTTTGCTGGAGAAATTGCTTCATGTTTTGATCTGTCAGCAGAAAATGATTGCACTCCTAACAGAAATACTGTTTTGGTGCCTCTGCCAAGCAGTCAGTCATCCATGTTGATCACCATGTGTGGTCGTGTTCAGACGTCCAGAGAGCATCTTTATGCTGATCTGCTTCTTCTGTAGACATGATGCTGTTATTTCCTTTTTGAAGAGCATTTTTAATTAGGTTTTTTAATTTCTTTGGGGGAAAAAATTCCAATTAACAATAAACTGTCAGTCAAATGGGTCAAGGGTCTTAGATGCTTTCAGGACTTTTCCAGACAGGGATTGATGTGCACTGAAGGATCTTAATAAAAATGCATCGCGTGAGTTCCTCAAAAGATTTGTCACGACCTGCTGCCTCTGGCTATGTTTCCTTGTACCTGCAGACATCAAGAGAGTGGAGGTGAAAGAGGAAGTTACATTTTAATTGTATAAGTCGTCCCATAATATTCAAAGCTTGATTCATAAGGCAATTGGACTTGGTTTGAGGTCTTGGAGATGTTTCACCTCTACTCTGAAAGGCTTTTTCAGTCTTTTAGAACCTTTTGTATCATGTATTGAATCAAAGTGGTGACTCAAAACCTACAGCAATATTTAATATCTAATTAAAACTCAAAGCAAATGTTTATCTTAACAATATGCAGAGTATAGATCTAAAGCACATCATATAGTTGGACAATAAAAATCATCTTTATAAAACATGACATTGTCAATTGTCTCTTTAGAATGTATTAAATAAAGTTAAGAAGAAGTACTCCTGTGGTGGAATAGAAGGTAGTAATACTTATAAAATGTAAGGCTGTTAACATTAATGCATTAATTTATGCAATTTAATTTTATAAATAATGTCCTTTTTTAAAAATCTTACATTCTTAATGCTCTCTTTCAGCACACTTTTGCTAAGCATCTCCCTGCAGTCACAGTGATGTAAAATAAATCCACAACTGCTCCTTAATGTCTCATTTCACTTACAAAAAACTAACAGACAGCTCAGTGGACAAGTCAAAAGTCACTAGCATCTTGTGTGATCAAACATTTTACTTTTTACTGTTCCTTTATTTTCCTTTTCAATCCATAAAATTTTTTTTCTCCGTAGTTAAGTTCATGTTGTAATCTCCACTCTACCTTAAGTTCCTTATTTTCCTCAAAAAAAAAGCAGGTCTGTACTAAACGCTAAGTAAATTATCATTAGTTAAAGATAGAAACAAAAGCAAAATAGTGGAATTCAAATTGTGACAAAAGGAGATTAATGGCAATTAACTACAAAATAGAAATACTTTAGTCCAATGTGCATTTATTCTAATGAAGCCTTGAGTATATGAACATCATTTGAATGAGAAAGGAACACAGTATTATAATTTATTTAAATGGGTATATGTAATTTAACACTAAATTCATTTCCATTAATCAAAGTTTTCACAACCATTATCTTTAAAGCTCTTGTGAAGAGTTTTACTGATATCTCTATGTACCTTAAAAAACTAAACCAAAAGCAAAAATATTTTATTTTGAAGATGGTATGGTATGTTGGTAGAGGTTATCCCACACTATTCGCAGCAGCATACATGTCCATTTTTAAACACACAGGTATGACTGGTGTAAGATAATCAGTTATCTTTTGTCTGCGTTGCTGTCATAAACCTGCAGAACGACTCTGTTCCCGTCTAATCTCATCTCTAAGTTATGGTTTTAAAAGTCATCAAAACCGGTTTGAGCTGTGCCAGATTTTTTCAGCAGCCCTAAAATTACTTCCTCCTCTGCTTCACAAGCTTTCTTTTCTTTCATGTTTGTAGGTCTACTCACTGTCTGTGGTGCAGAGCCATCTCTGTCAAAGCTCCCAAAGAGTTGAGCTGCTCCTCCAGTGCAATGATTCTCATCCTGAGGTAGCCTGACGCCACCAGCAGCAGTGCCATGCTGCAGACACAACACACAATAGCATGAATGTCTTTTTACTGTCACACAATACATCAGTCTTCCCTGAAATAAAAATACTTTTCTGCAGAATGGATCAAAGGCTGAGTTGAGAAAAGAACATACTGTACAACCAAAACAATGCTATATCAGTAAATTGTATCTGTCGAGCCCCAGAGAACATTGCGTGAGGACATTTCTGAAAGCACACCTCAAGGATTACATTTTTCTCAAGCCAAAGACGCATGACAAAAGAAAAATGCGCCTCTGGGTGCTTGATTCAAAGACGAATGTTGATGTTAAGAAGAGTTCATTTGCTAAAGAAGAGAACTTAGCCAGAGTCTGACTGATATTACCTGGAGTACACAAAAGGAAAATGTTTTTAAAGTTATAATTTGAATAAACTGTAAGCTCTGCACAAAAAATCAAACTTGAGTAATCATTCTTATAGTTACATTTAAGTTTGACTCCCTTAACACTCTCCTTCCAAACTTTTCTACATATCAGATCAAACAAAGTTTGGTTACTGATCTACTGAGGTGTAATTTGAATTTTAGACTGTATCTTGATCAGTTAAAGCTTATGTAGTTTGTTTAATTCTTGGCACTTTTAAACTATAGCATTGTATTCTGTAAGAGGAGAGCCTGATCTGTTTGTTAGGTTATTGTGGATAATACGATGTAAGGGAATATTTCCTAAACACATATCTACTTCAAATCCACTGGGGGGAATCACTCAGACTTACAGGATTACGTAGATAAAGAAGAGAATGTTGATGTTCCTCATTTCTCTGACAAAGAGAAACGGCACCACTCTTTCAATAATCCTCCACATCCAGGGCCCTGATAGCAGATGGAAAAATAGCTTTCATTCTCTGTTACAATTTTCTATAACATTTTTAATACATTAAGAAAAGCACATTTGATAAACCATGATATTTTGACTACTTATGAATTGATCATCAAATGAAAGAGAGGTTCTAGCTAAAATGAGAAGGTAAATCAAGCCACATTAAATTTAAAATTTTCTGTAATTAAAATAAGCATTCAAATAGTTTACATTTAATGACATGAGAGAAAAGCCCTAAACTTAAAGTCTTTGTAATGCTAATGCTGGTTGAAGTCTGTTAGCTGAGATCAGCAATTAATATTGAAACTACTTTGAATGCAGTAATATTACTTTTCTTATTTAGTAAGCCTCATAGCATAATTGCAAAAGTATTGTGTTGATATCTGCCTAATTCTACTCTCCTTCTGCTGCTGATTCATTATTCCTTATTTTTCTGAAAACCTTAAATCATGACATATGCAATTATGCTATGAAGCTAATGATTTTAGTGTTTGTTATCCACTGTCTGTCTAATTTACTGCATAAAAGCACTACATCATAAGCAAGGAAAGCCGTACATTTTCACAAACTGTAGCATAAGCTATATTTGCATCTCTTCTATAACCCTTAATTTTTGGCCTATTTTTAAATACCTCACCTAAGTAGCAAGCAAATGCTACATGAATTAACAATATACATCGTCTAAAAAGTGTTAACGGGAACACTTAAGCCTGTTACATACTCCGCAAGAACAGAGAAATTTGTTCATTTTCTTGAGGTGGCAAGAACAAGAACAAAGTAAGTTCTAGCCAGGCCATGTCATGTACTTCATAAGAAACTCGAGTGCAGAAGTCCTGGGAAGTCCTCAAAGGGCCCTCCCACTGCAGCACATGTCACTCGCCTACTTAAAAATTTGAACCAATCACACAATAGTTGTCGGATACCACACGAGAAAAAAGTTTTGCCCAGATAATGTGTTGAGAACAAGCTGCGAGAACTCCCAGACCAGGACTGCTAGAAAAGAATGACGTCATTTTTTTCTCGCAGCCCTGGGAGAGAGAACAAATTTCTCTGTTCTGTACTGTAAAGCAATTTAACCTCAAAACAGTCATGTGGGCTACAAAGAAGTTTAAAAGAAATTTTAGCTGTTATTTAATGCTCGCAAATAGCTAATGAAATCAATTATTTTACCTTAAAAATGCTATCTCTTTAGACTCTTTTACTACCTGTGTTATTTTGAGTTGCTGATCAATCATAAGGGAGAAAAATAAAATAAGATTTATAAGATTTGCACAGCAGCAGTGTCAGTGAAAGGTATATATTTATGAGCCCTTTCACATACCTCTGTTGATTGTGTCTGTTAGGCTGCTATTACGGGTGGAATTGGACCTGGTAGGACCTGGAAAATCACAAACACACATTATACACCTCAATAGTCAAATTACTAAGTAATAAATAATTTAATCCCCTGCAGTATTCTTCAGTCCAAAACAAAGTACAATTTAAACCCCTATGTCATGATTCAAAAACAATATTAACCAGTATTTATAACCCTATTAACCAGTTCTCCTCCATCTTTTTTCTCACCTTCACTGGACATCTGAGGAAAGCTGTTCTCAAGATTAAGGCTGTTCTGTCTGCTCAGATCATGATCTATGCTGTCCTCCAAGCTGGAATAACCAGAGGCCTGTATGCAAGGACAGTGACACTGAAGGTTAAAGCCATCACGCATTCTGCACTCACATTAGTTCACTCAATCTCTCCGTTAGGTTGAGTTACATGAGCTGCAGCAAACCTACCACTTCAGGCTCAGCCTCGTTCTCTGCAGAGGAGAGATGGGGACTGCTGTTTGCACTCCCCTCCTGAATCAGAAAAACACAGAAACTTAATTTTAAAATCAAGAGGACAGCTTATTTATTTCTGTACTTTTTCTCTCTTTGTGGGTGAGATGGTGTGGGACGTACCTTTGCGTATGAGCAGATATTGTGGAGGAGCTTGTAGCACAGCTCGCGGTTCCTCAAAGACACAAATGTGTACTGATGAAGACAAAAAGAGAAAGCAGAATGGGTTAATACTGACAGATATTCTGTACTTATCGTCAGGAAAGTTCATTTGAAAGTTTGGCTTGACAATCTGACATCTTTTCCACAGGAATTTGAATTGTTGTTTGCCTTCAAAGTTCCTCTTAGTGACTGAAATAAAAGTAAAATTAATGCAGTTTAAGGTGTAAAAACTTGTTCATGTGCTTGCAGTTATATTTATAAGCTATTTAAGAAAGCTTACATAGCCCATCAATGATTCAACCAATAAAAAAAGAAAGTCTGTGTAGAGACAGACCAAAAATAACAAGTTGTGAATATATGGACTCTATACAGTCATGCATTAACGTCACATGCCTGGGTCTCATCATGAGCCTGTAAAAAGAATCCCATTAGTGATCTATTTTGAGTTCTGTGGTTATGGATCTCATCAACACAAAGGAAGTCTGTTTACAGGGGTGGGTATGATAACTATTCCCCATAGATGCATCCCATGTTCCTGTAGCAGAAACCCCTGAGGGACTTTTCTGTGTCATTGAAGCCCTTCAGAGGCTGAATGTGTACCCATTCAAGTAAAAAAAATAGAACAGCTGTTGTCTGCTTCCAGTCGAATTCTCTGATGCAAGATTATAAAAGGAATAAATTGCAAATTTAGGTCAGGTTGTAGAATTTTTGCAGCAAAATGTCAACATTAATTTAAAAAACAACTACTCCTATATTAATATGTATGTTCTGTCGAGAACTAACATTACCTCAAATATTGCAAACTGCTTTAAAAGACAGAGACGTTCTTCCTGTTAATAGCTGTAATGGTCTGTTTTTTGTTGATAAAATGTTTATTGTTGCAATTATTCAATGATCCCAATCCCAATCTCTGTCATTGCTGCTCATTCTATCGCCAAAGTGCCCAGGTTGAGTAGAAATCAGACCAAGCAGTGACCTCAGTGGATGAAAAATGAAGCCAATGCAGGAGTGTAAAAAAAACTGCAGTTCCTCAAGAGCCTGATCCAGGCTGGCTGCAGAAGCACTGGAGGTCACATAGACACCATGTTACACAAACAAACATGTTTACACCCTGCTCAAAAATACTCTGGTCTCAACAGTTTATGTCTTTATGGGCACACTGAAAAGGCGAACAGGGTATTGTGAGTTTTTTGCATTATTATAGTCATGGCTGATATAACTGTAAGCCAGTACAATGTGGCTGTTCATCAGGAGGTTTAAGACCTGCCTCAACTCCAACTCTTTGTCCTGTAACTCGGTTGATCTCAAGTTAATTTGACAGTGTTTCAATATGGCTGCTGCTGATTGGACTCAAAAGCCCCCTCCGGGAACTGAACGACTCAATCGTTGTTCAACATTTTCTACAGCCTATGGATTAGACCTACTGTTCAGCTCCAGCTACCTCTGCTGCTTCCTTCTCGTTTTGAATCGAGGACTCTGCTCAATAAAAACCTGCACCCCTAAGTGTGTTATTACTAAACAGTAAACCAAAGTTTCCCTGATGAATTTCACAAAGTGAGGGAGAAAAGCTGTTAAAAGTAGCCTTGAGATTTACTCACAATACATTCTGAAATCAGTGTAAACTAAGATGGCCATTTTTAACAGCGTTTCTCCCTCATTTTGTGAAACTTAAAATCCTTCAAAAAAGAGGTTTACGTTTTAATAACCACACCTTGTGTGGGGCTTTTCCACCATGACTTTTGGCCGCATCTATCCAAACCAAGCCGCGCTGATTTACTTTTTCATCACCAGCTTGGCTGCCCTGCTCCACATCTAGAATGGTCCTGCTCTGGAGCAGGGCCTGCCTCCAAACGAGCTGCAATGACGTCACAGTGGCTTATCATTCGAGACGCCTCCCAGATGTGTCGAAGTAGCAACAGCTGCACCAAACTTTGAAATACCTTAGGACAACCGCATCAACAGGCATGATGTGAGCAGACAGTTAAACCAAACAGCGCTTATTCGTCTTCTGGCAGACCAAAACAATGCTTCCTGAAGTGCAGCTTTTTGACGTCTTGACTCAAAGTGCTGTGTCATCAGCTGTAAATGTGCCCTCAAATATAATGCGTTAAAAGCAAATTCCCTGCTGTGCTGGACTGTGTCAAACAAAGCATGCCGCTCTATGCAATGAAAATGCCCTAATGGAACGCAGTTTTTATTCAACAGTGTTAAATTCAGAATAAGAAGAAAGCTGTGGAGGTGGGCAGAGTTGAGCCACACTAGTCTCTGCCATAGACAGTAGAAAGAATTGGACAAACCCCGTGTGACGTCAGTCGTCTGCTTACAATAGGTGGACTCAAATGGCTTTTGAAGCCAATCCATGGAGGCTTCCATATTGAAATTGCGGTATCAACCGAACTTTGGATCAACCTAACAGCCCGCCCACTAAGCACGACTTCCTGTCAGCCTGCTAGCTAGCATTCCGGTTGACAGAAATGGAGCCTCTGCCTGCCGAGCTATCTGTCAATCAAATGAGATGCACCAATCAGCTTTCATCCTAAATATCATCCAAACGATAGTGGTACAAAAAAATTCACCCCCCGTACAGTGGGAGCACAATAAGACACTAGCTAATGAGACACGTTTGGTGTTTTGAACCAGGCTGTAAAACAGTTTATTTCTAGTGTCAAAACAGGCTGTTTAACATGTGTTCAGAGGGGACTTCCTGCAGCCCACCTCAAGTGGACACTCGCGGTATAGCAGTCTTTTTGTTCTTCCACATTGGCTTCATTTTTCAGGACCGGAGAACTCATCTTTTGTTGCTTTTTAGACTGAGAGCCCCCCTGGTGGCAGAACATGGTACATACAACCCAGTGGAATCAACAGAGAAAGTAAAGCCAATAACATTACAGAAATAGAGAACAATATAAATATAACTGTGTGTCCTTTTACATTGTATTCTTACCTTCTCTCCATCAGAAGTTTTAATAGACAACATGGATAATGCTGAGTTGTACTTCCTCACCTCACTGACGCTGCATCCAGAAACTGCCACCTGCAGAACATGGGCAAAATTATTTTTTGTGATGTTATTACAGGACATTATAGTTACATCTTCTTCTTAATCTGGCCTTAAAACTGTGAGAATGCAACGTTTTATTTTTTATTCTTTGCCCTAAAACAATGCCCAGTGTGTATACAGTGCTTAACAAATTTATTAGACCACCACCCACAGCTGCCCTAAATGAACAGCCTTGGTAATTACCAAAATCATTTTTTTGTTTCTGCAGTGGTTAATACACCAATATGTAAAAGCACTTTAAATTATATTTTTAATGCTAAAAAAATAATTATTATTGTTATCCATGAATTTTCAATTTTACTGATTTACAAAAAACCTGAAAAATTAGTAAAGCACATTATTATTTCTTGATTAATATGTCAACTTCTAGTTATTTACTTGCATTCCTGAACAGAAAAATGAGTTTTAGTGGTTGAATGTTATGCTTGATTAATTTCTGACTTCTCAGAGAAGCCCAGTGAGCCGGCTCAAATTTGGGTATAAAAAGGTGAATTCAGTTTGAAATTCCTCATTCCTGTTCAAAATGGTAAAATGCCAAGAGCTCACTGAAAATGAAAGAGTCCACATTAAAGCACTTGATGATGCTGGATGGTCTCAGATAAATTTGACAGGTGGTCTAATAAATTTGTTAAGCATTATATATATATATATATATATATATATATAGAGAGAGAGAGAGAGAGAGAGAGAGAGAGAGAGAGAGAGACAAAATGCCTTAATACTGGAGAAAATTATGCTTAAACTACAACAAAATTAGAAACATATTACCTTAACTGGTCTAAATATAGTTTTAAATCTTAAGCATGCACTATATTCCATCTTAATTTTTGTGTATTATTGTCAAATAAACGTATGAATATTAGGTTTCACTTTACTGTGTCTGAGTGGGTTACCTTGGTGTCTCTGAGCAGTACAGATGAGTGGAAACAAACATGGTGTTCAGAAATATAAAGTTTGCCATGATAGAGCACCTCCTTCTGCATGGCACAGATAAATGCTGCAGGAGTGTTGACACACAGGAATAACATTTGAATCAGTGAGGACGTTTATCTAGAGACGTGTCTGCTGAATCATTTACGAAAATCTTTTACTTGCTGAACATTATTGGACAGAAATCAATCAATAGCAATGAATGGAAAGCCACAATGTGACATCATTTCTGTAGTCAAGCCTAAGTAACAGAGTTGAATTCATCTCAGCTCACCATGTGTCAGGTTCTCTGCCTCAGGAATCCCTGGAAACAGTTTGTGAAAGCTTTTGTTGTGCTTCTTGAAGCTCTGTTGGAGGGAAAAAATGTGTGAGTTGATTAAAAGCTCCTTTGTAACTTAAATAGTAGATTTTTTGCCACTTGGGGGCAACAAAAACAAATTATCTCTTCATTGGCATATCATTACATTTAAGGATTATATGGCTGATAACATGCCTCACAAAAACTACATTATGATTCTTGTGCAGTTGCAGTTTGTACCATCTGATAAATATCGGTCCTGTTATTCATGTCTTTTAGTTCTGCTTTTGGTCCCTGTTTACTCCTAAGGGAAATATCTGGCTCTCAGTATTCGAAATGCCCCGCTATTTTCTCCAGCCTGTTGAAGCCATCTGTCTGCTGTGAGAAAACAACAGTCCTTTTTAGGCCTTTATAACAAGTACAGTTTTTTTTTGTTAAAAAAATACCTGCAGTCAAGAAATAGAAGGAACCAAAGCTGTTTTTCTGAATTGACTGACTTCCAACCTGCAATAACAGTTTTTTGGCCACTACAGGGCTCCAGAAAAAAGTAGTGGGCACAAAGCTGATACAACATCCATTCATTCAGTATCTATTCTGTTTATCTTATTCAGGGTGGTGAGGGCTGGAGTCATTCGTAGCTGTAATTGGGCAAACCACAGGGTACACCCTGGACTGGTCACCAGTTGATCACAGGGCTGACATGTAGTAGAGGAGACTACAGGCAATTTAGAGATTGCGATTAACCTAATGAGCATGTCTGTGAAAGGAAGCAGGAAAAACTGGAGAAATCCACGCATGGGGAAAGCATGTAAACTCCACACTGACAGGTCCTGTCAAACCAGGATTCAGTGGGATGTGAGGTGAGTGCGCTAACCACTGCATCACTGTTCAGATTACTAACCAACCTTTTCCAAACTGGTAGGGCAATCTTTTTGTGTAATTGCTTTATATTAACATATTCAGCCATGATGGGGCCACATTTTGATTAATGTTGAGTTGATTTTTTAACTGCTTCATTTGTATACATTCAGTCAGTCTTAGCAGCCCTAGCCACCAAATGCCTCACAACCAACTGGAGGCAAACTGTCTGCAGTGTTGTACTGAGCATGCATGTCAATATTACTGCGGCTTTTTAGAGCAATTGAACTGAAAGCATCTGCATGCTGTAGCATGCATTAAAATCACCAAAATAAAGAGGAATATAAACCATAAAAGCGGTGAAAATGGGCTCAGGTTGCAGGTTGAAGGAAACACTGAGTGCCCATAAAGCTGATAACGTAAAACTAAAGGAACCTAAAGATTCATCAGGTACAGCCCTCAGTAAACCTCAGTGTGCTGAAAAGTAAAAGAGATTAAATATGCAGGAAAGCTGACAGAAGGGAATAACATGAGGTGCAGTTACTTTGTTGTTGATGAGTCCTTCTGGTCGCTCCACATTCTCCTCTGCTATAGTCTGCTCTCTGAGGACACAAACAAGAAAAAGATGTTATCATGGTTTTGTTTTAAATCCCCAGCCATCTTCTTTGAAGTTTATAATACCAATGTAGTGTTAGAGTGGGTCTACCTGAGGGATATGCTGGCATTGAGGCTGTGGTTCAGCTCGTGCATCTCCAGCCGGGCGTCATCCAGGCTCTGGCTTTGTCGAGGTTTTTTACCATTGTATCTGCTGTCGCCTCCTTTAGCGCCAAGAAGTCCTGCGCCCTCTACGCTTCTGTCCCGAGACAGTGGGAAATAAATGTCAGACTGGAACTGATACATATTACAACATGAGGAAATTATTACAAACACATACAAAGGCAATACTGCAGTAAATGTGATGGATTGCGGAAGAAAATGACTCCTGTGTGCTGATGGTAAACATTTCCTATCTTCACTTACATTGTTTTCATCAGGTTAAGTCTGATTTTCCACGGAGATTAACTTACAGACACAAAAGGCATCTTAGGTAATGTATCAACAACAAAGTTTTATCTGTGGCTTTAACAGAATGTCAGTTCAGTGATATTCAGAAATATAATACATCATTTTCACTTATTTTTTCTTTTTTCACCTGATGATTTTCTGACTTTATATTTAATATCAACCATATCAAACCAGTCCTTTAAAATAGATTGGTTACTATTGCATATAGATCAAATAGTATTTATAAAAATCAAATTAAAAGAGGATAATGCATTTTTGTAAAATGAACAGACAATCTGAAGAACTTGATATTAGAGATAAAGAGTGATGACTTAAACTAGCTTTTTAACACAAATAATTATATTAAAGGTCACATATTATGCAAAAATTCTCTTTTTCGGGCTTTTCTAACAAAAATATGTGGCCCTGTTCTGTCAACAATCCCCCAAAGAATGAGAACACCCCCCCCCCCCACAGCTCTTTCTCCACCTTTCAGAAAATGTGCGCTGAAGCAAATATTTCTCAGATTTTCCCCTCATGACCTCATGTGGGGAGTTAGCGCTGCCCCCAGGTATGCTTGGCCCTCCCCGCTTGGAAGAAAGTCCTCCCCTCTTCTCCTCATCGTCCTCTCAGCTGGCAGCTGAGAGGACGATGAGGAAAGCCACATCTATTGAGCCATATCCAGTTCCTGTGAGGGGCGGAGTCAGGGGGCGGAGTCAGACAGCCCATTAACATTTAAAGCCACAGACACAGAAACAGCTTCTTCTAAGCAGGGCTGAAACAGAGGGGGTTTTAGACAAACAAAAATCTAATACTGGAGTGCTTTTTGAGAAACAAACTTCACAGGCATAGTTTGGGGACCTCTGAGAACAATTTAAACTTGTATGAAAGTGGCAAAATATGTGACCTTTAATTGACCATAGATAAAAATTAAGAAAGTGAAAGGTGACACCAAGCTCTCTGTATGCTCTGATTAATAAATATATATCAATAAATTTAATTGCAAAGATTGAGTTAATCGTGAATAATCAAGGTTGACACTGCCATCATTTTTTTTAAGTTGCTATCAATCTCATGCTTTATTGTCTTTTTCAACACCCTTTGTTTAAGCCACGTCAGCGTCTCTCTGCAGCCACACTGATGAAAAATAAGTCCACCATGGCTCCTTTATGTCTCATTTCACTTTAAAAACTCACAGACAGCTCAGTGGACAGGTCATAAGTCATCTGAGCCTTGTGCTAACAAACACTTACATTTTTATTGTTCCCTTATTTCCTTTAAGATCCATAGCAAGTTCCTTTTTCTGCGTCTAAGTTCATGTTAAAATCTTTAATCTACCTATAAAAGCAGGTCTGTGTCCAAACAGGAAGTCAATTACCCCCAGTCGAGGGAACAGAAGAATCCAAAGTGACACAAAAAAACAGTTCTGAATGCAAAATTGTGTAATCTCAAAATGTGATATAAAGGATTGTGGCTCTGGCAAAGGTGCTTTTTCAACAGTCTGGCTCTTTGGTTGAGCAGTGTTGAGTAATACTGATCCAAGTTATCTATTATCATAAGTCATGTTTTATTAGTGATGCTAATGATTTTTATTATTTCTTCATAAGTCAGTCTGCAGTTAAAGAGACAAGACTAAAAACTGCACAAATCCAAGTGTTGTAATCAGGATTTTTTCAGATTTTATTCTTCTTTACAACTGTCAGTTAAAATGAATAAATAAATGATGGTTGTTAGAATATGTTAAATAAAAAGTTATTGACTTGATGGACAAGACTGAATTTGACAGTCATACTTCCAATGATTGTAGAGCATTAAAAAAGGATAATTTATCCACTGCCAAAACATGATAATGTAATAATGGCAGATTCAGATTATTGGCCAGTTTTTTGTCATATTCTTTTAGCTGCAGACTAACAAGTATGCATTTATAATTCGTGGGTCATGTTGAATTAAACACCTCAGTTAATGCTTTACTTAACGAGTCAGGTACTAGACATTATGAATACATATGCATAACTGATATTACATCATGAATTAATGCATGAATTCGTGCTTTTTGTACTTGAATTAACATCTTGTGGACCTAATAAAAAATAAACATCAACAAAAAAGTTAATATGTAGTCTGTTTGGTAAGCTCGTGTGTTTCCCTCTCCCCTCTGTTTTGGCTAACTGTCCATTTATGAGACCTGTTAGTCTGCAGTCTCCTGGTAAAAGCAGGGTTCACTGTAAACGAGCATTCAAAAACACGGATGAAATAAAACGAATATTACACAATTCTGCAGCCTAGAAATAAGTAGCTAACAATAGAGACAAATATCATTGTCTATTTTACCACAGCTCCACTAAATAGCCTATGAGCGAAGAAGAGAACAAAACCAGACCTTATTTTCAATCAAAGTTCATATATTTACTCACGCGCTGTCCAGAGAGAATCTCCTGCTTTTGAGAGTCATGATGGGAGCGAACACCTCCACCACATACACGTACACACACTTTAAGAGATTCAGGGAAAGGCAACAGTAATTTGTGGTTTACACACTCATTAAAAAGCTCGACATGCAATTCTTTGGCTTCTTTTCCTGGAAATCACCTGTAGTAGCCACAAATAGGTGAGAAACAGGCGAAGACAGCCTACTTTATGGATTAGCTCCTTATTGTTATATCAGCCAATCAGCTTAGAGAGGCGGGACTTGTCACACCAGCCTTTAAAGGCAGGTGGAAAATGCTTCTGCTCATCACGGCAACCGTTGTCATGGGTGGCTTCACATGAACTTTTAACACGTATGCACGCGCGCACACTTTCACATATATATTTATGAGGACCATGTTCATCTTCTGAGCCCCTCAGTCTAATTTTAGACATCACAAATAGTGTACAACCCTCACCTTATCCTAAACCTCACCCGAACCTTTAGTTATGCTATATAATGACTGAAACAGCAAGTTTTTAAAAATCAGACAAAAACTGTCAATAATCTTGTTAAGAAAAAGTGTACAGGTTAAAATCAGATTAAGGGGCTCTTTGAGATGGCTGTTAGACGATGACTCATATACACATTTGCACACAGAGACACAGGTATGCAAAGTCAACAGTCATGTGTTTGACAGACATGTTTCCTGCTGAGCAGCCGGCTCAGCCTGCACAGATAGACATCAGAGCATGACCTGTGGCCTACAGCAGGTACAAACATGACATAACAAAACATGTGAAAACAAAACATAGTATATATATATTTTTTTCTTAATTGAAATTGAATAAGGAATGTACATTTTGTGCATCATAACCACTGAGTGTCATTCATAGCTTGATTCATAAACAGACTGCCTAGCTAGATTTATGGCTTGAGTATGACAGTCTTAAGAGTGTTCACATGATCATCATGCTGCTTGTCAAACAAAGATAAACAAACAGAAAAGAAGCAAATATTTGTGCAAATGCTATTGGTATGACTGAAAGACACAAACAGTTACAAAAGTATTATAAACAATTATCACCTGATCAGGACTTTCCTCTTCATGTCGTACACATCTGATGATGAGAAAAAAGTAAAATGTTTGAGCTGAGGACTTTTTATTGAAGTTACCAGGAAGCCCTGTTAATTTTCCGCTGTACAACTAAGGTGATATGGGAGGTCAATTTTGAACATTTGCTCAGTTTAGATGTATTCCAGTTTGCCGACTTTGTCTAAAATCCTGGGGGAAAAAAGTGAAAGGTGTGTATGAAAGCAAACATGATGATTGTTTTTGATGTAGTGGTGAATCAGACTTAACATGATAATGATGCCTCTCTATTACCTGTAAAAGCAGACAAGACCATTAGTGATTAAAAGTATTGTTTCTACATTGTATGGTTACATTTTATGC
Organism: Cheilinus undulatus; assembly: GCF_018320785.1. Classification (NCBI taxonomy): domain Eukaryota; kingdom Metazoa; phylum Chordata; class Actinopteri; order Labriformes; family Labridae; genus Cheilinus; species Cheilinus undulatus. The sequence continues at coordinate 29,885,531 of NC_054877.1, forward strand.
TTGCTAACTCTATGGTAGGTGTCAGACATCCCAAAAGGGGTGATGGTGATAAAGGCATGGCCAGTTATGACTGTGACATAACTAGGTACACATGTATAGTGTAATCAGGAAGTGTTCAGATCCCCTCACTTTTTTGCTTTGTTGTGTTGCAGTCTAATGCTGCAATCCTTTGATTTTATCTTTCTTTTATTAATCTACACTCTGTACCTCATAAGCGAGAGAAGCAAAGGGAAAGAGAAAAAAATGAAATATCACATTGACATAAGTACTAGTTGAAGCACCTTTGGCAGCAATTGCAGCCTTGAGTCTCTTTGGGTATGATGCAACAAGCTTTGGATTGGCAGATTTTCTGCCATTCTTTTTTTTGCAAATCCTCTCAAGCTCAATCATGTGTCATGAAAACCTTCGGCCCAGTCTGAGGTCCTACTGTTGAACAGCTTTTCATCAAGGGTATCTCTTTACTTTGCTCCGTCTGCCCTAACAAGTCTCCAAGTCCCTGCTGCTGAAGAACACCCCCACAGCATGATGCTGCCCCCACCATGCGTCACTGCTGGGATGGTATTGGGCAGGTGATGAGGTGCCTGGTTTCCTCCAGACGTAACGTTTAGAATTGAGGCCAAACAGTTCAGTCTTGATTGTGTAGAGTAGTAGAGCATAACCATGTCAGTGTTTATTTAGACAGACAATGTTCACGTTTTCTGAGGCACAGTAACTTTCCCTTCTGTCCAGCTCTGTCTCACCAGAGGGGATCATATAACAACATGGTGTTATTCGAAATGTTTGCTGTTGCAAATCCTCTTAACCTTACCTTTCCTTTATATTGTGTCTGCATTTAGGTCAGAGAGTTGTGTTTTTTGTATTCTGATGTTAAACAGAGGGGTAAGAAAACCATAAGTGGTATCTTTCAACATAAGCATACTCTACAAACAAAATTATTTCAGGTTCTTCTTATAATCTTATATACATTCTGTACACTCATCCCAATCAGTGAAATAACTTTTGATGTACATTAGATGCTCACCTTTGCATGTGTCTTAAGGCCCCTCAGAGCAAACAAGCAATTGGCTGCCTTTGCTATGCTGGTAAAACTGCCTATGTATATGATCTCATTTGAATGTGAATCTAAGTTACATTTTCAGTTTTAAAATCTTTATTTTCTTGAAGACAGTTTGAACACAAATTCACTCAAAAAATAAAGATTTTTTGGGGGAAAATGGTATTCTTTTCCCCTTTTTCCCAGTGTTACTTCACATAATGCACACTTGTAGGGTTTTAAGCTTTAAGCTTTTTCATGTGTGCTTGTATTTGTTTGTAGCAACAGCAGTCCAGGGTCAAATCTGTGACTTGTCACCATGTGAGACTGAAGGAAACCAAAACAAATACCTGACTGATAATTGATCCTTAGTTCTACACATGAATAAAACTAGTTTCATGCTGAATAGACCTTAAAACAACAATTACTGGTTTTATGTTACTGGGCCTGTCCCAACACATCTACAGAAGGAAATACCATGGGGTAATGGGTAATTTTGAGGAAGAAGCTGAGCAAAGACTTAGCCAATCACAGCGATAAGGAATGAATACCTCTCATCAAGTGCAGCAGGTTTTTATATCAACAGATCAGATTATCCTCAAACAATGCTACTGAATCTGAGCTCATCACGTGAACAACTCTTCAATCTCGATGGCCTATGTGCATTATAAACTCAAACACGCGTGGAGCTGTACAGAGCTCCGATGTATTAGATCAATCAGTTTATTAGATAGTCATTTATTGAATTATTATTAGAAGTGATTATAAGTGATTTCATCTCCAAATGTAAGGGTGTGTGCACTAAAACACACATTTACGTAAGAAGCAACATTCCTCCTTCTCTCCTGATCACAAGCCTGACAACTGAGAATATCACATTACCTTTGTCACTTGCCAAAGAATAGAAAGTAGCACATTTCCCTTCCTGGTTCCTGTACGCTTGTGTTTGCATGAGGATGTCCAAAACGCTTCTGCATATTCTTGCAAATACAATGTAATTAAACCTACTTTGAAGAGAAAAAATGACATTTTGTTAAAAATTCCTTTTTTTTTTTTAGCTATTAAAGGTTGGCACCAAACTAAGATATAGGATAAAATCTACAAAACAAGCAAGAGTCAAGACTAAAAACAGGCGCCTCAAAGACACTGCCAAGAAAAAAAACATGGCTCAGTTTCATCTCTTACATTTCTTACTGTTATCTCATCTCAGAATCTAAGCTGATGAAAAATGAAACTAGTGAAACTTGAAAATTTGTTTCAAGGCTCAGTCTCAGTCGGATTTTCTTAAGGGTCTGTCAAGATCTCAGCTTAGAAATTGTTTATTGCAAATGTGAGCCTGACAGCTAATTAGCTTAGCTTAGCAAGGACACAAAATAGAGGAACTAACCATGTCTGAAGTAAAAACTAAAGAAAACCAAGTAAACCACCTGTAGTACTGTGAATTTAAAGCCCCATATACTATGACTTAATCTTAAATAAAAAAAAAATTCTTTGCCTTTTTGTCAGATTTTAACCAGTATGAATTAAGCCAAGCTAGCCATTACCTAGCTATGCCAAAACATCCGTTGTAGCTGGCCCCGTGTTTAAATGTTCAAATTCACAAAAAAAAAAAAAAAATGGAAATCAACTCTTGGACACAAAAATATAAAAATTTGTCATTTGGTTGATTTAAAAGTTTAGTTTATCTAAGTTTGACCTTATTGAATCAGGCTAAGCTAGCTGTTTTTGACTTTAATCTTTCAGCCTTGATTAAAACACTCCATTCACCGAGGCTGTAAGACAAAATTCGGTTCAGTTGAATACAGAAAATAATTGGGCACTCATGGTTTCTGTTTATTTAGTGTTAAATGTGGTTCAGTGGTTTGTAGACTGGCTAGTTTGTACCTCTTGTAAAAAAAAACAAACAACTGAGCAGTTTCCAAAGCTTGATTTTAGCATGCTAAAGAGCAAGCTAAGCCAGGCTAGCTTAGTGCAGAAGTAACAGTTCACTTCTAAAACTAGGTGATTTGACTTAATACTGAAACAAATGTAAAGGTTTAGCAGTTTTCATGGTTGAGTTATGTTTAATTACTCTTAAATAAATCCAAGCTAGCTATGCTATTTCCCTGCTTTTTGTCCTTTACTGAGGCAAAAGAGCTTGATATTAAGTCCTGCATTTTTTGTAGACAAAACCTTCCCATGGCTGTTTAACTCCACTAAATAAAAAAAAAAAAACACTAAAACAAAACTGTGTCTAGAAATAAAACATATATATTATTATTTTTGCAAAATATTCAGAAACAAACACTGAAATGAGGAAAAAGAAATATTTGAATTTTTAAATGTTGACCAAGAAATACTTCCAAAGGCCTTTAAATTCTTAGAAAGTCAAATCCTTGCACTTCTTTTCTGGGACTTTAATTTGATTATAATCTATTTAATTTAATGAATGATTCATAAAACGATCATTTAATACCTGCTTTTCAACTGTCTGAGTTACAGTACCAGGGTTGCACCAAGCAAAGAAAACAACAGATTAAAAATCCAATAAAAATGTTATTTCTGATGCCTGAGCTGGACTGAACACAATTAACTTTTCAAATGAATATCATAAATTTGCAGAACAAAAAGTTCATTTTTCAAAAGTTTTACTGGCTAAATTATCCTTCAATTCTGGAATGACCCACTAACAACTTAATTCTTCATTTCCAAACTGTCTGAAATCCAGGAACTCTTCTTCAATCCTTTGTGCTAAAGGTTACATTTTTAAAGCTTTCAAAGCATGTGTCAATTTGAGTGCAGCGTAGTTCCCCAAATCCTGGTGTATAGAGGAGCAGTCCTGCTTATAGTTCCTTTGGCCCCATCTAGTGGACAAGGGAGGAATATAAAATAAATGCCACAGGAATCAAACAGCTCATTGTGCTGTATATCCAATCATCCTGCTTTTAATACAAAGTCAAGATACAATATCTACATCCATGGTTTGAAAGGAAAGAACAGGTACATAAGTGAGAGGATGGCGTCATCAGAGCTGGCCCTCAACACATTTCATAGTATGTTTCATGTGTGTGCCTTTTTTATATTTCTCGACACAATAATCATTAGAAATTGAAGGAATAACATATTCTTATATATGTTACACACCGTCAAGACTTCTGGACCACACATAAATTTCATATCAGAATAATTTGAGATTTTAACAATAACTTTCAACTGTGCATGTGTGTGTTGTGTGCGTGTGTGTAGTTGGGTGATTCTTCACCCATTCTCTGTCAAAAATACACTTGCTACCATTTGCTTTCCAGCAAACTAAATACCAACAGCTTGTCTGTGGTTTCCCCCAACAAGTCTGCTCTATATATCTAACTTCTCTGATGCCCTTAAACCTGTCATGATGAGGCGGATCATGCCTATGATCACACCGCTGCGGGTGTAAGGGAGGTCAACAAGGGAGGGCATCAAAAGGGCATCACTGTAAACTTAAACTAGGCCTGCCTCTAATGTACATCTCTAGCTAACTAGTCGGACATCAGTTATCAGTATCAAATAGCACCCTACACAGAGGGCATACTTCATATTAATAAAGCAAATAAAAAAGCACCAAAACTGACCATTAAAAATAACAGAAAATAAACAGTGACAATATCATACTTTAACATTGGCTCGCCAAAGAAAAAAGAAACAAAAAACAAGTAAACAACATCTTATTGGTTATAGTTGCTAGATATCCCAAATCAATAAATTAAAAACATACGTAAAAAGTAACAAAATAGAATAATAAATATCTTTTAAAAAATCATATGAAATAAATATGACAAAGTGAACGATAACAATAAGGCGTTTTTTTGCGACAATAAGAACTACATCACATCCAATCCCACGTTATATCTTGTGCTCAGACGTATGTAACTGTACGGTTTAGGACTCCAATGATAGACTGTATGTACAAAATCAGTGAAATCGCCTGGGATGTCTGATACACTGGAACATCGCTGTGCTCTTCAATCACCACGTGGGACCAATTATGATTATATGTCAAACCAAGAAAAGATATATATCCATATCAAGGACTTGTGCAGTTGCTGCAGAGAAGACAGGGAGGGAAAAACATCATTTGGTAAAGTCAGGATATTCTGTACAGTGTGACTCAGGAATAGATTGATTTTAATGGAATTTAAATGATACGGGGGTCTGGCGGGGTGAGGGAGGAGGACTGTTAAAATAAGCAATTAACCACTTGTGCTGGATGTTTTTGGGGCATTCTCTCTCTTTGCCGGTAGCTTTAAAACATCTGAGTGATTAAACTGCAAAGTGGTGCAATTCAAGTAGGTAAGCTTCAGAAGAGGAAGATGATCACGAAAAACAGCTCATCCTCATTTTAAGATACTGAATGACAATAAAAGTTTAGCACACAAAAAGTGAACAAGAAGCAGCATGTTAAAACATAAGATATATGTCAGCATAAGGCAAAGACATACAGTAAAAACATTAAAAAATCATGAAATGGGTGGTTTTAGGGGTAAAGAAAGAAGCTCTACTCTTTCATTAGCATCTCTTTCAATAAGCCACGAATGCGGGACTGACACAATGGGGCTGACATCAAGAGGAGCTGGAGGATGAACAAGGAACTACAGCAAAGAGCAAGCAAGCTTTGTCAAATGAAGAATGCACTGGATTACAAATCTCAGCCCAGTTGAGGATACGATGGGCGCTAATGACTGTTCTGAGGCCAGCTGAGGACACGGTTTGGGAGTGAGAACTTAGAGTCTGACTGTGATGCTGGATTAAAGAGGGAGCAGTCTCTCCTCGTAGGCCACAGTTCAATGTTCTGTATGGTTTCTCTTGGCACTGTGCGTCGGGTTAATGAGCATCCACATGCTTCTCCAAGGGTCCTCAGGGTGGTGAGTCCGCACTTTCGGCTTCTGCTTAGGCATGACCTAATAATCATCTGCTTTAAATAGAATCAGAACTACCTGTGGCAGCAGTAGACACCTTTGAAACAGACTCACGGACACATAGAAATGTTCACCTTTTCACTTGGTAACCCCTTAGTACACCAAACCAATAGATACAAAGTTGAGGATAAAAAGCCCATTTAGGGTGCAGCAAATATCCAGGCTCTTTGTGTTTTTTGTTTTTGTTTTTTTTTTGTTTTTTATACACATATAGTATCATAATTCCTGTTCAGAAGCCGTTTGTATTTCACTGGTTCATATTGGAGATAGCTGACCACAACACACATGTATTATACGTCCTTCACACTGGAACACTGAGGTAAGTATATGGATTACACATGGACAGTCCCCACACCCACCATCACCTCCTCCCTGATGAGTGCGGCTGCTGTTACACACAGATTTTCTTGTTGCTGTTTGTGTTGTTGCTTTTTGTCCTTGTTGGTGTTGATTTCATCTTTTAGCCTCGTCCCCCGGGGAAAAAAAAGGTTTAATGTTCACGTTGTTATCATTTCTTGCCCTCGTTCTCTTTATATTTAGCTCGTTGGTTTCTTTGTTGACCTCGAGGCAGAAAGATGGATTGATGGTTGTCTCTTCACTTACGTTGCATAGTGGTCAAAGCTACCCAGGTACTCCAGAGCAGCCTGGTAGCAGAACTGGTACTCATCCTGGGAGAGAAGCAAGAGAAAGACACAGAGACATAAATACATTACTGATAGAGAAATAGAGGGGTTGCTTTTAAGCTGTGTCCAAATCCAGGGGCTGCATCCTTCGGAGGATGCATTTGAAGATCAACTGCATCAATGCTATGAGCAAAGCGTGCAGATGACAAATGTGTTGTTCTCTCCCTGGCAAAGGATCTATCTTGTTCATCCATTGTAGTCCAACATGTTTGGAGATCCATTGTGCACCAATTTAGACAAGCTGGCTGAGCCTCGACTGCCAAACCTTTTTTTTTTTTTTTTTTTTTTTAAAGATTTATTTTTGGACTTTCCTCTTATGCCTTTATTTATAGAGGAGGGCAGTGGACAGAGTCAGAAACAGGGATAAGAGAATGAAGAATGACATACCGTAAAGGAGCCACAGGCTTTAACCCAGAGCACCCACGTAAATGGGACAACACATAACCACAAGGCCACCTGTGCATCTTGCCATCTTTGATGGTAACACTTTTAAAGGTAAATCACTGGTCTCATCTTAATCAGACAAATATCATTACTTGTGTTAAAAATTGACTTGAAATTAGATATTATCTTCAAATAATAAGATTGGTTTTGGTTTTAAGTTGTGTAAGATAGTTTCAGTGCAAGTGTAGAGGTTGCAGGGCAACAGAAGTGGCACTTACAAACGGGGATGGGGACCTCTGTTGATGTAAACAGGGACACTTTCATAGACCAGGGGCCCATTTCAAGAAGGAGGTTCAACAAATCGGAAACTAATTCTTAGAAGTGGAAAGTATCTATTTACTCAGAACTGAGTTTTTTTTGTCTTATACCTGTAACTCTGAGTTTGTTGAAGAAAACCTGATCTTGACCAGGTTTGCTTCATAGACTCAGTTACCATGGTAACTGACTCAGAGTTAGTTTCCTCTCTTTGTGAAACAGACTTGACTCAACCCCCATTCTAGGGTTTGAGTTTCATCCTTCTCCAAAACATAAATCTAAGAGTTTCCTAGGCCATCTCATTTTAGTTCAGTTTGGTCTATGCAGCATGCAAAGGCTGGGGGACATGGCTAAAGACTTCATAAAACATGGACATCTCCCCAAAATTGAAACCAGATGGAGCATGGATCAGCATCAAAATACATATCAAATACATTTTTTCTCAATCCTGGTTTCTATATGAAAAATTAGCACTTTTTATGCAGATCTAAGTCAAAGCATTCACTTTTCTGGGAAAAAAAGAAAGATATTTGGTGCTATGAAGAGTGGTTCAGGGCCATGATTGACATTGCAGTTGAAGACTACAACTGTGTCGCAGATATAACTTTCATAACCTTGAGCATCCACTTTGAACCTACACAGTAACGTGGTCTGATGTGGACTGCTCTGAACTGATGGAGGCTCCTCAATCTATTTCATACTATGCCATCACCAGCCTAATATGTCAGCCCCAGTTGTGGATGTTTTGGTTTCACTTTTGCACAACAGGAAGAGGCAGATTTACAGTCAATCTTAACATACAGTTAATGCTCAGATAACATATCCAGTTTTATTTTTTAAATAAGAATCACAACATACCAAGATTTCATAAAAATCTTGGCTTAATTGAATTAAAAGCATCATATTTATCTTGTTGCCTCTAGTTTTGAATACTGATGATCAGACCGGTATAAAAAGAAGAAATAGTGCTGGTGTCTAAGATATGAGCGTTAAGCAGTACCAGTGATGTGCTGTATCAGTGATTTCCTTGCACGCCTCTGCCCTGCTTTAAGAATAAATAAGTCTGACATGTTTTTGAGTGTTTACCTCAGTCTGCACCATGGCTGGTCTCTGTGTGCGCAGCATTTTGACAGTCTGGAAGATGTCCACCGCCCCCTCGTAACGCATCCTCTCCAGGACAATACTCAGAGTGATGAAGACACCTGTCCGCCCCACGCCAGCACTGCAGTAATGAAGGAAAATATTTTACTTAAGTTTATAATGTGCCAGGCACATGATCTTCAATTATAATATTTTGACATATATACTTCAAATCAATAACTCAGAACTCTACCTGCAGTGAACGCTGATTGGTCCATCCTGGCCAAACTGCTCTTTAGTTTTGTGCACCTGGCCTATAAAATCAATAAAACCCTCCCCAGATTTGGGAACACCTTGCTCTGGCCAATCAGTGAACTGGAACTGACGCACTGTCCGTGATTGGCCGTCCTGGATGGAATGAGGAAATGAGAGAAATAATGTCAGAAAAATATCTGAAACTGTATCAGATATTCATCCTTGGTTACATTTTATGTGAGGTGATTATTTTAGTAGCTTCTTCTTGTAGCTTCTTCTCCCTGTATTGACCGACGAGCAAGACTCTGCCAGGCAATATCCTGTTTTTCTCTCTAATGATTACTGTTATCTGACCCTGGATCAGTGGCTGTGGTTAACATCAAGCTGTAACGTCAGTGCGTCTGCTATTGTCAGCCACTCAGTAGGCAATTACATCTTTTCTCTGCTGCTCAGCCTTCCTGACTCCCCCTTTAATGGAGATCAATAGAGCATCTGTCAATGTGGCGTCAGCACAGGACAGGCTTAACTCCTATCTATGACCGGCACACGTGTGCATGAACAGTCAGCACACACACTCACACACATATGCTGTCGAGGTAATCTGAAGACAGCCTGGTTGACTGAGTAATCTAGGTCTGTCTGTCAATAGTGCTAACCTGCTGTGTTGCACACATTCGCATACAAAGCACACGATAACCAACACACACTACAGGTCGATAGGACATGCGATGCACCGCTGCTTTCTGACAGCACTGATGGATCGAGAAAAGAGCAGAAAAGTCAGGGAGTGCACTGTTGCACTGGTGTCTGAATACAACATGTTAAAAACACAGACACCATGAACTCACCCTGGCATCAGTAACTTTGAACTCCCGCAGGATGTACTGAGGCATGTTGTACTCAGCCATGGGGTCCACCACAAAGTACTGGTACCTGGCAGAGCGCTCAGCGGGCCAGTACTGGTGACATTTCTCCTGAAAGAGAAGAAATAAGGAAAATAATGGTTAAATGTGCACAACAGGCTTCTTTAATCATTCTTTACCAGGACAAACTTCCAGTCTGTGCCAATTACAGCACCCCAAATGGACAAAATTGTACTTCTTATCTGCTAATATTGCCATGGTCATGAGTAAGTAGTCCGTCTCTGATACACATCTCATTCTGCTTTTTAACAGCCAAAATCATCACTCAGTGTGAATCTTCCCTGTTAAAAATGTAAACAAAGGCTGTGATTGCAGAGGGCTGTGACTCACCCTTTGCTGACGCCTACCCTGTGGCAGTGGCTACAAGCCACTTTTTAATTTTCTTTCGGATGATTTTGTTAGCTTTATTAGATCACACAAAAGCATCAAGATAGAACTGTGCCTATTTCAAAACCAGCTAAAAACTCACAACAGGAGCTTTAAAAAAATACAGTCATATTTTACACCCTTTCTTTAAACCCTTTAGCTTTAACAGCCTGGGTTATGGTGTTTATAAAAAGTATCTGCACTTATTGATCACTTCATTAGATTAGGTACTGCTGTATAACTACTCATTTATGCAAATATCAAATCAGCTAGTTAGATGGCAGCTGCCAAATCATTTAGACATGCAGGCAGTCATGAGGATCTTCTGAAATTTAAACCGAGCATCAGAATGGGAGAGAAAGATGGTTTAAGTCAGTGATTATCAACTGGCAGGTCGGGACTCAAGAGTGAGTTGCGGAGACTTTTTCAAAGGGTTGTGAAGGTGCACTTTGGAAAAAACACTGGGCCAAAAAGTCTATGACTACTCAAACATGCTATATTTTGTCTGGTCTCTTTGATTTGTTGAATGCTTTGTGATGACTGAGGTACAAAGTGTACTTTTTTTCAATAAATAAATCTGATTAGTAAAAAAAAAAAAAAAGAAATACAAGGTTCAATTGCAGTTTCACATTGAAGGGTTGTTGGTGGGTCCTGAGGTTCAATCAGTTGAGAATCCCAGATTTAAGTGCCTCACATACTTGCAAAACTGCACCTGCAATGCACCTGTGTACATTACAGGTTTAAATTTTTGTCTCGTACCACTTTGATGTAGTGCATTCAGAAAGTATTCAGACCACCTTCACCTTTTTTTAATAAATTTTCTTATGTTGCAGCCTCATTTTTATTCTCATCAATCTAAACTCAGTATTCCACAATGGCATTGTGAAAAGAGGATTACAAAAAAGCAAATTAATTAAAAATAAAAAACTGAAATATCACATTGACATCAGTATTCATACCCTTTGGACATTGATGGGAGTCCATCTGTGATAAATTAAAATGGTACACACTTTATCATTACAGGGCACTGAGAATAAAAATAATTTTTGCGGCTGTAGCATCAGGCTATAGCATAACGAAATTGAAAAAAGTGATGGAGGTCTGAATATTTTCAAATTGTATATTTCTATCTATATTAAGTACTTCCTTACACATTATCTTGTACTTTTTATTTAATTTTTTTCCAGACCAAAACAATCACAAAAGTTATGTACATTCAAGAGATTTCTTAAACATTAACATTTTCATTTCTATTATTGCTTGTCTTCTTCTGATGTTATTTAGTCAAGAAGTATAGCATATATATTATTTTTGAAATTACAGTGAATTAATCTTAATTTATCATCTTCTTAAAATAAAAGAAATGTATGGACACAACCTTTTCATGGCTTCATCGAAGGTAGTTAATGTCCCTTAGTGGGGACTTCTTTTATATTTAATATTAAAAATATTATTTTCAGTCTTAATTTCCCATTTAACAATTTCATTTAGCTCTTCACGGCTGAATGTAATGTTGAGAGTTACAGCTTTAATTGGAAGAACTTTAAATTTATTAACTTTTTCTGGAATTAATTTTTATTTGTTATAAAAGGCTTAAGAGCAATAGGACAGTTCTGGTGTTAAGAACTTAATTTAGCAGTTTTAACTTTTCACATTGTCTTGAAAACTTTATTTTTAGCTACAGTTTACTTTTAATATACTTGCATATTTGTATTTTATTCTGTTGCACTGATTATTGGTAAAAACTAAAGTAAAATGACAGACTAGTAAGTCTTGAATCTAGAAGATAATTTGCCCTTACCCGTCCCATTTCTCTCAGTTTAGTCAGCATGACAACTATAGTGGAGTTGTGCTCCCACAGCATCCTCCAGAAATCCTCCGTGGTCTCAGCCAGTGGACCCTGGGTGGCAATGTACCCTCGCTGCTGCCTGCACACACACATACACACAAGATAAGGCCACCTCCTCCATCCTGTGTCCCTGTTTCCTCCTCCATCAAGCATCAAACTGAAAAAGGGGGTCAGGCTTCAGGCAAGAAGAGGATCAGTCAAAACATGTGTGTACAACCACTCTGAACGCCTGAATCATCAGAGGCGCTTCAGCGTACGTCTCCTCCATCGTGCATGAGACAGATAGCGCAAACATGTATACAGTTAAGATAGATCTGACAGGATGTGACAGGTGAGAGGGCTGTGGTGAAAACCTATCTGATCCATTCACTCATCAACCATCATAAGCGGACAGGAGGATCAGGTCACATTAGCGTTTCCTGGGACTTAAGCATACCTGTATCCATCTATGTAACTGGCGTTGATGTAGTCAGAGCCCTCCAGGCCTCTGATTGGCTGCAGGCAGACACGGGTGGTCTCGTAGGGCATTATGTTCACCAGTCGGTTCTTGAATTTGTTGCAAGGCAGGTTGGCTGTGACAAACCGGGATGTGTGGGCTTTGGTGTTTGCCAGTCGCTGAGCAGAGAAGGGAAAAAGTGGAGGTTATGTTATAATGTTTTTTTATAATACTTCAGAGTAAATTATCTAACAAACCAAAACTGCTTTTTGCATGCAAGAGTGAAGGATTAGTCAGGATTATTTGCTTGGTTAGCTGTTGTAGCAGGCCACTATATTCTATAATCTGTTAGTTCCAAACCACAAAAAAATCTAAGGGGTTTTGACATAAAAGAAACACAATACAAAAGTAGTTTTCTCTGTTTCACATGGTGTTAATCTTTTAAGCTTGATTATTTTTTAATATTTTTCCTTCTGGGCAGATGTTACATGTTCAAGCCTTAAAATAATACAACAGTCAAACAAGCTCAGCCAAAGACCAGAAGCTTAACAGCTCTAAAACTTATCAATATAAATGATTTTTAACCAATGATTCTAAATGCACATTGCATCACTTTACTGGCCCACTTTTCTCACTCCTCTCCTACCTTAAACTCCAGCTCCATGCCAGTGACATGCTCTCCACTCTCCACCTTGGACAGTTTCTGCATGTACGAGTACAGACTCCTTGCTGCCACCTCTGTGTTTCCGCAGGCGACGGCCTCCAGCAGAGACTCGTGGATGAAACTGTATTGGTCCTCTGTCTGCACCATGTAGTTCCTCTGTGATCGCATAAGTGTCACATGACCATAGATGTCCACAGTGCGCTCATGTCGAATGCGCTCCAGCATGGCGTCAATGACAATGAAACAGCCAGTGCGACCAACACCAGCACTGAAAGAGAGAAATAGGTCATTTATTAGTAGCACTCATGAGGTGCTCAACATTTTTGAGAAGTCATATTTTGAACAAGAAACATGTAAAAATTGATATCACTTTCATGTCTGTAAAGTAAATAATAAGCTAGCTGTTCAACTGCTCTCCATATTAGTTTTAATGTATCATCCTTTTTCAGATTAATGCAAAAAATAAATGTGAAAGTTATTTCCGTTTATATTTCATGAAATGCCCTCAGGCATAATTAGAGTTCTTCATTATATTGCTTTATCCTGGTTTATCATCATTGAATTGACTAGGAGACTTGCACTATGTATTGTCATGTTTAAAATAAACAAGAGGCATCACTTGTCAAATATTATAACTAACTTATTTATAAATGTAGAGTAAATATAGTATTTTTCTGCCCCTTCCTTCCATGCAGCAGCAGTGTTTTTTCTTTAGTTCTGTAGTTCCAAGTACGTCTTTTCATCACCTCTCATTGCCTTTATCTGAACGTGTACACAGTTTGTAGCAGAATGCCAAAGCTAAGAGATTAACTTCCACACAACCAGGTTCTTGGCATCTGTTATCTCCAAATACAACTTAAGGCTGTGTCAAGCCAGCTTACTCAACGAAAGTATGAGTATGTCTGACTCCTTCTGTGGTACAGCCCTCAGTTTGACATGTACTCCACAGAAGAAGAATACAGAAGAAAGCTCATGCACAGGTACTTAAAGGATACAGGCCTGACTACCTACACACTAAAAGACCCCTGGATGCTGTTGTCTAATATAAACAGCTGATGGTGAAGAGTATCAGGCTTGGTAGCAGGGAGTCATGACCATGTTCTTTTTGTTGATGACTGAGTTTAACCAGTACTGAACTTCTTTGCAACTTCTTTTAAATGTAGAAATGCTTGCTGTGTGTTGTTTAATATTAGTTCAGTTCTGGACTATGTACTTCCTGATCTGGCCAAGAAATAGCTCAATCATAGCCCCATTAAAAACCCCATATCTAAGACTTGAGAGTATTTTATTGCTATGTAGACCAGGGGTGCCCAAGTGTTTTTTGCTAAGGGCTAAAGGACCACTTTGACTGAAGGCTCATCTCTACATTCAGACAAAAATAAGTGAAAACTACGCAAACATTTTGTGGGAGTGTTGGAGCTTAAAGTTGATTAGCTTGACATGCTGTGTTAATTGGACCTTGAGACGGAGCAAAAAGCAAAGCAAACAAGTGTGACACGTGCTGCAATTTGCTGTTCCTTTTGTCTTTATTCATATTATTAGTTTGGTTTTAAATATGTCTACTTTTTCTAGTTTTTGCAGTTTAGTCATGAAAAAACATCAACAAAACAGAACAAAGCAAAGAAAAAAATTCAAATAGGGTAAATACATTTTTTTTTATTAATTCAAAAATGTTACTAATTGAATTTTTTTTTTCTTAAAGCAGAAGCTTCATATTCTTATTTGGGACATAATCACCTCTGCCCAGGAGGTTATGTGATTGGCAGGGTTTGTTTGTTAGTTTGTTAGCAACATAACTCAAAAAGTCATGGATGGATTTTGATGAAATTTTCAGGAAATGTCAGAAATGGGATAAGGAAGAACTGATTAGATTTTGGGAATGATCCGGGACACCATCTGGATCCAGGAATTTTTTAAAGGATTCTTTACTATTGGGAGATAGGGCTAATGGCGGAGGTCTGCGCTCTCCGAGTGCTTTTCTAGTTCACTCTGATTTTAAAATCGCTGCAGGCCAATCAAAATGACCCATGTGGCTGTAGTTTGGTCACCCCTGCTTATGACATATCTATAATTTAAAATTTTGTTTAACATGGAATAAAAGTTTGGAAATGATTGAAGTCATTTTGAATTTAGAAACCAAAGACAAAGAAAAGAGAGTAAAATCATAAGAATGCAAGAGATAAAATTAAAGAGGAGGACAAAAGTAATGTGGATTACATGATTGATAAAACAGAGAGATAATGAGAAATCAAAGATAAAAGGAGAGTGCTTCTTTAAAGCGACTGGAGGTCAAGACTCTGTGTTTACCTTTTTTTACTCTTGGTGTTTTTGTAAAATGAATCAAAGAACAAATACGGCTTATTTTGTTTAGTTTCAGTGGCGCTAGCAGGTGTATTTTATAACCTCAGGACAGAGCCAGGATACCTGTGTCTTTCTCTTCCATACTTCATGTTTAGACTATTTTCTCTTCTATACAAAAACACATTTTTCATCTAACTCGCAGCTTGAAAACAAGTTTATGTCAAATAAATTTCAACTATTCTGTTAGGATAAATTTTGGTGTGCAGACTGTACCTGCAGTGAGCGATGATAGGTCCAGCGTCAGGGGGGTTGCATGCTTTGACCCTGCGGAGGAAGTTGAGGAAGGGGGTGGGATACTCTGGCACACCATGATCTGGCCAGGCTGTAAACTGGAACTGACGCACTTCTCTCCGTTCACTGCTACCACTCTGAACGAAGACAAAACAATAAAGTCAGAGATAAAAACAACACATGTACACATATATCTTAATTATTAAATGTTCCAGGCAATACACCTATCCCCAGCAAGTAGTTTAGCAACACATTTTCATTTTTGGTTAAGTGCAGTTTTTCACATTTATCTCTTTTGTCACAAACTATCTGACCTTATACAGAATGACCAAGAAGCTTTTAAATTGATTTCTCAGGTGGAAGAGTCATTTAAATACTGCATATATCATAATAATATCTCCAGATTAATAATCAGAAAAAGGAAATATCCTTAACAGTCCCACATTGCCCCCAAAACAAAGTAACAATACCAGCCCTGTTGAATATTTCATGTGCTTCATTTTCTACTGTATGATGTCTCCTCCAACTTGACATTTCAAAACACATCAACAAAATTTTTGAGAAGCCGTGCTTCACTTGGAAGCTACAGTTGGCCTAGTTTCTGTGTTTGTAAGTAGGCCAGAGAGACACGCTAGTCTGACGGTCCTAGATTAGCCCCTCGCTGTATGAAAGTGCTCTGCCTCCAACGGTGATCAAATCTCAGGGCCTGACATGGTGAGTCTGCCCTGGTTTGAACACTGCATGAAGGCCAGACTAATCTATTCTCCTCTGTGTGTCCGCATGCGTGCCTCATTCTGTGACTGTGGAAATTTAAAGATTACTCTGGTCTCTCCTGGTTCCTAAATGAATACTCGAGACATCCAAAAATGAATGTGAGGGAGGAAAGGGCAGATGGAAGAGTCAAGGGGTTAAAGAGAGAAAAAGAGCGCAATAATTTACCTTATGCAGGGAGAAGGTGCGGACACAGAAAGTGGCCAGCTCCATTGTGTCCAGCAGGGTGACCTGAATCATCCCGTATGTCTCTGTGCCGCGACTCGGCCAGTACTGATCACACTTTATCTGCAAGTGTAAAAGAGGAGCGTCGGCTTTATTTCAAATATGAATGTCAGTACAACTGTGAGGTCAACTTTGCTGTTTTCACAAATGCACACATCTCTAGGAAAGACCAGGAGAGGCAGCCCATGAAACCACGTGTTTGTCACAGCATCACCTCATGTCTAACTGATCTAAGTGCTACACAGAGAGATTCAAAGAGACAAAAAAATACACATAGACAAGGTAAAAACAAAATAACGTCAAATTATGTTTACAAATAAAATTATGTATAAAGACATGTTCATTTCAAAGGAAAAGGAAAAACTGCAGTATGAGCTGAGATTTGAAAAACTGAGTTGGCACATCTCATGTGTGGAGGCAGTTAGTTTCACAAACATGGCCTGCAAATGAGAAAGCGTGGTCACCATGAGCAGGCCCAATGCTCTCAAAACACAGATCACGCGTTGTGTGGGACCTCATTATCTGTGGGGGGGCCTCGCTTTCTGCGACCTTTATTTTTTTGTCGCCAACTCATCAGTTTGTAAGATAAATATTACAAAGGCAATGAACATCCAGTTTTGCCCACACATAAACTTTCCCTGGATGTCACACCTCAGTAAATAAATGCTAGATTGTATTTTTGTAGATTGTGCCATCCATGAACCACTGATGAGTGCACAGTGTCTGCTTCTTCCTCTGTCTCACCAACTCAAAGTAACACACAAACAGTCTAAGTATGTTTCTCCTGTGAATCCAGTAGTTGTAGTGGGAATTGTCCTCTTAAACATCAGCTTTAGACATTGTTTTGTCAGTGAATTCTATTTATTCAATTAATTCAAAAACTTTGGGGGTCCAGCAGGGAATTTATGCTAACTTTGTACAGCTACCGCACCGGTTCTAATATTTATTTATTACACTTATTTTTGGCATTTTGCAAAGACATACATCAAACATGCACTGAGACTAGGAATCGATCCTGTGACCAGTGCATTGAGGACTATAAACTCTGCTTACAGGCGACAGTTCTGCGAACTGAGCAACAGCAGCACCCTGCTTCTATCATCTTGATACGTAATTTTATAAATGTCAAACTTCCTCTTATAGATCAGCTTCTTTAAACTCTGACGGAGGTTAAAAACAAACAATAATGGTTTAAGGTGATTTAATAAAAGATACTGCTGATAAAGTAAGACAACAAAGCGCAGATACAGTGAAGAGGAAGGAGGATGACAGCTGCTGTGTGTATGAAGAGAGGAGAGGGGTGTAGCAAGAAGAGCTGATTAAGGTTTTGTTCTGAGGAAACACACATAAAGCAGATAGCTGATAAAGTGGAACTGATGCTATGATAAAAAACAACAACTTCAGTGATCTTTTTTTTTATTTTGTTGTCTCAGCTTTAAGGTACTTTTGCAGAAAGACACATGGGCCCATGGAAGTGATTTATTTGTTATCCTAGTTGACATCATTTGTGACTACTGTTATGTGGAAATAAATGTTGACACGAGAGGAAGATTCAGAAAAGTCAAAGACACAAGAAGACTGGGGATCTCTCAGAGTTTTACTTAAGCAGCAGCTGTGGTCATTGACAGATGCAAAGGCCAAAGATAAAGAATACACACTTTGACAGTCTTATATACTCTTGACGCCTGATCCAGGGAGGCAACCCATGTGACCACTTCAGTCCCATAAAAGTACATTCCTTGACCACTATTTCTGGTAGCCTGCCAACTCTGAGCCAAACTTAACTTTGTTACATCATTCCAATATAAAACATGATATTTTCACACTAACAACCACAGAGTACTCATTCCATAATGTATCTCAGATTAAGTGAGAAAGTTACATTAGACTTTTTGTTGCACTCTAATTTTGTAGGAGTAATTTATACTGAGTATGTCCGATGAATTGGTATGGGTAGGGCAAGGGTATTGGGAGAGCCATGCACAAGAGGTACTAAGGGCCTCACTTTGGCCAGAGGCAGCCCCCCGACCAGAAGAGACAGCACAGAGCACCTGACTTTACATGCTAGAGTAAAGGGGATTAAAGGTCTGACGAAGGGGAAGCTGATTCGTGGAACATTGGGCATTTAAATCGGACGTCACTTCATGGCCTGATGATGGATCACAACAGAAGATGCCTTAGAGGTCTCCAGCCAGATCCCTTCTGAAATGTTACTAGAGGCTAGCAAGAAAAGGTCCGGGTAAAGACAGAGTGAAAAATTCAGCAATTTGCAATTCATAAAAGCAGCTGACCCCTAAATTCTGTTCTCTGTCTATATTGTTGTTAACACACAAACCCAGGCAGTCTGTGCTGGCATTTAACATAATGTAAATCATTATAGTCTAAAATGTGGGTGTAGGTCAGGTTTCTTACCCTCGATTTTTCCTCCAAGCGGGTCATCATTACGACAGAGGCGGCCCGTTGCTCCCACACCATCCTCCAAAAGTCTCCAAATGTCTCTGCCAACGGGCCCTGTGTAGCAATGTAGGCATTCTGCTTCCTGTAGCCATCAATGTAGTTGGCATTGATGTAGTCGCTCCCCAGGATACCTGCAAACAAGACACTTGAGAGACTCTCGCTAAACTGTGACGTGCACGAGCGACATGATAAATTAACCTGTGTGTATGACATCAAACAGCCTAACGAACAGTTTGTTTCCCAGCAGTCGTGGCTTCCAGCAGACAGCTGCCGGATGACTAGTGGACGACAACAAACAAACAAGCCTCTGTCGGTGTAAATTCATGAGCTCCAGATCAAATCCCCTCTCCCCCCTTGTTGTTCCGGAGGAGTGCTGGCTGCACTTGAATGCACTCGTGCTGTTTGTCAGTCTCATGCTGCTGCACATAGGCAGACTCCAGCACTGTTTGCAATTTCAGATTTCATCCATCATGCAGCTTGTCCCTCTCCCCCTCTTCCCTCCCTTTTCCCCCCTTTTGTGTTCACCCTCTCTGAACACAAACACACTCAGATTCCCTCATTAAAATCCCTTAACATCTCCCTTTACTCATTCCTCACCTTCTATGGGAGCGAGGATGACTCTAGTGTGGTCATATGCGATGACGTTGGCGTAGCGGTTTTTGGGCTTGTTTACCTCCAGGTTCGAATGCTCCCAGGTAAATTGCTGGCTAGGGTCAATGGACTGAGGAGAAGCAGCAGAAGCACACAAGTTAACAGCGCTTCTAGGTATGTTTAGCTGAGCATAATGGAGAGAGAGTGCTGTGTAATGTAGACAAGTTGCAGCAATAAATCGCACTCCTGAATAAATCATGAATGTAGTCTGCACACGGAGATATAAACGTTAAACAAGATTTACTTTATGAAGCAAAGGCTTCCATTTCTAAACAGTAATGATGCAATCAGTTTATCCGTATAGCATAATCTCTCACCTCGTACTCCTGGGACAGTCTCAGGTTGTCGTTGGCTTTCAGCAGCTCGATGTGTTCAGCCAGCTCGCTGATGGGGATCGGAGGATGGCTCATCATTCCTGTGTGAGGTCAGAGATCATACAGAGTTAGCTCAACTCACCTTAATTACAGGTCAGTGTTAATTATATGCAAAGATGTGAAGATAATTTTCACAATCAGAGAACATCTTATCATTAAAGAACACGCTGAGGCAGAAAATCAATTTTGATCCGTGTGCTAGAACAAAGTGCGGCGAGTCTTGTTTGTTTATAAATTGTTTTTTTTTCTTTGATAAATTGCTTTCTGTGCGATCAGAGGAGCAGCGACTCAGAGAAAACAAACACAGACAGAACACTAATTAGGAGGCTTGCATGCACGTACACACGAAAAGAAGCAATCTCTTCCTCCTACAGTCACTTCTTTTCACAGCTGGAGTGAGAAAAGAGAAGCAACCCATTGTCTGTTCCAAAAAAGGCGAATATCTCCAGCAATATTTCTAAGTAACACTGCTTTGTATTCAATAAACAGCCAATTTATTGCCAAATCAGATTGTTTGTTCCATGTTTCTGGGTTTGTTATACATGTCGCTCCACAGTGCAGAGTCACTGGCAGCAAGAGCTATAAAAACAGGCTCGTAATAACAGTAATGTTCTGCTTTAGCACCAGCACCCACAAGTGATCACGACAAAAAGACGCCTGTCACGACCAGAAATGACCTCAGATATCATCAGGCGTATTCTGCTGGAAATAAATTTCATCTTTTGCCAAACACCTCTAAAGCACACATCTCAGGGGAGGAGAAGTGGGTGAGGTGGGAGCTTCAAGGTTGCAGCCACAAGAGACAGAAGAGAAGATAAGAGCTTTAATCTGCCGGTTTTACTTTGCCAACTGGAACATGAAAAATACCACTTCAAACCATCAGCTATGGATTTAATAAATGTAATGTTTGACTTTTTAAATCCTGGCAGGTAAAGACTAAACCGGTTCTATGCGGTGACACATGTTTCCACCTTTTCTACGTGGGATTTCTATAAACTGCAACCATGAAAATATAGCAAGAACAGGGATTTATTTGCTCCAGGCTGTGTGTGCTTTTTTGAATGCTGTTAATTTAATGAAAGAAGTGAAAGCAAGGCTGCCTCCACCGAAGCAGCTGTGTTGACAGATCTGCCTTGGTAGGGGGTGGGGAGACACAAAATCCATGTAGTTACCTCACAGGGGGGATTTTTAGTTTGGTATGCTGGTCAGTTTCTTTGCAAATGATCACAGTAAACCTCTCACCTTTTGATCAGGCTGACTTTGAGGGACATATCGCTGTCCTTTCTGTCTGCTCTGATCTTCTATCTTCGGCCTGGCATGTGGCGTGTGGAATGTGGGCGAGCAGAGATGATCGGATTTTGTCACACCGTTGTGACTCAACTGTGACTAAGCACTGACTGTACTACCTGGGCGGCGGCCATTTTGATACCTCAGAAACGACTATGAGGCTGCCAGGTGCATGTTTGTTGTCGCGTGGAGGAGTTCTTTTTCACAATCTTGTCTGCACAATATCCAAGTTAAAATTAGTCGCATGCATATTTCATTATCCAATCAGGAGAAAATCGGAAGTGTGCTTTATTATGCAAATGCAGAATGTGCGTTGGGGGTGCATGTGTGGGCTCGTTGAGTCTCACCGGGAGTCTGGAAGTTGATGCGTCTCATCTCCACAGGGTCTGTTGGGTGATGGGCCATCATTTCTGCATTGCTCAAAAGGCTCTTGGTGCCCGGCTCAGAGTCTTTGCGCTTGCTGCTTTAACACCAGTGAGTCAAAAGAGCAATTAGCACATGCAAACAAGCATAGAGTGAAGAGCATACTCACCACTGACACATCATTAACACGGTTACTTGAGCTGAGTAAATAGTGCATTAACAGATATAGTGTTTTATGGCTTTATATGACATCTCTATGCAGCATCATGTGTCATGCTTAATTGCTGTGGGTTAAAAAAGACAAAGAGCTCGACATTGCTTTAATCTTACCTGTCAGGCTTGCTGCTTCCATTGAAACGAGAGCAAGGAGGAATAATTAGGGATAGAGAAGGAAGGAAACAGACAGATTGTTAGAAAGGTAAATCAATATTTTGCATTAGTATTCTAGAGCTTGATGGCTTGCAGCAGATATCACATGCTTACAGCCAGGTCAGACAGTTTCATAGCTGTCGGAGGAGAGAACACATTTCTAAATTGAAACAAATTTGATAAAAACGCAACTCATGATAAGAAAACTAAGCATTAAGCAACCCTGTACCAGGAGTTTCAGAGGGAGCCTTTGAATACACTACAAAAAGTCAGATCTTAGGAAGTGTATTTTGAATTTGGTCAAAAAGGTTTGACCTGAAAACCTCTAGATTTTTTTTTCAATACATAAAAGGCAAAAATAAGGTCTGTATTGTTCATTATAATTATCTTGTCATGTAGGCTTGTAATAAGTAGCAGGCAAATTTCCCATGTAGGGTGTCTTGAAGCTAAATGTATTATCCTATCTAGATGAGGCAGATAGATATTTACTAATAAGCATTCAGGCCTTATTCTTTGCTTTGCTTTCATATTATTTTGGAACAGATGTTCCAAAATCACATTATAAATGTGGCTTGTTACTAAGGGCATTTTCCAGTGATGTGTCGTTCGTGAGTGAGCAGGTTCATAGAGCCAGCTCTTTTAAATGAATAATAAGATCTGGATCTTGTTTGAGAGCCATTTTATATCGTTTATTACTATTACTTTCAATATTTTTTAATATATTTTGTGTGTGCTATATTTTATTGATTAATAGGGATGAACTTTTCTCCGCTCTGTATCAGGTGTCATACAGCCCAGCCAATGAGCAGATTTCATCTGATCTGCGAGGTGTTTTGGAGAGATAATACTTTACCTTACTCAAAAAAAAAAGGCATAGTTTGAGTAAAATACTAGCACAAAGACCATTCATATGTTATGACATTACTAAATTTTGGCTGGTCAAATTAAGCCAAAGTGGTACCGAATAAAGAGCCGTTAAAGAGTTGAAAAAGCTAGCACTTCTTGTTAAGGTGGATGACACACTGCAGGGGTGTCAAACTCAAGGCCCTGGGGCCAAATCCAGCTGATGGTACAGTTAAACCCCACCCACAAAATCTTCTTATCTTTTTCTTATTATAACTGGCACACCGGTATGAGGTCTGCTAATTTGAGGCCCTTTACCACATGTCTCTCCCCGACTCTTGTCCCTGTTTCTGACCCTGACTATCCACTGTCCTCCTCTATCAAATAAAGGCACAAAAATGATCAGAAAAATCTTAAAAAAAAAAAAAGAAAAGTAACTTAACCTTTTTAAGTCATAAAAAACCTGGAAAGTAAACAGGACAAATAAGATACAGAAAAAAGGAATGTGGGGAAAGACATTAATTTGTGTTTTCATGTAATATTTTAAATTTTGCATCTCACAATTATGACTTAAACTTAGGTTTTGACTTTTTACGTTATATTTGACCTTTAAGATTCAGAATTTTAAATTTCATCACCTATTTTGACCTATTGAACTCATGCTTTTGAATTTTATCTTATGATTTGACCTTTTTAGCTCCCAACTGACTTTCTATCTCAAATTTTGACCTTTAAAAATCAGGATATTGACTCTAATCTCATATCTTGACCTTTAAAACTCATTATTCTGAATATATTTTGATCTATTAAAAACATTATTTTTAGGGATATATGATATTGGATTTTTGCTGATATTTACAGATTAATTTTAGATGATACTGAAGAAATTTCAGTCCTTTTGGACACACTTTAAAATTTGAGGATGACCAAGGAAACAAACTTTAGTCCTTAAAAACACTTTAAAGTTTGAAGAATTAAGGGTAAATAAAGAAACGGATCTCAATTGATATAGGTCTGTTGGTTCAGCCTAAAACTCAACTAATTTATTAGTATATATGGACAAAATTTACAGTATGCTGAAATACACAGGCAAAATATCAGATGTAAATGTCAGTAGAAATTTTGATATTTGCCGATATTTGACTTTTTAAGCTAATATCTGCCGATACTGACACTAGACATGCATCCCTTATTATTTTGACTTTTAATTTCATGTTTTGACCTTTTGTACTAGTACATTTGACTTTTTATCTCAGATTCTGGGCCTACCAGTGTATCATTTTGACTTTTTTAATCTCAAAATAATTTATCATTTGTTTTTTTTCCCCATATAACATTAATGGTGAAAATAAGGTTGACCGTTAGCTTAAATGTTGACCCCTTTAGGCTCTCAGGTTAGACATTCATTCAGAATCTGGCCCCTGCTGTGATTGAGTTTGACATCCCTGCACTGCAGGATAATTGTGCTGATTGTTGGGCACAAGTCTCCCTTCCTCCCTGAAGCAGGAAGTAAAACAAAATCACAGCCATGGCAACGATAGTAAACAGCAGCACCATAGATGGGAAGCATAAAGTTAGATAGACGTCAGAAATGGAGGAGCAACTTGTTGATTTGTGGCAACATAAAGAATGTTTAACAGCGTGCAGCGTGTAAAACATATTACAAACAAACTGACAAAGGAGGGAGCTGAACCGGTGTGACAACCAGAAAGGACGATTTGTTGCATAATTACAAGGTTAGTCTGTCTTCACACAGGGACAATTAAAGGTGGACCAAATATGTAATGTGCAATGACAATGATTTCTAATTTATCTGATTTCTTAAGGATTTATAATAAATTTACAGTGTATATGGGCATGTATCTTTGATACTTTTACCTGAGATAAATATATATGACTTAGAAAATACTGAGACACAAATTATAAAAAACAAAAGCCTGTGAGAAGAAATCTTTGTCACATATCAAACTGAATCCTGTGTACAAACAGCTGCACTTACTAAACAAAAGCAGCAGATGACATTCAACAAGAGAGATCCAAAGACAACCAGTTCTCTTAGAGAAAGGACATACTGAGCGTGCTCAACAGCACGGTGTGTATGAATCTGTCATAGTGGGGGGCAGAGTGATCTGAGTGAGTATGTTTATTACTTGATCACAGATTGTGTCAACATCTCCAAAAATAAAGGCACATAAGCTAATGTACTCAGAAATTATGCCTGTTTAAAATCTGTGTGGAAAAGGTGGATGTTCATTAACTCGTTAATGTCTCTCATACAGATTGCAGCCTGATGAATGGAGTTAAAAACACTTTAATTCCTGTCTTTAGTTCTTAAAGATCCTACATGTCTGCCTGTGGTTTTATAACACATATTTGACTGGCTTTAGCTGGTTTAGTCCAATATGTGCAATGCTCCTTGCATTGAGGCCAGTTTGAGGTCAGTTCGTGTTCTTACTATGAAAAAAAACAAAAACAAAAAAAAAAAACTGGACTAGAGCCTGAATAAAAGCAGACTGGCCTTATCTAGTGTCCTTGGTCCAGATTTTTGATCTGCACCAGAGTTTGACTGAAAGCTTTCAAACCAGTGCAAACCAACTGCACTAACTTAGCAAATAGACTCTAGTTCATTAACCAAACAGGTTATGTGCGGACACCTTAAGTCTACTATGGTATTTCTGCTAATCTATTAGACAAATACACTTACTTAAAGTAGAAGTTTTGTAGATTAAACATGAGCAATTAGTATGGCAGGTGGAAAATTTGTGCAATTAAGAAGGATATGTTTTGGATTATCTAATATTAAAGACCAAAACCAATGACTATTTATTCCTACAATACAAACAAACACTTGTGTAGTAGAAACCTGACGTTGATATTCCTATTAAGAGAGCTCCATTGTTGTTTAAAAACACATCAACAAGCTGCACTGTTGCAAATTGTGACATGTTCTTTCATTAACATGGACTCTCTGGATTACTTTAAGTCAATCCCACAGCACCAGTTTGCTGCTATAAATACTCAACAAGACATTAAATGTTTATAAATCCATTACTGAAAAAAGAACAAAGGCACCATTTGTTCCCAGCTGAGTGATGAGTACCAGTAACAACAATACGTTTAGTAAAGGGGGACATTTAGAATCATAAAAAAATAAGAAGTACATTATGTGATTGGGTTCATATATAGCTTTAAGATTAGTTGGGGCATGGAGCAGACTTGTTTCGACTGAGAGCCTATTATAACCTGGCAGGGACTCTTCCCTGATTTCCCTCTCTAACGTTAGCACCAGGAGCAGTTGTGTTATAACTTGAAAGTTTTGGATGCAATGATGGAAAGAAGTTGGCGGAGGGTTAGGGTATATAACTTATCAGGTAATGCTGGGGTCCTCACTTAATGCTTATCCCTAACCCTTAAAGGTCTGAGGACCCACCTGCAGGCTTGCAGATTGTTCTTCTAACTGTTCAGTTATTTACAAAATGACACTTAACAATCCTGCCCACTTGGCACCTTTGCACTGAACAAGGCTTGAATCAGCAGAATGACAGTCATGTTGAGGTTAGGAGCTGAAACAGGGTGGCCCTTGCAGACACGATGAGCTAAAGTTTAACACTGACTTATTCAATGACCTCATCCCGACAGCAGGGAGAGTTTATGGTAAGAGATTTTTAACAAAATATATTTGAAATGATGGTATTTTGAAATTGACTGACATTTCTGTAATTCAGAGAAACGTTTTACTTCACAGAGGCAGTTTCACCTTGGCTGTGAGACTTATGAACACTAAGGCTAATGTAACCCCAAGCCCTGCTTGTATTAGCTGTAGAAAATCCCCTCTTCCTCCTCCTGACTCTCCTCTCGCCCTGACTGTGTCACCTGCATGGGTGGAGCTTAAGAGCTAATAAAGACAGCAGCTCACCTGCAGTAAACTCTTTGACAACTATGAAGCTGGCCGGGATTGCCTCACTCCTAGTAACTTTAATGGTGTTCTTGATTCGTAGGTTTCCTGTGTTTTACATGATAATAACCCAAGATAGTTCATGGTTACTCAAAGTTCTGATAAAGTTTTTCTTTTAGTTATGCTTGATCCGTGATTTGTGTATTACATTTTTAAGAGCTATCTTGTTTGATCTGAATCATGGTTCTTTTGAATATTGATGTCAAGATGAATTTCCTCGTATCACTTGAGTCATTTTGTCTCCACATAAAGTTAAATTACTTCTTGGAACTCCTCTGATGTGCTTGACTGTCCCTTTTAACAAACTACTGAGTTGAAACAAAGCTTTTGAATCAGCTTACAGCTGTTAGCATTTGGCTAAGAATGGTATTACATTTCAATGTTAATATCTGCTCTTGTTTGATTAACTCTTACTCAATAAACATCAATTTTAATGCAGCATAATCCATAGCTACTTAAAAAAGGCTTTTTGGAAAAAAAAATTATTAGCAGCGTAAACCTTTTTCTTGCTGTTATTTTACCTTAACTCGAACAGTAAGCAACATCTGGTGCTTTGTTATTACAAAGTGAAGGAAGGAATTGCTTAATTTATATAAGTTATATTTTGGACTGGTCAATTTGTTTTGAAAATCAAATTATTTTTTTCATCTTCAGGTCCAGAGCTCAGAAGGTGAACTCCGGTATCCCCATAATCCCAAATGTGTTCCTCCTGGATCAGATAGATGCCCTGTCTGATGGATCAAAATATGCTCCCCAACAATACAAACACAGTGGGGAAACCAGCTCTCTATGTTGAGCTTGGACCAAAAAAAAAATATATAATAATAATAATAATAAAAAAAAAAAACACAGCCAGATAACATCCCCATACTGAATACATTGTGTAAAAATGGCAGCCTACATGGAAAACTTTTTTATGTTCTCAAATACACAAAGCTAGTGTGTTTCTTAATGCAAAATACATGAAACATTAGAGACACTAATGTTAATTCAATAAAATAAAGGTGCCTTAAAATGCAGAGTCCCTTTAAAAAGAAAACTCAGAACACTGAAATGTAAAATATTGCTAAGGCTGATACACAAATGCACTGTAAGAGATAGTGTTACGCCTAAGATGTGAAGGTTTAGGTCAGCAAGGTGAACTGATTGTACAATTGAGAGATAAGGCATTTACCACAGAAGGGTTGCACGCTTACAAAACAACACATTGTATTTTCCATTTATAGTCAACATTTCCCTCTGCTAAGGTTAGAGTTATAAGTGAGTGGCTCTTTTTTGTATACACTGAGGAGAACAGCTAAGGTTAATGTTAGTGAGACCACGCTTTGTTATACACTAGGGAGGCCAGGCCACACCGCACCGGTAAGTGTCGTAAGTCACAGGACTCCTCCTGTCAGGAAGTGCTGTAGGACCCTCCTCTTAGGGTTAAAGGCAGACACTTCTCTGTGCTCGGGGGCTTTTCTTCTCTGAAGGCTCGCCTTCTCTGGCTCTGCGCAGAGCAAGGGTGAAGACACACAGATGGGTGATATTTGTGATATTTGTAACTTTGTATGTAATCTTTAATCAACTTTGGGTCAGCGACCATTTAAGCTGAACTAATCCTCTCTTTGTCCTTCTGCCAATAAAAGAGCAGCAGTAAAGTGTAACAAGCATGCAACAAGTTTAAAAAGAAACATACCAACCCTTTACATTTGAATGTTTAAAGGATACACTTAAATGATACCTTCTGTTTAACAATGGCTCAGTGCAATGTTGTGCTGCAAAGCACTTTGATAAAATTGAGTATTGTTGTCATTGCTTTTAATATGACAAAATGAAATGTCAATTAAAAGCACAGTAAAATGGTTCATGCATGCTATGTCTGTCTGAAAACAGCTCAGGTACAGATCGGGACCACATCTGGTCCGGTGCTGATATGTATGAAGTTTTATATAACAAATAGCAAACACCTTCGACTCAGATCCGGCTCAAAGCTGGCACGACTCTGTCCAGATCTAGTTCAAAACTGGCACCATTTGGTCCAGATCTGACTCATAGCCAAGACAGGCTGGGCCAGTTTTAACCTGGATCTGGGCCTAATGTCCCTGCTATCAGGGATATAGCAAAGACATCTGGCCCAGATCAAGCTCATAGCTCACAAAATTCATCCCAAATCCAGCCCAAAACTGGCACAGGCTGTTCTGGTCCAAAACTGTTACCGAGCCATCCTGTGACTCCGTTCCTAAATTAGGCCCGTTGTGCAAAAAGGCACAGGGGTGGGCCCTTTTCCCAATTCGGACCAAAAATTGGAGTACATCCGGCCCATGTCTGGTCCAGTCACATTTTGCTATCTGGGGAGCCTCATCCTTTCAGAGCTCATTGTTACAGTTGTTGACATTTCGTGTTATAACTGTTGGTCCCACTCACTTTTTGTAAAGCAGGATGGCGATAACAATGCAGATGATGAAGACCACAGCCAGCACAGGCCCAACCACCCAGATCAGACCGTCTCCGGCATCAAGGGGCTGTGGGTCTGAATCTGGGGCGATCACTGGGTCTGTATAGGGGCTGGCCACATACATTTTCTGTAAACAAACACACAAAAACACAATCAGGAAAAGTCCACAATGGGGAGGAAGATTCACCTTGTCATATTTTGTAAACACTTTCTAATAAGTTTATATTGTATTTTCATTTTCCTACTGTATTTTTCTATTTTTCTTACTCTTAGTTATCTGTTTTTCATCAAACACCAAGTCAGAATCCTTGTATGTAAAATGTACTTGGCAGTAAAACCTGATTCTGATTCTTATCCGAATATGGCTGCTTGAGTCATCGCAGTTTTTGTATATTTTCATTTTTTCAGTGAGACAATTTTGTTTGTAGAACTATTTGGTTTTGTGTGTTTTTTTTGTGTTACAAAACAGCAAAAGCCCAACTAATGAAAGATTTAATCATCCTGTGGACATAAAAGTAAGGTTAAGAGTCAAACCAACAGCTCTGTCACTTAAAGCTCCCATATGAAACTTCAGCTCTGTGTTGATTTCGGCGCCCCCTGTGGACAAATCAGTACTGTTTATTCTTTAACAAAAAAATTCCATCCTATATTTTTACAGCAACATGCAGCATTTATTGTTTTGCTTTGGAAAGTGTAAAAAAAAAAGGTTAATTTATAAGTGGGCAGTCAAATGCCTCATTATATACATAACCCACAGTATTAAAATAAATATAAAGAAATATTCAATCCTGTTCTGGTTAGCTTTTTTTTTTTGTTATGTAGAGGCACTAGTGTTAATTTCAGTGTGTTTCATAACCATCAAAAAGCTCCTCATGGGAGCTTTAAATAAAAGCAACCTGCTAAAGAAGGATTCTTGCATAGATGTTGCAGAACATTACGCAAGATTAAAGGGTTTCAAGTAATTGTGACTAAGCTCTACGCAGCTGTTTTGTAATGTACATGTGTGTATAATTTCACACAACATAGGCTTGCTAACATCATGTGTGTGTTTATTATCATTATAAACTGATTAAAGTGTCTTTTCATTACTTCTGAAGGACTTCTGAAGATCTTCCCCTGGGCTAAATGTGCTCCTAATAAAAAGCGCAATAAGAAAAAACCTAATTTGAGTTGTATATCTCTTCCAATTCAAATCAACATACATACACTAGCAGTGCACAGGGCAATATCTCCTCTACTGCCACAGTGCACTCACTATTTATTAGCCGCAGTGATAGAAGTACGTGAGGGTTATTGCTTTTTGCTTACAACACTCTGACTGACGGGCCTTTTATTGTTTTTGCAGTGAGGACATATTGATTACAATGTATAGTGACAGCCTGCAGGGGGGAAACGGGCAGCGAGGGAATGAGGAAGTGGTTATAAACACGGAAATAAAAGTGAAGTGACACAGTGCGGCGGCTTTTTGTACCCCGGTTGTGGAGTTGAGCTCGGCCAGGATAAAGAAGACGTACTCCTGCCCAGGGTCTAGGGCTCGGTTCTCGAAGCCGCCATAGTCCAGCTGGTCACCCAGAGTGAAAAAAGCTGGCAGAGTGGCAGGTGTGAAACGGGCTGTGATGTAAGCCCGGCGCAGGTCCACCTGCTTCTGCTGCCGAGAATCCCTCTGCCTTTGACTGATGTCTTTTAACAGCTGAGACATGGAGAGAGACGGCAAACAGAGGAACAGACAGATTCAAGAAAAATGAGACGATCCAATATTTCTGACTAATGTTTAAACACTGGTATTAAAATTTTAAAGGGTAAGCGTTGCCAGGAGTTCTTAGCATTTGGATTGCGTGTGTTTGTGTGTTTTTTCTTTCCTCCTTGAAGGCACAGACATCTGTGAGTGCTGTCATTGTTGTGGTTCTCACCTCCTCTAGGTCCATCTCATCTGGGCTCTTGAGGTGTCTGATGACGCCGCGGGCTCTCCTCAGCGGAACCACAACAACATAAACATTCCTGTCAAAACAGAAGACGACAAAAAAGTTTTTGCAATGATTCAAGCACAAACTTTTATAGGTTTCGTGGCAAATTCATGGCACTAACTCTCCAGCTGTATTTTTCTTTTTCTTACTTCACAGGGCTGCGAGTCTCCAGTGATGGCAGGATGATGGTGACTGTTGTCTCGGTGTCACGGGTGTGGTCGATCTCAGGGCGGCGGATGGTGATGGGTGGGGAGGTCTTGGCGGAGATGCGGTGGCGAAGGCCTCCCATATTGCCCTCTGGAGCCGTGATTTTAAAGTCGTAGCTGGTGTCGGCCTGGAGGTTTGGGATGACAGCCTTTCTCAGACGAGCGTCCACTTCCATCTTCTGTCGGTTATACTCCACCTTGAGAATGATATGGTTTGATATGATATGGATGACATGGTAATGCTGTGCGGTAAGTTCCAAAAAAAGGGCTAAGGTCTTTAATATATATGAAAAACAAAAGAAACAGCATTTGTACATACAGTAAAGCGATATGGGTTGCTGCTCTCTGGGAACTCCCAGGTCAGAAGAACACTTGTCTTTGTGGCCAGATTGACTGAAAAATTCCTTGGCACATCTGGAAACAAACAAATATAGAGCCATTTATTATGGAGCTTTTTAAATGAACCAGTGGCTCCTTTGCTTCCCAATGCAACCCTGTAAAAATGGAAGACAGGTCAGTTGGATGTGTTACTGGGGGAGGAATACATGACGGTTAAGAGGATGGGCAGGTGATGAGGAAAGTGGATGGCAAGAGTAATAAGAAGAATGAGACAGACAGACCGGCTGCAGGAATGTGACATGCCACATTCTCAGAGTGTTAGGTTGTGTTCTTTAGACTCAGACTTCTTGTCAGCAAAGGCTTTAGAAAAGGTGGAAGTGGAGGTCTATCAGATAAAAACAGCTTACCTGCAGATACAGCACCAGGCAACCGATTTCACTTGAACTCAGACTGAAGACTTACCTTGTGTGTTGGTTACTGTACATCCCAGTCTAGTATTGACTTTTACCTGAGGGTTTGTGATAAGCAGTGCTCTTGAAGCAAACATCCATTAACATTCAGCCTGCTTCCACTGGTGGTGAGGGGTAGGTGATGGAGGTTTAAGTGAGTGAGTGGAGGACATTGGGGGGAGTAGTTGTGTTCCCCTGGACTTTGCAGTTTCTCTGCTTTTCTTGGATGCACAGGTGAAAAGGCCGACCTGTAAGAACTGGCCCACACTTCATTTAGTTTAGTGTTTTGGAGTGATATCCACATTAAGGGGAGCAGAGATGTGAACCAGTGCTTAGAAGGTGAAGGGGGTTTCCTGAGGCCTGAGGCCAGCCCTACCTGTTTCAAAGGCCAGGGTTTGGCTCACCAGAGGTGGGCTGAAGGGGCCTGGCCCTGCCACGTTGTGGGCTCTGAGCTGCACCTCGTAGGCTGTGCTGTGATTCAGGCCCAGGATGGTGTAGCTGGATTCTGTTGCTGGTATCATGATAAGCCTGGGTGGCGCAGTGGGGGTGGGTAAAAAATAAAGGCCAGGGTCACTAGAGGGATCGGGGCCCGGAGCTTCTTTATAAGCAATGGTGTACTCAGTGAGGATACCATTACAGTCCTCAGGATGTGGGGGTACCCAAGAGAACTGGATAGAGCAGCATGTGACATTAACAGAGCCGGATAATTTGGGGTGTCCCACGGGTGGGAACAAGGGGACTGTTATTTCCTGCTGCACTTCATCCCCATAGCCTGCTCGGCTCTTAGCAGAGAAGACAAAGACGTAAGTGGAGCCCTGAGAGAGGTTACTGGCAGTGAAGTTTCTCTCCCGACTGGTGAAATCCACCATGGTGTCTAAAGAGGTATTCTTCAGGCCAAACTGTAGGCGGTATCCCAGGATTTCCAACGGGGGCCCTCGGCTATCCAGGCCTGAGTCAGAGCACTCCAGTGGAGGAGCCCACCGCACAATGACTGACGGACCCAATCCTGGACGCACCCACAAGGAGGGGGGGCCGGGTACTGCAAAGGACAGTGTAGGCAGCAGAAAATCAATAGAAATATATATAAAAAACATCTATCATGTAAATCTTACAAGAATTAGAATTGATCCTGCTGGTTATTTACTGTTGCCTTCTGATACAGTTAACTGTAAGATCAATTCTTGAGTATGTTACTAAATCCAGGGTGCTGAACTGTGTATTTGGCATTTGCTTACAGATCCCCTGAGTCTGCACCAGCTTGGCTTTGCTGTGTGCTCCGTCCCCTTTGGTGGTGTAGGCTGCGACTGAGACAGAGTACAAAGTGTCTGCTTTAAGACCTCCAAGAATCAGCTCCTGTGAAGGCAAAGAAATTAATAATTAACAATACTCAATACTTTTAATTTGTTTCTTCTGTCAATTTATCTACAGATATGTACACGTTGTAAAAAAAAAAAAAAAAAGAAACAAATACTACTTCAGTTAGGACCACTATGTCAAAAAAAAAAAAACACGATTTACAGCTATAAATACTTCTTTATTAGCAGCTAGTCATTAGCACTTATGCTGTCATTTATATTTGATGATGTGGTTGTTCTGGGATCTCAATGCCCTTCCATGAGCCTACGTGGAAAGCATCAGGCAGGAACAGCACATATTCCTGCTCTTCTTATGTCAATAAGGAAAGTCTGAGGCAGGGAGAGAAACAGCAAAAAAAACAAAAAGAAAAAGACAACAACAACAAAAAAAACAGAGCAGAGCAGGGATCAGTGACAACTGAATGTCACTGATTAAGTCAGAAGCAGAACAAAGGAAGAGCTGGGGTGGAGGAGGATTGCAAGAGCATCCTTGCAGAGAGCAGCAGGGCACGGCCAGGCTAGAGTAGTTTAAATAAGGCACCATAAGAGCAATTTGCCAATTACATGCTTAGAGCAAATCAGCTGGCCTATAGCCGATGGACTTGCATGAGATCTGCTGATCTCAATTACAGCAGCACTTGACACCACGGCCTGCTTGAACCAAAGCTATACGCTTGATTTCTTAGTTCTTAAAAAGCGTTTATGTCAGTCTGGATTGCATTAATATCTCAAGTTGACGAAATCTTAGATGCAATACGAAGTAAAATTTCCATTTTAAAAAACACCCCTTGTCAAATTCTTGTAGTCCATAAGTTTACTTAAAGCTTATGTGAGCAGTTTTAGCTAACTTAAGTCAATTGTGACGTATTTTTATGAGCTACAAAATAAATGTGCCCATCAGCAAAATGACTGATGACATATATAAGGTTTTAATAAATGTCTGAAATCAGTCTTGGGGGGTAGGTGTCAAATGAAGTAAGTAACGTAGCTGCCTAACCATGCGTTGTTTCAATTTTCAATGACAATGATTAGAAATGAGTTATACAATTGGTAGTGAAAAGAAAGCAGGATATAATTATTTCGTTAAAATACCACTTAAGCTGAGGTCAGACTAAATTACCTTTTCGACTGTTAAGATGGGTGCTTTGGCAGACTAGGCATTTAAAGAGCCATAAATCTGTGCTGCGACTGTAAACATACTGTATTTACTAAACTGTATTTGTTGGTTTATCCAAATTTTACCATGAAAGACACGCTAGCTTGATGCTAATGCTTCCAATAGTGACTCACTGGTTTCCATTTCTCTTTTCAAGTCTTGACAATCTTTTCCACTGTCTTACTGTCACATCTCAGAGCAGTAACTCCACTCTTTTTTTGTTTTTCATTTAGTTTGTTTAAATTTGTGATTGTCGAGTGTGCAGAGTGCTCCATGCTCTTGTTGGTCAACTACACTAACTTCACAGAAAAGGCAGGACAAAAATCAACCACGATAGACTGTCTGTTGGGAGGTCTTGAGGTGCCTGAGAAGTGACCTTGATTGTTGTCTACTACGACACACTTCACAAAATGAAATGACAATTTGTTGGAGCCGACAAGCCCCAAAACCCAATGACTGTCAGCAGTAGTTGTAGTGAAAACATGTTGGACTTCAGAAGGAGGACATAAACAGCAGAGAAGTACCACTTCCAAAGAGGGGCCTCAAAAATTGACTAAAACTAACAGTTCCTCACGGGTGTTTTAGTTTATATCTACAACCTATTTCTATATTGTTAAACAAAGCAGTTTCTGTATTTTGTGCTGTCAGATGTATTGTCCTTGCTGTGTGGGTGTTTTGATTGTATCTCGTGAATCACTTTTATGTGGGACTACAGATGGAAATGAGTGACTCACAAATCTGGTGCAACCATATTTTAATTTTCTGTGTAAGAAAGATCAGTGTCATGGCACTGCCTCATGATAATCAATGTAAAATGAGTTAGCTGATCCTGTAAGGTGTCAAAGATAACAAGTGCTCCGTGTGGTTACTCTATATGATGTCATCATGTACACATGAGGACATTATGTTTTGGCTGTTCTTCAACATACAAATGATTTCTGTTTATAGAATTTTTACCTCCGCCAAGGAGGCTATGTGATCGGGTGGGTTTGTTCGTTTGTTTGTTTATTAGCAACATAACTCAAAAAGTCAAGGATGGATTTTCATGAAATTTTCAGGAAATGTCAGAGATGGCATAAGGAAGAACTGACTAGATTTTTGGACTGATCCGATCACCTACTGGATCAAGAAATGTTTTTAAAGGATTCTTTACTACTGGGTAATACGGCTAATGGTGGAGGTCTGCACTCTCTGAGTGCTTTTTATAGTTTAGATTATCATTGGGAATGTCCATTGATGATTGGAGAATATCTATTAATGACTGGGTAATTTGCTTGAAATGCTGG
The DNA here is from genome assembly GCF_018320785.1 of Cheilinus undulatus. Taxonomy (NCBI): domain Eukaryota; kingdom Metazoa; phylum Chordata; class Actinopteri; order Labriformes; family Labridae; genus Cheilinus; species Cheilinus undulatus. The sequence goes on from NC_054877.1 coordinate 29,921,532, forward strand.
GATAATTTCCTATGAGATTTCCATGGTAATTTAGGGGGGAATTTGTTTGGTTATTTGAGGGAATATTTTTGAGTTTCAGTGGAAGTCATAGCAGATGGTAACTTTAAAATTTTTATGCATTTAATTGGAAGTTGGGAAATTTGTTTCAAAGTAAGAGGGAATATGTTTTGATATTTTCAGGCATTTTTATGGACATCTGGAACAAAAAAATATATTTTGGAGAACTTATTAAGAAACCTTGGAGGGAATTTACTTGAACTAAAATTTTGGAAATTTATGGGGAAAATTTTATTGTATATTTTATACTTTAAAACATGTTTAAGAGTTTTCACTTAAATTTTAGGGAATTTGTATCGATTTTGGAAAGGACAATTTCCAAAATAATTAGAACTTTTACTGGAAATTTCAAAATAAGAGGAAAATGACTCCAACTTCCTTCTCACAATGACTGAAACCATCTCTGACTGAATGAAGACCACCAACAACTGCCGACTAACCAACACTCAGCAAAAATATCTGCCTTAAAACCAATCCTGTGCTGTATTTTCAGTGAAAACAGGACCTTCAAGAGATTTATGTACATCATTGTTCAGTCCAAACTTATTCCTGTTCAAAGACAAGGCTGAGCCTTTAAATTGATCAAGTCATTCTGATCCTAAATATATGGGGGGAACTAAAAATGTATTCAAAACTAAAGCTCAGATCTCAGGAGGATATTCTAATTTGGGTCAGTTTAACAAAAGGGTATATTGTTTTGACTCATATTTTAATTAAATCTCCTTTGTAAGTTAAGATAAGCACAAGAATTGAGTTACCACAATATTTTAAGTAACTTCTAGTTCAACTGATGAGGATTTTAAATTAACACGACTAGATATATTGATAGATCGATGTACTTTACCTATCCCAGAGTGGGATATTGTGGAATAATTGTTTTAACAGTGAAAGAAACAAACTGTCAGTGACAAAGCTGGTTTCAAACTTTCATAACGACCTCTTTATGTGTGATGAATGCATCATGCTATATGTATTAATAGTGGCTCCATTTATAATAAGAAGAGGCTGGGTAGTCTGTACTCACATATTGGGTTGAGTCATCCTCCTCCATCTTATCCCACAGACAGAGACACACCCGGCAGGCAGCCCAGACAGATGAGCGTGAGTCAAAGGACAAAAGGAGAGAGGGAGAGTGTTTAATGATAAATAAATGAGTGTCATTTAATCACTTTAAACATTCAGCTATCCTTTCACCTGAGACTCATCCAATAAGAGATCTTTGATGCGGGGAAGGTTACGTGATTCGCCGCTTTCTGCCGGGGCGAAGTGCACCTGGTAGCCACGGATCTGGCCTTGCCGTAACCGTGGCAACACTGATCTCCAGGTGACTCGGAGCGCGGAGGAGTTGAGTGGCTGGACGTCCACTTGGCGAGGGGCTGCTCCGGGAACTAAGCACAAACACACAAGTGAAAGCAGCATTAATGAAGTGATTAGCAGTGTAGCCAGTAAATAATCAAACAAACAATCAATAGCACTCAGACTGATCTACCATGCTCACACTCACCGTCTTCATCAGTTCTGCAGAAAGCCGCCGGGCTGTCGGGTCCAGTTCCCTCTGTGGTTTTAGCTGCTATGGTGACGTTGTACCAGCTCCACTTCTCCAGCCCCTCTATTATTCTCTGCCCATGCTGGGCTGGGATAGGAATGCCCCTCACCTCCAGGCCCTGCCCTCCTCCTCCTGTCTCAGTTACCCTCTGGTACCTCAGCTCATAACCTTCCAACTCGCCATTCAGGCCCTCCTTTGGAGGCGGCCTCCAATTTACTCTCAGCGAGGTGGAGCTTGCACTCTCACAGGACACGCCCTCAGGGGCAGCTGAGGGCTCTGATTGGACAAGAGGGGGGCAAGGAATTGGCAAAAAGTTTCGGAGAGACCCAAGAGAACAGGGGTTGAACAAAAGCAAAAAAATCAGGGAAGATGCAAGCAAAAGGACAGGAGATAAGGATAAGAAAAGGAAACAATAAGAAACTAAGGTAAACTAAACTGAAAGAGATAAGATGAGGACAAATATGATTCAGGCAATAAAAGAGGGAGCAACCACATAATGTAAATGCATAATGTTAGACTAAGAGGCTAATGAAATAAACCAGAGACGAGAGAATCGACCCTGAGTGGACAACTTAATTATACCCAAGGAGAATGCACCTCAGATACCCCATGATAATATGTTATCCTTCAACTGAGGCATAAAAGGATGCAGATTTATGAATGAAAAACAGACAAAGTATTACTTTCTGAGGCAGGGATGCATTGCTCAGTGCACATGAGCACAGACAAATATACACATTTTACAAAAACCAGCCCCCATGGTGGCATAATCCTTGAGTCCTCGGGATAATAGAGCAGTTTCAGAATCTCCACTGCTGACTAGCGGAAGGTCTTCACATAGGGGAGAAACAAACAAACAAACTAAAGAAGATCTAAAATAGGAGAGAGGATTTGGGCGGCAGACAAAAATAATAAAAAAAAAGAACAGGAAGCCGGGAGAGAAAGGCACTCAGACGGATATTGAGCGTCAGGCTAGAGTGATGAATTGTAGACAAGAACTGAATCAGAAATAAGCCGAGATATTTACTGTAACACACACACGGGTACAGAAGAGCAAAAAATGAGCACATATTTCAGAAGTGTAGGTTTCACTCACCCTATATAATGTTCCTTAAAGAGCACACATACAAAGGCGAGCGTGGCCGAGACGTCTGGAGCTTGTGCTGGAGCTCAGGAGTGTATAGTGTGTGTGTGTATGTGTGTGTGTGGGAGTGTAATAGTCATAGCTGACAGGTTCAAGTATCTATCCACTCAGCCGTACAGCCAGTGTTCTGTCGGCCTCAGGGGACAATCTAGATGTGCACCAAAGCTTGGCGATAACAAAGCGCACGTAACCTCCCTGGGAAATGAATTCTGCTGCATGAAATAGTCTGCTTATCTGGCACCTTCCTTTTCCTTAACCCCCCACCTCTTCCCTTTACCCCCATCCTCTGCAACCTCCTTTTTTGTACCTCTTTGGTCTCTTTCTTTTCGCAGGCTAAGAGTGAAAGGAAACCAGCTCCTGGAGTTTAGCACTCTATAGTACACAGCTCTAAAAATGTCATTGTGATTGTTTGATTTGTGTGACAAAACTTACCACAAAAGAAACTGGGCACCCTGAACTGCAAGACCTGGGACTTTTCTCCACCATGACTAGTTTGTCAGTTCTTTTCCTTGCATCATTTTCCTCTGTTATCTTAAAGTTCAGCTATTTTATATTTAAGAGCAGATATGAAATGTTCTCATATGTAGGACAGGGGTGGATTCAATTAGGTGGCCCGGGGTGGCTAGACTCAGCCTTAAAATCTGATTGGTCACAACTAAACTATTGTTTGTGACTTGTCTTCTTAAAACTCTCTTCTTTAAAACTATTTTTATCAGCATCCAGAGATCCATTTTTTATTAATTTTATTTGCAATTATTCTTGTTGACCTTTTATGCTTGTATTTGCCCAGTGTTTGTTTGGCCTAAACTGTCGTCGAGTTCCTGCTTTTACTTTGTCTGTTAAGGCTCAAATAATGATAATTATTACTTTGATATTGGGTTTATACACAGGCATATATATTTACTTTTACTGTTAATTTGATGCAATCTTGTACTTTTACTTAGGTACATTTAAACACAGTTCCCATCATACTTAAACACAGAATCTAGAGGTAGGATAATGAAACTACAGAAAGCAAATGAATGTCACAGCATGCATTAAGTCACTAACATTATTCACGCATGTTTCAGATTTTCTTGAATGAAAAACACACAATTTTGTCTAATTTGGAACAGATGTGTGGCTTGATTGCCACGAACATTTAAAAACTAGAAAAGCACTCAGAGAGTGCAGACCTCCGCCATTAGCCCTATCTCCCAACAGTGAAGAATCCTTTAAAAAATTCCTGGATCCAGACGGTGATCCGGATCAGTCCCAAAATCTAATCAATTCTTCCTTATGCCATTTCTGACATTTCCTGAAAATGTCATCAAAATCTGTCCAGAACTTTTTGAGTTATGTTGCTAACAAACAAACTAACAAACAAACTAACAAACCCTGCCGATCACATAAGCTCCTTGGCGGAGGTAGTGAAATGTCACAGCTCATCTTGCCTCATTGAGAGGTATGGTAAACCATAAGCATGCTTTAACAGAGCACAATGATCTGTTTGGAACAGTGTCCCAGCTTGATTTTACTACCCTTTTCCACAAAGAAGACGAAACTAAGACTAGCTAGATCTAGATCTCTGATAATTAAACTTTGATTAAAAGTGAGTTTAGTTTTTTCCAAGGAGACTAAAGCAAGACTAGAATGTTAATGCTGGAATGTGTGACATTCAAAATCCATAATCTCCATGGTGCATTTAAGGTTTATCAATGTTTTCATCAATACATTTTTAAATCAATAAAAAAAAAGATTTTCTATTAATATGAGTGTTTTAAATTTGTATTAGTTTACATTTTGGCTAATCAAATTTGTTTAAATAGAGTAAACATTGTGACAAAAAGTAAAAACTAAAATATGAGGACTTTTAATAATGTTTTTGAGTTTTTATCAACTTAAACTAGCCTAAAACTATAAAAGTTAGAATCGACTAAAGTGTGACTAGTGTACAGAGAGAGCAGTGTAGCAAATTGTGAAGAATTTTGTACCCTCTATTTGTGCACTGTGGTGTGAATTTCAGGAGGGGCATTGAGCTCAATATCAAACCTCTTCTAGATTTCTTCCTTTCTTGATTTCAATCCCCATACACTGTAAAACCCAACAAGCTGAAATACTCAAAATATGTCATAACTGATTATATAAAAGATTTTAAGTAGTGGAAATACATTTCTTGTGTATGACTTAAGTTAAAATTTTCTATACTGTTTATCCCATTTGGGTCGGGGGCAACTTTACCTTGCCTTTCACATATTTTGATTTTCAACAATCACGCCACCCAAAGTAAGCTAATTTGACTGACAGGAAGTAACAGAGTTCAATACGTCATTCTTACTATGCTGAAGTTGGTCCCCAAAAGGTAGAATGTTTCTAATTTAGAGGGTAACTTCACTCATGGTGCAAAAGTGCCTAAGGCCCAAAGGCATTCTGGAAAAACTGAGCAAAGTAAGGGATAATTTGAGTACAATAGCAAAAAAACAATTTCAGGGCCCTGCACACAGAGACGAGTTCAGGAGTATCCACAACAATTTGTAATCGTATCATTGTTTGGTCGGCACGGCACAGACTTTAGGGAGCCTGAAATCTCTGTTTTTTGAAAGTGAGACCCCAAATGAACAAACATGGATTGACAACCCTTTGCGTCTCTGTATATACAACCAAGTGCACTTTTTTTTTTAAACAAAAAAAAAAAAAATGCCATAGCCCCCTTAACCTATAGAAACTAGCCTGATCAACAACAATGTCAGATTACATGATTGTGTTTGTGCTGCAGAAGCTTATTATTGCTCTTACAGCAAAATCTTCTGCTCCTCTACTACTACCGTGAGAACCAGATGGTCATGGAGATTGCATATGCCACTTGTTCATAGATTCACCTTGGAGTGCAACCAGAAGAGCAGTCAGTAGAAAGTTTTGAGTAAGAAAAGTTTTGGTTGTGCATTTTTAATACTCTAAAAACAAATAACCCTTCTGTGTTTAATTGACCAGGAAAATAATCTGATCCTGACTGTTTGTGAGTTCTTTAAGAATAAAGTTAAGAAGATTTATATGATGCACCTCTGTTGTGTATTTTTTAAAATGAATATTTTGTTGATGTCAGTTGTTATAGTTGTTAGATACATAGGGATAGAAAGAGAAGACGATTGCTATTAATTCATCTTTGAGTGCACACAAACTTTATGTCACCCCTTCAAAAGTCATTACCACTGTTGGTCCACCCCATTCAAAAGTCTTGATATGCCCTTGATTCGGATTTTATCTGACTTTTACCACAGAAAAATGAGAAAATGAGACAAGGAAGAGAATCCTGCTTAGATGTGGTCAAAGTAAAGACTGTCAAGCACTTACCTGTCAACACAGCAGACCAACCACCATCTTTTAATACTCCTCACTGCTGGCTAGTAGCCAGTAAGTGGCGGGCACTTTTGCCTTTTCAAAGACATTAGACACTGATAGAGTGGAAAAAGTGAAAGAGGGTGAAGAAAAGCGAGAGCAAAACATTAATCGGCACTACGTCTCCATCCGTCATGATGTTTCTGGCTGTGTAAGAAAAGCGAGGGGCTGAGCGGAGAAAGGAAGGCACGCTTAAACGTAGATAGATGGATCAGAGGGGAGGTGGGGCAGATGGGTTGATAAATGAGAAAAATGGAGAGGTGAGACGATGGTTTTCCCGGGATCAGGAGCTGAGGATGATTTACGGTAAGCCGTGTGTCCATTTGTGTGAAGAAACGAAAATTTTCATCAGATACAATATATACACAAACTCAAGTTAAACATTATTAAATCTGAAGGCTGTGTTTGTGTGCAGAAAACCCATCAGATTGAGACGTACTGGCTTGTGACGTCCTCTGCACCAGCTCGTTGGTAAAAGCTCCGATGCCTTTGTTTGAGATGGCAGCGAGGGAGAACGAGTATTCAGTGTTCGCTTTCAGACCCTCCACTGTGTAAGAATTCCTCGGCCCGAAGGTCAGTTTCTCCTGTGAGACAGTAGAAAGAAGGGCAGAGGACCAGACGAGGGAGGGGAGTAAAAGTAAGTCATTAAAAGAGAGTTGGAGAGAAATAAAGATGAGGACTGTCACTAGCAGACAAAGTGGTGCTGATCACAGGGGTTAAACTTCTAAAATTCCTTTATCTGTCCTCTCTGTCTTATTAGGAAATCCACTCAGTAGAGAGATTAATAAAGAGAGAGCAAAGGTCTCACCAAACTGCCAAATTTGACAGGTTTGTAGAGCAGCTCGTAGTTCACGATGCCTTCTTTGGTGTAGGCAGGCTCCCAGGTCAGCTCAATACTTGTGTCCGTCACCCTGCCGACTTTAAACTTCCCGGGTTGGCCTGGGACTGAAGCAGGATGCAAAGAAAGAACTTGTTAAATGTACATTATCTTTATATCTGTCTACATATACAGTATTTCAGCTCCCAGCACCGACCTTGGAGCAAGGACCATATTAAAACCGCAAGGGTTATTGTTATTTTTCAATCCTTCAAAATTATTCCTGCTTTGACGGCCTTTAAACTCACCCAGATTTACACACGTATCAGTCCTGGTGAGAAAAATGTGTATTCTGATGGTTTCATGCATACAGTATATGACGAAAACTGACTATACAGTGCCCGCTAGAAGTCTTTTTGGGTAGTGCCTCCCGCTGGTTTGGGCTACATGCATGAAAATCGGTGGTGAAATGTCCAGTCAAAATAAAAAATCAAAAACAAAAACAAAAACAAAAACAAAGAATATACTATGTTTGAAAATATGTACCAGAAGGGAGATCATATGGGGCAAATTTTTGCCTTTTCTGACATTTTACAGGTTGCACATTTTAACAAACTAGTCTGTGATTTCATCTTATTACCTCCGCCAAGGAGGTTATGTGATCGGGAGGGTTTGTTCGTTTGTTAGTTAGTTAGTTTGTTTGTTAGCAACATAACTCAAAAAGTTCTGGACAGATTTTAATGGAATTTTCAGGAAATGTCAGAGATGGCATAAGGAAGAACTGATTGATTTTGGGAGTGATCCAGCTCACCGTCTGGTTTCAGGAATTTTTTGAAGGATTCTGTACGACTGGGAGATAGGGCTAATGGCGGAGGTCTGCACTCACCGAGTGCTTTTCTAGTTGATTCTGGATTTGTTTTGCTGATTGTCGACAAGTTGGAGATCTAAAGTTATCAAAAGCTTGTGTTTTCAGCATGAGCATAAGGTGGAGCAACAATCTGGCCCCCTTGCTTGAATTAAGATAATTTTCCTCCCATATCACATCAAACCATCAGACCCTGCAGACGATTCAACCTAGGCTGATGATTTTTGGTCTGCATATGCATCATCACTAGACCTACAAAAAGTCTCTTGGACCCATACCATTATCCCAACAGGAACCAGCTTCACCCTGACATGCCCACAGGAAAACATCTACACAAAGTGCCCCCTGCTGGTAGCAGGACGTTTCATCGAAGGAAGCCTCACTGGCGATGGCAAGCATTTCAACATCTCAGCGTTTCACAAGAAGTTGGTGCAACTCTTGTATGCAACTTCTGACAGGCTTCAAACTTCATATATAGGATCAAAGTCTGCTCCTCTACACAGCTGAATGGTAACTTTATGGTTTATCTGTAGCGTCACCTACTGTAAGAAGCCAGCAACACCATTGATATAAAATGCCCCATCCTCTTAGAAATGTACCTGACAAGGATCAGTCCTGCCCTGATCAATTCTCCATATTAACATCTTGCTTCCTCATACTGCCACCTACTCTTCACTGCCAGTACTACCTCATATACAAAGTACAATATGCTTGATATTTTAAATCCATTAGTGGTCCTGGGAGGATCTACATGATCTCTCTGCAGTGCATGGGTTGCTACACACTCGGAGCCCTTCAGTGCTGCGTGCAGCCCTAGTTTGTTTTTTTTCCCCTAAAGATTTTAAATTGCTTAAACCCAAAGGGACTTGGCTATGGTTTTCTAGTTTTGCCTCTCCTTTGAAAGACTGTCTGTTTCTTGGAACTAAAGGAGTTCTTTGATAAATGATCACTGTATTGCTAAACTATACAAGTGGGAAAGAACTGAAATAAAAAGTCTTTTCAAGCACAGATCATACTTTATTGATTTACTTTATTTAACAAAGAGTAAGATCTAGACCTAGCCACTTTGTAAAGTTTCTTTTGATAGTATTGATAATGAGTTGGCACAATACAAATATTGGCCTTTTTATTTTAGCTTCATAATATCATCTAATTTCCAAAACATCCATCCTTTTAATCTGAAAATCTTTGATACTGGTGGAAATATTCTGCTCTTGATGGTTTGACTCATATTATTAGTCACTTGTACTGATGATTTATGTTTTACTTGTTGTTTTTACAGCAATATACATTTAGCTGTGTTTTGTTAAGTGCTTTATAAATAAAGTGTGATTATATTTCTGTGAGAGCTATGTTGCATAAGAAATACCACTGTGAGTTAAATATGAACACAACATTCCCACAGTCTTGATGAAGCAGTGTTTTAAAGAGTACTGAATAATAAATGATGATTACAACTCTAGCTTCAGCTGTAAATGCTCTTCCTTTAAATTGCAGGGAACAGTTCCTGTGTTTATTTTTTAAACTTAAAGAGAAACACAACATCATGGCAACTAGAGTTGTCACTATACAAGATATTTTAACTTCAATATATTTCTAGTAAAAATCAAAAGATACCAATGTCTATTTCAATACCACAGCAACAAAAATAGAAGTCCCGTACACCCAATAACCTGACACACCAGACTTACTGTCACATAATTCATGGCATGGGATATAGTTCAAATCCATCTAGGCAACACCCCATACACGGTGTTTGGCTAGGGCAGAACCTTATAAAAAACTCAGAGGGTGATTGGATGATAAAACTACTGCTATAGCTGCACACATGCTTCTCTATCCACTGGCCTCAATTGTTTACAGGCTTGGCTCAACTAAACCACACCTGTAGTTTTTATTTGCCAGAGAGTATATGGAATATGGCCGGTCCATCTCCTTTGCAGAGTTAGGCACCCAATGAGTAATGTCTACATTTTAATTGCCTCAAAATGCAGGCAGACTCCAGCACACTGTCTCAACTGCCAAAGTACACTGGCAACATTTCATCACCAAAGTGCTCTCTTTTTCATGCTTGCAGCTTCTTTTAGGAAAAAAAAAAAAAGAGATCTGAATAATTTCAAAACTTCCAAATAATTTGACAACCCTGGTGTCCTCTGCTATCAAACATTTCATATAAGTCAAAAAGGGTGAAAATTCTTTTCTTGGTGAAGCCATCAAACTAATAAAATCTAAAAGTGAGCCTGATGACGGATTTTGATTTGTATTTGTGTTTTATGAAGATTTTGAGGATGGTTTTATATGTTCTTGGTGCCCTGAAGTGACTTCATGCAATCTTGTATTTATGAATTCATCATTTTAATATGTTTTTAATGTCAGTGAAAACATACTTATGCTTTAACGTGTTTTTTTGTTTTTATCGGGCTGGCAAACAATCTTCCCCTCGGGGCAAAGAAAGTTGACTCAAAGCTAATGTTAGTGGCATCATACAATATAATTTTCCTCAGTTTAATTCCTTAATGACTCAGGTTACTATTCAGAGTACTAGCTAACAATGAAATGAAGAGAAAGCAACTAGCAGATGATGCACTGCAGCTGATTTTAGATATTTACCTCCACCAAGGAGGTTGTGATCAGCAGGGTTTGTTAGTTTGTTTGGTTGTTAGAAAAATAACTCAAAAAGTTCTAGATGGGTTTTGGTAAAATTTTCAGGAAATGTAAGAAATGGCATAAGGAAGAACTGATTAGATTTTGGGAGGGATCTGGATCACTGTCTGGATCCAGGATTTTTTTTAAAGGATTCTTTACTATTGTGAGATAGGGCTGATGGCAGAGGTCTGTGCTCTCTGGGTGCTTTTCTAGTTAGATATGTTTAAAACCAATCACATTTCAAGCCTGACCTTGTTAATGGTGTGATCATAAAAGACACATCGCTGCTTCTCCATTTGAATGCTCACACATAAATTTGGACCCATAAATCAAACAGACTCTTGCTTTTTGCACAGCTCTTCACAGTCTCACTCTTTTGTTTGTGCTGGAAAATGGTAGCCTTTCTCCAGGACCCTTAATGGCGCTGCAGTAGCTCAAGCTGCTCTCTGCACAAATTCAAACTAGTAATACCATCACAGTAATCATCTCTTTGTACCTCCCATCACATAAAAACCTGCCACAGCAGTTGTCACAGCGTCATGAGCAGCAACGAGCTACGACGGACATTTTGGGCCGTTAATCCCTGTTTCCTTTTCGTAAATCTCCACGGCTCTGTCCCGGCAGGTGGAATTTATTCATTTCCAAGAAGTCATATTTTCTGACAGGTCAAGCTTATATTAAGTATTTCACAGTGGATTGCCTCCCAAACTTTACATAAGTCACTCAGATAAGCTACTTAACACTTTAGATACATGCACACGCACAAAGAATGACTCATGTGTGCACAGCTAAAAAAAACAGACACTTTCCTACTGCGAACGAAGAATAAATGACAACGTTATCTAAGCACCATGAAGGGAGTATACTTCATGAAGACTGACCTCCAGGCATGACTTTGACATGGACCGGGTCTGAGAAGGGCCCATCTCCTACAGAGGTGAAGGCGAGGACCTGGATTGTGTAGGTCTCTGTTGTCACCAGGTTCTGAATGGTTGTGATAACGCTGTCCTGCACATTGTGGATCTGCCACTCATTCATCGGCCGGGACGGGTCCATGGTGTAGTAAACACGATAGCCTTTCACCTACCACAGGAAAAGACAGAGGAAAAATCAGAGGCTTGACTGAATTTTAAGGTCATTGCTTTATCATATGTTCCCTCGTCTAATTCCAACGAGTCTCCAGCAGCGTTAATCCACAACTCAACCACAATTTACCACAGCAAAGGTCATCTATGAATTATTTTTCACTTTAATCCTGATAGTCCTGTGGATTTGTTGGTTGGGTGTTTGCAGGCAGTCACTGTCACAAGGTGATGTCCCTGCATCCCTGGGCCTGTTGTTCAGCTGACCCTGATAATCAAATGTCACTTTAAGCTTAACCAAACCAGGCCCAATACATGCACTAATATTGTAGTGCTTAAAATATAATCACCATACCCTCTCCAGCGGGATTTGTTTATGGGCAGTTCAGAGTATGTGTAATCCCGCTGCCATGCTTTCGCCCTCACCCCTTCCACCTCTCCTGTTATTACTCTTTAATATCCATAATCCCCATATGCACTCAATTCAATCTTGCACTTTTATGAACATACTGTACAGTTAGGTGGGCCAGAAAAGGAAATGGGCCTCCAGAGGGAGTGCTCTTAACTCAGAGAGGACAGTCCAATTACCTCTTCTTTCTTCAGCAGCTGTGGAGTGAGTAGTGAGGGAGTTACAGGGGGGAAATCTCTAGGAAGACACAATCCCGCTAAAGGATATGAACCTTCACACTGGAAAAATGCTCCCAGTGGTGAATTTATTACTGCGTTATCATTTTAACCTGCTGTGTGAATTTGGAAGCATCTATGAGTGGGGCCTGTAGTACAGTGAGGCTGAATGTCATGTCAAAATATGTACTACACCATCTTTTTTCTTTCGAAGACTTGGGACAGTTTTATTCAGGGTGTTTTTTAATCTGTCCTTACTTCAAATGTGCCCTAATGGCTATCAACATTGTAGCAATGAAACAGACTACATAAATAACACACAAAACCCCCAAACAAACATGTAGGAAAAAAGAAAAGAAAGTAGAATCATAATATACAGTAGATATGGAGAAAGAGAATGTGTTCTTATGCTAAATATTAGGGCAGTTAAAGGAAACGTGTGAATTTGAGACTGACCTAGCATTGATCTCCAAATAGTGATCTGTAGATCATGTCCGGCCCACCACTGCCAATTATCTGGCCTACACAGAACCTTATCATAATTTTAAAAAATCTGGCCCGTTGTTCATTTATACCCAACCTGCAGGATCAGATCATATTGTTATTATAATTGGCCCACCAGTATGAGGTCTGCAGATTTCCTCCAGTGAAAAAAATGTAAATTTAACCTTGAACATTTGAAATATCATTGTTAAATTATAGAAATTGAAAAAGGAAATCCTAAAAATTATTAGATAAAAAGTCAAGAAGTTGAAAAGAAATTCATTTGTGTTATCATTTCATATTTCAAATTTTGCATCTCATAAGTAATGCTTTAACTTATGATTTTGATTTTTTTATCTCATATTTTTACCATTTAAATTTATGATTTTGAATTTCATCTTATAGTTTGACCTTTAAAAAATTGATTGAAACTTTCTTTTTCATATATTTGCCTTTTCAAAAAAACATTAGCTTGACTTTTTATTTTTGTGTTGGGACCATTTGAACTATTAAGTTTGACTTTTTAGCTCGGATTTTAAGCCTTCAAAGGTATCATTTTGACTCTTTTTTTAATTTGAAAATAATTTATCATCAGTGATAAGTTTTTTACCCCTAAAATATATTACTATTGAAAACAAAGTTGACAGTTTATGGTTAAATTGTGACCCTCTTAGGCTCTCAGGTCACACCTAAACTCAGAATCCGGCCCCTGCTGTGATTGAGTTTACATCCCTGCTATAGACTGTTTAACACATCCATGGCATGGGGTATATTTCATATTCATCAGGGCAACAGCCCAGAGATGGTGTTTAAAAAAATTGGAGGCTCTGTCTGTCACATTCCTGACAGGCCAATCGAAGTAACAAAAAATATGGTATTTTAGGTGTGAACTGCCACTATGTAAGGAGAGTTCGACAGGCAGCTCTTGTCATTGCTCACTATCAGTGGAGCCAGATGGTAAATCAAACTCTTGCTTAAGCCAGTAGGGAGAAGAGCAAAACATCTTTCTGTGCTCCTCTTCTGGTGAAGAAACTTTGTCCAGTTGTGATAATACTGCCACCAAAGCTGCATCCATGCTCTCTTCACCAGCTGCCATGTTTAAAGGCTTGTAGTACAACTAAACCACGCCCACAGTTACTGCCTCTTTTTCTTAAAATGACTCTGATTGGTGTGGACATTTTCTGACCTTTCTGATCATTTTCAGGACTTTCAGCCTGAAGCTCTCCAAGATGAAAGTCCCGATGAAGGACAAAGAATCATTTACATATTCAATGCATATTCAGTCCGTATTCCACTTGCATAGTCGCGTAGTATTTTAATGATATCACACCTCAGGATAACAGTTAAGAATGAGAGAAGAAAAGGCCTCAGTGAGGAGTCATTTAAGGACACAGCAGGGGAGTGAGGTTGACATCAGGGAAGAGGCTTGTGGACAGATGCAATAAGTTACGGAATAGACGGAGGAGTTGCAACACTTTGCTCAGAAAAGTTTAAAAGCTGGCATGTTTGGAGATACACACAGCTGAAATGGGAGGGATTTAAACACATGCACTACAACAACACAATACACATCCATGCAGAGATAAATGCAGATTCCGGGAATTCGGAGTTGTCGGGGGTCAATTATAAGAGATTAATAGGGTGTTTTGTTCAAAGTTTATGGGAATTCGTCTGTCCAGCTGGTGGAAGCTGGACATGGCTCTCTGTGTTTTGGGGAAAATAGGAATCTGTGTGCCGAAGACAAAGAATCATTCTTAAGTTAAAGTTTGAAAAGAGAGAGAACTGGGCATTTTTGGGTTCCAAGACTCAGGAAAAAAACTGGTGGAGTAGATAAAGCAGGCATGCTTTTTCAGAATGTCTCCTTCTCCAGTCAGCTGTTTTTCATTTTACATGCTTTTAACTGTGTTTCAGCTTTTCACATTTTTTTCTGTCATAACTATGGCACTGCTTTTATTAAATGGAGCGATCCTGTCAGCCAGTTCAGTCAGACAACTCAAACTACAACAATTTCATACTTTATATGCTTCATTAGCCTATCACCTGACAAATATCCCCCAAATTGGTGGTCTATTAAAGCTGCAAGAATTATGCTCTCTCCCTCAGCTCTGCCCTGCATCAGAATTGCTCTTTTGCTTTCAGCCCCACCACCCTGTATCCATGTCTGACAGTGTTAAAGTTACTTTTACATCGTTCCTTGAATTCTGCACGTAAAACAAACCGTGAGGAGTGATGGGGTTGGAATAGCCTAATACACACTGTGTTCTGCTGCACCAAAATCTTTTAACCATTATAGAAATTAGTTGTCTGGCTGAAAAAGTTAAATCTCTTGTTTTAATGTCCTTGAGTATGACTTTGGAACTTGTTTTTAACTGTGCCATTTGACTGAAGTGATTGCTAGCAGTATTTGTTTTATTAATAAAGGTAAATTTACGATTTTTACCATTGATTTTGGTGCAAATATTAAACATCACATTTAGCACAGACTTGTAAAGAAACTGAAGGGTAAATGTGAGTTTCCTATTTCGGTTATGTGTCAACTTCCTACCTGTCCATTGGGCTCCTCGGGCTCCTCCCAGCGGACCATCACTGTGTTCTGAGAAATGATGTGGGCCTGGACGTTTCGGGGAGGACTTGCAGGTGCTTGCTCTGCTGTGCGGGCCTCCACTCGTGTAGACGGAGGCCCCTGGCCGATGCTATTAAAGGCCGACACTCTTATCTCATACTCTGTGTTGGGGTACAGCCCCCCAATGCTGTAACGGGTGGTTGTGATGCTGTCAACCGTCTCATACTTGCTGTCTGGCCCTTTGGCTCGGTATTGGATTATGTAATAGGAGACGGGGTCTGGGTTGCCGGAGTCCCAGGTGATGGTCACACTGGTGGCGGTGGTCTCTGTGACGATGGGTGTGCCAGGAGGCTTTGGCAAAGCTGGAGATAAAAAGTATTACACTATTAAATACATATCAGTTCTGAACAAATTACACTGATGGTACATTTTGTCCTATTTATTTCAGAAATACAACAGAAGAATAAGTGTTGTAATACTGAATATCAGCACAGCTGTAATATAAATGCTGTAATACAGCTGTAATACAAATGTCACAGTCATGCTAAGATTCAGTACAACAACAACCTCAAAAGTGTGATATTACTTTCATGCAATAGTTCTAAACGTAAAACATTGAAATATAGCTGTCAACAGTAACACTAAACATTTTCTTAGATTCTATCAGCAATTAGCTGGATAGAGATTGCAAAACTCAGTCTCATTTCTAACTTTTACCCCTACCCTTGTTTCTGGGTGCCCTCATGCCCCTTGAAACAGAAACGATGGGTAGTGGTGAAATCTTCTGCTGCAAAATGAAGTGTATTGCAGGATATACACGAGGTATCTGGAGAACATTCGCTTATTTTTAGCGTGCATAGACTATACCAACTCCTAAATCCTCTCAGATGCACATCATTCAGAAGTGTGTTGCATTTTTCCCAGGATTGCCATGGCATGGCCTGCCCTTCTTTTGTCTCTAGTTTGGCTTGACTTATTGTTACATTCCTTGGCTGTGTCGGTAAGATTACCCATCATAGGCAAAGAAGGAAGGCTCATTAATGATTTGATGACACTGCATCATCCCTTTAGCAGAGAAAACTATGTCTCTCCTCTTGATACAGTCGTCAGGACTTCGGCCAAAGTGGCTGGTGTAATGATAGTGGGCTAAAGCTCTGACCTGACTGCTGCCAAGCAATTTAAACATCCTGCACTAACGCTTTTTTCTGAGTGTGCCTACATGTTAATGTGGAGCAAAGCAGTTACTTTTATTTTTTATGATTATCTGTGTGTTTTAATTTATAATGCAGGCAGTGAATTATGAGTCTGTTTACAGCTTTGGTTGCAGGTGTGACTTTAATGTACCAGCTTTAACAACCCAGAAAAAAAAAGTCTGATCGCTGTAATGTTATCAACAGTATACAAAACACCTTTGGCAGAGTGACAGACTAAGTTAAAAGTCTGTAGTGCCAGTATGCTGGACCAGTAAAGCACTTTAAATTGCTTTATTTATGAATGGTGCCTTGCTGTGTCTATTGTATGACAGCTATCATGACTGCCTCTTATGATGACCACTCAGTCACAGTGCCAGAAAAAAGTACTGTCACTTAACAAGCACCTCAGTCCTGCTTTATTCTAAATATTCTGAACTGTCTATCACTGATTTACTGTATTTCAAATACTGTAAGAAAGCTCACTGTGGTAAAACCCTCAACTCATATGCACATTTGCACTAAATCTATTCACTTAAGCTTAAACCCATGCAGTAAAATGCCTCATCTCATGCATTTTTGCAATGATTAATCTATGTACTGTACTCAAATGCTCTGAGTACTTAATCTATTCACTGTAACTCAGATATTACAAGAAGGCTATCTGCTGTAGGTGCATTATCTCATCTATCTCATGTAAATCTGCCCACATCCTTGCATATTTTACACTTCTGATCACAACTAGTCAGCATTCTTGCACCATTTGTATGTCTTGCAACCATACTATCATGACACCAACTTGTATATCCTAGAAAAAATACCTAACAACTAGAGCTTGTAAATATTTAAATCTTAAATTTTTTGCATACTTTTTCCAGTTTTATTTATTATTAATGTTTAATTTACTGTATTTATTGTTTAATTCATGTACATTGAGCGCATAGCTAACTGGAGTCAAATTCCTTGTTGCGTAAGCATATCTGGCCATAAAGCTGATTCTGAAGTCAGATAACTTAGCTGGAAGTGTTTCATATTTTGCATGATTCATTCTGCAAATTAATTGACCAAGCAACTTGCATAAAAAATACAGAATATGTCCTCCTACACTATTACATTTGTATGATAAATTCCTGGTGATCCATCATGTCACTGGAGCGTCTCTTACTCTTTACTAAGACCTGAGCTGTAGCCTCGATGATGCCCAGGCTGCTCATGGCCATACAGGTGTAGTTGGCAGACTCTCGTACACCCTTAAGCTCCAGAACATTCCGTCCGATTGGCATTTCATCCTCGGGGGTGAGGTCCTCGCTGCCTAGCATCCACTTGACGTACGGCATGGGTGAACCCACAGCCACGCAGGTGATATTCACGCTCCCTCCGGGCATGATCTCGTGGTTGGAGGGGAGGATGGAGAAACGAGGGGGAACACGGCGCACTGGGAAAGGAGGAGAGTCAGGGTAGAGAGGATAGGGAGGGTGTTTTTCAGGGTGAGGGAGGGGATTGAGGGGTGGGTGAGGAGAAAAGTGGGGAAGGGAGTGAGGGAGAAGAAAGGCGGAGAAAGAAGGAAGAGGGAGGGGGGAAGAAGGGGGTGAGGGGGAGAGAATCAGAGAGAAAAAAGAGAGAGAGAGGAAGAGCAAGGCAGAGAAGCAAGGTGGAAGTAGAGAGAGAGAGCGAGGGCGAGAAAGATTAAAAGAAGGAAAAATAGAGAGAGAGAGAAGAGAGGAGAGGTAACAGGAAGGGGGAGAATGAACTTCAGGGTTTTTACAGAAAATTACAAAGGGATATTTCAAGTTTTGTCCCAATTACTTTATGGTATTGATGATTCCAACAGAAAGACACAAATCTTGTGTTGAGCTCAACCAATCGGCGTGAGCTGCCTACAAAAATAATAACGTGACAAACTCTTGAGTATCATTTCAGCCAGGACATGACACCTATAGTCAGTTTCTCTTTTATTCTTTTTTTTTTTAATTTAAGTTTTACTATCATTATTTGCCCCTTTGTAGAAAACTTTTCCACAGACTTTATGTGACAAACTTTACTTTGTGCCTCAGGGTGCTTTTGCATCATACAGGCTCTTTGAAAAGCGAGTGTATGCATCATAGAGGCCGATCAATAGGCCCTGCTTTGCTATTTGTGTCCCCCCATAAGAAGAACAAGTAAAGTAGCACAGTACATCCAATGCTGCATCTGTTAGAGTTGGGGTCGACTGTTTATTAGGGAGAGATGCATCGAGAGACTGAACTCATAGGTCATTTGCATGCCTGGGCGACTCAAGAGGGAGAAAATGGTGGAGGAACACAAAGAAGAGAACGGAGAACTGAAGGCTGAGGAAGAGACAGAGAGAAGCAAGACAGAGAGCAAAGACACAGAGAGAAGGAGAGAGGGAGTGATAGACAGAAAGAAAGAGCGAGAGATAGAGGCAGCTCTGCTTCTCTTCCAGACAATGACAGGCAATGTAGCAAAGGACAGCCACATTGTACAACAAGATACTGTACAATACATAGGATTCATAAGTGATACAGTGTGTAGTCAAATGAATTGGAAATGTGGACAGGAGTGGGTTCTAAAAAGGTGTTGTGGCAAAATTACAGAGTGAACATTGGACACATTAAGTAAAGAACACCAAGACAGCATGAGAGAGGCAGAACGGGAAAGAACAAGTGCGAGCAAAAAAGAGATATGTGAGGTAGTATGTGCATGTTTATAAGTTAATAAACTTATGTACATGTGTCTGTCGCTCCTACACATCAGGGTGCAGACAGAATGCAGAAGAAGAAGAAGAAGAGAAAAAAAGGGATGGGGAGAAGGGAAAGGAGGGGAGAAGACAGGGAGGTGGAGATAAAGAGAGGATTAGAAGAGGGTTTTAGGGGGAAGGAGGGAAAAGGGGGGAAGAAAAAGAGGAGCGAGGAAGAAGAAAACACATGGATCTATTTTAAAAACACGGCTATATACCAGAGTCAGGCCCATTCAGAAAGGAGGTGCTTCAAAAGTAAGAAAAAAAGAAAAGAGGAGGAGAGAACGGATGTTGAAGGAACAGAGAAGAAGAAGAGGATACCCCAGGGTCACAAGACAGGAAACAGAGAGAGACAAGAAAGAGAAACGGACAAACATCTCTGCATGGGAGGAGAGAATGAAAAGGGGGGCAGACAGAGAGCAGAAACACAGTCGAAAAACAAAACTCAACTAAATATTAGGTAGCTGGCATGTGTAATAAAACATGAACATGGGAAAGGAACTATCAAAAAGACTAAAAAAAACAACAAACAGAAAATAAGCTGATAAAAAACCTACAGGGGGAAATCAACAAGATTCTTTTTTGCTGGATGATATCCAGCAATATTTCTTATATATAATATAAGAAAAATAAAGCTTTAAATAAAGATAAACAAATAAATAAATATGGGTAAATTATCTGCACAACCTCCGCTCCAAAATGTGTAACATCATTACTTGGAATCTTCACGGGTCACATCCCCCCTACTCAAAGAATCTAGAGACAATTGGATAAGAGTTAAAACTTTTGTAACATGATTCAACAAAATTTTTTAAAAAGTTGCAATGACATTACTGCCATTTCATGACAAAATAAACATTTGAGTTACTTTTAAAAATAATAAATAAATAAGAAAAATAAAGAAATGAAAAATGGAAGATACCCAGAATTGGATACAGAAGTTGAAGACACGAAAGAGACAAAAACAGGTAGATCTGTTAGAGAACAGACATGATTAGGCAGGCATCTCCTTAAATGGGCGTGCAGACAAACACACAGACAGACGGACAGACAGACAAAAAGCCAGCCTCATGCACAAGACAGGCCAAGCAAATGCAATGCAGCCTTACAAATACACTATCAGATTTATTTAGTCAGTTATTTTATACCTAGAAATGTTTAACAGAAAAGAAATACAATTAATTAAGCATAGATTAGTGGTAATGTGAGGAAGAGCAGGATGAAGATGGAGCCTTAGGATGATCGTTTAGTGAAGCATGACCTCAGCAGTAAGAGTATTTCTAAAAAAGGAGGAAGATATCAGTCAGGTCGAAAGACAAAAGACTGAAGAATCCACTGCAGAGACACAGCTGAGGACTTTACAATGAAGTGAGCTCATAACAAGGGATAATCCTTCACATGCTCACAGAGCCTCCAGCTTAAACTTAATCTAGCAGGACTGCATGATTCCCCTCCATTTTCTATACAGTTTGAAAGAGCCAGGAGCCTCAATCTTTATTAGCAGAGCTATCATTAGTCCTGTCCTCTGCAGGGAGTCTGGAGGCTACAGACTGGGGAGACCTTGGCACAGCCAGAAGGATTACCGCTGGATCTCCGCACCGCTCTGTACCCGTTCAGCAGCAGCGTCACTGAGCTGACATTTACGCAGCACCATCCAGTCTGTCTCAAGGACATGGCTTTCATTAAACACTGTAGTGAGAGGCAATCATTAATATCTCATACCCCGATATCTAAAAATGTGAATGGATATGATTAATTTCAAATGTCAGTCAATAGAGGCATGTCTGAGTGTTTGGAGAAGATATCAACAGCCAGGACGCGGCTATGACCTTAAAACAATAAATATGAGAGCAGAATAATACTTTGGCTGGAAACACTGTTGTTTCAGAGTAAGAATGAAGTCTATCAGGACTCAAATCTTCTAATAACTTTAGGAGTGTCAGGACACTTATTCAAAAGTTATACTTCAGATATCATTGCCAGTCTAATTTAAGTATGTAAATTAGCAATAAAAACTAAAAGAAAGTTATTGCTAAAGTTTGGTATTTTCACACAATGCTGACTGCTAATTAGCCTACCCAGTATCACATTCATTTAAAGGTACTATGTAACATTTTCAACATTGGCTGGGTAAATGCTAAAATATATCATAACAGTAGCATCTTTATGCACACAGTGTGTCCCAAACCATATCGTTTTTTTTTAAATAAATACTAAATATTTTGAGTGTTTAAATGCGCATTATGCATTCACCCTGAGAAGTATTCTAAAATCCAGTATACTACTGGCACACTCAAATACGTCAGAGAATTGACTGTAGAAAGTAGGACACTTTGCACCCTCCATGAAAGTCATATTTGTGACATTGCAGATGTTGTACAGTTAGCATGCTAGGGCCCAGCTAGCATTAGCATCAGCTAAGTAGCTAACATGTTACAAGCAGCAGATTTCAATCAAGAAAAGGGCCTTTTAAGCAAAAGAAGTTGTTTTTCTTAATGAGAATAATGTTAACATAAAATACAGTTGTACATGAATCTTTTAGTCAATTAAAAAAGCCATCAAATTTGGATTAAAATCGTTAAACGTCTACTTGTAACTTGCTGTTTGAAAAGAAGCAGAACTAGAGGTGGTTAAACCATTCTCACTTCTTGTTAGTGTAAAAGGTCAGTGCACAAATTGAGACAATACTAACCCGTAGTGGTTAAGTGCTCTGTACTACATTTAAGAGTGCTGTATCATGGTATACTAGTAGAAGAAAGTGATTTGAGACTCAGGTATAGTGTATTTTTTAGCTAGTACAGGACCATGTGGCTTAAATCTGAACTATAGCGTTAACAGAGCTACACTTATTTTTGCTATTTGGCATCAAATGAATAATTGCTTAACAGTAAAACCAAACTCTCACAATGGGTCTGATAGAAAAGACTTATAATAAAAGTGAACTTACAGTAGTTCCAAAGACAAGGCAAAAATTTGCTAACAAACTGCACTAGCTACAGCTAGCTAACACTAATAAGGCATTAGCTTGCTAGTTGAACTAAGACTGCAGTAAAAAAGATGTAGATAGAGGGATAGATAGCTAGATAGATAGTCTTTATTTATTCATTTATTTTTTACTCAAGTGTTGTATTAATGGGATAATGCTAGGTTTTAATTTATAGCCTACCAGTAGAAACATTTGAAGCTACATTTTAAAACTTTACCAAACAAGGCAATGACTTGCAGAAGTAATAGTGCCCACCAGAGGCAGCATATTTGTAAGCTGCATTATGTCATTTTTACCATAGGTCACTGACCGGCTAAATTCATTTTTCAACAGCTAGTAGAACACTGCTGTGCTAAATGCAATAATAAAACCAGTAACAGTGGGGGGAAATGCATTACCTTACTCTGTTATGTGAGCCAAATAAGGTAGCTAACATTGTTACATTCTCAGTGTGCCTATGCCTAGGGTTCAAGGATTTAATTTTTAACCTGTTTTTGTTTTTTATTTTGTTGTATTATTGCTGTCCTTGCAAAGCTCTGTGGTTTTGATAAGTGCTCTATAAATAAAGCTTATTAGCTGCCATTTGCTATAGTAGCTATCATTAATCAAGTGTGGCTGTCACAGCAGAATCCCAGAGAAAACTAAAGTCTGCAAGGGTGTATTTTGATACTTACGCTTCAGCAGTTGAAATTATTCTTTTTAACAGGAACAATATATTATTTCTTTAATAAAAATGTTTCACAATATCTCTTTGATTTTAAATAATGAAGGGAAAAATGTACCATGTGACTGAGTTATTGTACAGTTTAATTATTACTAATGCATCCATGTGCATCCATTTGTTAGTCAGTGGTAAAAGTGAAGCTAATTCTACTTTTGTATACTATTGAATAATCTATTTTACCAATAATGCATCATATTGAAAAATTTGTGCAACTGTTGTAATATGTAGTGATGCTGATGTAATGGAGTTTAAAAACTATTTTCCTTTTTTGGGTGGAATAGAAGTATAATTCTTGGAGCACAAGTGGTCCAGTGATTATGTCTGTGTGCCCCATGCAGTGGTGTACAGGGTATACAGGGGTATACCTACTTCTAAAGAGTATATAAATTATGAGTATCACCACTTCCTCTCACACCACTACACCACTGGCCCCATGTAGAGGCCGTCCTCCTCGTACAGGGTTCAAATCAGGCCAGTGGCTCCTTTTCTCCAGTTTCCAACTCTATCCACTGTCTTGTCTCTTGAATAAAAGCATAAAAAGTCAAAAAAAAAGTGAGAAAAGAAGTAATATTCTCAAGTAAATACCTTGGATTTTTAGCATGTATAGTACCCGAGACAATCTACTTGTAGTTTAGTTATTCTGTACTTCTTGTGACAAAATGGTTCTTTTGCCGTCTTGAGTTGATGCCATGCATTTGGCAAAAATAACTGAAGATTCTTCTAAGCATCTGCACAACGCAAAGCACCTCATTGCAGAAGGGCAAGCACAAGCGTGACAGCGAGCGCAAGGTTTTCACCAACAAGTGCAGCACTGGACAAGATGTGATGTCATGGAAGCTGTGGCACACATGGTAAAACAAAGGCAAAAAAACAGAAAAGATGCAAGACATGACAAGACAGCAAGCTCAATCTTATAACATTGTGAGCATATCAAATATCAATAGGCATGAACACACACTGTGCCATGCTCCTGTGTCAGTCCGTCAGTCCACACACATGCAAGCGGTGCTCCTTTCTCTTTCTCTCTCTCTCCTTCATGCAAACATCGCCTCATTTTAATCTTCCAATTCTTGGGTCTCCATGACAACAAGATCATACCATGCAGAAAACATTGATCGGGGAGTGAAGGCAATACCAAGGGTTCTGCACACAAGGCCTCACAATGCAGTCAATGCACTCTGCTGCGTAGGCAGACCACTTCATCATCACCATCATCATCATCATCATCATCATGGTAACAGCTTTAGAAAAATCAACTCTTCATTTTAGGAGACAATGTCATTTCACTTTTTATATCTACTCCAACGTCCTTTAAATGTCTTCTCTTTTTTATTTTCTTTTTTGTTTCTCTCTGTTTCAATAAGTCCAAAATCTTTGTGAAACAAAGGAGTAACAAAAGAAAAGAAAGAGCACACCAACCTTCTCGAAGCTCTGAGGGATGGAGGGGGGTTGATGCAGAACACAATGACGTGAAGGGGGAGAGAGAGAACGGGGAAACACAGAGAGAATAAAAACGGCCAGCGCAAAGCCACTCACACCTCTGCATCACGCACTCGCTCTGACACACCCTCACATGTCACATACACTCCGTTACATAGATATTGTATATCTGAACATTGGTTGTGATCTCTCAGCCAATAAGCCCACAGTCCACAATAGGATTGGTTGAACAGGGATCATGTGGGTGCCAATAACATATTTATGAATGTCCAATTTCAGTGAAAATTTCAATCAATTTGTGTAATTTTTTTGCCTAATCTGCCTCTTGTACAGAAACCATTTTAGTAGACAGATCAGTGATGTTTCCATGCAGTTAAACCGAGGTGTGTCCCAAACTTTACGTTCAATTTGATGCTGTATGGGCTCGCACCAGGGTTTAAAGGTGGACTTGTTAAAGGTGGTTGTGAAAAACAACAGAGTCAACAAATACTGTAGACAATGAATGGGTTAGTAGTACTTGTTTACAGTAAGAGCACAGCTATGGACAAGAGATATTTATAGCAGCACCTTAAATGTGGGGATTTCCTGTGTGTTTTTGTCTCTGCATGTGTGATCGTGATGTGCACGTGTGATGTGATCAGGTCCTACCTCGCACGTAGAGGTTGGCAGGGGAGGAATAACGCACGCCTTGGGAGTTGGTGGCCACACACTCGTATTTCCCTTGGTCCGTTTCTTCGCTGTTCTCAATCTGCAGTGCTCCTGAGAGACACAAAGTGACAAAGAAAGAGAGGGGGAAGCAAAAAATAAAGATGTTTAGTTGAGTTTGCAGAAAACAGCGTCTGCTGCTGTCCGCTTTGCTCTGTATCCTCTGCTTTTCATCCTTTCCGCTTCAGGCATATCCTCCCTTCTATTACTTTAACGTCTAATAAAGTCTTATTGTTTTTAGATCTGTGAGGCATCATCTGAATGGACCAAAAGCACCAGGAAAATCAAACTAGATCTCCTCCCCGCGTAACGTATTTGAGAATACATTCCAAAAAGTTTGGGAGCCGAGTCCCAAAATGACTTTTTATAAACTTCTATGACATTTAAAGGATCTTTTGTTGCGTAGTTTTTACAAGCTAGTGATTCCACTCCTTCAGCTCTGCTGCCGTGAAGAAAGCCTGTTTCTATCTCTGCAGTTAACTGGCAGCAGCTACACGGCTTTCCCCCCACGGCAACAACCTGACGATGCTCTTTAACTCCTCAGCTTGTTCCTTTTACTTCCTCAATTTTTATCCTCCTCCCCTGATCCCAGCGTGGTAAACAGTGTCTCCCTAAATGTGCTATAATTACACACAGCCCTTGTCAGGTATTCTTTTGTTTCTTCAGCTTCACACAGTGCTATTCTCACTGTTTTTTTTTACTTTTTTTTTTTCAAACAGCCTTTTGAATTACCAGCAGTGATTTTTTTTCCCTTTTTTTTGCTCTTTCAGCCTGCTCTGTCACATTCATCTCATCTGAAACTGACTTTGACATGGAGCCCGAGGAGGACGCACAAAACCATGGATTACACTCTGCTGCAGGAGAAGCTAGGGAAAAAAAGATGCAACTCAAAATGCACACAACACACACAAATGCACACAAGCATGAGATAACAGTGCTAAAGGACAGCATTTGTATCAGATTAACTGGGAGACTGATAAAAGGGATCTGACTTACATTAGACATAAAGAGGAACGGAGGATATAGTATGTTGTGCACAGGCATGGATTGTTTCACATACAAATGGTGGTGTGTTAAGACTCCTTACTGATGCAAGAGTGGTGGATAAGTGCCACATGTTCATTGATGTTTATACTTTCATTCATATGACAAGTTTTTAGAGAAAAAAAATAAAAATAACTTATATATATATATATATATATATAAGTGCCAGACTTTAATAGTTGAGTTAGTACTGCTTTGCTGATTGTCTGACCACTCAGGGCTTTTTACATTTACATTGTAGGTAACATACTACATTCACACACTTATGCAAATCTGTCTGGCTGCAGACCGTAGCTGTCAGGCACCCCTCCTTGCAGACCACTACAGTGAGATACCCCAGCTGTCAGAACAGACATACACACCAAAACTTTCAAAATAAAATTGCAGTAAACTTCTGGTTAGGGTTAGGGTAACAGTAAGGGTTAGGACACCAAAAGAAAAAAGTCAAAAACCTGACCTGTAAAACCTAATTACAAAATGTTTTTTAAAGTCAAGATAACAGTCTGCTTACAGGAAAAAAACCTGTCTCCCATGAAAAAATTATAATGTACTTGAGATAGCTAAGACTAGAGCTTACAAAACTATGGCTGTGTCCGAAACCACACACTCATTCCCTACTTCCTATCCACTAGATAGTGAGCAGCATGTAGACTCCAGTGACGCCCCCCGCCCCCCACCTTTAACGGACTTTAAATCTGAACTTCCTGACTTTTGGATGCTAGTTCCTTTATCTACTCAAACCTGTCATTACAGGCTGACATGAAACACTTTATTTCTCCTGTACGAGTGTAAGAATGCACCAACGCCAGATTCGACAAACTGTGGAGAAGGACTGAGATTTCAAAAAGTAAGATTTAAGACAGTCTGGAGGTTTGCTTGGTGGGTGGTGAAAGCTAGCATGTAGTGGGATGGCTTTGCTCCCTGTTCAGCTGTCATTGGACTTACTAAATGAAAGAAACAGTGAAGGGAGGTTCCCATTTGACAACCCTGCTGAAGTCCTGGATTCTTAATGCCTATCTGTCTGCACTGTTGACTTGAGGAAGCAATTAGTGAGGGGATAATTGGGTTTAGGGATTTCTTCACTGGGCATTTATCCTTTCAGTAGGGCACAACAGGTATCTAGCTGGTGGTGATAATACGTCATCAGCATTGCGTTTGCCTATAACTTTCATCTTATAATACAATTAAATGTTAAAAGTGATGCACTTAAGCTGTAACATAAAATCATAAAAGTGAATGGGCATGCCAAGACAGCCCATAAAAGGGCAGGAAAAAAGACCTTTTATGACTTTTTACAGTCTGGATCTTCAAAACACTGCCATCATCCACTTCCACAAAGAAAAAAGGAAAAGAAGAAAAAAATGCAATTAAAAAAATTGCCTCTTTTGTGCCTCAAACATAATAATTTTCCAAGGTCAAAACTACCTTTTTGGAGTTTACATTTTTAGATCACTTTTACAATGTATGATTTTCCATATTGATCACATGAAAATATAAAACACTAAAAGGCAAGATACATCGTGCCCTAAAAAGGTACATTTTTTCTACATTTGCTTAGAGATGTACATATGGACTTTATTTTAAATGGTCTTGAGCTTGTTTACTGCTTTGCTGATTATCTGACAATGCTGTGCTTTCACATTTACATTGTAGGTAACATACTTTATTCACTGATGAAAATCAGTCTGGCTGCAGACTGCAGATCTTAGAGTTTGTAGACCACTACAGTGAGATGCCCCATCTGAAATACATGCTAAAACTTAATAAAAAAAAATCAGATTAAACTTAAGATTTAGGTTAGTGTAAGGATTAAGGTAAGGGTTAGGTTTTGTCCTCCATGAAAAACACAGGCCAAAGCTAACAAAGCTATACTAATTACGTAGATAACATAGCTACGCAGCTAACACAGCTAAACGTAGAGCTAACAACACAGCTACATTAGCGTCATAAACTATGTAGGTAATGTAGCTACACAACTCACATAGCTAAAACAAAAGAAAACAAAGCTAACTGGCTATGTTGGATTATGATCATTCTTGCTAAAGCTAGAGCTACTGCAGGAAAATTTTGTTTCCCCCTCTGGTAAAGAGAGTAATAATACCACTGATTAAGATACTTGACATTAAAGTTAGTGATATTCCTAGGTTCATAATTTCTCTTCAGATTAAATGCAAATTATAACTCTGTTTAACCACCTAGTCTAAAGTAAATATTTTCTGTTCTCTAACTTATAACAGTGCAACTAATGTAGCTATAACTAAAGACAAAAAAGCGACGCTGGCTATGTTTGATTATGTTTGCTAAAGCTAGACCTGTTTCAGAGGTAGTTACATGAATGTTGGCTCGCATTAGCTTTAGCTTAAGATATTTTAGCTACATTAGTTTGTGTCTTATAGCTCACTGGTAGCGACATCAACTACGTAGCTAGCATGGATTTCGTTAGGCTCTTTTTGGGGGGGGCTGAAGTCCCTTAAATGTTCCTCATCCCCCCTAACAATAATTACAGTAAAAACAGAGACAAAATAAATTAAGGAATGCACCACACCAGTACTTTCCATTCTGCTTAATGTAAAGAGCAGAGAAACTCAAGCTACCCAGTCGCCTGTGGCTTTTTAGTGCCAAGTCTAAATAAAAACTTCTATTTACTTTTAATCTGTGTATCATTATCGTCGGGTGCGCGTGACAGAGATATGTAGGTGAGACAGAGCAGAGGAAATCTGCTGGTCCGCTCTTCAGTAAGGTTATGCATTAAGGTGTGCTGTCTTATGTTCAAACTGAAGCTTCTTACGTCCTCGTTTTAACTTTTTTCCCCCAGTCACTTCCTGCCGATGCTCTTCCACACTCGTATTTTTATGATGATCACTGTGATACGTGTCATCATCAGCGAGCCTCACACACACTGATCACATGTTGAGATGGCGTAACATCACATGAAACTTGTCCAAACATGGGTGTTTTATTTGATCTTTAATGCACTACTGATAATAAATACTGTCAAAAGAGCAGAAACAGGAAACCAAAGCTACAGAATGAGGCAAGGCAGAACGATGTGTCTGAGAGCTGCAGATGGGAGGCAGGGTCGGTTTTAGACCCCATCCACACAGAGATGAAAACGATTTGGATTTAAAAATATATGGTGTATGCGTTTCGCGGTGGTGGTAAAGGAGCATCAGATTTTGCTGTAAAAGCCATAACAAGCTCAGTAGCTTCTACAGCATGAACACAACCCTGTATTCAGCCATTGTTGTTTTGGCCAGACCTGCGCAAGCATCTTAAGAGAGCTCAGCCATGTGTAACGTAATAATTTCAAAAAAAGATGCGGTTGGCCGTCCATACGGAGACGAAATGGTAGTCGTTTACGGATTTGTGCACTCTGGGACCTGATTTCAAAAAGTAGCAGTCACCCAAAACGCCATTTTTGTGTGGATGAAACGCCGATATGACAAAAAACTTTTGCTCCTGAATTCGTCTCCGTGTGGATGGGGTCTTAGTCATTTCGAGGCTCAGGGCAAGATCAGTATGAGGCCCCTCCCCCTTTAGCTAAAAGCATCAATAATGAGTGGAAAAAATTTGAAAACATCTCTTTGAAGTTAAACAGAGCTGCAGAGCTACAGGAAATGCCCCAGTGTGAGATATAAATACCCAAATAGCCAACCATAATTCATTCAAACTAATATTTTAAAGTCATTTGGCCAGTTGGAACTTGCATTAATAAAATATATATGCTCATTATAAGTGTAATATCCTTTCTTCTGACACTATAGACATTTTTATGTGGCCACCCCATTTAACTACACAATAATCCAACCATCCACGGTTTCATTTTATTTTAACTATGGATCAGTTGATATATGGATCTTCCTTACATCCCCGGTTTTGGAATGTGGCTCTTTCTAAAGTATTTCAAGACAATAAATCTCTTGGGTAGAATAAGGTTGAGCACCACTGGTATAGACTGTCTTCAGACACACAGTTCACTACTTCCAGTGAACTACTTCTGATTAGACACCAGACCTTTATTTCTGTTTCATTTAACTAATAAAGCTGCTTAGGCTCTAATGTTTGCAAAATGGTTATTTCATGAATCTAACTAGTAGACTTTGTTTATGAATAAAGCTGAATTAAAAAAAAAAAAACCTTCTAAAATGATGTACAGGTGTAGGTACCAGATGTGTCCGGGCCAGTTGAGAAAGAGATTTCAATTTGGAAGCCTCCACAGACTGGCTTCAAAAGCTGTTTGAGTCCGCCTATTGTAATCAAACGGCTGACGTCACACAGGTTTTTTTCCAATTCTTTTTACAGCCTATGAATTATATTTCTCTGAAATATTTATTTAAATTACACTAGGATTTGTTAAGATTTAACTGACCTGACCTAAAAAACATGAGTATTCTTAATAAACTGGGTTCACAATATTTAAAACTAAATATTGTCAGGGTTAAAAGAGGTTTTACAGGAAAAAAGATGAGACTGTGGCATTGGGCTTGTTGCTTTAGTAATCATCTGTATGTAAATCTGCACACTTAGGCACAATGCACCACTAAGCCGCTTTCCATGAGTTTTTAATAAATTTAATCTGTTTGTTATTTATTTATTCATCATTTCCTCTCTATTAATTTGTTTTTATTTTTGCTCCCCGTGCAGAGCTGCTGTTGAGTGTTTTATTTGTAGTATAAAGATAATAAAGCCAATTTTATTAAATTCTCTTTGTGACATTTTAAAGCTCAGAGGAAAAAAACTTTTAATCATGTGACAGAAAATATCACCAGTTGCAGCTGTATACGCTAAACTAAATCTAATACTTGAGTTGATGTACTGACAGTTATTTTCCAGCACAGTAGACACAGACGGTTCACATGGTGTGTTATCCTAATGGAGAGAAAAGCTTTTACTGATTAAATCTTAAAAAGCCGGTCAGTTAAGCACTAAAAGGCTCCACAGAGACCTACTGTGTGTGTCTGTGGATGTGTGCCTCCACATTAGCCGATCAGTACGTGCTGAAGTTTAAACAACTTGTTTTTGGAGACTCATAGGAGGGAAAAGTTTGACTTGTTACACTCAGTGGGGGCACGAGTGTGCGTTTTCTTGTGCTCGAGCGTGTTTAGTGAGCTGAGGCCCTGCTAGCTGGAGCTGTCATCCATTTGCTTCTGTCTTCTGCATTACATGAAAGAAAAACAGCGCGTGCCCTCCTCTTTCTCTCTATTTCTCTATCTCGCATTTCCCTGCGGTACAGGGCCGAGTTGGGAGATAAACAGGAATAAATTATCTGCTCTGCAAGCCGAGCTCTCCCCTCGAGAAGGAAGAAGAAGCTAGAGGAGAAAGACAGAGTGAAGAAGAGATGGAGCTGGACAGGTGGAGCTCTGCAAACAAGAACTCATCTGACAGCTGGAGGCAGCTCATATGGTTAACCATCAGCACAAATTTAAAATCCACGATTGAAATCGTCTTTTATGCAAAACAGGGCGTCGCTATACGGTGTTTAGCATATGTGCACATATAAAGGTCACAATGTATGCATAAACTGACGACGTAGATGGATATCTGGCAAACATAATGACAGTCGTTGAGGATAGGCAGGACACAAAGCTATGAAAAGGAAGAGTAAGAGATAACAGAAGAAGAGAGGCAGAGCAGTTTGTTAGGGAGCGTGGAAGCTGCTGACTGATCCCGAATGAGATGTGACTTCAGTAAATTGAGCTGCTGTGAAATCGCAGAGGGTGTATTATGTCTGCTGGGCGCAGACTTGGACGATCGGATGACAATAGATACAGCTAACCTGATCGCACTGCCAGTACATGTAGGTCAAACAGATCACCTGGACTCAATCTCTCCCACGGGGTGACACATTAACTTTTAACTGGGACTGGACAGTAACAACAATAGGGACTGGAGCTGTTTAGACTGCAACATACTGACTTAAAGCTCCTGAGAGGAACTCTAAATTTTGGTGCCCCATATGGACGAAGCCTATATCTCTATAATGATCTGGTCCTGTGTGTGGTTAAGTGGTGCTGTCTGAATCTGACTGCAGTCTTTTATCAGTTGAATTTTTCACTTACTGTTAATCTTTACTGTTGAAATGTAAACAAAGGCTGTTTTAGCAGCCTGCTAATCACTTTGTTTGACGCCTACCTCCTGGCAGCTGCTGTGAGCAAGTGAAAAGACAATACAGACATCTATAATTTGGTCGCTGGTGGTCTTTTTTTGCTGCTTTTGTAGCTCAGAAGGAGGTATCAACTTCAGTCTGTTTCATTATTAGCTAAAACTCCTCAATGGAGCTTAAACTCAATTTTAATGCATTAAAGCTCCTGTGAGGAACTTTTGGTTGGTGTAAATCTGGCGCCCCCTGTGGACAAAATGTGCCATTTTATTCTGCTGCGTATGTACATGCAAAGATTGCAAAAATATCTCCATCCAGCCTCATGTTAACAGCTTAATATTACTCACTGTGAATATGTATTGTGAACAATAACAAAAGGCTGTTTCTTCAGCATGCTATATATCTGCTCATCTGACACCTACCCCCTCAAAAAGTCAAAAGCAAAAACTAAAGAAATCTTCTCAGACTTGTTTATAGCTTTGTTTGCTTTTGTACATCAGAAAGATTAATTGTTATTAATTTCAGCTGCTGATTGAAAAAAAACTAAAACAAAACAAGCATAACACCTTAAACAGGGTAACCATTGTGTAAACCAGGGGTGGCCCGAACCAAAACCACATCTAATGGATCAGAGCCTCTATATGCATTTTTCAGCTGACTTGGGATTGACAGTTTTATCTGATCAGTCTAGCCAATCATTTACGTCAGCTTTCGTTAAAGGAGCAGGCAATATATGCATGAGTAAGACAACAAAGCAGCAGTAGCTACATTAGCAATCCTGTGGCTAAAATGTCAGCAATATGGAAATAAAGGCTACTTGTAGCATCTGTGACATGACAGTTTTGCGAGGCAGTAGCAGCAGGGCTGCGTTCAACGCTACCATTTTGATCAGAAATCTCAAAATTAAAAATGCAATGGAACACAGTGACTTCTCTATAGCAACAGAGAAGAGGGCTGCTACAATGAAGCTACAAACTCTGTACTTCAAGAGGAAAGATTAAAACCCAAGAGAGAGCGATGACACAAAAAAGATCACAGAAAAGGTGATGGAGATGCTGCTTTTCCTAATCAAGAACCTTCACTTCATTTTAAGGTAACAGTAGGCAGTGGCGGCTGGTCAGTAGGGGGTGCTAGGGTACCGCCCCCCCCATGACTCCACAAAGAGAGGACAGATCTTAAGTTCATTAAATAATTTTTTTAAACATTTGCTTTAAATATCAATAAATTTATATGAATATAGATAAACTATATTATGCACTGCATAAAGATGATTTATTAAGAGATTTAAATTTACAGTGCTTAACAAATTTATTAGATCACCCTAACACTAACCAAAGTAAGGTTTATGCCACAGCTGCCCTAAATTGACAGCATTGGTAATTACCAAAATCATTTTTTATGTTTTTTGCAATGGTTGATACACCAATATGTAGAAGCTCTTAACCCAAATGATATTTTTAATGATAAAACATAATTATTATTGTTATCCATGAATTTTCAAATGTACTGATTTACAAAAAAACTGAAAAAATTGTAAAGCACATTATTATTTATTGATTAATATGTCAAATTCTAGTTATTTACTTGCATTCCTGAACAGAAAAATGAGTTTTAGTGGTTGAATGTTATGCTTGATTAATTCTGACTTCTCAGAGAAGCCCAGTGAGCTGGCTCAAATTTGGGTGAATTCAGTTTGAAATTCCTCATTCCTGTTCAAAATGGTAAAATGTGGAGAGCTCACTGAAAATAAAAGAGTCCGCATTAAAGCACTTCATGATGCTAGATGGTCTTTGAGACAATTATGACAGGTGGTCTAATAAATTTGTTAAGCGCTGTATAATGTGCAATAAATCAGTAGATCACGAACGTTCTAAGCGTTTGCCTTTACTTCCTGTTCACTCGTTTCCTCCCTGGGGCAGTAGGCTCCTGCGCCTGGAGCCTTCCATTCACTGCCGTTTTAAGGCTGCACATTTGCTCCTTTTCAGTACAAGAGAGAGGAGCCCTCTGGGCGCAACATGACTACGACCTGAAGGGATTATCACAAGCCACTCGCCAGATGCCAACTAAACATAGAAACAAACGAAATAAAGTTACACCTTTGTCTAGAAGTTGGAACGGATACTTTTCACATCTCACCACCATTACCTACACTGATTAGCTGTATGAAGAATTAGCAGATTAATCAATAATGAGAATAACCATTAGTTTGTGTACATAAATGGCCATCGTGACTAGTGAGGTCTATTTCATGACATAAAAAATAACAGAATAAACATTATTTAACTGCATATTTTCTGTCAGTTCTGAACTGAAATATCATCTGTGAAAGGATTTCCTTTGAAAACATAAATCCTGGATCATCACCAGAAACAAATGACTTGTTTTTTTGGCCTGTGTCCTAATTTCTCATCCAAATTTCACTGAAACCTGTTTTTGAGAGATCCTGCTGACTAACAGACAGATGAACAAACTGGACAGGAAATCAAATCTGCAGCAGCGGTATTCAGTAAAACATTCTCCAGCCAGCAGTGATCAGAAAACCTGGCTTTAATTAAAAGAAAACATCATTACTAATTTGAGTGATTCCTACACAGGTTTTCTGTTCATGCTAGATTAAATAGTCTGTTCTAGCTTACTGTGCAGCTGATTCAAGAATCCTCATGTGTAACCATCTCACTTTTTGCTTTACATTAAAGTGACATAAACCATGACCGTTACCATAACCACGACCTTTGATCAGCACAGCTTCATCCATTACCCAGCAGTCCACCTCAGGGTCCATATTGCTCGCCATCTGTTAGAGCGTTAGTCTACGAGGGCAGCTAAGTGCTTAGGTAAACTCACCAGAACTCATCCCAAATGTCAGAGATAGACAGATCGCTTGTCGCAGCTCTCCTCACGCACATCTAAACTAGCGCAGCAGATGGCATGGAAAAATAGATGGATCCCTCAGTCGTGATATAAAGATGTTTGGAAGTTCATCTCCATACAGCGCCATATGTTTGTACCCACAGGAAGCTGGCATGCACTACTGTCACCTTTTGGACAGTAACCTGCAGAGGGAGGATGCCGCTGATGATGGATAATTTTGGGCTGTAACCTGGCTGAGTCGTCTTTAGTGGGATTTCAGCGCGGCCGTGCTCAATATCATTTTTCATGTTGAACAGTATGGGCCAAAAAAATATTTCCAGCTGTGAAAGAAAAGGAAAAGACGGAGAGAAAACAATGTTTGTGGCCCAAAACAGATCCCTGGCTACGCTCCAACCAGAGCTGGCAGCCGTCCACTAAATCAGAGGCTCTGCTTAGAAGGTGCCCTCATTAAACAGATTTTAAAGGAGTGTTTCATCCATAACACATCTCGCTGCTAGTTTGTGCCGTAGCTTAGGTGTAATTGATTTCCTCCAAGTCATTCCACCGCAGTGTTTGGTTCATTATACAGTGCGTTTTGTTGTTCGCCTTCGTGATGCTTTTGGTGATTTGAAATCCTATTAAAGCCCTGCGGTGAATCGCACTGAGCCATTTGTCTTGCTACTGTTTCATTGATGTGAAATGCAGCCTAACGTTCTGTACCGGTGAATCAGTGTCATGTCTCTGTGTGACACCCTATAGAGGGCAAAATAAGCTTCAAAGCACACCAAGTGAAACTTATTGTGATGGATTGTTAAATTATTTAGAATTTGAGGCCACAAAAAAAAGCAGTCACGATGCTGTATAGGAATTTATAAAGCAGTAGAGGAAAGAACAGGCTGCATGGACATGTTTGAGGTAGTTTCTTTGTTTTGTAGCTCCAAGGCCACCATCTCTTCCTCATAAATTATAAGCAGAGAATAAAAATGTTTGCATAGTGTTTATCGAAATTAGGAGTCTATAAAACAGTCACAGCTCTGTTCCCTCTGGCATGCACCTTATGTCGCTGATACTACAGCTCTAGCTTTTTGTCTTTTTTGTGAATATATTGTTTCACCTGCCTCCAAGCAGCACCACAACCTGTCCTCCACATACTGCAACCCACACCAAACGCTGAGTATTTTACACGGAGGCAAATCCACTTCATACACACTGTACCACACAGTGTAGGTATACGTATTAACACATCAGTAGGTGACTGGAAAGAAAGCGTGTAGGAGCTAAAAAAAAAAAAAAAAAAAAATTGAGAGAGAGTGGGCGACAACTATCTGCAACGCCAACCAATCCCAACCCAAACACTTAGAAACCAATCACAGCAGCACTTCATGTTAATGTTCTTTCCAACAGGCATAAAGGCCTGACAATCTTTTTGCTTTCTTGATATTCTGACACTGTGTGTATGGCACTATAGTGAGAATGATTCTCCAATCACTAAATAATTCATTTATTGAAGCTAATAAAAACAGCAAGTGTTAGCACATATGGAAACCATTACATTATGTTATTCCCAAAGTTATATCAGTCTCATCATCGACTGGGCAACTGAAAAACCCTGTGAATGGACCCTCCCAACTTGTGATTTATAAATAATTTAAATGCACGTTTGCTGGATCAGTAGCATTGGTGCTAGTGTCCTGGCTGATGGTTCCTTCATTCTGGTGCTGAAAAAGGGTGTCAAGCTATTGTTGGGTTCTAATGTTCAAATCATTTATTAATGCCACTTTTTAACTGCTTTTCACCACTGTTTCGACCCATTTATGCCAAATTTGTATCACCACTAAACCCACTTTTGCCTGTTTCAAGCAATTTTTTTCCCAATTTTGTCACTTTTAACAGATGTTTGCTTCTTTTGAATGCATTTCACTACTTTAGCATCCCATTTTTTGCCACTTTTAACTCAATGATGCCACTTTTTAACTGCTTTTCACCATTTCAAAGCAATAGTTTGCACTTTTTTGCTTTTAGTAAACCATACTTGCTGATTTTATCCTAATTTTGCCTCTTTTAACCTATTTTTGCCCATTTTAACCAATTCTTGCCAATCTTTCACCACTTTTCAGAACTTACTACTGCCAATTTGCCACTTTTAACCCACTTTGCCAATTTTTCCCATAATGATGTTTCAATTCCTTCTACTTTCCCACTACTTTCTCTGGTATTCTGACATTTGTACACAAGACAGCTTATCTATGAAGTCTGACATAACTTTCTAAATGGTTTAGTTAATGTGCCCATCCACACTGTTAACACTGGAAAAGCACTCGGTGAGCGCAGACCTCCGCCATTAGCCCTATCTCCCAATAGTGAAGAATCCTTTAAAAAATTCCTGGATCCAGACAGTGATCTGGATCATTCCCAAAATCTAGCCTAATCAGTTCTTCCTTATGCCATTTATGACATTTCCTGAAAATTTCATCAAAATCCGTCCATAACTTTTTGAGTTATGTTGCTAACAAACAAACCCTGCCGATCACATAACCTTCTTGGCGGAGGTAATTACAAATAATATTTAATAATAATCTTGTTTGAATAAAGGGGTTTACATTATGAAGATGCTATATTGTACTAAGAGTGGTTCATATTTAGGTAAAATATAAAACTTGGTTATTACAGACTAACTTGACAATGGACCATGATTTTCCTGACATCAATGGGCCTGGCTGGTCCCCTGAAAGCTCTCTCCTTATTCAACTTTTATTTAACCAGGAAAAAACCTCAATAAGATTAAAAAAAACTATCCTTTTCAACTCTCCTTTCAAGAGTGTCCTGGCCAAGACAGCAGCAGTTAACAGAGTTTAGACAAAAAAAAAAAAAGCGCAGTCATACACAGATGCCAGCTGTATCTACCTCCAGGTCTTTTATCTTCCTCTTCAAGGTGTCCAGTGAGATCAGCTGATTAAGTTTGAACCATTTTTTAAAATCATTCAAAGCAAATGCAGCAGCAAAGTTAAATGCCTTTTTTCCAGTTCAGTTCTGACCTTTGGAACAGACGGCAAGAAAAAAAATCCTGGGAATAAAGATTTAAAGTTCCTGTGCTCTTCTGACTGATGTAGGTCAGAAGGTATGAAGGAAGTAGACCAAGAATAGCCTTGTAGATAAGAATATGCCAGTATTTCAACCTTCTGAAGAAGACCATTTCACATGCTCACACTAACAACAAAAACTGATGGGTGAGAGCTTAAAAGTTAGAGCAGAGCAGTGTCCAGAGCAAGGTAAGATCTGAGATGTAGCATGCATGTATAAAACATCCCTATAGTCCAGCACATACATAAAAAGTGGCAGCAACCAGTCTATTTTTGGATTCAAAAGAGGCAGGATTTGATTCTAAAATAAAAAAAAAAAACTCTATTCAGTTTTAAATTTTTTACTGGCTGCTAAATGTGAGGAGTAAAAAAAGAGAGATTCATCCATCAAAATAACAAGGTATCTGTAACTCGAAACAAACTCTGAGTAATCCGAGATGTTGAAATTAAAGGCAGGTTTGGAGGCTTGGATTTAGCATTTGAAAAAAAGCATGGTCTTAGTTTTGTCAGCATTCAAAACAAATGTTTGTGTCTGGGGTGGGTGCTGAGCATACAGGCCAGTGTCATCAGCACAAAAATGAAACTTTGCATCGATAACATTCTGATCAATACCATTTATACACAAAATAAACAGGAGTGACCCAAAACTGAGCCCTGAGGCACGCCTTTGGTGACAGCGAGTTAGGCAGAAGTGCAGACAGACCTGACTGGTCCACCGTATCATATGCCTTAAAAAGGTCAATAAAAGCAATCAGAAAATCAGAGGAGTGCATATCTGCGAATCTGTGTTGTTATTTAGCTTTTCTAACTGTTATAATCACAATGGTGTATGTAAATCCATGTAATTTTAATGACACAAGTGGAGAAAAAACTCAGCAGCTAACTGTGGCTCTAACACACAGGCTCTATGCACCCCTGCACTCTCCATTATACTCTCCTAAAACAATGTAATAATTAAAATGATTCTCAAAATCTTTTCTGCTTTAATTAGAGACCACATGTTTCGCTTCATTTTCCGAATAACATTTCTTTAAAAATGAATTCCCAAAATGGTGTTGATATAAATACATGTGATGTAATGTAACCTGCAGCTTCTAATGAGCCAGAAAGTTGGCTAGCCTGTTCGGCTTATTTTAGGCAAGCTTTTGATTCATGCCCTGTACAGCTGGCAGAGGTCATCACAAAGTCAAAGATAACAAAGCCCACATAGTAATTTTACGTCATTCAAAAATATTCACACTGAATGACGTTACCAAGGTCCCCTGAAAATTCGTAGAGGGCACACCAATCACAGAGCTGGGAACGGGCCATTATCCTGCCCAGTAACAGCAGAAACGGAAAATGCTGATAGGATAAAATACTGTTCTGGTTTATTTAACCCTTTACATGTCAACACCAACTGAAAATGTATGTTTTGGAGGTTTTATTTTCTTATAAACACATTTAAGAGGTTTTCTTTATTTTTGACTTTTTTATGGGCTTTTTATGCCTTTTTTGATAGTGGAGGAAACAGGGAAAAACATGAGGGAAAGTGCCACAGGCCAGATTCAAACCTGGGCCGAACACATACACGGTGCACACCTTAAACCACTAGGCCAACTGTGCCCCAGAGGTCAATTTTTAAATTAGAAACTGATTAAATAGAATTTGACCTGATGTCAACTTTTTAAAAATACCTCAACCCTCTCAGAGGCTTGGAAAGCTCTGATGGTTCCTCACTGGTGCACCTAAAAAAATGAAGCCTTAAAAACCTAAACAGAGTAAGTAGTTGGTCACAAATAAGCAAAACAAGAGGTCCCACTGGAATATCTTCCACTCATTTACACTATGAAAGTCAATGGAAGAAGATGCTGCAACGCTTGGCCTGTAGAAATAAGCCCATTTAGAGATATTTTGTGTTTCTGAAGCTATTAGCTTTTGTTGCTCCACTAAGCTTCCCCAAAATGTAAGGCAATCTGTTGTAAATTATTTGAGGAATAGTTTTATGATCTTAATTGGATAAAAAGGGTAGACACAGACCCGCCAGCCCATTTGTACAAGCTGCCCCTGGCTACAGGTCAAGTTTACAAACGCTCGGTCCAGGAGAGCCTTTGGAACCTCACTGACCCACTGTAGATAAATCCAGATGTTACTGTATCCCGTTTGGACTAACATTAAGGACTCTTTGCTGCTTTTGATCAAATTTGATCATGCTCCAGGAACTGGGGCCAATCCTGTTATCTGTAACAGCATTATGCTTATCAAACAAGTCTTCTTCCTAAAAGCGTTTTTCAAGTTGTTTTCTATCCTGTTGTTTTGATAGGTTAGCATCATCCAAGTCTAAAAAAAGCTAAAAGTGTTTTTTAACAGCTTGATTTCAGCTTGTCTTTTTCATCCTAAACTGCAAAACCAAGGCCAATAACTTAACCGTGATATTAAAACCAGTAATCTACCTTCCTGTCCACGTCCTCTTTTGTTCATATTTTAGCATACAAGATGCAACTTTGCATTATATGTGCTTCATGTAGCCACTGATTACATGTTTTAGAACCTTTCATGTGAGACAAATTAAGACAAAGCTAT
The DNA here is from genome assembly GCF_018320785.1 of Cheilinus undulatus. Lineage (NCBI taxonomy): Eukaryota > Metazoa > Chordata > Actinopteri > Labriformes > Labridae > Cheilinus > Cheilinus undulatus. The sequence goes on from NC_054877.1 coordinate 29,962,152, forward strand.
AGCTAAATAACTAATCAAAAATACACTCAGTCAGCATAATAATAGCTCAGTAAAATGACAGAGATGTGTCTGAATTTTCATTTATAGATAACTTGTGTCCTGTGTTTACATGGAGGAAGTGGGACTCAGTAGGCTGCAGCCATTTAGAAGGGAGACCTCCTACTATTTTGACTTTACCTACAGGGAGCTGCCATGACGTCCATCTTTTTATGGAAATTTTTGGTAAAAATCAATAAGCCAAATTTCTCATGACCTTGTTAGATTATTATACGCTGCACAGAAATTGTCAAACATAGAAATGATAAATTTGAGAAATGTTCAGATTCTTAATTTTTTCACCAGCCTAAAATGTTGAGATGCTTACACAAGGCTGACCGAGGGCACTATGATTGGTGAAGGCTATTGGCTGACAGTGGGACGATATGGGAACTGGCAGGATGCAGCAGCACAGAGAATATGGATGAAGCGACAGCAAAATGGTTTCGCCTCACCATCACTTTCATCCCCCCTGAGGACGGCTGAGAGGGAATGGCTGAGAAAATAACGCATCTGCCTCCTCCAGGAGACACTGTATCATCCATACAGGAGAGCATAAACAAAGCTGAGCAAACTGTCGTAAACGCGAGATGTTATTCTTCTGTTTTCATCCCTCAATCCGTCAGTGCAAACGCACTTTTTTCACCCCTCTCTGAGAGTGAAAAAATCTCCTTCTATTCCCTTATTACTGTCCCTGGCAAAGTGATTCTACATTCAGAGTTCATTTCACACTCGGTGAGGCTGGGCGGGCCAGAAGATAAGAGGAGTATCAGTTAAAAACCTAATGTGAAGAAGCTCCTATCACTATGCATCGATTTTGAAATCTGAGAAAGGAGAACTACGTTTTTTTTTGGGTTGGATCGATTATTTCATTAAGCTTTTATTTCAAAATACTTTGACTTTAGAGTTGTTTGTTAACTTTTTCAACCCACTTGTGTATGAGACTTCTTTTCATGCTGCTGTTATTTGACATTTATGATCCACAATGGAAGAGATTTGTGCCTTTTAAGTGTCATCGTTCTCTAATCTGCTCTCCCTAATGTTAATAAAAAACACAATTTTTAATAGCTTAAGGATGGCACAATTATCCTTTTATAAAAATTGGCTTTAAAAAGGTTTTACACCCCCAAAGGATGCAGATAAACTCAGAGAGGAGCATGTAATCCCTCAATCCTAATTAAAACACGATAATCACCAAATTTAGAGCAACAGGGATTTTACCTGATAGCAATGCTAAGCTCTAGATGCACTGTTTGTTTACTTCTTTTCAAATGAATTTCTATGACGTCAACCCCTTGACTGTCCCACCTGATCGGAGCTGTTTGATGCGACCCTGGCTTAAGCTTGGCTCCACGGGAAGGAAGTCTTTGAACCAGGAGATCTCAGGGTCCGGGATGCCACTGGCAGCACACAGCATGGTGGCTGTCCTCGTCCGCTCCACCACCTTCAGCTGGGGACCCATGTCTATACTGGGGAAGCCAAATGGCAGCAGGTCCTCTGGAGGGGTGGAGAGAAAAAGAAAAATGATCAGAATTTAGAAAGCGGAATTAGTCTTTGATACTTGTTCAAATTAAGACCAGTCTCGATCATCTTGATAAGAATACGATCCATGCTACGGGCTTTAGCATGCTTGTGGGTCAACCTGCTAACCTTACAGTAACATGCCTGTCCAACTTAAACTTGTAAAAATGCTAAAATTTGAAGCTCAAGCTGAAGCTAACATTTAAAGGGGACTAATCATGAGAACTGCACTTTTTTCAGTATTTTCTCCATATTTGGGGTATCAGAGTATTCAGTGACCCACAAATTTAGAATGAGCCAATTCAGTCCTTTGGCTAAAAACAGACATCTGATGGTCTGTTGCAAATCTGTTCTCCTTGTCTCCATGTTGTTGGTCTCCTTGACATCACAACGAGCCATAATGATAACACCCCACAAAAGTACAATAGTTTTGTACTTTTTCCACCTCTGGTTTTAACTTATGACTTGCTTGTTGTAAGCCCATTATCATTCAAAACAGCAGGCTGTAGTGTTAAACAAGGTCAGAGAAGCAGGAAGAAATTCATAGCTCCGTACATTTACGAAACTAAGGCTCATCAGTCTTGTTTCCTGATGAGTGCCGTGCAACCCTGGATGGTCCAGATAGAGGAGTAGTGGATGGTTGGTGGATGGCCACCATGTACCAACAAGGCTGTGATGTCAGCAAGGAGGTGGCAGAGTCATGTTCTGGGCCAGTTTCATTAGGAGAGAGCTTGTAGGCCCCTTTAGGGTCCCTGAAGGTGTGAAAATGACCTTGACAAAGTATATAGAGTTTCTGACTGACCACTTTCTTCCATGGTACAAAAAGAAGAACCGTGCCTTCTGTAGCAAAATCATCTTCATGCATGACAATGCACCATCTCATGCTGAAAAGAATACCTCTGTGTCATTGGCTGCTATGGGCATAAAAGGAGAGAAACTCATGGTGTGGCCCCCATCCTCCCCTGACCTCAACCCTACTGAGAACCTTTGGAGCATCCTCAAGCAAAAGATCTATGAGGATGGGAGGCAGTTCACATCAAAACAGCAGCTCTGGGAGGATATTCTGACATCTTGCAAAGAAATTCCAGCAGAAACTCTCCAAAAACTCACAAGTTCAATGGATGCAAGAATTGTGAAAGTGATATCAAAGAAGGGGTCAACATGTAACTTGGCCAGTTAAGATGTTTTTGATTGAAATAGCTTTTGATTTCAGTAAATATGACCTCCTAATGCTGCAAATTCAATGAATGACCATTTTCAGTTCTTCACAACCAAAAAATCTTTTAAAACTTTGTTGTGCATAATAATGTGGAACAGTGCATTTTGAGGTTTTCATTTAAAAAAAATAATGGTTATGATTTTGAAGTTTGTTCAAAAACATTTGAATTATGCTCTAACGGCTGATGACTTGAAAGAAAATTCTGACTGTCATTTGCATTAAAATTTAGGAAAATAAGTGAAAAATATCATTAGCATAATAATTTGGAGCACGGTGTATAGTATGGGTCTATTTTATTGACAAAGAAAAACACCTCATGGCTTTAAGTTAGTCTTAACTTGGCTTCCATCAAAAAAACATTAGGCTTGCCTGGGTTGAACAGGTAATTATACACCTATAAAGAGAGTGTTGTTGCTGGGTTCAGGAGGTCAGAAAAAGTGCTTAGATTGTTTATCCCTTATTCTGGCACAAAATCCCTGGAACAGCATTTATCAAATGTGTGTACTCCTTATTTTGATGCCATCTGATTTTCAGCTCATGTGAACACAAATGGCTGGTTTATCTGCCAGAACAGAGACAGACTCAGCCCTGCCGCACACTGAATCTTTGCTCACTGACACAGTGATGTGAGAGCCACTGTCACCCCCCCCCCCCCCTTCTTTAGCATCTGCAGGCCTTTGAAAGTAGAGCTGCTGCAGCAGGCGAGGACAGCCGGGCCGCAATATCCTTCCTCATCAAAGTGGCATTTTCCTTCCTACAGCTAGCTAGTCATTAGGTGATCTTGTAGGCTGGCAGCAACACAGCTAGGTTTTAATGCGAGTGTGACAGGCCATTTCTACAGGAGGATAAACATACCGCCCAGTCGGCAGGAGGGACTTAAGTGGTGACACACGAACACACAGCCACACAAACTCACCTAGAAACACAGGTGTTTGGTGGCAGTGGTGGTGAGCTGTGAGGTTTCCCGTGATGTTGTGTGTTTCTTGTCTAATAACTATGCAGAGAGCTGCTCAGAAACAGCAGCAGCAATTAGAAGCTGGGATCAAGAGGAGGGGCAGGGCACTGGGGGTAATAAGGACTTGTTAGCAGTAATTGTTAAAATGTAGCCACGATTAAAGAGGCCGATCTGGGATGTGTCTGCATGCGTCTGGATATGTCTGATTACAGCAGGAGGGGGGGCAGAGAAGTGTGTATATTTGCTTCTATACTCATGTTCTGATTAGCATCTTGCAGATTTATGCAAAGTGTGGAATAATGCACAGGGACACATCCACACATATCCTGAAAAGTGAAGGTGTGCGCAAAGCAGTTGCTTTCTATTTCTCGCATAGACATGCACACACGCAAGCGCATTAACACTCACTTTCTCTGCTGAATGGGATTAAGCATCTTGGTGACAACAGTCCAGATGGCGAGACACGTAATCAAGCATCCATCAGCCTTCCTGCTTCCTCCTCGCCTTACCCTTTAACCACTCTATCTCTCTCTCTCTCTCTCGCTCTCACACACACACACACCTCCCCCATACCTGGGACTATAATTATATATTCCACCTTCCTACAGCAGCAAAGCAATTACCAAGACAGTAATTTACCCAGCTAATAAATCAAACTCGCCACAGCCTCTTGATTGTCAAGCACAACAAAACACCCTAAAAGTTTGCCTGTACCTTGAGGAGGGCATCTCTAGCAAATCTGGAGGCAAACCCAGTCCAGGACGCAGACCTCCGCCACGTCAACATGTCTCTGTGGTTTTTTTTCCTCTGTTCCTTTCCTCCTCCTCCTCCTCCGGGCCCCCTGCTACCTAACCACATGACAGACCCGTACCATCTGTTTCCACACACTCCGCTGTGGGGATGAGAGGCTGAGTGGAGATACGATCTATCGCCCTCTTTCTCGCTGCACTCTCTCCTTCCACAGTCATCAGCTTTGGAGAGACACACCGTCAGATAGGAATGTCAAGCTGCTGCTGATGGCAGAGCAGAGAGGAGGAAGGAGAGAAGAAATGCTGCAAAAGGTGAGAGAGTGGATTGAGGCTTTGAGGAGAGCCTGTTGATGAGTCTGAACACGATGTGGTTAGAGATGGAGATATTCCAATACCAACATTTTCTAGGTTAGTAGTTCCTCTGATACACGAATCAACAAATCATTGAAAAAAAAGAGTGGGAGTCTTAAAATTAAACAGATTTATACTAAGGATGGGAAATGCAGAATAACTCATAGGACAGGATAGGATTAGGGATGGGAATTGATGAGATTCTATTGATATAGATGCCATTATTCTTCTAATCAATTCAATTTTTTAACCATACCCTCACAGATTCTTTCCTGCTAATTTTCTTTTTTTAAAAAGTAGACTACATAGGTTTCACTGTTAACACCAATTTTACTGAATCTTTTTCTCTCCAAACGCTAAACAAGATGTGTGCCACCTTCAGTGATTAAATGCAAATGACGTTGATGGATTAAACCAATTAGAACTGGTCCAACTGGAACGGGTTCTGGATTCCCATCCCTAAGCAGGATAGGATAAGATAGTAAAGGAAAGGATAGGATAGGAAACGATACAATACAATACAATGAGACAGATCCTGAGGAACCTCATTTCTACCGCTTGAACCTAAGATCTCGATCTTTTGGCCATTACCCAGAGTTTATGACCATAGGCTAGGGTTGGGACAAAGATCGACCAATAAATGTCAAGTTTTGCCTTCTGGCTCAGCTCCCTCTTCAACAAGACGGTGTGGTACAACATCTGTAATATTACAGATGCTGCACCAACCCGCCTGTCGATCTTACGGTCCCTCCTACCCTCAGTTGTGAACAAGACCCTGAGGTACTTGAACTCCTTCACTTGGGGCAGACACTCTCCCCACTCAGAGAGTGGGGAGGGGGGGCTGAGAACCATGGCCTCGGACTTGGAGGTGCTGACCCTCGTCCCGACTGCTTCACAGTCAGCAACAAGCCACCCCAGTGCCTGCTGGAGGTCCCCGGCTGAAGAGGCCAACAGAACCACATCATCTACAAAAAGCAGAGATGGAATTCTGAGGTCAACCAACCGAAAACCCTCCTGTCTCTGGCTGTGTCTTGACATCCAAGGAGCTTTTTGACCACCTCAGCAACTTCGGACCAGGATAAAGATGAGTCTTCCCCTGTATGTTTCCCCAGGAGTCCTACTCCTGCTAATCACAGCCTGAGCCAAGCCCTGCTTTTCCCTCCTGAGTTGTTGGATGGTTTGCCAGAACAACCTTAGGGCCAACAAAGTCCTTCTCCACAGCCTCCCCTAACTCCTCCCACACTCGGGTTTTCGCTTCCACAACTGTTGAAGCTGCGGCCCTCCAAGCCGCCCGATACCTGTCAGCTGCTTCTGGCGTTCCATGTCCCCAAAGTAAGTCTCTGATGTTGGGGGTCAGAGTGCCTGGGCCCCCACCTCTGCTGGCTCCCCAGCCTACAAAGTACCCTACCCCTACCAGCCCCATAGGTGGTGGGCCCACAGGGCGTACACCATAAATGTTTACTGCAATTTAGTGCGACTTTTACCTCTTTCCAACGATATCCCTTGACTCAAACTGGCAGGAAAGTCTGTATGGACCACAAGTTCCCAAAGGTTTTAGCCTGTGACCCCCAAAAATGGCAGGGCCAGTGACTGGGGACCCCCACTGTCCCTGGAGATAGCTTAAGCATATGATGTTGTAGAAAGCATCAAGTGCAGGTTTACATTTTAAGGATTTTTTTAATATATTACTTTCCTATCAAATATCACTTTGACTGTGGTTTTGTTAAAATTGAAATCATTTAATGCATATATTTACAATAATGAGTCAATCATACCATCTGACATCATCTTAAATTTTGACATGTTTTTTTTTGTGGGGACCCAACTCCCTCTTTGGGAGCCACTGGTTTAAAGTACCATAATTACTTTTTACATAACATTACACAAGTCAGAGCAACTATATATTAGCACATCAATGTTGTTTTATTTTCCCTCTGCATATCATAACTCTGTATTTGATATGATAGGGGAACTCTCACTTTTTTTGTTTCTGGCTCGGAAAATGAATGACAGAGACTTGAGAAATCAATCAGTCAGTCAACAAATGTGGGGATAAATAACAGTTTTGAAGGGAGAGGATTTGTTTAACACATCCCTCTCATTTGTGTCTGCTAAAGAGGGTTGGAGAAACTCTGATTTTAATTGTGTAACTGTTTTATTCAGCGTTTTCACTGCTTTTAATTCGCGGGTCTATTTGTTTTTGGTGCAGAGGAGACCTCTGCCAATGAGTGGGGTCCCGTCAAAACAGGCATGAACAACAACCGAAGGAGAAATGCTTACTAGTCCCAGTGAGCACAAAGCTCAATGTTTATGATGGAATTTGGTTGAAAGCAGGGTAAAACTTGGTCAGTTTGTTCAAGTTTGTCTTGTTAACCAATTTTCAAATGGCTATCAAAACATAAAATTTTTGTATCATTTTGATTACATAAAAGAAAGAAATGAAGATTGAAGCAGTATGGAGGGGCTTCACTGCTCTGCACAGTAATTACTGCCAGTGGAAGCCATATAGCATCCATGATAGTATTACTGTGCTGGCTACTGTATAAGAGCAGCCGAAAAGACATGACCTCCAGTGAAACAAGTTGATTTTAATCAAGGCTTATAAATAACGCATCAGATCCTTGTACAGGCCGGTGTTTTCTCAAATATGTGACCCCACATTTAGGCAGTACCAGAGGCATTTCTGATTCTTGAGCTCAGGTGGGGATCTGATTATTTATTTACTAGGGTAAACCCCCTGAGATGTACCATCTCATTTTCAGGGGGGTCCCATGATTAAGACTCAATTTTCTCTACGAGCCAACAAGACCCTAACCCGGGAAGGACGCCACACTAAGCCCCCCTCTCAGCTCTCCACACTCCCCCGTTTCCTCGACTGTCCCGACTGATCAATGCTAATGATCCATCTGAATGGAGGGCAGCAGTATGTCCATTGACAAAACACGGAGGAAGAGAAAGAAGAGGGGGGGCCGGTAGATCGATAGGGAGGTCAGGAGGCCAGCTCCCCTGAGGAGGAGGATATGCTGGGCCTACATCTGCTCCCCCTGCCCTCCCCCAACCCCTCCCCTCTCCTGAGAGGGTTCAGATGGTCTTTTTATCATCCCGCCGGCTACCACTACATGGACTCCCCGGCTGTTAATTAGAGCACGCCACTGCAGCGGGCTGGGGGCGTGTGCAGAGAAGTGTGTGTGTGTTGTTGGGGTCTGGATCTGTATTCCAGTCAGGTCTTTATCAATGCTGCAAATATAAAGTGTAGGTGGACCTAAGAGTGATTCTTTAGAGAGGGATTTGAGAAAAAGGGAGAGATGGATAAATGGATATATTTTTAGGTACTGCTGAATGGGAAAAACAACATAAGATACAAATAAATTCTTGGAAACAAGCTTGTCCTAAACTTAATGTTTATATAAGCATAAAGCAGCAGTCTTCAGTTATGTAAAGATGCAGCAGGCTTATGAAGGCATTTTGCTTGTACAGTAATCTGAAAAAGTTTACTGTATAAATTCAAACCAAATCCTAAATATACCCGTCACATGTCTGTGTACCCGAGATGACATCTCCAAAGGGCTTGTTTATGAGATTAAATATTTAGAGAAGTCTGAAACAGCAGATTCTAACATTTTAAGACTGGATCAGCACTATTTTACTGAAGAGCAATCAGATCTTTATCCTGCATCACTGCTATTTTTAAACCAAATTTATTAGTTTTAACCTGACTTCCTGTACACATTAGTGAGCCGTCTTCTCTACTATTGTGCCACATCATATAAATTACAATGCACTGACTCAGGAGAAAGTTTGGCTGTCTCTACAGAAAAATAAACATTTATGCTTTGGACAAAGGAAAACTCTGTCTCAGGCTTATGTGATGAGAAAGCTACAGTGCTTGTCGCACTGGTCTCATATTGACTCCAAACCATGACAGTGTTTGGTACACGGCGGAGATGAAACGGTCACCGGTCTTATATCCAATAACCATGATTAAAAAAATAATAATTTCCCCTTGGTTTTTGTACCGATTACATTTTAACCATTATGGTAACTGTTAGCATAACAGCGCTTTTGAATCACAGTAAAACACATCCAGACGGCATGCTGTGTTAGCTATAGGCTAATCAATTCATAAGCTTAAAACACATCAGTATTGTCAATCAAATTAAACCAAAATGCTGTAGCCTACCTTCAACTGACGACGAAAAAAAACTCCAAACAAACTTAGACTAAAAACAGTAGCATACTCTCATTGGCTGTCATTTTAGCTGCTCCTTTACTGCTTAAAAAGTCAATGAGAAGCACTTCCATATTTTGGAGCAGCTCCTATTAGATAAAAATATTTATCCAGTGTTGAAATCTGCATTGAAATCAGCAATACACATTAATTGGCTCACTTAACGATGACCAACGGTTAATGTGGTGCATTCAAGGACAGTAGGATTACACATTTGTAGATGAATGTGTATAAAATGTCATGATGTGTTTACATGTTACTTTAAAAACATACATTCATTTTTTTTAATCCGACAATTTACTAAAACCACTTGTGAGAATTTTTTTTTTTTTTTTTTTGCTTTTTTTGAAGTATAAAATAGTCATAATGGATAGAATCATGACCTTTTTGACTTTTCAACTCAAAATCTGTACCACTTAAGTTAAAGCAGGTTGTTATTTGACTTTCAGCCAAACAACAGAAAAGTATCAGTAGAGCTTGGCACAGCGATGTCACACCCAAGTCCGCCATGGTTATCTGTGGGGTGAGCTGCCGTACTGTATCGCCACCGCTGTAGCTGCTGTGACCACTGTTATTGCCCTACTGGTTTCCACACACTTTTGTGCACCTTTAAATACATTTTTTTTCAAGTTTCCATAGCAAATCAAATCAAAACAACACCATAATAAAACTGATAAATGTGACATTTTAGGTCATAATTATCATGATACGGAATTTGTTACAACTCTAGTACACATCATCCCCACTTTGGCTAAACACATTTATGGTCACTCTAAATCTGTGCTTTCAACAGAAAAAGACCAAGAATAATAGAGAAAAAAAGAGATGAGTAATTTTCTCTAACACACAGCATACACCCCCTTGTTGAACCCAGTAGGCCTATTATCATTTCTATGTTTTTCTTTTATTTATTGCATTTTAATTGACTTGATGTCCTTGTTTACAAAGTTTATAGTCTACGAGCTCTACACTGCAAAAACCCAAATCTCAGTATTTGTCTTAATTATAGTCAAAATGATGTCATTACAGATCACATATGAACCAGAAGGCAGTCCACATGAAATCATATTTTCAGACATAAAACCAAAAAACAAGGCCTGGATTGCTTCTACAAATATCTGCCATGGGTCAAGCTAATTTAATTTGTTGAGTGTCTGGAGATGTACGATCTCAATTATCGAATGGAGTGGATCTTGTTCAAGACTTTTCAGGCAAATATGGCTTTAAATAGAAGTAGAGATATTTTAAACTCTAAATTAGTGGTCAGATGTGGGTTTTTGCAGTAAATTTAAGCTGTGTTGGAGCTGTTACACATCAAAATACGACAGGTAGGTAGCCTTAAAGTGTAAAAGAGATGCAAGCTGGATAAGAGTTAGGCAGTAATGGTGTTAATAGTAAAGAGGAAAGGCACATTGCAGCATCTATTGTGCAGATAAAGTAGCAGACAGTGGTAGTGGACACTGGAGTACAGTTCACTGGAGAGGAGAATTGGAGCTACAGGTATTCAGCCAGGCTCCTGGATGAGTCAGCCGCTGCTTGAAATAGATACTGCGGGCATGGCCTTGATCACACTTTTCACCAAATGAATCATTTATCAAACACAAACACTGCTGCGCAAAAGTACCGCTTATTTTTCATCTCCTGTTTAAATTGATAAGACAGCCTATGGAAAAATGAGGCGTGTGTGTATAAACAGAGTGTGTGTGTCAACAGCGTTAGGGGGAACATTGGCAAGGAGCGACCAGCATTGTTCCCCGAGGCTTTGTGTTTGTGTGTATGTATCTCTCTGTGTGTGTTTGTCTGCATGAAGAGGGTGAGAGCGTAAATTTGGCCTGGTTATGTTTGCAGAAGGGCAATCAGGCCCCGTGCCCAAAAACCAGGCGGCGGAGCCAACCGAATCTGGGCAAATATGCAATTCATGCATCCGTGTGCACACAAACACACACCCACATGGACACAAGGACAGAGACACACAAACAACCACAGACACGCTCTCAAAGTAAAACATAAAATGCATTTGATGCAAACAAACAAACATGGATCCAGGTTTTTCCTCTTTCCTGGCCTGCCTTTGTGTTTCTCTCTCAGTCACCCAAACACACAGAGCAAATTATCATTCGTCCTGGTTAAGGAACAGGTTGTCTATTCATCTTTCAGTTCATTTCAACAGGGAACGGCCATGTGCATGAGAGAGGCCTGAATAAAAGCGTGATCTCAGGGAGCCTGATTCAGGATTAATCTGCCAGCGCTCCTCAGAGGCTGTAATGCTTTGACTCCTATAGACTGCAGGAGGGCTGCAAGGGGAGCACTTTAAATGCTAATGGCCCTTTATGATAATACATCACAATACAATGCAGAATCACATTTTGCATCGTAGATCAATCCCACCAAAAAAAAAAAAAAAAAAAAGTCCCAGGTGTGTCCCTGCCGTCCTAAGACCCTCTCCTGCTCTCTCTCACAAAACTCTATTAAACACATGAAGAATAGGCTGCAGGAAACAGGCATAAAAGAAGAGAATAAAAAAACAGTGAAGATGAGGGGATATATATGATGAAAGAGCCTGTTCTCCTCTCCAGGAGAGTAATCCTCTTGCAGGCTGAGTTGATACTCTCAGTTGTTTCCAGACCGAAACGCTGCTCGAGCCGCCGGCCTGCCAATGCAGCAGACGCCCGGGGGGAATCACTGATCTGACTCTGTTGTTCATTTGAAGGGTGTTTGCCGTGGTGGCAGAACATCTCTCCTCCTCCTCCTAGCTCTCCTCTCCTCCCTCTCTGCCTCTCTCCATCACCCTCTTCCCTCCTTCATCACTCTCCTCCCTTTTTCTCCTAAAATGGGACACTGGGAGGTGGGTATAATCAGGATTACTCTGCACATACCAGCCGCACAGATATATGCACATGCACGCTTGTAAACAAAGAACTCCGTGCATGCACTCAAAGACAAAGATAATCATTAAGGTTGTGCATGCATGCTCACACAAACACAACCATATAAATTTATCTATACAGCTGCAGTGATGAGAATCCTTCATCCACCAGAGGTCTTCAAACATGCAGAACTGCAGATATTCACATCTCCTTAAGGCAGAACACAACTGCAGTGTCCACAGAAGAGAGCAGCTCGGGTGGAAAGGGGATGGGGTTGGTTCTAAGGGGGTGAGGGTGAGGTTGGGGGGTGGAGCAGGCGCAGGAAGCCAGTATAAAATACAAAGGGAGAGGAAAGTGAGACAGTGAGAGTCAGGCAGAATAGATGGCAGAGAAAATGAAAGAATGAATAAAACAAGAGATGAGAAATTAGAAACGGACATCGCTGTGAGCCAAAGACAGAAAGATATAGTCAGGAGAGAGAGGGGCGGAGAGGTTATGAGACAGGGGAGGGTGATTTTGAAGGCACAAAAAGAATGATCTCCCCGTCCATAACCTACCACATCTCCATCCATTAGGCAGCCTACACAAGCAGCAGCCCATTTCCTGTGGCCAACCACAGGCCCCTGACAGTGAACCACGCTGCTATTAGTGTCGGTCAGACATTACACAAAACGATGTGATGAAACACATCGGAGGGGGGTGAGTTTTAAGAAGGTGGGGGGCAGGTCAGAAAGCCTCAGTGCTCAGACCTTATCTCCACTGAAGCATGTCTCATAAAGACACTGACCCAAACACAGATTTCTATGCACTTAACAGCGTTCCTAGATAACAGGAGCTATCAGACAGCTCAGCATATAGACGACTCCTGGGATGTTTCAGAGCTCAAAGTCAAACGTTCAGAGCTGGATTTTATCTAGAATAGACTTGTGAAGTAGATGTCTTTTTATTTTCTTCTTATGTGTTTGATGAATGTCATTTAGAGCAATTCCAAGTAATAGATGGGTGTAAAAATCATCAGTGAGAAAGATTCACAGCTGCTTTGGACGATATTTTACTTTGCTGACATAAAGTCTGAGGCATAAAATAAAAGTAAAACGTTTAATTAAAGAAGTTAACTATGACTCCCGGAAAGCCTCTTGGAAATAAAACATCTAATCACAGCACTTCCAACTTTGTTGCTTGAGTGGCTAGAGGGCAAGTAAACAGCAGTCAGAGTCTGTTATTGTGAAAACAGACAATTAATTTTGCTTTTAAAAACAATTCACTTTCTTCTCATTTATTAGGGATTTTTTTTTCACAATGACGCATTGTTTTGCTTCAAGTTCAGCGATGAAGTTATTAGGTATCAACTTATTGGACTTTAATATTCAGAAGCATTTTCTATAAAGGCATCCACTTCTGGTTGCTTAAACATAGCTATTTTTGTTTGCCACTGCTGTCAACCAAATCACAGCACAGTTGATATTCAGCACAACAGCACTCCCTCTCATGTGATATTACTTTATACAAGACGCAAATGTTAAAACGTAGAACTCAACATTAAATTTTTTTAATCCTGCTGACAAATTTAGAGTGAAAAAATTGGGAGTTAAACAAAAAGAGTGAAAGAGTTAGATTTTCAGAGTACATTTACGCACTTAGACTCCAGCTAGTGTTTAGTGATGGTCCTGAGCAGTGTTAGAAAAAGTAGTTCATTCACACGGTGCTGAGAGCAGAGAATCAACTCTGTTCCTGAGTTCTTTCCCAACAGCTTTGTTGCCACGCCTCTACTGCCACTTCAAATCTGGGGAGCAGAGTTTTCCCATCATGCATTGGGTGTTTAGATGCATTTTAGATGTTTTAAGATGTATTTATATGTATTTATATGTGTTTAGATGTGTTTAGATGTTGCCTGTTGTACAGTTACTACTGATGTGTTTCATTTGCTCTTGTTTCTGGTGAATTATTGTTGATTTGATGTTAGACACATCTACACCATGAGTGACACAGTCCACTAAAGTTATACACTTCCCACACCTGGCAAGGGACAGTCCAATTCAAAGAACAATAAGCTGCCTGTCACTTTGCTCTATTCTGATGAGAGCATGACAGCTTAGCCACGATGACCTATGAGAATTGGTCGATTTTAAAGGCATGGTAGATTTTTATCTGGTGGTGTTTAAAGTGGTCTGAAATGTAACCTCTATACAAGAAAATATATAACACTGAAGTATTAACCACAAACACTGGAAAAGAGTTCATATAACTCAAGATGGGAGTTAATTTTACTCTTAATGCGAGTAGTATTTTAACTCCCATAAAAGTTTCTTTTAACTCCTGATAAGAGTTAAAATTCAACTCCCAGAAAAGAGTTACTTTAACTCGGCTCTAGAGTTTGTTTGATGGTCTCACATGTACACTCAGATTGAGTTGATTTTAACTCACACAGAGTTTATTCCAGTGACCTGACTTTGCTGTGTAGGAATACTAGTATATGTTCAACTAACATTTTTAATGTTTCACCAGCTGATAAACTTTCAGCGTAGACACGTTATAAGTTAAATCTTATCCCTACCTCCTAGCACAGGGGTTATCAAGTACATTTGTACAAGGGTCAGCTCTTTCCTTGATGGACGCTTTGGGGGCCAGACTTTCAAATGAACTAAAATGAAGAGATTTTGGTGGATTAACAAAGTTTAAAAATATCTCAAATTGATGCCATTTTAAAACTCTAAACGTGACATCGGCCCCTATACAGTAGCCAGCCACAAGGGGGCGACTGAGATATTTTTGCTGAATATTTTAGGGACCATTTACGTTCTCCATCACTGAGTTTGATGCGAATATGCTCTGCCCTATTAGTGTTAAGTACCAACCCTCCAAAACAGTCAAATCAACACTCTGTGGTGTGGACCCATATTGACACTGTTAAAGTATCAGTGCTAACTCTTACAGCGATAATTTGGGTATGCAGGTTTTGAAACTTGAACAAGAGTAAATAATTATTCATTTCTAGCCAAAATTAGAAAGCATATTCATAGCATATCATTATGTTAGTCAAAATCTTTAAAAATATTAGCCTCCGTGATTTCATGAAATTAACATAAGAGGAGCACTGTTTGCCAAAATCTATTGTCCAAGTTGTTCATGTTGCCTGATCAGTCTTCATCGTATCACTCAGCATAAACTGTATATCTGAAACCCTTCTGTGGGTTTTATCCTGTGGATTATGAACACTCAAAGACAGCTGATCTTATTTCCACACAGGGGACACAAACGTCATGGAACAGAGAACTCAGTCAGAGAAAAGTTTGCACAAACAGGAACAGGCACGTAAGGCCACACACAGTGTGAGGCTCGCCCTCGAGGTGTGTTTTATGTGGTAATGTGCTTTAGATTGGGGCTGTGTGTGCAGGGATGATGGGCTGGCTAACAGATGGACAGGAGTCTATTCCCTGGGCTACCAGCCTTCTGCTTACCACACAGCCCTGCCAAGTCCACAATCCTCATCCATCTCCGTCTCTCCTCCAACCACTCCTACAACACCCTATTGCAGCTCGATTCTTTCACACAGCCCTGTTGTGTTAGTCTGCTCAACCCCACCTCCTCACCCTCCATCATACACCTCTTCACCTCTGCTCGACCTCATCCTCCCTTTTCCTTTTTCTTCCTCAATTTCCCCTGGCAGAAATGACTTGTCTGCCAAATGGAGGCCTAATCCCCTGATTTTTCTTTCTGTAGTAACAGCCCGAGCTGCCATCCCTCTATTTCTCTGTCCTTTCCTGCTGTGCTGCCGGGCGGATGGCCAGCGCTCGGCTCCCAGGCTTGAAGCCACATGCTGCAACCTTAGTTTGCAGCATGTTGGAGCACTGCATTAGATAAGTTTCCCTCCGAGGGGTCAGTGTACATTAGATTAGCACTCTAACTCTAGCAGGGAAGTGCAGTGATTACAGCTAACTGGAATGCTACAGTACCCTTTAGCTAAACGCTAGCTGGCCCTCTCTGTGGCCAGATCACGCTCGGTTGCACTCAACCGGGACTATAAAAAGAACAGTCGACTGCAGCCCGCTGTGGAGGCAGGGTGTGGCACATCTCTATTGTCACATCTACAACTGACAACCCAGGGAAGCGGGGACGACAGTTGAAATGAGGTGTGTGCACGTGGAAAGAAAGTGCCACTCGAGTGGAAAAAGGATGAAAGAAAACAGTGTGTGCGTGTAGCAGGCATTCGTGTGCCTCACCTCGGATAATGGCCAGCTTTGCAGTGACTGACACCTCTCCTTCACTGTTGCGTGCCACACACTCATAGATGTTCTCGTCTCGGGGTGCTCTGAGCGGCTGGATCCTCAACACAGCACCTGCACCGTCGTCAAACTCTATGGTCTGGACGGCCACAGAACCACAGAAGAAGCTTTAGTCAGAGCAGAATAAAATGAAGCTTCACTATTACAACAGAAACCTCTAATGTTGGAGATAATTAACTTAGCACGGTCTTAATGTGACAGTAATTACACTTTAATATTTCATAGATTCCTTTTTTACTTGCCCCCTCTTCCTGGAGGCAGGCTCAGCGAATGTTCCTGGAGCTCAAATGTTTCTTGCACTTCAGCAGAGGAGATACTTACCAACACGGGGGATGAATGTTGGTCCTCTGGTTGAAATCTCTAACCATTAGGTCAAATTACTGCATCGATACACAATCAGATCTCTAATGTGATGGAGCTGCAGGAATTAACTGCTCTGTGGAATAGCTTAGCTGGGGAATAGCCCACTTAATAGCATATAGCTCAGGGACAGCAATATGTTCACTTTATATAACAGGAAGAATTACACAATCTGCTTCTTAGTTTGATGTCAAGCTTAGAGGAAAAAGCTCTGAAATCCCTGCACTCGGAGTCTGACTTTCAAAATGACAGTTTTTAAACAGGCATTTGTTGAAATGTGCAAGAAATTACTACAAGTTTCCTTGATGAGAATTACCTGAGAAGACTTCTGCTGCTCTCACATATCTATACCCATTAAGGTAAAGCCAGGGGTTTATTAGAAAAGTTTAGCATTTAGGCTAAATGAAGGGCTTAAAGCAAGTCCAGCTTAATCCAAAGTTGATCAAAAATCCATCCACCAGTAGTAATAACTTCACCTTATCATCCAAGTCTACATTACAATAATCTATTACTTAATTAACCACAAAGCACTGCTCAGTATCTGTTCTCAGTAATTTTATATAGCTATACATATCTTATTTCTGATTACCACACTTAATATGTAAAGTGTTTATATATTTTTTAATACATTAGTGATTATAGTTTTACTATTCATAGATCAACTATTATATTAATTAAAAACCCAGTTAAAGGAGTTGCAATTGGCTCAAAAGATGGTTCATAAAGCATAAGTATATCTACAGACATATTTTAGATGTATGTTTATGCATCATCTACATTGATAATGACTTAAAAAATGTAAATATTTTAATTTAATAACAATAGTCCAAGTACCCAAACACCTTTCCATGTTTCCACTTTATTTTTTCGTACATTTTTACAAACTAATCAATTGTTACTTAATTGATTTCTTAAAAGGCTTGATGAATATGTTTTTGACAAAGGGCAAGTAAGGGAAAGTATCTGTTTCTACTACTATTCTTAAGTTAACTTTGTGTTTAGCACGATGACAAAAGAGTTTCTTTGTTCTCATTTAGCTCACAGCAATTACATAAATTGTGATTTTACAAGATATTTTCATCACTCATCGTGAAAGTAAAGAGTTGACCAGGATGCTTAATCTGGAAATAACTGATTCTAAAAAAATCTTTAGTGTGTATTGATGAATGTGAGGGAAAAGTCAGAGATGTACAGTCTACAGCAAGACCCCTGTCAAATTCTGAGAATGAAGCCAGAATCTTGAGTTTAAAGTCAAAACTCAGATATTAAATTCTGAATTCTGAATTTAAACCCTGGGTTTTGATGTTTGTCCTAGATTTGGGAAAAAAAAAAACCCCAAACATATTTAATTTTTTTAGGTGGCCCTAATTATCTTCCATAGAAATCTTATTTTATAAAAACTTGCTTGTAAATTTTACTTGCAGTATCAGCAGATACTTTTATGTATAACAAGCACTTATGACCTTATTTTTTGCTATTTATGTCTCGAACAAGACAATAATCTGGGCTTTTTAGGTGAACGTCGCTTACGATAAATATGATTTTCCAACAATTTTCAAGATTTTAGTTTTGCTTTGTGTAAAATGTTAGTCATTCATAATATACTTATCTATTAGACTGATCATTTCATTGTTTTATTCTGTCTTATTCATTTGTCACACTGCCCATCATCAGTATTTATCTACAACTGTGCTTTATTCAGCATTTTTGTTCTCATGTGTTATTATTCATCATCTGTTCATTGCTGTGTTAATTTTCGTCATCATGCACAAGCTGCTTAAACATTTTTCTCCTGGTGGGATTAATGAAGTTGTTAGACTGAATTCACACATCAAAACAAGGCTGCATACATCTATCTATAAAAAAATAAGGAATACAACAATATTTGGCAATACAATTAAAATCAATATAATAATTTCCCAAAATATACACTGCAATGCCCTTTCTTTAAAACTGCAAAAGGTACTGTCTGTTATCTGGCAGCTATAAGCTGACACAAGACTTAATTTCTTTTAATAATTAACTGTACAACTTCTAATCATGAACTATAACGTTATCATTTGACTTCAATGTTATCGTCATACAAAAACATAGAAAAAAAAAAATTATAAAAATGGGGAAAAAACCAATTGTGCATTAACGATACTGGTAATTGAGTTTATGGTTACATGCCTAAAGTAATTATGATGACTTGATATAGTGCATTTTGTTTGTATTTCAAAGTTAACCATTGTGAACAGTGACAACCACCTCGATACGCTGGGAATTGACCTTCTTGCCCTTCTTGTTCCAGTAGACGACCGGCTTGGGATTTCCCGAGGCCTGGCACACAAATGATGCCACACCCCCTGACACTCCGATCTGGTCTGTGGGAATCTTGGTGAACTTTGGGGGGGCTGTAAGACAGAGAAAAAGAGAGAGGGAGAGTGGAATAAATAAAAAAATATATAAACTGACAAGCATGAAAATTGATAGCCGTGACCCAGATGATGCAAACGGACTCCTCGACCCGTGGTAGCAAAATCAACAACAACCCCCCTGCTGACCACGCCCCATTTCACTGTCAGTGACTGGTCAGGCCGACTTGTGCTCTGATGGCTGCGTGTTGTGCTTACTTCCTGGGTATCATCTAGAGGACAAGCTGAAGGACTTCCTGTGGGTCATAAATAAAAGATGGGGCCGGGCTTCAGAGGAACATCTCTCTCTCGTCTCTCTCTCTCTCTCTCTCTCTCTCTCTGTGTCTGTCTCTCCTTCAGGGCAGGCTACCCTCATACAAGCAGCAGCACAGTCTGTCATGGCACATGAGTGTTTCACAGGTAGGAGAAGTGTTGGCTGCAAAGTCACAGCATATAATTGGTTTAAATGTATTAATACCCGAGGTGTCATTTTGTTCTCCACACTCCTATAGGGAATTTGCACTCCAGATTGAGACGGTTTTAATAATCTTAGTAAAAACAATGAATTTACGACATTAGTTGTGTTAATTTTCCACATCTCTGCCTCAGAGTAGCCTTTGATCAGCATCAGCTGTTCTGTTGCGTCTGATGTGAGATGTATAAGTGCAGCAGTTGCCCTTGAAAGAAAAACAGCAATTTCCAAGTCCGATATTGAGCCAACAGTACTGAGCCTATATTTTTCACAGTGGCTGAGTCAGATCAATCACACAACTTCGCGCTCCCACCCCTCGCTATCAGTCTGTGGCCTGTTGCCATGGTGCCCAGCTTAACTCCTCCTCAGCTACCGAATCGCTGCTATCCATCAGGGTGAAGTCAGGATGACCCTTACCATGGCAACCTGAATCCCTCCTCCCCCACTCCTCCTGTGTCTGGGTGGGTGAGGTCCTGCTGTGTTGATTCACTTCTGCTCTGAAGATGGAGCAGAAACTGAAAAAAAAATGCCTATAGAATAGATAACTTGCAAATCTTAGAGCCTGAATTCCCACATTTCTCTCAGTCACACAGACTGCTTTCCAGTTTCACTACACTGCCTTAACAGTGTCTGCAATAACGCTATGCCAAAAGATCTGCTCCTGTGCCGCTGCACTGTGCCATAGCTCTGACTCTGAATGTCAGAATTAAAGTGGTTTCATTTTACGCTTGCCATAATCCTCAACAGGAAGGCGCAAAAAGCTGGCTCAGTAAAGTCAATCAGAGCAAATTTATGCCCAACAATTTTTGGGACTCAAGAGCTGGAGATTTCCTGCCTGTTACGCTCTAAAAAAGGCACACAGAGTGTTGAGCAAATTGCCCGTTTACCCTGCCAACAATATGTGAATTTAGAAATATCCAAAGTAAAAAATGTCACGGCTGAGTACCATAGTCTCCACTGGCTTTGGGATTATGAATGAATTTCATGTGCTTCTCAGGGTTTCTACACGGTTTCACCGGCTTTATATTGAGTCCAAAACAGTGTGCTCTTAAATGCACTCTAAAAACAATCCTTGTGAAAAAAAAGAGACCCCACTGGCGATGTTAGTGCTTAAGCCTCATCTGAGAGCCAAGGAAAAGCCCTGCAAGGCATGTGATCTGGATGGGTTTGTACTGAACGAACAGTTCTAGAAACCTGTCTGAGAGAAATGAGTGATTAAAGAACAGCTCTGTCTCTTTAAAAATCTGATTTCATTCACTGTACCATCGAGCTTTAGCACTGATCTACAGCTGGCGTGTATATAATGAAACACCTCAGCTACCTGTTATTTTGACGATGACGACTGCTGTGCGTAAGTATGCCTGGAGCCAGCAAGTAGAGAATAACAGTGTTAGCACATTATGTGAACAGAGAGCGTTTGAACTTTTTCAGATTAAACATATATACGTCAAGGAATTGCAAGTTTAAAGTTGGGTTGCGTAAGGTGCATGGTAATAGTAATTATATCAACCATAAGACTTTGACCTGACTTAGAGACAATAGCGCAAGTGTCAGCATCAAAAGTAGTTTGGTTACATTGACCTACATTACCTATTTTGGTTTCCTGGCTGCATGCAAGGGATGAGGCGCAATGCAGCACAAAGTGAGAGGGGTCTGGCAGACCGTACATTACACAGACTGTTAATCTGAGTCGCTATATAGCTCAGAAAAGATATAATGTAATTTGCTGGTAGAATTTGTTTTAAAATACAACTATATACATAAGCCAAGTCTGGCAGTAACATTCATGAAATAACTGCACTGCTAACATTCCAGACTAAGAAAGAGTTCATAAACAAAAAGGTCAGAGTTCTAATCAAAGTATGTAAAGACCAAATCTAGTAGTATTTACACAAATGGTGGCTGGCTTTAGCTCCATTAGCTTAAGCTAACACAGCTATGCTAGCTACGTTATTAAGGCTACTACATAAGCCAATGTCACAAAGTTAGCTTAAGCAGTGTGAGCTTTAGCAAATGTCGCTAGAGCTAAAGTAGCAATGTAGGTAACGCACCTATGAAACTTACATAGCGACTTCCTGAACGCAGCTACGTAGCTATGTTATCTATAGATACTAGGGCTGACAGCTGTGAGTTGAATGGTCGATTGTTTGTCGAAAAGCTTTTTTCTGACCATGATCACGCTGGTCGGTATCGCATAGTATCATGATATTTTGCGTGACAATACATTGTATTGTATCGTCCTCCAAGTATTAATTTTTTGGGCCAATTTAAATTAATGTTGGCTTAAAGCTTCCATGTTTAGCTGTATTTTTGCTATGAATTAAAGGTGCAGTGTGTAATTTTCTCCCAGTAGCATTCAGTGGAGCAAACTTGGTAAAAATGAAACATAATATTTATAAGTAGGCCTATCTAAATTATTGTTTAATCACCTGAATTTGTAAAATTGCTGTATCTATATTATCTTAGAATAATCCTTTTGTTGATACTTAGGAGGGTCCCCTCTACTGACTCAACCATCTTAGATTTTTGTTTGCCTAGCCTAGCTTCTTTGCTTGTGCTCTGAACACTCTCCTTAAAGGGGAGATGTAGACTGACATATTTTTTGGCTAATATAACAACTATTATCTAGTACCTTATACAACCTTACTTAAAAATACTGAAATATTCCTTTAAGATAGAAGAAAAAAAATTCGAAATTTATACTGGATTAAACTTCTGTTTAGGTTTAGGGTAAGGATTAAGGTAACAGTGAGGAAACCAAAAGTTAAAAACCTGACCTGCAAAACCTGATTTCAAATAGCTTAACAAAGCAAGATATAGATATTGTAACTAGAAAGCTGACTTAAGTTTATTAAGCCAAAGCTAAGCTTACAAGACAGCCTTGAAGCTACATAGCAAAGTTATCCAATGAGCTAAGTTAGCTCTAGTTACAGTTGCTTAAGCTCACTTTCCTTAAGCTAACTTAGTTACATGGGCTTATGTAGTTCCATCAATTGCATCGCCAGCATAGCTACATTTGCTTTAGCTAAAGCTTAAGAGGCTAACAAAGCTAAAGCAAGCCGATGTTTGTGGCTTCTAAAACTGGACGGCACTTCTGTTTTGACAGACATGGCGTCTCACACGAACGGCCTGTGAGTGGCGCCATCAGAGATGTACGGTCTGCAGCCAGACTGCTGACATGTCAGCAAAGACAAGAAAAAGACTGATTCAGTGGTAGCATAAGACATGGCCATGATGGTTTGATCAACATGAAAGTATGACAGTTTTCATAAACAAAACAAACTCTTGAGCACTTTTGAACACTACCTTATAGTCACCTTTAAAGATCAGTATACAACACGGCAGGAAAGGTGTCAGATGATGCGATTAAAAGCATTCTGCAAATAGAGCTGTTTCCAGCATGAGATTCACAGCATGAGATCATCGAAGACGTAAGAGGTACTGTTTTGTCAACATCTTTAAGGATGCACTCACACAGGAAATTTGCACCGTTTCCAAGTATGTTTGACACTCGAAGTCCAGTTTGTTTGACTGGAGTAATTGCTCTGTACTGCATTCGAGCATGGTACACTTCCCTGGCCATGGTGTGGATGTTTGATGGGGGCTTTAGCAAGGTGCACTCGCTCATAAACTCACACAAGCAGGGGTGCACAACATGGATGTGATGTATAATCTATATGACCATTCTTCTAGGTAATCATTTTAAATAATGGCAGAGTGTAAAAGGGCTGCTTCTGACCAAAATTACCTAAAGTAAGCCACAAAATCAGTGACGCTGCTGTCATGTCCTCTGTTTTCTTCTCCATTGTGCTTCTTAACAAAGCCTTGTGTGGGCTGTATTATGACGTGATGCTGTATATACAAGAGGCAATAATGAGAAGGGGGCCATTGTGCTTGTGCTTCAGCACAGTATGGGGCAACTGGGCCTTGAGTAATGGCACCCTAATCTTTTCCAGTTTTTTTTTTTTTGGGTTAAATTTGTGTAACTGCTGCTAAAATGTTTCCTCGCACAGCATCTTAAAGAAGCATGACTTATGTCCATGGCATCAAGCTCAGCCAACTGTGGTCTGACAAGCCTGTAAACCACATTTAATAATGCATCCCTTCCCGTTTGTATGTCTTTTCTGTCAAATCTGTTCACATCTCGCAGCCAAATGTTGCGCAACAAAAGTAATTCTGTGATACAAAGATAATAAGACCTTGGGTTGTTCACCGTGTTGCTGCAGGGAGGCAGGATGATATGTTTAAGATGGTTTGTGGGAAACATTTTAAATACAAATGTGCAGATTTGATAGATAAACACACAAAAAGCAAGATTTTGACACTGCTATGCATGAACTGAAGTAGGGATCAGCTCTGTGAGGGAAATAGTAAACATGGATTTGAAAACACTAATGGAAGGTGTCATTCACCAAGGTGGGAGATATTTAAGAAAAGCCAGGGAAAATACTAAGATTGTTATACAATCACCTTTTAACTTGTAACTTTGTTTTTCTCCTGCCATCATTATATTCTTTTTTACTAAAAAAAAAATCCTAATATGCAGCATTTACTATAATAAAAATTCTTGTCACAAAATTTTGACTCTACTAAAATTTGAAGAACAAAATATTTGTTCTCAGGTAAACAACTAATAATCTAGTTGCAACTGAGAAAACTATACATGGTTAGCTGAAAATTAACGTTTTTTCTTGGGTGCCCTAGTGTGTGTGGAAACTCTTATTCAAAAGTTATGTTTTATTACCTCTGGGTAATAAGGAATTCTGTGTCTGTGTGACTTTGCAGTCAACTTCACTTCGCTTTAACAACCTGAAAGTGTAGTCTTTACACACTAGGAATCTAGGATGTTTCCATTCATTGTGTGCAGAAATCATAAATATTGGATCAGCTTTGCAGGAGACACACTGAGGAACTCAGTGACTGCTTGCAAAAAAATCCTGATGTAAATATATTGTTAGGTAAGAAATTTAAACAAAAGATTAATCTAAGGACAATTACATTGCATTAGGTCTTAAACAAAGCATAAACTTGTCAGCGATTATGATACTGTTAGTTGAAAAAAATGCATAACATTGGCTGTATTGTTAGTTTTAGTCTTGTCTCGACTGAGGAAGAAGAGAGAAGCTGGTGACGTAGGTTTTTAACAACTCTTTCAGATCTGCAGAGTTTAACTGTAGGTGGTCCAAAGGCAGCATTCTTCAATCCCACAACACTTCCACTGAAAGCCGCGTGTTGTGTAAGTCTACCTCTCCTTAACTGAATACAGAAATATTTCTGTAGTGACGCTCGTCTTTTCAAAAGCTCATAGCCTAAAATTTGGTTACTTTTAACAATTCCTGTTGAGCAATTTTAAGAGTCATCTCCATCTTTAGCTTCAATCAGCTTTGAAAAATATCATCTTGGGTGTATTTTCATACCAGTGACAGCTGAGAGTGTGCGAGCATGTGTGGGCGGGTGTGTGCGTCTATGTGTGTGGACCACTGAGGCAGGAAATGTGCGGAAATGTTGTAATCAAGGAGATGATGAGAAACATGCTGAAGGGACCTCCTGGCTTATCAAAACACATTAACAACGCCACGGTCCGGAGCTGATGTTCTGATAAAGAGACACGCTTTACAAGATGTACACACGCACACAAAATAACATAAATTCACACCTTTGTACAAAGCATTTACTGCAGCTAATAAACCAGCTGTTATTTACTTGAGAAAAACGTAGAAACAAAGTTGAAGAACAGTTAAGCCAGCCAGCCATAGACTACGGTGAACAAACCAGTTTTGACGTCATTGTGGAAATGTGCCAAGTTAAGCTGGAAAAGGAAATCAGTATCTCCATTAAGCTCTTCAACAGGTGGAGGCATGAAATACTCTGAAATTTCCTGGTAGAGGGCTGTAGTGGACTTGAAAAAACTCAGTGGACCAACAGCAGAAGATGACATGGCGCCCTAAATCCTCCCTCACTGTAGAAACCTCGCACTGGACCTTAAACACCTTGGATTCTGATCTTCACTCTTCCTCCAGACCTTGATTTCCAAATGAAAAACGGAGTCCACTTTCATCTGAGAAAAGTACTTTGGACCACCAAGTGGTCAAAAGTCCCCTTATCAGGTCCGGAGTCAACTCAGCCATACCAGGAGATTTTAGTGATTCATGCTTGTCTGCTGACAAACTTCATGGAGATGCCAATTTCCATTTCCAGCAGGACTTGACACCTGCCTATAGTGCCAAAACTGGTTTCCTGCCCATGGTGTTACTGTGCTTGAATTTGGCCTGCCAACTGTCCTGATCCAAACCCTATAGATAACAAAAAAAAAAAAAAAACATAGCACAAAAAGTAAGGAGATATGTGTTTAGTAGATTATTTCTTTGTTGTAACAATGATTCTTGGCAATCAGTCTCATACTGTTGGAAAGCCTGTTTATTTCCCTTTTAAGTGGTGACACATTTGTAAGAACATATATTTGTGGGATGAGCAGCAGAGCCGAGTATGTGGGTTACGCCCATGTAAGGTTTGCCAAATCTTTTTTGCCAATGCCAAACAGCTTATTGCTGCAATTGACTTTTGTTTTGAGCTTCTGGTACCCCAAGGTGTTGACAATCAAGTACATGATTGGCACCTGATTGTCAGCTCCTGTGAGAATGGGCCCTGCTACAGTGGTCAGTGTCTGCTCCAAGAATCGGCATGCCACGTTTGACTGATCTGGATAGGACCTTGTGTGAAGGGCAACTTTAAGCTGATGTTCCCCAAATGCTGCGGCTTTATTTGGAGTGACCCCTAGTACCATCTCCAAACTACATAAGTCAAAGACAGTTAGGAAGTGGGCATCCGAAGAAGACGACACCCCAGGAAGACCATTTCCTTTTCAAACTTCATGTGCATTAAGCCAAAAAATTATGATTTTGTTAAAATTTCAACTTTTGATCAAATCACCAGAAAAAAAAGTTTCACAAGTTTCATTTTTTTAGGTGCACCTGCAATTGAAAAGGCTACATATTTAAATAATGCTTAATTTAGTGTAGGCTGACCAAATACACAAGTATTGCAAATCGTGTGGTTGTAAATGTGGTTTTTAAACTTAGCAAGGATCAAGTAACTTGGCAGCAATGAGCTAAATATAAATCTAGAAGCTAGTTAAACACCTAGGTTCTAGGGCTTACAGCTAGCACTACAGACAAGTAACTGAATAGCTAGATAAATACTTGATAATAAAAGCACCTTTTTTAAACCTCATTTTTAAAATATTTTTACAAGTTCTGTAGGAAGACTTCGACAGACAGACAGATCGACTGATTGATCATACCTAATCCTCCATGTACGCTGCTCAGTGGGTTGGTCAGCAGGATAATCAAAGGCAGCAGTAGGCTAAGTTGAGAAGGGCTGAGACGGAGCCCCAGGATAGGCCTCCTGGACAGGATTCCACCTGTCCTGGGCAGAGGCATGGCACTGCCGTGGGTTGATTGGAGATGATGGGTATTCAGGAAGGATGTCACTCAACAAGGGTAGGCACTCTGCAGACACACAAAAAAAACAGAAAGGTCAGCTGAGATGAGTGAAAGGCATATTTCTTCCACATCTGATTCATCGTTCTGCTTTTAGAAAGGGAGCTGAAATGTCAGTGCGCCATCAGGAGAGAGGGAAAACATACAATAATTCATACAGATGCAGAGAGAACATCCTCATGAAGAAAATTAAAGACAAATTCATGCTAATGCAGGATTAGGCCTTTTGATTTAGCCAGAGCACTTCTGACTTGGGATTAACAGCTCAAGCAGGCCAGCTCTGACTGAACTAATACCAGAACAATGGGGCCTTTGCTACACAACACAAGACAAGAAACAGACAGAAATAGTTTTCGGCACTCCACTTCTGTATTAATAGGAATTCTTTTCTAGTGAGCCGTGAAATGAGCTGCAATGATACATTTTTAAGGGTGCCTTTTTTTCTTTAGACGTCCCCATAATTTCATTTCACTTTAGCTGTGGCCTAATTCCTTCTTAGCATTCAGTATTTTTCTGTTCTGGTGGCGCATAAAAGTGTTAATGCAATAATACATCCAGAGTGTGCCACAGTAATGGAAAACACTTAAACAAAGAGGATTGAGGGGTCAGTAGGAATGCGGCAAAATTCAATAACAGCAAATGTAAAGCAGAGACTGCTGCTTTAATAGATGTCCCCCTTCTTGTTAATCCCCAGCCCTGGGGGGATCTCTCTGTATTTTGCTCTTTTTTTTTTCTCTGGCACAAACACACACAGTGGCACACATCTGGAAGTCGAGACATAATTCAGCTCTGTCTGCTTTACAGAGATTTAGACAAGCTGTGCTGAAGCTCCCCGCCTGGGAGTCAATAACTCCACAGTCCTATCGAGCTCTCCCGACCCCCACCCCTCGGCCCGATGTGTCAGAACGCAGGTGGGGAGGCCAAATGAGAAAGGAGCCTTTGTTAACCTGTCATATATCACATACAAACACGTCAGATAGCAGTGCAGGATGACATATATGCTCTAAGGGAGATACATAATGTATTTGCAGGTGACAGGCCACTCTCTGATCGACACATAAATATGCACGAACATGCTTTTACCCTGACAACACCCGTACACAGTCAGGAATGGCGAAGCAAAGATTAGGGCTGACCCTTGGTCGTCTTTAGTAAACAGAGGGGGCAGTTCTGGTGAGTTACAACGTCTCCTCTGACCACTTATTGAGCTAATGACCTGCTCTAACACTCTACTGTCTGCCAGTTCCTCTACTAAAAATAGATCATAAAAAAAAAAACAATCTGATACAGGCTCTTTTTTCCACCCCACTTTGCCCTCGTCCTTATCTGACGCTGCGTAATAGACGTTGAAAAGAAAAGCTTTCAGCGTCCCCCTTTTTGACTGAACAATGTGATAAGAGAAATCAGATCAGAGCTCATTCAAGCACCATTGGCAGCATGTTAAGTAAATTCTCCTCTTATGGAAACTCAATTTGCTGCGGTTAATCTAACTAGGAATACTGCTCTGTGTGGAGTCGCATGGCTGCTGAAACATTAGGTACCCCTCCTGTGTTGCAACGTCTGCTTCCTCCGTCCTGTGTGCTGGATTTGAAGGGGCCTTTATATCGTGCTGTGACCCCAGTCTAACCCTATCTATCAATCTCAGTTTATTCAGCCTTCCATGTTGTCTTTCACCTGCTGACAAGGGCCTCTCTGTTCACTATGGACTACAGTCACTTCAGCCTGCATCTAATCCTTAATCTTTGCCTCATCTCACTCCTGTGTAAGTCCCAGTATTCTTACACCTCTGCTATTTCTTTTCATCCTCTTATATCTTCTACAATCTCCTTTCTCTTTATAATACTTGTATTTCAATGGATGTTTTGATGTTTTTCACCAAACAAAAGGAAGGAAGAAAAGGAGAAGAGAAACAAAATTGTAGCTGCAGTGACATCCACAGTATCCAGGTAACAAACAACAGTGTTTATGGAAAACATATTACAGATCACAGTATGCACTCTGCATGCACTGCAAACACATTTAGATCTATCAGGTGTCTAATTTCAAGTCAAAATACCTCATTTCACTTAATATATTATGTATTAACCTGATGTAGCTCCTGTCTAATGCATTCTAAATAAAAATAAGCCTTGAATTGGTGGTTATGGGTAAAAAAAAAAAAATTTAACATATAGTGTTAGTTCAGGCAAACCATGGAGTCGAGTGCTGCCATCTATTTGAGATCACTCGATCTCACGCAAGCCCTCATCAGCTGACGAACAGCTAAATCGCTCAAAGCATGCTATTGGCTAATTGCACTCATGCTTCCATATTCGGTATACTCTAGCCTGGCTATGCTTTACTGCTCCCTTTGCAAGCTGCTTTTTGCATCCTCCTCCACCCCAGCTCCTCCTCTACGCTATCTGACTTAAGCCCCGTCCACACGGAAACGAATTCAGGCGTATACACAAAAGTTTTTCGTCATATTGGCATTTCATCCACACAGAAACAGCGTTTTGGGTGACTGTAAACGATACTATTTGAAAACGGGTCCCAGAGTGCACAAATCCGTAAACGACTACCATTTCCTCTCCATGTGAACAGCTTTCTGCATCTTTCTTGAAACGATGATGTCACACAGCGTAACTCTCTTAAGGCGCCTGCACGGGTCCGAAACAATAATGGCGGACTACAAGGTTGTATTCGTGCTGCAGAAGCTACTGAGCTTGTCACGGCTTTTACAGCAAAATCTGATGCTCCTTTACCACCAACGTGAAACGCATACACCATATGTTCTTAAATCCAACGCAGGGAACAACCAGAAGGGCAACTGGAAGAAAGTTTGAGGCAGTTTTCTGTGATCTTCTTCTTCTCCTTTGGTGCATGAACGTTATAGCGCCACGTACAGACTTGGCATATGCAATACAGTGTTTTCAGTTGTTTCAGGGGTTCCGCGTTTACGTGGATATTTCCTGAAACGATTCCATATTTAAGGAAAACTTTTTCAAAATGAAACGGCAAAATATCGTTTTTGTCTCCTTGTGGACTGGGCCTCAATCAATGTCATTCTGTTGTCATTGATGCCTGCTTGGCTCTGGGTTTATTGTTGCCTCTCTCCCTGTCTCAGGCTTTCCTTGTAGGCACATGAAAGACAAGAATGTGCACTGCTCCTGCTTTGTGCTCTCCATTCAGGCTTGTGGAAGGGCAGGGTGATCCCTGAACAGCTACACTACCAAACATAAATAACAGCAATCAGAGCCAATTAATACCTGCTGATAAAGAGAAAAATTTATTACCACCAAAATAATGGTTGTTACTAACTGAAAGTGACTTATAGAATGTTAAAGGAACATATTGGGCAAAACCTCGTATCTCCAATTTTCAAAATTTAAATTTTCTATCTAAATAAATCAGTGCTATATACCTTTTGTACATCGTCAGTGGGTTTAACAAATATTGCAGCAATAAAGAGTGTAAAAATCATGCTGACTATGACCAATCAATGTTATGTTATGTGCTGATTTTGGAGATAGGAGGTTTTGGCTCGATGCCAGAGATAAAAGGTAAAATGTGTAAAACTGGGAATATAATATTTGCAACATCGTACATTCAAACTCCAGCTTCCTGTGCTAATTCATGTGGTAATCGTGGCAACTAGTGGAATTAAGATAAGATAAAAGAATTTTTTATTGTCTGGGGGGGGGGGATTTGTCATGGACATAAGTGCAGTGCTGCTCACAATCAATACATTCATCACAAAAACAAACAGGCAGTACACAGACAGACAGTGGTCCACATTGACCCAGAATAAAAGAGAGTTACAGGTAAAGCATTGTATTACACCTGCCCTGTAATATTGCACTGGCTTCACGGCGATAAATAGTTTGAAAAATATATTGCACATTCCCCTGGTGCAAGATGTCAAAATGCCAAAAGAATGTGCAAGTGTTATTTGGTCTCTTTTGTGATACTGTAGAAACATGGTGGTGCAAGATGGCAAAGTCCGTGGAGGGAAACCCTCCATATGTATGAATAAAATGCTTATTTCAGTTCACCCCCCAGAGGTCAGTTAAATCCATCATGAAGAAATGGAAGTAATATGGCACATGTGTTATCTGCCTCAATCAGGCGTCCTCACAAACTTTGTGACCGTGCAAGAAGGAGACGAGTGAGAAAGGCCACCAAGACACCTATGACTAGTCTGAAGGAGTCTATTATAATCTATTTACACTTTGACATTAAAAGTTCTTTTAATGGTCAAAAAAATCCAAGTTATATTGACCTTAATTGATTAATTAAATCAATAAAAGATGGTGAATATTTTTTATAGGCACTGTGCAGCAATATGTGCTATGAAAACTAGACTGCCCCTGTCCCACTTACCAACCACTCAGCCCTAATCAACCAAACCTGACTAGAAAAAATAGTTTTGGACAAGCTTTGTCCAAACATTTTAAATCCTGTAAATCTGGATGCATTATTGGTGACAAATTAGTTAATAATTCGATGTATGCAGATGACCTTGTTGTTTTTTAGTTCCAGTAGTGCTGGTCTTCAGTGGCTGCTGTCTATTTGCTCTGTGGTGTTGAGCATGATATTAAATATAATGCTAAGAAGAGCTCAGTTATGATCTTCCGCACAGAAAAAGATCAGATATTGAACTTCCCTTTTTTTAAACTGTCTAACAGTTGAGGTTGTAGTAAAGTTAGATATCTTGGTCATTTTATCACAGAAAAATGATGGATGATGATATCTACAGACTGTGCTGCAAGACTTTTGCACAAGCAAACATTTTTGCTTGTAGGTTCAGATTTTGTTCAGATACTGTTTGTCTTTGTTTAAAACATATAGTACCAGTGTTAATTTTGGCAGCTATTTTTAATTTTAGTCTTAGTCTTTAGATTAAATGTCTTTTAGTTTTAGTCATATTTTAGTCATTTAGCCCATTTGGTCTTAGTCTAGTTTTAATCGATGAAAACTCAAAAACATTTTAGTCTAGTTTTAGTCCACAGAAAGTCTGGAACTAAATCATGGTTCTGTGTTCACTGCACCCTGCCAAACCTGGGATCCCTGCTTTCTACAGCTGAGAGGTAGAATAGCTGTAGATGCATTGATTTTGACAGATTTACCCACAGTGGAGAAACATCACGGATTTTGAATGCTTGACGAAAACTACATTTTATTTTAATCTAATTTTAGTCATCTGACGAAAACTAAACATACTTTTTGTCATTTTTAGTCATCATAGATCTATTGTTTTTAGTTTTAGTCTAGCTTCTGTTATGGAAAAAAAAGGCTGTCGAAAAACGTTTTTAGTCATAGTTTTAGTAGATGTTATTAACACTGTATAGTACACCTCTGTATACTGCATACTTGTGGACAAACTATAAGAAGTCAAGTATGTTGAGGCTACAAACAGCCTATAATGATGCATTGATATTATTACTGAAAAGACCAAGATGATGCAGTGCAAGTGAGATGTTTGTGACTACAGGACTTAATACTCTACATGCTGTATAAGGAAATCTGGTGTATAATTGTATCTGCCGACTTGATTCCATTGAGAACAAAATCATATTAGATAGATAGGCATTAATTGTTATTGCATTGTAAAAACACAACAAAATAACTTTTGGCAGTCTCCTCTTTAGCAGCAAACACCGTCGTCCAAGCAGTGGTTTGAAATCGTCCATCCTGCTGGCGAGGGAGTGGGCATCCAGGAGAAAGATGCTTGGTAGGGCAGGTTTGTGTGGGGTTGCTCTTAGCCTAGCCTGAAGCCCGACTTGTTTGCCCCACTTCTGCCTTCTCACACAATACTGTCTCTGCCTCCTCCCCACCTGGCTATACATGTTGTGCTCCTTTCAGTCTCCGAGCGCCCTGTTCTCCGGATAATCTCCGTCTGGAAAGATGTACACTATGTGACATGCTGTCAGTTCTGGTATGAGTAGGGCTTTGTTTGCTGCTAGTGTTGGTGCGCAGGGCTGCTGCGTTTGTAGGCACCGCCCCATGCTATCTCGATAGGTAGCATCCAGTAGTCTCTGTTGATCAGGCAGAGTTCTGTTGCACTTACTGGCAGTTGTTATTAGCTTTTAAGCTAGCCAGGAGTTGTAGCTGAGACTGAGGCCTTCTTTTTCACCTTTTTTGGGGGTTTTCTTGATGGAAATTTCCCGTTCTTTCCCTCAAAGGAGTCCTGGACCATCCATCTTCTTTGTTTTCACAGGTTTCAACATATGTTTTCAACTTAATTGTGAAAAACACTACAAGTCCAAGATAAAACTCAAGGG
The DNA here is from genome assembly GCF_018320785.1 of Cheilinus undulatus. Lineage (NCBI taxonomy): Eukaryota > Metazoa > Chordata > Actinopteri > Labriformes > Labridae > Cheilinus > Cheilinus undulatus. The sequence goes on from NC_054877.1 coordinate 29,995,351, forward strand.
TGCATCTTTCTTGCTGCCAACTGCCCTGGTTGTCCGGCAAAAGAAAAGTGAAAAAGTCTTGCCTCATAGATGCCCTCGCACTCTCTCTCCCCTCTCCCATCTGACGAGCAAAGCCTCTTGCTGTGAGGGACATGTGTGAGCAGGCTAGTCTGAAAGATTTCAAGGGTGGCCTCTGAAATTATTTAGAGATTTTCAGGAGTGCATGTGTTAAAAAGGCTAACAGTAAAAGGTTTTTTTTTCTAAATACATTTTTGTCCTTTTTACTCACTCTGAGTAAAAGAGCCAGTCTTTTTAGCACATGAATCTCTCCCATTGCCTTTCATCCCCTTTTCTCTCCTCCTCTCGACGCCATCTCTCTTAGCATCCTATCATTCATCTCCTTCCTCTTTCTATTGCGCTCTCTAACCCCTGCTTGTATCCAAATCCTCTTCCTCTTTCCCCAGCTGCCCCGCGCCGGCTGCTCCAGCTGTTGTTGGTCCATTGACACAGTTCAAACAAAAGCGGGTTTAGAGCTTCCTACAGCTGCGAATGCTGGGGGAGCGAGCCAAAACAGATACACAGACGCAGCAGTCCACCAGGGCCAGTTTTGGGCATGTCTGGGCTTGTGCTAATGTTTTTTTTATGCTTTCTAAACACACCCTACATCAAGACAGAGAACAGCCATGCATTTTGCTTGTCACAGATGTAGAATCAAAGCATTGTGAGTGTGAAAATTCTCATGAGTCAGTCTCTTCAGCCCCCTCACAGCTCCAAAAAACCTGCTCTCCCCGATCATCTGGCGCTGCATCCAGAGAAAGACAGCAGGGGGTTGGTCTTATTACATTTTCGGCGTGACAACACAGATGGTCAGCCAGACAGATAGATTGATGGGGATACATGCGGTATTTATTGCGGCGAGGCAGATAATGACACAGCAGCTCAGGTGGTGAAATGTACACCGGTTATTGTGCTCCATCAGGCTGATGAAATAACGTCGTTTAGGTGGCATCCAACCTGCACCCTGCACCGCTGGGGACCTGGCAAGATGACATGTTTTGTTTTTCTCACCTTGCACCTACAGCACCCCCTATCCCCCCACCCTCTTACCCATGATGCCTTTCACCACAAGTGGGTTGAGATGGTCTCCCAAGGCCTGTCTCCATGACAACAAGCAAGGAGTGCTCATAGAAGACTCAGATCTGTTTCCTGCTGCACCATGCTAGTTGGGAGATAGCCACCATACCTAGGTGGAAGCTTTTGTTTTCTTATTTATCAAGGCGGCAGTTTGGATCAGATCTTGTTTCTGCTTCCGTAAATAAGTGACTGAAAAGATGTTTTATATTAACTTTAGGGAAACACGAAAAGAAGGGACAAAAACCAAACCTGTGCATTTAATAATCAACCTTTAAAGGGTCTTTTTTGCCTTTTAGTTAAATTAAACAAGTAGTTAATACAGTGACATGTTGAACAAATTAACCCTTTACAATAATAAATGTATGTAAGAAACATCTGAATGTTAAAACACTTAAGAAGGAGATGAGTTGAATAAAGATATACGGGTCTGATCATGTGATCTGTGTGGTGTACATCTTTGCATAGTTGTCCAAGAGGCATCTGGCTGCAGACCTCTATTGTGGGGTGTTTTGGACTCATCTGTTGCAGACCTCTACAATGGGGCGACTTTGACTGTGGTGCGGGAAGTGACGTACATAAGCTGGAAACAGAATGACATACTGAATCATGTATATATTTTTGCTCACTCTCAGAGGTAAAATAGAACATTTACTGAGGGAGATCAGTTTTAATTCAAAACACCACAAACTAAGGAAAAACCCAACAAGGGCTAGTACGTCACTTCTCGCCCCATAGTCAAGGTCGCCGTATTGTAGAGGTCTGCAAGAGATGAGCCCAAAATGCCCCACCATAGAGGTCTGCAGCCAGATACCTCTGCTTGTCTTGCAAACAGTGCTTATCTATTTGAGCTCTGGTAAGTCTCAGATAGATCAGCCTTGTCTCTGAACTGTTGTTTGTTCTGACCAGGGCTTGACATTAACTTTTTTGCTCACTGGCCACTATGGCTACTTGTTTTTGAAAAGTTACTAACCACTGAGCATCTCCACTGGCCACAATGGTGTTGATGGGAAAAAATGTGTTTCATGCCAAATTGGGCATGTCTGGAATGAGATGAAACACATGCTCCATTTCTTTCTCTAATGGATACTAAGTTAATACCAATATTAAAACATTGACTTTTAATTAACTTTATTAATGAAATCAGAAATGCAGCTGGTTTCATTTAATTCTCACTCAGAGAAATATCCGCCAGAGAATGCTGAGGTTGTGGCACTGATAAATTCCACTAGCCAAAGTGGCTAGTTGAAGTCAATCTGGTACCTGCCAAAGCTGAAATCCACCTGCATTCTGCTAGTTGGCTGGTGTAAATGTCAAGCCCTAGTTCTGACCAAAAAAGATATCCACAGATATCTAGACGGTCCTGTTTCTGCAGAACATATTGCACCAGATTATTTTTTAAGACATTTTGGCGGTGCGTCAAGGAGTTTGCATGTCGTTGAGGGTCTTCAGTCAGTGAGGAATGGTGTCAGTCACTGAGGAAAGTATGGTGGGGTCTTTTTTTCTTTAATTTGATGATGGGCCACTTGTTAAGGCCAAGCTTCAACAAAATTTCCACTGAAATGTTGGAATTTCTTTGAAATGAACCTTTCCAGAATCCACAAAAACAACCTAAAACTTCTATGATAATTCTTAAATATATTTTCAATGTATTCAATAAAAAGTGCTGCAATAATTCTTCAGATATTCCCAAAATATTTCAGTGAAATATTATTGAAATGCCTTTACATTCCAATGAAAAATTTCTCCATGTAAATTCCAGAAAATTTTCAAGCAAATTCCCTTGAAAATATTAAAGCAAATTCACATTTTTTTTTTTATCAGATTCCCAAAACTTCACAAATACATCTCCCATAACTCCATGGAAATCATGCAAAATTCCCTAGAACATCAAAATTCCCTGAAATGTCCAGAAAATTATTTAAAATTTTTCTATGAAACTCCCTAAGACATACAAACATGTCCCCAAAATTTTCATTAAAATACTTGAAAATTTTCAAGCAATTTCATTCAAAATATCCAAAGAAATTACTTAAACTTCTATGGAAATCCTGGTGTTTTATCTAATGAATTCCAATAGCAGAAATTATTACTATGATGTAGGACAGCCAAAATGATATGTCCTCATTTGCACATGCAAGGTCTTAGAAGGTTAAGTAAAGGGATGATGGTGAATGAATGAACAAATAAATGAATTCCAATTAAAAAAGTAAAAGAAAAAGTATACAAGAGAATGGGAAAGTTACATAAATTACAATTTAATTAGATATGATATGATAAAATACAGTATGTTATGATAGAAAACAATATGGTGCAATACCATACCATACCATATCATACCCTACCATGCCATAACACAGGTATGATGGATGCAATACAATAAAATATGATACAAAAAACATGTTATGATACGATACATTGCAATGTAATACAATATGACATGATATGCTATGGCACAATATACTTACTTTTGCTCAGTTAGCTTTAGCTAAATCTGACATAGCTTCATTATTAACATTACTATATAAGCCAAAGGGGATAGATATAAAGATTTAAGTAATGGTATATAAATGTACTTATAAAGTTAGCTTTAGCAAAGCAAGCTTTAGCAATGTTGGCTTTAACAAACATAACTAAAGCTTATGTTGCTAAAATAGAGAGCGTATCTACGTAGCTAATGTAGCTGCTCTGTGAGCTTAGCTTAAGCTACATCTGCTAAGTTAGCTACGTTATAATGTTTTCATTGAGGACGAGCTTCATTTCTGTAAGCAGACAGTTTAGTCAGCTTTAAATGTTTTGAAGAGAGGTTTTGCAGGTCAGGGTTTATAACTTTTAACTTCAGTATCCTAACATTACCTTAACTTACCCTAACCCCAAACATTAGTTTAATCCAGTTTTACTTGCATTTTAAAATTCAAGTGTTAGAAAATGTATCATTATTAAAGATGACAGAGTAAATGACGATTAGAAAAAATAGAGCTTAACAGAGTCTCACATAAAATTCAGCCAGTAAATAAGTCTGTAAATGTTGTCAGTTACAAAAAAAGGTGAAAATCTGTCCAAAAATGAGTTTCTCAATCATGTGTCCTCTTTTACTCTTTACCACTGATTCTGAACTTATAGCACACTCTTATATTTCCAGCATAAAAATAGCTGTGCGTTGAATTATGCATGGCTTTGTGCGCCCGCTTGCTGAAGGAAAAGTTTAGAAAAGAAAGCATGTATAAGGACGGGCTGGGAATGATATTACCTCATGTCTCCTCTGACCTCAGCCCCTGTGGGCACATGGCACTCGCAAGTTATACACACATAAATGCACACACATTCACACTGGTACAAAAACACACAAAACACACATAAACATGGCAGATGGCAAAGCATCATGGGGGAGATTGGCACTCTCCCACACTTCCCTTTTCTCTCTCTTAAACACACAGCCCAGAGACACACAAGGATGCCGACACACACACTTGGAGACGTTGAGGATCAGAAGCGCAGGATGAAGCATGGCTTACTGCAGGCATGAGCTGCACCGCCCCGGTTACATTTTTAGCGGTGGAAATAAACTATCTGAGGATCCTCTCTTACAAGAAAACACACCTGTCACTCAAACAGAGCGTCTCTCTTCCCTGAATATCAATGAATCTGGAGACTTGGGTGCCTCAACTAAAAATCTCTATCAGTGTTGCTTAATGCTGCAGGATGCTGAGATTAGGGATATGAGTGCTGCAGTACATCCAAAAACAGTTGTCAGCATGAGAAGTATTGAAAATAATAGCACACCCAGCCTGAAGCAATGTTTTTCATCATGGTCTAAGGCTACAAGTGAGGTCACTGATTCAGCTTCAAATCAGCTGATCAAATATGACCTGGAGCAGCTATCTGCCAAACCACAGCGACAAAAGGAAGCTCATAAATTTCACAATTTATTAGCGGATATTTTACCTTATTAACAAGGACATCACACAGCAAAAACAATTCACTCATCAATAAGCCAGAATTCTTTTTAGTTTTTCTTTAAAGCTTCTGTTGAATGTATCACCTGACTATATGTAACACTCAAAAGTATTATTGACATGAACTTTTGCCTTGGGAAACATTAAAGTTCCTGTAAAGTGATAAGAAAATGTGCAATTTATGTTTGTTGTATGACAGGCTACTGTGTTATGAACCACCAGGCCAAATTTCAGTCAAGAAAAACATCTCTATGTTTATAAAATTAAGCTTCACAATCATGGAAATGAGGCAGTAAAATCTGCTCAAGGACGGTGAACAATCACACCCACTCACAAGAAATATAAACTGCCCAAGTTTTAAAAAAAATTTACATCCATGAGAGGAACAATCCCATTTACAGCCCATTTATAAGATGTCTTTGCCATTAAGTTGGTGCTGAAAACACTCCATTTCCTGTTGTTGCTCTTCAAAATAAAAGTCTTGCTGATTATTTGCATTGGAAACTTTTATTTTGACAGACTCAGCAGGAACAGAACATATCTATCAGCAGAAGACATTAGCATCGCGACACTAAAGGCTCAGGTATGCTTTCCACGTGGATGGCCGCACGGACACAAACTGATGCCAAAACGTCCGGTGTGTTTTTGCCTAGCGCTGGCCTACTCCATGCCAAAATGCTTTTCTCCTAAAAGCTAGGGGGCAGTGTCTTCATGTCTGGAGCATGTTTTGACATTTTGCACGTCCTCATCTGCAAAAATTTCAGAGCTATGTGAGGCCAGACAAAAATTAGGGGCATGGGAGCCCCTGCAAGGGGATGTTTCTGAACATTTTATATCACGTTTGATGCATGGACACCCGCGACTCAGCATGCGACAGGCTGCACAGCCAGGCGGGACTGAATTGTTGCTGCTTTGAGAGAGACAAAGCCAAAGTCCGCTTCTTTTAACCATCCAGGACTAAAGACAAGTGAAATATATATTAATGCACACCTTCAGCAGTAAGATTATTGTTCCTGCTGCTTCTGGTTACATGAAAAACAGACAAGCACCTCAGCTATTACCCTGCCCCCTGACTTTGAGGTGAACTGTAGCCAAAGTCCAGCTGCCTAGCTCTGTTCCAGAGCAGAGATATAAGTATATTTTCGGTCTAAAACTTCTGTTGTGATTTAAATGATCCATACACCACTGTGGCTGATAGATTTGGCAAATTTACCTCACAATTAACAAAAACACAGCATTTAGCTGGCTGGTACTTTCAATGAAGGCAGTGAAATCGGCATTGAGATGAAATGCTCAAAGATTTTATCACATTTTAGCAGTTTGGGGTTCTCCAAAAGCGCCTGATGATGTCATAGGGTAGAAACCATCATTCTTGGTGGTGATTCTCGTTTGCTTCTTAAGATCATATCAATTCTCTGATATCAATTTCAGTCAGTTTCATTACCTCATAAAAACTCCCCACATTGGCTTTAAGTTTGTATCCTGCTATCTAGTTCCTTAAAACAATTTATTTTCTTTTTTTTTTTAAATCAAGTCAACCAAGATAAAATAAGGCAATATCAAGACAATTGTTTGAATTGTTGTAAAGTATCATTTCTTTCTGTTATCAACAATGGATGAATCACTTCACTAATTAATGAAATCATTAATAACGCGTTCAATCATTAATCAAGCAACTGAAAAACATAAGAGAATAGGAAAAAAATCTATTTTTTAAGGGTTCATGTAAGGCAAAGGCTCCTAACTATTCCTTGAAGCCCCCTCTGCTTGTATTGAAAAAAACTGGGCACCCCTCCAACACTGAAAATAAAGTTGTACAATGCTGTGAAAAATGACCATGAATTTTAATCTCTCTATTATAACCCAAATTAGAAGTGTGCCTGACTATTCAGCCAGATATTTTTGAGTGTGAAAACCTTATTTCAACACATTTTTATCCACAGCTCTTTGAAAAACTATCAAGTAAGTGTGTTATCGTTTTGTTAAAATGTGCAGATTCAATTTTGACTACCTCAAAAAAGAGTGTGGTTGCTATGAAACTAGAATTTTCAACTTGGATAAAGTACTATTTTATTAGGGGACAGCAGTAGTTCAGTCTGTAAGGACTTTGATTGGGCAATAGAAGGTTGCTGGTTCAAGTCCCATTTGATCAAGTCTGGGCATTGGTCTGGTAGCTGGAGAGGTGCCTGTCTAATTCCTGAGTACTGTTAAGGGACCCTTGAGCAGGGCAATAAACTCTTGAAAGCTTTGTGGGCAGTGAAGGACAATAACCCATTAGTGCATGTACAGAGATCTTGTAGTGCATGTATTTCTGACTAGCACGTTCATCAACAGAGCGTAGGAACTGAATCTGTCCTAAAAGGATTAACAATCAAACCACACTGACTCTGTGGCTTTACAATTCATTGCAGTTTCATCCTAATCTGGGACTGAACATTGTGATAAACCCATTGCAGATGTCTTACTTTTTGGCACCAAATTATACAAAAATACTTTATCCAAACAGTTTCTGACTCAGCCTGTGAACAATTATCCTTTTAAAGAAAGACAGATTGTATGTAAATGCTTTCACACCATTTGAGGCAGTCAGGTGAAGAAACAGTAATAATGACAGATGAAAGTGTCAATGTTGGTGTGAAAAAGGTAACTTTCACAACATGAGCTTGATTGTGAAAAATTGTATGAAAAATGGACTCAGCAAAAATCCACCCACCAGTGTTAATTTTGGCAGTAGTTTTAATTTTAGTCTTAGTTTTAGTCTTTCAATGAAATGCATTTTAGTTTGTCTTATTTTAGTCCTTTCTATCCCTTTTAGTTTTAGTCTAGTTTTAGTCGATAAAAACTAAAAACATTTTAGTCTAGTTTTAGTCCATAAAAAGTCCTCACATTTTAGTCTTTACTTTTAGTCCAAGCAAGGAACTTGTTATAGATTGGAGACGAAATATGGGGGACAGCAAATATTTTCATTGGTTTTATTTGCTGCTGTTCAAGTCAGACCCTTTAAAAAAAGGCTTTTAGCCTCCATGTGTTTGAGTATCTTTTGGTATTAGAACGGGGTAGCAGAATCATTTAAGGATGGCAACATGTATTGCTTCATTTATTTTATTCATTAGGTATTTCAATCCTAGGGTACGCTGGGTCTGTCTTCATGTTTTAATTTTTTTGCAATTGATGGTATTGCTATTGTAAAAATCTTTACTTGCATGTCCTCTGACTCCCATCATGATGATAAAATCACCTGTAGGTATTCATCAGTGGACTTTTGTTCTCTGTGTGAAAGCTTTCAACAGTCTGTTATATGTCTATGTGGCTCTAGAGGGAAGTCTCCTTTCATACTTCATTATGTGTTCTTCAGAAAACCAGCATGATTTCCTTATTATCATGAAATAATGAGACATGAATCATAAAAATAGCTTTCTCGGGATCATAAGGAAACAGAACTGAAGCCTTGTATCCACCCACATCCTCTCTGTAGCTTTCTCTGGCAGGGAGCATGGGTTTTGCTTCAGGCCACAATTTAATTAACTGATCACCTGCAGCTAGCATTGTGGACGACTTATGGAGTGTTTAAAGATTGACAAACTTCTGCTTCTCTTAGAGTTCACAGTTTTATTAAGACTCTGATTTCCCTTAAGTTAATCACATGTAGTGCCAAGTCTTCAGTCTGTGGCGTCTCGTCGTTAGAGGTGGAGAAGTTATTAGTCTTTTACTCTGCACAGCATCAACAGAATTAGACACCAGCATGAATTCTATTCCAGACCATTTCAGCAGTTAGATCGCCAATCTCCATTTAAAAACTTCCGGATGTGCTTCAATTTTTCTCATCACAAATTCACGTCATGTCCAGGGTAGGATGTAGATTCGTGATTGAGGAACAAAGGGAGAAAAAGAGAATGCGTGACTTAGATCTTCCCCCTGTCCAAGCTTTTGTGTGCATGAAAACCCAAACGTAGTTTCCCTTTAACCTCAATCTCTGCTTGTCTAGGACGTATCAAAGCTGCTGCAGCTACCCACAATAGTGCGGCAAATGTACACCCACGCATCTTTACAGGGCTCCAAGGTCAGACAAAACCAACACAGGCATCCAGTAATGGAGGCATCGGCCTTGGATGAGCCCAGCAACAGATGGAGCGGTTCCCGCTAAGCAGGAAATGTATTACCAAATGGTATAAAAGTACATATAGGGCAGATTATTGCAAGGGATCAGAGGGGAGGGAGCAACAGAGTAAGAAGAAATTACAGTTAGCTCTGCCAGCATGAAGACTCATCTTCAGCACATAACACTTCCTTCAGCTCAGATAATGTAAAGAAGCTAATAACATTATAGATCTATCAAATGTGTAATTATTATATATATAATGTACCACAATATTCATTTAAGTTACATTAATTTACAGTGCATTAGTCTCTAACCTTCATTCTGATGACTAATGGTTTTCTTATCAGGCTCTTATGTAGTGCCACCCTTTTTCTAAGGTGCTTTTTTCACCCACAAACCATCTAGACTTGCTTATAAAACCACACACTGTTTCTTTTCCTCCTCAAATATAGGAGGAAAGAATATTTCATACAGCCTCATAACTGACCTAAAGCCAGCTGAATTTTGTGTTCAGTCTTTATATTTTTAACATCAGTGAGAAAGTCAAGGTATGAAAAAGCCAGAGTAAATGTCTCTACAAACCTTATGCTTTCAAATGTCCCAAATCTGCTTTTGAGAGGAAGCCATGCGTCACACTGATGGCTGCAAACCTCACCGCTTCAATTTTGACAATTTTCATGCTTTCAAATAAGTTGAGGGATTACTTGCTCCTCCATGAGCTGAGTCAATTTTTCAACCCCTTAGGCTCATAAACCTCTTTCAAACCCCTCAGGGTAATGCCAAAAATGCAATGTCATCCAGCTGAAACATGGCTGTTTTTTTTTTCTCTTTCATGCCAAACAAAATCTGCACATACAGGTGAACCTTTCCCCCTGACAACAGCAGGAGGAACAAGACGTGTGCATGTCCACTCTCAGGCAGCTACACAGCGTTCACTCGACTGAAACGACAACACAGGGCCTCCAAACACCCAAACACATTTCGTAATTTCACTCTTGGCGACCTCCCCTCTCTCTGTTGCTCGCTCTTCAGAGGCAGCACGTCTTCTGTGCAGCGGCTCATTACGCAGGCTGATGGTTGAGTCCTTGTCAACTCACTGTCCAATTAGCATATCTGAGGCTGGCACAGACTCTTATCCTAGCAGGAGAGAGAACAGTATATACATACTGATGCCCACATACTTATGCACTTGCATGTTCATCCCTAATTGTTAAACAGCTCTGACATACAAGAGGAGAAGTAGAAATTATCCAATTACAGGTCTCGTCTCTATTTTTTAATACATTATGATTGGAAAAGTGTTGTTATTTTAGAGCTTAATTAATGATTTAGTTTGTAATTAGTATTTTCATGCATAATTTAGTTAAGTAATTAACAACTGAATAAGGAAAACCTGCTGCTTTTGGCATTGTATGCAGTGATACAGGACAGATAAAGGTGGGAATAATCTCCTTATCTGTTTCTTTATCTCCATCATCTTTCAGTCTCTCTTTGTAGCCATCTAGTGTTTCTAACTTATCAGCTCTATAAGCACTAGCTAAGAAAAAGATAATTTCATTCACCTATTTTTCCCTTAACCTCAGTAACTATCAATCTAACCATCTGCTTTTAATTTTGCTGTCTACCTGCTTATACCTACCTGAAATTCAAGGTATTATTTTTAAAGTCACATTTGCTTAGATAATATTTCCTGTATAATTATTACTTAATATACTGGTACTACATACAGCTGATTGTTTATCTAGCTATTAGTTACCTGTCTTGTCAGGTAACATTCAGCTAATGGACATCAGCTGACTAAGTGAGTCATGGATATTAATATAATTCACACATTTCAAGAGGAACTAATTTGTGAAATAGGAATTTCAGCAAACCCACAAACTAAAGAGTGAAATGTTAAAGGTCTGACTGGGCTCTACATCTTATTTGCAGTATATAAGTTTGTGTCCCCAGTCTTTGAATGCAACCATCTTTATTACTATGCAAATACTGATATGGAGCTAATAGATTTAGCTAAATATACAAGTGTACCTTATCAGGGGCAATATCTTAATTTTTTCCATTCAGTAGAAAGTGAAGGAATGATGAGATTATTCCATTACTGGTTTGGCAAATGATATTTACATATTTAAATACCTAGGTTGCTCTATTAAATCAGGATTCAAATCTCATTACTATGCAAAATCCCGCATTCACAGAAGGGACCAGAAGTTGTGCTCACATTTCATGCAAAGTCTCATGGGGGCTGGGAATAAGGTGGACAGATGCTTAAATTCAAAGGATTCACCTTAAAAAGGTGAATTGTAAAACAGATATTTGGCGATAATCCCTACAATTTGGAGAGGGGTCTGGCATCAGACCGTACATTTCTGATGTCCACGCTAGCAAACCATTCATCTGAGATGCTGTGTATCTCAGAACAGAAGTGCCGTTATTTGCTGGTGCGTTGTATTTCCAGTTTTAGATTTTTCTAATACAACTTTATTCATAAACAAAGATTGGCAGTTACATTCATGAAACCCCACAGCAAACATTTCATAAATGAAACAGAGAAAAAGGTCAGAGGTCTAATTTGGGATTAAAGTATGTATAGACCTATTTCAGAAGTAGTTACACAAACGGTGGCTCGCTTTAGCTTCGTTAGCTTTAGCTAGAGCTAACAGTTACACTAGCTACATAACTGACATTACTACATAATCTAATGTAGCCAAGTTAGCTTTGGCAATGCGAGCTTTAGTAAATGCAGCTAGAGCTAAATTAGCTACATAGATAACATAGCTGCTTTGTGACTTTAGCTTTAGCTCTGCTAGCTATGTAGCTTTTCATGTAGGACGAGCTTTTTTTCTGTAAGCAGACTGAACTCTGCTTTATTAAATGTTTTGTAATCAGGTTTTGCAGGTCAGGTTTTTGACTTTAAAGTTTTCAGCCACTATTCAGCCCATTATTAAATCTATTTAACTTATTAATTTTAATTTTATTCAATAATATTCCCTCAAATATAACAAACTAGTTTTGCTGTAAATGCCTAATTAAAATGTGCTTCTGTTGATAGTACCTAGCTAGTTAGTGGGTGCTTATATTAACAGGCTAATGCTTGTATGCTAAGTGTACCAAATTTGCAACATCCCCACCAATATAGCATTTGTTTATATGGCTAGTATCTTTTGTTCCACACTAAATTCTTGGATGGTTTGCAAATATGTATTATTGTCCACAATCTCTTTATATCTTTCCATCTATCAATGATGCTATACCTTACTAGCAAATCAAAAGTACATTTTGTCCAAATTTATTTAAAGTTCCTGTATTACACATGATAATCATTTTGTGTAAGCTATTCTGGTAAATATGTGCGGCTTAAATGATCATCTTGTACCTTTTATGCATTTGGACTATATATCTTGTATTGTTATCTGTGTATGACTGCTTTTGTTTGTCTGGAACTCTGTTTGTTGCTGCTGCTGCTGCTGTCTTGGCCAGGAGGATACTCTTAAAAAGGGGATTTTTGATCTTAATGAGGTTTTCCTGGTTAAAAAAAAACAGAGTATTGACTAGATATAGCTACCTACTTTGTCAAATACACAGCAAGTTTCAGACTATCTACAACAATCAGTATTTACAAGTACTCTGCAAGCTTATTTAGCAGTTAATCTAACTGTATTTTAAAGGCATATTTGATGAAATATTCATAGTCATGTTTGGTAGGTCTCTCTCTCTCTCTTTCTCTATCTATCTATCTATCTATCTATCTATCTATCTATCTATCTATCTATCAATCATTGGCCAAAGCTGAAACATAATTCCTTAATAAAGTCATGGATTAAAAGTACACACATACAAAGACACACTTACTAAAATAACTGCCAGCCAAGACACACCGCAGCCAATTAGTGAGCTTCTCCTGCAGCAGGACTGAGGCTCCCTGACAACAGAGAACACCTTCATCTCCCTGGACGTCATTGTCATCATCCCGGCCATCATCATATTTCAGCTGTGCTTCATTAATGGGACATGCCAGCCATTTTTCCCTGCCTGTTTACTTGCTTTTTGAGCAAACCCTACACATCAGTCAGGAGACAAAGTCAGGTTGTGCGTAGCAGATTTGAGGGCTTGTTGATGAGCTTGTCTTGAGACTGATAACGGCAGCCTTGAGAAACACAGTGCTCTGTTTTAATAACCTCACATTGATTGATCATTCATATAAATTTTCCAACAGGGATGTCTGTAATGTTAGATCTGCACAAAGCCTTCTAATGGATTCATCCTTTAAATGATTTATAGGATATCAAAATTTTTTGAAACACACATCTGGCACAGTAGGCAGCTACACAAGCACTCATCTGTGATGTAAAGTTCACGTGCTTTTTATTCTTTCTTTGCTTATGCAAAACATCTCCAGTCCCTTTGGGAAGTGCCCATTAATTTCCTGAGAGTCTCTGTTGTGTTTTCCACCTCTCTCATGTGTATCTGTGCTGCCACGGTCTCACCTGTCTGTCTTGGTCACATGAGTCGTTGTCCACCGGGAGCTCATTATCACACAACAGCAACATTGTTCTGCCGCCACAGAGATCATCTATAGAACATTAGCATACATTTCACACATCTCACTGTTTGATATGTGCTGTTTAGAGGAAGGTGGATGTATTCTTGTCACATAGCCGATTACTCATAACTTACACAACCATTAACGTAAAGAACTCGCTACAGAATAGACCTGATTTCCTTGACTGCTCCTGAACAAATCTTATGTACGTGCTACACAAGTGAACAGCTTTAGCAGTTTTGTCACTAACCAGCCATTGCATGACTTCCTGATGGAGATGAGATTTGTGACGCCAAATGAATTTCTCCTTGAGGGGCGATAAAGTTGTGAATAGAATTGAAAACCAGAGTAATGGGGTAGAAAAGCTGTGTTTGTCCCTCGTCTCATTGCTGGAATCAGACAGAGAGCGTCCCGGTAAGTGAAGAGATAAAACGCTTGTCAAGGGTACCAGACTTGCACACGGATGCTTTCCACCAATGACTGGCCATTACTTTCACCTCCGTCAAACAAATACTTCATCCAACCTGACATCCTTCAGCGCTGTGGAGACAGAGTAATCATGAAATGCCACAAACAAATGTGTGGCTGTTTTCGAGTGCCATGTCAACCAGTCCTCACTACCTTCACCTGCATGAACACACAATAAAACAGACTGCAAAATGTTCCTGCTGACCTCGGAAAGAGTTTAATCTTATGGCCTTTAAGTTTTCTGCCTGTGAGTTATGGTGATGGAACAGAGCCACAAGTTTCTTGGACTTTGTCCCCTTTCCATCTTGTAAGGTCCCATAGTAGAGTAGAACAGTTTCGCTGACGGAATAAAGTTGTTCCTTTATTAACTGGCATACAGAGGAATGCCAAAACCTTTACCTTTCTTATTTGTAGCAGAAAATATGACAAGAAACACTTGGCTGGATAACTAAGGCAAGTTCCAAGGCCTGTCTGTTAGCAAATTGTTAATGGTAGTGTTATTGCAATGTAGAAATACTCCAACTAAACATTTGTAAACAATGCATGGAATCTATAGCTATACTATGCCCTGACATAACATGAGCTTCCTTAAGATATAGAGCTTAGGGATGCACAATATTATCAGCATGATATCGATAATGGAAGATACTAGCTAAAAATGCCAAGTATTGGTATTGGCAGACAGGAAAATTTCTGCAAATATTTAGGGCTTATTTATCAGCCATAATATTGGTAAAATGTACAAATGTAACATCAGGTACTGTGCAGAATTTTTAGGTATATTTGGGCCAAAAAATGAGGCTGACTTAAGGTGAATGATGGTGAATAAGCCCGTCTAAGGGGACCATTGGGCAGAAGGGAGAATTGACACAACCCAGGTCGTGCCCTGGAGGTCCTTGCATATTACCAGGGGAGGTCAGGTATGCGACTTTGCCATGTCAACCGTGGTCCTTTACTGCTCTGGCCCCCTGACGGCCATCCTCTCCGAGTGTCCTCCCAGCTGCCCCCTCCACAATGCACACAGCTGCCCCTGGCACCTTGAACAAGTGCACCAGTTCCTGGGTACCCAGGATGTGGTGAGCCGGAACAGGCCCAGGAAAGCATGCCAGGCAACTGTAAAAGCACAGCCCATTTCAGGCTACCAACCCATCCTCGCTCTCCTGAGCACGTCAGCATCAGACGTCAACGATGCACCAAAAAGTTGTTACAAAGGTGTCCATCGGTCTACGTCCAGGCCTCACAAGAGTGTAGTCAGACTGCGGGTCAAGGACAGAAAGACTGATTTTCGTCTGCATGCTCAGATACTGGGAACACCACACTGTCTTGCTCAGTGAACCCACCCCTATAAGCCAGGTACATAGAAAATAATCTGTTGAAAAAATAACCCTAACCTTTAGGGCGGTGTATGGGATGTGGTGCATAAGCATGGCCTAGGGAGCTGTCCAGATGGGTAGTAGGGTCGCCACCAGCCCCTGGTGTGGAAGTTCTAAGGGTTTGAAAATCACTGGTGGTCACCAGGCATATCACCAGGGGTGAAAAGGTCCAGGCTAAATAAATGCCATCGAACTTGACCTTGGCTGCCGGACGACACACGTGTGTCAACATGTATCAAGCTTGACTCTGGCTACCGACTCCCCCCTCTCCAGCCCCAGGTTGTGGCACATTGGGCCTTGTGATGAATCCTGAGCACCCTACATGCCTAAAACATATGCTCATGACAGTTTGCTTACCTAGGGCACTACCCACTCAAGAAGGCGCACAGTGAGCCCTGAATATTTTGAATGAAACCCAAACGTTAAAAAACTACATGACTGTCTATGTCCCAGTTCCTCTCTCAGCTCTGCTTAATTGGCCATTCATTGCACAACAGACATTCTGACCTTTTTCAATAAAAGAGATGTGAATATAATGGTATCAGCAAAGACGACTTTGGAAATACTGGCATGTCAGATATTTAAAAAAAATCAAATATCATCCCCAATAGAGCAGTCAGCTTTAATGCAGCCACAGTGATGTCAAATAAGTCCACCACTGTGCCTTAATGTCTAATTGCTGGTCTTTATCCCAAAAATGAAGTCAATAACCCTTAGTTTTAGATGTTACAAAAAATGCAAAACGAAAAAAGGGAGACCAATTGTTTATAACTAAAATATTCAGAGATGAATCACTAACAGTTTGGTTATCTCAAAAACTTTGTTTTAAACAAGGCTAAGAGTCTACACTTAAATACATAAGACAGTAGGCAGAGCAGTGTTTTTAGCTAAGTGATAGCTCTTGTAGCCTAGTGACAACGCTAAAGCTACTAAAAAACAGGGCTTACATACAACAGTTTTTCTACTCTTGTTCAGTTTATTAGCATGTTAATATGAGCAAATGATTAGGTATTTAGAATAGTATTATGTTGTTTGTGAACAAGTTGTTTTTAGGGTCGGCTCTCAGGTTTTGTTGTTATTTAACAGACAGAATAAAAGGATGATCTTTCCTCCACACTGCCCCACCACAGGCACATGACACTTAGAAGTTGTGCTTGACGGTAAGGCATTAACGTTTTATGACCCAGCTGGTGAGCAGGTTTCATCCAGCCCACAAGATGTTTTTGTGTAACAGGACTTTTTGAAAACTGCTATATGAGATCATCAGATCATCAATAAGTACATTTGGAGTAAAATACATGCACATATATTGATCCGTGATCAAAACATTGCTATATACTGTATGTCTGATTTACTAAGAGCACAAATGGTACCAAATATAGAGCCTTTGAGAGCTAAATACTGAGCTGAGTTGAATGATCTTGATCACTAAAATACCATTTTTTATCTCTAGCTTTGAAACCAAAGTTGATCTTATGACACTAAAACCAGAGTTTTCAAAATGTCCCCGAAGGGAAACAATGTTTGCAACAACCAGGTCTTTGCAATCATGTGATCCCAAATGTCAGTTGGGGGTCAGGAAATGCCAAAGAGAATGGAGGAAAGTTAGTACTTCACAGCTCTAAAAGGACTTGCGTGCTGCAATCATCTTCAGAAAATTTCTACATGCATAAGTTTGATCTCTACATTTTACAAGACACCGATTTTTACCACAGTTTAAACAAATTACCCGGCATGGAGACAATCAGGATCAGAAATACTCAGTCCTACAGACATCCTAGCATTGTCTAGCCAGACGAACACAGACAAGTGTCTTGAAGAGTCTTGTACTGAGCTAAAAGGCAAGCTGAGGCCCTTTAACATATAAAAAATTCTTGTCACGAACATGCTTTCAACTGAAATGACAGAGCACAAATGTTTATCATATTATACAGCCGGTGTTGAACAAAAGTCAAGGGATCAACAAAACATACCAAGACACACATCCTGTGTCAGCCTATCCAGTTATCATTAAAGACCACTTTCCTTTAAGATGCAGGACTCATGTGGCTAAAAAGGAGGCAGAGACCTTCATAGAAGACTATGAGAGATAAGCTAAGTTGCCGGTGTCTTGGTCTATGAAGCATAAACCAGCGAGATGCTGGCCTTGGTCTGTTTGAAGACTTAATATAAACCTGTATTACACTCATAAATTTAAATCAAGCACAAATTTAGTACTTATCCTTCATGTATTTGCAAGTTAAGAAGAGAAATCCTTCTTCTTCTAAAGGCTGTGAAGTTTTTAAAATGTACCTGTAGGAGTTTAACAGCTCAAGAGTACATCTTTGTTCTTTATGTTGTCAAAATCCTGACTAATCAAGAAAGCCTGATTGAAATGTAGTTGAAATATTCTGTTTATAAGCATTTAGGGCAGCAACATCAAAATACCACAGCTTATATTGTTGATCATCACATCACCGGTGCTAAAAACTTGGTCCGTTTGTTTTAAGGACCTTATAGAGATGGTTTACTCTTTTAAAAAAATGTAATTCACGTGTCTTGTTTGGTTTCTGGCCTCTTTTCTCCATAATGTCCTTTAAGAATACAATTTATGAATGTTAAATCTGTGTATGGCCACATCTCACCTGTTAAGGCAAACCTAATCAAATATCTTTTTCCTGTTGTTGTTCTGGCCCCCATCCAGCCCAAATGAATTCATCTTCTCTTCTATGCATGCACTGAATTTTTTTCAATCCAACAGATGAAAATACTCCAGAGGACTTGTCAAACGCTTGAAGCAAGGTGCACAGAACATTCTGCCGTTTGAACATTTATCTACAGCTAACTGTAAACTTCAAAGCGTGCCGTGCCCACGCTTTTTCCCAAGTTCTGATGAGGCAGTTTGTCTCCTGCTTTGTCAGCCATCTTGTCAGTCAGCCCTACCCTCCTAATGACTGCTGTCAGTCAGGGATGTAACTGTCAAACCGAGTCAATGGCTGCACTCCCACCTTCCATGATTAGATGATGAGCTGTGTACATCAACACGTTTAGCCTTTTTCAGCGCAAATGCCAACAGAATAAAAGAAGAGACTTCTTGTCACACAGTGTACCAAAAGTTCTGCGAAGAAAAACTTCAGGCTGAAAAAGGCGACAGCAAAATCTCATCCAACGAAGAGGAATTAGTAAAAGTAGAGACAAGGGATGACCGGAGGACAGCGAGGAGGCAGTGGTAGTGCAGCGATGCCCTGTTTTTGCAGAAGGGAGGGGCGGGAGAGCGGTGGGAGGAAGGTGAAGATGTCTTCAGATGTGGCAGTTGTGATGAAAAGAGAAGCGAACGACTGAAGACAAGAGGTGGAGAAGGGGAGGAAGAAGAACAGCAGAGAGGTAGTGGAGGAGTGTGCATTATTCATCTGTGCTGACACATCACAATCTCTGATTCATCTGGTGAAGGGCATCAGTCAAGTCACAACCCATCTCTTAGCCTTCACTCATACGCACACACGGAAACACAGACACACGACTGACACAAACACACGCACACACCTTAATGCAAATGAACGCCTGACTGAATAAAGGATAATTATGGGTCTGGTCTGCTTGCTGTAGACACCATTAATATCAGACAGGAGGGTCTTCAACAGCGAGGCTATCAGGTTATATGGTGGAGTGTTTATTTGAAGATCAAAGTTACAATAAATCTTCAGTTATTTTTCACATAACAGCTAGTTTTTTTTATTATTTTTTCCCCACCGTCTCAAGACTGTACGCTATTGTTGGTGTGAAATTGAAGAAAAATTCACTTTTAATCAGAAAAAAAAATCCATTTGTCATGCACAAATAAAATCAAGGATGCAACTGGGCTGAAGTAATTTCAAATTGTAGTAACTGGGCATTCTATTGATTATTCTGGCAATTTATCAAGCAGTCTAATGAGAAATATTTTCCTTTTATCCTTTTGCCTATTTTAAAAGCAATGGTAAAATACAAATGAGAGAAGAAGACAGTTCTCTTAAATGAAGCACTACTTGTTTATTTAAAATTCATTATTGCAAATGTAACAGGATCTCATAGGAAAATAATCATCTAAAAAGTGCATTTTGTAGAGTGCTAAAAAAACATTTTAGGTTTGCTGAATTACAAGCCACTGTGTTATGAACAATCAGGCTAAATTTCACTCCTGAAGAACATCTCTAATTTTATAAAATTAAGCTTCAAAATTATGAAAAATGAGGCAGTGAAATGTATGTGCCTCGTTCAATGAGTTAAGCCACACCCACTCAGGAGAAATACGATCCTCTCAAAAAAAAAAAAAAAAAGAAAAAGCTTCAGATCAGAGCACTGCTGCCTGGCTCTGTGACAGAACAAAGGCAGAAGTTGGGGATTAAATTTACTGTTTTCTGGCACAAATCTCTGTTATGATGCTTCTAATGAGCCATAGGCCGCCATGTTAGATAGATTTGGGAAACTGACCTCATAATGAACAAAAATACAGCATGTAACTGGTGGTTAACTTTCAGTGAAGGCAGTGACATCAGCTCACAACAGACTGTATTAAGATAAACTGCTTTATAAAAAAAAATCAGTCACCTATAGATCCCAGTGTTCTCACATGTTAACAGCAACCTTATTCCAACATATCTAGCGTGTTTAGAAACAAAGTTTGGATTTCACTTTACAGGGACTTTGATTTATGTTAAATTCTACTACTAACGTATCATCTTGTTGGACACTGCAGACTTATGGTATAGACTGGATGTCATGTGAAGTACAGCAGCACAGATGAAGAGCTCTTTTGTGGTATTCTAACATCATTTTACAATGGACACACTGCACCAGGTTTTATTCTGGAGTGATCCACACTTTGGGCATTTTCTGTTATTTCTGCTGGGGTGCCTGTTCTTTAAGGTCGGCTGTATTTTCTCTTCTCTCTTCTTCTTATTGTTATTTCATGTTAGGTTACAGTAACAGCAGAACTAAGTCATTGTGTCACATAAATGCCTGTGCACAACCCAGTATGCTTTAGCTGTCCATATCATTATTCAATTTATTCAATAATTCATTTCAGCCCTTGATGTAATAGAACTTTGCAGTATGACTTTATTTAAATGGATATGGACAATTTTATTCCATTTAACAAAAACATATATTGCAACAATCTGTCATTAAACAACAGGAGGCACTTGCTATTATGCCTCCCTTGTATATTTATTGCACAGAAGTATAAACCTTTAGAAGTTCACAGGCTTTTTTCTCTCACAATTTCTCACAAAATAAACCAATCAGAAAATGTTTACCAGGCTCAATTTTGGTATCATTTTTTCAGCACAACATCAACTTTATGAAGTTCAGACTATTTTTAAACTCTAACTCACTGTACTAGATATATGACCTCCAAAAACCACACCAAAAAAACAAAAACAAAATACAAAAAAAAAAAACATTAAATGGATCGTCAAAAAATGTTTTCAAAAAATATTAATTTAATTTTTAATTTCAAGAGTTAAAAATGTAGAAAATTCAGTAAACTTACACATAAAAGTTGTCAAATTGCATATATCAAGCTAAAAAAGATATTTTAAATATGTATCTACAGGTGTTTTTACTCAACTAAACAAAGCCCAAAGTTAAAATAATATTGTACTTATATATACAGACAAGAAAATTGCATTCTTTGCATTCCAAGACTGTGAGAGATTCCCAAGCAGTGCAAATTAAACATGAGAACATGTCAAAGTGAGCCAAAATCAAGCTTAATGCAGGAAAACAAACATGAACATAGGTGTTTTTTTCCATTTTAACTGTCCAGGTGCAAAATATTTTATGCACATAGTTGCAAAGAGAATTAAATTACATGGACTGCATTTTTGCAGAAGGAATGATTGAAAAATAATAAAAATATAAGGAGATTTTTTTCCCTTACAAAAATTACTTAAGATGTCAAAGTTATGAAAAACCAATGCCACTTCTGTACATTATGAAACACTGTACCCTATTTCAAAAATGAAGTTTTATATCAAATTCAAATGATCACATTTCCTATTTGACTTAACCTATCAACGTCCAACAAAAAACTGAGAGAGAGCCTAAAAATCGCACTTTATACACACACAAGTGATTGCAATGCAAATTGTGGCTTTCTTTCTGTGCTATCACATGACAAACACAGTGCATGATGACGTCAGGCCAGCATGATCTTGGACTCCTAAGGTTTAAACCACAAAGTTACAAGGTGTTACCCTACTTATGGAGAATTGACAAAGTTAAACCAATCATCTTAATCATTAGCTGACTTCAGATTCATTCCTGTATAGAAATAGTTAAAAATCAAAAACGGATCAGACAAAAACTAGGGATATATAATATTATCGTCATGATAACACTTTTCAGCAGATATCTGCATAAAAAGTTAGTCAGAAAATTTTAGCTGATATCTATGACAGATGCACAAATTGTAAAAACAGGGATGGGCTTGAACTTGTGAAGCACTTTCTAGTCATGTGATTACTCAAAGCACTTTCACACCACAGGTCACACCTACCCATTCGTATCACATTCATACACCATGCTATGGAGAATTTGCCATCAGTATTAGCTAATCCCATTCTTTCACATCCATACCATTTACACACCACTTTACAAACTACAAATCTTCCCACTGCTGGTCTTGTTGAATTTGCTGGTCATAAAGAGGCATCAACACTAATTCCAGCATGATCCATGACTGGATACAAACTCCTCACAGGAGCTTTAATGTATGTATTCAAAACCAATTATAATTCAATGGCAAGAAAAAAATACACTGTAATTTTCACAAGAAATGTACATATAATTAGACATTCAGAGAATCATTATTTCTTATGAGTAGTGTGGAGTTATTGTATTTATGATGATGATGCTGTATTGTGGCACAGTATGAATTTCAATGAGTTGATGAGGCTTTTGTGCTGTATGTGACTGAGGTTAATTTACTGTATGGTGTTAGTTATGTTTATCTGTGTTGAACTAACCAAAGCACATAAAGTTATCTTTGTATAATTAGGAGAATTTATTAGATTGGATTTATATATATTTCTATAGCTCTTGTATACATTTATATGTAGAAATAAAATCATTGGTACTCCTGCATTATGTCAATGACAGCTCCAAATATGTGTTTAATTGGAGCTGAAATGATTCCTTTTGAACATTACAATACAATTAGCCCACATTTGTTAATATAGCCCCAAGAAAAATGACATAATGTTATGATCGTTTATTCTAATATGATCCAACAGACAGCCTTTGTAAAGTAATGCAGATTTATGGCTCTGCAGGGGAAAATGTACGTGAAGACATCCCCTGATTAAACAAAGGTTAACTGAATACAGTAAATAAACATTTATCATTTCCCTGCACATCCTGCATCCTCTGTATAATGTTTAATGCTGTTATAATAATCTCCACACATATTGCCCAGCCCTAATGGCTTCACTCTGCATGCTGTGCGCTTTGCTTTCAGAAGCGCCTGAATAAACAAGACGAGGAGCAGAGCAGACAAAAGCGTACTGTTTGGGAGGTTTTGAAAAGGTCAATTAATATCAATGCGGAGACAACAACAAAGTTCCTGTCTGCTTGTAATACAGGTGGCTACGCTTCCAGCATCAAAGTTACACGCCTTGGTGGATGTTCTCCTTCCTTCCACCTCAGTGCTGCGACAAAGCAAATGGAAAAATGCGCACAGAGACTTTGACAAAAATCCACCAATGGGCACAACATGCAACACAAGGGAGCAGAGCAGTTGTGGGGTAAAGCTGCTGCAGGTTCTGGGAATAAGACTTCAATGAGGCCTTTGACGTGAAACCAAAGCTGCTCCACTGGGAGAGAACGTCATCCGGCATATTCATGTCTGGATGGATCTTTTCAGTGGTATCTGCTAGGAAGGAGCAGGGAACCATTGAGGCCTATGCTTGAACCCTGTGAGATGCTATTTAAAGGAGCACATGCCATCAGTGATTTCATAAGCGTCTGCTTCTAACAGGGCCGAGATGAATACCTGTGGGGCCGAGCATCTTCTGCCTCATGGAAGAGCATATTTGATCTGAGACAGGCAGAGGGGATTTTTACAGTTGAGCTATTCTGCACCCAAATAATGACTTTTCCCTGTCAAAATATTCGAAAAATCATCCACCTTTCATGCAAAAGTATGCGGTTTGTGTA
Source organism: Cheilinus undulatus (assembly GCF_018320785.1). NCBI lineage: Eukaryota > Metazoa > Chordata > Actinopteri > Labriformes > Labridae > Cheilinus > Cheilinus undulatus. Next base: position 30,019,075 of record NC_054877.1, read on the forward strand.
AGTCAGCAAGGCTGGGGTTTGAGCTGAAACTTCAGGACAGAAAATCCACTAAAGGGAGGAATCCATGTGTAAAAATGACTGATTAAAAATAATTAGGGATGTGGAAATGGTGTGGAACAATAACCAGCAAACGCGGGGTGCCCCGGGGAAAATTCCCCATCTGTGTGTGAGGAGGAAGACCTCCCTCAGATTCATGATGACAGTTTGATTTTTCCAGTTTTACGAAGGCCGCGCAGAGGAAATACAGAAAACTTAAACAGGCATTTGGAGTGATTTAAATCCCGAGCAGGCAATAGCCCTCGGAAAATGTGTCAGGATGAATTGATGTATCATTAAATTACTCTTAGCCTGTGTACGCGTGAGTGGCTGCGTTAGGAGCGAATCCTGCTGCGTATAATTATAGACATAAGAGAGGTCTATGGACTTCAAAACAGTGCCTATATGTGCAGATGGGATTGTTTTAAGTAAAGCTTGAGTGGAGCAGATGCAGCAGCCACTCTTTTGTCTAGAAACAGTCTTACTAAATGAGACCATCCGCCTTGCCAACTGGTGCCTTTTCCAAGAAATTAATTATATGAAATAAGAGCACATATGGGTTTATATCATGACTGTGATAGCCCTTTTAAGAATTTGAATGACATTTGCATAATGGGATTTCTACTTTGCTGCATCACATGTATATCAGCAAACAAGGACTATCTTTGATAATTCAAATATCACTGACACATTTAAAGGATTCCTGTCATTTTTATTTTGTAAAATGGGTTATGCATTGTAAATTTTTTCTTTTGTTCCCTCTCTTGAGATTTAAAAAAAGCTGTCCTAAGCTGAGGCTCATCACACCTTGATGTTTTAAAGCCACTTTAAACGAGAGTGGATGAGGAACAAAGGCGCCTCTGCTCTGCCAGTCTGCCCCGGTCCCTCGTGCTGCCCAGCCAACAATAAGGAGGGGGGTGCTAGGGGGGGCACGCGCACTCACAGCACTGTTGCCAACCTGCCTGGTCTGAACAGCCCCTCGCGGTTTGATTTTCCTCCCAAGCGTTTGAAACAAACTCTCAACTGATGCTGACAGGGAAGACGAAGAAACCTGTCGGACACAAAGCACCGCTAAATTCACCCGGACATTGGGTGAAATGTCAGTAGTTTCCTAAAAAGGCTGTCGACAGGTGAAAATAAGGCGTCTGGGTGGGGTGCACGCGCGGCTGCTAGCATGGGGTGTATGGTGACGAAGGATGCTAGTTACCTTGGTAGGAAGTGCTCCGTCTTCTTTACTGTCTGCTAGATTCATGTGGGTGGATTTGCAGCTGGAAGCTCCCTCTCCTCGGGAAACAGCGGGGATAAATGTAATCCAGAGAAAGGTCTTCCTTTGCGGGGGGTGCATGCACACATCGCCGGCGTTTCACCCCCCTCCGTGCTGCCTGGGTCACGGCTGCTCCTCAGCCCGTTTGTCGGGAGAGCATTGCTAGCAGGTCGGGGTTGGCCTCAGATACTGCTGGTTGATGTCATTGATACTCCCTGCTTCTTCTCCTTCCTTAATGCCCTCCTCCTTCCCTCCCTCTCCTCTCCTCTCCTCCCCCTCCCTCTCTCTCTCTATCTCTCTCTCTCTCAGCACACCGGAGCCCTCCCCCTCTCCCCTACACATGACGTGATGCAGGCAAGATCTCCAATAGCAACCGTATCCCCCATCACCCCTATTTACCCCCATTACCAGCAAAACCCCCACCTCCCCCACTGCCTGCCTCAACTCCTCCATGCAGCTCCCCTTCTCTGGATCGCTGACTGGTGCAAAGAGAGGGCTGGATGCTGAGGTAGGTTTTAGTCTTGTGTATTGGTGGCTGACTTTTTTTTCCCATTGTGCTCCCCAGGGGCTCAAATGAAGATAAGCACCTTGAAACCCGGTAGACTCCCTTATAATAGTGTCTAATTATAGCAGTTTGGCAGGGATTCAGAACTCCAGAACAGGCCGCAGCTGCAGGAGAGAACTCCCTTTCTGAATTATAGTGAACAATAAAGATCAACTCAGAGCAGGACAGTGTGACAATTCAAGAACAATACAGGAGGCAAGCAGAGATATAGTGACCCATTTCTTATGTAGTTAAAGCTGCTGTTGAACTGTACCTCCTCAGAGATGTTTTAAATATTCTTTCCTCTTTATATCAACAAAGGAAGGCTTATGACACCAAATAAATCAGTGATATAACTGTACAAATGTCCTTTTATCTTTGATTCCTTCATTCCAGCTTGGAATGAAACAGACATCTTTTCTTTATTTTTTGGTCATATATTCTTCTCGTAATTGCAAAATATAAAAAGGAGACAAGTTAATGCAGAGAAGATAGTATTTTGTGACTTTATATGGGTCAATGACATTTGAGGCTTCATTCATTTGCAGTTGAGCCACCTGACACAATAGTTACACCACCTGACATGTGCAACTAATTTAAAATTAAACAGGTTAATACTTGACACATGTGGTCACTTTTGTTCTTACATATATTTTCAAAATAAAATAAATAGGGATGCACGATATTGGATTTTTTTTGCCAATATGCTGATATTAACAGACTAATTTCAGCTGATATCCACACTGATTTTCAAATATGTATTTCAGTGATGGACGCAGAAACAAACTTGAGTGATTAAAACACACCTTGAAGTTAAAAGATTGAGAGTGAGCAAAGAAAAAGACCTCATAAGTCTGTTGGCCCAGCTTAAAACTTAACAGTTTGTTAGTTCAAACTGCAAAAATTGCTTTTTTAAGCGAATATCTGCTATACGGATATCAGGCTGATATCTTGCATCCCTTAAAATATAGAATTTTATGGTAAAATGTAGCAGTTTATCTTGGTTGTACCACCTGACAGTGAATGTGTACCCACCCACCTGTGACTAAAAAGAAAGGGAGCTCAGCAGAAGTTCAAGCAGAAAGACGGCTTCTACTCATTCATTAGCCACTGCTCATCCATTTCCCTTCTGCCATTCTTTCCCTCTTCCCATTCTGGTAGCTGATTATGGGTGTTCACTCTCTTAAGTTAAGCTATTTAGATTCTGCCATAACCTAGTCTGACCAATCATCATGCACCTGTCCTTTAATATTCTAAATCTGTTATTCTCTCTTTCACAGTCAGCTTGTCGTTTCAGTATGGATACTGCGACCCTCCTCCATCCCAGCCACCTCCCTTCCATTTATCAGCATCTAGTCCAGATTCTCACGGTCCTTCTACTCACCTCATCCTGCATACGTCAGTCTCCTCCTCCAAGCCACCTCATTGGCTCCTGGTCCAGCTTCTCAGAAGTCTTCTCCTCATCTGATCCTGCATCCCTCATCAGCACCACCACCAGTGTCTAGACTCCATAGGGGGGCATCCTTTTCCTGCCATATGCCTCGCTACCCCTTCAAGTACATGAACCATCACGATGCAATCTAATTGCCAAAGACTTTGCTCTCCTGATTTGGTTTTTTTTTTTTTTTTTTTTTTTGAAAAGGATCTATAAACCACTCCATTTGGCCGTAAATGTCAACTGGAGTCAAACTAATGTTTGACTCTGAACAATCAGCTTTGAACTCTTTATTTAAAAAAGTCCCATGATTATGGTTATACCATCCTGACATTTAAGAACTTGCAAATTCCAGGACAAAAGTTTTTCAATGACCTTACTAACTTTAGATTGAAAAGTTTTCATAACATTTGTTTGTTTCAAAGATTTCAACCATAAAATCAGGCCAAAGTATTCTAACTTGAGTTTCTCACAGTTAAAAATACAATTTTTAACAGTGTCAGTAGATATACGCCATGAACTGATTATTTTTTTTTCAAAAGGAAATAGTATGCACTTCATGTCATTGACCCATATACAAGAATTCTTCCACAAAGGCATGGCTGCAAGCAAGAACAGTATTGCATGAAAATGTGTGCAGGAAAATCCTCCAACCAAGGACAGCTGGACCGCAACTGTGTATGAAATTAATTTTAGTATCTGACCTTTACCTTTCAATTCGAGCAGCAAGAGAAAACCAGGGGAATTCAGGGGAAAAGGACCTCTCTGTCAGCAGATGTAACCCATCACATTCAATGTCACTGAAAATACATTTCTGCTTGTTGTTTTGTTGTGCACTTTCTAATTTAGCCTTGAAAATATCAATAAAACTGAAACTATAAGAAATAATCTAAGGAAATGAAACAAAGTCCCACGCCTATAACCCTTAAAGATGCTTCATAGGCCAAAACAGGCCTTTGTTTTATAAGATCTGTTCATATTTAGGTCACCCAACATGACAAAACCAAACGCCACAAGGGCAAACAGCGAGGTGTTAGCGTTGTTGTAGGTTAGCCTGACGCCTCGGGAGCGTGTGAAGGAGCCTTTATTCGAACCTCTTTGCTGACCTCAGACTCAGCATCAGCAACTCTGCCTGCCCGCCTGCCTGGATTTCTCTGCTCATCCCCCGATACATTACTAATGCATATTCAGCCCTGCATAATAGTCTGCTAAAAGTCCTTCCCAACAACTCATTCTCATTTTCTCACACAAAGAGCGGCTGACAGGGCAGGAGACAGAGATGGGGAAAATGAACCCACTGCCACCACTTCTGACGCTAATTGGATGCTACAGTTTTAGAGTCTCTCACATGGTGTTACAGGGACAAAGGCTTCCCCAAAGACAGATTTTCTTTGTTGCTACTGACATCTAGTGGGGAGTTGCTGTTATGTGATGCTACAGTTACTTCAATACCTCAAAAGAAATTAATCCAGGGGCAGGGCTTTAGATTTCTTAGACTTTTGTTGCTGAAATAAAGGCTCTCAAATACACCTTCAGCCTATACACTAAAAACAGAAAAAATGAAAACATTGAAGGTTGATTTTCTTTCTTTAAAAGCAGGTCAGGAAGCAATATTCTTCACCTTTAACCTCCTGACATCATAGGTCACGCTGCCAATGCCAATAACTTCATTTACATGCAGTGATTAGTACGATCATGTGGCACCCTTCACAGAAAGATCAGAGGTCAGGTCAGGGTTAATTTTGTTGTCACAGGGACTTAAACTTCTCTTTTACAAGCATGTTTCTCTTGGCTTACTACCCAAACATGACACCTGTCTCCAGTGCATAATACATAAAATGTAAATACATACAAAAATGACTATTTAAATCCTCTAACATTTAATCAACAAGCTCATTTAGTCTGAATAATGTGCTCTCTGTTGTCTGTGTGCTGTCTCTGCCCGTCACCCTGCGTGTGACCTGCCTGACTGTATAGCATTACAGTATTCCCATTTTCAGAGTTGAAGCTAGGGCAAAAGATCCCTAAAATTAGCAGGGTAAGAGCCCTGTCTCTACCACTGCCCCGCAGCAGTGACGTTAATTGCGCTCTATTTATACTTTAGGAGTGCACGACGCAGAAAGATCAAGTTTCTGTTATACTTTATTCCAGTGTCCCCGGATTAATGTGAGCAGAGCAGTGAAACAGCCTCAATTAGATAGGCACAGGTTATTAGTTCATATGCTGCTAATGCAACATTATGTATGCAAGTTAAATTAAAGTGTGTTCCTCTTTCTAAAAAAGGTTATTTTATGAACCTGCGTGCATTTCTATGAACTGCAATTATAACTGTCTAAGCGCATCTAAGTATGTGTAATGGTGCTTTTCATGAAAATGCAGCAATCCAAGAAAAAGCAACTTTTAAGGGCTAAATCGGGGTTTCAATTCAATTGTTTGAATTGTTTTGATATCCAAACTAGGGCTGCATAATTTGGAAAAACAAACAATGATTATCTAAGTTCCCCATGCTAGGTATTCTTCAACAAAAACAAGTAAAAAATCATTTTATATTACAACCAACACAATATTAAATCAAACTAAGGCTGAACATTTTTGAAAAAAAAAAATATATATAATTGTTTTATTTCGACTTGTATTGCAAATTGGATAAGAAATTGTTGTATCAATAGAGTGATCATTTTTATGTTATTCTCATTTTGGACAAAAAAACAACAAAAATGAGGAAAGTAAGATTTTTTGTGAACTATACTAAAAAAAGGCTCCTGAATGATTGTATGATATATAGGGCATAAAATCTCTCCTGCAAAAAAGAAGGATTAAACTGGTATTCTGACACACATCTTAGCCCAAAGAAATAGTGCACCATCTACAATATGAAATTGAAGCAAGCTATATTGCAATTTAATCTTAATTTCAATTAACTGACCAGCCCTTATCCAAACATTGCCTTTTATTTTTGCAATTTAGTCAATGTGCATGACTTTGCCTGTAAGTGTAGGTAATTAAAGAAAAAGAAGATTAGGACTCCAAGATGTTGCTATTGTACTGAAACAGGCACCAATCAGGATGAACATTATTAACATGAAAACTGTATAAGGAGATATAAGATTATTATTTAGCCTTGGAATATTGAAACTTAATACTTAAAACCAGCCCTATCTAAAATGAGTGTTTAATCACCTGAAAACATACATTTGTTTATTTTTATTAACTCTGAATAACCCTTTTATTCATACATGGGCAGGGTTCCCTACCAAAGAGGAGAAAATAACATACTTAAAAAAGAAAATTACAATGGTTGCTACAGTTAACATCAGAAAATCTGATGGTAACTCTCTGATGGTAATCTCAGCATTAGATGTCACTGATTACCCCAATTTCACACACTGCACCTTTAAATACCAAAATTGAAAGATTTTGAAAATTGAACATTTCTGCCAATATTTAGAGCCGATATATTGGCCATACATATTGGCAGTATACATTATATTATAGCCTTAAATATTAGTAAAATGTACAAATGTATTATCAGGTGTAAGTCACTGCCTTGGGCAGTCTTTCTCAACAGTGATAGTGTGGCACCCTGGTGAGCCTTCTATCAGGGGTGCCTTAGAAATGCTTTATATGTAACCTAGAATTATCATGAATATAACAAAAATGGTCTCATTTGTGCCTGAAATCACATCTGTGTGGAGGCCATTCATTTTTTTGGTGATCATGGAGTTAAAAATGCATCAAGATGTTTTTTGAAGGTCTGCATGACCACTACACATTTCGCTGAAGCATTTAAATCATTTCTCAAGAGTGCTTAAAAGTTTTATCTTACTTGTTCAATTACTACACAAATCCCTTGCGGGTCACGGGGATGTGAAATGCTTATTCTTTTTAATAGTTTTTTATAGGGTGACTTGGAATTTTCAACATTTTAAAGGTGCCTCGACAAAGGTTGGAAACGCTGGCTTAGGGTGGCACACACAGTAGTGGGCCCACAATGGCCTCTGAACACTTTGAATGAAACCCTCAGTGTCAAACAACTACCAGACTGTCTACTTCCCCACTCCTCTCTCAGCTCTGCTTGTCTAAACCTCCCTTTGAACTGAAGACATTTACTGTTTTTTACAGTTAAATAGGATGTGTATATAATAGATATGTATTGAATAAAATGACTGTCTAAATATATGTAAAAAATCCAATATTGTACATCCTATATCAATATTATCAGCCTTTTTAAAATTATCCACAGAATATTCATCAAGTCAGATCAACAAATCGAAAAACAAGATTTTTCCACGTGTAAAAATAAAAAAAAAGATCAACAACAGATATAATGTTGTGACACTGAATTTTATTCAAGTATCCCCAACACACTTTTTGTTCTCGAATTATCATCAGTTAAACGATTGAGTTGAGAAAGAGAAAGGCAGCGACAGTTCGTGGCCTGGTTTGAAGTTTGTCTATGTAGGATTTTAGAGCCTCTCAGTGTGCATTTAACTCGGCGGTGCTAAGCACAGACAGACAAATAAAACATTCATGATGACACAAGATAAACAAAAGAGAGACCATTAAAAATAAGACGTTGATGCAGGAATGGCTGCGGCCGAGCCATCTGTTCCATTTCTGTGAACCGCATCTGAGGCTTAAAGGGAGATTTCACTCCAAAAAAAATAAAAAATAAATAAATAAACAGGACTGACACATGATCTTGGACAGTTAACCTACAAACAAGAGGGCTTAATCTCTGTAATTATCACAGCTGAAGCTGATTCTTCGACAGTGAATTAAATATCTTTGCTGATGCTGACTTCGCCGAGGATAAGGGAGATTTAGGCACACATTAGGCTCGAGTTTAAAACTGTTCATCTCAGTTGTAGGCAGACATTTGAAGAAAACATTCTTAGTAAGAAGATATGATTCTTTGTCACCGAAGCAGCCCCAGCTTTGAGTCAGTATCCCGTTAAGGTTAGTGTTTAAAAATGGAACCCCAGGTGAAATCCTTTTATGTGGTTAAATTTGGCTTGAAAATGTTGCCTCTGATTGGGATCTAGCGAACTGCATAGTTTTAAAATGTCTGTGTGATGACTGAGGGAAGTGTTAGCCAAACAATGAGCTCTTTTCAATGTCACAAAGAGATATCACTCATATCTAATCTCAATAAAGCCTTTCAAAATGATGGCAAGTCTCATCCCAATCTAAATTATCAAACTGTTCAGGCTGCTGATGCAATATTCACTTACATATGTCTCACCTTTTGGTGCATACTTCTGCTTATAAAGACAGATGAGTTAATTGCATTTAATTTTCCACCCGTTTACAGTCTGTAGCAGCACCACGACAGACATTTGGCACATTAAATTCAGCACCTTCCCATATCAAAGAAACAGAGCAGATGGTGAATGTGAACAAGCAAAAAAAATACCTTAAGCTAGTTTGTTCACACACTCTTTAAAGCCACAAGTGAGCATCCACTTCCACTCTTCTTTTTCATGCATGTTATCTGGATAGTTTGATCAGATGCTTCCTATCAGTAATACTAAAACCAATCTTTGATACAGCCCAGCCACCATCAAGCACAAACAAGCATCATCATACCACAGGTCTCCTTTTTAGTGGGGAAAAAAGGGAAACTGCATTAAAGCCTAATTCAGGTTAAACTTTCACCCAGATTTAAAAAGCAGAAGAAACCAGGGATCAAGCGATAATTGACCAGATCTCAGGCAGAGATTTACGCCCAGAAGCTGGATGTTTATTGCTAATGTTTGGTCTGACACAAGGTAGAAAACTCTGGGAGCGAAGCAGGGGTCATAAGGAGACAAAGATGAGAGATAGGAGTTTGTGGCAGGTCAGAGTAAGATATGAAGGGAAACAGAAGAGAAGTGCAGGGAGGCCTCATCAGGGGAACGGAGTGGACGTCAGTGCAGCTCAATGAAAGCCTCCATCTCCTCAGAGATGAGTCCCCTGTAGGGCAGTCTGTGCTTTTCAATCGCACGCGCCGCCAGGCACTGAAGGGTGACGTAGTTCAGTGGGTAGAGGGCTGGATGCCCACTGCTCTGCTCGTCAAGCAGCTCGTAGGCCGTCTTCCTCTGTGCGTTTGTAGCATCAAAGTGAGCCCCCGCCTTCATGAGCAGTGCCATAATCTCTGGACAACCATTGTTGGCAGAAATGTGCAGAGGTGTGTTGTTCTCACAGTCACGTGAATCGACGTCTGCGCCGCACTCTAGGAGCAGAGCCGCCACCGCCTGGGAGGGGAAGCGGCCGACAGGGTAGCGTCCAACAGACGTGGTTTCCTTGTCTACGGCCATGTGGAGAGGGGTGAAGCCATTCCGACCTCGGGGGTTCAGCTTCAGGAGGCGGTACACAGTGTGCTTCTTCTGGTGCTCCTGCTCAGGGCTGCACTCCAGCTTCTCCAGCAGGAAGATGAGGTGCAGGATAATGGAGAGGGCTTTGGTGAACTGTGGAGCTTCAGGAGGGTTGTCCCTCTGAGCCACAGCTCTCTCCACCTCCCGCACACTTTTCCCTAACACGGTCATCAGGTCGTGGAAGGTGATGCGTGTCGACAGGGTGCCTTTGGCCCGATCTTGCAGGACAAAAGAAAAGAGCTCTGCGAAGGAGAGGAAGCTGGAGGCGGTCATGGGGCTGAGGGGGTCCAGGTTGCTCTGCTGCATGTCTAAAGCGTATTTCCACAGGCTGATACAGCGTTCAAAGTTGCCTGAGTCTGCATACACAGCTCCCCTGTAGCGGATGTAATAAGAGGTGTCAGGGTGGGAAGGGCCCAGGATTCGTTCTCTCACTAACAGGGCCTGCATCCTCATTTCATCAGGGTCCGTTATCAGAGCCTCCAGCTCCTCTGCATTGTTCACCTCCTGTGCACAGCCATAGGCAGGGATAGGGGGACCAGGTGGAGGCTTGGACAGGGACACAGCTTTGTCCCCTGGCTGCCTTAGCTCCATGGCCCTTCTCCAATACCTCATCGCACCCAGGAGATCTCTCTTTTTGTCCACAAAAGTTGCCCCAAGTAGTTCAAGTGCATCAACGCGTTCCTCTCTGGAGGTGCGAGGCTGGTGGGCGAGGTACTCCACGATGTTGGTGTGACCTGTGACACTTGCAGCCAGGAGAGGGGTCATCCCGTATCCATCCCTCTCCATGCGAGCATTGCACTTGAGCAGCATCTTCATGATGTCCAGGCTGCCTGACTCAGCACAGTCATGCAGGGCAGTGTTCCCTTTCACACTCTTGCGGTTGACGTCTGCCCCGCGGTCCAGGAGGAACTTGGCGATCTCCTTGTGGCCCTTGTAGCAGGAGATCATGAGGCAGGTGTGGCCGTGGCGGTTGGCTACCTCCATGTCAGCTCTGTGTTCCACCAGGTAGCGGACTATCTCCAGGTGGCCGTCAAAGCAGGCAGCTCTTAGCGGTGTTGAGTTAGTTAGTGTTGCATTGTTGACTGAGGCACCGTGTTTTAGAAGCGTCTTCACCACGGGGAGGTGACCGGCTGCTGACGCTGCCCACAGCGGCGGGGCCCCCTCTATGGTCTCACCGTCAAAGTTAACCGCCCCGCCGAGTTCCACATTAGCTTTACAATGTTCAAGAAGGTAGTCTACTACCTCTAAATGTCCGTATCGAGAGGCTATTAACAGAGGGGTTCCTCCCTGGGTTTTCTCCTCGGCTAACGCCTCCAGCTCCTCAGGAGTTTTGTTGCTCAGCAACTTCTGGATAAGTTTCAGCTTACCATCTCTGGCCGCGTTGAAAACCGCCGTCGTTATATCCATTTTACAGCCTCTGAGCTACCGCGCTGGACCCCAACCCCATATCCACTCGTTAACCAAAAAACTGTCGTGTCTTTTTTTAAAAAGTACTGAGCAAGAATCTAAGTTCGGACTCGGTTTCGAGCTCACATCTTTCTGCCATTTTGAGGGTGCTGTCAAGATGGCGTTTGTGTTGTTTGACAGGTCTATGTTTACGATAGCAGCGGGGCATTGTGGGGGATGTAGTTTTGATGGAATTGCTGTTAGAGCAGCAGGAGGCGGATACACCTGGTGTAAAACTACATTTCCCATAGCTGACGTAATTTAAATGACCTAACGTTTCCAGCTGATACGTTCGTTTGTTATGGTTGTTCTGACAAACGAGGAGCACCACCTCAAGTGGGCACAGACTGCCACTTTATGCCCGGCTCACAAACGCCCTCATTCCCACTGATCCTCCATCACACGTAGAAATCGTCTTATACGTCACCATTCCCAATGGTAACCATTTCAAATGTGGGCTATTTATTCCTGGTATAACTTAAAATTCTGTTCATTCAAACTTAAACATCGTTTTGACCGATAATTGTCCAATGATTGATGATAACAAGTATGTTAAGCTGCATGGTATCAGTCCACTTTGAATCAAGCTTTAGATGAAGCATTTGTTTGATATGGACACACATTAACATTGATGCTGTAATATTTAATCATACACAGGTCCCAGATAATGTTTGAAAAACAATAAACCAGCAATTTTATTGAATTCAGTTGATTCAACCAACTTTATCGGCATGAATGTTACAAAGCAATACTGCCAAATTATCATGGAGTGATATATTAAATTTCAGTTACAATAGTACTAATCAAAAGTGAAGTTAATAACACAAATTATGTTATCCTGTAATTATAAAACAATTAAGTCATCACTGAATTTAATGAATTATTGTGAAAATGATCATGTTTCAATAATATAACACTCTGATATCATACCAGTATTGGTTGTTATCTATAACTATACTTCTTTATTCTGCTTGCCAAACTTTATTGAGAAATTCAAGGCTGTGATTCTGTACTGAATCGCAACTGAATCGAATCAAATCAAATAGAAATGATTCAAAATGTGAATTGTGAATGGTATTAAATTGGGACCTTGTGAATCAGAATCACACTGATTCAGGCATTCAGTAGCGATACACAGCCTGAGTTGTGTCTCCTTCTGCTGGATAACAGTGAAGGGTCAGGAATTTGTGCAGGCCAGTGAGTAACATTCACACACCCAGTTTTGCTGCTGACTGCTTGAGGCTTTTTTTTCAAAATCTTAACATTTTTTTTCTTATTGATTCTTTCTACCTTTACGAGATTCCCAGTTCCAGACTGATGAAGCATCCCCACAGCATAATACCCCCACTGCTGTGTTTCACTGTAGGGATGGTGTTCTTTGGGCTATGCCTCTCATCTTTCTCCAAACATAAGCAGCATCTTTGTGGCCAAAGAGCTCTAGTTTAGTCTCATTTGACCAAAGGATACGCTTCCAGTATGCAGAATCATTTTCCAGGTTGTCCTTAGCATACTTCAGCCTGGCTTCAAGGTGTCTCCTCTGCAGAAGTGGACTTTTTCTTATTCTATAATCTCTCATTCCTGTGCAGGGCTCTAGTAATGGTCTTCTTTGAGACTGCAATTCCTGACTTGGCTTAGTACTTTACTAGTGTCTTGGGAGTTCTGGGTTCTTTAGACACATCTTTCACTAGTTTTCTTCCAAGAGTCTTTGAAAGCGTTCTCTTCCTACCTCTTCCAGACTTGTTCTGGACTGTATGTCTCTCTTTAATTTCTCACTCCAGTTCTTGACACTTGTGATAACTTTGTACATCCTTCTCCTGCTTTGTGAGCATCAACAATTATTTTTCTTAAGTCTAAACTGGTTTCTTTAGTTTTTGCCATGATGCTTTTTCAGTGACAGCTCAAACCCTTACTGAAGGTTTTTTTTTACTGTGCATAAATCAGAAGAAAAACCTCAGTATTACCGTGATTTTACAAGGTTTGAGCATTACAAAGTTCAATCACATCATTGCACAACAGTGGTTTGTGCTGAACAAAAAAGATCAGTTCTATAGGGGGCAAATGATTTTGGCCCTGGTAGTTTTTGGTTTTTGTGAAATCATTTTGTTTCTGTGTGCAAAGAAAAATAAGTAAAAAAAGCTGCGTTCAAAATTACCCTATTTACTTGGTAAATGCTTTAAAAAGAAAACAAATATGTACATACAGTATGTCTCCATTTCATTGCCATATCATCACAAAATGCATATGTGTTGCTAAACTTTAAACCCTTCCTGATCATCAGTTCCAGTCTTGACTAAACCACACAGGCTGAGGAAAGCTAAAATAATCAACACAGTCAGATGACAGTAACTTGAATCTCACAGCTTCCTGCATTGTGAGCTAACTTGTGCCAACAGCATACAGCGTCTGTGCTCATGTCACTTTAATAGGGTGCTGAATAAGAGCGAGGGGTAAACCAGACTGCACCACAAAAAAAGCAGTCTTTATGTTTGTAAGTGCAATATTTCTTTGGAAAATAAGCTGTTCTTCAAAGAGATTATTTCACTTCTTTTTCATCTTAGTGTGATACTACTCTTTTGCTATCAACAGAAACCATACAGCTTTATATATTTCCAGACCTACAGAAGCACTGAACCTGTATCTATATGCAATTTAGCTGCATATCCTCAACATAGAGTCCAGAGAAGATATCATTGCGGTTTCCTCCTACACAAAGCCATTTGATATTGATTCAAATATTGACATGCATGCAGCTGGATTTGAACACCAGGCCCTTTCGGTCTTATACACTGACTTTCTTCTCTGTTTCTTCCTAGAGTATAAAAAGAGCTACCTACTTATGTATGCATTAATGCAGCATGGCCTGCAATATTTTGCAGGTGTTGATGAGAGCAGGGGAATAGGATTAGAATATCTTATAAATTCATGAAATAAATTCCCTTCTGGGGATTTCAGTGTGTAACGGCTTGACACCTCTGCCTGTCAACAGCACTGCAATGACATTTTCATCTTAGAAACAAGAATCATGCTGGAAATTATTTACAGTGGAAGCATCTTTAATATGGGATCTATATACATCTATGTATAACTCTCACTGCTAATTTTAAAGAGTGCTCATGTACAACAACACATCAAAGTACAGTGTCTGCTAAGGTCTTCCACACTGAACATTAAAATTGTTTTTTGTAAGAACATTGCGATACAACATAACAAGATCGAGCTGTTTTATGTCAAAACATACTACACCACATAAACGCTATTCTATACCATATACAGGTGCAACTCAGTAAATTAGAATAGGTAGAAAAGTTAATGTATTTCAGTAATTCAATTCAAAAAGTGAAACTCAAATATTAGATACATTCACTACACACAGAGAGAAATGTAAAGTCTTTATTTCAATTTTGATAATAATAATGGCTTATGATTAATACAAACTCAAAATTCAGTATCTTAGAAAATGATGGTATTACATAAGACCAGTAAAAAAGGATTTTTAATAAAGAAATGTTGGCCCTCTGAAAGTATGTTCATTTTTTTGCACTCAGTATTTGGTTGGGGCTCCTTTTGCATAGATTATTGCATCAGTGTGGTGTAGCATGGAGGCGATCAGCCTGTGGCACTGCTCAGGTGTTTTGGAAGCCCAGGTTGCTTTGATAGTGGCCTTCAGCTCATCTGTGTTTCTGGGTCTGGTGTCTCTCATCTTCCTCATGACAATACCCCAGAGAGTTTCTGTGGGGTTAAGGCATGGCGAGTCTGCTGGTCAATCAAGCACAGGAATATCATGGTCATTCAAACAACTTTGGGTACTTTTGGCAGTGTGCCAAAATAAAATCAGCATCTCCATAGAGACTGTCAGCAGAAGGAAACATGAAGTGCTGTTGAATTTCCAGGCAAACAGCTGAGTTAACTTTGGACCTAAGAAAGCACAATGGACCAGCAAGACTCTGAAAAGAGAACTTTGGACTGCTGAGCAACAGTCCAGTTGAGTTAATTAGCTGATTAGGGTGTGACACCATGAGTCTCCAATGTTGAAGTTTTTCCACAATATTCCAATTGTATGCAATACTGAATTTTGGGGTTTTATTAGCTGTAATCATTAGAACTCTAAGAAATAAAGACTTGAGATATTTACGGCTTTTACAGCTTACTGGTTAACTGTAGATCCCACTTAGTATGTTTGAAAGATGATCACTTCATCCAGTACACTCTATGGAGTAATGTGGTTTATCTTTTAAATAGCAGATGTGAGAAACATTGGCTGAATGCGATCTATATTTTTAAAAATTACAATAGAATAGAATGGATGTTTATGTTTGTGCCATTTGTACAGGTACAGGAAAGTACAGCTGCATTGGAATTTTTGTGGGTTTTTTCTTGAGTCAGCTCTACAAAAAACTAAAAAGTTTAAAAACATAAATGTATAAAATAGAAAAATATAAACAAGAAGACTTGTGATATAAATAAAGTTGTATTACCAAAATACACAAGGAATGTCCACTGTACACAAAAGCACCCTTATAAATATGTAAATAAATAAATAAATAATTCAAGATCAACCTATAAACTGAGTTTTGCCTTCCAGCTCAGCTCCCTCTTCATCGGTACCGTACAACGTCTGCAGTACTGTTGATCCATCTCACAGTCCATTCTACCCTCACTTGTAAACCCAAAGATACTTAAACTTCACTTGGGCCAAAGACACCCTCCCTCCCCAGCTGGAGGAAGCAATCCACCGATTTCCATCAGTGAGCCATGGCCTCACTAACTAGAAGGTGCTGAACCTTTTTCCTTTATTTTCTTCATAATTTATTCAATAAAGAATTTCTTACACGACGATCCAAGACTGTTAAACTTGACTCTGAGTATCATCACATAATATACAAAAATATATGATATAAAATAGACAGAATGTTGTATAAATAAAAAATGCATGTTTTCATTCTTTATATTACTATATAAAGACATATTCTTATTTTTTTGTTGTTGGTGTGCTTCTCTTCATACACAGGGGCCCATTGTACAGATACCTCTGAAGTGCTGGCTCCACTTGTTTCCTGTTAGAGGCCTGTGACTTAAAAAAAAAACCTTCAGAAGGAAAAAATGCAGATTTTAAAGTTTGGTGTCCTTACTTAAAAGATTACAGACTTTTATAGACAAACCTTTGAAGCTATGACAATATATTAATTGTCAGAAATAAGGGTTTGAATATGTAGTCAAAATTTGTCGGCATTCTGATTTGGATTTCTAGAGTTACATGTAAAAAGAAAAGCAGAAGCTTTGCCCTTTGGAGAGGACTACGTTTTTATTTTCCTAGAAAACAATCCACATCATATAGCAGGCATGTTGTGAAAATCTGGTTGTTCTTGGTTGTACTTTAATCCTCTACTATACTTTATATGTTTGAATAGCCATAAATTTTGTTTTTAAACTACAATGTGATCAACTTTTGATTATAAAATCTGTTAAATCCTTTTTGGTGCTTAGCAAAACTGTAATTCGGATATTGTTCTTTGGTAGTTTTCCAACTGCATTTTCATGGAGGAATTAAAAACTTTAAGAGCATATTTTTTCCTCTGGCTTAAATCAAAAGACAGAAACAAACAACATATAGTTAAATTCTGAATGTCGATGATGGCTAAAGGCTGATATTTGGGTCATTGCTAACTTAATCCAGAGGTTATTAGTCATTACATTTTCAATAATTTTCTTAACTAAATCAAGAAAGGCAAAAATAAATGACTTAATTTTCTCCCACCAGTCTTATCAGTCTTTTCTCTGTGGTTTTCAGGCAGTAAATAATATCAAAACACATGAATGTGTCTCATATGGCTGCTTGTGTGGCAGATCAGCCAGGAGAATTAGGCTGAGAGATCCTCAGGCTCTTTTTTTCCTCTCTTTTAAAGAAATTGATTTTTTAGAGGCACAAGAGTGCCTTCATCATGGGATAAGGCATTGGGGGGCTCAGGGCAGGCTATAAGTCAATTTAAAAATTTGCCAAATGTTTCTGATGCTTGGAATTAAATTATATTGCTCCCATGCATTTTATATTGTAATTCTAATGTTTCACCAGTAGAGGGGGCATAAGACCCACTCAGATTATGCTCCTTTAATTCAGTGCCACATCCTTGCATGAGAACTATGAGAGTATATTTTGCTTCACTGGTATTTCTTTGCTGAAATGTAAATCCAGCTGCCAGTCCAAAGTATTGAACACATAAATCATGAGTTAAGCTCACTGTACAGACAGATTCTATCAACATTATGAGAGTGAGTGCAGAGGTTTGTTTGTGAGAGCCCTGATTAAATCTCCTCATCCTTCATAATTATTCAAAACTCAGAGGGGGCCAGCCTGAGCGGCAAACGTGTTTTTGAAATTAAACAGGGAGTTTGAGTGCACATGGAGACAATATTGCTCAGTGATCCCTGATTATAAGCCTTACAAATGAGACCCGGCCTGTGTGGCGTCTCAGAGGACTTGCAGCCTCCGACTTGGCTGCCAAAATAGAGTGCTTTGGAGATCAGAGAAGGGTTTATAATCACTTTCTAGAGCTTGTTCCTTGTTCCTGGAGAATTATTAGAAGATGAAATCAATGAGACAAAGCTGCAGGACAGAAAATTGTCCTTTTGAATCTAGCATTTTTATTCTTAAGTTAACCAAAGGCATTTTACACACATACTGAACAGTCATTTCAACAGTACATCCACTAGCATGGAAATCTGATTTTCAAATATAGACTCCTTTAAATACATATAATTTCTCACAGAAACGTGCAAAATCTCACATTTAATTTAACTGCAACAATACAAAAAATACATCTGTAACTTGAACAAGGTTATAATTGCATCACATGATATGCCACTGAGCCACGGCACAATGCTCGTCAGAGAAGGCAACACGTTTTGTGACTCAATACTTGAAGAGGAAACACAAACAAGGACAGGAGATCCATCATCCACATGTGAAGTTAAAGTTTATTTTTAGTTTAATCTGGTGGTGAAAAGCTACTGAAGCAACTTGGTGGAGTAACTGAAGGGTTTTGTTTTTTTGTTTGTGCTTTTGTCCATTGATGTTGAGAACACAGTGTGAAAGTTATAGCTCCTTTTTCTGCCCCGCATTTACCAGATCTGTGGAGAGGGATAAAAAGGTAGCTGGAGAAGAAAGGGCCGTCATGCTGCTCGTTTCCAACTTGACAGCTTCTCCCTAGAGGTCTGCGAGCAGCTCGCTGAGCAGCACCTCCCTCTCTCCCAGCAGCACGTCTCTCCTCAGACTGGTGCCTTTGTTCACCACCTTTATCTTCATGGCCAGACTCTTTACCTGCGCCTGAGGCAGCGCGTCGAAAAAAAAGTCCTCATTGAACACAGGATTCCTGCTGTTCTTGATGATGGTGCTCCTCTGTTTCTGCTGCTTCCCAGGGTTCAGGTAGAGCGCCACACAGCAGTTGATGCTTTTAGGGTCCGTCTGCCTGTCATAAAGGGCCTCGGCGGCAAGCACGCGCACCCTCAGTCGGGCCGCCTCTTTGTCGTAGTGAGTGCTCAGCCTCAGCGTCCCCCCCTTGTGGAGGTTGACAGTGTGCTCCCGCTGCAGGAGGTCTGAAGCCGTGCTTCTCGACCCGCTGCTTTTACATCCACGGAAGGCTGGGGAAGGCGGGCAGCGCATGCGGCGGCGCTGCATGTTGGGGCTGTTGTCTGCTGAGCTGCAGTCATCAGTGGAGAGGGAACTGTGGCGTGCCAGGGAACGCTTTGCACGAGAAACCTGGAGAGAAAGAGAAGAAAAACACCTGTAAACATGCTTTAAAGAGATCAGATTAGGGCTGTCAAAAGATTACCATTTTTAATCAGGATTCATCTCAGAAGTTTTGTAGTTAATTGTGATTAATCGCATCCTTTTAATCACATTTTAAACTGTTTTTGTGTCATCTGGATTTTTCTACAGCCTTACAACAAAGGTAGTTGACTTCCTGTTTGGATTCCTACTTTTACAGGTAGATCCAAGATTTTAACAGGAACTTAACCATGGAAAAAGGAACTTGTCATGGATTGTAAAGGAAATAAGGAGACATTAGAAAGGTGAATTTTTGATGTGTAAAGTTGTAGATGACTTGAAATGAGACATACAGGAGCAGTGGAGGACTTATTTCACATCACTGTGGGTGCAGGGAGACACTGCAGTGGCTGCTGTGTGGAAAGAGATGATAAATCATGTGATTAATCGTGATTCTTAGAAAAAAAGTGCACCTATTGTGGACCTTAATTTGTCATGATTAATCTTGACAGCCCTACTGAAAGTCTTTTTTGTATCCTTCCTGATAGCTTATTCATGTTCACATACGTGCTCACCTTAGCTTGTGTCTCCTGTTTAATGGAGCGAAGCAGAGATGCTGAGCGGGACAGCAGGGGGGAGTTAAAGGGGGAAGACTCTGCCGAGGAGCAGGTGTCACTCTCTCCACCACTGAAGTAGCGGTAAGGGTTGGGGTCCGCAGGGGCTAGCAGAGTCCCCCCTTGTGAGCGCCTCTGGGAATTAGGCGAGGTTAGAGGGCTGTTGGGGTCACTGTGGAACAGGCTCTCCTTGCGTCGAGTGTGAGGAGACTCCACCAGTGTAGAGAAGCCGTAGGAGGTCTGAGCTTTAGGAACGTAGGGCAGAGACATGGCAGTCTGAGACTGGGGGTCCGCGTTTGTGTTCACTTCAGCTCTGAGTCTATCCGTAGCCCCCGGCTCGTCTGCGCTCTCTATCTGGATGATGTGCCGGTTGGCTGACTTCTGCAGACTGCGGGAGAAGAGGCCAGGGCTGCAGGGGCTCCTGCTGCTGCGGGCCCTGGGGCTCTGGCTGCAGATGGTGTTGTCAGAGGAGGATGGTCGCAGGGTGGAGCAGGGCTGAGGCTCCGGAGGGAGGGAGTCCTCCGGTGGGCAGCAGATGAGTTTGGGTGGGATGAAGAAATCAGGAATCTTTTCTGGAGTGAGGACGTTGGCGTAAACAGAAACAGGAATGGCCTCCACTGTCTGCGGAGGCTGGGATTGTGTCCCACTGCTCTCTACGGAGCTGCGTAGCTTCTCCAGGAGCCACATGCCCACTCAGACGCCTCACAGCTCTCTGGTAGCAGAAAAGTGGTGCACGAAGAGAGAAAAAAGCACATCCAGTCATTACAGAGAAAATCAACACAAGTACAGCATTTGTTCCTGTTTTCAAACTGCCCCCCCCCCCCAAAAGACACAATACTCAATCCTTGGAGTCCTTAGAACCACAGAAAAAAACATGCTGCTCACTTTTTAGTTAGGAAATTAAGAAAATGCCATGTAATTTGTAGCTACATAACACATTCCTCTCACGTGTTCATCAATAAGTGTTCAAGAATCTACTAACTAGGCTAAATGACAAACCACAGTAAAAGGAGAGATTAGAAAGCCACAGTAGGGCTCATAAAAGCAAATAAGACGAGCTCTGATTCGATTTTAAACATCTAACATACATAAGAAGTTATTTAAAAGAAAAACATGCTATAGTTTTATAAATGAAACAACTTCAAGTCTTTAGAAATCCATAAAATATAAAAAAAAAACCCGCATAAAGTCAAGTCTCGTTAACTTCTTTCCGTATAAATCCACTTTATCTGCTCTCAAGTTTACATCCAGCGACAAATCTGAACAAACCTGTTGCCTGCGTAACTCTTTTTTCCTTCGACGACTGGTAAGCCCTCGTGCGCTCGTCCACAGCCTCTCCGCGCGCACCGTGCGTAAAAGGCTGTTCTATTTCCCCCGTGGTGTGAATCACAAACGCTCGCCAGCGGTTAAAGGCTGCTAGATCAGGCTCTCTCTCTTTATATGTTGGGGGTCTCTGACTTGTGAGCCAATGAGGAGGTGGTGAAACCTTCCCATGATATTTACCATCAAGCAGCTCCCTGCGCACGAGAGGAGGAGGAGGAGGGGGCGCAAACAATAAGAACCTAATTTAAAGGCGGTTGTTTCATCACTCACAGAGTGTTTTAAATTGCGTGGCTTTCATAACACATGCTTCATTGATTTTTTAAAGTGGACGTCACAGGGATGTCACTTAAAGCTCACGTGAGCTCCAGTCCCTTATGTACTGTTATCAGGTAGAACCTCTCTCTCTGTAATGTGTGGCGCAGACCTTAATTGGCTTCCTGCTGGCATGATATGTGAGGTGACAATATGCTGTGTTCACGTGCATCATGTGAGCTTGTTTATATAGTTATGGCAAAGAAAGATGTTTTTTTTCAAGGGTCGGTGAACAAGATAAGTTTAACCACAAACATAAAAAAACACCAAAAAGAGTCTTAGACGTCCTACCAGTGTTTGGACTCTTTCTTAAATCCCTGCTTTTGGCAGTAAATCTCCTGAACACACCACAGATTTGGATTTATTGCAAGGATGTGTTCATAGAGCCCTCTGATCCACAAAACCCCTGCTGCTTGCTCAACCCAAACCTCTGACAGAGAAGTGAGGCTAAGCTGCCTTCTGTTGCTCTGGACCCAATCACTGCAACAGTCCGTGTGCTGATCCATGGGGAGATGATGAGCAACACCACATGAACTGTTTAAACCTTTGGAACACTTGAAAGGATACACTTTTATCCCAAATGTGCCGCAGTGCATACAGCTAGAAAGAAAAAAGTCAATTAAAATGTCAATAAATCAATAGATGACTTCTTATGAAGTCTATTCATTACTCAAGTTACATAAAAATACATGTCCTTGCTCTATCTTTGTGAAATTATTTTGATTTCTTGGCTTGTCGACAAAAGTTCAACTTAATCATCCAGTATACATTAATTAATCAATCAATAAAAATAACCACAAATTAACAAAACATAAAAATTGGCAACTGTGTTGTACTATTACGAGTGTTTTCTTTATGTGCTCCTGTGAGTAGTTTTTGGCAGTTTATGAAACAGGATGAAATTTATTTTGATGTCTCTTTATGACCTTAAAAGGCAAACAAGACCATCATGAACAAGGGTTGATAGTTTCTGTGGTTCTTATTCACATTTGAAACCGTGACTACCAGGGGGTAGGTGTCAGTTAAAGTGATCATCTACCTGCAGCCAAAACAGTTTTTACATTATCAACAACAAAGAATCTCAAATATATCACTCATTGAGATTCTTTGTTGTTGATAATGTAAAAACTGATTCTTTGATGAACACCAACAATTGGGGGGTGCGGATGACCCAGTGGTTTAAGGTACAACCCATGCATGTGGTTGGCCTGGGTTCGAAACCAGCCTGTGGCACTTTCCCGCATGTCTCTACCCAGCTCTCTCATCCCTGTTTCTGATTCTATCCACTGTCCTCTGCTATCAATAAAGGCATAGATAGCCCAAAAATAAATCAAAATCAAAAAAAAAAAACAAAAAACAAAACAAAACACAGACAAGGCAAAATCACCTTAGAGATATGAGGCGCCAGAAACAACACTAAATGAAAGTTTCTCATAGGAGCTTTACATTTGTAATAAACTTAAAATAAAACACTCTTAAAATCCAGTGTATAGGATGGCTTTAACACACTTACACTATATAGCTAATCACGTCACCCCGATGACACAGAAATGCCTGATGGGGGCAGGAAGTTGGGGATTACCATTAGAAATGAATGGGAACAGAGGAAAGGTAGTACTTTACAACTCCAAATGGACCTGTATGCTGAAATTACTTTTACACACATTAAGAATCATCCCTACACTTTACAAAAGAAAGTTTTTATCTGTGTAGGCCTACCTGTGGAAAACTGCCTGGCGAGTAGGTGATCAATATTACAAATTACTTCTAGAGTCTTGAGGAGTCTTGTACTGTGCTAACAGGCTAGCTAAGTCCCTTTACATTAAAAAAAAAACCCTCATTATGTCACAAATATGCTTTTAATTGAATTGGTAATATACTATCAACAGAGTTAACCTTGGGGTAAGCGACTGAGGAATGATGTGCTGTTAATGAATGAAGCTGCAAAACAAATCTTTAATGTGGGCCACTGTAGCTAGCTCTTGTTTGGGTGCCAGTTCATGTTTCTCCCTTTTTTTGTCATTAATCTAGATTTAAAAAGCCGAACTGTAACAAAATGAAGAGCTGTTTGGGAGCCATACAACCAGCTCTACTGAGCTGAGCCACATGGTCTGGATCTCTACAAAGAGAAGGATTTCCTGACACAAAGAGCAAGGCTGGATGGACATCAGCTTAAGAAACGCTGGATTTAATATGCTAACTAGAAACGCACGCAGAGAGCGCAGACCTCCGCCATTAGCCCTATCTCCCAATAGTGAAGAATCCTTTAAAAACATTCCTGGATCCAGACAGTAACAGGTTTACTCCCAAAATCTAATTTGCCAATTACTCCCTCCCCGGTGGGGTGGAGATACGGTGAGGCAACGCACTGGCTTCGCTATGTGTGGACTGTGATGGTGGAAGCACCCATGGTCTCACTGGACGACTGAAAGTCATGGCAGAGGGTGAATATTCCTCTATTCCTCTCAGCATTGTGAGTATTCTCACTACAATTCGCTGTCTTTCTGTCTGTTATGCGCAGACTCGTCTCCTTGACCATGCGTGCGTCTTTCAAACTCTATAAACTCCAGAACTTTGAATAGAAACACACCCAAAATGCTGCTGGGATTGAAGTTACTCATGTCCGCCATCTCCTGGTGTAAAGAGGTAACAGCCCAGACCTCCGCCATTAGCCCTATTTCCCAACAGTAAATAATCCTTTAAAAATTTCCTGGATCCAGATGGTGATTCGGATCACTCCCAAAATCTAATCAGTTCTTGCTTATGCCATTTCTGACATTTCCTGAAAATTTCATGAAAATCCGTCCATGACTTTTTGAGTTATGTTGCTAACAAATGAACAAACAAATGAACAAACCCACCCGATCACATAACCTCCTTGGCAGAGTTAATAAACTGTACTGAACCAAACCAGACAAAGCTTAAAATGGAGGCTTTTTTAATGCATGCTTGCTGCCATTTCTTTGTGAGTTTTTCAAAACTTTATATGACATGCCATACTGCAAATGGCTACTTCACTGTTCCAAATGTGCTGGGATACATGGTGATGAAGATCAGGTTGGTGGTACTACTTTCTAACAGATTTTCTCTGTCATTTAGTCATAATTGTGCTCCAGTTAATTTTGGAAATTCTGAGATACCAGCCGGAGACATCATCACGAATGCCCCCCTCTCATTCTAAGCTCCAGCTTCAAGGGTAAATGGACTGCAGATAAGCCTCAGTGCTAAGGCCCTGATTCAGAAATTGTGTTTGCAGACCCTGACTCTTTTAACTCTGAGATGAGGGAGTTTTTCCTTTCTGTAAGGGAAGTGATCTAAACAGAGAATGAGCAGTAACTCAAGCTTGTTCCAGAGAAAGAGGCAAATTCAAATCTAAATCAGTTACTATGGCAACTGAGGTTGTGGCCCTAACCTTGTCAGAAGCAGGTTTTCTTAAGTGAACCTCTGTCTTCTCTATGTCTCCCTCTTACAGAGCCAGAAACCCAGTTTCATTCCCACATTCATTTATTCAGTCTGTATTATGAGTCTGTTTGTCTGAATAAAAGTTCAGGTTTTATGCATTAACATAGTATTAACACCCTTTTGACTTCATTAAGGGATGTTCCTTTGATGAAAATGATGAGATAAGGAGTTGCATTACTTTGCAGGAAGGTGTATTACAGATGTTAATCAAGCCTAATTAATGAACTCAACAGGATATAAGTGAGAGGATGATTATATGTGTGAAACCGGAATGTTTCTGAAGCTTTACTTGTTTGTACTGTGCTCTAATATTTCAAGTTCTGCAGCTTCCGAATCTGCTTTTCTCCCAGTGGATTGCAAATAAAGTTTAAATTATATTTATTATATAAATTTTAGGTTCAAAAGGCCATTCCATTAACCTGACACGCCAGATGGATTTGTCTCACACATCCATCTGGAAAACCACTCATACACAGTGTTTGCGAAAGGGCACAGACTTTGAAAAAAAACTCTGAGGGGGATTGGATGAAAGTTCTGTCTGTCACATCTTTATGGGCCAATCAGAGCAACAAAACAAAACCGACTGCAGACTCCGTAGAGAACCGCATAACAAGAACCTGTAGACATGTCAGTACACGACTTTTGTTGTTTTTGAAAAGAAAACAGCTCAGTGCTGTTCTTTGTTCTTCTTTCAACAAAGAAGTGTCATCAAGTTCTGATTCAAGTGCTGATTGGTCCTGTCACTTTCTAACCAGGCCCAAATGGTTGAGATGGGAGCTTTGCAAGATGGATTCGCCAGTTAGAAACACAGAAACGGGCGTATCCATCTGCTATGCAAGGTAAGTAGTTAAATAGTAAATGAATAAAAAACATTCAAACATATTCTTTGACAACAATTTTCTCCAATGCATCTTCTCTCTTTCATGAGTATAGGATCATGTTTAAGAAGAAAAATTAAGAGGTTAAAATGTATAATTTTAGAAGTTAAAAGCTGTAAATTTAAAAGATTTAAGTTATTTTTGTAGATTAGTGAATGAAGTATTTCAAAGGGCAATGATTTTCTCAGGGAAATTTGCAAATGTTCATCTTTTGTCATAAACAAAAACTATAGCATCATTGTCATTGGAACAATTTAGAAATACAGTCAGCTAAATGAATTAAAATAACCAAAATAAAAAAAGGTACAGTACAAAATTAATACCATGAATTCATGACTTTATTCTTGCAAATAAATAACTTTAATCACATTACATTAAAACAAAAATCCTGAAATCTCTGTTTGTTTTCATCCGTCTTCTAACAGGGTGGCCACGCTGAACCCATCTGGTGGTGAAACATTGTACTCTGCCAATCTGCTAACTTGCTTTTTGGAACTGAGGTTTTATTTCAGTGTGAACCATTTTTTTTGTTACATCAGACACAACAATGACCTGAAGTTTTTAGACAAACTGATAAACTAAGTCCACTATTATCCACATCTAAAGTTGCCTGACATGTTTTTGAAATGGAACCATCCCCCCCCTTAGTTAAAATGTTATACAGTACTGCGTATAATGTTTAGGTATGTTTGGGCAGGAAGGAGGATTGACACAACCCAGGTCATGCTCTGGATGTCTTTGCGTGTTATCAGGGGTGTGGGAAACTTATCAGTTGAAAAAGTAACAAACTTGACACATGGAGTAAGGGGTGGATGCGGCGAGTAAGCATGGCCTAGGGTATGTAGTCAGGGTTGCCATGAGCTCCTGATGGTGCTTGTGTTGTCCCAAGGAAAATCACTGGCATTCTCTGGGGGTGTAACTAGGGTTGAAAAGACCCGGACAAAAGAGATGTCATCGATCTTGACCCTGGCTGCCAAGTAACACATGTGTGGTATCATGTATTGAGCTTGACTTTGCCCCCCCATGCCGTAAACATATACACGACTGTAGATAACAAGCATTCTTTTGTACAATGAGACCTAACAGTTACTGTTTGTATACTTTTTCCAAACAAAATTTCATCTATAAAATGTGCAGCTCCTGGTTATATTTCATTACTGAAAATTAAAGGAGAAAAACAATCTGGCTGTTTTAAAATTGGTCTTTCCATTCATTATAATGACATGTTGGCTCAAAATGTTATACAATGTTATGTAAGGACATAAATCAAGATATGAGTAAAATATGAATTGATTAATTGTCTTTGTTAATTTTCTGGCCCAGTTTCTTTAAGGAGAAGGCCAAACAATTTATCCAACCCACATTCTCCTTTGCCAGGTGTTAAACGTGGAGGTGGATCTGTCATGGCATGAGCAGCCATCTCGTAGGAGTCATTTGGACCAGTCAGTGTTCTGCATGGTTTTAAAAAGCTGTAGCAAAGTGCTGTACTATCTTTGTAATTGTTCCCATATTTCTGCACATATTGTACAAAGAACAGGTGAGAAGTATCAGATAAACTCTATTTGTGTTGCTTTATATTAGAGGATCTTTAAAAGCTTGTTGTTAATTTTCACACACAGTTGGATACTTTTAGTTTGGCTGTAAACTCTGATATTTCTACATCTCTGTCTCCTTGTGGTTAGTGCCTGATCTGCTTGAATGGGCACAAACTCTCCACTGAATACCTACACGGCAGTGGTTATATTTCTTGCAGAAAGTTGTTCACAAAAAAGTTGGTCCCTTTTATATATTTTCATTTTCTTTTATTTCTTTCATGTTTTCTCTAGTTTTCAGTTAACCTGAATCAGAGAAGCAGAGCATTGTACAACATCTGAATCAGACATTCAGAGTGAAGGTGAGCAGCATGCATATCAAGATTGACACTGATGCCAATTACTCTATGAGAAAAAAGGTTTAATGCACAGTAAGAAATAAAATCAAAGAGGAGACAAAATTTAATCCCATGTTTTTCCCCTTAGACAAACAGTATGTCTGATGGATTTTCTAAGCAAATAAAAAAAGAATGTCGAGATGTACTTAATCATCCTATTATTTAAAGTGGGAGTCTGATAACACATCATCTGTTTTCTTGACCTTGAGTACAATGTTTGAAAATTAAAAGCTTCTTATGGAAACCCTTCAAGAGTCACTAAACTCAGAGTTTTAGCTAAGGGGGATCTACCTTGGAATTTCAAAATGCCTTGAGAAGATCATGGAAAGGCCTTGGAATGAGGGAGGACACGCCCACTTCTTGACTTCCTGCTGTCTCTCATCAGCCACAACATCATTCAGTCCATGCTGCCTTTCAGATTTGTTTATTAGACACCTTTATCAAAACCATTCAACAGAGCTGTTCCAAAAGCTACCTGAGTTTGAAATGATGAGATATGGCCATGTCGAAGACAAAAGTTTGGTATCGACCTTGTTTTAAGATAAACACATTTATTTCACACCAATAATCCTAGAGTATCACAGCAGTGCCTCTCTTTTGTTGATCCTGGCTTTATACACAAGACTTGTGCATTCTGCCTGGTTTAGCCACTATTAGCAAATCTAGTAGTTGTATTTAACAAAAGACAATTTAAATGGGGTTTGGAAGATATACAGAATCACCATGCAGAGGACTGACTGGTGATGGTGTGGTCCGTCAGCTGCTGCAAGTGAAGTTAATGGTCGCAGAAAAAATGGGAGGTAATAAGTAATTGTGAAAAGAGGCAAAAAAAGGGTGAATACTGGAAAAAAAAATTGGTGGAAAAATGGTTAAAGTGATGACAGAGTAGCTAAGATGGGTTGAGCAATTTAAAAAGGGTCGTGGGGTAGGTGGGTGAAAAGCAGTTCAAAAGTGGCAAAATAGGTGAAACAATGGGTGGCTTAAGCAGTGAAGAGGGGTTAAAAATTGGCCAGAATTGGCAAAATGGGTGACAAAAATTGGTCAAATGTGGAAACCAGAAAAGCACTCAGAGAGCACAGACCTCCACACCATTAGCCCTATCTCCCAATATGAGTTATGTTGCTAAAAAACAAACAAACTAACTAACTAACAAACCCTGCCAATCACATAACCTTCTTGGCGGAGGTAAAGATGAGGAAAAAATGGGTGGTAACATAAATGAAAAGGGTTTAAAAAGTATAAGTAAATGTAATTTGAATCTCAGAAACCAACAACAGTTTGACACACTTTTCAGGTTCAAATTGCAGTAACTGTTAGCCAGGAGGCTAGCACCACTGATCCAACACAAATGCACTGATATCATTAACAATTACAACTGGGGAGGACCCATTCACTGG
The DNA here is from genome assembly GCF_018320785.1 of Cheilinus undulatus. Taxonomy (NCBI): domain Eukaryota; kingdom Metazoa; phylum Chordata; class Actinopteri; order Labriformes; family Labridae; genus Cheilinus; species Cheilinus undulatus. Next base: position 30,047,834 of record NC_054877.1, read on the forward strand.
GTTAATCAGGGGCCAAGCAAATTCTGTAAGCAGGCCCGCTTTTTACTACAACATCAAGATTTGGACCCTAACTGATCAACAGTATGACTAAACTTCTGTTTTCACCAGAAAAAGGTGGTCTAAAGGGTTTACTTGCTTTTTAAAAGTAGCTTTGATTTCCTGTACCCATTAAGGTACAGATTAATAGGCAACACCATCATCAGCATAAAATGAGTTCTTTTATCAGCAACGTTGCAACTGCTGATAAAACTGCAAATGAAACAGGATGTACTATGGAACCTTGTGGAACATCTTTATATAAATAACAAAGAAACAGGGAAAAACTTGGACACTACATTTTGCTATAAAATTATTCTTTTAAATCCATAAAAGTAGAAGTTGATTGCTCTAATTGACAACAAAGTACACACACTCCTCTCTCTCTCCTCTAAGAGCACTCCTCTAGGTTTTTATATACAACAAATTTACAAAGCCCCTCAATACTACTTTATGTTCCATCATAATTTGTGCATATATATCTTTGTTCTATATTATTACTTTTATCAGAGAGCGTGAGTGTTGTTACGTATACTGTAACGAACATTCACTCAATAGCTTTCTTCTGCTAGTATATTATAGTTTAAGTTTCCTAAGCTGGGTATGTCACATGTCTGAGGAACACTTTGAGCTGTAGTTGCTGCCAATGAGGACTTCTTGAAGAGTGAAAGAAAGGCTCTAATGCTTATGCAAATGAGACTCATTTACCCCCTTTTTCCAAAAATAGGTAGCAGACAATTATGGATTAGTGATAAACCATTAGATGAGTACATTAGGGGATGATTCATCCACTGGTCTAAGCATCCATGTGGATATTCAAACAGGATTCCATTGAGAAAATGTTTACTTTCACTTTTGCCCGTGACAGACTTCATGCAGTGGCTGTAATAATGCTTAGTCTATAGCCAAAAGCCCTGTGAAGCTCGGAGGCTTTATAAACACCAGAAGAAACACAGTGTGGATGAAATAAAGAGGCAGCTTTACTATTCTTGTACCCATATCACTAATAAGGCAACTCTGGAGAAAAAGAGCATGTGTTTTACAAATTGATAGTGTTTATCCTCTGTACGTCGACATCACAGACTCAGCTTGTTAAAGCCAACTATGCAGACACAGCTTTCATGAGTCAAACTTTTTGTTCCATTAACCAGGCTGGAAAGGAAGGGGCTGGAGGAGAAAAAAATACCCCCATCATAACACAGAGGAGTCAAAAAAGCAAGAAAAAGTATATTACAGTACATCCTTTTGAGTATCTATTTAATCTTTCTTTTGTGTTAATGTAGTTTGATTTACATTTATGTGTTTTTTTAACCACTAGAGATATAAATACCTCACCATACCATACCATACCAAATACTATATTTTCAGAAAATGAAAAGCTCCTGTCTGAACCGTTTTGGCCCGATTACAAAGTGACAGGACCAATCAGCAACGAGGGGCAGTACTTTCGGACGCAGCAGAGTCGTGACGTATGCAAGCAGCAACAAGAGGCTGGTGCAATTATGGCGGAAGAGCTTAGTGTGGATGCTGCTACAGAGCCAGTTTTACCAGAATTTGACGACATTTCTTTGTTAAAAGAAGAACAAAGAACATTAGTGAGCTGTTTTCTTTTCAAAAACGACAAAAGTCATGTACTGACATGTCTACAGTCGCCATGGTTCGTGTTATGCACTGCAGTTCTGCATGGAGTTTATTCCTTGGTAGCGGCGATGATGTCACATTGTTATGTTTTTCTGATTGGCCCACAAAGATGTGACAGACAGAACATTCATCCAATCACCCTCTGAGTTTTCTTTCAAACACTCATGGCAGGCAATTATTGAGTCTGCTACATCCTGCCAGCTCTCTTAGCTTCTTTGGCATTACAACTAAGCAGCTTCTGTTAACGACTACCACAGATAGAATCTCATTTTGTGGGAAACAAAGTTAAACTCATTCACAAGCTAATTAATTAGCCAAAGATGTCGCCTGTTGAGCTTTGATAGCTTGCTGTTTGCCAACCACTTGCTCTTCTCCAACAGCACACTCTCCTCCAAACACCAAGATCATAAACCAGGATGATGGTGGGCAATTGATGAAATCAAGGCTTCACATGTGTGATCAGGAAAAGGTTACATCATGCTTACATAATATGATTCTAATTAAATTTTCTAAAAGATCATGATTATTCAACAGTGTGTAAAGTAATTTATTATCCAACAAAGCATTTACAATAATATCACACATGCACAGACAGGGTAACGTGACTGTGTCAGTTTTAATTGGACAAAGACTGCTTTGCTTCTGTTTATAATGAGATCTTCCACATCCCTCTGATTCTACCCACAACCTCTCAAACTCTGCCAATGACATCGAACTCACCATTTCTCCACCAATTAGGTGTCTGCTGTCAGCTGTCGACTGCAAGTATCTTTACGGACACACTATGTTATTTCAGCTGACATCAACTCATCCAAATAATCACCCATCCTCTACGCATGTTTGGTAAAAATGTCCAAATGTCTGTTTCCCACAGTTGATTATTCTTCCACTCTTAACAACCTAATGTTCTCCCTGCGCCCTGATGCTAATTCTTTCAGACATGGCTTTAATGACTTTGGTTTAACTTTGGCTAAATTGCGAGATTTGGTGCAGATATTCACAGCAGACAGACAGAGGAAGAAACCGTTTGACTTAAATGAGCCCCTTAAAATTCCTTCAGCTCCACTAGGTAGAGACACAGTTTATGTTGTGATGTTCGTATGAAATAAACAGAACCATCAAGTTGTTAATGTTTTAAACATTTTACATAAAACCAGTTTTTACTTGCTAACTCTTCTTGATTGTTACCTCCGCCAAGGAGGTCATGTGATTGGGTGGGTTTGTGCGTTTGTTAGTTTGTTTTTAGCAACATAACTTAGAAATTGTGGACAGATTTTGATGAAATTTTCAGGAAATGTCAGAAATGGCATAAGCAAGAACTGATTAGATTTTGGGAGTGATCTGGATCACCATCTGGATTCAGGAATTTTTTTAAAGGATTCTGTACTATTGGGAAATAGGACTAATGGTGGAGGTCTACGCTGTTACCACTTTACACCAGGAGATGGTGGACATGAGCAACTTCAATCCTAACAGCATTTTGGGTGTGTTTCTATTCAAAGTTCTGGAGTTTAAAGAGTTTGAAAATGCATGCCTGGTCAAGGAGACAAGTCAGAGCGTAACAGAGAGAAAGACAGCGAATTGTAGCGAGAATACTCACAATGCTGGGAGGAATAGAGGAATATTCACCCTCTGCCATGACTTCCAGTCGTCTGGTGAGACCATAGGTGAGACTGTCAGTGCATCCGTTGGCACTAGCAGGCAACGCTTCCACCACGACAGTCCATCTGTAGCGAAGCCAATGCTTTGCCTCACCGCATGGCAGCCCCAGCAGGGAGGGAGTAATCAGCGAATGCCGTGGTGGGGGGCATATGGAGATGGATCCAGGAATTTTTCACTATCCGGGATCCAGGATTCTTCACTATTGGGAGGTAGGGATAACGGCGGAGGTCTGTGCTCTCTGAGTGCTTTTCTAGTTTAGTATGTGACAAAGTAGATCAACTAAAAGAAGGGCTAACAAGAATAGCTGAAAATGGGAATGTTGTCAGATCCGTAGTGGATTGGGATATACTTCTGTTGATAAATGGAGTCCATTATGGTGCTTGTTTACTATGACATGGATAAGAGACAGCAGGATTTTTCTCTAGAGAGATAGAGATACACAGTATATATTTTGTCTCATTGTATTTCAAGTATCAAAGATTTTATCAGAGCTGAAGAATTTAACTTTGTACAGCTCCACTACGACCTTATTCTAATGGATCCCAGTCCAGTCAATATTTCTGACCAATTTTTAGTTAAGTCTGGCTCTATCTCTAAAATATCAACTAACATATACTGTATTGATAACATTCACAGTATAGTTTCCCCACTTCAAATTTGCTTTGTATTTTCATATTTTTCTAATATTTTTGTCTTCATGATTTGTCCCTACTGAAACAGAAGGGTTTTGAGAAAATGAAAATGGTCTTAAAACCTTTTTAGATTTTGTTTAAATCTTCATACAGACTATATTTCTTTTAAAAAATAGTAAATGCCATATTTTCTTTAAAAAGAAGTTTTTTTTTTAATTTCTCTAGTTTTATTTTTGTTGTGAAAAACACACATTTTCTAAACTGTTTTCAGAGTTAAGGATTCATATAGTTTTAATTTACATTTAACTAAACAACATCAAAACTCCATAATGATTGGTTCAATATTTATTTATTTATTTTTGAGAAATACCTCCATGTTATGGTAGTGATAGCACCAGTAAGGTGGACACAGCAGTGTTATGGTTAGTAAAGATCTATAAATGTCTTTGTTCTTACTTTATATATATATATATATATATATACATGTATATATATACATGTATATATATTTTTTTTTTTTGTTTGTTTTTTTTTTTGTCTTTTTTGTCTTTTTTTTTGATGCGTGGCCTGATGACCTACTGTATCAAATCATATAGGAAATCACATAATATATACAGGTAAAAGAACAAACCTGACACACCTGTTTCCTTGTTTCTCACTGGCGAATCCATCTTGCAAAGTTCCCGTCTGAACTGTTTGGGCCCGGTTAGAAAGTGACAGGACCAATCAGTGATGAGGGGCATAAGTTTCAGGCGCGGCAGAGTCGTGATGTGAGCAAGCAGCAACAAGAGGCCAGTACAAATTAGCGTGGATGCTACTAAAGCGCCAGTTTAATCAGAACTTGATGACATTTCTTCGTTATAAGAAGAACAAAGAACAGCAGTGAGTTGTTTTCAAAAACGACGAAAGTCTAGTACTTACATGTCTTTAGTCACCATGTTTTGCATTATTCCTTGGTAGCTGCACACATGAAGCTTGATAGCGGCTACATCACGTGTTTTGTTGCTCTGATTGGCCCGTAGAGATGTGACAGACAGAACGTTCATCCAATCACACTCCGAGATCTTTTCAAAGCCTCTGTCTTTTCCCAAACGTTTCCTATTGAAGCTTTCCCAGATGGAACACATCCATCTGGCATGTCAGGTTAGTGATACAATGAATCAAGTCACTTGTAGGGAGATTTATTGAGGTAAAAGTTATGAAAAAAGAAAGGCCTGTGACAGCAGGAAGATGCAGCCAACAACACCTGGCATTAAAGCTGTGAGCTGGAGCTGATATGCACCACAGTGGCCACACTGCGAATGAGCAACCAATCCGAAATAGCCATTTAAGGGCACCCATAAGAAATGAAGAAGCTTTGCAGGAATGAAGGGGCCTAAAGAGGGTAGTAAAGGTAATGCCCACCTTTTAAGCAATTATTTTCTTTTATTTTAAAATTAAATACTCATTATACTTATTAAAGCACAAAAATGTGCAGTATTTATGGTTGCTTGTTTCAAAATGAAATTTACAGTTCGGACTGTATGTTGTCAGATTGTAAATCCATGTTAGGACCTGTAGCAAACTTTTTGCTGTCAGCTCCAAAGCCGAATGGAGCCAGGCCCAGGAGGAGCATGCTAGCTAGCATCAACACTGCTAGACCTAGTTGAATGCATTGATATTATGAAATGGCATCTAGGGAGGGCCCTTTAACTGGGTCATTAAGGGCGCATTCACACCAGAGCTGTTTGGTCTGCTTTAAACAAACTCTGGTCTGTTTCCCCAGATAGTCCGGTTCGTTTCGAGTGATGTAAAAGCTCACACGAACTCTGGTGCAGACCAAACAAGCGGACTCTGGTCTGCTTGAAACAGGGTGTTTCGTTCCGCTTCCTAACGAATCCTGGTGCGGTTCGTTAGAGGTTTGAAAGCAAAGCAGACCAACTTGTGAACCAAAGGCAGGAAGAAGCATAAACCGTAATGATATATGGATTTATATGTGATTTAATACGCTCAAATACATGTCGGTACCTTGCTTCGCGTCTGTGTATCCATGGCAACTTGTCGTAGTGCGTGATGATTTATTTATCTCGTGTAAAGGACGACATGCTGGAGAGCTCACCACCATGTCTGCTGCTCATAATGCCGAAATGCAAGAGCAGAAACCACAAGACAGCGTAAAATCTGTGTTTTTCATTGTTTATGTGGAAGAAAAGACCAGCGGAAGAAGTTTCATCTTCTTCTATGCCTTCTTTTCTTCTTGGTCGCTGTTTGTTCGTGGCGACAGCGCCCCTAGCCGGCAGAAGTTGTAGGTGTTCAGGCGGTCTGTTTGACCAAAGAGAGCAGTGTGAATGCGAACCAAACCAAAGGAACGTGCAACAATGTTGCCATTTCTGTTCGAAACTGACCGAGTCCCCGGACTATCAGGTGTGAACACGACCTAAGGTGCCTGAGCTGGTAGATGAACCAAACCATTTTTCTTGAAGAAAAGAAAATCCATCAGCTGACCCCAATACCCAAGTACAATTGAAATACTAAAAACTGAAAACCCACTGGTTATGTGTTCCCAAGTGTCTTCATGTTCCAGCCTACTTTGATATCCAGCTGTTATACTTTACTGCCTATATGACATACACAACACATTTAGGTTCACAATGTTCAAACGAAGTTTACCGAAAACTGCTCTGCAGTGTAGTTATTTCATAGTCAGGTTGGTTTAATATTCCCACTGTTTTTCATGTCCCATGTAAGCATTAGAATGAAACACGTTTATCTGTCTTTGTTTTTATTCTTCTATCTGACCTTCAGACTCCCTGTGAAAGCTTGAGCAGTGTTGCTATGATCTCTGGTTTAAAAATACTCCACTTACATATCTAATGGCAGTTGGAGTACCATGGAGACAATACAGTACAGCTGTGTGAAAGGAGCATCAGTGCTTTGGGATATTTTAATTTCAATATGATCACCTATAATCCTGCAACCTTAAACACTAAAGCAAATTCATGTAGAAAACACAGGAGAAATCACCTTATGACTTGAAGCTAAAGCTGAAGCTGCAGTGATTTTATTTGTCATGTTGTGTCAGAACAACGATTGTTTATGAGTAGGTCATACAGCGAAATAGGCAAATGTTGAACTCCTTATTCTACACATTCTGGCAGCCTCCATTAGTACGTTTTCAGCTCTGGATGTCTTTAAGCTTTCATTATTACGAGCCATATAGGCACAAACTGATCTGACTCCACAGAGGAAATAGCAACTCCTTCCATTATTTTGGTTCAATTTTTCTGATCGTACGCGCCCTGACTGTAATGACAGCAAAAGGGGCGATTGATTTCCGCCCTCATTAGTGTGCATAGTGGAGGATGGTAGAATTCTTCTCTGAGGAACAGAACTGAAACTAAGAGTGCATGTCAAGTAAACAGCACAGGGATTTACTATTTTATTATATATCTCCTATAAAATGTTGAATTAAATTTGCAGTTTAGATTCTTGGAGCAGCATAAACATTGTCAATACTTATCTAAACCCTTCAAAGCGTTATCACTACAGACAAAACCATTGAGTGTAGATGAGGTTGCCTGCTGGTATGATGAGAACCACTGCTGTAAAGAACTGTAAAGAAGGGTATGGTAGGTACCTGAACATGTACAAATTTGGTCAATTGAAAAAAAAAAACAGGATTATTCTTTGTCAATTAATGATTTTTTCTGTGCTGAATGCTTCCGCAGTCACAGTTTCAGAGCGCAGCAGTGGCGTTACTCAGCTTCTGCTCCCTTGGTAGAGCCTTTTATGTCTGTTTAAATAGCACTGTGTGCAAAATATTTCCTCAGTTTTCCAAGGAATATCAACGAAAAAACATGGAAATAAAATAACTGTTGAATCAGAATCAGCTGTAGACCTAGGAATATGTTCATCAAAAAGACATGTCAGACAGGGTTTCCTTCCCCATTGAGAGGTCCGCCCCCCTCTTGATTTTGGTGAGGGAGAAGAAACCTTTATGGCGGGGTTACAAATGCTGAACTATTTTGAACAGCAAGTGCTGTGACTACTGAGAAAAAAAGAAGAGAGAGAGAGAGAAAGAAAAAAAAAGCCAAGTTTGTAGACATTTTTGCTGATAGGGTGCTGAGTAATAAAAATGCTGGATTGCACAGATTTTGGCTAAAAAATCATTTCTGCCTGAAAACAAACAGTATTAATGACACCTGCCGTTAATGTTAGAAACAATACATTGGAAAAAGGCAGAAAAAAGTAGCCTATGTTTTATCTGTTTTCAGTTCAATTTCAAATTTGTTTGAATTCAGCTTTACCATTTTACTTTTTCTTTTTCTTCAATTTACACCTGAAATTATATGAAATCAAAACTTTAATGCTGTTTAAGTATGACATTGGGATCTGCAATTAATCGAAATTAGGATTAAATCGCACTATGGCCTTCAGCTATTTTCAAATCGCACAAAATGCAATATTTCTTTTACCTGAAATGTGTGTCAAAATACTAGTTTAAAACTTATACAGCAGAGATGTTATGGCCCACAAATCATGCCAGTATTGCCAACTCCTCAGGATGGAAAGTAACTATTGGTTGTCCTAAAAGTCGCCAGAAGTCGCTAAATGACGTCATCACCTAATTTGCATAATCATGGGTATGCATTTAATCGTAATGGACGCTGTAGGAGAGAGGGAAAACGTCATGAGAGAGACAAAAAATGAGTAAAAAGATCTTTAAGATGTATAGAACGACAAATGAACTTGCTCCTGTCGATTCTTGTTTTTTTATAACGTCACAGTTCCAACCCTCTTCCTTTATCTGGGCTTGGGACTGGCAAAAATTGACTCGAGAGATACTCTGGCAGAGTAACTTTAATTTTTATTTTTAGTTTATTATTCTATTAATTATTCTATTTTACTTAGAAGTTTAGCTTTCTTACTTTTGGTTTAGTTTTAAGCCTTATGGTCCACTTACAAGCCTACATCAAATTCCAGTGAAACATGAACATTTTTAACCATAACATTTATAAATATTTTTTGTATCAAGTCTTCATTAACAACTTTAAATCGACCAAAAAGAAACAGAAAAAACTGTTAAAGCACCTTCACAAAGCGGTTAATTTGCAGTCTGACATGGGGGCGTGGGCATCTCCTGCTCCGACTACAGCTGAGACCGGCTGAAACAGACTGCTGCGAGGACTGTGCTGCCTGTGAGTGCTTTGGGACGGGGAGGGGCCGACGGAGAGGAGCAACAACGATACATGCTTTAACGTCGGAGTCTCCTAAAGTCTCCAGTAACACCAGAGAAAGTCGCTAGATTTTTTGCTAGTCGCTTTTTTGAAAAAGAGTCGCTAGAAGGGTCTGGATACTCGCTAAATATAGCGACAAAGTCGCTAAGTTGGCAACACTGCATCTTGCATTCATTCAAGTTTTATTATCTTTTTAATAACCTTGCAAAGCAGATGGATATGCCCGCTTATGTGTTTCTCACTGGAGAATCTATCTTGCAAAGCTCCCATCTGAACAGATTGGGGCCTGTAATAAAGTGACAGGTCCAAACAGGAGTAAGAGGCAGTACTTTTGAGGCGGCGGAGTCGTAACGAAAGCAAGCAGTGAGAAGAGGCCACAGCAATTATGGCAGCAGAGTTTAGCATGGATACTGCTATAGCGTAAGTTTTACCAGAGCTTGCCGACATTTGCTCTTTTAAAAAAAGATTAAAGAACAGCACTGAGTTATTTTCTTTTCAAAAACGACAAAAGTAGTGTACTGACATGTCCCTAGTTGCCACGGTTCGCATTATGCAGTTCTCTGTGGAGTTTACTCCTCGGTAGCGGGGCACATCTATGATGTCTCATGTTTTGTTGCTCTGATTGGCCTGTAAAGATGTGGCAGACAGAACTTTCATCCAATTACCCTCCAAGTTTTTTTTCCAAAGCCTCTGCCCTTTCCCAAACACTGGCTATGGAAGGTTTTCTGATGTAAGTGTGAAAAAAATCCATTTGGCATGTCAAGCTAGTGCTTCCATCAGCTTCACTGCATTACGTTTCTGCTCCGGCAGCCCAGAGCCCTACGCAGCAGATACAAAGAACTTCTATTTTAGCTGGATGCCGGACCACTGCACATCATTTTAGCACAGAAAACACTTTAAAAGACAGGAAGTTTTGCCAAAAACAAATCAAAATATCCAGTAAAATTTTCGAATAAAATACTCTGTGTTGATACCAGACAAATTCCAGATTGTATTTTAATTTACTACATGGATAAAAATGTCTTAATGGGGAGTCAACAGGTCAGACAAGAAGAATAGGTGAGGGTGATCTAAATCATACTTCACATTATAGTTAACTGATTCAGCACATTTATTTGTTAATAGGTTACTTACCCACTGGAGAAGCACAAAAATGAAAGAACTAAAAAAGAGACAAGTCCACGCAAGACCACCCTTCTCCAGCTCCTGCAGTTTGTAACAATAGCTTCACGTGTGTTTGTTGTGTTTTTATAGCACTTCAGCAGAATCTTCCTGCACGACTGGACGTGATACTGTATTTTCTGCGTGAACTTCTCTGCCTTGCTGGTCATGCAGTCCAGTGGTGCTGCTTCGTGCTACATGTTGTTATGTGTTGACAGATGGTGGGGCATGCATTAAAACTGGAGCGCAGCCGTGACGGACCAAAGACGAACCTGGTGGAAATCCCTGGTAAGTAATAAAACAGCTGTCCTTGCCATAAACCCCCTACATTCGACTTCTGCTGAACAAACCCAAGCTTTCCATCCTTACTCGCCAATTACAGTGGTCCAGCTAAATGACTAAATCAAGCTATGAAAGCAAATGTTCAGCAAATTATTTTCTACGTACAAACCCACACCAGTGGTGGCCAGATGCACTGTAGCGATTCACACCATTGCTCTATTTCCAGCGTAGTCTGCCATGGCAGGTGAAGTATTTCACTGAGAGAACAGCTCTTATTTGCGTCTCAGCCGCCTAATAGCAGCTCTCTTTGAAAGCACAGAAGAAGAAATTCAGCCATCTTTTGTTATAGGTATAGAATAAGTGGGAGGTTTCAGCGGTCTGTTAAAATACCACTGCTCTTATCCTTTTTGTCACTTACCCACTCTCCAAAATAGCTCTCAGCTCTGGTATGAAGCACATGGCCCAGCAGTGGCTGGAGGGAGTTTGACTGTTGACACGCTGCTGCTGGTTTGTGCATCAGTGGTGACACTTGAGGTGCGTCATATGATGCTCACCATTCTGTTTTGGCCTTTAGAAGTGAAATGTTAAATCTGTATAAAACTCTCAAGACGAACAAATTTTCTCTTAATAATCTTGAAACATTTTATTCTAAATCCGTGCTTAGTTTGTATTCTCTCTTCTCGCTATCTCTTTTCATTTCTATATTCATCACTAGTTATCATTCAACACTTTATAAAACTTTGTGGAATTTTTTGCAGACTAAAGCCTATGGCATGTTGCTCCTCTACTTCTCCATAACAGCAGGAATTTGATTGTTAGGCCTCAGTAATCGAGCTCTGTTGTTTGAAACATTACATTTAATAAGGGCTGAGCAGATAATTGGCCATAATAAAGTCCAGAGCTCTCTGTGTGAGTCATGGCCAGTACTGAGGTCGAGATGAGCGAACATGTTGTGTCATGATGATACAGGAGAAACAGTCCATGACTGTACCACAGTATCTAACAAGTTTTACAGTTTTAATTCTTTACACTAAATATGTAACCAAGGGAAGAAGTCATGCTCTAACTCTTAACCCTTATATGCCATGCATCATATTCTACATCAAAATATATGGATAAAATCACAAAGCCAGAACCGAGCCACTGGGAATCTAATTAAATGACTAACATTACTATTTGTAGAGCTTTAATGTCCAGCACTTACTTTTGATTGAGAAGCTTTCAGTACATGTCCATCTGAACAGTACAGATCATCCCAGACAGAAAGCCAGACACAGAAATGCAGAGTATTCACTTAATCCAAAATAAAACCCCATGTACTTCCAATCATCACAACACTATAAACGATATGTCAAAACAAGCATAAATGTTTTACCCTTTAGCTGATCTTATAAATCAATCATGGTTAATTTAATTTGGCTTTTTGAACAAAAAAAAAAAAAGTCCAGTGTCAAAGTGGAAGCAGGTTTCTTCAACGTAATGTCAATACAAACCAGAATATGAAATGTAGAATAAATGATTTATGAATACTAACTCCGTCAGAGGTCCAGTCAATTAGAATGTGTCTCAGCTGATTGTATTATAAAGATACTTGTGCCTGGAAGGTCCAGTCACTGGTAAATCAGTATTCCTTGCTACCATTACACCATGAAAACAAATGAACACTCCAGGTGACTTAGGGGAAAGGTTATTGAGAAGTACAAGTCATGGATTGGATACAAACGCATTTCCAAAGCAGTGAACATCCCCTCGAGTTCAGTTAAATCCATCATCTCTGTCCGCGTCGCTTTCTCCCCATACGCCCGCCCTGCAACTGAGACATCAGAGCAGGTTGTCAGAGTGATCATTTATCCTGATAGAAAAGAAACTCTTCATTTTCTGATTGTTTCAAAACAGTGACTAACTTAGAGGTGGTTTATTTTTGTGTTTTCACTATGATTTCCATCATCGGCGCTAATAAACCTATGAAAAGGTGAAACGCAACTTCCTGCTTTCATGCAAACACACCTCTGCTATCAGATGGTAACAGGGAGAAAAAGACAGAAGATCTGAGGAAAAAGGCGATCAAATTGTAGCCCTTCTGAAAGCTTGTGTGTGATGCTAAAAATATAGCTATAACTTTTTCTACAACTCTGATCATTAGCCTAAATGTTTAAAAATTGCCAATGTGCAAAAACAGTACTCAAATCAAATGTAAGCTAGTGTATTTGGATGTAGTAGTAAGGGGCCTACACAGGATGAAATAGCATCAAAATATAGCATGGTTATCCTAAATTTCTTCCTTTAAAATCTCCTTCATGTCTGCACATCCCTTGTTGTTGTGAACTAGATTAATTGTATATTGAAATATTAGATCAATCACAATTGTCCTCTGATTACCTTATGCAATGAAGTAGAAATTAATTTTATAGTAGAGAAACTGATCCTTAGTGTTGTACTCAAGACCACACTATCCAAGACCAAGACTTGCCCGAGATCAAGACAAGACCAAGACTTTTGGGGCTCAAGACCGAGACAAGCTGAGACCGAGACAAGACCAAGACAGTAAAAATCTATTTCAAAAACCCATGACAAGGTTGAACAGGTAAAGAGGATTGTCTCTTTAATTTTTGTCTTATTTTTAAAGCACAACATGCAAAAATCCCAAATCTTAACAAATTTGTTCAACTAACTTCTTGTAAAAAATAAACCCTTGTATGTATTTAAAAGCCACTGACAAGTCTGAAATTATGTTAAATATCCGAAAATGAGATGTTTATCTAGATTTGTCAGGTGAATGAGGCCTAAAATTAAAGTTCAGAGGTATTTCTGAATAAAAATAAGATGGACTGATGTTCGAGTTTTTGCATGTGTAGCTATTTGTTGTTTTAGCAATGCTTCTCCTGATTCTCAAATTAATGAAGCCGAAGAATAGCAGATAAGTGGTGGTCTCGACTGGTCTTGATGGAAAATCCTGAGTCCGGCCAGTCTGAGACCAAGACAAGACCAAGACATTAAAAATGTGGTCTCGAGACCGGTCTCAAGACCGAGTCTGTTCTTGAGTAGGACAGCACTACTGATACTTCAAAAAAAATTTGTATTTTAAACTAATACGATGTACATCTGAAATGGAGATTTGATACACTATTTAGACTAGACCACAGAATGAAGGAGAGAGAGAGCAGTGTACTAAATGAAACAAGGCAGGACTGCATAAACTGTGACTTTAAATGAGTATTGTCAGTAGCTGTGTTTTTATTACAGTTTTTAGCAAAATAAAAGCAGCATTTCTTAAATTTCTTCAATTGCCCTTTGAATGAGTTTCCGTTGTGGGGAGTTTTGGGCTTGAGCTTCGTAATTCTCGTGAAATCTCATCTCGCGTGACTCCGCTGCAAGGAAGCTGGACATTCAAAACCTGTAGCATGTTGTACGGTTATGATTACATCTATGGCAGTTGCCTTGACAATTTTGAACAAAAGAAAAAGGCAGCAGATGATAGTTCAGAGGCAGAGTCCATATATGGCAAAAGCCACGTGTAAGTATGGTGTTAAGAAAAGCCTTGTCTCCTCTTCTTTCCACACAGTCCGCGCCATGTTGTCTCAGAGTGAATGGTCATGTGACACCGTACATCAAATCTTTCTATTGCATTTTTGCGATATATTTCTATATGGAAACATCTGAAAAACCTTCTCATGGGAACGTCAAAACTTTATAGCGATACTTGAGAGGTTTTTCGAAATTCAGGTGTTTCCACTACCAGTTTTTTATTGTGCTATTTTGATTTTGCGCATTTCTAGGGGTAACAGGAACGCAGCTAATGCTTGTGAAATATGAAAAACAAAAGTAACAACAACAACAATGTAAAAAATAAACATAATAATTATAATGTATTATACGGAACTAATAGTAAAAAAATGCATAGAAATTCTAAAATCCAACAGTTAAGGATTCTGACTGTAAGGCAAATTTGAGGTTTCACATTTCAAATTTTAGTCATTAAATTGACCATAAAGTAAGTACCCAGAGTCCATAAAATAGTATCAAAATAGAGCTCTTTTTCTAAAAATCCTGGGAGAGAAACTTCCAGATCCCCTACAGAGGTTTTAATAGGCCCATTGACATCCTTATATCATTGCATATTGTAGTTATCTCAAATCATAATGTAAGATCTTTACTGAAATTCTGTTTTCACTGTGCATTATATGAAACATGTTTCATATGAAGTGAGTGAGCATAGTGAGTATACTTTATTAAAATTTTAAAATGGGGGCACCGAATTGGAATCTCGCCTAGGGCACCAATGAAAAGTAGAATAAGGACTGGGAAACTATTATTCCGTGGTTGAGACCAGTGCATGGCTAGAGAAAGTTTTTTTTTTTTTTTTTTTTTTTTAAGTTTGTCTTCCAGTTTCACACGGAGATAAATATGACTTGAAATGACACTGAAAATGCGAGACCCACAAAAAAACGTGTAGCCCAAGGAGAGTCACCATTTCCAATGTAATAGCATCAGAACTGCACTCCAGAAACCAATGGGTGATTTCAATAAGATTTCCCCCATGTTTTATACAGTCTATAATTTTGGAGCATACATGTGTGAAAGGGGCTGTAGACCAATGCTGCTAAGAAAATTGCATCAACCTTAGCATGAGTTAAAAACTCTGATGTTTATAATGGGTGTAATTATGTCGTGCTTTTTTTAAATTCCTCTTTAGCTGAACCTTGTAAGAGTTTCTCTGAGCAGAGAATATTCTCTGTTTGATAAGAGTGTGGTTGGCAGGAGTTTCATTCTGCTGCTGCTGCTGGTATCCCCTTTGTGGCTCGCAGACAACCGACCCATCTGGTGAGGGTCTGCTGAGCACCGAGGTAAACAACCAAACTGCTAGTGAGAGAGCTGATACAGCGCAGCTCACCATTGATCTCCATCATTCTATGGTGGTACGTTTGAGGATTATCACACATGCAGTCTGACCAGCAGCGATGAGTGTGTAATAGAGTATGAAAACACGACAAACAGAGAAAAAAAGAGGAGACAGATGGAGAGGGGGTGAGGACAGAACAAGATGGAGAGAGGACAAAGTGGAGAGAGGACCTGCACCATCTGTAAAACAGTTGGGAGAAACAGACTACAGATGTAGGAATAAAAAACAATAAAAACCCTAACAGGAGTCATTTCATTTTATTTGTCACTGTCTGGAGACGCAGCAGTTAACACATAAAGCAGATGTTCTCAGCTCTGTTCAAAGCATTAAAATCCTCAAAAGACATCCAGCAACAGCTTGTTTCATAATATTGTAATGAAAATCAGAAGTTTCCATGGGTTTATACGTTAGAGGGAGGGGCCTGGGGGGGTAGCATGTGCAAGACATGTGGTGGTGGGTGGGATCAGAGCCGTTAAAAGGGAGTGCAGACAAATTTCACCAAATTCAACCAAAGTTTTTATTTTCTTGGGCTTTTTTTTTTTTTTTTAATTCCAGTCATTTTGTTAGTATTATACATTTTAACTATGAATATGTATGTTCTTTGTAGTCCTTGATTCAAATGTTGACCTAATATTGTGTTGCTGTAGTGTTTTTAAAGATACCATAGCATATTTTAGATACTTTAATATTAGATTATGGGGAGAGTGAAGCCTGGTTTATTCTTTACTACGTCAAATCTGTGCCACAGTCACCTTCACTATCCCAATAAATACATCTGCCTTGGTGTGTCTGCAACTCTGTCAAAATGCTGGAGGATATCTAAGTCTGTTAGTAGTTATTATTTTCTGGTCCCGTCACGTTCCTTGCTTGTTTGTATACTTGAAACCATGGCAACTGAAGCCAAACGTATTATATTGGGGCTTATAAATATTCAGCAGTTTTGCAAAGAAGAAAAGAGAGGGGGCATCAGAAGAGATGGGATGTATTTGCCCTGTAAATGAAATGTCTTTCACGTATTCTAAAAAATAACTGGAGAAAGAGTAATTTTATAAATAACTTAGAAAGATTTTAAAAATACCAAGGTATGCAATGTCTGCTGTTTTTTCAATGTAGAACTGAATTGAACTGTTTGTTTCTGGACAGCCTACAGTGCTTATAAAAAGTATGGGTGTTTTACCCTTTTATTGATTTTATAAACCAATGATGTTCAATATGATTTGGCTTTTTTTAGATTTATTTTTAGGCAGAGGAGGTTAGTGGACAGGGAAATAGGAATGAGTGCTGGGGAGAGACATGCAGGAAAGTGCCACAGTGCAGATTCGAACTCTGGGCTGACCGGCTACATGGGGTACACCTTAAACCACTAGACCACCTGCGCTCTGTGATTTGGCTTTAAAATAAATAAATAATGTCAAAGTGAAAGAAAAATCTCCAAAGTAATGTCAATTACATAAAAGTAAGGTAAAATAAGTGACTGCATAAATATTTACCCACTTTAAAGTGACTGAACTGATTCAGCAGCGCTCCAGCCAGTTGGTGCTGATAGTCTCACAATCAGTGTAATGGGCAACACATTGATAGGCCCAGTGGTGTATTCTCTTCCCTTAACCCAGGGGTGTCAAACTCAATCACAGCAGGGGCTGGATTCTGGATTCAGGACTAACCTGAGGGCCTAACAGAGTCACCTTTTTAACCATAAACTGTTAACCTTATAAGGTAATAAAATATGAAAAACAAAAACAAAAACAAAAAAAAACAACAACAACAACAAAAAAAAAACCAACAAAAAAAAAGTAGCACTAATTATAAATGATTTTGACATTTAAAAAGTTAAAAAGATAAGTTTAAAGGCTCACAATCTGAGAAAAGTAAATTTATTAGTTCAAAAAGGTCCAAACATGAAATTGAAACAGAAAAATGTTTTTTTTCAATAATAAAAAGAAAGTCAAAATCATGAGTTTAAAAGGTCAAGATATGAAGTTAAATTTGAATCATGAAATTAAAAGTCAAAATATGATTTAAAATTTTAAATTGTGAGTTTAAAAGGTGAAACTATGGGATTATGAAGTCAAGGTTTGGAGTTGAAAATATGAGGTAAAATACAAAATAATTGGTTAAAAAGGTCAAAATATAACTTAAAAATTAGAATTATGAATCTTAAAGCTCTAAATATTCTACGAAAAGTCAAATTTGAGTTGAAATACTCAGAGAATGAAATTAAAAGTCAAAATCCTAATCCTTATTGTGACATGCTAAATTGAAAATGTGAAATTAAAACACAGTTTCTTTTCCCACATTCCTGACTTCTTATCTAAATATTTTTACTCCTTACTTTTTAAGATTTTATGACTTAACAGGGATATCTTAAATCATCAAGGTTACGTTTACACTTTTATACTTGAGAAAATCCACAGACCTCATACTGATGGACGAGTTATAACAGAAATAGGAGATAATCTCGTGGGCCGGATTTGGCCCCCGGGCCTTGAGTTTGACACCTGTGCCTTAACCCTTTTACAATACACTCATACACAGTTGCCTAAATGTTTAAACTGCCATTAATGTTGGAGGTAAAGAGGCTCAGATGCATGAATTAATGAGTGAGAGCTTAATAATTAATGTGAAAGCTGACTGAGGAGCATTATGCAACATTTACAGCTTGCCATTTGTCTTCTATAGATTCCATTGAGTTTTTAACCTCTTAAAGTGGCATTTGTTGTGCACCATTATCTCAGACTGGAACATTTTAAAGTTTGTGCAGATTAAATTGATGTAATGAACCGAAAGTATGCACTTATGAGAGGAATCACCAAATCTGTTACACAGTAACTATAAATGTGGACAAAACCTGCTCATCAAAAATAAAGATAGTCAATTCTCTGAGCAGGAAATAAGTCTTACTCTGTCTACAATATGCCACACACTTACAGCTCATATCAGATCCCCTATATGGGGCAATCAAGTTTGCCACATGCTGAATGACATTTCAGGAGTCATGTGTGACAGACCTGTGATTGTTTTCTCATCTACACCACAGGAGAGCTACATTCAGATACTTTCACATCTCATTCTCTTATCTTACAGTAAGTGGAGGCATGCACATCATTTAAATGTCACAAAGTAAATGCACTTTATGAACTCAAATCTGCAACAACTTCAGCATCATCTGCTTATGATTGATAATAAACTGGCAGCTGCTTGTTGCTCGTATGTTTGTCTAAAGAGATCAAATAATATTACATCAGCTATACTGACTTTAATGTTTGAGTCTGAAATTACTCTTTTATATCAGTTCTCTACATTTATTGTGGCAAATAGCACAAAGTCAGATCAGGTTGTCATGTTTACTTGTTCAGATAAATCAGATTTGTTCACAGCTGTTAAAAATAGTGTGATCACTGTAGCTCCCATATGACAGCGCGAAAATCTTGCTTATCAGGTATACTTGTTGAATGTTTTGTTTTTAAGTTGAATGGACAAATGAAAGGGAATACAGGACTGAAATTCAGAGATCAGTGAGGAGCAGAAATGTATCAACCACAACTGTTTTGGGGCATTACCTTATACGCCACTTAGGCGTATAAGGTGTTTCGTGCTCCAGTTTTGTGCTCCTGTAGCAGTGAGGGTGTCATGTTTCCTTAAGGATGGGGAGCTTCACCTTACCCTCCAAACAGCAAATTAAGTGCTCTCAGATGCAGATCACTAACAGACATCCTGATTAACCCTGAGATTGTTCTGCTGTTGCCTGCGAAAATAGTAAAAATGCTGTCTATTTTACAAAACACACACAAAGGGTTAAAAGCATCCTAAAGCCAGGCGTAAATTGCGATTTTCAGACACGAGTTTTGAGTCACACGGCTGGATGTTGGGCCAAATTTCAACCTTATCATGAGGTGTTTGTCATGCAGTTTACAGGGGGACAGGATGGCATGAACAGCTGCTCCTGACTGGTCTATTAGATTTCTGACATGTTTGATATCTGGTGATATGAGTGCACACATTCAGTGAGAATAGACACACAAGCAGAGTCCCCAACTTCGGGGCAGTTTTTCTCTTGTAAACTTTAAAACAGTGTCTTAATCCACAATGAATACAATGGAATGCCTTTTTAATGTGCCATCCTTATGATATAGACAATAATGGGTGTGAAATAGGCCTACCTGCAGGCATCCAGCTGACATGGAGAAGAAGAAATGATGAAAGTGATTATTTCACTGTTGGTAGCTTTTTGAAGCGTGAAAACAAGATGATTTCACTTCAAACTCTGTGTGAGATTTTTCAAAGGAAGACCATTTACGTGTCTCAGTCTGTCCCTTGTACCATGCAAGCATTAAGGTTTGTACTAAGGTTTGTATGCATGTCGTAAATAATTAAGTTGCACAGTGTGAGCTAATATTCCACCACGACTATAAATAGTCCACCAGAAATTGCACAGTGCACACTTAGCTTAGCAAGATGTCCTGATTCACCAAAGGATTGTGTGGCTGTTGCCTGGGACATGAGTATGTCCAAGTCACAAAAACACACAAAGGGTTAAAAAAAAAAAAATTCATCGACTACATTGCCTAGTTAACAGTGTCTCTGTGTGCCTGCACCGTGAGCAACTACTAAGCAGCTACTAAAATAAGTATCTGTGTGTCTTCAATGAGAATATTTGTAGTTTTTGTCTGCAAATACTTACCAAGACAACCTGGCACACCAGATAGGCTGTTTCATATATACATTACATGGGGTATATCACTTTCATCTGGGAAACCGCCTATATAAAAAATTTGGGAAGGGCAGGACTTTTCAAAAAAAAATTCTTGGAAGGTGACCGGATGAATGTTCTAAATGTGTTGTAATAATTTGTACCATTTGAGTGTTCAGTTTTTCACTTAAAAGGCCACTCAACGAGCCTATGTGGGTTTCTTTGGCCTCTCCTGCACATTTAATTATTACCTAACTTTAAAATTAGCATGCTCTGTGTTGTCTTCAATGTATGTCTTGTTGTTTATTTGGCACTTTTTTTTTCCCTTTTCATTGTTTCCTCCGCCAAGGAGGTTATGTGATCGGCAGGATTTGTTAGTTAGTTAGTTGGTTTGTTTGTTAGCAACATATTTCAAAAAGTTGTGGACGGATTTTTATGAAATTTTCAGGAAATGTCAGAAATGGCATAAGGAAGAACTGATTAGATTTTGGGAGTAATCCGGATCACCGTCTGATTCCAGGAATTTTTTTAAAGGATTCTTTACTACTGGGAGATAGGGCTAATGGCGGAGGTCTGCACTCTCCGAATGCTTTTCTAGTTTCTATGTGCAATACAAATAAACAAATAAAATTAAGCAGGAGGCATGTGCAGCTCTGGTAGTAGCCTGAGTTTGACAGGCTGATGCCGCTGTGGTTTATGACTGGTGAAGCTTGTTGATAGATAAAACTCATGCTGAGGGTGGTTGGGAGATGTGCAAAAACATATTCACTAAAAGAATAGTGATTTTTTGCTCTTTTTTAAAATAGAAAAATGTGGCACAGTGCTGATAAAACTGCTGCTATACTATAGCTACTTTTGAGCTAATTGCTACACCAGCAGCAGCTATTGTACAGACCCACTTACACTCTGACTAAACTCTGCACTTAATTGCAAACTCATGCCGAAGCAGGTCAGGAAATGGCAAAAAATCTTTTCCATCATTAAAAAATTTCAGTTTTGTGCCTTGCTTGTTATTTGATAAAGAAATGCGGTCGAGTTGTGATAAAACAGCCATTATACTATAGTTAAATCTGAGCTAATGGCCACCTTGGCGACAGCCGTTGTCATCAGTTTCCAGTACAACTAAACTCTGCCTGTAGCTACTGCCTAAGTCTCCTCAAATGATGCTGATTTGTCAACTTAGCTCTTAGACTGGGTGAAAAAATTGTTTGAGATTGATGCTTTGCAGGATAGATTTACTGATGACTGACATGGAATCTGACCAATCCGTCTGCTCTGCAAGTTGAGCTTTGACATGACTATGTTATGATGACCAATGGTTGAATCAGTCTGAGGTTGCCAGTGGCTCCACACATTATTCTCGTGTGGAAATAAGTGATGTAATGTATCAAAATCTCACGGTACGATAATACCTTGGTAACAAGCCCATAAATGGAATATCTGAATATTAGTTAATATATATTGAATATATATTAATTAACAACCCTATTTAACTCTAATGGAAATTGTTTGGTACTGCTGTGCATCAAAATATCAAAAATATTATATTAATTTATTAATATCTATCATATTCTAATCATACATTATTATCAAAAATAACTCCTTTTTAAGTTTTGCTCCCAGTTTCAAACTGGCCTTTAAAGGGTTAAAATGGCACTGTTAACCAAACTGTAACAGCCCTATTTATATTTTTTTTCCCCTTTATCTTGAATAATGAATTCATTCAGCTGGTTGTTATCATTTAGTTGAGTCTGAAAGGCGAGTTGAAATCCCTCATACTTCACACTTGGCTGCCTTGGATCTCCTCCTCCTGCTTTCATACTTGTGCTGCTGTCTTTTGTCAGTGCTTGTGCTCTCTGTCTCTTGTGACTGCTTGGCATGCTGACAAGTGTGTGACAGTGAAATGTGTCAACAACGAGCAGCATGATGAATCTTTGTGCAATATGCTGGTTCTGAGAAGCATCTTTCTGACTGACAGACAGACGGGGGGAAGGAAGGCACGACCACATGCTACACTGTATATTTTTGAAAGAAGATAATCACAACAGCCTAGCTAACCAGCAATACAAGCAAATCGATGAATGAATCAGCTTTGATTGCCTTGGAGACAACAGGGGCTCGATTAGTCACACAATCAACACATGTCAATAACTTGTGAAATGACTGGACTTCTAGGTTTGCTCTGCCTGCAGTCGTTTAGTGTCTTTAAGTGGAAAAAGTATCAAGTTTGAGTTTGAACATGGAAAAAGATGTCAACATGGAGCTTAACAGACATGTAAAAAGACTAGGTTAAAACCTAGAAAATCCCCGACCGCAATTATCTGGGATGCCTGTTGAAACACCAGACTGAATTGTGTATTCTGGCAGAGTTACATAGAGTTACATAAGAGTTACATAAACATAGAGCCCTGTTGGCAGGAAACAGCTAACCTGACATGCCAGATCAACTGAATAGATTTTACAGTCGTCTTGGAATGCTCCCATAGAAGGTGTTTGGGAAGGGCAGGACTTTTCACAAAATCTTCAGAAGGTAATTGGAGGAACGTTCTTGCCGTCACATTCATGATGAGCCATCAGAGCCAGAAATGATTTAGTGCGCATGCACTAGTCTTGTGCAGGCCACCGCTGGCTTAGATCGTGAATGGCCAGTTCTGATTAAACTACCACTGTCCTAATGTGTGCTAATCCCTGCACTAACAGGCATTGTATACAAGCATTCGCACAAGAAGTTAACCTTTCCCCGTAACCATCACATAGTCATGCTGAAACAGGTCGGCAGAAGAGCCAAATTACCTTTCACAACATGAAAAGCTTTTAAGCCTGTTTTTATTCTTTATTTCATACAGAAACATGGTCCAGCTCTAGTATAACAGACGCAATGCTAAAGCTATATTCAAGGTACCTTCTGCAGTGGAAGCAGCCATTACCGTCAGTTTTCTGTACAACGAAACCCTGCCCATAGTGCAACTCTGTTTGGCATGGCTCTGAAAGTAGTATCAAACAGTTCACACTGTACTTTATCTATTCACAGGAAAACACTATTGCATTAAATATCTATTTATATTTCTCTTTCTCTCCAACAGAAAAAAAAAATGCTTCCTGCTGTCTTTAGATTGATTTCTAAGAGTTAACACAGGGCCCGGGGGGGAGTGAAGGAAATGGTTAGAGTGAAGCACTCAGGAAGAATTAAATGAAACGAAGACCCTTTAGGCTCCTTTATGTAGACTCTTCCCATTCTCTCACTTGACTCAGTGTACCATGAACAAAGCTTATGCTCAGCCTTTCATAAGGGCGACATGAATGACTCACGACCCCACATCACAATGAAAATGTGAATGATTGCTGGTATTTGTTTCACGGTACGGAAATGGTGAAAGGTAAAAAGGAAGGAGGAGGGTTGCTCTGCTCTCCACAACCCTTTGAATCCAAGATATGAGCCAGGCTGCTGTGAAAAGACGGTATTGTAAAGACTTAAACACTGATTTCTGACTCTTGATATCCAGAATTTTGTATTTTCCATTTTCTGCATGTTCTTTTTTCTTACGAAAAAGGTGGGGTGCTGCGTAAAATGGAAATGAACACAGATTGCAATGATTTTCATATCTCTTCATAGTGATAAAAAATGTATTCACAGAAGAACAAAAACAACATATCACCATATCACTATGATCTGTAAATTCTGTACTGATGGTAAAATGTGCACACCTGTAAGCAAACTCTGACCTGTGTACAAACATTCTGGAAAGAGAGGGAAATTGGTGGCACCGCTATGAGGTGGTGAATCGAGGCCAGATAGTGTAATACTGCATCTGGAACAATTAATTTCACTAAATACAAACTTGATTGCACAATCCACAACATCATTAGCAGACATTTCATTTTTGGCTGAGCGCTGAGGTCAGCTCTACACATGGGTCTGTTTGTTGCTGACTGAGTGACTACTTTCAGAGCCGTACCATACAGGATTGTGCTATGGGCGGGGTTTAGTTGTACTGAAAGCCATTAGTAAGGGCTGCCTCCACTGTAGTGAACACCTCGGATATAGGTTTAGCATTGCATCTGTCTTACTAGACCTGGACCATGTTTCTGTACGAAATTAAGAAAAAAAAACAACCTTAAAGCTTGTCATGTTGGGAAAAATGTTTTTGCTCTTCTGCCGACCTGCTTTGGCATGACTATGTGATGCGGGGGGTAAAGGGTGACTTGTTGTGAGTGGTTGTATACAATGGCTGCTGGTGGAGTGATTAACTTGGACTTAGCCAAAGCGACAGTTTTGTCAGAACTGGATGACCTGTCTTCATTAACACAAGGGCAGAGAGCACACTGAAAGCTTCCCGGAACAGAAGAGATGTTTCTCCTGCTCCGCTTCGGACTGGGTTTATCATCACTACAGTGTGGTTTTCTGGTGCATCCGGGGGCTAATATTTGTTATTATATTATTGTTTATGTGGAAAAAAGACCGACGGAAGGAGATGGATATATGGTTTCGTCTTCTTCTACATCTACTTTTCTTCTTCACCGCTCTTTGTTCGGGATGTCAGCGCCATAAATGTATAACGGCTTGATGTCATCCTGACGGTTTGGCCTGTTTGACCAAGAGCAAAGTGAAAGCAAACCAACCACAGAAAAGTTGAACAAATGTTGCAATTTGAGCCCCGAGCCACCTGAGTTCCCCGGACTATCAGTTGTGAAAATGCCACATACAGTATGTGTATGTGGATGTCAGCAGCAACATGATATTACAGACTTTCCTCTAGATGTGGAAGTAGTATTAATATTGTTGGGAACAAAAATAAATAAACAAGTACTTTTTTAAATATAAAAAGACCTGCATTTAGAGTTCTCTGTTAAAGTAGCATGAGTAATTCTAATGAGAGGACAACCAAAAGGGAAAGAACAAACAAAAAACACTTCTCTTAATCCAAATCTATTCATTTTCTTGAATCTTTTGTTGATAATGGATATTACTTCTGCTGGCTTTAACCAGAGATTGAAATTCTATCACTTGAGGAGTTTAAATGCAGTCAAGTGTTCAGTTCAAATTTTCTACTGACATTTTTGTTAAAGGAGTATACCTCCTGGAGCTTGACAGACTTTCTCTACAGCCTGACAGTTTTCATACTGACAGGCTTAAAAAGAGTCCTGTGGTCAGCTCAGAGACCTGAAACAGCCCAAACAATAATCAAGCACTGATTAATTAACACAGACATTCACCAGTAATAATTTAACTCAGACAGATGGGCACAGCTGGTGATTTATAAATAATGAGAAGTAACAGGGAGACTATAATTTAAAAATTATATTTTAAATAATATTAGGACAAAAACACTGACTTTAGAGTGAGGACTCGACTGTATCCAACTGGAATAAACAGTCAAATCTGTATTAATTGAATTCACAAATCTAGCCTCTTAACAGTCTAAACCGAGCTGTTGCCACTCAAATCAAGCTGTCTGATGCAGCCGTCTGCGATTCCGCCTGTCACGTTGCAGACAGATGGGTGCAGGAAGTTGCAAGCAGATAAATGTACAAAAAAAAGAATAAATTTCATTTTGAAAGGGTATAACCTCTAAATTTGTTAAAATGCGAATTTTGGAATATTTTTGTTTCTTTATGTTTTCACACAGACAAGTTACCACAAACACTCCATCAGCTGCACTTTGTGCTTCAATGCACAGCTGATGGAGAAGATTGGAGTCTTTATGATCTGAAGTTTTTGTGTAAAAATGTAAAAAAAAAAAATGGATGTCATGTCCTGGAAGCAAATGAATTTGAAAAAGTGAAACAGAAATACAGTTTTGAAAAGGTTCTCCTTTTACTAGCTGTACACATAAGAGCTGTGTGAGTTAATACATGAGAAACTAGTGGCTGTAGGAGCTAAACCATGTCAGGTCAGGTGTAGGAGCATATGCCAGTTAGGTACTTTGCCGCCACAACCTTGGTCCTGTACTGCTCTGGCCTCCTGATGGCCATACTGCAGGCCTGCGCCAGGCCCATGCCCCATCTCTCCAGGTATCTTCCCAGCTCCCCTCAGTGCGAACACTGCAGTGCATGCTCGCTGACAGGCCTTACCTCAGATATTGAGGGGGCCAGTTGGCTCGCAACGGCCAGCGCCACCGACTCAGTGTGGTGTCCAACCACACAGCCTGACTAGTAGTAGGTGTATCCACACACACTAGTCTCACCAGTGCCAGGGCGCCTCACCTCAGACAACGTAGCAACAGCAATCCCAAGCCAAACCAGCTCCCTCAACATCGCAGATATGCGAGAGCCGTCTTGGACTGCCTCATGTTGAAACAAAACATTTGAGAACCGGTCGACGACACCTCAGCAACATTTAACCTGCCTGATAAAGGCTTGTTGCACGGGGATTTCCTCCTCATCAAGCAGCATGGGTCACAAAAGCTTTGCCGTGCTGCTGTAATGTGTCATGCAGCTTGTCCCATGGCTGCATGGGCTGCAGCCTCAGAAGTACTACCCCTGCGTGTTGTTCATAGGTGTAAACGTGTAATGTGATGTAAGGGCATGGGGATGCAAGCCCCCAGACTCCAGACCAAGGAATGCTGATCCCCTTTGGAAACTGCCATTAACTGTGAAAATGTAATAAATTTTGATTAAAGATATAATACCCGAAATTGATTTCATCTAATGAAATAAGCTTTTGTAGCCATCTAAAATGATACCTATGTTCCCCTTTTTTACACGTATCTTCTTGCAATGTTCTGCAACCAGCTGTTTGCAAATTTGACAAGGATCGGATGGCTTGATTAAAGCTGCAGTAGTTCAATTTAGACTGCTGCAGCTGCTGACAGCAGGTTTCTAAAACCATCTTGTTAGGTTGTGAAATGGAAACAACAAATGGAATTTTGAAGAATGGGTTTTTGTTTTTGATCTCTTCTGTGGTAGGTGAGAATGGGTTTGGTTATCAAGCGTTTTACTCTAGTGTGAACTGCTCATCATCAAAATGTCCGTCAGTAGTCATTCCTACATCAAACTGAAGCTCAAGGTGTTGGCTTGAAACGTATATCACTCTCCTTCCCAAATTATTGAAACAAAGAGGAAACTAGAAAAGCACTCAGAGAGTGCAGACCTCCGCCATCAACCCAATCTCCCAATAGTGAAGAATCCTTTAAAAACATTCCTGGATCCAGATGGTGATCCGGATGACTCCCAAAATTTAATTCGCTGATTACTCCCTCCCCGGTGGGGTGGAGACATGGTGAGGCAAAGCATTGGCTTTGCTACGTGTGGACTGTCATGGCGGAAACACCCATGGTCTCACCGGACGACTGGAAGTCATGGCAGAGGGTGAATATTCCACTATTCCTCCTAGCATTGTGAGTATTCCCGCTACAATTCGCTGTCTTTCTCTCTGTTATGCTCTGACTCGTCTCCTCAACCGGACGTGTGCCCTTCAAGGTCTATAAAGTCTAAAACTTTGAATAAGTTACACATGTCCGCCATCTCCTGGTGTGAAGTGGTAACAGCGCAGACCTCCGCCATCAGCCCTATCTCCCAACAGTAAAAAATCCATTAAAAAATTCCTGGATCCAGACAGTGATCTGGATCACTCCCAAAATCTAATCAGTTCTTCCTTATACCATTTCTGACATTTCCTGAAAATTTCATGAAAATCCATTTGTAACTTTTTGAGTTATGTTGCTAACAAACAAACCAACAAACGAACAAACCCCCCCGATCACATAACCTCCTTGGCGGAGGTAATTAACTATCAAAGACACTCTGACACACTGGGACAACCAACTAGATCATGTTGATGGTTGTCACACTCTATGGGGTTGTTTATGTTATTTTAATGGGAAAGATCTTAGAAAGAAGAAGGCAGAATTAATTTTCAAACTTTAACTGAACTGAAAAGTTGACATACACTATTTTGCCAAAAGTATTCACTCACCCATCCAAATAATTTGAAATCAGGTGTTCCAATCTCTTCCATGACCACAGGTGTATAAAACCAAGCACCTAGGCATGTAGACTGTTTCTACAAACATTTGTAAAAGAATGGGTTGCTCTCAGAAGCTCAGTAAATTCCAGTGTGGTATTGTGATAGGATGCCACCTGTGCAACAAGTCCAGTTTTGAAATTTCCTCGGTCTTAAATATTCCACAGTCCGGCTGAGCTGGTGGGTTCTGCAACAGCGCCAAGGTGGGTCTCTTAGAGAAGCCAGTCTGACAAACACAGCAAGATGTGTCCCTTCCACAGAATCTGATGGACTTGTCTCATTCCAAAAAGCAGTTCCTAATTTGTCCAGTTACTCTCAGGACAGCCGACATCACTGAGTTATTGAAGGATCACAGTGATGAAGTCTGGACTTGCAAGGAAAAGGATAAAAAAAAAAACCTCTGTCTGTTGCAACAAATAGCGTGAAAGCTATAAAAAATTATAGAATTTGTGAAAATAAAGTTAACTAAGACTTCAAAGTTCAGTTAAATTATTTAACCTGGCTCAGACTTGTACTTGACCTCCCCCAGGAATTCTCAAAAGCTGCAGACATTAACCACAGGAAAGGGTTTCCCTGTCTTTCTTCCTTGGGTTGTAGGATATCTAGCAGATTTAGACCTTGATTCTGCTACACAGTACTGAGGGAAAACTTATGAAAAGCAGGGATTGTGGTGCTGACTAGGAGGGCTACATAACACATCACTGGAAACCCCGAGAAACAGGCATTTCTATCATCTTACCCTACCATCAGAGGTAGACATGTTTCTGAGTTTAAAGATTTGCCTTCAGTGACACTGTCTGAACAATCTCACTCAACAGGCCTTGTTAAAAAAAAACTGTGGTCCACTTGTTACAGAGTGTGTGTGATGTAACTGAGAAATGGGACACCTGTGCTGTTCTAAGATAAGCTTGAAGAGTAAACGTAGGTGAGAGGTTCTGGAGAACAATAATGTCATGAAAAAAACCTACACATATCTGCACCAGCTGTCTGGCTTTGGGTGTAATATTGTATTTCTGGCTCTTCAGCTTGTTAAAATGACTGACTCATTCACATTCAATAATTTTTCATGTGCATGAATCATCATCACAGAACCAATGTTTGTGACTACAAAATGGTACAGATTTTGTAAATGTGACCAGTAAGGTCCCTGATATCTTGTTAAGAGTCCTTCATTTAAAGTTCCAGTGTCCCCACAACCATCTTTGAGTATTTTCTTTTCAGCTTAGACCTCAAAGTAGGAGCCTCAGGCTCAGGGTGTTAAAAAATGGAGGAGGACCTGATTAGTGAGACAGCCAGCAGTCACACTTAACACCATAGATACAGAGTTTAACACTCCCACACATTTCAGCTGGAGACTTACCAGCATCAAGCTAGCTGGATACAGGTGCCAGCAAAGGGTATATAGTGAGCCATTGTTATGTTTGTTTGTCTTTATTTCTGTCAGTGATACACTACCAAAATCATTTAACCCTAGAAAAGGGTGCTCATGTCTTTATCGTTTCTGTCATTTCAACACCAGTGATCGATATGTGGGGGGCTAGGTTGTCTGTCCATCGGGTCATTCTTGTTAACACGATATCACAAGAATTCTGTGGGAGATCTTCTCCAAACTATGACTCAGGAATGATCTGATTAAATTTTAAGGGTCAGAGGTCAAGTTGGCCTTATTTTCATCCCATGCATATGAACATGACATCTTGAGAAAGCTCTGGGGTATTCTCTTTAAACACTGCACCAATGTTTACAAGTGATTTGATTTTGAAAGTCAAAGGTCAAGGTCATTTGGCCTACGTTCATCTCTTTCTGGGAAATGTTATATCATATGTTAGAATGATTACAGGTTTTTTTTTTTTACACACTTTGCACAAAAGTCCACTCTTACAGAAGGATGAAATGATTTTATTTTGGAGGCCAAAGGGTTTCATATTCATCCCTTGCTACCATGTGCCCTTCTTCTTTACCCAACACTGCAGTTTTTGGGTCCAGCAATTATATCGCAGAGGCATAAAACCACTATGCACCAGTTCTAGTTTTTAATGGGAGAACTTATAATGGCGTTCCAAAACATATAGGAAAGCTGAAAATGTAAGAAGATTATTTCAAAGTACATTGTTTCATTTACATATTAATTCAAATTTGTATTCTAAACTTGTAGAACATGGCAAATTGTTTAGCACTGCAGAGAAAATGTGGCTTTTTGACACCTTAAAAATACTAGATCCATCTTTCCTGACGGAGAGCTTCATACCTCACTGGCTTGACTGGCGTGGTAATGTGTCAAGTTTGGAGAGATGGAGAGAAACTTTTTTGATTCAGTCTCTTTTCTTTTAAGTAAATATTTGATATAAGAAAGGCCAGGTGCAAAACTATAACCAACACTTCTGTTTAGCAGCCCCTGTCTTTTTGAATATACAGACAATGTCTGTTACATAATAGGTCTGCAGAAAGAAGGTTCACTACTACAGAATAAATGTGGTCCTTTTCCTTGGTCCATGTATACTGGGACAAGGACAGTAGTCCAGATAAATGATCTACAGTGGTAGCTTGTCTGTGCTTTGACTGAGGCCTTTTCAGCAGCACGTGGTGAATCAACACTTTATGTTGATTGGTCCTTTATTAAATCTTCCATCTGTATATTTATAGTACGTTCATTCTCACATATGATGTTGTCATCTCATAAACCACAACATATGGAGACATACAGGGGAATTAAACCCCAAGAAGAAGAGTGAAAGATACTTTCTCTCTTGGTTGCTAAAGCAACAGGGAAATGTCATGCACATGCAGCCTACTGGAGGGAAACAGAGGGGAAAAGACATGAAGATCACTTTTTCCATCTACTGTTTCTGTGCCAACCTGACACCTTCTCATGTTATAAAGCTTCACCTGTCCACACCAGTCTTTTATATGATGTCAAATGCAGACACTTTCAGAAAGAGAGGAGGGATGTTGAATGTAGGTGATGTTCTTTAAACATTTCTTAGTCTGATAAGACAGTTGAAGGGCTTGTTTTAATGTATGCACTTTTAATTTCTGTTGTTGACTGTGATGAAGCTCTCAGCCAAACAATTATCCCTTCAATCAAATGTTATATATAGCACTGGGAATATGTGCTTCCTTAGTTGGTTATGCACCATAGCCACTGGAGTGAGTAATTACACTCCTCTCATGGGGTCTAACAGCTTTCCAGTAGTCCTCATTTCAGATAATCTTGAGTTGATGACAGGTCTAAGAAAACATCTTTCTTATTAAAACAGAATATGGAAGAAGCAGATAACAGAAATATTGACATTTTGTGATTACGTGGAAAATTGTGGATCTCTGTGACCTACAAATAATTATGTTCATGTGGGTCTTCGATTTCTCACTTGATTGTTTCAGAACAACAATGATTGAACACTCATCGCAGATGAGAGTTTTAATGCAAGTATAGCAGTGTTAACTGAACTATCAGCAGTGTCAGAGTCTTTGCCTCTCTGTAGTTTTCTAATAAAATGTTAAATGCAGCATAGACCAAATATAAGAAGATTGAAGAAGTGTGTTGCATTCACATGAGAAGATTAACATTTTCTCTTATTCTGATATTTTGACTTTATTCTTATGAACAAGATAATGATGTCATTAGGTCTGAAAAACAGAACTGATTTTTACATCTTGAAATTCTGAGATAATGATATCGTTAACTAAAAAAACCCAGAAAAACAGTTACTTACAGTTTTACCATACTTTACAGATAATGGTGTCATTACCTCACAATATGCCTCAGTGCATATTCAAATGTTTGGAAATAACACTAGATCCCAATTTGTTGTGTTACTCAGCTCACTGGCTAAGTATGGCGGTCACTGATAAGGGACAGCTGCTGTTGCAAATTAGCTGTGTCTCAATTCAGATGTTGCATTCTTGGGAGTGTGCAGTTGAATACTGATTAAATCGCATTGACAGTTGTATCCCAATTTCTCCCTCCAACAACAGCTCCATCTAGTGCATCCCTCTAGGCTGACATATCCCAAGGTTCATTGCACACCAAGTCACATGAGCTGTAGGACTCTAAAGTGTTCAGGAATTAACCTTAAAATGTAATTGACTTGTGTCAACAGACCACACATAAGCGCTGAGTGACACTGCTTGTCCAGGCTTTAGGTGGATGCTTTTTAAATTCATGTCTGCCATTTCTATGTGAGCCTTAAAAAAGCCTAATATTTATCTACTTTTGGGACACAAAGTAGTTAAGAATTAAGAATGTTTTAATTTGGACACTTTAAACAACCCAAAACAGGGCCTTTTTGGTGGCGTTTCTCAATGAAGAAATCACTACTTGCCCCCAACAGGCGTTCTCTGCAGCTGGGTGATGTTATCTGCAAAGAACCTACAGCAAGTTTGAATGCTTAACAGACAGGCGGCTATCATTGTTGTTCATTATTGGTGGAGCTGATTTGTGACATCAAACTCTAAAAAAAAGCAAACACATCTCCTCCACCAAGAAAAGGTTTCAGTGGTTCTTTGTAAAAATGTACAATCATCTGTACAAACCGCTGCATGAGAACCTGCACACTGTAAAATAATAAATGTCACAGGTGATTGAGGGCTGAAAGGGCCTCTAGAGACTTTTTGATATTTACCAAGTTAATTCCAGTGGGAATATTCAGAAAGGTCTTAGAATATTGCAAAGAGGATGAGTAGAGGTGGAATTTACTGAGATTACTGCTCCTCTCTTTGGGGTGTTGGTAACTACAGCCCTTGGTTTAACACACAGTGTGTCCAATCCGCCATAAGGGGGCTCTTTTCACACAAACAGAGCAGCAAA
This sequence comes from Cheilinus undulatus, assembly GCF_018320785.1. Lineage (NCBI taxonomy): Eukaryota > Metazoa > Chordata > Actinopteri > Labriformes > Labridae > Cheilinus > Cheilinus undulatus. Next base: position 30,080,824 of record NC_054877.1, read on the forward strand.
CAATCATGGAGGAGTTTGAAAATTACAAAAACATTGTAACTGTGAAATCCAACACCTCGGCTGCAGCGAAGGCGAGACAAGCAGCTTGGCAAAGGATTGTGGACAAGTTAAATGCGCAAGTAAGGAATATGTAGGCCTAGTTATGCATTGCTTTACAAGGCTACAGCCTAGGCTATTATTTTAAATGTATGTTTGCCCTAACCTCGTAGCCTAATGACCTAGATTAATTACTTTCTATCATTAATGCACCTTGTGTTTTTTCTAAAGGTACTAGTAAGCATACTAATTTGAGACAGTATGTTTTATATAGCCTATAGGCCCAGCTATCTGTTTTAATATTTATATATTTTGCTCTTTATCTCCTCTTATCGCTTCAAATAAAACAAACCCAAATGTCAAGCAAACATGGGAACAAGTTGAAATGAAATACAAGAACCTTATTCAGTGTGGTAAGGGAATATCATTTGTTCCATGGTGTTGAACTAGAAATGTTCCTTCTATGTGCCACTTGCAAAAAAACGCAATCCTACACACAAAGTTTGAGTGAGTGCATGGCTGCGCTGGTAGTATTGGTGATGTATGGCCCTATCAGCTGTTGCAAATAAATAATGCCTTGGGGACTGAAACAGTAATGTCATACAAAAAAATCATCAGAAAATGATAAAGGATCTTGGCGATCTCGGATCAATCTTTCCCTGTGAAAGACGGCGCGGATTATTATTGCTCCTATCGACTTGGTCTCTCAGAAAGGGAGCTTCCTCTTTTTTTTTTTCTTTTGGGGGGTGTGTCTTTAGATCCAGCTTCTTGAAATAAGCCTGCCCTGGAGCAGGTTTAAGTTTATTGATCTGTTGCTATAGTGATTTAGCTTAACCTGCTTCGAGGCACGGAACAAGCCTGACATGATGTCAGGTCATCCTGAAATTATCCAGCTAACTGAGTTAGCCAGGTACAAGGAACGGGGCCCAGGCTACACAGCCAGAGAACAACAGGGCCAGAACTGTTAAGGCTCCAGGGGCATGCTTTCCCACTAACCTTCTGTCTATCAGACAGTTATGAACTATTTTCAGGCAATTTTTAATAAACATTTATGAAAATCCTTTGGGCAAAAATGATGCAGTTCCATCTAAAACAAAACAGTCTTTCATGCCAACATTTTAAATCACTTGAATCGCTTGAATCACTTTAAGTTTGGGCAATTTTTTAAATTACAAATTTGGCATAAGACATCAGACTACAATCAGTGAATCAAATGAGGCCTGAAACAGGGGACTTTACCCTCGCTGTTTAGCTGCAGAGCCTGTATCAGACAGCTCTTGCTTTGCTGCAGCCATGGATAGACAACATGAGAAGAGTGGTTTCCATCTGTAAACTGTCTCATACAACAATTGTATATGGATAAAAAAAACTACACAGTTGGCAAAAAAGGTGAGGTGGCCATCCTGGTGTTGTATGTGTCCAAAATATATCCACACCACTGAGATAAGAATGGATATTCTCTTCCTCCTCTTAATCTTGGTTGCTGACTGTTAGGAACTGTCATTACTGCTAGCTCATTTAAAAACCAGGACAGGCACAACTGGTTGGAGACTGTCAACAGGCAGGTGGAATTTCAAAATGAAAGCGTTGGGAATCAGCCATGTGGACAACAAAGACTCAGGCCTAGTTTGGAGGGAAACTTTTGGATAACAGGCCATACTCTGAGGGACTCATGATCCCAGGACACATTCTCCTTTTGATAAGAGAAGACCTAAGGACACTCTGCTCTCTCTGGAACCGTGGAAGGAACACGAATGGACTGAGTGTTGCTCACTTCTGAATCCATTGGACAAAAGACTCTAATCACACAGTGATCACAAGAAGCTTTGATCTGTGCAGAAATAGAAACACCTAACTCTAACCCTCTTTGGGCTTCCCTTAATTTTTGATGTGTTGAATTAAACTTATCCCCCTCAATACGTCAATCTGGTTCTGGCTTGGGTCACTTCCCGCTCCATGGTCGAGGTTGCCCTATTGTAGAGGTCTGTAACAGATGAGCCCAAAACACCCCACCACAGAGGTCTGCAGCCAGATCCTGTTGGATTATTGTGCATATATAGCCTACTGTGATCAGCTGGTTGAGAAGGTCAGCACTTGTTCTTACACCTTCACTTTTTCTAAATTAATAACTCTGAGACTGATTTTTGCTCCTTTTTGGTTGTTGTTCCTTGTCTTCCAGGTGGTGCCCTGTTATTTGATAACCCTGATTAATAATTCAGTTTATTTATGTTTATGATTATAATAATAAATAATATTCCAACAATAACCAAAGTCTAGCATTAAAACTCTAACAAATGCATATCTAAAACGTGATCGGGAGAGAAATACATAGAAAAAAATGAAACATACATTGAAACAAACATGTTATATCACATTCTTTCAGGGTGATATAACCTGATGACCCCCCCCCCCCCCCCCACACACACACACACACAAGGGACATGCTAGCTGCTACTTACACAAAGGCTAATTAAGCATTTTTCCATACATGTGTTTCTGCACTTGCGCCTGAGTGATTTGTGTGCAGGTGAAGATCAAGAACCATTAAAGACAGAAAATGAACTCATTTCCATAAGGGAGGGTTGAAAAACACAGTGGGTGGTGTGGACAGCAAAGAAAGCAAGACAGTATAATGGTAGAGGGGAGAGTATGGAAAGAGAGAAATGCAAAGGAATAGATAAACAACACAAGGACTGAAGAGTGACAAAATGGACACAAAAGAGAGAGGCCTCTTTTGAAGACAGCTGCTGATCAGTGTTTTTCTACGAGGCAGCAGGTGAACATCGGTCTCCCACTCCCCCTTTTTTATATTGTCGATACACTCATCGTCTTTTGAAAGCACATTGAGGGCAGAGGTGCTCCGCTGTGATCGCCAGCAGCACATCACACGTCTTAAAAGACTAAAATGGCACAAATCCAAAGTGTCTCAAACTGAGGCACTTTGACCATTGTTTATCTGATGTGACACATGCTTCCTCTCCCTTTCATAGCCTGTCACTCTGTCTCAACAAAAGCTCATGCTGAGGAGCTTTACTCATTGATTCATTGACTCTTTGAGGAAAAAGATGCAGCTTCTGTTCTCAGAAGTCCATACCAAGCTGTAGCAGGGATATTATGCTGCTGTTAGTTATCACCATGCTGGTGTCATTTGGTGCTTGTGAGCAGTAAAGCCTGATCAGCCAATCAGAAGGGCCCAGAAAAAGTAGCCCACCTGCATTCATTTTCCTATTTAGATCCAAACACCATCCATTCCGGTTGTTTTTTGCCAGTGTGCATTAAGTTTTCCTCAAAACCTCAGTAGGATAATCAGACTTAGTTCATACTAAAATTTTTAATGTAATGAAAAAACACCAGAAAATCAGTGAATGCTCAGTCAATCTTCAAAGCTCATGTGAGGGTGGTTTTGGTGTGAAATAGAGGACAGATCAGAGGTCTAGTCAGGGATTAAATTATGTATAGAATAATTATGTTTTAGAAGTAGTTTCATGAATAGTGGCTTGCTATAGCTTTGTTAGCTTAGCTAAAGCTAACAAAGCTATGCCAGTTAAATTAGTTTTAACAACATAAGCTTTAACAACGTAAGCTTGAGCAACATAAGCTTTAACAACATTAGCTTGAACAATGTTAGCTTGAACAACGTTAGCTTTAACAACGTTAGCTTTAGCAACATAAGCTTAAGCAACGTGAGCCTTAGCAATGTGAGTTTTAGCAATAATTTTAAGCAACGTAAGCTGTAGCCACTGCTAGCTACCTAATTAACATTACACTATAATCTATATAGTTTACATAGTTGCTTTGTGAGTTATTGCTTTAGCTACGTAAGTACCTCTGATAGCTACAAAGGTCCATTATTTAGAATTAGGTTAGCCTTAGCAACGTGAACTTTAGCAAACATAGCTAATGCTAACTTAGCAATGAAGATAGCGTAGACACATAGCTTATGTAGCTGCTTTGTGAGCCTTGCTTTAGCTACATTAGCTACAATACATGGCGCCGTTATCTACATAGCTTTCACAGCTAATGGAGCTACATAAGCTACCCTTGTTATGTTTGAATGTTTTCATGGAGGACAAGTTTTTTTCTTTTAATCAGACTGTTACTCGGCTTTATTAAAAGTTTTGTAGGTCAGTTTTTTTAAACTTTTGGTGTCCTAACAGTTACCTTACCCTTACACTAAATGGAAGTTTAATCTGATTTTATTTTGAAAGTTCTAGGTTGTATTTCCGTTCTGAGATATGCAATGCCTCAGATGAACAATTTGTGAGAGGGGCCATCAAGAGTGAACAGTCTGCAGTAACTGTCTTGTTAAACTGACCACTTCTCAACTCATAAGAATTATTTGGTTGATCCCAAGATTCAAGAAGGACCAAAGTACAAACACATTTTAAGATGAATATAGAAAGAGAAGCAGCTGTCTCACCCCACAGATTATCTCTAAGTTAGATTCTTTTGGAAATGTTCAGGTGTGCAGAAACTTGGAAGGCAGGTTAGATTTTCTAACAAGGCTCAATATAGTATTGAATTTCTCAAATGCTCGAACAGTTACAAGAAGGTGAGGCTGCAGAGGCTTAAACTAAAGGCATTACATTTATCTTGGGGATGGATCTGAGTGATAGGGGTGTTGCATATATAGCGAACAGGCTGCCAATTGCCTGTCAGTGTAACGTAGAGGCTCTGAACGCACAGTGCACGTGTCTGCCTGCTCTTGCTTGTTTTCACTGGTGGATGAAGGAGGGATGAGAAGGCTGATCTGGACTATTGAGATGCAGTCATGGGAAACAGACTGCAGAATCTGTTGCTGTGCCAACCAAACCCCACGGAGTGCGAGGGTTAAATGTAAAAGATTCGCTGCCAATGCAAATATAGGTTGCCATCTGTTTTCATTACACTTCTTTTGTTAGATATTTCAAAACGTCCGAGAATGTAGCGTAGGTGTTCAGATCAGTGGAGCCTTCCAGTAATTAGATTTGATGCGAGAGCAATGTGCACCTGGATGGTGATTACAAGAACATTCATTTTCCACTGAAGGTGTGAGAATATCCATATGTGAACTCCAAATACTGCTTTCTTTTTATAGCATTAACGCAGGTAGAACATCAAAGTTGGTACATTCAATGATTTTTGGCCTTTTTTAAGAATTTCTCTGCCCAGAAGTGTTTGTTTAAATCATCTTTTTTACAACATAGCCAGGATATTGTAAAGTATGGAAAAGACTAAATTGGTTTCCTAACTGCTAGGCTTGCAAAACCCCTGAGGCCAATTTAATTTGTGCTTTAAAATAAAAAGAAAACTTCTGGTAAATTGATAAGTTTTTTGTGGTTGACTTAATTTCAGTGCCTGACTATTAATCTCCTGTGGAGTCGACAGAAATATGGTGAAGGCAAGAAAACAGCAAACTAGTTGCTTAGGAACAGTGAGAAATAACCCGAACTTTTGCTGAAGCATCTGATCTTATCTCCCATGGTGGGTATAACGGAATGTGTGTGTGTGTGTGTGTGAGGTGGTGGGGGTATTGCTTGGGGGAGTCAGGTTCAGCAGAGGTTGTTTCTAGGCAACTGTTTTTTTTTTTTCTTTTAATATGAAACTTGTTTGTTTTTCTGTGTTTTTAACCATCATGTTCTCTTCATTATGGGCTACTTTTTCACTGATCTCTTTCTCAACATTTGGACGGGGTGTCTGACCCAGAGCAGCCCTTTGATGATGGAAAAATGATGATAAACTATGCAGCTTCTTTCTGTCGCTTGGAAGAGGTTCCAGCATTCGTAACAGCATGCTAAACAGGAATTGATATCAGTGCTACTCATGAGCTGTATACAGAATTATTACACCAGCTGTGCTTGGATGGAGCACAAATGTAAACAACTAATAGAAAAAATTAACAGGGCTGTGTATATTTGCCTTTAAGTTACATAAAATCAGATTTCTTGCACATATTTTTGTTAAAAACTACTGTTTGCGATCATTATTTCCCCTCATGTTGTCATTATGTCTTAAATTTGTCCATGCCTGCTGCATGCACATAGTGATGTTGGAATAATTGACCTACAACTGCTGGCCTGCAGCCCAGCTCTCCCCCACATGGGAGCAGTGAGTTCAGCCAGTCAGCTTCTTTCAACTTCATAAACAAACAAATCTTTTCAATTGTTTTGAGTGATATCGATCCTGTGCATACTTAGAAAGGCATATGTGTGTCACGCAGGTGTTAAAAATGCCATCTTTTGTCATTATCACCCTTTTGCTTTAATTAGAGCTGCATTTGTGAGTGTGTACTGTGAGTGTGCATTTGCACAAACGTTTCCAGGAATTTTTATAACCTCATATGATGCATTTTACATACATTTCCATAGTTTCATAAAGTATTATTTAATAAGTAAGGGGTTGTTCTGCACAGTTCATGTAAGGTAATGCAACATAAATTTAATTCAGCACAGCTAAGTGGAAAAAACACATGCACAGCAAAAACCCTGTTGTATTATTTCATATACAAGCGCTTTGACAGTGCAGGCAGAAGAGGATCTAATTACAGCTGCTACACATACACACTCAGAGCTCAGTGATTGTGCTGATGTCTCCTACAGTAGAAACGCTTTGATTTGAGTTTTAATTGGCTCACATGTGAGGTGTTTAATTGGAGGCTTTGAACTAGATGTTTCAGGTGGGATCTATGGTGGCAGATTCTGTGTTTTGTCAAAGCCTAATTAAAAGCCTCTTTTGCCAGAAGACACGGCCTCTACATCACCATCTACATCGTGTGTATGTGTGTGTTTGTGCGTACGTTAGGGGGCAGACAGCCCACTGCTTTCACTAACAGCCGTTCATGGGTAGATTCTCTTTAATCATCCCTACTGTCGTTTGGCCTCCTGATCGAGACTCTGTAGTGCAGTACAGTGAGTCGGCATGGTTAAATCCCCGTAGGTAAGCCTCAGTGGTTATGTGGTTAAATGATATGCAGATCTGTGCTGAATAAACCATGTGTTTGATGGTTCATATTATTCATCGAAGTAAATCAAAAGATATGTAGTTTAATTCCTCCACTAGTTTATCCACCCTTTTCTGCAACTGACTGACCTGAAATGTCACCCTTGCATGGCTTGAAATGTGTTGGTTTAAAGGGATCATCAACTAGCCCAAGAAATAACGAAACGAAACAATACAATTCAACATGACAGGAAAGATTACAACATGACACAGCATTATAGGATAGGGAGTGATATCGCATGACACAATGTGTTATGACAAGATACCTCATATACTAGTATATAAATAATATTACGACACAACAGGACAGGGCAAGACACAGTGTAATGCAATACGATGTGACGACACCATTATTTATTGCTGTTCAACCTCACTCACTCAGGCCTTTGAGTTTTTACAAGCTGCTTTTAATGTTATCCAACTCTCTGAAATTGTTTGTTTTATATATATACTTATATATATATACTATATATATATATATATATACTTTTATATATACTATACTGTCACTTCTATTTAACTGTTCTTATTACATGTGCTGCTGACCTCTTGGCCAGGTCACCCTTGTGAACGAGATCCTGATCTCAGTGGGTTTTATCTGGTTAGATAAGAGTTAAATAAAATAAAATATGATTGGATTTGATACGATACAATACAATCTGATACAATGCAATATGATTTTATACCATGTAACACGATGGGATACAATCTTATATGATATGATATGATAAAAGACAATACAATACAATACAATACGATGCTATACGATGTGATACAGTACGATATCATGGGATACAGTGATTATATACTATATAATATGATGCACTACAATACAGTAAGATGTGATGTGATACAATGCCATGCAATACCATATGAAATTAAAGAAATTACATGATGACACAGCATGAAAGGGTTGCATAGGAACATAAATGATACGACGTGACTCAACATGTTTTGACAAGACTCCACACAACATGATGAAATACAATATAACAAACCAAGACAAGAAAGACATGGCATAACAGGACATAACATGACAGCAAATGATGCGATGTGATACAACACGTAACATTAATGGCACAACACGGTATGGCATGACCATAGACTGTAAAAAGAATTGGACAAAGCCTGTGTGACAATCAGCCGTCTGCCAAGCTAATCCGCGGCGGCTTCCATATTGAAAATGCTGTCTCAACCGAACTTTGGATCACCCTAACAGCCCACCCACTAACTCGACTTCCTGTCAGCTAGCATTCTGGTTCAGTAATACCCGACTGCAGCCGCGGGTACCATACAAACCATGCCCCCTACAAAACATGCCCCCTACAAAACATGCTCCCTACAAAACACGCCCACCTGTGCTATTTGCTTAGTTTAAGGTTAACTTAGATTAATTCAGATAGGCCTTAATTAGCTTTAGGTTAGGTTTAGCATTTTAATTTCCACTGGTTAGATTTAGGGGTAGCTCATTGGGGTAGGTGTATATTTTAATTAATTAGCTTCCTAGGGTCAGGTTTAGCATTTAAATTCCACTGATTAGGGTTAGAATTAATTTATTGTATGGATCAATGGGGTGTGTTTTGTAGGGGGCGTGTTTTGTAGTGGCTGCGAGTGAGAGGACATGAAGACATTAGCTTATAAGACATGTTTGGTTTTTAGAACCAGGCTGTAAATCATTTTATTTCTAGTGTCTAGTAAATGTTTCTAGTAAATTGCTTTTTAACATGTGTTGTGTATGGAACTTGTGTTCCTGCAGCCAGCCTCAAGTGGACACTCACTGTTTTGCAATTTTTTGCACTCCTGCACTGGCTTCATTTTCAAGGACCGGAGGTTGCCGCCTGGGCATGACACAGTACAATGTGAATTGATACAATGCAATATGATACAACACGATGCGATACAATATGATATGATACAATGTGATGTGAAGCAAAGCAATGCGATAAAATACAATTCAACATGACATGACATGACAACATGACACAGCATGATAGGATAGGTTAGGATAGGATAGAATGGGAGAGTAAATGATCATCATGACATAACATGTTATGACAAGACAGCAAACAACATGTTGTCAACAATACGACAAACTAAGACAAGAAAGGCATAGCATAACATGATATTACATGACAGCAACTAATGCAATGTGATGTGATGCAATGTGAGAGGACTCAAAACAACAGGCCATGACATGACAAGGAATGGCACAACATGACACGATATAGGATATATGATATAATACGATACAGTATGGCATGGTATGGTGTGGTACAATATGACACATTATAATACTTTGCATTAACACACAATATCATAGAATATAATATCATTCCATATACCCTATTGTTCCCTTGGGGAAATTTATCTTGGACTTTACATGCTTCACATGTTGAGCTGCCTGCACAGCTGTATCAATAAATGGAAACACTGACAACAAATGCACATACCCAAAAAAGCACAAACAACACAAAGCAAACTGCACATCACTCATATTGCACAAGATCAACATTGTTTTCTTGAACTACTTGAACAGCTTCAAAGGATTGCCTCCCCAGGTGCTCTAATGTTCAAATAAGAATAATAAAAGTGCCCTCTTGGATGCCCTTATAGTAGATAAACACGATAGAAGTTCTCTGGGGTGTCCTTTGAGTGGATAAAACAGGAAAAAATGCCCTCTATGGGGCCCTCACAGTGATAAAACATAATAAAGTGCACTACAAGGTGCCCTCTCAGTGGATGAAAGATTATCAAGTGCACCCTAAAGGTCTTGTGTCCAGTAAATGCAAAAGAGTGCCATACTTCCCTCTGTAATAAGTTGATTTTCACTGACATCCTACTGTATTTTTGTAAAATATTTTTTAATAGTTAATAATTATTTTTTAAACAAAGATTTAGTAGGTATTATCTCATCATGGAAGCATTTAATCTTAACCAGGGTATTAATTTTACACAAATGCATGTCAACTTTTTGTGCGTTGGTGCCCCACAGTACGAGACTTTTTCATTATTTTTGCCCCTGCCCCTTAAACATCCTGAGTCCACCACTATCCTCAAATAACTTGACTTAGAATTCTGACTGAGGTGGGCAGTTTAAATGGTTTGCTTTGGATTGCAGGACTCTTCATTGTCTGCCAGCTCATAAAAAGTCAGACAATATTTCTGTTTGCCTGGAAACAGTATTATGAAATACTTTGCTAAAAGGAACATGCAGTTGTGACTCAACCTGACAAGACAAAAAATGCTGCTGAATTGAACACTCTAAAACACAGGATATTTTTGGACTTTAAAGAACATTTATACATATATATAAAAGCATGTCAACAAATACATATATAGTTATAGTATACTGGGTTGTAGTCTGTCTCCTCTTAAAAGCTTTTAATATCTTTCCTTTTTAGTACTTTTTAATGGCATGATATTACTGTGAAAGTGTTGAATAAACTGTGACTATGCCATCAACATAAATCAAACTGACTTTCTCTTGCTTTAATACAGAGGGAACTAGCGATCTTAACATTCCCTCTGATACATAAGCCATGATCCTTTCTCCCCTGCTGGTTTGCACTCCTTTGTGTGTGATGTCCTACTCCCGTATGGAGTTTCAGCAGGGAATATGTCCAATTAAAGAAGCAAAATGCTGTTTCATTGGGACTTTAATTGTGGCAGTCTGACGTCACATCACCAGAGTCTTATTCAAAGCAGTGCCCCAGAATGATTAAAAAAGATTAAGTCCTTGGCCTAATTCAAAAGTGCAGTTAAAAATGATACTTTGGTTTTTATGGTTTAGCATACACATTTTAAAGACAGAGAAATAAGAAAAACAGAGTGAGGAGAGAAAATCTTTAACCTTTGATGGCCCTCTGAGAGGCAGACATTGCTTAAACTGATGCATTTGGATCTAAAATGAAATAAACTTGAAAAAGGGAAATGCGGATTTTTGTAAAGCTGTGATGAGAAATTCTGTGGAGAGCAAAAACCAGCCTGGATTCTGGTTTATTGAGTATTTTTAATTGTTTCGTGATTGTGATTCAAGTTCACAATCCATCAAGCCATTCAAGAAACAATCCATCACTCAGTTAGATGCTGCCCTCTGTTGGAGGAGAATACAACTACATTTCAACTGTTCCAGAAGCAACATTATTGGGTATGCATGTTTATCCATATGAGGAATGTGTCTCAGATGATCTCTGCTCTCTACAAGCACTAAAAATAAAACGTTAAACAATTAAACAAATGTAAATAAGCCTGTATAAGATGAGTAGATGGTATTTCCATGGCTAAATCTGTGGACCAAGACGCCGATGACTACTCTGTAGGAGTTACAAGCCTCAGCAGCTGATATAGGAGAGACTCCACAAACAACAGCTGTTGCCCAGGTTCCTCACAGTCAAAGATTTATGGGAGAGTGGCAAAGAAAAAAACACTGTTGAAGAACACCCATATTAAATCTAGACTAGAGTTCACCAAAGCCATGTGGGAGACTCCATGGTGAAGTGGAAGAAAGTTCTTTGGTCTGATGAGACCAAAATGGTGCTTTAAGGCCATCAGACAAGACACCATGTTTGGCGGAAACCTAACAGTACACAACACCACAAACACACCATCTCCACTGTGAAGCACAGTGGTGGAAGCATCATGTTGTAGGGATGCTTCTCTGTAGCCGACCCTGGAAAGCTTGTAAAGGTAGAGAGGGAAAATAAATGTGGCAAAATATAGGAAAATCCTGGAGGACAATCTTTTCAATCTACAAAATCAATAAAATGGTAAAACATCCAAGGAGGTGAACACTTTTTGATAGGACCTGTACAGTTATTTACATGTTTACATATATACACAAGGCATACCATAACATAATATGCATATGTATGCATATATACATAAAACAGAGATAATCTGTGCCATTGAAGTTGTGGAGGCTGTTACTGTACACATCCTAAGACGTTAAAGACAGACAACACCCTTTTCAAGCCCGTCTCTGGATTGTGATGACTCATTGATTTTCAGTGTCAAAACAATGTTGTTAGATTCAGAAGTGTATTGTCATTTTACTAAATATGGACAACATGGCTGCTGTCCAGTGTCTCCAAGGAAGCTGACTCTTTTTTTCCAGTACACAAACATGTTTGGTCTTTAGAAGTCAAATGTCATATCTCCCAAGTGAAGCTGTCACATGCTTCCTCCCTAATGATTGTGGTGAGCACAAACATCACTTAGGCTGCTATACTGCTATATCAGAATAAGAGCCATAAGGGAGGGGTGACTGGGTAGGCTAGCTTAGCAACTTATTTTCCGTGCACTTTTGGGCATACAGTATAGAGAATAGTTTTCCTCAGATAAAACTAGCAAGCCTTTACACGAAAAGGCAGAGACAGGTATTTGTTGTGATAGTGATCACAAAGATATGCTTTGCTCCTTTCCTTTCCTTTCCTCGAATACTTGTCTTGAAAATATGATTTTAAAAAAAAAGAAGTAGAGCTGGGTTTTTATGTTTTTACATCCTGGTAGGTCACAGTCAAAGGGTGCTAGGGGTCACTCAAACCAAGTGAGAAAAGGAGGGAAAGGGGATTAAAAAAATAAATGAATACACAGATTTCTCAATACCAATTTAATATAGTCTATGTTGTTAAGATCAGGGGTTCCCAGCCATGACCCATGACCCCCAACACAACCAGAGACCAGGAGGCCCCACCGCTCATGGAGGTGGTTAAAGTATATGATGTTGCACAAAGCATCATATGGAAATTTATATTTTAATGAGTTTCTTACTTTCATTTAAACACAAATCTCACTTCATAGCTATGATTTTATTTTAAATTAAACTAATTTTAAAGATATTTTATAATAATTTATAAAATATACCACTTTAGATCATTTTAAATTTCTCTCTCTGCAAAGCATCCGGCAACCCCCTGCCTGTGTCTCACGATCCCCCCCAGGGGTCCCTACCCCCACTTTGGGAACCGCTGTTCTAGACTAGATGATATTGATTGATGTTGGTTTAATCGGTGAAAAAATGTGTTCTTTTACTATGCAATTCTTAACATTTAAAACAAAACACATTTCATGCTGTTTACAAATAGCCTGCATTGAATGAATGTATTCTAAGAATTATAGCCTAAATGTTCATAAAAAGCAATAAAATAACAAGTGGGATTTTTTTTCTTTTTGGTCATTTGCCTTTATTGTTGGCCTATACCTGTAAAGTGCTCCAAGAGGGGCCTCTTTAAAGAGCTTACTGAGTTTGTGTCACTAATTTTAAAGTAACGAACCAGCTGAGTCGTCTTTTCATTGAACCTTTAATGTCTAATGTGCAAAAAATAGTTCGGGTTTGATAGTGAATATTCGTAAAAAGACTTAATTTACGCTGAAACTCCTACGGTGGAAAGAAAAGGAAAAAAATAAAGGCGTTGCAGGCCTCATTGCCCATGCGCAGTGGACTTAAAACGTCACGTGACAGCGGTCTACTGTAGCCGCCATGTGGCTGTTGAGACCCACAGTGTTGTTGGGTCTGGTGAGCAGCAGAGGAGTGATAAGAGGCATGGTAAGTGAAGAAACTAAGCTGATGTATTTTTTATCACTTTGAGGGTGTATTGAGCGCAAAATACTCAAGTAAAATTGGCTACCTGCACAACATGTAAGTCAGTTGAAGATTTTCTATTTTTAAAAGCGGTGCAACGGTTAAATGGGTCCGATGTTGACGCAGCCACCAAACACTAGCTTGAAACCTGATGTTAGTAATGATAGATTTAATACGTCAGATAAATGTTCGTGAACGGTGTTACACTTTTTGTTAATTCTTTCTGTTAGACGCATCCTCTGTGTCACGGGAAATGGACTCAAAGATCTTCGTTTGTTCGTAATGACAATATAGCCGGTGTTGAGGCTGTCAGTGCCCCGCATAAAGGGATAAAGATGGCGTTAGCGTTGCAAATAATCCATGGTAATGATCTCTTACACGGGTTTTGCTAATTAACGTCAGATGCACTTGAGCTCCACAATACAGTTATCCTTTAATTCATTTGTTTCTAGTTATTCAGTCAAGTTCGTCAATTTGACAGCCATTGTATTATGAGCACACTAAAAGCTTGTAGTCTTTGTTGTGCTATTTCCTAATAGTGAGATAACGTTAAATTGCATGAAAGTCTTGTGTAAATGTTCAGCTTGAACCTGTTCTTTATGTAGACTGTGGGGTGAAGTCATAGTATGGTGACACAAATGGGCCAAAGGGCAATGAGTAATAAACAGGGCAACGGTTAACTCTTGTTTTCCACTCTTATATCTAATCTGTCTTATTAGATGTGCTCTTTTTTTGTCCTTTGCTCTGTTTTTTTCCTGAGTTTCCGTGACAGACCTCCACCTTAACCTGTATTACTCATTTACCTTTTGTATTCTGATCTTTTTTCGCAGTGTGCCCAGATGAGCGACTGGCAGAGTGCCAAGTCAATATATGAGTTTTCTGCCAATGACATAGATGGGAATGAGGTTTCCCTTGAAAAATACAGGTAAACATTTTTATTTTCCTGGGGCTGGTAGATATCTTGAACAAAAGCAAATGTAAAGAAAGAGACTTAGTAAATAATTGCAGTGTAAGGGTTTTGTAACCTCTTGTTTGCTCTTTTTTTGCCAGGGGATATGTATGCATCATTGTAAATGTAGCATCTAAATGAGGAAAGACCAGGGTAAACTACACTCAGCTAGCGGGAATGCACGCCTCCTACGCTGAGAAGGGTTTACGCATCCTGGCCTTCCCATGCAACCAGTTTGGAGGACAGGTAAAAGGATTAATTTTGTAATGATTAGATTGTGATCATCACAGACTTAACAGATTAGAGACTTGATTACTTAGCATAATGAGATAAATTGTCATGCCTGATACCTGGTTGAAAAATTGAGAGGAAATAATTTATCAGTCAATTTTTAAGCTTTTTTTGATTTATTCAGACGGGTTTGTAAGATTGTTTTTTAAGGCCCATTCATAAATGACTGCAAAACTCCCATTTCCAACTTTGTTGTTTTGTGTTATATCCAGGAACCTGGGACTAATGCAGAGATCAAGGAGTTTGCCAAAGGGTTCAATGCTGAGTTTGACCTCTTCAGTAAAATTGATGTGAACGGTGACACTGCTCACCCTTTGTGGAAGTGGATGAAAGCACAGCCCAAAGGCAAAGGAACCTTTGGAAAGTGAGTCGTTGCCTTTGTTTTGTTTAACAAAAAGTAGTATGACTTTATGTACAGAAACAACCTTTAAGTAAAGATATTGTTACTTAACAGTAGTTCTTTCGAATAAAAATGACTACCTTGATTGGGTCAAATGGTATGTAAACTCTTTCATACATATCCTATTGAGTTTCTATTTCTTCATCACACTTTCTTCTTCCTTTTTTTATCTCAAGGGACGAGGTTGAATGTTTCAGAAGTTCCTACATCATTGCTAGGAAAATGCTTACACTCACCTTTTCCATTGAATTTTTTTCTTTTTTTGACATTAGGTGGTTCTGCTTTTGTTCAGTTTTTAATTCTACAATACAATTTTAAACTTGAAACTCTTACTCAGTAGTTTCTTTAGGCTCCTTTGATGTTTTTATGGTTTTTAAAAACTTGTGCATCCCCTGACAAAGGACAAAGCAGAAGGGCTTAACTCTTTGGACTTTTCCTGTAGATTTATAAATAGTCTTAAAAAAAACTTGATCCTCTTTTGAAGGCAAATTTTTAAACTAAAATGCAAAAAAAAGGATCACTCTCCCAACACTAAACTTCTAAATGGTGCACGACAAAAAAAGATTCACTTAAACTGAGAAGGTCAGCACTCAAAATGCCCTTCAGAGCAGTTTATTTAGGCTTAAGGCACAACCAACTCGTGGCCTTCTTCAGCGTTAAAGAAGGCATTAGAAATTAAGAAATCAGCAGTCTTATTCCCAGCCTAACACTTTAGTCCAGCTATGGTTACAGTTTGATTTAAGGCCAGCTCGGACAATATAAATTTAGCCACATTTTTGCCTGATTGCATTGTCGCAGCTATTGTCGAACATTGAGCCCAAATATGAGCTTTGGGAACAACAGATGCCCTTGTTGTGTGACATAATCAACGATGTGTCCAAGACTTCTCACAAAAACAATTCAACAAGACATACATGTCAGAATTTTTTTTTTTTTTTGCCTTGTCATCTAGTATGTGTTTGATGGTGGTGATGTCAGCATGCTGTAGAGATCGCATTTGTGGTGTGGCCAAACTGTCGGCCAAGATGGGACACGTTTTTGTTGCATGGTCTGCAGTAGTGAAAGACCAGAAATTGGATCTTAAGATATTTAACTGGACTACAGCTTTTGCCCCAGAATATGGGAACGGTTGATTTGTTGACAGAAGTAAGTGCCGGTTTTCAGCTAGTCACCTAGAACCTAATCTTGGAAACCTTTGGCAATCATTGCCTGCCACCACCTTATAGACACTATATCCCTCTGAGAAATGGATGTCGATCTATCTGTACAGTACTTCAGTGAAGCCAGAAGTGAAGTGACTTGAAGGCAGTGAGGTTGTCACTCCTCGTCCCCAGAGTCGCGCTGTTTATTTGAGTCTTTGTTCCAACATTTTATTATGATTTTCTCTAGGGATGGGGATCAAGAACTGGTTCCAGTTTAGAACCAGTTCTAATTGGTTCAGTTAATCAACATCATTAACATTTAATCTTACAATTCCCTTATCCATACCTTACTTCCATGTGCCTTGAAAAACACGGTCTTGCAAGAGGCAGTCAATGCAGCGGACAAGAACAGAGAAGTCGAGGAAGTAAACATGGCGGACAGTCACAAAACTGTGTGGCTTTATTTTTCAAATCATGTGAACAGGACCTCTGTTGAACAGTGATTTCATGCAAGGCATGCATCTTTTATCACAAGAACTTCTAATTTTGGACAAGATTTCAATTTTTTTTTAATACATCCAGGACCCAGAGACTAGTTTTATATTTATTTGAAGGTTTTATCTTTTGAAGAAAATGAGCAGTAGTATTGCATTCTTATTCAAGTTTAGAGATTGAAGATTCAGAGAGCAGTTTGTTTTAACTAAGATATTTCCAACAAACAAGAGTCTTTTTGTATATTTTAGCATGTTCTTCTCCCAAACACTTGATGTTTAACATTTTTAGGTGTCCAAAGTGCTTATTAAAGCCAGTAATTGAAAATGTGCTTTCCATTGACTCTCACTGAAGCTGGTGTTCATCTTGTCAAGTGTTCAGGGAGAAAGAGACTCAATAAAATTTCAGTTGTTGACAGTGACAACCTATATAGACAACTTTTTACAAAAAGTAAATTTACAGGGAGGAATGAATAAGGGAATTGATAAAGAACTGATAATAAGATCTAATAATGGCATCGTTATCAAAATATCTATTCCTGTCTCTAATTTTCTTGCAATTATATTTTTTGACAAAATTAAAACATTAGGGTTTTTAAATCCATTTTTTGTCAGGTATCTCCATAGTAGGAGAAGAAAACTAATTTTCAATTGCATGGAGTTTATTTTTGTTTTATTTTTCAAATGGAGATTCAATGACTTCTCATCCATTACAGTTACTAAGAGAATCTGAACAGTTGATTGGGTTTCACCACACAAGCAGATTAGACTTATGATGGATTATTGGCTGTACTTTGATGCAGATGTCTGTTTGCAGAGACAATAAAACCACTTTTAGAACACTATAAATGAGAGCTGGTTTATTATCAGTGCAGACAAAGTACTTCCCGTTTATTGCTGTCATTGCAGAATTCATCTGTGCACACAAAGGCTTGCTGATGCGTGATTTATCAGTGAAGCTGGGACTACAAACAAACTGCAGACAGAAACCACAACACTCCACATGCAGACAGTCACAACCCCCGTGTACAGATTCTGCATGTCTTTGTAGAATCTTACCACACACTTTACTTTTGGTACATATATGATGCATGATATTTCCCCTTGCTTAGTGATATCCAAAGGCAGAAGACAATGTAACTTCTGCTATGGTTACCATGTATGCTGTTAGACTTCTGAGTCAAAGCTAGGTATGGAAGCTTTGCAGCCCATGCAGAATGTCCTCTCCAGTTTGGGTTCAATTGAGGTGTGAACATGAAAGAGTAAATCTGTCTGCAACTGTATAATCAAGGTGTGTTGGTGTGACTTTTGAGAAATTCAGTTTAGCATGTTTACATACTGAATGATGTCTCGTTTGCTTCTATAGGCCATAGAAGAGGCATTGGCATTCATTTCAATTGCATGTCCAACTGCAAACTCCTCAGGGGGCTTTCAATATAAAGATATAAAAAATATCTGTTTATCTGTGTGGCCAGTTCATTACAAATAGCAAGTTTTGAAATTGGTATGTATAAAATTTAAACTTTTCTTTGATTGAACTTGAAAACATAATGAAATGTGTGTCTTTTGGGCATCAAATCCTAACTATTTGTACCAAAGGAGTTATTTGAAATAAGGTGTCTCATTGCAGTCAATCTGATCATTGTTGACTAAAACTCTCCTCCATAGAGGAAGGAACAGCAGTGTTGGTGGTTATGCCTGCAAGTGAGATGTAACGTGGGTTGTTTTTCTTCTCTCCACAGCAACATCAAATGGAACTTCACGAAGGTAAGAGACAAAAAACTGAATTCTTGATTCAAATATAAAGCATGTTTGCTTGATTCTCTTTCCTTGTAACAGCATGAAAACTTATTTATTATTGATATTTTGATATTTAATTCCTCCACAGTTTTTGATCAGTAGAGAAGGACAGGTGGTGAAGAGGTACGGCCCAACAGATGATCCCAGCGTAAGTGGCAGTAACTATGCTTTTTGATTATATTACCATGCATGCTCTAAAAGGAAGATTTTTTGTGGGTTAAAACATTCTGCTTTGCCAGTGGGCCTTTATTTATGTAATATGTTGCTTTAATCTTTCCGTAGTTTGTCATGCAGTGAAATGTGTTTATATATGTGGATCGAAGAAAGGATGACACAAGTTGAGGCACTGGAAATTAATAATCCAGATTTTGCCCTGCTATCCATTTGTGTTTAGTTCTTAATAGGCAGTCTGTCTCTGTCCATGGTGCTACAATAGTGCCTTTCCTTACTCAGTCTCTCAGTGAAATCTCTCTTTCTCTTTGCAGGTGGTCGAAAAGGATCTGCCAACATACCTTTAGCACTGCAATCTCACCTGTTTGTTTGAGTCACTCCTGACCTCCCTCATGGACTTTAAGGCCTTGGTGTGTGTGAATGTCTGGACCAGTGACGGCCTGTCTGTAAACCTTTCACTGGGGAAGGCAGGCCTGATGACCCTTAGCGTGCAACTAACCTCCAGAACCATCCACACCAAACCCATAAGACCATGTTAGGGAACATCAATGAGTTAATCAAAGGCGACTCTCCACCTTTCACTTACTGCAAACTTAAAACAGCCATTCCTGTATTACAAATACCAGCTATTTCTTTCTAAAATGTCAAGCACTGGGTTTGTTCATGTGTCAATATCAGTTGTCTGCAAAGATGTAAATGCCATAATTTTAAGTGATCATTGAAAAGCTACTAATAAGATTGTTTGCACTTCTGTAACTCATGACTTAGCATGTGTTGAAATTAGAAAATAAATGCGGTCTTCAACATTAATTAATGTGCCTGCTGGTTTTGTGAATTGATACCAAAGTAGTGAATAAATCAAATTACTTATAAGATCACAGCTTAAAATCATTAGTTTTTGGTAATGAGAGAATGCTCTTTCAATTTCATTGTTGTATTTTGACTCGCTGACTCAAGATAGTCCCCATTTTTGTCTAACATTGTCTTTGAAGCTGCATCATTTGGGTCCTTCATATTTAGGTACTCAGATGTTTTCTCAGTAATACTATGAATAAATGACTCCAGGAAGAACAGGTACAGACACTAAAGTAGAATTATCCTGTGGTTGATTCATTATTTGAAATGTTATCCAGAAACCATACATTGATTAGCACCTTATTTTCTGTAAACATTTGTTTATCTTCAGCAAACTTTGAATATAATTTACCCCAGTGGTTCTGAACTGGTTTTCCTTGGGGCAAGTCTTGATGTTCTGGGGGAAATTCTGCAACCATATATTGCTGCTAAACAGTACAACAAATAAAGTCACGGTTACATTTTTGTAAAAAGTCTATTTTGTGTGGATATAGTGTAATGGTATTAGCTGTACGTTTAAAAAAAATTATAAGGAAAAAAATCAGGCTGCTACTCAGTGAAAACGGTTTACGTCAGATGAGAAATGAGTGAAGAATAAGAATAGTAGAAATATCAAAACTCGAAATTTTTAATCTCTGTGCTTGGACCCAAACCAAAATTTCCTCACTCTGCTCTCTTTTTTTGATCATTACAGTTTGAACAAAATTTCGCATTTTTAAATTAAATTTTAACCTACTAACCCGCCCAAAGGTTACTGCCATTAACGGTTATTCTGTCAGTTTTTGATGATGCCGTAGCGGCACGCGCATCAGCCGTTGCGTGAGGATGATGACGCACTGTAGCGGCAGAGATGATCAGCACCGCTGGATCTGAATGTGTGGCTGTGGCTGTGTCTGGCTAAATGCAGAGACAAACATAGTCGTGGGATAATGAGAGTGAAACTGTGGCTGTAGGAATTGAAGACAGAAATGACACAAATCCCAGATCCCTTTTAAGCGCTTAACGCCTCATCTCGTCACTGAGGAAGGTAAAGGCTGCGCGTCGTCGCCAGGAAGCGTCCGGGAGATGGAAGGGGGGACTGCGGAAACCGGGAATGACGAGAGGACGAGTGAAGCAGCGGGCACCAGCGTCTGTTTACAGCTTGACCTGGGGGACACAGGTTCGTATGTCTCTTATTTAGCGTTAATATCCTGTATTTTCGATAAGTGGCAGAGTTCAATCATTTTGGTGGGCTAGCTTCCGGTGATAGCAGGTGCACTGTGGGTAGAAGTTAGACTGAAGTGGGCAGCATTTTACGGTGCATCTGAATGTGTCAAAGCACGACCACATTAATGTACTGGATTACCTGAATTTTTACAACCAAGGCAGAAAGCATTCTTTTAGTTAAAGGAACCTAAGATGTGGAATGAATAATGAATTGCTAGCTTAGATAACAGTGTCAAGATACAATTCAGTGCTGCTCGGTTTTAATGGCACACAGTGTTAAAGGCTCACTGCAGGCTGGCACACACAAGGTGCAAATTAATCATGTTTACATTCAAAACAGAACTAGAGCAGAATATGGATGACTAACATCTTAGCAGAATGACTGTTTACATGCAGACTACACTCATGTATAATGTGTTTTCACATCAACTACTGTAGTCATCACACTCTGTGCCCTTTAGTGTCATTTTGTTCCACTCTTCAACCTCCTTCTTTCTTCATGAGTCCTACCATGTCTCTTCCTCTACCCAGCTAAATCTAAAGAGTGCTTTACATAATCTGATATGGAATTATATCATAAACCGCACTCTAATCCCTCTTTGGGTATCAATTCCAAGTGTCCCTGTGGATGTCACGGCCACAAATGTGACAGAATGTGTATGACTACTTTATGAAATATATGTGTACATAAAAAAGAAAGCACTTCAGCTGCTCCCTTGAGCTGTTTTCCTGCGTGCATGTCCATGTATAAGCAGCTACATAGGATGTTTGCGTATACGGATGATTATTATTAAGTCCACCAGATTATACTTGTGTGCAGAGAGCCTCTGGGCATAAAAATCTACTCCAGCGCTGAGTGTCACATTAATGTCACAGCAACAGGCCACCACTTTCTCAACTAAGAGAGGGATCTAATCCTCTTTGCTATGACACACACACACAAAGGGGCCTTGAGGCACAATTCTCTTACACTGGCACAAAATGTTTCATCATAGGAATGTCTTAGTAAGCCCTCTGTTAATTTACATTTCCATTGCATTTTAAGTCAGTCAGACAAACTGTTGTAAAGATTGCCTAGCTGTTACATACTGTGTAGAAAGGCTGTTTGTTTACAGGTTGGTGGCATGTTTTTCAGGCCTGACCCTAATCCCACAGAGACTCACTGTGTGTGCGTCTGCCCTGGGATACTCTTCCTCATTGTTCTGCCTGACAGGCTTCGATACAAAGTTAATCTGCAGGTTATAGGTATGGCCAAACAGGGTGTCCTGTCACTGCACAAAAGCAAAAGGAATCATAAAGATCCACTTTGGGGAAAGATAAAAATTAATGACCCATACAATGTTTAAAATACATTATAAGAAAATAATTATCACCCAAGAAAAAGCCTGATAATAATGACCAATGGTCATATGTTAACATGTAATGCTTTCTCATTCCTCAAGCGTACATTTTAACTAGTGCTGTAAACATTTTCAAACAATTCCAATTGTTTTATTTAAGAGAGGAAAAATGCAATCAAACATATACAGGTGTATCTAAAAAATAGAGTGAACATGAATGAACAAAGTTGTTTTCTCTTTCCTGTAATTTAATTCAAGGAGTGAAACTTAGATTCATCTCATACAAAGTGAAGTATTTCAAGACTTTTTGTTTTATTCTTGTTGATTATGGCTTCCAGCTCACAAAAATCCACTATCTCAAAATACTGGAATATCACAGAATATCAGTCCAAAAGGACATATAACACAAAAGTTTTGACTTTCTGGAAAATTATGCGCATTTATGTTCTGAGTACTTGGTTGGAGTTCCTTTTGCACAGATTACTTCATCTATGCAATACGGCATGGAGCCAACCAGTCTGTGGTCCTGCTGGGGTGTTATGCAGCCCAGGTTGATTTGATTGCAGCCTTCTGATCATCTCGAGTCTGGTGTCTCTCATCTTCCTTTTTACATTACCCCTGAGATTCCCTATGGGGTTCAGGTCAGACCAGTCTGCTGGCATGTCAAACACAGTAACACCGTGGTCAGGAAACTAGTTTCTGGTAGATTTGGTGGGTAGGCGCCAGGCCTTGCAAGAAAAGGAAATCTGTATGCACTTAAAGCTCTTTTGCAGATGGAAGCATGAAGTTCTCTAAAATCTCCTGGTAGATGGCTGACAGCGTTGACTCTGGACTTGATAAAGCACAGTGAACCAACAGCAGCAGATGACATGACACCCCAAACCATCACTGACTGTGAAAACTGAAAACACTGGACTTCAAACACCTTGGAGTCTGTGCTTCTCTGATTTTCCTCCGGACTAGAGAACCTTGATTTCCAGGATCAAGATTTAATTAGTATATATAAGTTTTATAAATATTGGTGTTTGACAAAGAGAGGGTGTGAAATCAAGCATGACCCTCATAACATAACTGGATATTATAATATCAATATCTTCACAGTAACCGCAGCCCAGCATAACAAATCCCAACAGTTAAAACTATTATGCACTTTTATCTATCCATCATCTAAACCAGTCTTTTCCTAACTTCAGTATGCTGGGGCCCATTTTGAGGCCTATAAATCTTCTGAAGCACACCAAAAACCACTAATCCTGCCCTAGCATGAGACATATATATTTACCTAGTTATTTTTGTTTAATAAACACAGAATTTCAGTGAGAATGCTTAGGTTAGGTTAGGTTAGGTTAGGTTAGGTTAGGGTCATTAGTTCATGTGACTAAACTCACCAGTGCCACAGCCCAACCATGACACTGGTTTCAGCATCATACAAAATAAATGATGAAAGGAAACATGGGTTAACACTTC
Source organism: Cheilinus undulatus (assembly GCF_018320785.1). Classification (NCBI taxonomy): domain Eukaryota; kingdom Metazoa; phylum Chordata; class Actinopteri; order Labriformes; family Labridae; genus Cheilinus; species Cheilinus undulatus. The sequence goes on from NC_054877.1 coordinate 30,104,530, forward strand.
TAGCTGTTACTTCTTATGCTTCAAATAATAACATGAAATCAAATATTTTGTTATCATTTAAAATGTGTTTTTTACAAAGTAATTTCTATGGTTTTCTGTTCTTAATGAGCTGTTGTGGCCCATCTGCAGTACCTCTGGGGCCCACCAGAGGGCCCTGGCCACACTTGCAGCCCTGGACAAACAAGCAGCCACACTCACAGTCACACCTATGGGCAGTTTAGCATCACAAATCAGCCTAACACACATATCTTTGGATTATGGGAGGAAGCGGAGCATACGGTGAGAACCCATGCATACAGGCGGATAACATGCACATGGAAATTAGAAAGGTCCTTTCTGGACCTGAACCAGGAACTTTCTTGCTGTGAGGCAACAGGACTAACCCCTAAACGACTGTACAGCTGATGCACTGACTGTGAAAGTACAGCACTTGATAATGCTATCATAGCACTTAATAATGTTTATGCATTTAAGTTTCTGATACCTATACAACATTCACACACTGCTGATAAAAATGCAATTAACTTGGCCTGGCACTGGCGTTTTTTGGGTGAATGACGTGCTGTCTTTCTTTTAATTTTTTTTTTGTATCTAAACATCTAAAAGAGTGCAAAGAATTATCACAAATTTTAATTTTTTAAGTGTACCCAAGGTTTAACTGGTTATATTTGATGTGCATGTGATAGTGTCTCATATCTATCAACGGTCACTGAAATGAGCTGCATCAAAATCACACTATGCAGCAGACACTCTACTTTTAAAATTTTTTTTATGAAACCTGTGATTTATATCATAATTCTAATTCTTGGTGCATGATTCTTTAATTTTGTTTGCATTTATGTCCCTGTATGTATTTATTCAGGATCCCAGTGAGTATCAACTAGTATTGTGTGATGTCGTGCTTTAGAGATAGAAAGTCTGCAACAGTTTGCTGTACTTTATCACAGCTTAAGGATTCATTATCCGTACTTCATCAGCTGCTCTTCCTTAATCTCCACTCTCACATGACCGGCAATCAAACACGATGATGTTAACCATGCAGTTAGGAGCAGCAAAACACTTCCAGCTTTCTCTTTTCCCATTCATTTCCTTCCTTCCTGCTGCTTGTTCCTCTCTTTAATGCAAAGACACAAACAAATACAGTCGAGTCCTTCATGTCAGTGGAAAGATTCCTCCTAATCCTTACGTGTGATTGGCTGCTGATGTGATCTGTAGACTTTAGCCAATAGCAGGACTCAGATTAGGGAGGAAGTCAATCCAATCCAGAGGTCCAACCTTCTCAGTACAAATCTCACTGATCCAGGAATAGAAAACAAAGACTATACAGTCTGTAGTAGCTCACAACTTAATGTGAAGCTTTCTGGACTATCAGACTATTGATTATCTGTAGGCTTGAACTCTTCTGCTGGTGAGTTTACCACAAACTTATTTTGAACAGAGGAAAAGATGCTGACTAAGTTGACGTAGCGCATTAGGGACAGCTTGGAGCTTCTGATTATATCCCACAGTTGCTCTGAAGATTCTGTTTACTTAAGTGGTAATGGATTTTTGTACAGTTTCTACTTGCTTGTGCACCCAAATCTATTTAGATGGCCAAATAATGAGTAAATATGATGCTAGGATTTTATGCTTTTCTTTATAACATCATAGAGAATATGTCTTCAATGTTTGTCATGTTGTTGCAGGGAAAAACATCTGACAGGCTAACTTTCTTGAATAAATGTCAAGCAACTAAAGCAAATATATCCCCTAATCAAAGGCTATTAAAGTCGAAATTCCCTGTTAAATCAACATAATGTTGAGCAAAGTACTGAAATGCATACTTCTCAACCTACTTCTCTCCCTGTCTGTCTCTGCACACAGATCCAGCCAAGAGAGCTCAGATAACAGAGGTGAGACACTACTTCACTTCTTACGTCTGCTCGTCTCAAGTTGTATTTTCCTTTTCTCTCATTTTATTGGTTTTGCTGCATGTTTTAATCTAAAAGCCCCCTGTAAGGACAATATACAATACATTACACAAATATTCTTGTGATAGATGCCGTCGCCGTTCGGAACGGGCCCAGCCCACGAGAAAAAGATCGGCCACAGGAGGGTCGACGCCTCTGGAGAGACAACATACAAGAAGGTAAACTTTTTCTACTCATCTATTTTTCTTTCTTAAGAGATAGTTGTAGATTTGCTCATTGTCACAATTACACTACTCTCCACCCACACCTTTCTCTCTTTTAATTTTCTCCACCTCCAGACCACCTCCTCCGCCTTGCAGGGGGCCATTCAGCTGGGCATTGGATATACTGTAGGCAACCTCAGCTCCAAGCCTGAGAGAGATGTGCTGATGCAGGACTTCTATGTGGTTGAAAGCATCTTCTTCCCCAGGTGAATTTGTGTGAGATGTTTACTGTATGTGCATGTGTATCAGAGGAAGTGACTAATGTAGTCTTTAATCTTCTACTCTTCCTGTCTGGACCCCTTATGCTCTGTTCTTTTACAGTGAAGGCAGTAACCTGACACCAGCTCATCATTTCCCGGACTTCCGGTTTAAAACCTATGCCCCTGTGGCCTTCAGGTACTTCAGAGAGCTGTTTGGGATCAGGCCGGATGACTACCTGGTAAGATATTCATATATTTTCTGATCACTGGTGCTGCTTTGGGAGTGTTTGAATGTCTTATTAAATGCAGTGACAGGGCTTTTTGTGCTACATACAGCATCATCAGTGAAGCAACCATTTACATGTAAAAAGTAGGGATGCACGATATTGGATTTTTGCCGACATCTAATATGCTGATATTTTTAAGAACATATTAGCTGATGTGGACTTCAACTGATGTTCAGTATTGTGCAGAAGTTTTAGGCATGTTTGGGCCAAAAATTGAGGTGTGTAATGGCAAGTAAGCACCATCAGGTGGGAAAAAGGGTTGACACAACCTGGTCGTGTTCTTGATGGCTTTGCATATTATCAAGGTCATAGGAATATTATCTGTTGAAAAAAATAATAAAGTCCATACCTTTGGGCGGAGTAAAGGGCAGATGAGGTGAGCAACGATGGCTGAGGGTACTGTCTGGGCAGGTAATGGGGTTGCCAAAAGCCCCTGGTGAAGCTGTGAATGTCCAAAGGACCTGGAAACTGCCAGCAGTACTGGGCATATTAGGTGAAAAGAGCTGGAAAAAAGAGATGCCGTCCAGCTTGTTGCAGAGCGGCACACATGTGTGTCAACATGTTTTGAGCTCTGGATGTCCTTGCATTTTAGCAGGTGCATGGGAAAATAATCTGTTGGAAAAAAAAATTAAATAAGTTCACACCTTTACGGCAGAGTAAGGGGTGGATGTGGCAAGTAAGCACGACTAGGGTACAATCTGGGCGGGTAGTGAGTTTGCAATGAGCCACTGGTCGTGCCCAGGATCTCAAGGGCTGAAAACAGCCTGCAATCTCCAGGCCTATCACCAGTAGTGAAAAGCCCTTGACTGCAAAACGACACACATGTGTCCCTACATGTGTCGAGCTTGACTCTGGCCTTAAACACATGATTGTAGGTCTGTTGATCTTCCCTAAAACTCCACAAACTTATTTGTATATGTGGCTGATTAACAGCCAACATTAGCAGATATTTACAGCTAACAAATTGGTTGTAAATACAAGCAAAAATATTTTTTAACCTAGTATCTATGTACACCAATATCATGTCAGTAATGTTGTCCATCCCTCATAAAGTTTGATCTTTCTTTGCATCCAAATGTCCAAAATTCTAGTCAGTCCTTGCCAGACCTTCTCTTGGTGCTAAATAAGTAAACTGCCCAGCACCTGCTCATTCAAAATACTGATTTCTGTCTGGTGTTGGTGATGACCATCCACCCTTGAGTTTCGCTTTCCTTGGGTTTTCTGCATTTTTCTTCATAGTTCCTTGCCACAGTTGCAATTATTATGGGAAAAGAGAACAGTCTAAGACAGTAGTTCTCAAATGGTTTGGGGAAAGTCTTGGTGGGCCGTTAGAATTTCTACAACCACACAATTTTACTACAACTATATAACAGCATGAATTAGTGTAACATGTTTCAAAGAGGCAGTATTGTATAGATAAAGATATGGTGTGCCATGAGATTTTAGCCTTTCCTTGGGGTTAAAAATCATTGGTCTAGACCTGCTTTGTATGAAAGGTGTCATAAGAGAATTGAATGGTTCTAAATCAAGTTGGATTGAGACCATATAGAGGAAATGTAATCTTTTTACAGCTATTAGTAGCAGACCACAATGTGATAATGATAAGTTCTTGCCTCTATTATAAGGAGGCTGTATTCCTCCAAGCAAGCGGCCTGGCTTCAAGTTGAACCTGTGGCTCCTTTCCTACATGTCATTCCCAACTCTCTCTCTCTGATCACCTTTATTTTTCCTCTTACATAAAAGAGCAAAAGCCAAACAAAAGAAGGAAACTAGCTGGACTTGAATGAACTGACAACTAAAATATAAACTAAAAAATGATAATTTAGATAAATGCAAATAATTCACATCATATGTGTGCATATAAGAGTGGCTTAGTTTGGTTGTTTTTTTTCCTTAGAGTACAGCAGTAGACTGTAATGTAGTTTTAACACTACATGACCTAATATGAACTTGGTCTGAAGCTCTATTTGAAAGCTTTTGAAATGTGATACCGAGACATATCAAAGAAAACACACTCCTTTTTACATCAGACCACCAGGTTGAACATTATACTTTCACATATAAAAAATTAGCTCACTTTAACGATGAAAAATCTACCTGCTGTTACATATTTTGCAAGTGAGCAGCACGATAACAGCACATATACACATGCTTCGACGTACAGCGTTCTCTGCTTCACGTTTAAGCTCACAGTCTCCCTGTGCCAGAGGCAGATTAACTGACTAAAGCTTTTCTTTTTTAAACTCCAGGCACTGACAGTAGACAGTGAGGGACTGTTTTGTGTCTGTGTGTGTTTGTGTTGTTGGAGGAGAGGTGGAGTACGGGTGTAATTGCATTGTGCTGATTTAGAAAGCTGGAAAATTGAATTACTTTGTTGGACAGATTGACTACAAGCCTCGGACACTTCCTCCTACTTAACGGCTTAAGTGTCCTGATTGTAACCAACTTTGCTAGAACTCATGCCATTATTTACAAAGTCTGAATGGTACTTCATTACTGTAAGAATGTAATTTTGGGCCAAATGTTGCTATCTAAATGTTTGTATTTAGCTCTTATGCATGTAGATTTGAATAGTCAGCTACGTGGATCAAAGTAGTGTTTTCACAGTGAAATTAGTGATTCTACCTTAAAGTGGAAATGCCGTAATAAACGGTTTTAACTCCTAACAAACAAGATGTGTAATTCTGTCCTCCCACACACAGAACGCCTTTGTACTCAGTAGTGTGCACACTTCCACTTTAAAGCAAAGTTCCCTTCTTCCTCAGCTGCTGATGAGCACTGCCATGTCAGTGGGTAGATGTGTTAGTCTTTTGGTTGGCTTTCTGTAAGCTCTGTTGGATCCCACATTAACAGCACTATGCAGCCCTGCTGCACACATGAAGAGTGCAAATAAAGACGAAATTACAGAACAAGCATCTCACCAAGACCTGAATTTTCAAAGCCTTTAAGCAGAGGGACGCATTCTTCTTTTAAATCAGGCAAGGTGGGGTTATAATCAGCTTGTCTGCTTTTATGACTGTTGTGTGTTCACACAGCCATATCAGAGATTGTGGGCCAGATTGTCACACTTCAGCTAAAACACCGGTTTAATGTTTATCCTCTTTCTTTCTCTCTTTGTCTTCCCCCTTCAGTATTCTTTGTGTAATGAGCCGCTGATTGAGTTGACAAACCCAGGAGCTAGTGGCTCCATATTCTACGTTACCCGTGATGATGAGTTCATCATTAAAACTGTTCAGCACAAAGAAGCAGAGTTTCTACAGAAACTTCTTCCTGGATACTACATGGTAAGTCAAACCTTCTTTCATAAGAATCAGCAGTTTACAAAGTTCAAGCACTTTCCATATGAAATCATATCACATTACTTTTGTTGTGCAATTTAGCTGCTTGCAGACACAAGACACTAAAACTTGTCAGTTGCCACTTAATATGCATGATTAAGAGTTTTGTATTTGCAGGTTTACAGGTATCTGCAGATTCACAGATTTGAATGAGTTTGCATAGGGTGTTTGCACATGCTCATGAGTAAAGCAGCAGCAGAAACTTCCAGTCATCTTTATCCTCTTTACCCTGCTCCCTGTTGTTTGCCCTGAGCTCCTGTGACGCCAGCAGGTGACTCTCTAATAGAACTGAGCAGCAAGGTTGTTCCTGACAGAGACGAGGGCTAAGCACTCCTAACAGGCTAATCATGAGCACAGCAGAGACGCACAAGAATGGGCTGAGGCTTGTGGATGTGTCACGCTGTCCTGCAGGTGCATGGTGCTGCAGCCAAAACACATCGGATTGTTGTACAGCAGTGGTCTTAAAAAAAGCTGCATAATCTGGACGTAAAATAAGGAGTCAGTAAACCCTTAATAACAGAGGTGGGAAAAGTACATGATTGTTGTTCTCTTGTGAAAGTACAGTTACTCTGGTTAAAATTTACTCAAGTAAAAGTACTAGTTTAAAAAATATTCAAGTAAAAGTAAAAAAGTTTACTTTAAGTATTATGTAGCTACTGAGGAGTTGTACAGTAAAATATGATCTGTTGTTGGCAAGAACAACAAGAGGATAGATCTCCAACGGGGTTGTTCAGGTAAAGTCACACTTCTATAACACAAGAAAACACACAGCAAAATCAACAGCATTAATTAAACTTAAATAGAGTTCTATAGTACTACATGTAGTCAAACTAAACTTTTGGAAGTGTTTAATAATTTACAATATGACAGAGCTGCAGTAATCTTTGAAAATCTGTGGCAAAGTGGGTCTTCTCTGGCAAGAACAAAGCAAAGCGTCAAGCTCATTTCAAGGCAATGCATACTGATGGAGAAAACACACTATACATGCGTTAGGAACACCTAGAGGCACAGTTGATAACTTCACTCATGGTACAAATGTGTGTCTCATCAAAAACAATGATACACCAAAAATGGAACTATTCTCCCTCTTTGTGCTACTGTGTAGTCAACAAAGGAGGAAAAAAAAGAGTATAGTACTGTAGTAAAAGTATAGTTACTTGGGTTAAAACTTACTTAAGTAGAAGTAAAAGTACTGTTTTCACAATGTACTCAAAAAAGTACCCCAAAAAACTACTCAATTGCAGTAATTTGAGTGAATGTAGTTAGGTACTTTCCACCCCTGATAATGATAGGTGTGTTAGCATCATGAGAACATTTCATCAGAGCCTCATAGAAAATGTGATGATACACATTGACACAAATAATGCAAAGCTGCTTGTGCCGTTTTTAACACATCATACAAAACCTGGCCTTTTTGGTATGGCTGAAAAAAGTTAAGATTAAGAAGGTTACTGAGATAATTTTACATTGTTAATTAGTAATTTGTCTTGTTTTAGCCACAAAGAGTGTCCAGAGTACAGATGTGCTTGCAGCCCTCTGGCCTGTGAATTTGCAGATCCTGCCCTCCTTCACTGCAAAACTAATAATGATCTTACAAAGTTTTATAACATTTAATCTCACAGAAAGTGTAAGCACTTAGTCCAAACACACAGTAGTTAATGTGGAGATATATGACTGACTAGTGGTGGGCCCAGTCCTGATCTGCTAACTCATATGGAAATGTATAATTTTCCTTGTGATTTTCTCTCTATTTTTATTTCACCCCAAAATTCAGTTTTCCCGATAGAATCCTTTTTTTTGTTGTTCTTCTCTTGTTTCTTTTTTCCTTTTAAACCATATGAAAGCAATTCAGACTTTTTCTTTAAGGACAGATTAAATGTGCCAGGTAATTTATGAAGCAAACTGAAGGCATTCCTTTGAATATTTCACCCATGACTCAGAGCAGCGCTGCATGATGTCGTCTTCTCATTCTCTATTATTCCCTTTAAAGTCAGTTGCTCCTGTGTCTGATGTATCAATATTTGATAGCAGATTTTCGCCTTTTATTAACTACATTGACTGGGGTCACTCAGTTCAGTGTTTTTCAAAGTGTCTATGTGTACCAGAGCTCGCATGTATTAGATATTAAATATTGTGATGCAAACAAAAATTGTAGTTATATCTTCCACCATAACAGAACTAAAATATGTACTTCCATATTAAAGCAACGCTGTGTGCAATAATACACGAGGCAGAGCAGCAATAATTCATAGGTTATTTAAACTGGTCTTGATCTACCCTAATTAAATGTTGTGTTATTATTTGATATCAAAAAGGGTTTTCTGTCAGTCTTTATTTCCTTTGCTGCACGTGCATGTTGCATAATCAACACTGGACATTCATTATTGGCACGTTTAATGGTGTATGTTTACGTATGTTCACGTGAGTGTATAATTGAGAGCATTAGAGAGTGTCCCTATTACAACATGTCAATGTCATAGAGAGGCTGTTGTTGGGGATGTAGGAAGATTCCACCTGAGGTATCTGAGGTAAAACAGTGTAGGAGGAGGTAGTGGTTTGCGTAGCTCAGTCCTCTGGAATTCCTTGAACATCCGCACAATGCCAAAGAAGGATCATGATGTCAGGGAAACAAAGGTTCTCCCTCTCCAAGTCCTCTGTCCTTGACTTTAGACCACACTTTGTTTGTCAGCAGAACAACTACTCTGGTTATTTGGAAGTCAATAGGCTACCAAAACACCCAAGCAAACGCATATTTATATTTGCCGATTATACGTGGCACCTGGTTTGAAATGACAGCGCTCTGCTCAGGCTCTGTTACAACATCCCATTCTGTGGTTATGTAAGCCAGTCTGATGTGCATGAGTGCTGATTTTGCACAACTAAACACTGCGCCAGCTTTTTACCTACAACTATGTGATGGTGTTGTGGCACACTTTATAAATCATAAATACGATGCATTGCTCTAGAATACACATATTTTAATTTTTACTTTTTAACATTGTGCTTATTTTATCATTTCAAGAACTGACTGTAAGCTGCACTATTGTCAATAATAATAAATGAGGAAGACCTAGAATTATAAATCTGAGACTTTTATGTTGCTTTTGTTTCCAATGAACAGAACCTGTACAGAGCCATGACCCAAAACCCAAAGTATGAACTGAACCTTGACCTCTGAACCATTACACCCCAAGTGGACAGTAACTAACCACATTTACTCTTGTCACTGTAACTACTAAACAATTTCCTAGAAATAAGATGATAATTTTCTAAATCAGTTGCTTGATAATTCCCAGGTATTTTATTTACTTTGACCCACCAAATTAAAGTGAGTCCTCTCTGAATAATTTTCAAGTAACTTTTAGGGTTAAGTTTGGGGTTATAGGGTTAGGATAAATTACTACCTAATTTCCAGAGAATTGCCACAATATTACAAGGAATAACTTGATATTTATGACATTATTACTAGGTAAAAACATCCTTAATATTTCTATTTTTTAAGTTATGACTTGGTAATGTATTACAAGGTAATTACCACCTTATTCTTGAGAAATTACCAAAAAATTACACTTATTATTATAAAATACTAGTTACTTAGGGCCAACTACAATGAATTGTGACCAAAAGAGGCAGATAGACTGTGAGCCATACTTTATTAATTCTTTTTTTTTTTCTTATTTTTTTTATTAATCCTTCCCATCTCTTTCTCATTGTCTGTTTCATGATCCCAGAACTTGAACCAGAACCCTCGGACTTTGCTGCCAAAGTTTTTTGGCCTTTACTGTGTCCAGTGTGGAGGCAAGAACATCAGAGTTGTTGTGATGAACAATATTTTACCACGCTCTGTACGCATGCACCTCAAGTTTGATCTGAAGGGCTCTACTTACAAGAGGAGAGCATCGAAGAAGGAGAGAGAGAAGTCCAAACCCACTTACAAAGACCTAGACTTTCTGAATGACATTCCTGAAGGCCTCACTCTGGACCAGGACACGTACAGTGCCCTGGTCAAAACTCTACAGAGAGACTGTCTGGTGAGAAAGTTTTATAATATGCTCAGAAGTTTGCTGTAAATAAAAAGCAGAGGAATTAATGCACAGTTTAAATCAGAAGAAAATAAGAGAAGGGAGATGAAAAGGCTTAAAAGTGGCTCATTTGTTTTTAATGCACCTGTATGTTTCCTCTCAGGTTCTGGAAAGTTTTAAGATTATGGACTACAGTTTGCTGCTGGGAGTCCACAACAAGTCCCAAGCAGAGCGGGAGCAGCAGTCTCAGGGCTCTCCTGCAGGAGGTGCAGATGAAACCAGGCGTGCAGCTCAGAGGGCTTTATATTCCACAGCGATGGAGTCCATACAGGGAGGCTCCACATGCAGGGACACACTGGACCATGATGACACGTATGACACTTTTTTATCCTCTGCCATTAATATCACATTACATGCAAAATGATAGTGATGGTGTCCTCTGTGTGCAGTATGGGTGGTATTCCAGCTGTGGGTGGTAAAGGAGAACGCCTCTTACTGTTCATTGGAATCATTGACATCCTGCAGTCGTACAGGTAGGCAGTTACATTATGAGGTAAAGGTGTGGTGTTATGTTGAGGAATGAATTACCCAATTAAATTTGTCAGCATTGTATTTTGGACTGTGTGCCAGGGGATTGGATTGTTCTAAAGTTTTTTTACTCCCCAAACTGTTTCTTTTGTCTGTTCAAATAACCTACTCCCTCCACTTTTATACCCCTCTTCATCCTTTTCATTACGGTTTCCCCACATTTTCCACTTATTCTTTACACATTTGACCCATTTTTGCTTCTATTACCCCTTTTGACATTTTTTGCTCATTTTTGACACATTTAACCCTGTTTTGCCATTTTTAACCATTTTTCTCAATTCCCATCCTTTTTAGACCCCTTTTGCCTTTCTTAACCAAATTTTCCAACTTTCATTCAGCTGTTGCTACTTTGAACCCATTTTTGCCATTTCTATCCTATTAGTCTTCTTTGAACTAATTCTTTTGCCTTTTGAACCCTTTTTTGCCTCTTTTAACTACTTTTCACTGCTACTAAACACCTTTCCACTACTTCAGTTGACCTATTTTTGCCCCTTTTTTTATACATTTTTCCCCTGTATCCCTTTGTCACCACTTTAAACCAATTTTTGCAGCTAATTTTCTAAACATTTGCGCTTTGCTATTTTTACCTAATTCACAATTTTTCTGCCCATTTTTGGCCCTTGTTTGCTTTTCTTTACTACTTTTTCCACTTTCATCCAATTGTTTCTTATTTAAACCCATGTTTCCTGTCAATTTTATCATTTTTTTCCTTCTTTTAACCCATTTTTGCCCCTTTTCACCCTTTTGCAATTTTTGACCTATTCTTCCTCTTAACGTCTATTCGCTTCCTTAGCTGCCCATTTTTGCCACTTTCCTGTTCATTTTTTTGCATCTGTAACCCAGTGTTGCTAATTTTCACTAATTTTTTGCAAGTTTTTGCCCATTTCTAACACATTTAACCCATTTTGCCAAAATTTTATCCCATTTTTGTTTCTTTGAACCCTTTTTTTGCAAATCTCTACAATTTTTTGCCACTTTGTAACCCATTTTTGCCAGTTTTTACCTTATTTCAGTTCCTTCTTCTTTGCCATCCTGAGGTTTTTGCACATTGCAGTGTAGCTTAGAAGTTTGACATCACTTTCCTAGTGGTTTAGTCAATGTACCCATCCACATTTTACATATTAACAAAAAGTTAATTCTGATGTAAGAAAAGAGGTAAACATTTTGAAAAAGATTGTTTATTACCACAGCTTAAGTCAATAAAATGATTTCTTTTTAAAATTATTTTCTTTTTTTTTTCCACACTCCCCTTTATCTTCTTTTATGGGGGGCCATGCTTAAGATTACCAACAAAACAACTAAAGACTGAAACTTTAACCTCCTCCATACAAGACAATGTATTAGGAGTTATTGAAATGCAGTTTTGATTGAAGAATACACACAAATTACCTGTGTTTATCAGGCAGCAAGTTTTGTCCTGAAGATCAGGGTCATCCTGACCCTGATGAAGGCTGCATGCTGAAACGCGTCGGTCTAATAAAGTTGTTTCCTATACTACAAGTGTCACTGGAGATTTCTGTTCTCTTCAAGACTCTTCATCCTCCATGCACCTTGGAAGTTGATGAAGTTGTGCCAGATTTACCCACTTCAGCCAGTTTTGTCCTGCGAGGTATCTGTTATTCAAGTGGGAAAAAAAATATATTACATTTGTTAACCATAGAGCTAAAAGTAATCTCCTTCCACCTTTATACCTCTGCTTCTCGTAGTAAATAACTGCTGCACTCGTCTGCCATTCAAGGGACATTTCAGGACACTTTTAATGACAAACTTAGATTTTTTTTTTGTCTGGCTACAAGGGCAGGAAATGATTAGGTTTAGGCTTACAGTAATCCTGGCATTATGTGTCTGCAAGGAATATTAAAAGGCAGGAAGATCACGGTGGAAAAATCAATCCCAGACGTATCTGTTTCTACACAAACACAAGTAGAGATGCAAAACAGCTGTTGCTAGGACAAACATAGACACGTGTGTGGTGCTGTGTACAAAATGACATATTTTAGAGCAGAGTCTAAAATTGCACATAAACATTAAAAGTAGGACTGTCTCTTAATCAGCCCTAAGTTGCCAGGTAACAGTAAGTGTTTAAATTGGTTTAACTAAATAATTTAATTGACTTGTCCAACAGGCTGATCAAGAAACTGGAGCACTCATGGAAGTCCCTCATCCATGACGGGGTGAGTTATGTAACTGTCTGTAGTCAAGCAAAAAGCAGACTCATTCAACCGTGTCCAATTTATGTACTTATCTTGTCACTGTGTCTGTCTTTATATAAAAGGTCAAGAAATGTTATTATCTTTAGAAAGTGTAGAATGAATCTTCCATTCACTGCTCCTCGACCCTCCACAGGACACAGTGTCAGTTCACAGACCTGGTTTCTACGCTGAGAGATTCTACAAATTCTGCAGCACCATTGTCTTCAAGAAGAGCTGCTGTGAGTTAACAGCTTCTTATTAGATGTTTCCTCTGGTTCTGAAATACAGTAACAGACATAAACATTTTACTTTTTGATATAAGAGCACATGCAAACTGTCCTCTGCTTTCACAGCACTGCGATCATCCCCGTCAAAGAGAGGACGAGGGCCTCTTTTGTCCAAGTCCAGTGCTGGAACGGGTTCAGTTGGACAGCGTCCCTCAGTGAGTGACGACAAGCAGGAAAATCAGGACAACTTGGAGAACTTACGAGGAGCCCGCAGTTACCCCATGCTGGAGGACAATGGTAGAGCTTTTAAACTGTTTCACTCCTTCCAAAATAGATGCACACAAGTTCCACCTAAAGATTCTCAAATATAGGATGAATGGGATGCTTGATGCCATTACACCTAGACTGAGAGCTAGATCACTCTTTGGTTATGCGTCAGTCTCCTTCATCAAAGCCTGTAAGAGGATGTTTGTGTGGTCTACTAGTGCTGCTTGAAAAAATAGTTGAGAACAAAGCAAGGGCTGGTGAGTGCTGCTTTTCCCTTGTTGCACTGAGCCTCGCTGAACTTGGCACACTATTAGCTCCAATTGTCTGCAGCTGAGAGCTCCATTTTCTCTTTAAATGAAATGAAGTGAGTCTTTATTGATCCCTGTGGAGAAGTAGAAGTGCAGCAGCAGTATAGAAGCAACAGAATCAAAGTAAAACTTTTAACAAAGCAAGACAAGTTATTCATTAGAGAATACTGTGGGATGTATATTGGGTGTAAGGAGAGAATAATTTATTTTCTATTTACACAATTTGAATCCAGGTTTTAAAGGAAATACTTAATGGACTATGCCTCATTTTTATGAAACAATAAGGGGCAGTTTTTGGTCAAACATTAATTAAATCTTTTGAATAGACAGTGTTTGGCAGAAGTTTTTGGCATATTTGGGCCAAAATTGAACCTGAAGTAAGACATAGATGTGGCAAGTAAACTGTATGACGGTGGGAAGGAGGATTGACTCAACCCTAGTGGTGCTCTGGAATGCCTTGCAAATTAACAGGGGCATGGGAAAATAATCTATTGGAAAAAAAAAAAGTACACTCATTTATGGCAGAGTAAGGTGCAGATGTGGAGAGGAAGCATGGTACAGGGTACTCCAAGGGCAGGAAGTAGGTGTGCTTAAAGCCTCTGGTCGTGCTGTGAATGTCCCCAGGGTCTACAAACCGCCAGCAGTCGCTGGGGGTATTACCAGAGGTGAAAAACCTGGACTATAGAGTAATATTAAGCCACTGAGCTTCAACTTGGCTCTGCAGCCATGGTTAAGCTCATCTCTGCAACTACTACCCCCCTCCTTCAGTCCCAGGTTGTTGCCCATCAGGCCCCATTATGAATCCTTAGTACCCTGCGTGCCTAAAGCCTACATATATGACTGCATTAATCATGGTCTCTTTTATATTTCTTGGTTAAAATTAGGGAGAGAGCCACCCTGCACTCCTCCTTCCTTTGAAGATGCCACTACAGCTTCAACTGCAACCACTCTCTCCTCCAACAACTCTTTACCCACAACCCCCTTTGATACACCTGAGCACCCACGCTTCAGGAGACAAATGCTTTCCCCAAGTGTGGCCAGGTAAGAATGCCACATAAATCTGCAGTGATATATCTGTAATGATGATCCGTCTGAAAATGTGCTTTTCCCGCTAAAATGAAACCCTCTATCATCCCGTGTGCTTCAGGTCACAGAAAGCTGACTACCATGGGGAAAAGCAGGACACAATAACAGTGGAAGTGGAGCTCAGGTAAAGACACGCACATTTGACTCTATAAAGATGGACAACACATCTCAGTCTCATCCTGTAGTACAGTTGTGAAGCTAAATAACCCCTTATAATGAGCGCTGACAAACATATTTTAAACAGAAGCCAGTTTTAATACTGCTAACCCTGCTGCTCTGTGCGTTGCCTCCAGCTTTTCCGGTACACAGTTGCTTCAGGCGTCTCTACTTGTTAGCTGTGTTGATAACACTTATAGCATTAGCAGGGTTAGCTCTCTGTGGCAGTAAAGTTTACATGGCTATATGTGGCATACTGACATACTAACCATATCTACTGAGCTGTGAAACACTTAGCCAGTCCTGTTATAAAAGAAAAGTGTTAAGATGCACTGTGGGTTCAACAATCCCTAGGTTAAAGGAAGCATGTCGCCATTTTTTCAGTGTTCTAAGTCTGCTTAATGAAAGTGAGGTACTTTAGAAACAAGTCAAAGTGTGAGCTCACATGATTTGCTACTACTTGGAGTTATGATAAGTACAGTATGTTCTGTAAGTTTGTTCTGTTTTGGCTTCACTTTAGGGGAGATGTCATGTCATCCATCCTTTTATACAGTCAATTTTTTATTGTGTTATTGTCTGAATATATAAGATATTAAAACATTTCATTTTTTGTCTTCTCTCTTCAGTAAAATCCCAAAGAGCACAGAGCTCACACAGATGACAGAAAAGACCTCCCCCAGCCACCTGTCACCTGATCGTGCTTTCCCTCCATCTACTAGTCCAACCTCTGCACATTCCTCCTCTACCCTTCCTCCTTCCTTCACGTCTCCCTCATCCGCTGCCCAATCATCCAGCCATTCCTCCACCACACTTTCATCCTCCATCCGCCCTTCCACCAGACCCCTAACCTCTCCTGCAGCTGCTCAGTCTTCCTCCACTCTCTCTTCTCCATCTGCACAATCCAAGTTTCTCACCCCTGTCCCGAACACCTCCCCCACCCTCCCTCCTACCTCAGCGTTTACTCCCATCCGCCCTGCATCTTCTAACTCCTCCATCCACAGCTCCCCACACCACCCCATCACCCCACCTCCGTCCTCCATGCCTGCAAGCCCCCAAAGGCCCCCGAGAGCATCAGCTCCATCAAGCAATCAGCTGTCTGTGTCCAGCAGCCACAACTCTCTGGATGGGGAGGTGCCAGTGTCTGACATCTACTTTGTAAGTTATCATGTCTCAGCTTTTTTTGTGCTGTGGATGTTAGAAGAGGAGCTAATGAGGCAGCTTCAAAGTAGCAGAACAGAGCCAGATGAGCTGGAAAAGGATCTACCATGTGCCAGAAAATGTTTTCTTATGTAACAATGAACAGTTGTTGTAACTTGTTAAACCTAAGGATTGAATTTATCAGTCTTACCAATGTATCTGGTAGCTTTCTTTGGGATTATTTTTTTGTTAAGAGGGTAAAGATAATGTTTTCCTCTCTTGGGTCTCTTGCAGTGGGCCAGTCAGGACAGCGTGGTAGAGTTATGATGGTGAGAGGGCGGAGACTGTGTGTGTGTTGCAGTCTGCACGTACTGTGGGGCTGCTATCGCCCTTTAAAAAAACTTTTTTTTTCCAAAGCACAAGGCTGCCGCAGTCATAGTTCATGCTTCTGAATGACTCAGCAAAACACTGGGGTTGTCTTACCTGCACAGCATGATGTATTTCTACCTGTCAATCTGCATTCATGCGTCCTGTCAATGTCATGCCCAGATCTCCATAATCCTCTTTCTTTATGTGACTGTTTAAAAATGATAAAGCATTCATTTTTCAATCTTAACATCCATTTTCTTTCCATATTACTGCTTTCGCATCTTTGTCCTTCATTGTGTTGTAATTCATTCTTCTTCTTTTGTGCATTCTTCTGTGTTCATCTGCGTGTGTTCATCCATCAGTATGCAGATGGCAGATATTGGGTGTACTCTCCAGTTCTTGGCCGCCGTAAGCTAAACTCTAGCTCAAGCTATGTAAGTCAACACCAAAGTAGTTAGTGTCATTTGTCCCACATCACATCCCATACCAAGGCTGGTTACTGTCACAACAGAGCTGCTTATGGATCTTCAGAAGTACTTAAAGTAAAGTTAAAGTGTATTTACCATGACTTATTTAGTGGGAATGTCTGAAAAAAGGCATTGCATATTAATAACTACAGCTTCTGAAGGGCCATCTTGTGCATTTAAGTGGAGCACGCATCTCTTTATAACATGTTAGCCATAAGCTGTAGGTTAAACCTGTAAGTACCGAGGGCCTGCAGCTGTCCTTTTAGTGACTCCTAAAGCTTTAGGAGGAGATGCTGTAAGTCTGATGAGTATTTCCAGTTCTTAGCTGGCTTAAAATCTCCCTCTAATACATGAAATCACCTGTTTGTTTAGGCTACGTTTGGAGCAATTAAAAGGCCCTGATTATGAGTCAAGTATTTCCAAAAGCACAAAATACTTGTTACAGCAATGATGTTAAAGTTTGAAACAAATCGGATTGATCTGGACTACTCTGAGTTGGCTTTGATTGGATATGACTGGAAGTGTGTGCAACAAAGCAATAACCCTACCACAGCAGTCATTAGATAAAAATTCAAACATTTTAATCTCTTAGTTCCAAAACAGAACTGCAGAGTTAGTATTTAGACTTATTTAGAATGTAGAAAAGTATTTCTCACTTCAAACCACTGAAAATCAGAAGAGCTATAATAGAAAAACAGCAGTGAACTCACAAAAAAGCTATTAAATATTGTGTTTGTGTTGGGATTGTATTTCTTTTGATAAAGGCCAGCTGAGAGTGTATGAATTCAGGGTCTTTAAAGGAAAAAAACAGTCTTAGACAGTATAACAAAATGTGTGATCTTCATACGGCTGGCCACACACTAGACGACTTTATACCCAATTTTAGAACTGATTTTCCCCCGTATGAACACAGGGACCTGTCCAGATTGAAGGCTTGTTACATACAATTTTTTGTTCCAGTAGTCCTCAAGTATGTTGTTTGCATGACTATTTTACAGTTCCCTTTCACACCACATCCTTCCCAATCTTGAATCATAAATATCAAACATGTTTGATTACAATTGTAGGTTGGACTGCCTCCAAAGGAATACCTCAAGTAACTGAGGAGAATGAGCAGACAGGGTAGTGACACCAACTGGATGTTACATATTTTTGCAGCTCGCATAAATATAACTATCTCTCAGTCAGGATTTATTTATTTGTTTTAGTTTTGCTGCAAATATTTATAAGGCTGGGTATATCCCATAGTCTCATAATATGATACATATCGTGATACACATTGATTTTGGGTAATAAACATGGACTAATATTAGTATATTCAATACTGAATTCACCACAGCAGCTGTTCTTTATTGTAGAGGGTAACAGAAAAGGTATAGTTTATAGATTTTTATACTTTAAAACACTTATATTTATATCCTCAGAGACCCAAGTAAATTAAATGGGTCTATTTATAATCATTTAGAGAAATACAAATACATAGATATTTTACTTTGTAAACTTAAAATGACCAACTCTGGTTTCACTTTACCATAAGCCCACTTGAATTTATGAGAGGTACTTTTTGCTTTATTTCTGCATAAAACGGCACCACTGTTTCCGTAATGAACCAACAAGGTAGGATTCAGGAGTGTGTTAATCACACTCCTTAATCAGATGCCTGAAGCCATTGTTATCAGCGCCGATGTTCAGCTCATGTCTCTACCATTAAAGTGTAATGCCCTGCTTATTATCTCCTGATCAGAAGTTGAGGGATACTTTGTGTTTACAATATCATTCAATGCTGGTTTGGATGACACAGATTAGCCTGGTGAGCCTAGGTGTTGTTGCTAACTGCTAATAAGTCTGAATTTGTGTGCTGATGAAGACTGGTGTTTCTGCAGTGTTTTACCTTTTTTACAGCTTGCATGACTCATGTCCAACTCCTAACTTTCTGGTGTTCAAAGAAACCAGAAATAATCTAGTGTATTTACTTTTAGTCTTTTGGCTGTAGATAAACATTTTGATCCATGATGCTCGTCTGAGTACAAAGTTGTATTGGTGAATGGGATGTGTGCAGTATCATGCAGTTTTACCACTGCCTCCATTTCAGTGGCTGTAGAATCTGCATCATTGCATGCATCGGCAAGGTGCGCATGAATATATATTACCGAATTGATTTTTTGAGGACAGGCCTAACTATAACGCATGTCAAGATAACCAGTTGAAGATTTCAGTCATCCTCCATGTTTGTTTTTCTTCTTGACTGTGCAAATTTCTGAGATCACATTCATACTGGAAAATCATTACAACAGTTAGCAGGTGTGGTGTCGTGAACTGTCCAGATTGTCAGTTGTATGTGTTTAGAAGATTACAATGTTAAAAATCTTTGAACTTTCCCTTTGTCCGTGATCTCCCACATTTTTAAAATCAGTTAAGCTTTATGAATCATTTAGTGTTTAGCCAGCCAAACTGAGATCATCCTATAGAATGCAGTCCAAGGTGTACACTGTGATGTGTACTTAACATGGAAGACGAAATGCCTTAAATAGGTAAAAATGACAAGGAATTTGTCTTTAAAATAGGAAAAAAAAGTAAGAAGCAATGAAAGACTGACTATAAGCAGACTATATATTCTTAGAATTACCTCTCAAGACTGTGGAGCACTTGTCCGTAAACTATGACTTCTCAGTTTCTTCACATTTCCTCTCTCTCTCATGTACCTTCTCTTCTCTCCATTCTTATGTTGCTGCCCTCTGCTGGCTGTGTTTAACACCTGCAGAATCCAGAGGACCAGAGCGGAGTGTGCTCTCCTCTGCACTTCGGCTCAGAGTCCAGAAGAGGCTCAGATGGGGAGAGTTACACAGTGAGTGTACAGCTCATTGTTATATTCATCATACATTCACCACCGTTCTGCTGTGTTTCACTGACTTGTCTATTTTATCTCCCTCTCTTTGTGTTTATCTGCCTATGCTCTATCAGTAACTCACAGTGGAGACAGCAGTGATGGGCAGAGCCCCAGGCTGTCTCCATGAACAGAGGCTTGGGGCCTTAACTGCATGTGGATTCTACAGGACGACACATAACTGAAATAAATTCAAACTAAAAGGAAGGTGCAGTTTTATCAGTATATATGCAAAATAAAACCTCAAAGCAT
Organism: Cheilinus undulatus; assembly: GCF_018320785.1. Taxonomy (NCBI): domain Eukaryota; kingdom Metazoa; phylum Chordata; class Actinopteri; order Labriformes; family Labridae; genus Cheilinus; species Cheilinus undulatus. The sequence goes on from NC_054877.1 coordinate 30,124,483, forward strand.
CGAATCCTGAACAATCTTACATCAAACAGTAAGTAAACAAAGATGTCAGAGTACAATCAGCCGAGGGGCACTGTGAACTACTTTGATGGCTGCTGTTAAGAGGCAGCCATGCTGCACTGTGTCAGCTCTGGCTATGCAATACTGACATATGAAAACTTAAATCATGCATTTATTTTCATTAGAGGCACAGCACAGTTGTAAATACTTTTATTTTTAGCACTTTATACATGTACCTGTGGCTGCAGTCTTTTTGTTATTTAATGATCAGTTATTATTTGATAACGCTCAAAACAAAGTTAATGTGTGTTCATCTGTGTGCTGTGTATGCACAGTGTTGGTCTGTCAGTGTTGGTCCAGTAAGATCTTATGTTGATCTGACGATGAATGGTTGTGTTTAAATGCCTTATTGACAAACACATTTTCATACCTGCTTTTGATATTTTTAAACATATGTAATCATTAAAAAAGATATTAAAAAAATCAGCAAGCTACAGAGCCCCCAAAGTAGCAAAAAGTGGGAAAAATATCTTATTGCACATTAAATTGTCTCGTTGGAAAACGTTCACGCCGCATTAGAAAGAGTTAATATTTTGTGGAAATGATGTTTATCTGGTGGAAATGAGTTATTTTGGGGGAAAAGGTTATTTTCTCTCAAAAACAAGTTATGTTTTTGGAACAAGTTATCCTGTTGGAGTTGGTTTTCTTGTTTTGATCAAGTTATCTTTTGCGAGGAGATGTTATGTTGACAACTTGTAGTCTTGAGTTATCTTGTAGAAGCAAGTTACTGTCTCTGGAAGAATGTGGTAACAAGCAATTACCTTTTGATAACGAGCAGGGCCGCCCATAAGGGGGGACAAAGGGGAAAGTTTCCTGGGGCCCAGCCCCAACTGGGGGCTGACAAAACACGGTCCACCTTAAATATAAGCAGTGATAACAAATAGATTTTTTTTTTTTTTTTTGCCTTTTTTCAAAAATACTCTACGTTACTTATTAAAGCCGCACAATTGCACACGTTTTTCTTATTCTTGTAGAAAATGTACTGTTTTAAAATGTAACCCCTTCTTACATAGTACGACTTTTTTTCTTTTTCCTTCCCGTCTTGTAATGGTCATGTTATGGGCCAGCCGAACTTAACTATAAAGTCATTTCTTTTTGCACTTTGTACAGCCATGCCAGGACTTGAACTAAAGTAGGAAAACTAGAAAAGAAAGGACAAGAAAACTGACTTGTTAGCAAACTTATTTTAACTGGTTTTAACATTGAACTGAGCCTGAATGTGGAGGCAATTCTGAGCTAGGAGGCTAGTGTTAATGTGTGTCAGTATTATTGATCAGATCCAAGAGACGGGCCCTTTAATTAAGTCTATATTATTTATTTCCATGGTTGGGTCTGATTTCAAGTAACTATCTTGTGGTAATGATAATTCTTGGTAAGAGTTACCTTGTAGAAACAAGTCATTAAAGTCATTATCATGTGATAACAAGCAGTAATTTTGTGGGAACAAGTTATTACCTCCGCCAAGGAGGTTATGTGATCGGCAGGGTTTGTTAGTTTGTCAGTTAGTTTGTTTGTTAGCAACATAACTCAACAAGTTATGAACGGATTTTGATGAAATTTTTGAGATATGTCAGAAATGGTATAAGGAAGAACTGATTAGATTTTGGGACTGATCCTGATCACCGTCTGGATCCAGGAATTTTTCAAAGGATTCTGTACTATTGGGAGATAGGGCTAATGGCGGAGGTCTGCGCTCTCTGAGTGCTTTTCTAGTTTTCTTATGGAAAAGAGTTACCTAGTTGGAATGCGTGGTTATCTTGTAGGAGCATGTTATCTAGGGGAAACAAGTTCTGTTTTTTGAGGCTTGGATATGTTATCTTGGGAATTAGTTATTCTGTGGCAACAAGCCGCATTGTAGGATCTTGTGGGAACAAGTTACATGGTGGAAACAGGATGTGTTATCTTGATTAAGCAAGTGATTATCTTGTGGGACTGAGTCTTGTGGGACTGAATGTGTGTGTGTGTGTGTGTGTGTGTATACATGTACATATATATATATATATATATATACACCCCCCCCACACACACACACCACCACCACCACCACCACCAAATTATGAGTCAGATTCCTAAGATCAAGAAATAAAGTTTTCAAGTTTCTGTAAAAATAATCAAAAATTTCAAAGCAACACACCCCCGCCCCCCCCCCCCCCACACACACACGCACACACACCCAAACACAAAAATCTGTCATATTACAGATACATTTCTCAAATTTGCATGAAAAAATGACTGAAAAAAATCCAGACAAATTCCCTGTAACATCTAAAAAAATTCACATGGAAATTGCTTAAAAATTTCATAGCAAATTTCCCCACAAACTTCCAATTAAACTAATTTGGAACATGCCCAAATTTGCACGAAAATACTTGAAAATTTCTTAGGTATATTCCCCAAATTATCCATGACAATTCCTGAAAATATCAGTAAATTTTCCCAGTATTTCAAGGAAATTACTTACATTTCAGTAGAGATTCAAGACAGTCGTCTCAAAAATTCTAATAGCTGAAATAGCAGAAAGTCCTCATGTATACATGCTGGGACCAGAAGAACTCGCTCTTGGGGAATAAAGTTCTCCGGTGCAAACAATAATGTTGTGGGGATGAGTTATCATCTTGTGGTAGCAGGTTATCTTGTGGGTACAAGTTATTATTTTGCCTGAACAAGTTATCATCTCGTGGAACTGAGTTTTCCAATGGGAACAAATTACACTGTGGAAGTGAGTTGTTGTCTTCTGAGAAGAGTTATAATCTTGTGCAAAGAAATTTTTATGCACTCAAGTCATTATATTTGCCCACAAATTAAAAAAAAAGACTTAAAAGTACTTGAGGGGCTCTGTAGCGAACACAATGTTTTCCTGTCAGAACATACCAAATATTTTTGATCAAACTAGTTTAGCAACCATGGATTACAACTTCCCAGGATTTAAAACCAGGAGAAAAAGAATGGGCAAAGGTAAATGATGTTTTGTAAAGTGTAGATAAAGTGTGTATGGGTATGTGTGTGCTTAAGCACATGCATGTAAGTCTGTTTGTGCCCTCATGTGTTTGTGTGTGCATGTGTTTGCATGCATATTGAAGTGTGATTGGGAGAGTCGGTGTAAGTCCTCCTTTATTTGTCAAATTGTTAAAGATGTAACTTCTGTTTGTTGTTATGGGCCAAGAAAGTCTAAAGCAGCTATTAGCATGCTGGCTGTGTGGAAAAAAAACTCAGATACAGTAGACACTCCAGTCTTTAACCTGAGATCATCTGTTTTCTTTACAGTATAGAAGTAAAATGAAAAATTACAACAGACTGTAGCTTTCTTCCATACATGGTAATACTTGTTTCAACAAGACGACCAGATCTAGACTTCCTGGCTGTATTATGAGCTGAGCTGTAACATATCACTGTATTCTTGATGTCTGCTGAGGCTAACATGCCTGTTTGTAGGCAACAGTGTTTGTAGCTGATCACTGTGTAAAAGAAAATAAAGATTATATTGTGTAATAAAATCCTGAGTGGATTTTTGAAACATTCTCATCTTCCAAAACAGATGACTTTCCATGTTGTTGGCATCATTTCCCCACTAGATGGCACCATAATGTCTCTGTAAGTAGCATGACACATCTTGAGGGGGATATTACTTCTTATTTTGGACTACTTGGAAATGCAAAACTCAGTTTTTCCTTGTTGAGTTAACTTGCACATAGATAAATGCAGGTGTATGAGCTGACTTAAAGCCATAATTCATTTAATTGTTTTCTTTTTGGACCATAATGGGAGGATCTCAGTCTTTCCAACACACATCATGATCATCATCTGTATGCACAGGCTTTGCTGCTAAAAATAAACTGGTATTAATGAGTCTAGGATCAGTATGGGATCTTAGCTGACAATTACAGACCCCATTAATGCACACAAATACACTTGTACACAGGAAGAGGACAAAAAATCAAATCTGAGGGGGGAAATGAACAATTTGTTCAAAAATCTGCCCATGCCATCTATCAGTGATTGGTTTGTGTGTTCTTTGTACTCTTCATGTGTGCTGGTTGACTTTAGCGTGTTCTTTGTGTGTAAGTCAGAGTTGTGAATGTGACTCAAGGTGACAAGTCAGCCATGTCGGTCCATGATGGAATGTGTGATGGACAAGGATCAGCAGCCACCTGCTCAATTGTACTGGAATGAAATTCTCTCTCTCTTTCCCTCTGCTTTTTGTCCTTCCGACTTATAAACACACACACACAAACACACAGACTTCCATAATTTCTTTCACGAAAGTTCAGCCAGGAGGTTTTCCTTCATCAGTCCAGTGGTGCGACTGATTGACTTAAGTTAGCACTTCTAAAGGGACATGATTCATAGTTTTGTAAAATTTTTCATATCATCAACAGATCCCAAGGAGACGGAGCATTATTCCCAGAGAATATAACCAGAGGGGAAAAAAATCAGAGCTGCATTGTGTAACTAGGACCTTAAACACCAACAAACAGCCAACAGTTGGGGCAACCACAGATATTAGAGCTGAATGGGTTTTATTGTAGTTGACTAGAATGAAAAAAAGTATATAAACACATCGGACCTTATGTTGAAGTATATTTTTTTCTGCATTCATTTTACCCTCTACCTTTACAAGCCTTCCAGGGCTGGCTGCCGAGAAGCATCCCCACAGCATAATGCTGCCACCACCATGCTTCACAGTGGGGATGGTGTTTTTGTGCAGGTAATATGCAGTGTTTGGTGTCCTCTAAACATAGCGTCTCGTCTGATAAGCAAAAAGGACCATGTGGTCTCATCAGATCAAAGAATTTTCTTCCACGTGACCATGGAGGCTCCACATGCCTTGAGTTCTCTTGTTGAAATTTAACATGAGTTTTCTTCAACACTGGGGTTTCTCTCAGGAACTCTCCCATAAATCTTTGACTGGTGAAGAACCCGGGCAACGATTGTTGTATGCTGAGTCTCTCATCTCAGCTGCTGAAGCATGTAACTCCTTCAGAGTAGTCATAGGTGTTTTGGTGGCTTCTCTCACTAGTCTCCTTTTTGCACAGTTACTCAGCTTGTGAGGACAGCTATAGCCAGGCATAGTTCTTCCATTTCTCGATGATGGATTTAACTGAGCTCTCGGGATGTCCAATGCTTTGGATTTTTTTTTTTTTTTGCATTCATTCCCAACCAAAAGATAGAACTATTTTAAAATCCAACTAGTTTCTTCGTAGGTTTAGTGTGAACTTTTCATCATAAGATGAGATATGAGACATATAGCTAATGCAACATGCCACTGAAAACTACTTTAAGGTTCATTATTTTCCAGTCCATGCCTATGCAGACTTTGCTCTGGGACCTTTACCCTGTCACTTGTCTCTTTTAGCTGATATACTGCCTGGAATCACTTTTCTGTCACTTGAAATGAGACGAGATATGGTGGGTATCTGTAATAAGTATAGTTCATATCAAATAATTTCCAGTTTAATTAAACAATAAATTACAATTGCATTTAGCCGACTTGTCTAAAACCAAGTAAATGCATTCTGTAAATCAAATTTACACTAAAACAGTAGAACAATTACAATGCAAAGTTTACAGATTAACATCCACATTTTGTCCTAAATATTGTCACTCTATGCTTTGGTTATCTGTGAGTATGATCTGACACAGGGGTTCCCAAACTTTTCAACCCGTGACCCCCACAATAACAGCGACAAAGACCGGTGATCCACACTGTTCCCAAGGTTGGTTGTGGCATAGCTGAACACAGCCACGCACATTCAAGAATCATCATGTGCAGGACTTTTAAACATTGCTTTGATTTCAGCACAAATCTCAACAAATTACCATGTTTTTATTTTTAATTTCTACAGAAATGTGCAAAATATACAATTCAAGAATACTTTTTGTTTCTTGGTAGGCATCTCATGACCCCCCAGTGGTCCTGACCCCCACTTTGGGAACCACTAATCTCTGGACAACTTTATCCCCATTTTCTACCTTATAATTGTGCTGAACTGCTCTGTTCCCACGAGATGCTATCAGATCAATAAATTAGTGGTTGTTTATATTGGACTGAAGAGCATTGTAGCAGCAAAGCAGTAGTCAAGAAAAACTTTGATGATTACTAGTGGTGGGTGGCTGTGTTACAGTTTAGACACAGCATTTGACTGTGATTGTGGGCCTGAAACAATTAATCAAAAAAAAAATTAGATTAACCAACTTGTAATTCTGGTGCCAACTACGAAGGGATCAGACTTTAGCCAGCTAATTGCATACTAAATCCAGAATTTTGACTGACTCACAAAATGTGAACACATGAAATCTGATGTTCTGTTCAAGAATCTGCGCTCAGCGTGACGTCATAGTAAAGGCTTTTGCACACTGAGTCTGTCACTTTCAGATGTGTTGTTTTTTTAGAACTGTGATTTGAAAAAAAAAAAGTCATGCACTCAAAACTTGCAGTTGAGTGTTTTATTTGCTGCAGAAATTTGTAGAATGTAGAATTGTTTAGTACTGCAACAAAAAGAAGCAGTGAGGATGAGCCTGTTGCTCCGTAACAACCACACTTGATCCATCCTGATAAATTTGCTGTCTTAGTAGACATTTCACTGGTAACTGGTGACCCCACCAATCAGAGACATTGCTGTGACACTCAAGGATTGTGGGTATTGTAGTATTTCTGGCTTAGATCAGGAATAACAATGTTTTTCTTAAAATGAGGTTGATAACTTGCAAACTTTTGTCTTCTACAGGATATATCATCGTTTCAAACTGAGGTACTTTGTGGTAAGTCTAACTTGGATACTTATGATAACATGGCTAATAATCAAATCTGTGATGGAGGAAATGAATGGGAGTTTTACTTCCAGAACCACATTGTTGAGCTCTGTACCCGCCCCTCACCTGGTATCGCCATCGCACCCCCAGGCAAGAGAGGGGCGGGGTGAGAAGAGCCTCATTTGCATTTAGACATGAGACTTCATACTGCGGGGTCAAAGACGTCCTTTGGTGCTGAACCAAATTAGATTTAAACAAAAACAGCGGACTGTGAAAAAAGGTGAAAAAGGGGTATGTTATATCATAGGGTCTAAAAATAGCACCTTGATGTTTGTGGGAAATGTTTGGGATTTTTATGTTTTCATTTCAGCATGTTTTAGGATTTTTTTAGGCTGACATGTTCATTCAGAACAGATGGGAGTTAGGTAGAAAGGCACAGATGGGATGAGAAAAGTTATGGTCTGATGGTATGTTATATGTTTGTTTCTTGGTTTTAAATATGATAACAAACACAAGAAAAATGCTTTTATATTCCTATTCTCTGAGCACTGATGGGAAATGAGTTCTCCCAGCTCAAATAGATTTAAGTCTACAATATAAATTCAATAATATTTAGATTGTGGATATGTATTTATTTTTCTGCTTGTCTTTGCTCCTCCCTCTGCTTTCTGTGCAGCTGGGATAGCATCAGACACCTGCTACTTTGATGGTCATGATTATCATAAATGCTCATTGAAAAACCATAAAACAAAGCAAAAAACGATGAAAAGAAAATGTAATAAAGACAGACAAAATATGTTTTTTAAAAAAAAGATTTTAAAAGTTATTAGAGGTAGAATCTGAACCTGGGGTGAAACAGGCCGTCACAAAGCTGAGCTTTAATCTGCGGGAAACATAAACAAATGCCTTTGTTCCTTCAAAGGACAGAGGGGCGAAAGCCACAACAAACAGATGTGTGTGTCTGTGTGTCTGTGTGTGTGTGTCTCGCACGTGAAAAGAAAAGAGAGGGAAAAAGGAAAGAGAGAGAGAGAGATCAAAGCGGGGGGAGTGTTTTTGAATCTCTGTGTAGGAGGTGAAGCCTCACCTACCCAGAATGCCTTGCCTCACTCCTCACAACCCACTCAGGGTTTTAGGAGCATCACTTCTCTTCTCTTAGCAGCGGGCGGATTATGATACTTGCTCTTCATCAGTCATCTCCGGCTATTCTCAGAGAGTGTGGAGACAGTGACTCGGTGTGAACCAGCAGACGACCTCTGATCAGTGATACAGAAAATGCATTTCCTTTGCATAATGTTAACATTTCAAAAGTTATGTAACAGTTCTTTCTGAGCAAGTCATCTGATTGGTTTAAAGGCATTAGATGAGTGCTGATATACCATACAAAAGCACTGGGACTTTAAAGTGTAGCCTATCACTCTACTTTAACTATAAAAGTACTTTATTTCTCTGTTAGCACATTTTAAGTTAACATACAGATAAATATAGATGATACAAAGACACAAAAGGGCAGAATATGATTGTGTTGTTTAGCAAATCCCCAACCACTTGCATAAGGGAACAGCTGGCTAAATGAATGACTTAATTAACAAAAATATATAGCTGTTTTTTTAATGTTTGCAGGCTATGATATTAAAAAATAACCTACAGCACAGGAGGCAGTGATGTTGTATGAAATATGACACACTGTGCTGATTTTCAGTATAACCGCTGCTGTAAAGAAGCTTTTAAAATGTTTCCCTTTTATAGATTTTGTCAATCAATCATAGTCAATATAAATTTGCTTTTGGATTAAAAAAATACAAAAAACTTCTTTAATGTCAAAGAGAGAACAGATGTCAACAAAGTAATGTCAATTTAATAAAAATGTGTAAAAAGAAACAAGTTATGGCATAAATATTCACCCCTTTTAAAGTGACTAACTAAAGTCAACAGAGGTCCAGCCAGTTGATGCTAGTAGTCTCTTAGTTAGTGAAATGGTGATCACCTGAGTGCAGTGAATTTTCCTCAGGTGATTGCACTATAAAGACACCTATATGTGGAAGGTCCAGTTACTGGTTGAACAGTATTCCTGGCTACTGTTGCACCATGAAGACAAAAGAACACTCCAAGCATCAGAGAAAAGGCTATTGAAAAGTATAAGCCAGGGGATGAAAAAAAAAAATACAAGGCACTGAACATCCCCCATCATCAAGAAATGGAAGGCATATGACACATGTGTAAATCTGCCTAGATCAGGCTTTCTTCATAGACCTCGTAGACCAAGAAAGGAGACTAGTGAGAGGCCATCAAGACACCTGTGACTACTCTGAAGGAGCAGCAGCTGAGATGGGAGAGACTCTGCATACAACTGTTGCCTGGGTTCTTCATCAGTCAAAGCTTTATGGGAGAGTGGCAAAGAGAAACCTGCTGTTGAAGAAAACTCCAACTGAATCTCAGCTAGAGTACTAAAAGGCCGCAGGAGACTCCATGGTCAAGTGAAAGAAAATTCTTTGGTCTGATGAGACCACACTAGTACTTTTCGGTCACCAAACTCTGCAGATCACCACAAACACACCATCCCTACTGTGAAACATGGTGGTGGCAGCATCATGCTGTGGGATGCTTCTCAGCAGCCAGCCCAGGAAGGCTTGTAAAGGTATAGGATAAAATGAATGCGGCAGGACAATTGTTTTCAGCCTACAAGGGAACTACAGCTTGAGAGAGACAAGACAATGACCTGAAGCATACAGAGAAAGCCACACAGAAATGGTTTAAAGACAACAAGGTGAATGTTCTGGAGTGGCAGAGTCAAAGCCATGACCTAAATCCCATAGAGAATTTGTGGCTGGACTTTGAAAAGGGCTTTTCACAGCTGATCCCCATGCGACCTAACAGAGCTTGAGCAGTTTTTCAAAGAATAATGGAGTAAAGTTGAAGTGTCCAGATGTGCAAGCCTGATTGAGACCGATCCACAGACTCAGTGCTGTGATTGTAGCCGATGGTATGTCTCCTGAATACTGCCTTTAAGGAGGTGAATATTTATGTAGTCACCTATTTTACATTATATATTTTCATTTAATTGGCATTACTTTATAGAAATCTGTTTTCACTTTGAAAGTGTTTTGGGTTTTTTTTTGGTATAAAAAAAAAGCCAAATTATGTTGAACACGATTGATTTATGAAATTTAAAAAAGGGTAAAAAACCTAGGGCACTGTAACAAAGTACATAGTGCTTTTGTTCTAAATACAAACACTCTTTGATTGTCCATGGCCTAATCTAAGCTGAGCAGATAATCAGTGTAACAGCACTCCCCTCCATGTGATATTACCTAATTTGTCAGTGTTGCTCTGCTATGTGCAGAGTAATATCTTTAAAGAGAACAACATGGTTTCATTTCCCAGCAGATGATTGTGAGTCTGATCAGAGCCTACCCTCCTTTCTTCAATACTACAACAGCATGATTGAAGTGCCTCTTTTAAGTCAGTGGGAGAATCCACAAACAGATGCCTGTCAGTCCACACAGAGAGAACACGCTGCCCTCTCACACTCACATGAAAAGCCTGGCTGCATCGTCAGTGTCTTAAGGCAGTGTTTATCTTTGGCCGGCTGAAGAAAACAAAGCCATCGATTTCTAATCCTAATCCCCTTCTACTGCTCCTCTCCTATTGATCATCCATCCATCCTTAATGAGATGGAGGGATAGAGGGATGGAGGGCTGATGAAGGACAAAACTTTCCCTCCCAGTGTTCTAACATCTTCACCCTCCACCCATCTCCTTAAAATCTGTCTCTCTCTCTCTCTCTATCTCCTCTTGATCATGGGGCTTTCACTGACCTGTTGTTTTTTTATGCTAGAATAGAAAATAAATGCGGCTTGGTGTTTTTTTCAGAGGTTTATCAAACCTGAGGGGCTTGTAGAGCGACAGAGGTTCGCCTAAATATTGAAATTGGATGACACGGATGAGAGCACTAAACACACACAGACACATGCGTGCATACACAGTGAGAAAGGACCGAGTTTCAGACCAAACAACAGAGATGGTATTCCTGCTGGTGTAGCACAATGTGACTGAGTCAATGATATTCACTGATAGTGACCCTTTCCCCCTCTTTGCTCTGCTTCAACTCAATCTAACAGTCATTCCCACATTCACTGGATCTGGAAACATTTCTGAAGCTGTGAAAGAGCTGACTCTTCTTTTTACATGGTCATGATCATTGTCTTGTTTACTCTATCTGTCTCTTTCTTCTTCAGGTCCAACTTTATCACATTTTTTCCCTCTGGGCATTCTAGTGGGCACTTCACCATGTTTTGTCCACTAGTAGGGCAACCTGGGGGCAGTGCTTTATCTATTTTTGTACACAGTATGTAAAATAAGACTATGTATTTGGCATAAGTATAGCCTGCATCCTGCTGGTGTTAAACAGCAACATCAAAGTCAAACCTTTAGTTTAAAAAAAAGATGGTTTAAGGATTCAATAGAAGAATAAAATGATCTCTGCTTGTGGAAAAGAAAGCGGGAGTACAAAGCCAAAGCCATCATACATTTCAGCTGGATGTAATCTATCACCGCAGACATCAAACAGTGAAACCCTCTGCTCTTCATCCCTTCAAGATTTCCCACATTTCAAAATGATTTACTATGACAACTGTATTTCACAGAGGGCTTTAAGATGACAAGGAGCTAGGTGTAAGATTTAAGTTATAACTTGGTACAACATTCAAACTATCTCTGTTGGAGCAGTATCTTAAATGTAAGTGGTGCATAAACTCTGTCCTGAGTTAGCATCTAAGCTTTGTTTTAACTGATGCAACCCAGGGCTGATTCTCCCCTTCATGTCTGGTCCTAACGGTGATATACAGAGGTAAAAATGTCTTCTCTCCATGGCGTTTGTGTGCAATATTACATCCTGAGCCCGCTCCATCCTAAACCTGGACAAACTGCATGTCAAACACTAAAGAAGACTGTGAGGAAAGCTGCTGCTGATGCTGATGATCCCGAGACGGTATTTGCCATGTTTGTGCACAGACTTGTCGGATTAATGTTAATCACAATGGTATTCCCTGTGGGATCATGGGTAAACAATGAATCAGATGTGGGAGGTCCACTAGCCACACCCCACATTCCTCAGGAGTCACTGAAAGCATCTCGTAGTCATCATGGACTCAGGAACTCTTAAAAACAAGGCCAACTTTTCTTTATAAAAATGTTGCTTTGCTTGCACAACTTTGGAGAAAATTGGGTGTTTTTGAAATATATAATGCATGTCACTGCAAAAATGGCACCCTGGGGGTGTTTTTTCCCCTCAAGTGTGTGATAATGGCTGCAGAAGAAGTCATTAATAGCGGGCTAATGTGTGTCAGATGGTACCTGTCCAGCAGTAGCAGCAGCAGGGGAGAGGGATCCAGGACACGAGTGACTGACCAGCATAATGAGAAGAACACGGCCTGCCAATTTGGGCAGCTGCTTCTCCAGTGGGAAGGGCCGTGCAAGTGTGTGTCTCTCTCAGTTTCCTGTGTTTTTTTTTCTGCATTTCCTCAATGTATTTCTCATCAGCAGCGACCAGGAGTACAGCTACACTCACACACAAGCAGACAACCTAATCAGGGTTACCGTGGGAATGCCTGTGGCATTATTTCAGTCATTGAGGTGATGCCTTTAATCCTGAAACAAATCTAGACTTTGTGTTGTGTGAGAGTGAGCGTGCCTGAGTGTAAAGCCCCCAATCTCACACCCATTAGATTACGGCTGGTCGCGCAGCAAAGACACCCCACTGCCACTCCCACATGGAGGAGCGGGCAGGATTAGCCAGCTCTATACCCGCCCTAATCTGGGGACAAAAACCCACAATCGCCTCCCACTGAGATGCAGAGACAGAAAGATTCAATTTGATCGGCTCCCCTCAATATGACAAGAGTGTCTTTTAGGGTTAAAATGACTACTGCTCACTCTACCATCAGTCAATGTGGATTCAGCTCTAAACGGTGTCCTCTTAATCCCTGTGATCGATCCCTTTTTATCAGAGCTCAAACAGGTCCTGATCCGTGACAGTAAAAGCAAACTGAAAATGTGTCTACTTCAAAACATTTGGCATAAATCAGAGGTTTCTACATTTTAATCTCTGCTGCAGATTGCTTATAAAGAAAGGACATCCGACTGAGAAACACCCATTCATAGAGTAATGGTAAATACAGTAGAGAAAACACAATATTAAAAACTAGAGTGTGTCCCTACTAAACCATAACAAATGTTTAAGTCTTTTCTAACATACAAATCTTGCTGTTGTCAATCAGTTTACTAGTTTTAAACCAGCATATTGCTAATGCAATGCAACTGGACTGCACGTTAGTCTGCTGGTTAGCATTACCATCTAACATTCAGTGGATATAAGGTCTGAACTGTGGCCAGGGCCTTTCTCTGTTGAGTTTTGAAGTTCTGTCTTTCTTCCACTTCACCGTGGACCATGATTTTGAAGTGTTCTAATGTACTTGAAAGGACAAAAACCTCCTGAAAATGCTGTTTAGCAAACCAGTTCAAACTAACCTGACATGCCAGATGGATTTGTTTCACACATCTATCTGGGAAAGTTTCAACAGGAAACGTCTGAGAAAAGGCAGAGGCTTTAAAAAAAACTCGGAGTGTGATTGGGTGAACATTCTGTCTGTCACATCTTTATGGGCCAATCAGAGCAACAAAACAAGTGACGTAACAGCTATCAAGCTGCACGTGTGCAGCTACTGAGGAATAACGCGAAACATGTCGACTACAGACATGTAAGTATTCGACTTATGTCATTTTTAAAAAGAAAACAACTCACTGCTGTTCTTTGTTCTTCTATTAACGAAGAAATGTTGTCAAGTTCTGATAAAACTAGCACTTTGGCGGCATCCACACTAATCTCTTCCTCGAGAATTGCACCAGCTCTTGCTGCAGCTTGTTTACGTCACGACTCTGCTGTGCCTGAGAGTACTGCTCCTCATCGCTGATTGGTCCTGTCACTTTCTAACCGGGCCCAAACGGTTCAGATGGGAGCTTTGCAAGATGGATTCGCCAGGGAAAAACAAGGAAATAGGTGTATCCATCTGCTTTGCAAGGTTAAGTTCAAACCATATTACACCAATGCAATCTTGTGTTTTGTCCTTACTTGTGTTGTATAATCAGCAAGGCTGTCTTCATTAATGAATTAATTACAATTAACTTAGGTCCATGGTTAAGTAAGTTCCAACAGAATTCACTTACTCTTATTCTGAGACAGTAGAAAAATCCGAAATGAAGCAAAAACAGTTTAAATGCAAAATAGTGTGATTTTAAAATTGGGAGATTAATCATGATTGAAAATTTCAAGTTAGTCTGATGTCCAGTCTCACAAACTATACATCTGAGACATCGTATATCTCAGAATTGAAGAGCCAAAATTTGCTGGTACAACATATTTCCAGTTTAAGATTATTATTTTTTTAATCGACTTACAATACATAAACAAGGTCTAGTAGTTGCATTCAGAAAATAATAGCAAATAAAGAGGCTAAACATTTTTAAATAAAACTGCTACAGGTGTAGCAGGTGTAATTTTGGATAATATCATATATAGACACATTTTAGAAGCACTTACACAACCAGTGGCCTGCTTTATCTTTGTTAGCTTTCGCTAAAGCTAACACAGCAATGTCAGCTACTTAATTAATATTACTACACAAGCCAATGTTGCTAAGTTAGCTTTATCAACATGAGTTTGAGCAAACATAGCTAATGTAGGTATTTAGAAAATGTAACTACATAGCTAACAAAGCTACTTATCTTACAAAGCTAACATAGCTAAAGCTAAGCTCACAGTGCGCAGGTAGCTTATGAAGCTGCTTTGTTAGCTTAGCTTTAGCAGCATTAGCTAGGTAAGCTACGTTAGCTATGTAGCTACATTTGCTACAAAGCTCATGCAGCTAACAGTGCTACGTAAGCCACGCTTGCTGCATTAGAATGTTTTTATGGAGGATGATTTTTTCTTGTAAGCAAACAGTTTACTCAGCTTTTCAAAAGGGAAATATTTTACCTAACCTAACACGCCAGATGGATGTGTTTCACACATCCATCTGGGAAACCACCCACAGACAGTGTTTGGGAAAGGGCAGAGCCTTTGAACAAAAACTTGGGGGGTGATTGGATGAATGTTCTGTCACATCTTTAACAAAACACATGACGTAACTCCTGATCCTCCTCTCATCAGGAGAGGAAGGCGGGACTTTCTTCCAAGTAGGGAGGCCAACCGGACCTGGGGGCGGGGCTAACTCCCCACATGACATCATGAGGGGAAAATCTGAGAACAACTTGTTTCAGCACACATTTTGAAAATGAGGAGAATGGGAGGGGGGCACATATTAATGATAGACAAGCATGGAAAAATTATTTTTGCATAATATGTCCCCTTTAAATGTTTTGAAATCAGGTTTTGCAGGTCAGGTTTTTAACTTTTAAATTTTGGTATCCTATTAGCTTAAGTTTGAGTTTGTATTTCTGTTATGAAACAGACAGCATCTCAGATGAACAGTCTATTATAGTGGTTGTCAGAGATGTATGGTCTGAAGCCAGACCCCTCTCCAAAATTTGGATTATTTGACAGCCCTAAAAGTTACATGTTTTAAAATAAAGTTTGGTTGACTGGACATGATTTTTCATCAACTGAGGCACTGTTCTAAACTTGCAAAGCAGATGGATTATCCCGTCTCCATGTTTCTTACTGGCAAATCCATCTTGCAAAGCTCTCATTTGAACCATTTGGGCCTGGTTAGAAAGTGAAAGGACCAATCAGCGTCGAGGGGCAGTACTTTTAATTAGGCCTGGGCTATATCTCGAAATTTTAATTTATATCGATATATTTCTATACAAGATATGACACGGGACAAAATGGATATATTGATATAATGAGTTTTATGTTAAAATACTTAAACGCGAGTCGCCATTTCACCTACTTCTCTTGACTCTGTGTTGCTCTTTGTCCAACTTGTAAACCAAAGGCAGGAAGAGGCATAAAGCGTAATGATATACGGATTTATATGTGATTTAATACACTCAAATACATGTCGGTACATTGCTTGGCATCTGTGTAGCCATAGCAACACATCGTACTCTGTGCTGATTTATTCGTATTGTGTAAAGAACGACATGCTGGACAGCTCACTGCCTTTCTGGCTGCTCACAATGCCCCAGTGCAAAAGCAGAAACCCCAAGACAGCGTAAAATGGGTGTTTTTTCATTGTTTATGTGGAATAAAAGGCCGGCGAAAGGAGATGAATTTCCGGTTTCATCTTCTACACCATCTTTTCTTCCTGGTCACGGTTTGTCGGTGACAACAGTGCCTCTAATGGGCACTTATTTCCTGTCTGGTGAGCTTAACACAGAGAGGCTTATTTGTTTCATTGCCCATGTCAGTTTACATTGTTTATTAAAACAAAATATTTGAATGTTAAGGACTCAGGGGCTGTTAACAAAAGAAAGCACTTTTAATAGAAAGAACTACCGATCTCAGAGAAAAGCTACTTTGTCAGATGTAGTAAATGTTATTAGTGTTTTGTATTATCTCTTTCTACATTTTGCTTATTTGCACAGCTATATGTATTTTGTTTTGCAGAGAAGAAATTTACTTTATATAACTACTTATTACTTTACTTACTACTATAATAATTTACTTTATTTCTTGTTTTAATTTATTTAATTCTTTATTAATTTATATACAGGTAGTTTCTTTTCACGTAATTAATGTACATGTCAACCTACGCAACTGGTTAAATAAAAGACAGCATCTAGTTCATGTGGTTTTAACTAAAAACTGAATCTGTTTTTATTCCTTCTTCACGGACAGATATATCGAGATATATATCGAATATCGAGATATAGCTAAAATATATCGAGATATACATTTAGGTCCATATCGCCCTGCCCTACGTTCAATCGCGATGGAGTCGTGACGTATGTAAGCAGCAACAACAGGCCAGGGCATCTGTGGCAGAAGAGATTAGTGTGGATGCTACTAAAGCATAAGTTTTATCAGAACTTGATGGAATTCCTTTGTTAAAAGAAGAACAAAGAACAGCAGTGAGTTGTTTTCTTTTCAAAAACGACAAAACATTTTGTACTGACATGTCTAGTCGCCATGGTTAGCATTATGCAGTTCTCTATGGAGTTTATTCCTCGGTAGCGGCGCATGCACAGCTCTGTAGCGGCTATGACGTTACGTTTTGTTGCTCTGATTGGCCCGTAAAGATGTGACAGACAGAAAGTTCATCCAATCACCCTCCGAGTTTTTTTTCAAAGGCTCTGTCCTTTCCCAAACACTGTCTATGAGTAGTTTTCCAGATGGATGTGTCAAGTTAGAACTTTCCTTAGAACTGTCAAGTGATCTCAGGTTGTGATAAAATCTGTTCCTATTTGGAAGTTTGAAAATATGCTCACCCTAGGTTATCTAGAAATGTGTTGTGTAGTGTAACAAACAACACTATTTTACAGGAGCTGGTTGATTCGTTACACCAGACATTAGCCAACAGGTGCTACTGTCAAATGTCCTGATACTTACAATGATCTAAGACATGCCAATCTCCTTCTCACCATTTCTTACAGGAAACAGGACAGTTAGATGTCTTTGCGAGGATTATAATCACTGGACAAGGAAGGTAAAGTGGTTGATCAAGAAAAGGGACTGGGATGTTCTCCGTTGTGTAATTTGAAGAACTCTGAACATGAAGCCCAATGACCTTGACCTCTGAAATCAAATTTGCTCATCCTTCAGTCTGAGTGAGTGTTAGTGCAAAGTGTGAATAAAATCCCTTAAGATCTTGCATGCACAAGAATGGCCCCAACTGGACAGACAAACACAATGCCTCTGGCCACAGCTATCACCAGCCAAAACATAAATATGCTGAGTCATGTGGTACTTCTCTCTCAGGCACAGCAGTGCTTTGAGCTAAATGTTTACTGTGGAACAGAATTAAACAACTAGTTGCAATGACAGTGCTTACATAATGATACTTGGCAGGTGGTAGCTCTGAGACTTTTTATCTCAATTTAGCGTGTTAGCATGCTAGCGTTTGCTATCAGCACTTCAGAAACAGAACATGATGGGAATAGCTTGATTTCTTGTAGGTATTTGGTCACAAATAAGAGAAATGGACTATTTAAAACAATGATAGCTTAGGAGTGAAGGATCCATTTGGTCAGTACTGATGTGAGACTGATAGTCACCCACAGAGCCCACGAACAGACAAACAGTGAGTCCATCCACCGTTTGCATGCATTTCTTTTCTATGAGAGCAGATGCCATTGTTTCACTTTGCGAGTCGAGCTCAGAGTGTGCGGCATACTTACAAAGGCTACCTGCTAAATTTGTTGTCACTGTGTCATAATTTGACAGAAGCCGCCTGTTTCATCGCCCCAGGCCGAGCCGACTCTCCCTCTGTCTCTCTCTCTCTGTCTCTTACTCAGAGGCATCTGCCTCATTAACCACCATCAGTATCTTGTTTGCTGTGTGTGATTTAGATGTTTTGGTAGTGAGGCAGGGGGTGCTATGTGTGTGTGTGTGTTAGCGCGCCGGCAGCTCTCATTAAGCTGGAAAAACATTGACATTTTTTGCCAGGATTCAGATCGTATCTTTTTTCTTTTATCCATCAGAGGTTTCCTCCAATCAACTCCCCGGTGTGTGTCTGTGTGTGTAAGAGTATTTTTGTAGTGAAGAAGGAGACAGATGTTTGCTGATTCGACAAGTTTGCGCCGCAAACTCAGCCCAATTTAGCCGATGAAAAAAAAAAAAAAAGAAATGGTGCCACACAGACGCTCATGGTGACAGCCCTCTCTTAATTCTCTGCTTTTAATTCAGGCACTCCTTCTTCTCTGTTTTTCCCCACCACTCCTGTTTCTTCATTTTTCTGACTGCCTGTCTTTCACACACATGCTGAGTGTGTGCGCCTGTTTCACACCAGCAGTCTTCTTCTGCAGTTTATTGTTTTGACACCCCTTAGTCACAACTTCGTAACTTTATTATGAAAAACAAAAGGCATGAACAACTCTTCAATTTATTGCTTAAAAGTATGACTTAAAATGTTAGTCACCTGTCTAAGAATAGACATTTGATTTCAAAAACTCGATAAAGGACCATAAGTCTAGATTTGTAAAGGAGACTAGGACAAGACTCAAATGTTATGATGGACTTGAGCTTGTGTAGCACTTTTCTAGTTGTCTGAATACTCAGAGTGCTTTTGCAGTAATAAATACTGATGCTAACTTGATTATTTTAAGTGTGCCATACTAGTTTTAAAATATCAAATGTAAATTTGAATTTGCACTACTTACACTAAATGATCTTCCTTTTGCCAATTCAAAAAATTTCAGTGGACTGTAAATAATGAGTTCATAGAACTTAAAATATTATAAGTAACTTATTACCTTTAAAAGATTAAGTAGTACTCACTGAGAACATAGTATTTTTTAAAGACATTTAAAATTATAAATCAATCTAAGGAAGGCTAACTTAAGCAACCATATGCAACAATCGCTGTTGGTGACCCACTAAACCATTTCCTGAAGTCTTGTTATATTCTGCATGCCATACATTGTTCTTTTACATTAACATCGACAATAACATTGCCCCTCATCGTTTAATGCCCAAGGGCATTCTGGGAAAACTTTGCAGATTAAGAATAGCCCAGTAATTTTAGAACAATGACAAAAAAGCTTAAATTGTTTTAACTGATTGGTCTTACAGTATATACATAGGTTAAAGATGAAACACGAATTAAGGAAAAAATGACTTTGTAAAAAGGTAAATGTTTGATAACATAATATAGAGATACCTTTTGACTTCTCAACTGGCTTAACCAAATTGTGTTGAAAGGGTCAATAAAGTATGCAGTTAATCAGGATTCAATAAATGATCTTAATCTTAATAGCCTTACTAAAGACACAAGCAGAGATGAGGTAAGAGAACATTCAAGCAGTGTCAGTATTTTAGCACTATATTTTAAAGTATCTATAGTGCATTTATATGAGTGTTTTACTTTTATATTAATTTGACAATATAGCTAAACACTAGCTTAAAGAAAATAACTATTTTTACTGAGAGTAAAGACTGAAAAATCAGACGCTATTTCTGACATGTTTGATATTTTGGTTGTATGATCCACTCTCTTCGTGAGGGCAGAAACACAAGCAGCCCCCACCCCTGCTATAATGAAGGAAATAAACAAGCAGGAAATATTTCTACCTGTGGGCCTAAGCTGACATGGATGGCGGTGCTGTTTGTTTGAGTGTGATAGAGAGAGAGAGAAAGCAGGAGAAAGAGAGAGAGCCGAAGTGTAAGAGAGAGGACATGACGTCAGCCTTAGTGTGAGACTTTTTATAGGAAACTCCACAGAGGTTTGTCACAGTCCGCCCGACTTCACTCATACAGTGTGAGCACTCAGGTCGTGCACGACCATCGGATGGAATAGTGGAAGCACACAAATCTTGTGTGATGGTCGTGCGTTGTAAGCGATTCAGTCACACAGTTTGAGATGACGTTCAGTGAACTGTCATAGTTGCAGAGTGTATGTCTGGCTTTAAGCACTCAGCTAATCAGTCTCGTTTGACCAATCATCATGCACCTGTCATATTTTAGATATCTCATCCCCTCCTCCACCCCGGCCACATCCATTCAGTTCATCAGGATCTAGTCCAGATCCTCACAGGTCTTCTGCTCATCTCTTCCTGCATACCTCAGTCCCCTCCTCCAAGCCACCTCGTTGGTTTCCCAGTCCAACTTATCAGAAGTCTACTCCTCATCTGAACCTGCATCCCCCATCAACACCACCTAATCACCAAAGACACTGCACAATTCTTTTTCATTAAAATGTGCAAACAAATTATTGGTGAGCTTGTATTGAGTCTCTCCTGATTGAAGCAAAGCTAAACTAAAACTCTGAAGAGTGAAGAATGTACATTAAACGCAAAAAACTGCTGTAAAACAAGGTTGAAACCTACATGGATGGATGAATTTGGGGATTTATTGCAATGTAATACAGCAATCATTACAATATTTCCTCAGTGTTTCTATTTTACATTGTACAAACTAGATAAAAAAGGCCATAAATAAACAAAATGCTTTATGTAGCTAAGTTTTAGCATTAAACAAGAGACATACACATTTGACGCAGACGGATGACTTCCTACTCTAATGTCTAATTCAACAAAATTCATACAAGTCAAAATAAAAACAGAATACTTTAGAAAAAAGAAATAACAAGCAAATCATACAGTGTGTTAGTATTACACAGGTAAGAGCTTGTAATGATACATTCTGTCTGGTTACTCCCTCTTACTGTCTTTGCATATTTAAAATATTCAAAGATAGCTGAAGTCCTGACGAGGGAGATTCCAGGTTTGTGTGCAGTCACGCAACATACACCACTTTCACGCACACGAACACACACACAAGCATACATACAAGCAAACGTTTTATTCAAGTCAAGCCCAAAGCAGCGAAAAAGAAAACGTTGGAAGCCATTCAGCTAATGCACAGCCTTACATGTCAGCCTTCACAAAACCAGAGAATAAAACCAAGAGAAGTACAAGTGGATAAGAGGATGAGGCTTCAGTCCGAGCTCGCAGTAGCTTAATGCGTTCTGCTGCCACGTCCAGATCACGGATTTCGGAAAACTCCACAGGCATGGAAGTCCACAAAAGTGCTGCTTTTCACTCTGTATTTCTACTTCACTCCGCTCCTTGAAAAAAGTCCCTCTAAAGTGCATGGATGAGGTAAATGAAATTATTCTTTTCACAAAACAGGTTTGTATCCGTTCTGCAGCTCAGACTGGGACCATTGTGTCTTGCATGTGCTGCATTTGAGACAAAATTTCCTGCTGCACACTGGCAATAAGTATGTCCTGCTGTGACGGCGTGATTATTCCAAGTCTGTCCATCTCCCTGCAGGAATAAAGGCAGAAAATTTCTCAGTCATAAGATTTTCTTTTCTATCGTAAACACAAATTATCCTATTTTTATCCAAGATAAAAATAATCCTCTCCATAAAAGTACCAGTCATTTCAAGTTGGCGATGCTGGTGGAGGCATACACATGCTGTGCTACAAAATAGTGCTTAAAGAAAGTGGCCTGAAAACAGCAAAGTAATGCTGTGAAAATGCCCTAACTATTGCTGCTGTTGTTTGATAGCTTCATCGCCCTAATGTTACAACTCTGTACAAAGGTAAAAGTTTCTCTTTTCACATACAGTGATTATGAAAAGCATTCACCCCCTTGGATGTTTTAACCTTTTAAGGGTGTGAGCAGCCCTTTTCATGCCCAGCCACAAATTCTCGATTGGACTGAGGTCTGTGTTGTGACTTGGCCACTCCAGAACATTCACCTTGTTGTCTTTCAACCATTTCTGTGTAGCTTTTGCTGCATGCTTCGGGTCATTGTCGTGCTTGAAAATAAATCTTCTCCTGAGTTGTACTTCTCTTGCAGACTGAATAAGACCATCCTCCTGGATTTTCCTATATTTTGCTGCATTCATTTTTACCCTATATCTGTACAAGCCTGCCAGCGCTGGCTGCTGAGAAGCATCTCCACAGCATGATGCTGCCAACACCATGCTTCACAGTGGTGATGTACAGTGTTTGGTGTCCGCCAAACATTAGATTCCTGTCTGGTGCCAAAAAGCAACATTTTGGTCTCACCAAGCCAAAGAACTTTCTTCCACTTGACTATGTGGAACTCTAGTCGAGATTCAATACGAGTTTTCTTCAACAGTGGCTTTCTCTTTGCCACTCTACCATAAAGCTTTGACTGGTGAAGAACTCGGCTAACAGTTGTTGTATGCAGAGTCTCTCCCATTGCAGCTGCTGAAGCTTGTAACTAATGGATTTAACTGAACTCTGGGGAATGTTCAGTGCATTAGTTTTTTTGTATCAATGCCCTGAATTATACTTTCCAATAACCTTTTCTCTCAGTTGCTTTGAGTGTTCTTTTGTCTTCATGGTGTACTTGTAGCCAGAAATACTGATTTACCAGAGGCTGGACCTTCCAGACACAGGTGTCCTTTTACTTTTACACTTTCACTAACTGTGGGTCTGCGACTGGACCTCTGTTGAATCAGGTCAGTCTCTTTAAAGGAGGTAAATATTTTTGCAATCACTTGTTTAGCTTTTATTTTTTGTTTAATTGACATCACATTGTAGAAATTTTTTTTCACGTTGACATTAGAAAAGGTTATTTTATGATTTATGATTGTACTGATCATGGTAGATTTATAAAATCAATAAATAGGTCAAACGTCCAAGGGGTTCTATGGGCACTGTAAGAGCCAAACTCTGCTTTGACCTTAAAAAGCAATGTTAGTGTTGTAGAGAAAACTTTTTTCTGATAGACTCTGCTTGTAGTCTTTGTCAGAGTCATCGAGAGACATATCTGCTAAAACTGGGAAAATATGTCTCTCCGTTAATCATTTCCCTGTCTTTGGCCAAGCCACCTGCATGGGTTGCAGTAGAAAAAGGTCTATTCTCTAAATTTTCTGCATGAGGGACTACTTTGTAGCTCTACTGTCCTTAAGAGTTATTCCAACACATAAAAGTGTTGCAAAGCTTTACATTAATTTTCATGGGCTTTAATTATGATTTACTCAGCTTTTTTATGTGTTTTCAATATATCTGCAAGGAATCAAATGATAGCAGTTTGTCAGATCAGTTCTGCTTTGGGTTTTCAAGTCTTCAGTGAAATGGTACATAAGAATGCATTTAAAGCGGTATCCTTTCATTTAAGTAATTATACAGGAAGATCAGAACATTCTGATTTTTTTTAAAGTACAAGCTCTGTGAGGCTTATAAAAATATCTTGTCAAACACTAGAGGTTTCAGGATGCTAACTGAATCATCAAACAGCATTTAAAGCCTCCCCCATCCACACACAGCCATTTGCCAGAGGATTTTCTTTATACTTTCCCAGATGACATTCACAAACATTGTAACAAGTTTGTTTGACCAGTATTTGATGATAAAAATAAATAAATATTCATCAACAGCCATTTAAATATTTGCAAGCCAAAAAAAAAAAACTTTTATGAGATGGTCTGTCAGACATTATCATTCAATGAGAATAAAGAGGTTTTTATTCCTTCTGGGTTCATTTTGATCACTTTGCTAACTAAATCAGGGCTTAAATAGTATCTGTGTAGCTCATGTTAAAGCACAAAGACATTTAATGAACTGATGCCAAGCTGACTCTCCGTGCCGTCCACCTTCACAGGAGTTTGCACTTACTGGTGTGTGAGAGCCAGGAGGCTGTCGAGGCTGATGTATCCTGCTGCTGCTAGTGTGTCTCTGTACCGCTCCAACCCGATGGACTGCAGCCACACGCTCATTGACCACTCTGGCATACACACCTCTGGTACGACCGACACACACACCTCTGAACCCAAACCGGACTCCAACATGGTGGCTGTAGGTCTGGAGGAACAGAACGAAAGAGTGCGTAAATTGTAATCTTGCTGAAGTTAGTAAATCCTTGTAATCACTCTTGTCAGTGTTTGCATGTACGGTCTGTACCTGTCCCCTCCTGTGCGGCGCAGAGTGCCGGGGTTACGGATGAGTTTATCCAGCATGTTGAGGATCTGGCTGAAGGTGGGTCTTTCTGCTCGCTCCCTCTCCCAGCAGTCTAGCATTAACTGATGCAGCACGAGAGGACAGTCCATGGGAGCAGGCAGGCGGTAGCCCTCCTCAATCGCTTTAATCACCTGCAGAAAGGACAGATGTAGAGGATTATCATTATCTTTCTTGTTTTGTCTTTTTTTAAATAAAGGCTAGATCCAACAATTTTCAAAAACTGGGTACGGGTAAAAATGTTTCACTTACGCTAAAATAGAAACAGAGATTAAGAACATTTCCTGGCTCAGTAACTACAGTAAAGTTTCAATACTGTATATAAATTACAGTGCAGACTTACTGTACACTTACTGTCACAGCATTCTTGCAAATAAATTATAGTTCATAATTGTTATGTACAGGAAATGATTCAATATGTGCCTCAGTCAAACCGCCGCTTTGTAATGCCACCGTTGATGAATTTCGCAAGAAGAAAGCCATTCCTGTTGCCAAAGGTTTATGACTTCTTTATTTTTTCCACAACTCTCATCAGAGCTGTCTCACCACTGTCTGTAATCCAGTTTAAATTTTTTGCAGCTGTGAGCAGCTCCTCTGCCTCCTTTGTATATTAAATCTGGAGAAAATGGTTTCTGTGACTCCTAATATTCTTCTTTTTCTTCCTTTTATTTTCAGGCTTATTATGTTCAAGGCTTACTTTTTCTGCCGGGCCCCCCTTTGGCAGATGAAAAACTTTCAGCCCCCCCCCAAACAATTAAAAACCAAATGTGAAAACATGTAACCATACAAAACAAACAAACAAACAAACAAACAAAAAAAAAAACACACAGCCAGTGACAGTTTTTGCAAAAACTGTGACTGGCCACATCCACTTTGGGAACCACCGGTCTAAATAATCAGTTCTCATTAATCAGGAATCTGGCACGATTAAGATTTTGAGAAATTATCTGTCAGCATTTCCTGACTGCATTTCAATCACATATGTTCAAAGAAATATATGACATTTAACAAAGAAAAAAAGTGTTATTCATTTTTCCATTAACAATGAATATCAGAGTTATAATTCTGGATGTTAACAGGGTTTAAATGTGCAGTATTTAGATTTCACTGCCAGGGGTCCCAAATCAAAACGCCAAAAGAATACATAGAGGCCAGGTGCTTAGCTCCACCTAGCTGGTTACTAATTATTTAAGACAAGTCTGGATGCAAAACACACATCTCTGAAGGCCACTCTCACAGATGGTTCATCTGAGATGTCGTATAATCTCAGAAGGAAGTACCATAATCAGTTTCTGATTTTTTTTTTATTCAACTTTATTCATAAACAAAGTCTGGCAGTAACATTCATAAAATAACCACATTGCAAATATTACAGACTAAGAAACATTTCATGAAAAAAACAGAAAAAGTTCAGATGCAACATAAGCTTTAGCAGTGTAGTTAAAACTAAATCAGCTATGAGATAACCTTTCCATAGCTCACATAGCTGCTTTATGAGCTTAGCTATGTTAGCTGCATAGCTGTTATTAATGTAGCTCCATTATCTATAGCTAAGTTAACTTTAGCAACATGAGCTTTAGCAAACGTGGCTAAAGCTAACTTAGGTTCATTGATAACTTAGATACGTTACTTACGTAGCTGCTTTGTGAGCTTAGCTTTAGCCATGTAAGCTATGTAGTGCTGTTATCTACATGAGCTACGTTGCTGTGATAGAATGTTTTCATGGAGGACGAGCTTTTGAAAGTTTTAGAGTGTAGGTCTATTCTGAGATATATGGTGTCTCAGATGAACAGTCTGTGAGAGAGGCCGTCAGAGATGAACGGTCTGCAGTCAACCTGACTTGAATTATTTTTGAGAAGAAAGAAAGGGCACTGCTTTAGGCGTACTGGCTAAACATTACACCATGTTTTTTTGTTTGTTTTATGGATAAATTTAACATAATGGGAAAGAAAACCTTTAAAAAGTGGCCTTCCTAGTTGATGCCACAAGTGATCCTGTAATGCGTTCTTGCTCACAGCATCACCACTTTTAACAGCTTTTCTCCCTCACTGCATAAAATACTTCTATTAATAGGGAAGAAACTAAAGGAGGTGAGTGTTACAGGGGGAGCTTGAGTGACAGTGTGCACAGCAGATGGAAAAGAGTAATGTTGGTCCATCATAAGAAAGCAACATAAAACAAAAACAAGACAGAACAGCAACCCCCAGTAGCAGGTCAGGCTTCCTTATGTTGTAGCAGTCTTTCACACAGCTACCATTACAAGACACGGACCATTACAACCGTGAAAATTCTGTAGTTCTCCAGTTCTAAAACTGTCTGAAGTGTTTGAGGTAATGTAAGTAAAAAAGATGTGTGACATAGGATTAGTCATTTTGAATTAATGTAGACATTTCAGAATGGAAATTCAACGTATTGTTGCTTTAAATCAAACTTCATTACACCCATGAGCCTCTGCTGCAGCACAGTGCTAGAGGTGTAGATAAGAGGCATAAATCAGTCTACTTTTATAATATAAAATACGACTTGTACAAAATCAGCCTTAGTGTTATATATTGAATGATGTCTCAGTGACAGAGTTACACTGGAAATGGAATTTAAAATGCCTCAGTTCGTATGTTGTTGTGTGATAAGTCAGTGCCAACAAATAAGAGAGTAAAATAAACAGTAAAGTAGCTCAGCGTGTGCTAATGTGCTCTGAAAAAAACAAAGTAAATAATCTGGATAAAGTGTGTGGAGGACGGCTCATCAGCGGAAGTTTTCTTCGGCTTCGACAGTGCTGCAGATGAAATCAATCATGTTTGTACATTTCCATATGCCACACTGACTCGGTGACCTGCTCAGACTTAACAAGCTCTGATAGCAAAGTGATTGCAAATGTGCTCTGAAATAGGATTTCATCTCAGATCTTCAAAAACTGTTCCAAACAACTGAAACCTCCATAATTTATTTTGTGTGTGCTCTGCTTGAGGAGAAACATAAAGCGGTTATTTCTAGTCATTTTCTATTACGTCTGAATTTTCATCTTTAATAAAATGTCCTTGTGACGGGTGGACACAGGCTTGGCATGCTGCCCTCTCTGTGGATGTTAAAAGGCAAAATTTACATTTTTCAAAATGATGCAGAGGTCACTGGGTCAGAATTCATTATGTTGCACAAAGGAAAGTTTATTTCCAAGAGGTCTTTTCTTAAAGTTTCTAGATCCAAAAGTGGTGCTTTTTTATTAATTTATCTGTTAAAATGGGGTTTACTTGAGTTTAATCCGTGGGTTGTATAGAAGTAAAAGTTTAATTTTACTTCTCATAGTACACATCTCCTGTTGAAGGAACTAAACCCTGATTTAGTCTTATTTTGTATTATTTTCAGTTTTACCTCTCAGTTGTGGTAATACTTCATCACAAACTACTGCCATCTGTTTTTCTCACAGCAAAAAAGCTTTAAAGCCAATCCCCAATGACCTCATTATGATAAAACATTTATTTTAGATTCAAAATGATTACTTAATGCATAAACATTTTTGGCTGGTAAAAAGGCACTTCCTGGTTCAGCTTTGACATACTTAATCTGCTTTACAATACATTACTTTGTTTTCAATTTCAAATAAATGTACAGCTCCTGAGAGGAGATTGTAACTGATTATAAAACTGACTGAAACTAAAACAGATGCCTCTTTATGAGTTAAAAAGGCAAACCACAACATCAGAGAGAAAATCTGTTCTTTTCATGAAATGATTTTTTTAAAGACTGTAAATGTTCCAGCATGGTAGGTGTTAGATGAGGCCTAAACTGCCTTTATCTTACTACGATAACTGGTGGTGTGTCTGTCTGTGTTGATTTGCACACCACAATGTTGTTCAAATTGTCCTTGACACCTCTCACAAGACTTCTTGGGTGTACTGGTCCGAACTTGGTGCCATAAAGAAATCAGAAATATGTACAGATCTTCTATAATATCCATAATTGTTGCGCCTTTCAGTTTGTCCCCCTCCCCTTCCCTGTACCCTATTACGTCACTTCTCCTGTGAAACACATATGCACACTGTGCAACAAAGGTGAAGAGAATTCAGCCATCTCTTTCAAACACACATGCTAAACAGTGGTTCCCAACCTTTGTTCCACTGACCCCCCCTTCACAAATCCAAGACGAGCTGTGGCCCCCCACCACCAATATGAAAAAGACTTATTGCTGTCAAAAATAAGCATCACTTTGAATCGTTTTGATCATTTAAAGCCAAAAAAAAAAAAAAAACAGCCAAAAATAAAAGTGTTATCACCAAAAGGCTTTTGTATGAACCATTTCTGTGTTGTATCATGATCTCAGCTCTGAATGACCCAAATTTTAACAACCTCAGAGCAGACAGATCCTCACATCGCCCCCTGAAATCTCCGGCCCAAGGGTGTCTCAGACCCCAGGTTGGGAACCAAGGAGCTAAAAGACGGAAGCTACAATGGGTTCATGACTCTGGTTTTTCTCTATAACTGAGAGAGAAAGTGACAAAGATGGAAATCAACTGGACTTTGTTGAAACATGCCCACAAGGAAATGCACCTGTGCATGCCTGTATGTGATAACATACCTGCTCCACAATCCCTGATCAAATGAAACTCTCTTTAGAGCGCTTCTCCATGCTCATATAAAACAAGATAATACCGGAGATGTGTCACACGGTGTTAGAAATCCTGGTTTACTATCTGTCATTTATCAGCCGCAGTTGGCAGTGCTGCATAAATGTGTATGAATATGTGTCTGTCTCCATGCAGCCAAACAGTGTGATGCTTTGTTAAAGCCCCACAATAAAGTGTGTGCTCTAAAACTTTGTAAATAAGTCAAAAGACACAGCTGTAATGCTCCCCCTATTGTGTTGTAGGCCAATCACTGCAAACACGCACTGGTGCGCAGAGACGCTGAGCCATTATGCAGTTTAATTGGGGAAAAAACACCCATTTCCATACAAATTGGTCTTATGGCATTCAGGATCTAATGACAAGGTTTCCTTCGTTCACAGAGATACCTTGTCAAGATGGCACTTAAGTGAACACATTAATATTACCAGTCCTTTCATTGAAAACACTGTCTGTTATTCTGAATATTTAACATGGATTATCAGAACCCATGCGGGATACAGGTGGGATTGGACACACCTGTTGCTGGTGTGGGCAGGAGTGGATGGCACAGGCTGCGGGAGCTGGGGGTAATGGTCAGAAACCCAGTGGGAGAGGGGGATGAGAGGGGCTCTAGTTTATTTATTTAGTTAATTTATCACTGCAAAGATCCCAGTGAGTGGTGGCTGAGTTGAAACAGATGTGGGCTGAAGTAGCCATTTGCCAGGGAGATTAAAGCCCATCCCATCTAAATCTCTTTGCCTCTTGTCAGACTGGCTGGAAGTTTGAGACAGCATTTTCAATATGGCAGCTCCCATCTCTGGGCTTCAAAACCCCTCTTCAGATACTAGTGGGTGACATCACTGAGATGACATCCATGTTTTATACAGCCTGTGTTTTGAGCTAATATATTTAATCTTATACATGGTATCTTTAAAAATAAAAAAGTGAACCATCAGCCAGTGACGCTGTGTTCATATTGCCTGTAAAAGAGATCCATATTCTCCATCTGCATAGTCTGACTTGACATTTACCTTTAAATATGCAAAAAGTTTCAGAAATTAGCTTGCACTTTTGTCTATGAGAGAACTCAGAGGTTAGCAGATATACAAATGACTCACATCTTGGTTGTTCATGTCCCAATAGGGTCTCTCTCCGTATGAAACCACCTCCCACATGACGATGCCATAACTCCACACATCGCTGGCTGTGGTGAACTTCCTGTATGCTATTGCCTCAGGAGCCGTCCATCTAATGGGGATCTTCCCTCCGGGGGAAAGATAAGTTCCTGTGGGCTCCTTAAATAGAGAAAAGAGAAAGCTGGGTCAGTGACTAACAGTGTATGTATATTCAGTAAATGTAAATGTATATTCAGTCATCCGAATGGGGGAATGGTGAACATTTCCAAAGGGTTAAAGTGTGAAATATATACTGATTTATGTCTATGAGACATCTGTCACATTTAGATATTTCATCCAAATATGAAAAATAATTTTAGTTTTCGTGTGTTAGTCACCCTTGTAGTATAAGCAGCCTCTGGGTCGTCCTCCAGGACTCGACTCAAGCCAAAATCGGACACCTTGCACACCAGGTTGCTGTTGACCAGGATGTTCCGAGCTGCCAGGTCTCTGTGAACGTAGCTCATGTCCGACAGGTACTTCATTCCTGAGGCAATGCCACGAAGCATGCCAACCAGCTGGATCACTGTGAACTGACCATCGTGTTTCTGAAGCATAAAAACATTAGAAAAGGTTAACATGGACACAAAGACAAGCTGGGAAGTCATGAGAGAGTACATTTTGATTTGGTTCATTTCCAGCGGACAGAAAAATGCTATTCCAAATGATTAATAATGGTTAATTAATACACATCAAAACCTTCCAGACTAATTAAAGGAAGAGACAGGATAAAAACGTCTCTACTGTGAAGAGAATCACAGCAGAATTAGAGGTGAAAACAAAGTCTGCTGAAAGAACAGCTCCATTCTATGTACAGTGCCTCCTCTGCATGCAGCATGGGCTCTTCTTTTCCTTTCTTTTTATAAAGTTGTGTTAGTTGTTTGATTGTTTATTTTTGGGCTTTTTTTTTTTTACTGTAAATGGTCTTCTTGTGAGCCTGTACACATATGAACATGTACTAGTTTTCTTTCTAAGTTTTTTTTTAATCAATTTTCTTTCCTCCTTTCATTCTACCCCTCTTCTTCATCCAGTTATCATCCTTTCTTTTTTATCTACTTTTATCTTCTTTTTCTTTTCTTTTCTCCTTTTGCTCCTCTTCTTCTCTTTCCTTTTTACATACACTTCTACATTTCTTTTCTTATATTTTCCCTAATTTTTTGTCTTCTCTTTTTCCCCTCCTTGGTCTTCTCTTTTCCTCATTTTCTTCCTCTTCTTCAACCACCCTGATAAACCTTGCAAGTTGAAATGTGTAGTAGCCAAGGACACACATTGAAGGCTTTTTAAGTTTCAAGTCTAACCTTTCCTTTGCTGTCTTTGGCTGAACAATCTGTCCTTGTATCAAACTGTCTTTGTTACCTTAATTTGTGAAGAAGCACTCCTCTTCCACTCTACACACTTTCCCTGGCATTCATTCTCCATTTCTTTGTGTAACACTTAAAAAAAGAGGTTTAGAGATATAATATCAAAAATGTACCCGTAGAAAGGCATCCAGGGATCCATTTTCCATGTACTCTGTGATAATCATCAGTGGCTTACCTACAAAAATGAAAGAGTTAGAAATATTAGTCTTTATCAAAAATAAAAACAACTCTGCACGCTACTTTTATTCAGATCTCACATCTAGTCACGACTCCTTCCAGCCGAATGATGTTGGGATGGTCAAACTGTCCCATGATGGAGGCCTCAGACAGGAAGTCCCGCCTCTGTTTGTCCGAGTATCCTGCCTTCAAACTCTTGATGGCCACGTAGATCTCCCTCTTTCCTTGAACACGAAGACGACCACTGCACACCTCCCCAAACTCTCCTACACACAAAAAAACAGCAGAGTCAGCGCCAAGTAAGCAAGCATGTGTGGGTAAAAGTGTGTGTGTGCACTAATGCCAGGCTTACCCATGCCAATAACTCTTTCAATGTGAATACTGCTAACATCGATCTCCTTGGCAAACTCATGGATGGCCTGATCAGGGTCTTCGTAGGTGAACGGGTCCACGTAGATTTTGACTCCTGCCGAGGAGGAGAAGAAGAAGAAATAAGGGAGGAGGAGGAGAGAAGGAGGAATGCAGAGGAGGGTGAGAATATGAGTTGTGTAACTGCTGCATATGTTATGTAAATGTCTTTGGCAGTATGTATGGGCTGTGTGCAGGTGGATCGAAAAGAATATGGGAAGAAAGAGGATCCATCTGTCTTTTCTCATTACAGTATGTTTGTGCGTCTGTGTTTGTGTGTATGTATGTGTGTGAAATACCTGGGTTAAGATGTTTCTCCTCCTCTGACTCCTGCTTTGTTTTGCTGTACTTGCTTCTCCTGATGACACAAAAAGGAAAAGCAAAAAGAAAATTAGACCCACTACTGTCTATCAAACTGAACTGTTTATAAAAACATAATAATAACCTTTTTTATGGAGCACTTTTCAAAACCAATGTTTCAAAGTGCTTTACAACGGCAGCATTAAAAAAGACAAAAAAAAAAACTGAAAACAGACAGGTGATAATTCATAATCAACGAGACACTCAAGAGAAAAAAACATTCAAAGCATTACATTTTTCTTAAAAAAAGGACTAAAAATACAAACAATTCTTTTAAAGAAATTCTCAAACCCATATTTCCATAAAAACTAACAATTAGGGCTGGCGAAAGTGGAAAAATTTGAAGCATGCGTAGTTTCAGAATATACGTGGTTATCGCGATTAATCATATTCATATTCTAACCCTAACCTTGGAGAAAAATTTTATTCAGCCTGCAAGAGAACTGCGGCTTGGGAGAAGAGTTATTCTCTATCAAGATAATTACCTTAAACATACAGAGAAAGCCACACAGAAATGCTTTAAAGACAGTAAGGTGAATGTTCTGGAGTGGCTGTGTCAAAGCCCAGACCTCAGTCCAAAAGAGAATCTATGGCTGGACTTGAAAAGAGTTGTTCATGCCCAAATTCTGTGCAACCTGACAGAGCTTGAGCAGTTTTGCAAAGAAGAATGGAGTAAAATTTCAGTGTTCAGATGTGCATCTCCACAGAGTCAGGGCTGTGATTACAGCCAAAGGCGGATCTACTAAATACTGACTTAAAGGAGGTAAATATTAATGCTGTCACTTATTTGCATTACATATTTTTATCTACTTGACATTGCTTTGTAGAAATCTGTTTTCCCTTTGACATTAGTTATTTTTATAGCTTTTAAATGTGTCTGTTATTTTGTGTTGATATGTGACCCAAACCTCACTCTGATAATGAATAAAAACATTTGATCACAAAAAATGAACTTAACCAGGGACAAAAGGAACTTGTTATGGATTGAAAAAGAAAGACGTGGGGAATAAAAGATAAATGTTTGGTACTACAAGGTACAGATGACTTTTGACCTGCTCACTGAGCTGTCTGTGAGTTTTTTTAAATAAAATTGGACATTTAGGAGCAGTGGTGGACTCATTTTACATCACTGTTGCTGCAAAGAGACACTGCAGCAGTTAAACTAGAGTGTGATGAAGGGAACAATAAATCATGTGTGAGTAAATTAATTCTGGACCTTAATTAGTTGCAATTGATCTTGACAGCCCTTCTAAAATCAGTAGAGACTCCCTGTTTTTCGCTCACACATTTTTTGTATGATTTTTACAGTTAAGAAAACACACACAAGGACATGAATGAGTTTCTAACTTTGTTTCTTTCCCATTAGAAGTAGGCAGTCATGGGGTTTTTCAGGATTTACTACAACACAAGTGACAACAATGAGAACAGAAGCTGAAGGAAAGACACAGAACTAGCAGATGAAAGCATTTTAAGGGAGCGTGAGGAGGAGGGGCGATGCCTCAGGTAGAGAAAGATAAAAGGTGTTTTCCATTAAACAAAGAAACTGTCAGAAACACCTTTGTTGGCGAGCAGGTGTGTGTGCGTGAGTGTTTGTGGGCACTCGCGCATGCTTGTGAGTGTGACACGCAAGCTGCGCTGCTGAAAAGAGAGTAATGACAAGTCAGGGACAAAGGGATTATCACTGTCTCCACTCTAATCCCCTTTAAAAGCTTCAGGTAACACACACGCATTATTCAGCTACGCAGAGGAGAGTGTGTGTGTTTTAGTGTGTAATTGGGGCAGTTCAGCAGCAGTAGTTCAGGTAGAGGCAGCACACTGATTGACGTCAATGATGCACTGATGGGAAACCTCCAGCCAACATAACAAGCATATAGGTGTGAACGGCTGCCTATATGGATCCTTATAGTAATTTGTTAAAAAAAAGTGTGTGTTTTTGTGTGTGAGTCTACCTGCGGCTAATGATGAAGACAGCTGCAGATATCAGCAGTAAAATTCCAACCCCGCTGACAGACAGCAGCAGGAAGGCCGAGTTTACTCCTTCGCCGATCAGAGGGAAGGGATCTGACGGAGGAAGGACACAGAAGTCATTAATGGAAAAGAAACTTCATCACCATAAAACTTTCATTATTCCTATTAAAAGACTGATTGTTACTGTCAGACTACCTGAATTTGTGGAGAACTCAAATGGAGCACTGAACTCTCCATATCCTGCCGCAGTGCGAGCTCGCACATGAAACACATACACAGTAAGGGGGTTGAGCCCGGTGACATCGACACTCCGGGAGAAAGTCCTCATTATGCGGTAGGAGCGCTCTTTCTGGTCCTGATTAGACAAAAACACAGAGGAGTCTTTTTTCAGAGTCTGACTGCAAATCCATGTTCCCCATGAGAGAAACAAACAGAGGGGGACATATTGACAATCCAGACAGCTGTCTGAGCTGAATTAACCTGTGGCTGCCTCACCTTTTCATAGAATTTGACCTCGTACTCCAGGATGACCCCGTTGGGTCGATCAGGCTGTTGCCACGCCAACGACAAACTGTGTCTGGTGACTTCTGTGGCATGGACTGATGAGACAGGAGAGGGAGCTGAGAGGGAAGATAGAGAAAGACAGCTGGGGTTGGTTTGGTTTGGATCGGTCCAGTCTGTGAAGTTGAAGATGAGGACTGGTATACTTTACTTTGGTTGGGTTCAGGTTGGTTGATTTTATCTTATTCATCTCCACTGATTTATAATCATTTATAAAACATTTTTCATTTTTAATGAATTATATTCTATGGTTAATAATAGTTTGGTTAGGTTAAGATTAGTTAGAATTACTTTACTTTGTTTATGATAAGTTAAGCAAGGTAAAGTTGGCTTATTGGTTACCAAGACAGTTAGGTAAGGTTAGGTTTAGTTAAAATTAGATTAGTTTGATTATGATGAGTAATATAAAGTTGGTTAATTAGTAAGTAAGTTAGCTAGGTCAGGTGATGTTTGGTTTAGTTTAGTTAAAATTGGCTTATTTTGGTTACGATAAGTTAAGTACGATAAAGTTGGTTAGTTAATAAGTAGGTACTCTGGATGAACTTCCCCAAGATAAGTTATTTTGAGTCCCTTTAGGTTGGGTCAAGTTAGGTTAGGTTAGGTCAGGTTAGGTTAGGTTAGGTTAGGTAAAGTTAGGTTAGGTTAGGTTAAGTTAGGTTAGGTTAGGTAAGGTAAGGTAAGGTAAGTTAGGTTAAGTTAGGTTGGTTAGGTTAGGTTAGGTAAAGTTGGGCTAGGTTAGGTTAGGTTAGGTTAGGTTAGGTTAGGTTAGATTAGGTTAGGTTAGGTTTGGTTGGTTAGGTTAGATAAGGTTAGGTAAGGTTAGATTAGGTTAGGTTAGGTCAGCTTAGGTTAGGTAAAGTTGGGCTAGGTTAGGTAAGGTTAGGTTAGGTTTAGTTAGGCTAGGTTAGGTTAGGTCAGGTTAGGTTAGGTTAGGTTAGGTTAGGTTAGGTTTAGTTAGGCTAGGCTAGGTTAGGTTAGGTTAGGTTAGGCTAAGTTAGGTTAGGTTAGGTTAGGTTAGGCTAGGTTAGGTTAGGTTAGGTTAGGTTAGGTTAGGTTAGATTAGGTTAGGTTAGGTTAGGTTTGGTTGGTTAGGTTAGATAAGGTTAGGTAAGGTTAGATTAGGTTAGGTTAGGTCAGCTTAGGTTAGGTAAAGTTGGGCTAGGTTAGGTTAGGTTAGGGTAGGTTTAGTTAGGCTAGGCTAGGTTAGGTTAGGTTAGGTTTGGTTAGGTTAGGTTAGGTTAGATTAGGTTAGGCTAGGCTAGGTTAGGTTAGGTAAGGTTAGGTTAGGTTAGGGTAGGTTAAGTTAGGTTGAGTTAGGTTAGGTTAGGTTAGATTAGGTTAGGTTAGGTTAGGTTTGGTTGGTTAGGTTAGATAAGGTTAGGTAAGGTTAGATTAGGTTAGGTTAGGTCAGCTTAGGTTAGGTAAAGTTGGGCTAGGTTAGGTTAGGTTAGGTTAGGTTTAGTTAGGCTAGGCTAGGTTAGGTTAGGTAAGGTTAGGTTAGGTTAGGTTCGGTTAGGTTAGGTTAGGTTAGGTTAGGTTAGATTAGGTTAGGCTAGGCTAGGTTAGGTTAGGTAAGGTTAGGTTAGGTTAGGGTAGCTTAGGCTAGGTTAGGTTAGGCTAGGTTAGGTTAGGTTAGGTTAGGTTAGGTTAGGTTAGGTTAGGTTTGGTTAGGCTAGGTTAGGTTAGGTTAGGTTAGGTTTGGTTAGGCTAGGTTAGGTTAGGTAAGGTTAGATAAGGTAAGGTAAGGTTAGGGTAGGGTAGGTTTGACTGGGTTAGGCTAGCTCAGGTCAAGTCCTGTTAGACTGGATTAGATTAGAAACATTCTGGATGAACCTCCCCGGGATAGGTTAGGTCAAGTCCTGGTTAGTTAGAGTGGGTACGGTTAGCTTAGGTTAGGGTTGCCTATGTTAGGTGAGATTGGGTTAGGTTATCTTAGGTTAGGTTAGGTTAGATTGGGTGAGTTTAGTTTAGGTCAACTCCTATTAGTTTGGGTGTGGTTAGGTCAGGTGTGAAACACTTTTGATGAACCTCCCAGGATAAGGTAGGTTATATCAGGTTTTATTAGGTTAGTTTTAGTTAAAGTTAATTTGGATGAGTTGAAACTGGGATATCTTAGATCCATGGTTCTTAACTTGCTGGGCGCAACCCAAAAGAGGCTTTCAAAACCTTAATCAGTGGGTCGCAGATGAGCACTTTGATATAAGAAAAGTTAAGGCAAAAGTCTATGTTGTGTAATTATTTTCAATGAGTAATAAAGAAGTAGGGTATCTAATGCTGGTTACCATTTGCCATTAAAGACTAAAGAAGTAGATCCAAGATTTTTGTTTGATGCTGGTAGTTTAACAAAGCCTGATGTAAATATGCCATTAAATCCATGAAATATGTGTTCTCATTTAGGAAAAATGGGACTAAAGTCAGTGGGAAGTTGCACAGTGATGCTTTTGACTATCACCATGGGTTTAAATACTGTGTGTTCATGTATTTTATTCTAATTTAGTTTAGTTAAGTTTGTTTGAGTTTTGATGACACAAGTTTAGCTTGCTTTGGCTCTGCTGGTTTTAATGATGTTAGACTGAGTTTATATTAGTTTAGTGGTAAAAAAGCTGAAATATGACAAGCCAAACTTTTAGTGGCATTGGTTTTTCAAAAGTAAATCCTAATGCTTTAATCAATGGTAGAACAATTTCAATTTCTTTTTTACACAGCTAATTCTTATGCTACTTGTTGTAGTTGTACAATAAAACAGAAAGAATTTATTGGCTTAGAATTCTCAATCCACAAGTTACCTTTTCAATAACTGATAGAAATTAAACCAGATATGTTTCACACACAGGAAGATAAAAAACCAGCTTGTCTTCTTGGTTAATTGTGTTATGGTGAATTAATAAAAAACGTCAAACCAAAGATAGATTATTATATTAACTTACATAAATACATTTGTGCATGGCATACCCTATGTCTAACTTGTACAAGAGTGTCTTAGCTTTGTATCTAGTTTGTAGGTATGTATGGTGCTTGTTTGTCAACAATCCCATTGACCTAGTGCACCTGAGATGTGACCTACATTTCCTCCTTCCTGCTCCATAGCGACACAACTCATTCTCCTTTCTCTCTCCTCTTACATCCCTCTTTTTCCCATCCCTTTATGGCATTTTCCCTCCTTTGTGTGTGTTCATATGATATGGGGCCATATGGTGGTGCAGGTTGGACTTGACACATCGCAGACAGCCCTCATGCTGTGTACACAAACGTGAAGTTATTTCCCCAGGGCACCTGGAGCTAAGCAGGTATGCTGGTCTTTAAATGCCACCATAAAGACTTAGAGCAAGGACAGTTGAGAAGTAACAGCATGTATAAAAAAGAAAAGAAAAGCACAGGCTGAAAAACTAATATAGAGCATGTGTGGGGAGCGCCACACACCAGCTGACACCTTCACGAGTAAAATGAAACACGCTGTAAAATCTGGGTGATTTTTCAAACACGTCTGTAGTCCAGAGCTGACACGAGTAAAATTCCTCTATTAGATATACTAATGCTGTCAACAGTTTTACTATGTAGTCTTGTAATTTACTGCTTTCCCCCTCGTCTGCTTTGTGTATTTGTATTTGAGTCAGTGATTTACATTTCCCAGCATGCTTTTTGACATCATCTTAAGAGCAGCCCTATAATTAAATCAGCTGTTGTTAGGTGTAGGAGGACAGAGTAATAACTACCGCAACTCTGACAGTGATAGTAGAAGCAAGAGTTTGTGTTTAAAACACAGCAGAAAAGTGTCTGGGAGCTTTGTCAGTGTTGATGCTGTTCAATAATTTTTCTACAAAATAAATGTATTGTAGCAGAGAGGTAACCTTGCAAAGCAGATGGATATGCCCGTTTCTGTGTTCTTCACTGGGGAATCCATCGTGCAAAGTTCCCATCTGAACCGTTT
Source organism: Cheilinus undulatus (assembly GCF_018320785.1). Taxonomy (NCBI): domain Eukaryota; kingdom Metazoa; phylum Chordata; class Actinopteri; order Labriformes; family Labridae; genus Cheilinus; species Cheilinus undulatus. The sequence continues at coordinate 30,163,419 of NC_054877.1, forward strand.
GGGTCCGTTTAGAAAGTGACAGGACCGATCAGCATCGAGGGGCAGTACTTTAGGGTGCGGCGGAGTCGTGACATAAGCAAGCAGCAACAAGAGGCCAGTGCAGTTATGGCAGAAGACATTAGCGTGGATGCTGCTAAAGTGCCAGTTTAATCAGAACTTGATGATATTTCTTTGTTAAAAGAAGAACAAAGAACAGCTGTGAGTTGATTTCTATTCAAAAATGACAAAGCTTGTGTACTGGCATGTCTACAGTTTCCATGATTTGCGTTATGCAGCTCTAATGGAGGCTCACTGGCCACATCACATGTTTTGTTGCTCTGATTGTCCCATAAAGATGTGACAGACAGAACATTCATCCAATCACCCTCTGAGTTTTTTTTTTTTTCAAAGGCCCTGCCCTTTCCCAAATGCTGTGTATGAGTGGTTTTTCCAGATGGATGTGTTTCACTGTTTCACACATCCATCTGGGGTGCCAGGTTAGCAGAGAGAGACTGTAACAGTGAATTTGTATGAATATAATATTTTTTGTACATATTTACAGTGTGGTCATCTCTTAATGAGGCTGTATCTTGCTTTAACATCCACCCTGGGTGAGCAAGAGTTCAGCAGTATAGGTGTTCACACTTTGTCTAATTTACTCCTTTTTCATTAAATGTTATGAATTGTTGGTTTTGTTTCTGTAAGTGTTACAGGTTTCATTTCCTTGGCTCTCTAGTTCAGTTTAGGTTTCCAAAAACATTCATTAGATAGGCTGATTTCATATTTAAGAAATATTTGAGGATAAAATCTCATGAACCCTTATTTTGCACACTTATTTTAAATGCAAAACTACATCTATTGCTGTTTTTAGTGCTTTAATGTTAAAGGTTGAAACTAGTTTTAGCGTGCAAGTTTGCAGTGTTATTCAGAGCTTGTTCATATCACGCCTCCACACACAACAGAGCATTACCCATGAGGCCTTGCCTCCCTGGGGGCAGCTCACATGCAGCGAACAGCAGTTTGCTTTGTGCTGACCCACTTAAAGACAACATCCATAAGCACATTTTGTTTTGCTGCAACACTCACAATCCTACTAATTCATTTATCACACTTACCAGCTTGGTTAGTGGTGACGGTGACAGACGCACTCTGGGCTGCCCCTGCTGCCCCGCTGGCCTGGGAGACCCCGTTGCGTGCGTGGACAATGAAGGTGTAGTGCGTGTGGGCTCTGAGCTCACTCACCACCACTCTGGAGCTCTTCAGGCCGGTCTGACCAGGAAAGAAGAGCACATCTGAACTGCAGGGGAGGCAGAGCTGAGAGCTGGAGTCTGAATCAGAACCCGGTCTGAGGTAATCCTCAGGCACTGGCCTGCTCTGAAAGACGCCTCTTCCTGTCTGCACTTCAGATCCCACAATCCCCTGGTCTGACTGCATCCCCAGGCCGCCGTGCTGAGCCTCTAACTGCGAGATGCTGCGATTCCTTGGGAGAGCTTTACCACCACTCTGACTGTGGCTTCCTGTTTGACAGATGAGACACTCCAGACTGTAGCTGGTGTCGCTGCGTCCTCCCAGCCGGCGAGGGGGGGCCCACTCCAGGACCACCGACGTCTCGTTCACCACTGAGATGAGCTGCTGAGGGGCTGATGGTGGCTCTAAGGAAGAAAGAGGGAAAACTTGAAAACTTAGAGGGAAAGTGCACATATGGGAAGTGGAAGTATCCAGAGTGGATGGGGAGGTTTGTGTGAGACGCTGGCACCACTTGAAATGCAGACATCTGGCATCAGAGTGAAAACCATACTGTTCAGAGGACTTTTTGATGGGTTGGATGTTTTCTTTCGTGGTATTTCTTTTTTGTGTGTGTTTCTAGCAGACAGAGTATGTGTGTATGGTTGTGTTTTCATTTTTCCCAGGCCAAGGAAACCATGCGCTGTATATAGGCATAATTAAGTTTATGACATACAGACCGAGGTCTCCAAGTCTGTCACACAGGACCTTCTCAGAGACTCAGAGAGAGAGAGAGAGAGCACATTTATTCACTTCTCAATGTCTTTAGTTATCTCTGGCAGACAGGACATAGATGGTGGCTTAGTCATAAGTAATGGGATCATGAAACAGAGGTGGCATTCAGACAAGTTTGCGTCTCCCTCTGTTTGCTTGAGATAGAGAGGTTTGGAAACAATGAGTGTGCTTTTTGCTTTTATTTGCAGGCCATGCACACATGTATTGGCTGCATTTTGGCTTATCTATTGTCCTACTAGCGTGGTGTGTATTTGTAAGTGTACTTACGGGTACAGGCCATGGAAGGAGGGTCACTGTCAGCGCGGTAAAATCCAGAGTGGCAGTCACAGACAGTCGCCCCGTCCCTCAGCGAGTGGCTGTGTGGAGGACACTTGGAGCATCCGGCATCTGAGGCTTTTGCTTTGTAGAAACCAGCAGCGCAGGCTGCAGAAGGGCAGGTGCAATGAGAGAGACAAAATTTAAGAACTCTGCTATCACTTACACCTGCATTAGAAAACATCAATGAAGCACAAAAACCCAACACGCATGTAAAGCTACATTCACATTATCATATCATAACGCAGCACATGGCTAATTCAGGCAGGGAAGACTGAGGACCGTATTTCAATATTAGTTTAAAACCACTGAAAGCTATGCGGGAAAATTGATGGTCTGAATTTTGATCTTATCATAGATGCAGGTAATAATGAAGGCAAAACCAGGATGACTGCAGACAGCTGGGCAACAATAACACCGCAGCAGCACCCAGGAGGAGGATGGCACTTCACCAAGCAGAAATTTGCTGTTGACTTTAAAGACTGGTGTAATATACCCATGTTTTTTCCTCTTTTCAACTGCTCTAAATAAACTATGATACTTGGATTCTACAGTTTCAAATAACAGCAGTTGTAGATGAGTTTCTCAGCTTATGAGGACTGACATCAGACAGTCACAAATGGAAAGACTTTAATTTAATTCAAAATAGCAAGCTTAATGTGGTGTCTATTTTTAATAGACAGCTGGTTAGGTAGTTGTTATAATTGTTTGTTAATGTTTTCTCCAAAACAGTCTGCCTGCAGACCGTTCACCTCTGACAGCCCCTTTCACAGACTGTTCATTTAAGCCACTGCCTCTCTCAGAGCAGAAGTGCCATAATTTGCTGGTACAACGTATTTTCAGTTTTAGATTTTTTTTTAAACTAATATTTATACATATGCAAAGTCTGGAACTTACATTCATGAAATAACCACATTGCAAACATTTCAGACTAAGAATCATTTCCTTACTACTGTAGAACAGAAAAGGGTCCAAGGTCTAACTTGGCATAAATTCAATAAGTAGATAACATGAACACACTTTTTCCACCCTTAATTTACCCTGCCTTTTTCCTGCAGACTCCATGAAATTTTCTTTGTGAAGTCGAGGTCAACTGATGTGAGAACACAGCAGGAAATATTCAGGAAAATTCAGTGAAAGCAAGAGGGAGGAGATGACATTTATATCCCTGCCAGCATGCCCTTACATTGCTTGTTGATACTGTGGATGCATCCAGTAACATTCAGCAATGATATCAAGGTAAAACTGTCATTTTAGAGTTGGACTCTGTTGCTTTGCACACCATTTTGGATTTCTGCAGCGTCTTTTTTAACAACATGTCCTGCCACCTGAGGCTCCCTACGCCCACTGCTCAAACTGTTTGGGTTATGGGTTGTTGGTCTGCATGAGACAAGCACTAACTTATGTCAACACAGGACTACTTTTGATAAATGACAAAATATTTTGATCTGGCTGAAAAAACAGCAGGTTATCAGTTAAGACCCATATATCGCTGGCGTCAGACCAAAACCTTGTATCTCAAAAATCACCACTTTTCAGGGAATGCAAAAAAAAACACACTTTATTTTTTCCAATTAATTTAGCACCAAAAAGTCATAGTCAGCATCTTTTTGACAATTTGTATTGCTTTAAAATGAGTTAACACCCACTGACAGATTTAAAGGTGGACCAATGGCACTGATTCATGAAAAAAGTTAAAGTCATGAAAAATGAAGATGCGAGGTTTAACCAGTGTGAAGTTGGTTTACAGTGTGTACTAAACTTTAGGCTTGATGGACAAACGCAGTTATATTTTGTATTTAATCGGATAGAAATGACATGCCTATGAGCAAAAAATGATTTTTAATACTTATATGCATAACAAAGCAAGACATCATTAAGTCTCTGGTTTCATGTTTCTACAGAGATCCAAAAGGCATGATTCTCTTAGGTTTGAAACACTCATGAGAACACCTCACGTTTGATTCTAGATTGACTTCGAGTCAGCTGATCTTTGACCCCTGATACAGCCTTTGTTGTTTTCAATATTGACAGCTTCGACATCCTAGAGGACAAGTTAATCAACACAGACGGCGCTTCAGTCTGAAGATAAACAAGTGTAAAGAAAAGAAAGGGGGAAATGGATATAGTGTGAAGAGGAGGGGTATATTTATCTCTGATTTTGATGAGAAAAGAAAGAAAACACCTAAAAGAACACTTGCTGATCAGCTCCCACTCACACACAAACCACAAACAGTAGAAGTGAATACATCCAAACTCCACAGAGCTGCAGCCCACACAAATATAATTGACATTTAAATATATGAAAGAGGAGAGACAGAGAAAGAGAGAGGGGGGAGGGAGAGAAATCTTCTCTCTGTATACCATGCATTGACAGAGCAACAATACAATAAATGAGAGCATAATTACACTGCTTGACATCCACTGGAGAAGCAGCAGAGATGGCAGCGCAGGGCTTGTTAGAGACATTTTTTTCCCTCTTAAATCTCTGAAGGAAATCCTTCATTTGTTTCTGCTGCAATCATTTTTTCAACACCTTCTTTTTCATCATCACAGCCATTCATTCCCCTTCCTCAATCCCGCCATCATTCCTCTGCTTTTTCACAATTCCTAGATGGAGCCATCCCAGTGGGAGTGGATAGGAATGCTGGAATGATGTGTGTGCTTGTTTGTGTGTGTAAGAGCTTTATGACACTCTCATCAGTGAATGAGAGGGAGGAAGTCTCCTCTGTAATCTCCTCACACCAACCAGCCTTCTCCATCTGTGTGAGCCTCCGTAGATCTGCTCTTTCACACACTCATTTGCCCTCCTTTTCACGTCTTTTTTTCCCCTCATTCGCTCCCCGCACACTTCCTCCTCGACCTCTGCTTATCTCAAGCTTTGTGTCTCTGATAACTCTCTCACTACTGCTGTATCTGTGCGTACATCCCTCTCCTTTCTGGAAAGCTTTCAAAGCCGGTGAGGAGAGTTTACAGCACCATATCAACACCAGAATCAAACGAGACCGCACACAGGCAGCTGAAATCCTCCAGTCCAAACCTGTAAATTCATAAACATATTCATGGCTTGATAAGGCTTGAAATCTGTGAATTCATATACGCTTTACAGCTGATAAGCTTGGCTGTTATCTGCTGAATGACTCATAATATGTCAGCTGGTGCACAATAAAATATCACTCACATTCCTTTGTTTTTAATCATCCTTGTAGGTCCATGCATGCATGGGAAAGAGAGCCAAGAGTGAAGTATTTGACCTGCTAAGGACTTAAAGCTTGATTACAGGCCTTCACAAGACTCTGCCAGGGGGGTTAGCACATTGCCTTTGTGTCTTTTCCCACCCAATCCTCTCTCCTTTTCTCCAACACAGAGGACAGAATGAAGGAGGAAGAGAAAGAAAGAAGCCATAAACTTCCTTCAGCGCCCTCTCATGTCTCTATTCTCTCAGTTGTCTGTAGCCTTTTGTGTCTTTTTAGCGCTGGTTTCTAGAAGAGGGAGGGGGGCGAGTGGTGCTGACCTGGAATAAGAGCTCATGAGGGTGTCATTAACCCGACATTAACCCTACGCTACCGAGCGCCACGCTGAGCCAACACTGGGAGGGAAGAGGATGCAAACATGCTGATAAGATAAGCTTGTATAGATCTGTTAGCATGTCTGTTAGCATGTTTATATTTCATCAAGTTAGCATGTATAATCAGCTGTCTTGTCTGCCTCAAACAAGTAAAAGAAAGTGATAAAGAACAGAGGATGATGAAGGTTGACTTGGAGAGACAGCCCAAGAAAAAGACAGACGAGAAGCTGGAGATAAAGAGGTGAAGAGAGAGTAAAAAGGGAGACGAGCAGGAGGGGAAGGTGCCCTTTGATTACTATCAGCATTGTCGGCATTTGCATATGCATTCTTCTGCTACCTAAAATGCAAATGCAGCGCTGCAAATCCAACGAAGAGCCTTGTCGGCGCACTGTATGCGTGTGTGTCAGTGTGACTGTGTATGCGTTCTCCTTGACCCCCGTGTTATCTGTCATCATCCCTTGTTCTTCTCCAGCAGAGGGGTGTAGATAGAGGAAGTACCCCTGACCGCTGCAGTCTGACACCTGTCTGCGTGATGGATGGAGGGGAGGGGCAGACAGATTGACGGATGGATGGACGGATTGATAGACTGTCACACGAGGAGGCGGGACACTATTAATCACAGGGGTCATGCCCTGTTAATTAAAACCCACAGAGATGCTGGAGATAAGGTTGAAGTTTTATCTGCTCTCTACTGTATGTCTATATTGGAAGGACAGCCCACTCCCCTTTCACATATCAGGCTCCCATTCCTACAGAGCCTGGCATTAAGCAAGGCCACTCATAAGGAGGGAAAAAGGCTTTCTGGGGCCCAGCAACACTGGAGGCCATTGTAAAGTTAAGCTGTGAAAACCACATTTCATGTTTTAACCTGAATAATAACAACTCTATTCAAAGCAACAGAAAAATATTTCCTTTTTATGTATATATGTATTGATTTATTCATTGATGCTGTAGTATTTAGACCTCTTTAAAAACGTAAACCCCTTTTCTTAAAACAGAATTATAATGGGTTAAAAGTCAAAAAAGTGGGCATACAAGGTGGTGAAATGGGATTTTAATAGTAGCATGAAAAGGTTAATAATGGCACAAATATATCTTAAAAGTGGCAAAAATTGGTTAACAAAGGTAAAAAAAAATGTTATAAAGTAGCAAAATGGGCTAAAAGTGACAAAAAAAACAACAAAAAAATGCAAAAAGGGGTTAAATGTGACAAAAAAATTTGCTTACAGAGGCAAAAAAAGGCAAAAGTGGAAAAACTGACAAGTGGCAACATGAAATATGTGGTGAAAATGGTATTAAAGGAGACATAAAGGGTAGGCAAAGGTCATGAAAGTGGTAAAAATTTGTTTAAAGTGGCAAAAATATGAGTGAAAGCTGGAGGAAAGGGTTTAAAAGTGTTTAAGGGGTTTAAAATGTGTTAAAATAGGGCAAAAAGGGTGTACACTGCACAAAATGTATAAACTGGCAAATAGTTGCAAAAACGGGCTGAAACCTGGTTAAAAAGTGGCACAAATACAAAATTTCAACATCAGAACTCAATAGTTTGACACATTTTCAGCTCCAAAATGAGGGAACTTTAAGCCAATGCTACTGATGCACCATCACTTATTAACCATTTCAAAAAATGAGTAGTGGATTTGCCAAAGTATCTCCAATGCAGGGTCCCAGTGGCCCCGGTGATTGGGTCCTGCCCCATGTACAGAAGCTGGTCTTCCAAGCAGGCAGCCCAGGTCCAATTCCAACCTGTGGCCCCTTTCCCTCATATCATCCCCAACCCTCTCTCCATGATTTCCAAAGCTATCTACTGTCCTTTTTTTTCCATAGTAAAGACAAAATGCCTAAAAATACATCTTAAAAACTATGTGCAATCTAAATGAGAGGGCTGGGGCATTTGCTTGTTTTGATATTTTCTATTGGTTAAACAAGCTGACAGACGTAGAGGGTGACCAAAAAAACGATTCATGACAAATACAGGAAACTTGCAAAAACATGGAAGCAAGAGGTTTCCTCTGGACAGACATACAACTTCAGTAGCATGTTTTTTTTTTAAATGACAGTCTCTGATATTTTGATGGTACTAAAAAGCACCATAACTGTGATGTTCTACCTCTACATCATAAGACAGGAGCTTAGTAAAGGAATGAATCCAGTGAAAATTACATGAAAACGGCAAATTGAACTAGGGCTGCAAGCAGCACTGATTGGTGCACAGGCGCAAAAATGGGCTGCAGCAGTTATATCTTTTGGACACAGTACTTCCAAACTTGAAAGTCTTTTACAACCAACATGATGTGAGAACACACCAACATGCCAATGAGCAGGTGTTTGCCACTGATGTGTCAGAACCAGCATTGTTTGATTTTTATTAGTATCCTATTGAAGTTTTCCTTTTTTTGTTATGACTGCCCTCATGATGAATGCAAAAATGTCTCATCCCTTCTTGCTATCAGCTTAGCACTAGCCTCCCTCATTCCTCAACATTTAAAACCTTAGGAATGTGCTCAGTGGAAGCCGCAGCTTTAAGTTTGTCTAAATTTAAACCCTCACAAAAAACTGGTGGTTTTAGTTGAAACGTGTGTGGATTTATGTGTGAGTGTGTGATTGCCCGGAGCCAACAGTGCTAACATTAGCATGTGAAAGTGGTCTCTACAACAATAACCCTCCTCCCCATCACACACGGATCACCCCCTGCCACCACCAGCAGCAGCAGACCCCCTCCAGCCCCTTCCCCCTGATTCTGACCGGGGATCAGGGAGAAGAGTTGGAGAAGAGAAAGGAGGGATAATGAGAGCAGGACAGAGTTGTTCCGATGCCAGAGCACTACAGACGGACTGGTGGAGCTGGCAAACCTCCGCTACGTTAAGAACAACCTGGGAGAAGAAGACAATAGCGCACACACACTGAGAAACACACACAGTTTGATTGTGTTGGAGGAATGCAAACCATTTCCCCCACCTGGGATTGGCTGGCTTCAGGCAGTGCCATTCTTCTGCGTTGCTTTGTCACCTGCCATACGTGCACATATACACACAAAAACCCACAAACACGCTCCTCCCTCTCTGTTTGCCCCAACACACTCTTCTGCAGGCATTCCTTTCCTGGGCAGTCCTCCAAACTGTGAGTACACGGGAGGGAGAGCTTTGTTAGGCAGAGAATCAGAGATACAGTACACACACATGAACGCACGCACACGCACACATTTCAAATCAGCAATCCAACATGTCCAGAGTCCAGAACGGCGATGCAATAATTAGAGGGGCTGAATACAGCGATTAGGCTCTCTTTCTATCATCCGCTCACTGCTTTCTGTCATCTCTCTTTCAGCTTTTTCTCTCTTTTCATCACTCTTCGTCCAAAACGCTTTCTGCTGTCGACGAGACACTGCAGGTGCGTTGGAAGGAAGCACAAGCATGAAATCTCTCTGGACGCGGGGAACACAGAAGCACACACACAAACATGCAAACACACACACAGAAACATTCCAACCCTCCCAGGCAGCGAGAAGCATTGAGCAGAATCAGACGACAGAAGAAGAAGAAGGAGGCCAGTGAAGAGAGAGAGAGAGAGAGACAAAAAGCAGGAGGCTCCTCTTTTATTCAGCCTCTCTGTCCGTTTTCATTTCAAATTCTCTCTGTTGTTTCTCCTCCTTTCTGCCTCTTGTCTCTCCTCCCTCGTTTCCGATCCTCCCAGACGGATCGCAGCTGTCAAACTTTTGACGTCTTCATCTACCTCGGTCATGACCCTGCACTCCGAAAGCTAAACTCTCCGTGTGCGTATGTGCGTGCCTTGTGTAGCTGTCAGTCAGAGTTTTTTGACGTCTTCATTGGGGCTCAGTCGTGACCTCGGTCTTAACCACGGGTTTTATAAAAGAAGGGGAGTTCCCTCTCTCTTGTGTCTCCCCACTCGTCCCCTTTGCACCCTGATGACGGACCCCCAGCGGGGGAGGGGCGGCTCTTCATTGATGCCTTCTGCTGTCAGTGGCCTTCTTTCAATCGCCCCTCTCGCCCCATTCAACATCTAATCCCTTCTTCCTCTCCTGAGCTGCTCCCCTCATCCTCTCCATCCTCATTACTCTGTGGCGAGACTGAAAATGAACTTTTCACATTTCAGTGCTTAAGCTAAGTCTACTCCTGTTTAAGTTCAATTCAGTGGGAGTTTAAGGAAAGCTGAAATGTATTAGAAAAACCTTACAGTAATGCTGACAGTGATAACATTTACAGAGAGGCCTCGGGACTCCAGGCATGAAAGAAAGTTACCAAAACATGCTATGAAATACAATCTCCTTGAAATCAAACATAAGATTTATACAAAAAATATTGACAATAGACAAAAATGCAATTGGCTCCTAACACAACAGTCTGCACCTCTGTTACATGATTTAAAGAGCTCTATGGAAGCCCTAAGCAGACATACATTTACCTCTGTGATAACAGGTAATTTTTCATTGTTAGTTGAAGATCTTGACTTATTTATGCTGCTATCATAGCATAACAACGTTGATTTTCCTGCGACAAGTTAATCTCTCAAGATCTTGAAAAAAAAACAGCGCTGTTAACCCTGAAATAATGGGATTATTTTGTCAACTTAAAATGTTTGTCATCAACCTTTTTTTCCATGAGGAAAGCAAGCCAAAAGTAGATCTTTGATAATAAAAACTGTGGCAAAAACTTTAGTCTTTGTCAGTGATACTGAACAAGACTAAAATGTGAATACTCGACTGTCAAATCTGTCGAAACATAAGCAACGAAAAGAGCAGGAGTGTGTGTTCCTGTGTGCAACAGTGTGACAGGGAGAGCATGAGCTGTTAGGTAGGTTGAAACTGTGTCTCTGCTTTGTATGGATTTGGTAAAAACTGCATGAAATCAAACTAAAATGTGGTGTTTGCTGCCATTTATAACATTTGGACTTGTAATATTGGCTGCAGCTTGAGGACAGTCCTTGTCTTCCTTGCTCAAAGCAGCCATGGAAAACAGCTAAAGTTCGTATCAAGTCACCTTGGTGTAAAAAAGAAAAAAAAAAAAAAGAAAAAGAAAAGGTCTAACATTGAAATCCATGATGAAACCTGCAGGAACCGACTACAGAAGATGGTGTTAAGATTAGTTTTAATGTTGTCTCAGTAGGTTAACTATTAGGTGAAGGTAAATAAAACCTCATCATGATGTGTTCAAATGTCACATTAAGAAAAGAACATTTAGGTTTGGTGAGAAACTGTAATAAATTAAGAGGGGTCTGGAGGGGTCTGGCTGCAGACCGTACATTTCTGACATCCACTCTCTTCATCTGAGACACCGTATATCTAGAAAAGGAAAAGCCATAATTTGCCAGTACAGTGTATTTACAGTCCAAGTCTTTTTTTTTAATTTAACTTTATTCATTAACAAAGTCTGGCAGTACATTCATGAAATAACTACACTGCTAACATTACAGACTAACAATCATTTCATAAATAAAATACAGAAGAAGACCAGAGGTCTAATCTGGGACTGAATTATATAAAGACCCATTTTTAAAGTAGCTGCATGAGTGGTTGCTTGCTTTAGCTTTGATAGCTTTAGCTGAAGCTAACATAGTAAACATAGCTATGTAATAAACGTTACTACATGAGCCAATGTAGCTACATTAACTTTAGCAAATGTAGCTAAAGCTAAGTAAGCTAGCGTAGCTTACGTAGCTGATTTGTGAGCTTTAAGGTGCGTTCCATAAACATCTCAGAACTTGTAAATTTCAAGTTACCATTCGGATACATCACCAAAAATGCATCCTGAACTCGAAATGCAGCATAAGGCTACGCAGTAGGTGGCACTATGTAAGCTACGCTTGCTGTGATGCAATGTTTTACTGTAGGATGAGCTTGTTTTCCTATTTACTCAGCTTTATTAAATATTTTATAATCAGGATTTGCAGGTTAGGTTTTTAACTTTTAATTCTTAATATCCTGTCCCTTACGTTAACACTAAACTGATGTTTAATCAGGTTTAATTTTGAATGTTTTAGCATGTATTTCCAATCTCAGATGAATGATCGTGAGAGTGGCCATCAGAAATAAATGAGCTGCAATCAGACTGTTTTAATGATTCAGTTTTTAATAATACATTTTTTAGGAGAAAAGATGTGCTTGTTCTCATAGAAACTTAAAACAAATAAAAAAACTCTCTGACAAAATGGTGGTTGTCTTATCTTTCTACCAAATAAAAGTACTGAATAAAGACTTTGATTGTTAAGGAGTATCAACAAGGGTATCAGTATCAATGAAAACGACTGATCCCTTTTGGAAAGTTATTCCATACACATGGAAGTCCTTTATATGAGGTATGTTAGTGCGTTAATTAGTTTATTTTAAATTAACTCATGTTAGTAAATTCAACTTGACTGCATTCATATGAATAGTTTGAACTATACTGAACTTTCCGATTTGGCTTTTTCAGTTAGTTAAACAGAAAAAATGTTTTGACTTTTAGTTAAGACTTTTTGTTGACTAAACCTGAACTAAAATGTTTTTGAGTTTTTGGCAACTAACCCCAGAGTAAATCTCTAATGAGAAATGACTAAAAAGTGACTAAACTAGAGAGCCTTTTCTTTTAAATCAATGATAAAGACTTGAATTAAATACAAAATATCTGCTTGTTGGCCTTTTCTTTTCTTTTCTTTCAGTTGATTTATGTATAAAATAACACAACAGGGGAAATAATGTTGCTTTAAAGCCAGGAGTCACTAAAACAGATCCGTCCCATTGTTTTATCTGTCACTGAAATCAAGAGTCAGAAGCAGTTAACTTAGTTTAGCAACTGGAAACAGGGTTTAATTGTTCATCAACAGAAGCAGCACCTCTTGATACAAAGAAAACTGGCATACCCTGCCAGAATAATGTGCACGTGTACACAAACCCAGCAGACAGATTTGGAGCTGCTGCTGTAGAGGGGTTATTTTGGGGGACCAGTTCTTGGCCCTGGGGCTGTGACTTACTGCACTTTTAGGAAAGAAAGCAAACTATTCCCCCTGAAATGTTGCAATGTCCTTTTGAACTATTTGGTGCTCAAGGTGAGGGTATATCTATACCACGTCTTTTTTTCTGCACTGTTTAGTTTGATCCTGTCAGTGATCCCAGGTGTCTCTGTCTCAGCTCTCTGCGTTTTCTTTGCCTCTGTCTGTCTGAGTGAATTATACTGACTGAGTAAAGATACGTGCAAAGTCCACAGGATCCAGAAACCTTCTGACATCAGAGGAACAGATGATCTAAATCCACTCTCACATCTATCTGCCTCTTCCCTCCATCCTGCTCTCCCCTCCCCTTCTCTTCCTCTGCAAATCTCAAACTTAAAATGGGAGAAGCGTTAAAGGCCTCTATCCAATACTGCAGGGTCAGAGTTTTTTTTTTCTTCACTGAGCAGCATTCGGTATTCATCCAGACTTTGATGGATTTCCACAGAGGCAGCTGAACCCAGCCAACAACACTGACAGGCAGTGAGAGCGAGGGAGACGGAGAAGTGAGCAGTGGATAGATAGATGGCACTTCACATCTGCTGGAGGTTCAGCGGAGTCAAGGGTCTCTCTTAAATCTACTTGAGGAGGAACATCTTTCAGGCCTCAGGGACCACCCCACCAACCTCCTCCTCCTTTTCACAGAGAACAAACGGGCCAAATGGGGTGAAGGTTTCAGAGAACGTTTGTCACAAGGGGATATTTTGGCTTCTTATTGCAAAGAAAAGAAGAGTTAGGTTTATTTCTCTCTTTCTCGCCAACTGGCACCCATCTTTATGTCCATCTCTCCATCTTCCCCTCTCTCAGCATTTCTTTTTTTTCCTCTTTGAATTATGGGTCTGTTTGTTATACAATTAGCCTTTTGGGACAGGCTTCATAAATAAAACGAGGGAGCAGATCGCTGAGTAGCTCTCCCTTTTCTCTATTGGCCCATCTGCGTTTGTGTGTGTGAGCGAACATGTTGTGTGTCTGTTGTGTATGGGACTGAATGGGGGGAGTGAAGCGATGCTATTAAAGTGTCTCCACCGAGTCTGTTGTCCCCCATTTCCCCGCGTTCTCACACAAGCATGCAGACTCACTATCACAACAGTCACTTTCAAACATTACACGTCATCCCCGCCACATGTATGTTGGTGTGAGGTGTGAACAGCTTGAATATTTGCCACTGTAAAGTTCAGTTCACATTCGTAAGCAAAAGAAAGTATCTTTTTGTCCAGATGGTTGTTGTTATGTCAGCAAACCTCATGGCGAGACTTGAGAGCTTGTTGTGATATTAAGTACATCAGTAAAAAACTCAGAAGTTCCTGGATTTATTCAAAGGTACTGATAGGCCTGATGATTACTACTTTTATGTAAAATTATTCAGATAAGGCTGTCAGGTTTATTTTGATACTTTTTCAGTACCAACCTACTATTATAGCAAAAATCATAATCACAATTGGTAATGTGATCCCAATAATCAAACATGAATACTCGTTGATTTGATAAAATCTACATCACATGCATTTGTTGAGCTTCAACATTCTTCACACTTTGAAAAATGAGCAATAAATTAAATGTATAAATCGACAAAACAAAAGTGATGATATAGAATAACAATAAATAGACAAAAATAATTACTTTCGTGGTTAAAATATAACACTGAAACATTTCCCACTTGACAAAACCTACGGAGAAAACAAGCAGAAAAACAGCATGTGGCACAGCAATTGTTTAATCACGATTAGATTGTTTTTGTGATCCCACAGAAAAACACCCAAACTTTTGGTGCTGCAATGGGTGCTGGATTGGCTCTGTGGGTAGAGCAGGCACCCATGTACAAAGACAATAGTCCTCAATGACCTCAGCACTGTTTGGTGCATGTCTTCCCCCCACTCTCTCTAAATAAAGGCAAAAAGCCAACCAAAAAATATCTCAAAACGACCTATATCATGAGACACCATCTTAGCAGAGGAATGAATCTATCAGAATTGCAGGCAAACTCCTGCACACTGTTTAAACTGCACAAAAGCATGGACAATGTTTTGGTTTTCTGTGCAGTTTAGACTGTGTGAAGAACCTGCAGTTTGGGCTTTTCAAACAAGACACTGGGTGCCCCAGACTTATACTTCTGTTGCCTTGGTATCAAAGCAGGAAGTGAGTTTCAAATCCTGGTATCTTGACAACCCCGACTCAGACTGGTAAATTCATTGTGGTTACTGACATCAACTGCAAATTAATAAGCAGGAGAAGTTGCCAAAAAAGTTAAGATAATTATTTCTATTATATACAAACACACAAAACATTGAAAGCAACTCAGGCCTTGTCCACACGGAGACAAAAACGATATATTTCCATTTCATTTTGAAAAAGTTTTCCAAAAACGAGGGATCGTTTCAGGAATTGTATGGAAAAACGCTGTAGTATGCCAAGCCTGCAAGTGGTACCGTAACGCTGCCACGGAAATGCACCAAAAGAGAGAAAAAGATTACGGAAAACTGTCCAAAACTTTCTCCTACTTGCCCTTCTGGTAGTTCTCTGCTGTGGATTTAAGAACATCTGGTGTCTGCTGTTTGCGGTGGTGGTAAAAGAGCATCAGATTGTGCTGTAAAAGCCATGATAAGCTCAATAGCTTCTGCAGCACAAGCTCAACCCTGTTCCATTTGTCAATGGAAAATTAATTGTTCTCAGCAGATACCTTTCTTACAACATGACTGATCAAGTAAAGCATTTTTGTGTTTATGTGCCATGAAATTTCACTGACACATCACGAGGATGACAATTGATTATCATGATGAGCAATAAAAAAAAAATATGTAATTAACTCTAAAATTCATAGAACGACTTTATCAAACTAAATTGGTATTTTTGCCTTTTGAAACAAGATTGATATCTCCCTTTTTGTTACATTTATCTGTGTGTAACATTCTTAAAACAGCTGTCTGTGACTTGACAAGTGGAACAACAGGCAACTGTATCAGCTGGCTTAATTTGAGCTGTAACGACTCGGTCCTCGGTCTGTGCATCACAATCTTTGGTAACCAGATATTTTAGGGAACAACCAGACATGCCCGTCCATCAATCTTCAGGTAAACTAATTTAGCCTGACTCCATTTTTATACACCACAGGCAGTGTTACCTGTGAGATTAACTGGTGTGGGATTCTCCAGCTTTTCATTGATACAACACGATAGTTCAGACACAAGACGATACAAATTGAAACAACAAAATATGATATAATCCAGTAGGATGTACCATATCTCGATGTCTTTTAAGCTAATACAAGAACAGGTTTCATTTTAATTCACTGCAATTTGACACCAGTTTCACCTTTTCTTGCTTCAATTCTTAACCTTCTTTCTAAGCTGTCTGACTTTAAATGAAATGGTGACATGGTGAGTGAGACTGCCAAGGATATCTGAAAAAATGATTTGATTAAAATATAGATATTTGGTGCCAACAATCTGATAATTGTGTCACACAAGTAAGGGCAATGATATATCGCCACCTCAAAATTTTATCCCACCCTTTCTATCAGTACTCAAAAATTTCCCTGCAATCATGAAACAAAATACCGAATTTATTTGTGCCATGTTTTCTATCATCTTGTTTTTCCTTACTTGCCAAGAAAAAACTTTGGATACAACTAACTCTTATTCTTTAAATAAGGGCAGACAATCCAAAGTGATTCATTTGTTTTGCTGTAGTTGAACATACTGCATGTTTTTACTCTGCCATTACTAGCTGGCAACCACAATACTGCTGTTTTTAAGAATACAACAATGCTACATACAAATAGTCAAAACACTTCACAGACCTATCAGGCAGGTGTTAATTACAGCACAAACCAAATCTCTGTCTCTGTTTCCTTTAATTAGTGAACAGACATTTAACTTTTGTATGAATGATTGCTCCTGATGAGAGTCAGAAGCAGCAAACCAAGGGGGAAGCAAAATTACAGCCAAGTAGGAAGAAAAAAAATCAACAAACCTTTACACGCTCCTCCTTTTTCCTGGTATCCTGGGTTGCAGAGACATCCACCTATAGGTACCAGCCACTCTCCATCAGCACCACAATACATTTTTGGCTCCTCTCTCTCTTCTGATTGGTTGACACACGACCCCCTTACCTCCACTAAGGAGGACGTATCAGCTCCGGTGACAGTGTCGGGAAAAGTTGCTAGGTTCCTGATAGTGAGTGGGCATGTTTTGTAGAAAACTCTGACGGAAACCAAAGCAATGCATGCGCCAACATCCTGAAAGGCCAGGTAGAAACCTTTACGGGTCGTCACCTTTACATCCCGCACCTCCGTGTTCAGTTTCATAATGCGGTCACCAACATCAACCTAGAGAGAAAAAGGAGTTTTTCTTACTAAAAAGTGCAGAAAACTGTGTCTGTCATTATTAATTTGATCTACTTGTTTTACTGAAAGTGGGAGTTTTTATTGAACTGAGGCTGATCTTCACATTTTCAACATTTGGCACTAATCCAGATTGACTCCCATTGATTTCAGAGGTAAAACGAGCTGTAATGCCTACAACGCTGAAACCAGAAGTAATTTTACAAAAGACTAAACAAAAAACCCCAAGAGACAGCAGAACGGACATCCAAGATAAAATTGCTTATAACTCAAATTTAGAAAAAAAAAACCCACAGGAGGTTTTATTTTCAAGCAAATTAAAGCAAGCGGAGGAGGGAGGATAAAGAAGTCAAAGTCTGACTCAGTCGTCAAGCGTTACCTGGGTGAAGCTCTCGTCTGCTGCCACCGTGTCCACCTTAATGAAGTTGCTCTCTTTGATGTAGCTCTCCCTGTCTTCGTTTGACTCGTGGTAGTACAGATTGAACGTCTCCTTCAAGACAAGGGGGGCAGAAAAATGTCAGACTGAGGCGTCTATTTATCATCATCAGTGCTCATCTTTTCTCTTAATATGATAATGAGTGAAAGGGGTGGGGGGGGGGGGTATGCTTCAATAACCAGCAGCTGTAATATATAATTAAGTTCCATTAGCAGCAGTCTGTCTTTTAAGGTATTAGCTTCAAAGTTAGCTTAAAGAAGGCAAACTTTAGTAAGACAAGAAATCCCACTTCTGATTGCGTGTAACCCATACGATCGACCCCTCTGCCCTGTTAAGATGTCCTGAGTGTGCTTTTCCTACCTTGCAGGTGCCAGTGACGCCCGGCAGGCTGTTGCAGTCCCTCAGGGTAAACTTAACTTCAACATAAACTCTTTGAGCACCGGAGCGAGGAATCCAGTCTGTCCTCAGCCAGTTGTTCTGATTGGGCTCCAACACATTGCACACCTGGTAGGTTCTGATGGGAATGTTCTTCTCGTCCATGATGCTGACCTCCTCCCACTGCAGAGGGATACAAACAGTTTTTCAGGAAGGCTTTCAGCTTTCTATTTGAAGCCATTCACAACAAACAGTACTAGGGCCCTATGATATCTGTTTTTATTTTTTGCCAAATTCTGTTTTTTAACCTTTCAACTAATTTTACCATGAAAAGGAGTGTCCTGTTTATGTAAATGAATAAAATGTTCACTAGTTAAATAGAAATGACTTTAAATTTATTGACAAAGGGCCACAGGTGGCCAAGGAGTCGTTATTTGGATAACCCTGATATAAAATAATTATAACCAGTGAAACAGTCAGATATTTCCAACATTTTGACACACATCCACACGTATAATCACATCCTAACTGATGTTTATAATGTAAATGTTCTCTCAAACAGAGAGTGATAGTGAAAGTAACATTAAAGTCAAATGTTTAAAATTAAACCTGTTATCTAAACTTTTCTTTACTCTTATACTCTGTAACAGAACATGCAGTTTGATGCTGCATTGTTAAGAACGATTTTTTGAAAATGCTTGTTTAGAAAAAAGGGCCATAATGCATTGTTTTACGCTTTTATTGATTTTGTAAATCAATCTTTGTCAATATAATTTGCCTTTTGTGACAAAAATTGCACTATATGCCAGACTACCAAAACAATCACTTGGTAAACTACAGTTATTTAAAACGCAGCTGCCAGAGTCCTAACACGCACTAGGAAATACAATACACTGGCTCCCTGTTCAATACAGAACCACCTTTAAAATCCTCCTATTAGTCCACAAAGCTTTCAATGGTTCAGCCGCTGAATACATCTCTGACCTGCTCACAGTCTATAACCCAACCCCACCCCTCAGGCCCCCAGGTGAAGGTCTTTTAGCCATACCTAGAATCAGAATGAAGGCTGCGGTGGGGGCTTTCAGTTACTGTGGTCCTTTTCTCTGTAACAACTTCCCTGCAGACCTGAGGTCTGTTACAACTGTCTGTGATCCGTGTGCCCTTTTTCTCTCCTTTTATGCTTCCCATTGATTCATTTCTATGTCTTGTCTCTGATATGATTATTCACAATCCTTCTAAAGGGTTTTATGATTGTGGAAATAATTGTTCATGTTTTTAAAACCTTAGTGTAAAGCACATTGAGCTTCCCTCTAATGAAATGTGCTTTATAAATAAAGTTGCTTGCTTGCTAAAGGTAATGTGAGATAAGTGACTGCATAAATATTCACTGCCTTTAAAGTGACAGACCTAATTAAACAGATGTCCAGCCAATTGGTGCTAGTAGTCTCACAATAGTGAAATGGGGATCACCTGAGTGCAGTGAGTGTGTCTCAAGTGATTGGAGCATGAAGACACCTGTGTCTGGAAGGTCCAGTCACTGGTTAATCAGTACTCATGGCTAACATTAGCCCTGAAGGATATTGAATTTTTCCCAATATTACAAATGAATTTTAGTTAATACCAATATATGCTTATATATGAATTTAAGTTAGACTTAAAACTCATTTTAACACTCTTTAAAACTGAAACTATAGGTCTTGAACACACTTTAAAGCAGTGGTCATCAACTACATCTGTATGAGGATCATCTCTTGTCTTGGCAGATGCTGGGGGGGCCAGACTTGTGTACAATTTTTCACCTCTATGGGATCAGTCCAGATCACCTAAACTACAATTGCCACCAGGGGTCTATTGAAATATTTTGACTTCATATTTCTGTGGCTGTCGTGTTGTCAGTCCTTGAATTTGATGCCAATATGCTGTGTCACTATTGGTTGAAAAAGATGCAGGTCTATAGTTTTGATTCTCAGGGCTTGAAAATGCAATGGAAAACAGCAGCTTTTGTCTATAACAGAGGGATAAGTATGTGTTTACTATCCATCATAGTCATTAATAATGGCTGACCGGTGGATTTCTGTGAAACGGATCAAATCTTGAGACAACATTGTTCCATATTTAACTGTTTTTAGTTTAAGTTTTTTTTTTTTTTGCACATGTTCTTAATCTAATCATCTTCTAGGGGCCGCATGGGAAGCTACTGGGGGCTGATGTGGCCATCGGGCTGCCAGTTGATGATTACTGCTTTAATGTTTAAGGAATAAGGACAGACTTCAACTAACCAACTAAACTATGTTCATATTATTTCAAACATGTTGTCAGGATTGTCTCAGTGAACCACCCTGCAAACCTGTTGATTAAATTAAATAATTTATATCAATTTGAAAGTAATAGCTCCATAAAAAGGGCACAGTTTTATGAAGTGCTCCACATAGCTCAATGTTTGTCTGCAGGTAGTTACAGTGCTGATTGGAGCTCTTAAAAGGGCAGATCAAACCTGGTTTTACAATGTGTCGGTAATGTTTTAAGTCTTGTTAAAAACGTCACAAAAGGGTAATGGTTAACTTCTGGTACAGGTGAAGCTTCTTTTAACAATGAAAATGTGAACATAATGATATAGGTATCAACTGACACAAGTCGAAATAGTTTTTGTATTAGATATCTTAAAAGTCAAATTTTCTTTCTGTAAAACTTAGTAAAGTTGCTCTAGGCTCTTGCAGGTACAAAATATAACACACAAGTGACCCAGCAGAAACACTGTGGTGAACTTTTCTTGTGTTTTTATCCACTTGGGAACACTTTTGCCCTCATAAATACAGAAAATACAATTCCAACACATTTCAGATGTTGGGGCACATCCATTAATCTACTGCTGTATTTGAAACCATGCAGGCCTACTTCCCTTCCTGCATCGATATTCTGCAGTGTACAGTGGTTCAGATTTGTTGCAACTCCAAGGTTTTTCCAGGCACATTTCCATACCACTGAAGCCGCCTCAACCTTCACTGCACCATCCATCTCAATAGAGTCGACTGTTTGCCTTGTACTGTGACCCTCCAAATGACCGCTGAGCCTCCCAACTCCAAATTGGCTTTTTATTGCCCCTGAATAATAATCTGCACTAGTGAGAGCTGTATACACACTAAATGCACCGTGTCCACAGAGAGAAAAAGAGAGGGAGAGCCAGGGAAAGTATGTGCATAAGGGGGTGGGATCTGGGTGTGAGCGTGTGTCTAATTGGGCTTGATCGATATGTCATCAGGGCCCATCCTATGAGCTAAAGTACTGATTGATACTGGGATGGACTGGCAGCAGTAGATGAGAAACAAAAAGGGAAGATTTTTTTTTTTCTGACCAATTTATTTTAATTTATTTTCTTATTTTACATGTAAATAAAAGACAGAATGCATTTGTCATTTCATTTTCCCATTGATTTATGAAATACTTGGCTCATTATTCTTGTTTTTCTCTTTATAAAATAGAGTTAGTTCATGCAGGACACAGTGGTTATACACCCAGCCGTGATCAGCTAACAGCCAGCTGCTCCTAATTATTGCCTCCCAGCTCCCACAGCCAATCACACCTCTTTCTCTCAACACAGCGATGTATTTAAATATGGCGTACTCCTCACTTATCCCTGCTTACATTAATGCTGATGCACCACGCTGCTGCTGCTGACAAAGCGTAACGTCTTCCACCCCAGCTTCCTCCTTTATAGCCAAAAGCTTGTGGCACCCTCATATTTAGATTCATGCTACTATGGATAAATTCCTTTTGAACAAATTCTATGGTATTTAATATGCATTGACATTAATGTATCTATCCATATGGGGGTTTGTAGCCAGGTGCTCCCTAGAAAGTCAAACATGCTGCTTGTCAAGAAGAGCCTTGTCCACCAAATAAAACTGAGTATCTTTTTAGCAATAAAACGGTTAAATGTATGAAGTTAGTGTTCCTGACTTAACTGTTATTTTTTGCATTACATTTTGATATTTACACACTGACATATTTTTAATAAATTGTCGGTGTTTTCAGATATTAACATCTGTGTAGGCCTCAAAACTCAAATATCAGTCATGCTCTTCTTCCTGCACAGCACAGTACATGGATAAAAGACCATCTACGGATGAGCATGAGCACATGGTTGTGTGTTAGTGTGTAGTCGTATGTTCTATCTGCCTGTCTTTAACGTGTATGTGTGTGTTGATGAGAAGATGAGAGCTAAAGAAAAAAAAGCTGTCAAGGGGGTATGATGCCTCCTTGTCTCGTCTCTTTTCGAGCCTTTGTCAGCAGACAGAAATCACAGCTGTCAGAGGAAAAAAAGCTTTGCCCCAACCATACAGAGATGGTGTCTTTTTTATGTGTATATGTGTGTATGCAGGAAGGTGGGGGGTGCCTGTAATCAAAAGCTCAGTGCGTGCAGACCAGGACCCCATCAATCAAGCAGCGTGTGAGAGAGAACGAGAGCATGGTGACGGAAGCAATACGAGTCAAGTTCACCAATAACTCTTAAACCAACAAAGACATGAATGAGAGCAAAAAGAGAGAGAGAAGAGGATGAGGGCATAAAGATGGCAGATCATAATGTACCAAAAACTCAAAAAAGACAGAAAATCAAACAGAAATTTCCAGGATTCATTCTGGCTTGGTAGTAAAAGAATCCCTAAAAAATGACACCCACCACCAAGCTGGTTTATGCTTTCTGCCGTGCCAAACACAACGCCAGCGATCTCATATTAGCACTTTTAGGCTCGCTGAACAACAGCACATTTCAAGATCTGTGGGATGATTCTTTACAGTTTCCAGACCAAGTGTGTTCAAGTATGTGTTTGTTTGTGTGAGATTGAGGGAGTGTGTTTGTGAAAGGAGAGAACATGCTGTAAACAGTGGGTCTGTAATATGAAAAATTAATAAATTAAAGAAGAAAAAGAAGAGGAAGAGCTCCCACTCACCCCTCCTTCTGAGGGACTGGCTGCCCATTTCAGCTCTCCTGGCACTGTCCTGGTATCCAGCAGGGTCACTGAAATGCATGCACAAAAACACACACATGCAGGTGGTTTAAGGTCAAAAGCCTGCACATTGCTTCGGTAAAAAATATACTTAAAAATGTCTAAGGAGTGAGGAAAAAGTAAAAAATGAGCATATACACAAGGCTGACATTAAATGATCTCAATAAAATTGGTCAATAACTTAGTATGTGTGCTTAAATAGGGTACTTAAAGTAATTTACTGCATTTTTCATGGCTTATCTGAGCATTTTCGTGCTTTGATATTGATTTAATGACGACAAAGCTTTTGTGCATTGAGGATCCATCCGCATGAATCCATCTGCTGTCTTATTACGTTAATGAGTTGTTTTAAGTCTGTAGCATGACATTTTGCTTTTTATCGTGCACTTGCGTTGCCTTGATATCATAAAACTGGCCAGAAAGAAAATGCGTTCGTTACAGTACAGTATCCGAAGAAATGTGCAGAACTCCATGCGTGCAGAATTCCTTGCTAAAACAAGAGAAATATGCTTAAAAATCAGCCCAAATCCAACTTTTAAGCTGTTTTGAGTTGTAGCATTTCTCTGCCCTGCTCGTCACCGCAGCACGCGCAGGGGAGCGCACGCGGCGGTGGCTTCCAACAGCGCAGGACAGCGGAAACCCACTCGGAAGATTCCCTCAGAGGAAACTCACCTTCATTAGGTGGATAAATCCTCGTCCTCGAACCCGAAACCAGTGTTATTATCCAGATAAAAGTAGAAAATATTCGCCTTATATTCGCAGCCATGTGTGCCGACTGAAAACGTGCGTGCTCCGCGTTAGCTCCGCGCGCAGGATGAAGCAGCTCCATCCCGGTGGGAAAAGTGTGTGTTGAATGAACCCAAGTGTGAAAGCGAGTGAGTTGGATGCAGCAGCGGATAGTGGGGCGGTCTCTCACACTCAGATGCTTCCCTTAATGGGGATTCAAACGGCATGAGCCAAATGACAGACATAGCTGTGGCAATTCACCATCTTCACAGTTTAATTTAACCTTTAAGTGATGATATGGAGTTATTGTTTTGACTTTTGTGTAAGCTAGGTATTAGCACGCGGGACAGAGAGATGAAAGACGCCGCTGACGTGACTTTTTCTCTTTAATTTTTCAGGAATTGTGAGTTTATAAAGAAGCAGAGGCCAGCTGAATAGGAGCTCCTGAAACCACTTTTTAAAGGTAAATAAGATATAGCCAAGCAAACAAGAGCACAAGTCCTTACTAAGTCGTCTTTGCACGTCAAAAGTGACATTAAACATAATTAACCTCCAGCGTTGCTAGCAGGCACGTGAGCCCAAAACGTTACATCACTACTTTTTTTTTATTTGACATTGATACCAAAATATTCATGTGTCTACATTTCCAGATAATAAACAAAACTGTTCCACTTTGATTTTCCTCACAGAAGCTGAGGTTGTTAAAAGCTCTTTGTCCAAAGGAGCACAACTATGTAACTGTATGACTACAGCGCCACCTGTTGATGGCAGCTGGTGTAAGGAGGAGAGGAAAAAGCCATTCAGGGATCTTTAATAGCAGTTTGTCAGATATTTTTAGTCTAATAAGACAGGGATAAGCTTCAATCATTCGACCACCATCTGCCACCACATTCTTAATCATTTTCATCTACAAAGTATGAACATAAAAAAAGGGTGCAGATGAATTCTAAATAAAGAGACGCATAAACAAAAAGGCAAGAAGACTATGGCCTCATGCAGAAGCGTGGTGGAGCAAACAAAGAGCAGGCTCATGACCCGTCCTCCTACGCTCTCCCTTTCTCAAAAAAAAACACTGGTGAACAATCGCTCTCGATAGAGGCACAGCTTTGAGAATTAAATACTTTCATTTACACTGTTCTACGAGAGCTTTCTCCATATGTTGTATGTAAACAATAACCACAAAAGATGAAAACAAAATGTGCTCCATTGTGAGTCATCTTTGCTGAAAGCACACAAAGATAATTCTGATTTGTTTAAATGAACTAATAAAGACAAATGAAAAGCGAGGGTTGGCTGAAATTCAAGGCAATTGTTCCAGACGTGAACTGTAAGTCAGTTTGTCTGCATTTGCATGTATGTGCTTGTGCGAGTGTGTTTCGTCTCCATTTCGCTTTGTGTCTCTGCAGTTGCTACGCTGAAACCATCTCGATCCCCTGTAAGGCATCATAAAAGACCCAGGAAGAGCATCTGGTGCTTTGAGCTGCCCCCCAAAAAAACGATCTCCCTGCTTCGACCTGCCACTCTTCCCCCCCATCCACCATAATACCGTTTTCACGTTTCATTCTCCCCCAACGCCACGACAGACTGCGCAATCACAAAGACCCAATTAGCTGAGATGGAATCACGATCTAGCCCAGGGACCGATGGGCCAATCACGTTGGGCGTCGAACGCCGAGGGCCTATCGGGCTACGGCGCAGGTGGGTGGGACATGACTGTGGGGCGGAGGTGACACAGTGACACGGATGGAGAGCGGCCCTGTTGTTTCTGGTCATTTGTGTCATGGAAGTTTTGATTGATTACCGTCGGGATGTTTTTCCCACTCTCCCTTGAGATTCCCAGCTCTCCGGAGGAGGTTTCCACATCGGGCCCCCAGCTTGAAGCTCTACTTTAAGTTTGGCCCCTAGCCCTGGGACACACAAACACACATCCACACACTAACACACTTTACTTTTTGCTCCATTCAGGCTCCCAGATGGCTGCTGCCCACACATCTGTATTGTAAAGCACCAAATTTAGCCTCTGTCTCTGTTTTGGTTTAGATGTCTGCACACGTGAGCCTCCTATCATACAACTACAGTATCTCCAAGACTCTTAGCAGTGATGAAGAGGACGGAGAGTAATTGAAGAGATGAAGCGAAGTACATAGGAAGTAGCCAAATGTAAATTTGTTCATGTGTGTGAGAGTGTAAAGAGAAAAGCCCGAGGGACGGTAGGTGTGTGGGCGGCTGAGAGAGACGAACAAAAGAAGCAGAGAAGAGAGATGAGGAGCAGCGCACTGCCAGGGAGGATTTGATTGGAAGGGTGGGTGGTAGTGGTGGTAGAGTGGTGGTTGGGTGGGGGTGGTGTTGGGTGTTGAAAAAGGATCTTCCCTCAAAGCCTCACTAAGATATTCCTGGAGCGAGTCAGGGTTTCATTTGGCGAGTGCTTACATTGTTCAGGGAGATGAAACCATTTAATATTCACACGGCAAGACTGATATTCTCTGAGTTGTGTTAGATTATAGTCAGATCTTCTAAATCGGTGTTGTGCAAGCATGTGTGGTTGAACTCCTTGGGTCGACAAAGCGTCATCAGCGTGTCAGAGGCGTTTGGTTAGGACCCAGATCTCTGCGTAACAGCTGCTTGTCTGGCGAATTACTCAATTCATGTGTGCGGCCATGTTTTTCTGCATGCGTGTGTTCATGATAAACAAAGGAAGAGGCGAACAGAAGGTTTCATCAAAAATACCAAAACACCAAAAGTGTTTGTGTATGCGTGCATCACTTTGATGATTGAGGAAATCTCCATCAGCATCTTGCTTTGGAGTATACGCGTGCGTGTCAGTGTGTTTGTGCATGAGGAGTGTGATTGCATAAACATGGTGTCAGAGTGATGAGATGTTCTCTGCATCCATCTGTTCTGCTGGCATTTACATCTTTAAAGGGCTACCATAGAGAAGAGATGCAAAAAAGAGCGAAAGCATGGAAAAAGATGTGGAGATATTAAGATAATGTTGGGTTATTTTTTGTGAGTGAAAAGAGCAAAATCACACTCTAACTTCACCTGTGGAGCTCAAAGACTCGTTATGACGTGCTCTTTTAACACATCGAAGGGTTTCAGAGTGTCTGTGAGACAATGTGTGAGAGTAAGCAGCAGTGTGTCTTCCTGTGGTTGTGGTTGGGAGGGTGTTTTTTAACATGTGTTTGAGAGACAGAGCGAGATCTCATTGTTCTTGTTTCTCCTTATCTGCTGTCTCGGTGGAGATCCGGGGCTGTTTCCCCCCTCAGCGATGTGACCCGGCTGTGATACCGCACGCCCTCCTCTCTGCAGATAACAGACCACCCTAAAAATACCCATCTTTCTACCACTCTACACCCTGCCCCTTTATTCTCCTCACCTCTCCTGGCTCGCTGTATCCTCCAGGAGGGAGCTCTGCCAGATTGAAACACCTTAAGGCTCTTAGTAATGTCACAGAGGTCCTTTACTTTTATATTTCCCCTTCTTTTCTTCTCCTACTACTCATTCTGTTGTTGCAGCGTCGGCTCAAACAGCACAAGTGCAACTCAGACTGTTACATCACAAGTTTTCTTAGCATTTTTCCACAATAATTCCTCATTCACTCACCCCCCGCAGCTACTTCAGTCACCCACACTCTGGACACGCAGGGCAGATGGGATGTAGGAGGAGACGCTGAGGACAGAATCTGCCCAGCTCGCGTAATTATACATCCAGTAATTTACCATAACTCCTCAATAAAACATAGAAGAGAGCATTGTTTTCTTTGCCTTGCAGGTTTGACAGCCTGGAACAATGTTAATTATGATAAACTAGGCCCCTTTTTGAAGAACACACTGCAGCCAAGTGCTCTGAGAGCTTTTTTAATTCTCCATGCTGCTTCACTTGCTGCTGAAACTGCTTTGTTATTTAGTATTTTAAGGATGCTGACAATGACCCACTCTGGAGTTTTCAGGAAGTTTCTCACTAATTTAAATCGCTTTTAAACCGAGATCCTCTGCTACATTTGACATTTGGGGTTAGAAAACTGTCGGGTTTTTTTCTGTTCTTTGTGCGAAAGTGTGTGTTTTTATGTGCATGTGAGTGTGTGTCCTAGGGTTTCTTTTTGGCCCAAACCCACGCAGGTGACCAGAGGGGGCCTTGTGTGGGTGGACAACTCAATAGTGACTCTCCTCCCTCCCTTTACCCTCACCCTACCTCCACTCCCTGCCCCTTCTCTTTTTTCTCGCCCTCCGTCCACCAGTAGGAGTCCAAAAGAAGAGGGGAGAGAGGAGAGGAGGGGGCCCAGGAGGAGGAAAGGACTTTTTTACATCTCAAGCAAGCACACTGGCCAACAACTGAAAACCACCAGTATAACACATTTTAATGACATAGCTATTAAAATGCAAGCTTGCCTTTAAAAAGCAGCTGCTGTGACTATGAGACACAAGGCGTGAAAGCAGTTGGAAAGACTTTCCTGAGATTGTGCTTGCTAAATGGGTAAGACATGAAATAAAATTCTGATCAGTTATTTTTATGTCCAAGGATTACCTGAAAGCTGAGATCAATATTTTAAATTATCAGTGGACTTTGTCCGATGCTAAACCAATCATTCTTGGAGACAAACAGAACATTTTACGTTGATAGTGCTATTGTAAGTGGCAGACCACTGAGGAGGCAGTGACCTATGCCACAAATTCAATGGCATGCTCAAATTAAACACAAACATTTTTCTCCTTCAATATTCTCCCCTTCTGCATCAACACACCACTGCATTCAGGTCTTCCACAAGTCAAAGCAGTGCAGTAGATCTTAGGACAGTTGTCTCAGAACCTCTGTCGTTCTTTTCTTAACTTCTGACACTGACTCAAAGCATCTTCCTTTGAGCACAGATTTGATCTTAGGTAAAGGAGGAAGTCCCACAGGGCTGGATCAGGTGAATAGGGAGGGTGATCAAGCACTGTGATCTGCTTTTTGACCAGTTACTGCTTTATCAAGAGTTCAGTGTGAGTTGACACGTTGTCTTGAAGAATAAACCCATTTTTCCACAACTGTGGTCTCTTTCTTCAGACTTTTCTCACAGTTTTTCTCGAACCTGTTTGTAATAGTGTTGATTCACAATTAATCTTTCTGGAACCGAATACCAAAATGATACCCTTAATGTCAAAGAACACAATCAACATGGCCTTGAATTTGAACTTTGTCTTGCTGTCTTCATCCTTGGCAACAATGGTGTTTTCAAATGCATTAAGTGCCGTTTTGCCTCAGGATCATGTTGTAAGATCCAAGTTTCATTGCATTTAATTACTCCTAAGGAAGTTGTGTTTCTCTCAGTTTATTCCTAAATGTCTACACAATTTGCTGGCATTTTTCCTTTTGATCAGGAGTCAGAAGTTTAGGCACACTTATGTCAAGTTCAAATTTTCATGCAAAACTTTACAAACTCTTTTTATCAATGAGACCATTTCTGCTTTCATTGTTATACTTACTCTTGATGATTTCAAACAATTTGTTCATTTTTTTTGAATGTATTCAGAAGTTTTTGATGTGCATCGGTGTCCAGAATGTTTGTCTTGGACATCCTCTTCACAAAATCTTTTGTGCCATACAGACACACATGCATGTTACATACAGTGTTCCCAATACACCTAAGTTACTGTCCAAATAGAATTGGCTGCTGTTTTGTTCAATTTCACAAAAAATTTCAAGTTTATGCATTTTTTTTTCAACTTTTAAGCTAATAATTTTCTGACGCGATAAACAGTTGAACTTCACTCAATAGCCAGCAGTGGTCTTATGGAAAATGTACAGCAGTTGTGCCTAAATACCCAACCTTTAATATAAAACCCCCAGTGTGACTGTTTACCCTGTGGTGTCATCCTCATAAGCGCAGTCTCATTATTTAATATCCATACCTTGTATTCATAGATACAATAACCAGACAGAATCATCTATATTCAATAGCATATCAATGTATTGTCTTTATCACGTTGATACATGCAGACTAACATCTATATCTATTTTAATTATGCCTAAAATTCAATAATACCATGTCTACAGCAACAGATGATCAATTTCACTGGCAATGACCTCACCATCAGCAAGATGCAGTCTGACAATGATTTATTTATTCATGAAACTCAAACAATTCTCCCAAGTCAGTGATGTTTAACAATTGCTGACATCAGTATGGGAAGCTTGGGGGATGCGCTGTAGCTCCCAGGCACGATAAACCCCCTTAGGGCCCTTCAGATAGAAGGAAAGGGAGAAATAGAGAAAATAGATGGGAGGGAAGGGTGGGGAGTGTGAGAATGAAAGGGAATGAGATGGTCAGGTTTGAATTTATGGAAACACAGGAAGAGGAATGCTTAAGATATGGTCCTGCTCCTGAAACTCTGCTATGAGCACCACTCAGAGTAGACCATTTCATATATATAATTTAGATTGCAGGGATATACTTCACATCTATAGTCTATGTTCGGGAAAAGCAGAACCTTTGATAAACATCCTGGGGGGGTCTGTCACATTCATTAGAGGCCAATCAGAGCAACAAGACATGAGCAGCCCTGGTAAGTAGACAACATAACATGAGGTCAACAGGTTCTGGAGCCTGTTGGTGAATCAAAGTCATGCCAAAGCCGGTCAGGAGAAGAGCAAAAACACTTATTTTCCACCAAGTTTGCTCATCTTTTACGTAAGAAACGTTACAGTTCTGACAAAATTGCTGCTATAGGTTTACTGATTTGCAGTACAGTTAAGCCATGTCTGTAATTACTACACACTCCCAGAGTGCTGGTCGGGGAGAGCAAAAACATTTTTTCTTTCAGTTTGGTTCTTCACTCTTTTTGAATAAAAAATTCTGTTAAGTCTTGTAGAAATCGCCATTAAAGCTACATCCAAGCTAGTTGCTTCACCAGCTGACATTGTTTACCAGCTTGCAGTAGCAGTAAGCCACGCCCATAGGTACCACCCAGCTCTCCTCAAGTGATGCTCATTCGTCTATCACTTCTAAGACCAGGCATAAATGTTTCAGATCTGTAAGATGATCTGCCAGATGACAGACATGGAAGCTGGCAAATCTACCATCTTTGAAGGTTAATACTCTATGCTTCAGAGAAGTTTTCACTCTTTCTGCTGTTGATTATTCTGACTGCTTTCAGTGCGTAGGCTTAATCTGTTAGCTTGGATAGGTTTTGCTGCCATCTTACTAGTGACATTTGCAATGGCATGTTTATGAAATTAGTCATTTCATTAAGTAAGAAAGAAAGCAAAATTTATTTGTATACAGTAGTGCATTTCACAGACATAAGTCACACAATGATTTACAAAGACAATATCCAGAGAAAAAACAGGGACAATAATGCAATCACAATAGGAATAGCAACAAGATAGAGAACACAATTGCAAAATTAAAAGATATGTCACACATCTTCAATGAAAAAGCAAAGGCTCCAGAAAGAGCTCTGCAGTACTCAACATGACGGTGGAGAGGACTCAGAGACTCTGTCACCAGTCTGTACTGAGAACGCTCTGTTAGAAAGATTCAAGGAAAGCACTCCAAAGCTGTTCCTGAGATGCCTGTCTAACCCTGAAGCCTTTTTAACAACAAGCAGCAGTCCATAGAGTTGAAGGCAGAACTAATGCAATGACAAACAAGCAAACTTTCAATACACATGAAAACTACATGTCAAAAAGTGTCAGATTACGTTAGAGATACCATTAGGTTGCTCATACATCACCAATAAAATTACATTCATTGCAGTAATTGTATATGTTGAAATGACCTTTGATAACATCTGCATCACACCAGTGAAAGATGCTGTTGTGACAGACAAGTAGTGAACGGCGCTGGTCCCAAGCGTGCCGGTGGCAACAGCATAAGATGCTAAAGTAATGGCATATATGCCACTGAAACAGCATATGCCTCCGGTGTTTCCCACAAGAATAACACTGTACTTGGGCAGTAGAGATGGCCATCCCACCCTGCCTCATTCAGTAAATTGATTTTTTTGTGTGTCTGTGGAGGGATTGTATTTCTCTATCATAGCAACCTATACTGTCGGACTGTCTTGGTGAATTTTCAACCTTTGAATACTTAGCTGTTGTTATTAATCAATATCCTGGACACATTTGAATTTACACAGCATGTTACCGGACCCACACATAGGCATGGACACACCCTCGACCTGGTTCTATCTAAAGGTCTCAATATAACCATAACAATCACTGATATTCTGGATATCGCACTCTCAGACCATTTTTGCATCCTTTTCAATATGACCTGAAATGACAATGTGGTCAGAACAGTTAACAAGCGTTTCATTGGTGAAAACGCATCTCATATGTTCATCCAGCAGTACAGAAGTCATAATTTGCCCATCATGTCATCATGCAGTCATGCATGTCATCATGCAGTGACATGATGGACAATTTCAACAGTACATCAGTGACAATATTGCACCCATGAAAACTAAATAATCAACAAAAAAACAAAGGCTCCTTGGAGAAACAGGGAAAGAGCAAGCGTGCTAAAAAGATCCTGCAGAAAGGCTGAAAGAAAATGGCGAAAGAGCAAACTGTATGTACATTATGAAATCTACAAACATACACTAATCACCTACAATAAAGAAATCAAAACGTCAAGACAGCAGCACATCTCAAAAATGATCAGTGAAAACAAAAATAATACCTGCTACCTGTTCTCTACAGTTTATAAACTAATTAATCCCACCAGATCAACCCCTGCTGACTTTCTCTCCTCAAACCAGTGAAATGAACTTGCAATGTACTTCAAGGAAAAAATTACCAAGACCAACATGTGCAATTTTAAACCTGTGAACATTAGTGACCTCAAGGAATTTATCAAACACCTCAGGTTCTCTTGACCCCATTCCTACAAAATTATTTGTGTGTTTCATGTAATGTTACAGTATCTACTCTATATTATGCATCTCTTCAGTCTGGTGATTTCCCCATTTCTCTAAAGCACGCCATTATCACTCCACTAAAATGACAAGCTTGACCCATCAATAATTAGCAACTACAGGCCCATCTCCAACCTTCCGTTTGTTAGTAAAATCATAGAAAATGTCATCTACAATCAACTACACAACTACCTAACCCATAACAGTCTGCATGATGTCTACCAATCAGGATTCAGAACCAATCACAGCACCGAAACAGAACTGGTCAAGGTTATCAACGATTTAAAACTCAACGATTCAAACAAACTCTCCGTCTTAGTGTTATTAGATATAAGCCCCACCTTTGACACAGTTGATCATAACATCCTACTCCATAGACTTGAAAATTCCTCTCAGGATCTGCCATTCACTAGTTTAAATCATATTTGAAGGAAAGAACATTCTCAGTTTCACTTGGCAATTTCACATCAGTAAATTTCAGTCTGGACTGTGGGATGCCACAAGGATCAGGTCTTGGTCCACTGTTGTTCAGTCTTTACATGTTCCCACTTGGTTCAATCATTTATCAACATAATGTCTCTTACCATTCATATGCCGATGATACACAGCTTTATGTCTCACTCTCCCCTGGCAATCTCAATCCCATAAATCACTTGGTCAAATGCATCGATGAAATGCACCACTGGATGTCACAGAATTTTCTTCAGCTTAACACTGAAAAAACAGAAATCCTGCTAGTTGGTCCACAAAAACAGAGACAAGAACTCATTTCACTTTTATCTTCATTTCCTTTTAAGTACAGTGAGCACGTCAGAAATCTTGGAGTTACCATTGATACAAACTTAAACTTTCAACATTATATAACTGCCATCACCAAAACAGCCTTCTACCATTTAAAAAAGATTTCCAAACTTTGATCATTCATTACTCAATGTGATTCAGAAAAACTGGTCCATGCATTCATATCCAACAGATTAGATTACTGTAACACTCTCTATGCTGGACTTCCAAAAATGACAATAAATCGCCTCCAACTATCCAAAATGCTGCAGCCTGCATTCTAACAGGAACAAAGAAAGTAGAACACATCACTCCCATTCTGAAAAATCTCCACTGGCTTCCCATCCAATATAGAATTGATTTTAAAGTGCTTCTTCTTGTTTATAAATGACTGAATGGTATGGCACCCCAGTACATTTCTGACATGCTCACTCACTATCACCCAACCAGATCACTCAGATCTTCAGGTATGGGCCTTCTAAATGTGCCTAAAGTAAAATGCAAATCAGGTGAAGGTGCATTTAGCCACTATGGTGCTGTTCTATGGAATAAGCTGCCAACTGACCTGAGGTCAGTGGACACTCTTAAGTTCTTTTAAGAGTGGTCTGAAAACACTGCTTTTCTCTTATGCTTTTGACTGTTAGATAAAGTACAATATAGTAGCATTTGCCTGTGTACTCTAAGGAGTACCCATGACTTGCACTGTATGTGTGTGTGTGTGTGTGTGTGTGTGTGTGTGTGGGTGGCTGAGTCGGAGGGGTGGGGTTCGCTTGAATTGCTGATTGTTTTTTTTTGTTTGTTTTTTAATCTTCTGTAAAGCACATTGAGTTACACCTGTATGAAATGTGCTATACAAATAAAGTTGAATTGAATTTTGATAGTATCCATCAGCAGTATGATGTACAGATGCTAAAATAACATCAGTCACCTTTCAAAATGTTTCACTTGATAGTCCATAATCACAGCCAATGAGATGTTTGTGTGAAGGATTACTGTTGCTGAGGCAGCACATCAAAACAATGGAAACAATTTCAGTGTTTGAAGAAACAGACATGTTAATTTACTTCTTTTTCAACTTTAATATATTCTGTGATAAATATCAATGGACTTGACAATTCTGTCTTTCCTTATAAAACCAGCCATGTTTATCAGGCACTGTGGCGTGTACAGTTATAAAAACTCAATTCATTGCCCTGCACTAAAATTAGGACTACAAATGATTGTTGGCAACTTTTTCCATGAGGAAGACTAGACTAAGACTAGCTCAAATCAATCTTGGATAACTAACACTGTGACTAAAGTCATTTTGCGTTCTGTCAAAGACAATAAAATGAGATTTAAATATAATTTAATTTTTTCATTGGACATTCAAAATACATTTTATTTCTTAACTGAGGGTAAATCTGTCAACACAACATACACTATATTGTCAAAAGTAGTTGCTCACCTGCCTTGACTCACATATGAACTTAGTATCATCCCATTCTTAATCCTCAGGGTTTAATATGACGTCAGTCCACCCTTTGAAGCTATGACAGCTTCAACTGTTCTAGGAAGGCTGTTCACAAGGTTTAGGAGTGTGTTTATAGGGATTTTTGACCACTGATGTTGGACGAGACAGCCTGGCTCTCAGTCTCTGCTCTAATTCACCCCAAAGGTGTTCTATCAGGTTGAGGTCAGGACTCTGTGCAGGCCAGTCAAATTCATCCACACCAAACTCTCTCATCTTATCAGAGTACAACGCTGGAATTCACTGAGCTCCTGAGAGTGACCCATTCTTTTCCAAATGTTTGTAGAAACAGTCTGCATGCCTAGGTGCTTGATTTTATACACCTGTGGCCATGGAAGTGATTGGAACACCTTATTTCAATTATTTGGATGGATGAGTGAATACTTTTGGCAATATAGTGTATCTAGAGCTCTTCTGCCTCTCAGCTTTAGAAAGCAGGGATCATGGGTTTGGCAGAGTGTGCAGAGCACACAAGTAAGATTTGGATTCAGGCTAGAGAAATAAATGTTCTGACCAAAAGTTAAGACCAAAATGTAATCAGTTTCTTCAGACTAAAACTGGACTGATACGCTTTTGAGTTTTCAACAACTAAAACTAGAAATGTCCAAAATGTGACTAAAACTAATGAACATTTTATCCTTCAAAATAAGACAAAAATAGCTGTTAAAATTAACACTGACGAGAGGATATTATTTCCCTGTATGGTTGATCTACTGAAACATAAAGTCTTGATTTCTTTTAAGGTAAAAACAAGAGGAGTGAGAATGGAGTGGAGTTCAGATTATAGTCTATTCATGACTAAGTGAATGCTTGTGGTAGCAGTAAGAGCAGAGCTTCATCTTGTTACTTTATTAACACAACACTACAGCACCAAACATTTCTATAAATATATTCCATCAGATGAGTATCTACACTATCACAGGGAACATCATCAAGATTTAATTGTTAAAAGACAGCACTTTTCAGCAAACAAAGCCGTTCACTGCTTACTCATTACTGATTCCTGTCCTGAGTTTGCTCTTTTTGCCACTCCATGGCATGAACTACAGACTCCAGCTGACTGTGACAACATGCTGACACCCTCTATTAATTCTTTGAGTAAGTAATGGTGTTTCAATATGAACACACAGTAGAAAAAATAATGTTTTTATGCTGTTATCACTTTCTAATGTATCGTTTAAGATTTTAAACTGATCACTTTATGTAACTGTTTCATTAGCTAACATGTCATTTCCTTTCTAGGACATTATTTAGATATATAATCTTTCTTTCTTGCACCAAACACTCCAGGAAACAGTATAACTAAATAAAGTTAATACTTAGAGAAGCATCTTTTTTCACTTCATGCATCCAAAGTTGTTTTTTCTTTTGGCTTAGTGGATTACAAAAATTGGATATGATTTATTTCTCTCTTATATCAGGTCCTTTTCTCAGTTTTGAATCACAAATCACATGATAAAAAAGGGACACAGCGAAATGTTCAAAAGAAGAACAAAGTCTGTGCATGAGTCACAGGGTAAGAAATGATAGTGATGAGATTTTGTGTTTTGTGGAGGATTAGCAGGGATTAGGCTGTAAACAAGATGACTGTCCAGGTAATCATGTCACCTTTAACTTGATCACAACAGGTCACACAAGCATATACACACAGTGAGAGAATGAATTAAAAGCCATGATCTAAACTGTCCCTGAGCTTCTGAAAATACTGAGACCCACTGGTCTTTGTGGCATGGTTTCTGCTTGCCTTGTTAAATATCCATCAGCGGCTCATACCAACACTGC
The DNA here is from genome assembly GCF_018320785.1 of Cheilinus undulatus. Taxonomy (NCBI): domain Eukaryota; kingdom Metazoa; phylum Chordata; class Actinopteri; order Labriformes; family Labridae; genus Cheilinus; species Cheilinus undulatus. The sequence continues at coordinate 30,200,129 of NC_054877.1, forward strand.
CCCCCTATGGATGAAGGAGGCAGGGAGAAAAGATTGCTGTTTGACACCGTCAAACATAGCATGGGTTTGTGTGATGCTGTGCTAAACTGAGATATGTGTGGGCCGTACTTGCCAAGTGGGAGGGCAGAGGAGGTTTCGAGGAGGCCACAAGTTGGGCAAGTCATTACGGGAACATAATGAGTCATGATCTCTGAAACCGTCACGAAATGACAGAGCCCAGAGCGGTCACAACTAATTAAGGCCCACAAGATCAGACAAGGATATGTTTAAAGGCTGTAACAAACAAAACTACACTCTTAAGTCTAATTATAAAGGCTTAATATCAATATAGATCACACCATAGTAATTTAAATCTGAAAGAAATCAGAATGAAAACAAAAATAAAAAATAATTGACTATTAAGCATCCTTTTTACATCACAGCCAAATGTTCAAACATTTAAATTATGACCTGAATTCAGCAAATGCTCCATTCAGAGAAGCAGTAGGGCATCATTTTATTATGTTATTCTATTTCATTTAATTTATTTATAAAAATTAAATTCAACAAATTTAAGGAGAATCTGCTCCATGTGATGATTTAATGTGTTGAATTCAGCAGATGTCTAAAATGAATAAATACAGCAACAAGACAAGCAGCCAAAGCCTCAGGTCACAGTTCACCAAAGTCACAAACAAACTAACATCTTGTGACAGCAACGTTTTTTTTTTAGTTTTTTAACCTTATAGATAAACTGAGAAACAAGGAGAGAGTCACGTTTGTTATTAATAACCCTGATTGTAGAACTTTTCTCCCTCCTGCTCCTGCACCACAAGAAACAGGAAGTACCCTGTCCCTTTGAATTTACAGATACAGTGTGTCTGGATTATAAAAGAAACAAAAACGGACATTTTCTGCTCTTCAGATGTGTTTGAGTCTAAACACTCTGTTGTTTGTCAAAATCTTGAGGGGGATTTGTGTAAAATTGGATGGCTAACTAGCTAGCTTTGTTGTTTAATGCACTGTTGATTCAGATCTGTGTGCTAATGTTTTTGACTAGACGTCTTGGTAATGAGCCTCGGGCTCTCTGAGCTGACGCCAACTACAGCTAGAAATCCTCTTTTGATGCAATAAAGCTTAGACCTGCTGCCTTAACTGAAAATGGACAGAGCTTATATTTTCTATCTTGGATTACTCAAAGCAGTTTCTCACTACTTGTAAGATTTACCATTCCCAAAGTTATGCCAGAGAATGTGATGAAAAGTGGCTGTCATTATTAAAAAGATACCATTAAACACAATTGCAGCGTTTCCACATGGACTGCCCTGGCACCTGGATTTCACTGAGAGACTGTGGGAATCACACAAAATTTTGAATTCCCACAAGTCTCCCTCTCATAATGTGGGAAAATCCTAACTTCACACTTCTTTTTAAAGTGCCACCATGTCATGTAATGAACGTCTGCATGGTTGAGGAAATTATAATGTGTCACAGCAGATGAGCGATGGATCATTAGACCATCAGCTCTTTTTTTCTCCCTCTCCTCACACATTCGTCAGGGCAGGTGTGAGCGGAGGTTACTGTGTGTCATTGTAACGTCCCTCAAAAAGAGGATGCAAGCCTGCCAGCGTGCAGCCTGTCCAGGTAGGCTGTAGTTGCTAACATCAGATGTGTGATTGACAAACTAATCCATAATCACTTTAATCCCCTCTCTCTGCACTCATTTGCATGCGCACAGTGTCACATGCTCTGCATCCCGAAATGTTTCGGTCCGTTTTAAGTCATAAGCAAGGCTGGTCTTCGAGCAGGCCGTTGACCCACAGGAAACATTTCACAAGTTGCAAACAAAGCATTTTATTAAACATACTGCTGCTGAGAATGCATGTACATAAATAACAAAGGGAAACCTTAAACTTAATATTGATCTATAATACAATAACTGACTCTAATGGTAATGATGCCAGTCATGTTAATCAGGCATAAGAAACTGAAATGATTAGGTGATAAGATGATACAATGTTTATCAGATGTGACTGTTAGGTTGACTGTTGGAGGTCAAACTCAAACTGAGAAATTACACCAAAAGTTATTGTCAAAACCCTCACTTTTGTGTTAGTTTTAGTGACCCCTACTAACAAAATGTTGCATCTTGTCCTGTATTTACACACTGTTTGTGGATGAGCAGTGATCTCAAACTGAGTAAAAACATTCAGCTGAATTTTATCATCAATCATATAACTCACTTTGAATCCTGTCTCTGGAAATTGTTATTTAAGGCCTTTTGGTCTGTGTGGAGTAAATTTTAATTTGACACTGACAGACACAGAAATAAGCAATAATCAATTTATAATCTTTTGATGGCTTTGTTGGATTTTAAAGGCCAAATAGAGGCATCAACATTGTATCAGTCTGTTTTTTCATAAAGGTGTATGAGCTTCCAAAAAAATCCACCCCATGTGAAGAATTAAGGAGGAAATCTACAGAAGAGGATTAGGGAGAAAATCATTTTTATGCAAGTCGAGATTAAACTCAAAATAACGAGAAAAAAATCAAAACTTGCTATTACAAACAGTGGTTCTTAGACACTATGTGTTTATGGGCTAAAGAGGAATAATCTCTTTGTTGTTAAGACCAATCATGAGGTATAATTTCACATATTCATCGATATAAGGCATTAGGCATTTTGTAGAGACAGTTACAATTCTATGTTATTGTCTTAAATACTCATACATTAACAAAGGAGACACAACAGCTCCCGTCTCTCTTCCTCTCCATCAGGTGACAGACCCAACCTCGGTAATGGGAGAGCGATGGGAGATTGATCACTCGTTGATCACCTCCATGACCATGTGTCTCATACTGACGAGCTCAGGAGAGCGAGGATGGACGCTGTCTGATACAGGAAAGGCAGCTGTGATTTTATGGGCACCTGACACGCTTTCCCAGGCCTGATCCAGCTCACATACTGGGCACCCAGGACCTGGTGGGCTGATCCAGATGCCGGGACAAGCGTGTGCATTGTGTAAGGGGTACCTGGAAGGATACCTGTAAAGATGGGGCATGGGCCTGGCGCAGGCCTGAAGGATGGCCATCAGGAGGCCAGAACAGTACAGGACCAAGGTTGATGCAGCAAAGTGCCAAACCGGAGTATGCTCATGTACCTGGCCTCACATAACGTGCTGTAACACACACATAAGTGTGCCTAATATAAAATAAATATGGTTAAAAGTATTTGAAAAAGCATGCATTCAAATCAAGACACAAATTTGGCCATTCATCATTTATTTTTCCTCTGAATCCCTGTTTAAAATCTGACAAAGTTACAAGCATTGGCAATTCAGTGGCAGGTGAATATGGATGTAGAATTGTCCTCAAACATCCCTTCTTCATCAATCAATCAATTGATTAAATCCATCGTTCCACCTTCTTGGCTATGGAGCAGAAAATTTGCAATCAGATGAAAACATTTTCATCTCTCCTCTTTCTTCCTCTTTGACCACTTCAATTTTTAGTCTTCATAAAGTATACCCACTTCAAAATAAAGAGTATACCCAATAAAGAGTATCTGAATTAAGAGTATACCCACTCCTACATGCAGTACCACACCACTGGAGCCGACTATGATACAGCGCCACCATCAAGTCACCATAGTGCCAGAATTGCAGCTAGAAATGACAAACTGACCAGTTGCTATCCTTGATAAACTGTGATATGATTGGGGACACTTGTCAAACTCTGACGAGAGCCAGGGATGGTATGAAATATGCTGGAGAGGGCTGCCTTGCAGTTTTAGATGCAGGTCTGCCTGTTCAAGGTACTCAGAACATCAGGTGTTACCTATGAAAGCTGACTGTTATAAAGTCTTTAAACTAGAACATAAAAACTGTCCTCATTTTTTCATAGACATGGCCATGATTTAATCAGGATAATCCAGACCTAATTCTTGAGGGTGGTACAAGACCCCTCTTCTTGTTGACTCCACAGTAGCCCACAGATTATCTTAACCTTGCCTAGAATTAGTCATTATTTCTTTTAAGGTACTATGGGGCCGAGATGTCTGATGATTGGCGGCACAGGAGGTAAAATAATCCACACGTTTCTGGCATGTAAAGACGCCTATTGCTCAAAGCTACTGTTCATCTGTGGAGACCTTGGAGACTCAGTCAGCAGCAGCACAGCCTTCACGCTTTGACAGCGAGCAGCAATGTTTCTGAAGTGCCCTTGAGCCAAAAACAAACAATCACCGTCAGCCGTAGTGGGCCCAATCTCCTGCCGCTGGCCTTCACACTCTTTGATTTGTGTGTGCAAAGGGCCAAAACCACATGTATTTCTCCTGAGTATCACCCTGTGTAGCGTACGAATAAAAACGCTTGTTTCAGTCAATGGCGAGCTGTAAATGGAGTGACAGAAACCCGTGGTGACTAGACAGAATCCACTCATTCATGAATGCTGCTTACACGCTGTTTACTGTTACATCTAGTCATTTAGAGGTGCTACATGAAGTTTTGTGACATGTACAATACAATACAAAGCATTTACAACTCCAAGATGTTGTGTCTATCTAGGTCGGCTGAGCTAGATTTGGAGTCGTCAGCTTTCTGCGTACTAAATAGGTCATGCTAACGAGGAGGGGGTTTTGACAAGCTGCTCATACTTCATCAGGCCTCACCACAAAACAACCTCGAGATTGCTGATTATGTTAAACACCCCGACTGTAGCTTTAAGCTACAATGCCAATTTAACAAAATGGATATCAGAGTCCTTTTCTCAGCAATAGAAAATAGATGAAGCAGAAAAGGGCAATATTTTGTGCAGCAAATTTCATATAAGTGTAATTATGCATGCATATGCACTGAGAGCTAAAGATGCAGTAATATACTGCAGCAAAGGAGAAATCTAAATGAAGTGCAGAATGTGTGGAGGGGCCTGCACTCTATATGAAGAGCTTCACAGCGTGATTATTAACCCAGAAAGCATAAATATAGATGACAGCCCAAGGAGACTGTGCGAACCCTAATGCATCAGTCCACAGTGAAACTTTCACAGGCCCACACAGACATCAAGGTGGAGAAAAATGGCACAGGGAGTTTTTAATTTGTGATCAAAGTGCAACTTCTGCATATTCTGCTGCCATGATGCAATAGTGGGCTTCCTGTCCTCAATTTAGGCACCACGGGTTTTTAAAAAAATGAGAACTACCTGGAGTATAAATATAGGTGTGACTGTGTTTTCACTAAGTTCTTCTTACCATCGAGATGTCTGCAAGAAGTCTGATCGCCGTGACAGCCGTTCTCCTCTGCATCGCTCTGGGTCTGGTCAATCCAGCTCAAGCTGCCAGTAAGTTTCATCACATTTCCGAGCTCACAATCAAACTGAAAATACAGGATAACGTTTTAGGCTCATGTGTGATAAATTATTTTTATGTGTAGGAGTTTCCAGCAGGTCCATTCCTTGTTGTACAACATTCAACAAGAAGCCAATTCCACCTAAAGTTGTTGTTGGCTACAGAAAAATACCTGCAACTAGAACCTGCCGCATGGAGGCGATCATGTAAGAGTCTTTACAATTAAACCAAGTCCAGTCAAAATCACCGACTAAAATATGGGAATATCACTGTCCAAAATTGTCAGACTTTTGTGAGACAGTTGGTGAAAACTGATTGCGATATTGGATTTATCACAAAATAATCAGAAGAAACTGATGATTGAGTAGAGGAATAAGTTCTGATGCTGTATCTGCAGAATTCTTCTGCCATTTAAGTAAGCTATGTGATAAGATAAACACAACAGTTTGCTAAAAAATTCATAACTTTAAACAGCCTGTTATTCAGTCTGAGCCAAATCTCCATGCATTGTGTTTGCATACTGTCTAATCTTGGATACACAGATGCACTTGATAAACTTTTATTACTTGGTAAAAAAAAATGGTAAAATGAAAATGATATATCAGGTTTCTTTATGTTTTTTCAAACTGTTTTTTTACAGCATTTTTAAGTCATAATACCAACATGTACTGACACATATATGTACATTCTATTAAAATATAATACTCTATGTGTGAGTCTTAAAATATGCCTCTATTTTCTAGTTTCTACACCATAAAGGAGAATGTGATATGTGCAAGACCAGAGGATGAGTGGGTGAAGCCAATTCTGGAATTACTCAGGTATGACTCTACCGCTCCCTTTTAGGTGAGACAAGGCAAGGCAGGGTTACTAAGAGAGCATAATTCATACACAAAGCATTTCAAAGTGCTGAAAAGATTTACAATTAAAAACTTTTATGATATAAATGGCATTAAAACAGCAAAAAAGCATTAAAATAAATATAATTAAGATTAAAACAAATACTTAAAATAAACTCATCAAATTGGACCCTGATAATTATTCAAAGCCTGGTGCATTTTCACCTGGACTTTGACTCAAAGTCCGTTCGATCTTTGTCAGGCATAGCCCTAAGCTGGTCTGAAAACGCCCTGCAATAGTGGGGGACAATGCATTCACAGCCTTAAAGTTTCATATTATGGGTGCCGGTGTAGCTCAGTAGGTAGAGCAGGCGCCCATGAGCAGAATAAAGGAAAAAAAGATACAAAGAAAAAAAAATTTAGAATCAGAATTTAGTGGCTGTAAACTAGGGTTGCACAAAATTGGTTTTATACAATAACTGATAAATGGTGGTAGAGCTGCGAGAGGAGCTGGTGGGAAGACAGTCTGCTAGCTGTTTGGAGCTTCATTCAGAATGTTCATGGCATGTTGGGCATCCTTGGGTGTGTTGTGCCCTAGGCAAACAATGGTTGTCTGACTGTTTAGTTGTAGTTATAGATTATATAGTATATATATATATTTTATATATATTTTGCTGATATTTAAGATCCATATAAGATACACACTGCCAATAAGTATTTCCAATACATCAGCTGTAAATATTACAAGAAATTGTTCATATCTGCTGGTACCTAAATTCAACTTTTTAAACTAATGATGATGATGATAGTAATAATAATAATAGGCTGCATGGCAGCGCAGGGGTTAGCGCTGTTGCCTCACAGCAAGAAGGTCCCTGGGGTCCCTGTCTCCCTGTGCACGTGTGGGTTCTCTCCGGGTACTCCAGCTTCCCCCCACCACCAAAAACATGCTCATTAGGTTAATTGGTCACTCTAAAATTGGCCATACCCCGCCTCTCCCCAATGACAGCTGGGATAGGCTCCAGCCCCCCGCAACCCCAAATGGGATAAGTGGTATAGAAAATGGATAATAATAATAATAATACTAATAATAAACAATGTAACCCTAGCATCATAGTTACCAAACGAATCACATCATAAAAACCCAGGATCATATCAAGTCATTAAGAAAACCTAGAAAGATAAAAATCCAGCAGAAGAATAAAATAAAAATTACACTAAAACCCAGAATATCCTAGAAGAATCCAGGCAACACAGGGACCCAACTACATAAAAAGTGATCAAAGGGCCAAAGATGTAAGAGCATGTAAGATTTTAAGAAGACACGGAATAGATTAGATTTGCTGGCATATAATTGTTCATCCCCACAACCTAATTCTCTTTTTAAGAATTTTAAGAATTTTTTTTAGCAGTTATTTGTCTTTTAATCAAATTAATAAGTAAATATTACCGTGTGTCGGGTCTGTCAATAATACTGAACATAGACAATGATGGCTTTAGCTTTTTGAGTAAATATGGATTTCACTTCCTTTCTCCTTACAGTTTAAAACTGAGGAAGTTGGCCAAACCCGCCACTGATGAAACTCAGACTGAGAGAAGCGTAACTCCAGCAGTCCATGATGGAAGTGGACCTTTTTCCAGCACCACCGACATCAACACCGACAGCACTGAAGGTTTCTACTTCTAAAAAGGAAGGATTTTTTTTTTCAACAAAAATGAAACCAGCTTGGATTCAGTCATACTGTGGATATTATCTCTGCAAAAGTACAATACTGCTTTATACATTTTTATTCTTATACATATCCAGCATTAACAAGTAATCCCAATTTAAGGGGAGACTGGGGAGAGCAGATGTGAGCATGTTGGTTTAGCTTATATACTTCATCTGTGCCAATAGTTAGGTTTCATCCACTAGTTTTTAAGAAAATTTTGCATGTAAAAAGTCCTAATTAAAAACACTTGCCGATGTAATGCACAAGACAATCAGGCTGCAGACTGCTATTCTCAGACACCTGCCTCTGCAGATGACAAGCTTTCAGACTCCACCACTGTCAGGACAGAAATGCACACAAAAACTTACAAAACAAACAGAACAGACACCAAAACTTTGTAAAATAATCAGATCACACCTCTGATTAGGATTAGGGTAAGGGTTAAGGTTGCGGCAGGCTGGGCTACGAATGGCCTGAACAGTAAAACTGAGCATTTTTGTTGATGACTTTAAGCCTTTTGCATCAAAAGTAAAAAAAAAAAACCCTCATCCTTCATGAAAACACACTAACACAGATATCGTAGCTAAAGCTAGCCGCTGTTTGTGTAACTACTTCTAAAATGGCAAATACCTCATACCAGCAAATAATGTCACTTCTGAGAGCAGCAGTCTGCAGCCAGATCCCTCTCAAGTAATCACCCTGAAGTTCTCCAAAACTCTCAATTTCCACTGATAAAATCCACCTGCTCCACCTGTTGACTCCTTATACTTGCAGAACGACAGTGTACGGAAACACAAACAAACTTATATTTTATTTTGCAGAATGTCTGAAAATGTTTTTAAGTTGTGCAGTACATTTGGATGGAACCCCCACTATTCAATGCAAACCTGTCTGCTTAATTACCATGATTTTATACAAAGCCTGTTTTTATTCTTCTGCTTGTTCAATTTACTGTGCTAAAATGTGCAATTACAATCCACATAAATAAAAATTTAGATCATAATCCAATGTTGTCCTGATTAATCTAATGGCATTACACTATCTCACTGAAGTGTGGCATGTTGTTTTTCATGAAGCTTCTATACTTAATTCATTATAAACAGTGTGTAAAAACTGATGTTATATCATAATGTTAAGGAAAAGCTCCTTATCACCACTGAAAGACTGTGCTAAATGAGCAGGCTGCTGCTCTGCACGCTGTGCCTCGCTGGCGTGACATGTTTGCATGGTGTACTCTGAAAAGGATGCTGCCAGCACATCTGCTCGAAGGTGTCTGAAAACTTCTCGATGAGCTGTCCTGCTCCCTCGAGCTCATGCAAATGCACAACATGACTGACAGGGAGGCTGTCTCTTGTGCTATTTCAGATCAACACCCCAAGGGGTTTTCGGCTCCAGTCAGACAAGGTGACTCCCTCAATGACACACTCCTCTAAAGTCAGGGAGTGCCATTATGTCTCCACTAGATGGCACAATTGATCTATAGAACCCCACATCACCAGGTCTTGATCATCAGCTTATCAATCATCCAATAATCAACAAGAAAATAGAACATGTACAGAATAGATAAACACATTTATTCTTATCAAAACAAAAAAAAAAACAGTCAATTGTTATAATTTAGTTCACATGTTAAACATTTTTGTATCATCTACCTCTGTTAGGCAGAAGATTATCATACCATAAAATATTGGAACAAATAAATACAGTAAGAAATAAATAATAAATACTTGTTTTTTAAACTAGAAAGATCTTCAAATAGTATAAGTTGAGCTAAGAAGTTGTTTTAAATTACATTTTTAAGAATGTTTTCAAAGGGCTGAGGTTGTTGAATTAGACCTCGCAGTTGTGGCATTGGCAGATGTGGCAGATGTGGTAGATACAGTAGGAGCACCATTATTCTTCGCTCTGCGTGCCTGCCTGAAAAAACACAAAAAGAGAAACACAAGTTAGAACATCAATTCATGCTGTCCTGAGCAAACCTGATTCTTCATGACTAAGAGGAGAAAGGCCGACTCACTCAATCTCCTTGATCTTGGTGAACACCCAGTCCTCCTGGAAGTGGCTGCACACTTCTCCCTCTGCGGTCTCAAATCTGCTTAGACAAAAATAAAAACACCAATCACAAACTCATGCCTAGTTTTAAAGTAGATTTTTAACAGTGTACAACTTCTGATCATCTTTTCTAGTTGAAATTAGTGTGTGATTCTTACATGACTGCTCGGACACATGGAGGATTCCTCCTCTGGATCCTGTAGCCCAGAATCGGAGCGGTGACAGGCTGGATGCTGACCTCTGTGCAGCACTTGCCAACCTTAATTGCTGGTTTCCAGAAAACAGACAAGGATAAGTCATTATGAATGTACATTTCTTTTGCTTTCAACATTAAATCTTACTTAAAACCCATACTGTTGGCTTTGATTCACTTAAAAAGTAACAAAAAAAGCTCTTAGCTGAACAGAAGGTTCATTCTAGTTTGGAGGATTTAATATAGAAGACTTACGAGCTGATGCTGCTGAGACCAAAATCCCAAAAAGGAGAGCGAGGCTGGCAAGTCTTGGGATACACAGCTGCATGGTCACTGAGATGTTCCAGAAGTTCTCCGCAGTAGCTGAGGGTTTGATTTAGTGGATGAAGATGACTGATTTACACTGACCAGATGGCTGGCTTTTATACAGTGAAAAGAGGAACCAGGGAAAACTGACCAGACGTGTTGCGACTGAGGGCTTTCTACGGACTATCTGTTAACAGGAAAGGACGCACTTGGGTGCCACGGAAGTCCATCATTTCCTTTGTTCAATTACATCATGACTCATGGACTCATGAAGAAACTACGTATGTTTCTTGATCTCCTTTTACCATCATCAGTAACAAGATTGCAAGTCATATCTAGGTGATTACCATCATTGTAAGACTTTTTATTTGGGTTTTCTCTTGTTGTTTCCTTTTGCAGTCCAAAGACACCATAGCCTAGTGGCTATCCTGCAAACATGGACTACAAGGCTGTAGTCCTTAAAGTGGGCAGCCTGGGTTCAACTCTCACCCTTCGTTGAGCTATATTTAACGCCCATCTACTGTCCTGTCTCTACATTCAGGGCAGGTATGAGAGCATATGCTGTTTCTGCACTTTGCCATGTCAACCTTGGTCCTGTAGTGCTCTGGCCTCCTGATGGCCCTCCTCCAGTCCTGCACTAGTCTCATGCCCCATCTCTCCTGGTATCCTCCCAGCTACCTCCTCCACGACACACGCAGTCTCCCCTGGCATCTGGACCAGCCCTCTGGGTCCTGGGCACCCAGTATGTGGTGAGGTGGATCAGGCCTGTGAAAGTGCACCAGGTCAGTCAGTCTCCTGAGCACGTCAGCAATAGTCACATGATCTTGCCAATGAAACCCAAAGATGTACCAAAGAGAAATCATCACAAAGGAGTCCAGTTGGTGCCACTGGCCATCAGTCAGCACGCAGGCTTTCGCCCACATGCTCAGGTACTCAGAACAGTAGATGCTCCGTAATGTCACTACATCAAAAGTATTTAAGCCCACAAAAAACACGTGTTAATGTGTAATCCTTTCTGCTCATGGCCCTCCAAATCTGATCGTATCCACACTGGCCAATGCTGTGGTTTCCCTGAGAAAGGTTAATGCCCAAAACCAACAACAACAACAACAAAAATTCATGGCTTACATTAGGAGGTACATCATAGTAAGCATTACAATAACATCTACATCTTTGGATTAAAAGGGACTTAATCTTTAGCCCCTTGAGGTAGGACTACTTGTGGTCACCAGATATGCTTTGAAGTATTGTGATGCAAAAATGGTCAAATACATTAAAAGAAACACGCGTCCTGTTCTTGTAGTGCTACTTTAACAGTTTTGTCTGTTTTTAACCTACTTTGTTTAACATAAGCTCCATTTGATTGTGTTTTACATTTTGGCAGTCAGCTACGAATCCTGCTGATGTCAGCAGTAATGTAAGGAAACATGCGCTGGTCACTCCCAGTGTGTCATCTTTCTCCTTTTTTTCTCTCTGATTTCTGTTAAGCTGACTGCTGTGCTCCATGCAAAAGAGGAAGGAAGGGGATCCTTCAACTTTCAACCACAAACCACAAATTTCCGAGCATCCGCTACCCAGATTTGGTCGTGTCCTTGCATGTTCCTTCACTGCTGTTACAAGTCTCAACTTGTTAAAAAGTGACCTCTGTGATTTTAAAACTAATCAACCTATTTAAAAAGTTGTCTTCTAAAGTAGAAATTTATTTCACAATATATTGAATATCTGTTTAACTAAAAATTTAGAGGGCAGAATTTGTGTATGCCAGTTTTCTCTTGCTTTTTAAAGTCTGCCAAAACCCCAAAACTGCCAAACAGTTAATAACAGACTCAATCAGCCAGTAAAATCAGGCTGCCAGCCTTTTTCAAAAGACATGAGGTGGTTTTAATTTGATCTTAACAAGTATTTTGTTCAATGTTTGACTGTAGAGCTATAAACAATCACAGCTACATATTTCTAAAATCTCATGAACTAATCATGAAGGCATTACTGAAACTTTACTCAATCTCATGGCAGACTCAAAGTGAAGGGTTAAAAAAGCCTTAGTATCAGAGTTATGAACTGCACCTAAGTATTGAAAACCATAATTTTTGTTGCAGAATTCATGTGACAAATCCAATGGCACTTGATAAATATGTACAGTGCAGTGAAAAAGTATTTACCTCACCATGTTTGACTGTTGGTATGATGTTCTTTTATCAAATGCTGTGTCGTTTTTTTGCCAGATGTAACGGGCCGCACACCTTCCAAAAAGTTCAACTTTTATCTCCTCAGTCCACAGAATATGTCTCCGAAAGTCTTGGGGATCATCCAGATGTTTCTTGGCAAATGTGAGATGAGCCTTTGTGTTCTTTTTTGTCAGCAGTGGTTTTGGCCTTGGAACTCTCCCATGATGCCATTTTTGCCCAGTGTCTTTCTTATGGTTGAGTCATGAACTCTGACCTTAACTGAGGCCCGTGAGGCCTGCAGGTCTTCAGATGTTGTTTTGGGTTCTTTTGTGACCTCCTAGATGAGTCATCGTTGCACTCTTGGATCATTTTGGTTGGCTGACCTCTCCTGAGAAGGTTCACCACTGTTCTCGGTTTTCTCCATTTGTGGATAATGGCTCTGCCTGTGGTTCCCTGGAGTCCCAAAGCCTTGGAAATGGCTTTGTAACCTTTTCCAGACTGATAGATTTCAACCACTTTGTTTCTCATTTGTTCTTGAATTTCTTTGGATCGTGGCATGATGTGTTTCCTTTTGGGATCTTGTAGCCTACTTCACTTTGTCTGACAGCTTCTATTTAAGTGATTTCTTCATTCACCAAATCTGGTGGTAATCAGGCCTGTGTGAGGCCAGTGAAACTGAACTCAGCTTTCCAAGAACTGTGGTTAATCACAGTTAACTCATGATTTAACAAGGGGGGGAATTACTTTCCACCTGGCCAGATAGGTTTGAAATTTCTCCCCCTTAAATAATTAAACAATAATTTAGACACTGCATTTTCTATTTTCTTGGGTTGTCTTTGTGAAATATAACAATTGGTTTGATGATCTGAAACATTTAAGTCTGATAAAAATGCAGAAAACTCAGGAACCAGAAAGGCAGCAAATACGTTTTCACAGCACCGTATATTGTATAAAAACAATACAACACCAGGGTTGACACCAGTCAAGTTTTTAAGACTTGAAACATTTTTGTAAAAGCATTAAATGCAATGCAAGCTCCACTCGTTATGCGTTAGTCTGGCTTTCTTCTCTTATAAACTTTTTTTATAAAGCATTTTGTGGTAATACTGTATAACCAGAAAAACCTTGAGATAGTTTAACATTATCAAAAAAAAGTTTCTGTCCAATCCTAGTCCATGCCCACCTTTATGGATTGAATAAACTGGATTCTTACACAATCCACAGTAAAATAATCTGTGTGACACACACCTACACCTTATAAACTAAAAAGAATGCGACTGTATGCTTTTACAATGTAAGTAAACTAAGAAACACTGTTAACTTGTGTTGTTCAGGCACCTTAAAACACAAAGTCAGTTGAGGCTTTGTGGTCAAGCTGGCAGTGTCAGCTGATTATTATTTTAAATGGAAAGACTTTCCTGTATGTGTTTTTTTCTGAAAGAAGCAGAAGTGTTAACTAGGAATGAGGAAGGAAGCATGAAAAATGTGATCCGCTTCAATGAATGCAAAACTATCAGCAAAATTTGAAGCTTGTTACTTGGTCTTGAGTGAGAAAGAGGGTTCTCCTTTTAACGATCCCTTCACACTTTCTATTTGACATTAACATTGCAAACTAAGAAATAAATTCAGTTAAAACCCCAAACTGTTTCATGTATGTGGAGAAAATTCAACGTAATGCAACTAAAATATAAGAAATACTGTATGGTAGAGCAAGCTAACTTAAACATGCTTTTAGGTTATTTTTAGTAGCTTTTACTTAAGTTTACAACATAAATAATAACAAAGGCCATATTCAGTGTTTTAAGTACTTACCTGAGGATCAGTTGAGAAGTTTTAGTCTTTGAGTCATCCCTGCCCTTCATTGTGTCTTTTTTATCTCCGTGTCACTCGGGCTTTCACATTGAGCTTGCTCAAATCAACCTGAATAAGACATAAAACAAATCAATTCAATCCATTTTTACTAATCAAACGGTGGCATAAGCAACTGCAGGAACTATACTTCTAAAATAATCTGACTAAGTAACATGCAGCTCCATTTCTGTTACATAAAGTCTTAGTTCAGTCTCTACAAATGCAAAATCTTTCCCTCACTCTAACAAAATATTTCTATCAGTTGCTTTAACCCCTTTACAGTCATTTCCTTCAGCTTTCAATCCTTCAAACAAACCACTGTGCTCAAAATGTTTCAAAATTACATTTTTGTAATTTCAAATACTGACCAAACTAGTGTTTGGAGTCTTTCTCTGCTCTAGCTTACCTCCATCAACTTCTTGCTTTCTGTCTCAATGGCAGTGTTGCCAGATACAGCTGATAGTTTCCAGCCCAAATCCTGTCCAAAAACCGCCAGAATAAACAAAAAACTGCCCAATAATCAATATTTAGTGTTTTTTTCTTTTGATGAAGGTACAAAACTCCATAAAAGTCCACTGACAGCTTAAGTACACCAAAAATAACTCCTATAAAGACAAGCAACAACAGTCAACCATCACAACATACTGATTTCAGGTGCACCACCACCTGCATCTCTATTCCTCCAAAAGCGGCAGATCTTAGGAAGTTCAACAACATAACAGAATTAATCTGTGTATTTCATATCATCAATACAGCAACTGGTTAGGGTTGTACAAACACTCCACTTTCAGAGAGATAAATAGACTTATCATAATTATTATAATTTACAGGTGACAGACATGATTGTATTAGCTCACCTTTAGATGCTGGGAGTTGCTCCTTTAACACACTGATGAAGAGCACAGAAACATCTGATAATAACAGCTGTCTTCATCAGCGTATGTGGCAGATGGGTGTGCAATACAATAACATTAGTCTAATTCATAACTCCTCTCATCAGAATGTTTTGCTAGCTATAATGTGCATTACTGAAGCGTTCGACTTTTTGTTTACTTTATCAGGACCCCCACTCTTCCTATACAACAGGATGTTTTCCAGCTTTGTATAAGCTTTCGCTAACTCAGTGCAGGCTACTGTGGGCCGTAGCCAACGCCAAAAATAACAAAATTTGCCGTCTTTATAGGTCTCCGAGAGTTTAGCTCTCAGACACGCACACACATAAAAACACAACACGGCACGACATGCACAAAACTATCCCTCGCTCGCTTGCGCGCGCTCCCTCCCAGTCACATCACGGCTCCTTCCATTGAACTCTACAGGATACTCAGAGTGACTGACAGGCTTCAGAAGCGCTGCAATAAGTTTGATACATTCACCGACATCAAGGAGAACTCACTTACTGTCATAACTGTCATTTTACTTAATTAAACAAAACAATTAAGGATGTAAACAAGTCTGTTAAGATGCAGTTAAAAACCCGCCTAACTTAAGGAAAACCAGCACTAATTATATAAACCCGCCCGAGCCCATTTTTACCCACACAAATGGCTGTAAAACCGACCAATTGGGCGGAAAACCGCCCAATCTGGCAACACTGATGGCTGATGTCTTTGAATGTGCTAGCGCCCTCTGCTGGAGACCAGATTGTACCAAACATCTATGAATAATGAGAGCAAGTTTCAAACTACAGGTAAGTCAACAAATGTTCGCTAGCTCTACTGTGCAATGTTCTGCCATTATTTTAGCAAAGTGGGCCAGCCATGATAGCACTTAAGAACTTGTCAAACTTGTTATATGCAACGTATGCAAGTGTGTTTATGCTAATGACTGCTACTGAAGCTTCCATTCAAACCCACTGAAAAAGTTGTCCTATAACTATATTTTTCTTAGAACTGTATCATTTGAACTTTGGTAGTTTGGTGCTAGCAATGTCTTACCCTGTCCTGTTTAGTTTCTTATTTTTATTCAAACTATGATTTTTTTTGTTTTTTTTTCTGCAACTTTGTTTCCATTGGGCTATGTAAAAAGCAGACGTATACTTCTTTTTAATACATCTTTTTTCACCTGCTTTACAAATTTCCCCAAAAAACATTAAGTTAAAGATCTAATTGCACTGTAATTTCATTATTTGCCCAATAAATAAATTTAAAAAATAGTGAAAAATTACAAACCCCAATTCCCTAAAAGTTAGGATGCTAGATAAAATGTAAATAAAAAACAGAATGGAGTTGTAAATCCTTTTAACCTGTACTCAGTTGAATATAGCACAAACATTTGGTATTTTATATACAAGGTGAACAATGTTGTGTTTTTGGTAATATTCTCACATTCTGAATTTGAAGCCTGCAACATGTTTCAAAAAAGTTGGGACAGGAGCACGTTTACTTTTATGATACATCACCCTTTCTTCTCACAGCACTGTAAGCATCTGGGGACTGAAGACACTAATTGCTGAAGTTTTGAAAGTTGAATTCTACAGGTACATCTTAAAGTTTTCAACAGTGTGGTTTTCCTCATGTCATATTTTTTGCTTCATAATGCACGATGCATTTTCAATGGGAGACATTTCTGAACTGTATCCAGACCAATCCAGTACCCCACTCTTTTACTGTTAAGCCATGTTGTTGTAACTCAGGCTGAATGTTACTTGGCACTGTCTTAATGAAATAGGCAGATATGTCTGTGAAAAAGATGTTGTCCAGATAGAAGCATATACTGCTCTAAACGTGTAACTACCTCTACAGATGTGTTACCCATGTCATGGGCACTAATATACCACCACACCAGAAGATGCTGACTTTTGAACTTTGCGTTGACAACAGTCTGGTGGGTCTGTTTCTTTTGGATGTTGTTAACAGCAGATGGTTTTCACTTTGCATTGTAGAGTCTTAACTTACCTTTGTAGATGAACCATTTTCCAGAGTGTTCCCAAGGCCAATTTTAACCCAGAGTTACGTGCAGGATCTAAGGTCAGGGCATCCAGTGCTGGTCTTTGGTCTTGCCACTTACATGCATAGATTTCTTCATAATTAATGATATTAGCCGTTGAGAAATGTTGTTCATATGCTGTCGTACTATTTTTCCACTCAGTCTTTCACCAGGTGAAGAACCTCACACCATCACTGCCTGTTTACATCTGAGCCTTTCAAGAGTGTTTCTTTTACACCCAATCATGGAACTATTACTGGTTATTAATGACCCTGCTTACCTATGGACTGTTCCAGGTGTTCTTTCAGTATTCTACAACCTTCCCAGCAATGTTCCCTTTAGTTTTTAAAACTCCTGAGCCAGCATTCAACTCCCCTGAGCACCTACTTCAGCAATTGTGGGCAACATCTGACACATGCACTACGTCATATGGCAGCACCAGTGCATCACCTCTCCAACAGCAAAATTCATTATTACTATAATGATAAGTAATCATCTACAGAGCCTTTAATTAGCTTTTTGACTTTATGAACTGGGAGCTGGGGGTGTCTGGTCTGCCCCTCAATTTTATCTTTATGAAAAAAACAGACTGATGCAATGTTGGTGCCTTTATTTGACCTTTAAAGCAATAAACACCATCAAAAGATTGTTGATTATTTCTGTGTCTGTATTTAAATGCTTGTCAATGTCAACATTTTGTTTACAAGGGTCACCAAAACTAACACAAAAGGTTTCTGACAGTAACTCTAACTTTTGGTATCATTTCCCAGTTTGACTTTGACCTCCACCATAGTTTCATGTCGGATACACACAGTCATCTCCGATCAGCCTGGAATAATGTTATCACATTTTTCATTTAAGTTTCCAATATCTGATTATCATGACTGGTATCATGGCCATCAGTGCCATTTATAGATCACTATTAACTTTGAGACTAACCTTTGTTATCTATGAGGGCATTTTCCATACAAACAACATAAACATAGAATGAACAAGGTAGTCTGGGAAAAAAAACATCATAGAAATAGACGTCATCACCCAGCTCATTCTAGTTAAAATATTTGCATGACATTATATTACACATATACAACACCATTATTATTGCATGAGATACCTCATTCTTTAGTTTTAGCAACTGTTCTTTATTCTAAAAGGTCTTTCGGGGTTTGATCACAAACAACTTGAATCTACTCACCTTTACTTCGACTTCCAACCCCGCACACATCTACCTCATCTCTTACTGCCCGCTCTCCTCCTTCCTCTCAGTCCTGTCTGCGTGATCTTTGACCATTCTCAGCAGCAGTATGTTCAGTAAATGTCTTTATTTCCAGCTTGTGAATTGTCTCTCGCGGGACTATGGCGTCTGAAACATTTAAAACATTTCAGGATGCAGAGGGCATGACACTAAGTGACAAAAAATGATTGAGGAAAAAGAGAGATTATGAATGAGGAGCACTGTAAAAAACAATCTTTAAGTTATTATTTTATGTGCAATTTTGCTCCATAATGAGAGTTACACCTCCGGGAATTCAATATTTTGTGAGCGAGTCACGCAATCCAGCAGCCAAATTCAGGCCCTAATGTTTACTATTCAAGTCATGAATTTCACAATTTGCAGTGCATATTAAAAGAAAAAAGCGAAAAGACGTGTCTGGGATATTTGAGTGTGAAACTTTCTTCTTCTCTTTAAAAAGGGGGTGGTGGGCTATAAAACACCTGAGAGGGAATAGGAGTGGGAATCACTAGTGATCCCATGATTTTTAGGTTATGATTGGGGGTGGGACAAAAAATCAATAAACTAAATTATCCTGATATTATAATATTTTAAAACGCAGTATTGATATTTTATTGATTTATAATTTACTTTGATGGTGTGGCAGTTTGTGGTGTAATATCACCCCCTGGCCACCAGTTGGCGGCAGGCATTGGACTCTTCCCTCTTCTCCCCACAAGACCACAGGGGCCCTCCAGTCTGAGCCAAGCGGCAACCTCTGGTCCTGAAAAATGAAGCCAATGCAGAAGTGCAAAAAATTGCAGTACAGCGAGTGTCCACTTGAAGCTGGCTGCAGGAACACTGGAAGTCCCGTCTGGACACATGTTAAACAGCCAGTTTTTACACTAGAAATAAACTGGTTTACAGCCTGGGTCAAAAAAAAAAAAACCCAGATGTGTCTCATTAGCTAGTGTCTTATGTGCTCTCACTGTACGGGGGGTGAATTTTTTTTTACCACGATCATTTGGATTATATTTAGCATAAACCTCACTTCACAGCGTTTGGCGCTTCTCATTTGATTGACAGATAGCTCGGCAGGCAGAAGCTACGTTTCTGTCAACCAGAATTCTAGCTAGCTAACTGACAGGAAGTTGCGCTTGGTGAGCAGGCCATTAGGTTGATCCAATGTTCAGTTGAGACCGCGATTTCAATATTGAAGCCTCCACGGATTGGCTTCAAGAGCCATTTGAGTCTGCTTATTGTAAGCAGACGACTGACATCACAAGGGGTTTGTCCAATTCTTTCTACAGTCTATGGTCTGAGCGAGCCGGTTGCTCGTGCCTACCCCGCAAAGTGACTTCTGCTACATTCGTAGCAGATATGTGGACTTATTTTGGCTTCCAAGTTCCAAAACATTAGAGACAGTACAAACTCAGGCATGAGTCAAGTCATTTGCAAGATATGCCACGCCCAGAATGAAACATTCAGACAACACAACGAATCTGCGAGGTAGACATCATAGCGATAGCATTACAGCTAACAGCTAACGTAAAACAAGCTTGTTAAAGCTACGGCTGGTTTCTACTCGTGCAACCAGTCACTATTTTGTTTCATTTCTAAGGATTTGCGCTGTCTTAGTGTCTTTAAGAAGGATGGCTTCCATAATACAATTTAAAAAATTGTGGCCTGTCATGTCATGCCCTCCCCAAAACACAGTCCATCAGTCCTTAAAGCTGGACATGAGGATCAGCTTTTCCCATAGTCTCCCTCCACAAGCACCTTGATGTTATGTTATGACATAAAAACGGATAGAATGTGAAATATAAAAGTTTGAAGTCTATATTTGTTCTCCTTTTCTTTAAGAAAAATCCCAACAGCATTTTAATTCAGTGCAGCAAATGTGTGTGTAAGAGAGTGAGAGAGACAGCCGTGAAATAAATCAGCCTAAATTTCAGGTCAAATCAAAAGGATTCCTTCCATGAATGACAGACCATGTAACAACCAACCTCGTGTGTTTCAATGGAACAAAAAGAACCATGGTTTTTCATATCCATGCACAGCCTGTGTGCATCTGTGTATGCTGAGTGTGTTAAGTTCCGTGCATTCAACTGTCATTACTCATGGTGAGGGGAAAGTTTTTTTTTTCTACCTCTGCATGAACTGGTGGTTGCAGAAAAGAGTATGCTAGCACTAGTAACACAAAGAAACCTCAAAAACCTTACAGTAGAAAGTTTCTGTAGTAGAAAGAGAGGCTCATAATAGACTTGAATTAAAAGAAAGAAGTTACAAACTAATGTTTAATGTTTACCCTCTGTGTTTCTATAAGGTACGTTTAGAACAGATTTGTGTAGAAAGGACTAATGCAGATTCCTTGACCCTTTTTAAAGTCCTGCTGCAGAACAAGAGAGCAGGTATTTTTCCATGCATCGATGTATATTCTCACAAAAGGCTTTGAATATGCAAGACTTCATCCCCCAGTAGTGGAAAACATATCAACACCCTCAGACCACCGGAAATTAGTGAGTAGAGGGGCGAGGATCACGCTTGGAGGAAATATGAGCGCTACTTTCCACCGCTGCTGATCTGTGGGTGCATCATGCTAAGACTTGCAGCGTGCATAATCATGTCATCAGTGTCGGTGGGCTTTAAAAGGACTAGCAGTGTAGACTCTCTTTCATTTCTAATACAAAGACGCACAATGACAAGTCTGAACATATTTGTCTTGCTATTTCTTGGAACCATCATGCTGTCCACAGCCTCAGCTGGAGGTAAGATCATTATGAAGATTTTCAAAGTCTTTGTTTTACTTATTTTGGTGACATGTTATTAATTATGTGGTGTATTATTCTATCTATGACTCTGAAAATGTGTTGATGCTAACAAAAGCTATTTTTTTTTTTAAAGGTGGCACAGCAAGTTGTTGCCGAGCACTTACATCCACTCAACTCCACCGAGATCGACTACAGAGTTACTACAAACAGCACAAGTCAACATGCCCTATCGACGCAGTTGTGTAAGTCTGAATTTCAGCATAAAACTAGATATTTTTTTCTTTATTCAAAAATAGTTAACTGACTGTATTTTTTGCTGGAATTTTGAATAGGTTTACCACTGTGTTTGGTAGGAGGATCTGCTCTGACCCCAGACGAATGTGGACAAAGACCAGCATGGCCTACCTGGATGGGAAGAACAGCGTCCTACATGGACACCACCGGGCAAACAACTTCCATCCTAACACAGAAAGACCACACTTAAATTAGTCTAAATAAAAGGAAATGTTATGATCAGTTTGATTTATACAGACTCTGAATGTTGTCTTATTTTTCTTACCTCATTCTTGTGAAGCTGAGATTTTTTAAGGATTTATCAGTTTTAATGATCAGATCGAATGTAAATATTTGAACTATGTGTTTCTGTTATTGTACAATGACGCTCAGTGACTTTATATATTAAATGGTCTCAATGTTAAGGCTGCTTTCTGTTGGTTGTCAATTGACTACATCTAGATGCATCATCTGCTCTTTGTTCTCCCTATTTCACCTCTTTATGTCTTTTATATTCACTTAAGGTCACACAACACACACTAACCATGACTACACTTTTGAGTGAGCTCATTCTGCTCTCAGCACAGAGACAGATTAGAGGGATTCTTGTGCCAGACGGCATCCAAAGAATCTCATAGGATATTAAGAAAGTGAGCACTGAGATTTAATTGCATTAAAAAAAGACGTACCAGACAGTAGAAATATTTAAAACATCTCTGAAACTTCAGTAGAAGTATGTGATGTGATCAGCCATACATCAGTATCAAAAGTGAAAGTATTCAGCAAAAGTCAACGTCTCCTTGGACAGCAAAACTGCCAGAAAGGCACAGGTTAATTTGTTGTACCTCCTAGGAAGGCTGATGTACAACTGTTAAAGGAAATCAGTCCACTACTAGACTACTGAAATGCCTGATCCTGCAGTCACTTGGCTGACATCTCTAGAGCAGGTTGCAGAAAATGCTCCTAACACTGAGCTTTAGTTATTTCAAACCAGCATCTAGACAACCCATCTGGATTTTGTTTAAAAAAACATAATCTTTACTTATCGTCAAAAGTGATGCTATGATGCACTCCATAATGTTGAAAACAACAACATAAAACTCCCAACTCACAGTGAAATACAACTCAGACATTTCAGTCAAAAAGCTTTAGTTGTTCCAGGATTACATACCTGACCCAGTTATATCCACCATGTTTGGAAATTATTATGCGAATGATATTTTGCTCTGATTTTCTTAAAGAGTTGATGCAAATGACAGTCAGTATAATTTTCAAGTCATCAACCGTTAGAGCATAATTCAGATTTTAGATTTTTCAAAAAAAAAAAAAAAAAAAAAAACTCAAAAATGCACTGTTCCAAATTTTTATTCACAACAGAGTTTCAGAACATTTTATAGGTTGGAAAGAACAGAAAATGGTCATTTGTTGAATTTGCAGTATTAGGAGGTCATATTTACTGAAATCAAAAGCTATTTAAACAAAAAACATCTTAACAGGCCAAATTACATGTTAACATAGGACCCGTCATTGATATCACCTTCACAATTCTTGTGCTCTTCCCAGAGCTGCTGTTTTGATGTGAACTGCCTCCCACCCTCATAGATCTTTAGCTTGAGGATGCTCCAAAGGTTCTCAATAGGGTTGAGGTCAGGGGAGGATGGGGGCCACACCATGAGTTTCTCTCCTGTTATGCCCATAGCAGCCAATGGCAAAGAGGTATTCTATGTAGCATGAGATGGTGCATTGTCATGCATGAAGGTAATTTTGCTATGGAAGGCATGATTCTTCTTTTTGTACCATGGATAAAAGTGGTCAATCAGAAACTCTATATACTTTTTCACACCTTCAGGGACCCTAAGGGGCCTACCAGCTCTTTCCTCATGATTCCAGCCCAAACATGACTCCGCCACCACGTCGCAGCCTTGTTGGGACATAGTGGCCAACCACTAACCATCCACTACTCCTCCATCTGGACCATCCAGGCTGGCACGGCACTCATCAGTAAACAAGACTGTTTGAAAATTAGTTTTCATGTATTTCTGGGCCCACTGCAACCATTTCTGCTTGTGAGCACTGGTTAGGGGTGGCTGAATAGTAGGTTTATGCATGACTGCAAGCCTCTGGAGGATCCTACACATTCAGGTTGGTGGGACTCCAGAGGCACCAGCAGCTTCAAATACCTGCTTGCTGCTTTGTGATGGCATTTTAGCAGCTGCTCGCTCAATCCGATGAATTTGTCCGTCAGAAACCTTCATCATCATGCCTTTATCTGCAAAAAAACCAAACTAGATTTTGCATCATGTAATGAACATCTTGCAGACGAACACACCACAAATTACTTATGGCCACATGCATGAGACAACCACACAACTAGGGCCAATCTCTTTGTTTTAGGTACTGTCAGCAACAACATTTCAAAAAACTAGGATAACATAAAAATGCATTGGCATTTGCAACAGACTGACCTTGTATATTATATCAAAACCAACACCAACTGCTAGGATAAAAAGCTTGAGCCAAAACCTTATAAACTGAAAAGAACAGAGAAATCTGCAACACAAAACACACAAATGCCATTGTGGTCACTGCGGTTGCTTATGTATGCTGACAATGACTTGGCACAATCTAAGAGCATTAAAACAATATGATACGCCCTACTAGGAAGCAACATTCAACACAAACACCAGGGTTTGAGCAGTTTTCTAACTAAAAATGCTGAGCTTTTTTTTACCCAGTTTGGAGAGGTAAACTATATATGTATGTATACATGCACACAGTACCTTATCACATAGTATGCTATAATTTTAATATACAAATAAAGTTTGTTAACCATATGAACCCACTGATCCATCTCTAATCACACACAACCTTTAAAGGGCAATAATGAAACATACTTAAAGCCACTGAATTAAATGTCAGCCCCGACCCTTATTAATAAAACTTCACGGCTGAGTCACTCCCTGTCTTTTCAGTCTGATTAATCTGGTTTTAAGTTCCACTTCTTGTCATGGCTATGGTGTATCATGGTGGGCTTCAGACTGACCATGGTGGAAATTTTGGGGACTTCCACTCAACATGTTTCCATCTACTGGTGGTGTTAACAGTACAGGGTGTGATTAGGGACTGTGAAACAAAGTGTTGCAACATGTGGGAAGAAAGAGAAAGTACATTTCAGTATCTGTGTGTGTCTGTGGTAGGGTTATTGAATGCATACTCAAACCACAGTGCAATGGTTTTTCCCCCCACCCATCGGCTAAACTAATGGCCCACCATTGTTGCTGTGTATATGCTGTTCAGCCCACAAGAATAAATTAAAATGTATTTTAAACTTTAGAGTTAACCCACAGCTGCACTGCATCTTCACATGGTGGTTATTTCCCCCTCAGAATCCAAAAACTACGATTTTATCATTATGCTTCATGTTGGAAATTGTTATCAGTGGGAACCAGACAGACAGTTTTCATCTAAATTCTCCTCAAATGGAGAGCTGCTTGATTTTCAGGGCTAGTGAAAATTTTAAGGAACCTCAAGCCATGTTTAAAAGCATACCATGTATAAAGGCAACACATTACATGAATCTAGCTTTAAAAAATAAACAGCCAGCGTTAAGCCTGACATGCCAGATAGATGGCCTCATACGGGCTGTAACTGACATCTTTCTGGGCAAATCCTAGTCGTTGTTTGGGAGCAGCAGAACCTTTCTTCGGATGAACGCTCTATATTTTCTGTTCATTACAGGCCAGTCAAAGCCACAAGATAAATGACATAGTGCTCTGGAGAATAAGCCTAATAACACAAGCTCAGAAGGTAACCGCTACTATCAGTGGAGCCAGTTGGTGAATGAAATTCATGCTGAAGCCAGTCAGTAGAAGAGCAATGGCATCTTTCCCCCAAAGAAAGCATTCAGGGCAGGTTTTTAAAATAAAGAAATATCCAGTTCTGATAAAACTGCCACTATAGCTACATCCCTGTTAACCTTTAAGTGGTGGAAGCTTGCAGTCCAACCAGATCATGCCGCTACCATTGGGTTCTCATCAAATAATGCTGATTGGTCCATCCATTCTTAGATTGGGCACAAATTTAAGACTGAAGCTTTTGAAGATGGATCTGCCTGATGATAAACATGTAATCTGTAATCATGTAATCTTTCATTCAATTTAGATCTTACAAAACTGTTTGCTAAGTAATGTAACCCAACAAGCTAACATTTTTGTTAGCTTAGATTTTAACCAATAGCCTACCTGTCTTACGTGACTGTTAGCTAGTTCATATCACCCAGAAGCAAACAAGCTAAGGAACATAACAGCAATAAATTCATGCCCTCCCCATCATGTTACATATTCAAGCTAGCTTGGAAGCTAGCTTGGAAGGTACTGGTTGTTGACGTATGGTGTTGTAGCTCTTAAGTGTGTTAAGTGTGAAGTAACTTAAATCTTTTTCTGGTGACCCACTATTTACAAGGTTCAAGCCATCAAGACCCAACATCTTTGTTTTTATGCTAACGGCTGGTGTTAGCTTTGATAATGTTAACTCCAGACTCAATCTGGCCCTGACCTAGCTCCTTCTGTTTTACAATCCTGGAACAATGTGTTTCTTCTTATTAGCAAAGCATCAATAACTGTGACGTTAGCTCTTTTGCCAGTGGCTGGTAGAGCCTTGTTGTTGTGTGTTTTATTTTGTTGAAAAGGGTCGGTGTTATAGGGCAGAGCACCTCATGTGGCTATAATGTGTATCATAAAATTAAACTCATTTGGTGACCCCCAGAAGGAAGGCTGCTCCAGTGCAAATTGTAGATTGTAGATATTTTTTGGTATCCTGTTGATGTGTTCAAATACAGTAACCTTTACTACACTCTATATTTTAGTCAAATCAGTACTGCACTGCTAGTACAGTAGGTTCTTACCAATACAGCTGGAGACTGTGATTCAAGTTGCTTTGCCATGTTTGCAAAGGATAGTGGGTCTTCCTCAGCTCAACTTTGAGCTATGTTAGCCCAGTCCTCAAGTAATTTACGTAGCTGTGGTCACAATAGTCATTCGCCATTGATCATTACACATCTGTGAGACTCGTGGGAATATTCAAATGCTTTGGCTTTGTTCAAGTGGTGGGAAAAAACATTCTGAATGTCTACCAATAATCAGCAATCAAATAAGATGAAGTCAGAAGCTGTGTGGTGCAGAGAACGGTGAGTGAGATTGCATTTCCCTCTTGACAGGTTAACCACAAAGAACATATCCTGTGTATGAACACATCCTCCCACCCACACATTCTTACACATACACCCATCTGAAGTCACAGGAAATGTCCAACCATATCCCCAGTAAGAAGATTTATTATTCAATGCAGTGATGCTTATGTGTTTCAAATTCATGCACAGTGGTGAAGGGGTTGGTGCTGTCACTTTGGCAAGAAAGTTCTTGGTTCAAATCCCCATCGTCCCTGTGCACATGTGAGCTCTCTCCTGGTACTCTGGCTTCTTCTCTAGATACAGGATGGTTCTGTGTTGAGTAAACTAGCCCCTCCCATTCCATACAGCCCTGAATGTCTCTGAGTATATTGCAGAAGCCCACAAACATGGTTAGGGTTTTGGCCCTGTAGCTGTAACCCTACTTGTTTGCTTTCTCATGTAAACCCATGCATCATCTTTCTTTTAATGAAATAAAATCCCTTTGACTTGTAATTCTGCATGTAACTGTAAGACAATGAAAACACAGAATGCGTCCAACAGTTGGAATTTTTGTAAAATAAAGCCTCAGTTAAAAAAATGACATGCACAAGTCCTTCCTACAAACTGCTCAGTTTTGTTATTGTTACACTATTATACGGGGCATGTATCATAGTGATATTTGCTTTAAAATGGATAACATTTCAAACTCAACTTTATATATATATATATATATATATATATATATATATATATATATATATATATATACAAAACAGTGAGTTTAAATGCTTCAAAATTTTATTATTGGTCTGTCAGAGGTGCTGGGATGTTTTTATTTAGTTATTGCCAAAAGAGGCACTGAGCTGACAGGAAATCATTTCAGATGGTATCACTATGAGCACCTGTCACATTACAGTTATACTGCCGGCTATCAAAAATGCTTAATTAGAAAAGCTTTTTGAAATATATTTACTTGTATGCTTTCAGCTGCAGATGTATAAAGTGCATTTAAGGTTGATCACTCTGCAATACTGCTTCAGTGCTTTGTGTTGTATTTAGTTTTCTAAGAATAAAGGAAAAGTCCCCTCCATGTCTTATCTGATGAATGACCGCAAACAGGCAGAAAGACGCTCAGATGGGTATGCAGGAAGTGGTTTTAGTTTCATGGTGCCACCTGGTTTCATGTAAAACCAAAGAGAAAGACAATCATGTCAGTGCTATTATTTCACCACTTACTTTACTAGTAGACTCTTATATACTTCGTGGAAATACGAGCGCTGTTCTTTTTTAATCAGTGTTTTCTTGTGTCTAAATGCGTCTTTTTGCCATGGAAAACCTTTAGTAAATTATTAGCTGCAAGCACTCAAGCTACAACTGAAAATTTTAAAAGAGCACACAGATTTAGAAAAGGTTGTTTAAAACTCTCCATTCGGCCCAGTCCTCTTTGTTCTGAGATATAGACTATGGACTACATTGCAACATGACTCTGAGCACTCAGAGTCTTTTTGTTTGTTTGTTTGTTTAATTTTTTCTCGTGTAGTGCTTCCTACTTACTCCTAATCCTTGAATACCTGCAGTGGATGGATAAACAAAATTGTGCTTCCTTTGACAAATAAAAAAAATGATAAATTTTGTGATATTTTGGATGAAAATGTCATGTTGACCACGGTGACTAAACCCTAATACAACAAATTAACTATGTGAATTTGCTATGTTAAACTATATGTATAGTTTTATTTCAATTATAAAATGGCTGATGGAGAAATGGTGTTTGACTACAGGCTATAATATATTATTTTTGGTGGTGCTTAATTTATATTAGCACAGCATGTCAGGATCAACTGTTGTGTGTTACACAGAAATGTACAGGGGGTTTCTGTGGTGTTCTGTGTGTGCGTCATAGTTTGTTGGAAGGATGTTGTGATGTGTGTACTTACAAAGACATCAGTTTGATTAAATCAGTAGAGAGTTTGTGTGTTTGTAAGTATCTTAATGATGGTTGCAACCATGGAGTCAGAGTCCAAACAGGACTTAATTTATCATAATGCTGACCAGTGTTGGGAGTAACTCATTACTAAGTTACATGTTATTGTTACTTGTTACTTTTACAGCCGACAACTCAGTGATAAAGGATAGCAAACATCCATTTCAGTGGACTAGGTGACCGGACCATAGGCACAGCAGCACTCTGGGAGAAAGAACAGTGGTGCTGCAGAGACACAAACCTGCAGTCACTGAAATGTACACACAAACTTTGGCTGAGCGCTCGAGCGTGAGCTCTATAAGCTCATGAAGTACCAAGTTAAACCACACACTTTGGCTAAACTAGTTTCCAGAGAGCTGGTCGCTACAAACCCAGCTAATGAAAATAGAGGCAGAAATGGGTGGCAAATGAGGTAAGATGGGATGTAAAAATAGTAATTATGGGTTAAAAGTGGACCGGAAAGGTGGTAAAATGGGATTTGACAGGACCCAACTCCTGTATGACAGCCAGATCCTCTTTATTCATTTTTGTTGGTGTTACAGACCTAAAAGGCCTAAGAGGTACATAAAGAAGACGTTCTGAATCAGAAAGACCAGCTCTTACTATTACTAAATGATCTGGACCACTAAAATGAGATGAACTCTCATCAGGCTGGACTGACTGAAATGCGAGATGTGGGTTCTCTGCACCAAACCAAACCAGACCATTTGAGGAAATGCTAATGTCCTAAAGTGTCTCTTTTGTTCATCTGTGTTGGCTTCCTGTGTGTTCTTTGTTTGAGTGTAAACCCACTCCAAGCCATCAAACCACTCAAATTCCTTGCATTGTATGTGTTATTATACAGTATTATTTAATTTTTTTATGACAACATGATATGGACATAATGTTTACTAAAAAATCAGACTCAGACTTACTTTAATCAATTCTGTGTATTTTATTATTAAATCTCTTGAACAGATAAATGAAATTGCTGTAGATTTACATGCACACATTCATAACAATAAGCTTGAGTTAACATATATATTCTAAAATAAACTGTATATGATGTGATCAATAAAATAATATATATAAAGTCTGCTGTTTCTGCTGTGTAAAGTGTCTTTGCTACTGAAACTTCAGATCAGGACAAGTCCAATGAGAGAGAGGAATACTTTTTGACTGTGTTAACCATCTTCTGATTCCTCACACACATTTTCTCTGACCATTCCTTCCTCCTTTGCACCTTTTCCCCTGTCCTCTTCTCCCAGTCCTGTTTTTCTTCTGTTTGGCCTTCTGTGGTGCATCGGCTGATGCTGGTGTGATATCTGCAGACCCGTCTTCCTCACTCTGTGTCTCCTGGAGCAATGCTTTTGTCTCCCTGTCCACTTTCTGCATGGCTCTTTTAGCCCAGCCACTGTCAGGGTCAGAGCAAAGCGTTGTTCCTTTTTTTGTCTGAAACCTGCAAACAATTTTAGAATTGTTAATGAAATTGTAATTACTTGTTATATGACATTTATTTGAATAATTAGTCAATTCTAAGGAAAATAACACGCTTTACTGGGATCAAGCCATGATGATAATCATTATAATTCAGATTCAAAAAGGATTCTTTAGCGTAGTGGTTCTCAACTGGTGGGTCAGAACCCAAAAAAGATGAAGCTATTTTCAACAGATCAAAAGATAAAAACTAACAAACAAATATAAATAATACTTACAATACAGCTCTGATTGGACAAATGCCCCCAGACTGAATGGTGTAGTTCATAACTCGCTTTACTGGGATTTTGGTGGTGGACCATACCTCACAGCAGTTTGT
Source organism: Cheilinus undulatus (assembly GCF_018320785.1). Classification (NCBI taxonomy): domain Eukaryota; kingdom Metazoa; phylum Chordata; class Actinopteri; order Labriformes; family Labridae; genus Cheilinus; species Cheilinus undulatus. The sequence continues at coordinate 30,230,701 of NC_054877.1, forward strand.
CACTGGTCCAGGGACTAAACATGATGGTCGAGGAGAGAAAGATTAATACATTTCATTTACCCTGACAGATTCTCAGTCATAACTTTCATAAAGGTCTTTGGCAGTACTCACCTGCATTGACCAGGCTGATCCAGGTGATAAGGCAGAAAAGAGCGACGGACACCAGGCTGAATCTCATCTTTAAAGTGAAAAGCTTTTTATCTATGTATCTATGAGGATAATTGTTTTCAATCAGGATCAGCTTGGGCTGTCTGCTTCTCTAGTTGTCAGAGTTCCCTCCGTCTTTCTGATCAATCAAGTTGAGATCTTGTCTCTTTTAAAACCCTACCCCTTCCGCCTCTCCCCCTGCTTCTTAACAGAGACGACTGAGGGGAAATAATTAGTTCACCTTTCACAAACCAGAATGAGAAACGGACCCCCCACCACAGACCTGCCCACATCTCAACCTTTACAGCTGAAGCATCACTCAAAAGTACAAACCGTCATAGAGGGTTTATGTGTGTGCTCACATAGCAACACTTTCCTTTACACCACCCCTGAAAGCCACAATGAGCCTCGACTTTTAGTCACTGCTAGTAACAAAATGTGTTTTAGCTGAAAGGTGAGTTTAGCTCTAAGTAAACGTTCATAGTAGAATGGCTTGACCACATTCAATTCATATAAACTATTAAAAGAGAGTGAGTGAAAGTGAAAGTTCAATCACACTTGGTTCAACAGCACTGTGTACCTTCACAGGTAGTATAAGATATTTCAGGCTTTCTCGCAGCATTCAAAGGTGTTAAGAGACTGTCAGATAACATGTAACTTGTTGCAAATGTTTAATTCTGGGGTGGTTTAATGCACAAGCTAGAAAAGGCTGCAGGCGAGGGGCTCCATGTGTACTTGGCTTCTAGACTGGCTCAGAATCAGAATTGGGTTTTATCTCCAAGTACATTTCCACATACAAGGAATGTGACTTGGTGTTTTTGGTGCAGAACATATGATGTAGAAGAAGAATACAAATATGATAACATGCCCACAATCATAACGTTTTGATCAAATTCTTTCTGCCGTGGTAGAGTTTTTGCACTAATTTGGCAACAGGTGTGTGGTCAGGACTTCTTGGTCAAATTTTGATAATTTTTCTGTGATTTTTCGCACTTAAATCTCATTTTAGTGACAGATCAAAGGTCAGTAAGGCCTGTGTATTGGCATAAGTGTGCATGAAAAGAAACATTTTATTTGTTTTCTTCCCCCCCCATCAGTGCGGATAGTTTAGAAACAGAGATCTTAGTAACATTTTGGACTTAGTCATTATTACCTACTATATTAGAGTGCTTATTGTTTTTTTTTTTAAATTGTATTAATTATTTGAATTTGTATTAATTGAGAGCTTGTCAATTTAAAGATAAAAAATCACCCTCATCATGTGTCAACATTTAACTTTGTGTTCCTTTTTCCTTCCTTGCAAGCTCAGCAACAAAAAGATTGGCCTTAAATGAAAGAAAATACTTTTACAGTGGACAGGAGAGGTACATTTATTGCCATGTACTCACAAATGTTCAAAGATTGAAAGATTAATGTATTATTTCCAAGCAACATTGTTCGTCACTCAATTTAAAGTTGTTATCAAGTAATGCAAAAAAAAAAAAACCCTGTATCTACAAGAAGGATCGAGCTGAACTTTTTTTTCTCTGATTTCTTTTCGTCATTGTTATAATGGATAACATTAAACCATATGAAGGGGCTCAACAGTTATTGACTACTAAATTCCCTTGTCATTATCATTGTAGGGTGACAGCAGAATTTCATAGTAAATACAAACAAATATAAAAACAAAATGCTTTGCTTGCTCAGTCTGGTTATAAGGCTTTCACACTTGGGCCTGCCCCCGAATCCACTTGAACTTGAGCCCAAAGTCGGGTTCGTCTTGATCAGTGTGCAAATAAACCACGCCCAGGGCCCGGGCTCACATGGGAAGGTGGTCTCGGGCACAATTCAAATGGACTCTTGCACGGTTTGGATGAGATGTGAATGCAACCATGTCAGGATACGGGACAGGGTGTCCTATCAGGAATATCACGTCATCATAAAAACAAAACTTCTTTCCCCAGTGCAGCAGTTTATTCACATTTTTCATTGATAAAAAGTGGAAACATCAAAGTCAAGTAAACTAACAGTCTGTGACTATGGATGAACACAAGCTGAAGTCAGTAAGATAAGATGCAAAGGTAATAAAGTCTCCTGTCACCTCGTAAACTGCTGTACCTTGGCGGTGCAAGCACATTTAATCCACTGAGCTGCACGTAGATGTGTAGATGTGTAGAGCAACGTTGCTGGCATCCTAAAAGGTAATTTTAAACCATCCATGTTGGCAGGATGGATTTCTTTGTCAGGATAAAACATAAACAATCTTGGAAAAAAAGTAGAAAAAAAGGTGGGTGAGTGCTACATGGGGTCAGAGTATCCAACACTGTCGTCAGGATCAGGTGCACTTCAGGAAATGGACGAAAATATGGTTTACAAAAAGGGGAGCGATGACTTGCCTGTTAACTTATTAATAAAAGTCCGTAGTATAGATGGCAGTCAGAACTGAAAGCCTGAGGCACTCTCATGTTATAAAATCCTTTATAAAACAGGGAAATCTACGCGTTTCGATAAAGGTGGTTCACTCTGGTTTATCTGCCCTAGGATGGTGTGGGTGTGTCAGTTGAAGGAAGCCACACCCACTCATATGAAATACAGAAATACCATCCTCTCACATTTTAATAAATACTTCTGATCAGAGCGCAGCTGCCTGGCTCTGTGCCAGAGCAGAGACAGAAGTTGGGGATTAAATTCACTGTTTTCTGGCACAAACATGTCTTTTAATGACCTGTAGGCCACCGCGGCCGATAGATTTGGGAAATTTACCTCCCACTGAAAAAAAACACAGCATGTAGCCGGCTGTTAACTTAAACCCAAGGCAGTGACATCAGCTAACAACAGACTGTACTGGTTTTATATTATTGTAGTCTTAGCAGGGTGGAGACCTTTGTTTATTTGCCTGGCTCAGATAAAACCAAGACAGGAAAGAGGTGAACAACTTCAGTCACACATAAATCTCAGAGTTCTCACATGTTTCCAGCAACCTTATTCAAGCATATCTAGTGTGTTTAGACACAAGGTTTGGATTTCACTTTACAGGGACTTTAAAGAAAAACTGAAGCTAATGGAGGAGTTTGTGTGTGGGCCTTGTGCAACATCATTATACCTACTCAACAATGACAGCAAAAATAAACACCTGATTGGCTGTCCACCTGCTGTGAGGATGGAAAACAAATGTTAGCTCGCCCTTGAGTCCTTCTGTCAACAGCATCAAATCCTTGGACACACAAGCGCTGTGACATCCCGAATGTCTGGTCATTAAAACCGCTGAAAACCTGCCTTTACTGAACATGAAAACACACACAAATACACACAGAATATAACACAAAGGTGAGCGGTAGCACATACATTCCTCTGCACTTAACTTCCTGTCCTCATCATTATCATCCCTTTGGCAACCTATTCGTCCGAGCAGCAATGCCTGCCCGGATTATTTGTTCCTCTTTTATTCATTAGTTGTTGTCCTGGGCAGCAGCCCTGGCTGTTGGTTGGCCGACAGCGCAGCTGATAGAAATTAGTCTCCTGATAAAGCCAGAGAGTGGAACATAGCGTCGCAGGAAATTACAATCAATACTGACTCTCATATCCTCATCCGATATTGACCACAGATGGGAAAGAGAAGCACATATTGGAGGCCTGTGCAGGCACATTAGGGCATGCTAAAGAACATATTTGCATATGGATGCTCTTTTTAAGGCTGCGTTTACTATGGTGAATGTTTAACAGACCCCTCATTGCTGTGAAAAGAACAAAAGGGCAAATCAAACTTCTCTCTTGAAAACTTTCTGATCACACTCCAACTCATGCATGATTCACACCCCCTGAATCCTGGTTAAAGCCTCTATGAATCTTTGATGCTAAATTTTAACATTAGATAAGGCGCTTTTAGGATCAGGCTAAAGTAGAGGGAAGCATTTCCTGATATGAAAATCACAGCAGGGTAGTACATTATAGCAAACACACATTTCTACAGGCAGAGACACATTGTGAGTGGCGTGTCTCGAATTAGCTCGGTAATGAAAAGCAGCGTCTCATCAGATGGATATGTTTGACTTTGTCTGCTCTCCCTGTTTAATAAAGAATCCGCCCCAGACAGATCAAGGTTTAACTTCATCCTTAATCCAACACTGAGCAGTTTTATTGATATATTTTGAAAGATAAAGATATGAGTCTCTTTTTTTTCACTGAGAATTATGAGATCTAACAACCTGATTAACTCCCACTATCTCATTTCTGTCTGTGTACACATGCTGAAAAGTTCATCCTGAGATAGAAAAAAAAAAAGAGAGAAAACTTCCACAAAAGCTGGGTATGGTGTAAGAAAGAACTGTGTGTCTGCTGTTTGAGTCTGTGAGATGCTGGATTCTCCACATGATGGGCCAAATGTCCATCTGGGGATGGGCCGCCGTAAAGAGCAGTGCACTTCAGGTCGTCTTAAGAGACGTGTTGGGAAGAGCAGAGATGTTTCTGATATGTAACAGCGGAGACATGCACGCCAATCAATACACCGACCTTTGTTGGAGTGATTGCATGATGTGTTGCTTTGCCCCCTGCACCAGTGCCCATCAGAGGTCCAACAGACATCAAACATTGGCGTTCCTTGTTTCAGCGGGGAAGATAGAACCAGTTTTGCTCTTGTTTTTCTTTTATTTCACCTTAGGAATTTTATTTTTGTATGCTCATATCTCTGTACTGCACTTTTCTTTACACATGAAAACAAAGGATACTGCATAAAAACAGAGCTAACTTCTTTGACAGTTCTTTAGCATAATAAACCACATGGTTAGCCATGTTAGCTGTCTTATATTTGCCTGAAAAATATCCCAAAAAGCTCCAACAACAAACAAAAGTTTCAAAGTCGAGGAGCAGAGCGACTGAAGGCTCCAGAGCCTATGGTGGTCAAGTGAGCGGGTGGGACAGTGAGGTAGAGAGAGGAAGAAGACCTAAGAGCCGAGGGGGTGCGAAAGGTCAGACAGGTATGGAGGGAAGAGGTTATGGATGGCTCTGAAGGTCAGGAGCATCGGAAGAGACGGGAAAGGAGTGTGATTTGAATGATTCTAGTTGTATGAACTGAGTGTGGCCAGAGAGATAGGATTTAAACTAGGGGTTCTCAGCCTTTTCAACCCGTGACCCCCAAAATAAAGGTGCTAGAGATCGGGGACCCCCACTGTACCTGAAGGGGGTTGAACACAGCCATGCACATTCAAAAAAAGTCATGTGCAGACAACGCTGTCCATAAGGGGGTATAAATGGGAGAGCTTTCTTGGGCCCAGCCAAACTGGGGACCCATGGAGGTCAACAAAATTATGGTCTATTGTGAAGTTAAGCTGTGATATCCATATTTTATATTTAACCTGAAAAAATAACCACTCTTATCAATGAAACAAATCTCTTTTTTAAAATAATTTGTGTAGTATATAGCCTTCTTAAAAAATGTAAATCTATTTTGTTAAAACAATACAATACAATACAATAACTTTATTTATCCGTGCAGGGAATTAAAAAGGAATTAAAATGGAATTAAAATGGAATTAAAATGGCAAAAATTGTGAAAAAGTGGTGAAATTGGATCTTAAAAGTGGCAGAAATGGGTTAGAAATGGCAAAAATTATATGACAATGGCAAAAATAGCAGAAAAAAGGCAAAAGTGGGTTACGGTTGCAAATGGACATACATAGTGGTAAAAGGAAAATTAAAAAGTTGGTGAAAATGCTTTAAATTGGCCAAAATGGCATGGAATTTGGTGAAATGGAAAGAAAATGGATATAAATTGACAAAATAGTGGTAACTGAGGAAGAAAAAAATTGAAGAAATTGGTCAAACTGGCAAAAATGGGCATATCAGATAGTGAAATGTGGTCAAAATGGGAAAAATTGGGCATAAAAGTGGTAAAATGGGGTTAATAGTGGCAATTATGGGTCAACAGAGGCAACATTTGGCTTATGTGGCAAGAATTGGTTTAGAAGTGGCAAAAGCAGGCAGAAAAAAGTGGTGAAAAGGGTTTTAAAAGGTATAATTAAGTGTTAAATGGCAAATTTGTGGAGAAAAAAATGATAAAACTGGTTAAAATTTGGCAAAATTGGTGCATAATGCAACAGTGGAATTAAAAAAATATTCTTAGTTATATTAGGGAATCTGGAGACCCCCTTTTAGTTTCTTGTGACCCCCAAGGGGGTCGCGACCCCAAGGTTGAGAACCGCTGATTTAAACCAGTGCAGAGGTGTGTTTGTAATCCTGATTGAAGCCAGTCTAGCAGGATGTGATGAGAAATGGTGTCAAAGGCCGCACTCAGGTCAAGGAGGATGAGGCTGGTTAAGAGTCCGGAGTCAGCTGCCATGAGGAGATCGTTGGTGATTTTAACCAGGGCTGTTTCTGTGCCATGGAGTGGGCAGAAACCAGACTGGAGTTGTTCAAAGAGGTGATTTTCAGATAAGTAAGTGTGGAGCTGAGATTCGACTGGTTTTTCATGATAGGTTAAAAAAAAAGAGTAACATCAAAATGAATGTAAGCCTGACATGCCCTTGTATTTTGTGTTTTTCCTTTAAAACAAATATGTATTTCATTGCTTTTCTCTGCCCACTTCATGATCAATAATGTGAGTATATTAAAAAGAGCTGTTACATCATGTCTGTTATTGGCTGCAGAAATACAAATTATGGGTTGTGAACTAGACTGTAGAATGGCAGCAGAGACGCATTCAAAGGCAGACAAACAGTAGGAAATCTGAACAATATCATCTACATGTAGGGTGTCACAAAAGGGTTTTGATTTTTGCAATGCAAAAGTACTCTTATTTATTACTTTTCTCACTTTGTCATGCTGTAACATAAGTTATTTTATAATGGCATTAATCTTGTAATGTAACCAGTTGCACATTTTAATGTGGGCCCTGATAGAGAGTGACTCACTTTTGGATACAGCCTCTTGTGGTCACTTCAGGAACTGCAGTCCTTGGCTTCATTGCTTTTTTGCTCTCTTCAGTGGTGTGCAAACATAAACACAAAGATATTTATGCCTTTCTAAAACCATCAAGATGTTGATCCCCCCAGAATGAGGGTCTCCTACCCCTTCCCAAGGGCCTCTATAGATGGATCTTGTGTATTTCCACTCAATATCAAGGGATGAGCAAAAATCCCACATGGGGTTTTAAAATGTCATTTACTTTCCAATTAATATTTCAATTAACAAAGTCATTTCCAATTCATTCCCTGAACCCGTTGGAGTAGAAATGAAACTGACCTCCTGCCCCGGTATCAATCTCCTCTCTATTGACCCTCCACACAAAGCTTCAATTGTGGATCAACCGTCCATTTAGGGCAGGCGTCAATAATCGACTTAAACCGGGGGGCTGTATTACCATAGACATTAGCATAGTGAGAGGGAGTGACCCGCCCCGTGCCTCCGGCTTACGGTCCAGAAGACACAGGAGCGCGTAAAGTCTAATCAATAAGCGCTTTAATTATGGCGGTGCTCGGGCCTGCAGTTCTTCACGGTTGGGAAACGAGCAATACCACAGCTGATCCAGCATGATCATTTCAAACGGAGAGGGGTTTCACCGCCTCAGTAACCTGTCTCCTTAGGCCAGGGCTATTATAGACAGCAATTTGTCCAGCCCTCTCCTTAGATTTGGTAAAATGGGTCGATTAGTGAGGCGGTGGTGGACACTTCTTTCTTTTGTGGAACTGCTTTGTGCTGTCAGAGGGGAGAGGGCTGATTCTCTCTTTTGTTAAAGGTACGACACCACTCTTTTTGCTCGTTCATTTACCCAGGTAAACTTTTAATGGTTTTAAAAAGAGGATTAAAGTTGTTCACAACCTCCTATTAAAGGATGTTGGGGTTGAAAGAAAAATCAGTCTTACACTACTCTTTTTTACTTCTACTGTTATTTTACCTATCATATTTTTAAAGATACTTAGTGATTTTTGTTTTGATATTATTCAATCTCTCTCTAATACCGGTGTGTTTATTCCAGACAAGAAGCTGGAGCCAAGAGAAATAAGCTGGTGCTCTTTCTATTCTGATTTAGTAAAAGAACAGCAGATAAATAAGCTTAAGCATAAACATAAGCTAGATCAGGCTCTTTGACTGATAAATATAGTATGTGTTTGACTGTATGTATCATGTCTACAAATTAATCTAGAGTTATTTTCCAGTCCTGGTAAACCAAAGTACTGCTAAACAGCTCAGCTAACAGCTAATGCCACTACAGTGTAGCCTCCATTCATGGTCTCAAAAAAAGCTTACAAGGTATTTTGATTGCTGTGCTTTTCACAGAAATGAATGCTTACTAAATGGATGTTTACCTGAGATGTCTAATTTCTCTGTGTAACAACTTAAAGAAAATAATCTCACAGGCATCTGATTTGCATCATAGCACTGTAAATGTTAATGCTAACAGGTTGTTTGCAATCACGTGATCCATAAAAAGTCCATTGAGAGTCAGGTAGTGGGGGACAGCTATTAGGAATGAATGGGAACGGAGGTAAGTTAGTACTTAACAGTTCTAAATGGACTTGTACACTGCAATTACCATGAGAAAATTACTTTATACACTGATGATCCCTACACTTTACAAAACCGTGATTTTTACCACAGTTAAATATCACAGCTCCTGCAGAGAGCGTCTGACATGGTCTTTCAGATGAAGGGAAAAAAGAGTCATGAAGAGTCTTGTACTGAGCCAAGAGGGTAGCTGAGCTCCTTAAACCTATCAGAAAATCATCATTTTGTCTCAAACAGCTTTCAATTGAAACAGTGATACACTATCAACCAAACAGACCTTGCCGGGTAAGAGAACGAGTGATGATGTGCTGTTCACCAATGAGACCGTACCGCAAAATGGCTTTTTAATGTTAGCCGCAGTAGCTAGCTCCTGTTTGAGTGCCAGTTTCCTTTCCTTCGTCCCTCTTTAATCCACACTTAAAAGAGCCAAACTGGTAACTTATGAAGAGTCGTTTGAGAGCCAAACAACCGGTTCTTCCGAGCTGAGCCAAATGATCTGGATCTCAAAAAAGAGACAGATTTACCGTCACAACGATTTCCCATCGCTTTGCAACAGCAGACAGCACCCAAGTGGCTCGTCCAGGCTTTAGAAAGGCTTTTTTAAGTACTGCACTCTGCCATGTCTCCATAACTTTTTTAAAACATGTTTTTTCTTTTTACGTGAATATTTCACCACCTTTGTGACACAAACAAATCTTAAAAATGAAGAATGAATGGTGGAATAGTCATACACAGCTAAAAACAGACTTTTTGGTAGCTTTTCTCTATGTAGAAATTACTTCTTGCCCCTAAAAGGGTGTTTTCTGCTGCTGGGTGACATCTCCTGTAAAGAACCTATAAAGCTAATGTTGCTGCCATAGATACATACAGATACATACAGAGAAACATATAATTAAGTCATATAAATATATAATAATGGCAAGCAAAAAAACACCAACATATTATTGGAAAATATGCTCAAAATAGTATAATAAATAAAACTGAACTAGTCAAAAAAATAAATACAGATAAATGATTTCCTCAAATTATCTGTTCTCCCCGTGCATGAGTGGGCTCTGTCTGGCTTCCCCCCGTGGTACAAAGAAATACTTGCTGGGTTAATTGGTAACTCGAAGGGTGCTTTCACATGTGCAATGCTTGGTCTGTACTTTTGGACTTTTCAGTATGAAACCTCCCCCGAACATGGACCAGAGCAAACAGCCAGTCCAAGAGGCAGTCTCAGCCCAGAACAAACTGAGCCACCATCCAGTCTATGCCCAGTGTGAGAGCTTTATTTTGAAAGGTTTGGGCCTTCATAGCAAAGACAGGAAATGACTACATGAGAACCAGAAAAAGGAAATCCAACACCAAAAGAAAAAGAGCCATGGAAGCATAAGGAGAGAAGAGGACAGCAGATGTTTTATTGACATTAAGACTGCTCCATTGGTAATTATTGCGAACAGTTCAGGACTTTTGAAAATATTTATCTTCAGTAAACTAAGCTCTTGTTCTGAACATGTCTTGCAAATGTTGCTCATAAAAAGCACAATGGGAATTTTTAACTTGAGATTGGACGGGAAACTAGCTGAGATTTGCTATGAGACTTGGATATTTAAAAAAGGCTCTAAAAATAAAGCTTTTTACATGAATTATGCACTGGAAGAGTGATACATCATCAACTTGTGTTCCTCTTTAAGATGAACATTTTTATCATATGTATCAGTTATTCTTGGAGGCTTAAAGCAGCAGCTCTGAATCTTTAAATTCTCATTATGTGTGCAAGACAGGAGCTTTAAAGTTTAGCAGAGCGTCTTTTCTCTTCACCAGCTGATTTATGCTCACAGTGATCACCTCTGTGTTTTCATTTTCCTTTGTAAACCTTTGCTTCAGCCCACTAGATGGCGTACTCCCCCTTCACTGAGTGAATGGAGCACCTCAGCCTGGCAGGCTTTGAGAGAGTCATCCAAATCCAGTCCTGTGGTCTACACTGTGAAAGATACAAGTGCTGCTACCCTGAGGCTACAGCAGACATTATTCTGCTCTCTGTGACAAGACAGTAAACTGTGAGGTTCAGAGATTAACTGACAGTCAGCCTTTGGTAAAATATATGTATGTAAAAAGTTCTAAATACAAGCTGCTTGTATGACATTGTGCCTACAAAAGTGTTAAGAAGCCAGACATGTCTTTTCACAGTCAGGTGATGAAGCCACATATTGATTTGTGCGTCTGCTCGTCACTCATTTGTCTCCCTTTGGCGATGGCATTTCAGTGGACACTGTGCTCAAGGAATATTATTAGAGGAGGGATCAAAGAGCCTGTGTCCCTTTTAGACCACTGATTTCATTCATCACTCACTGCGGCAAGGTCTCCCTCGCTCTTCATCTCTCTATTTATTTGTCTGCTTTGATCTTACAGTCCATATCGCAACCTCTTGCTTCATGTTTCCTCTGTCTTTTAGCTTCCTGCGCCTGCTCGCTCTCTCTCTGTCTGCTTCCTGTCTGTCAAGCACATGTCCAATGATTACCCCCTTTTCATCCCTGCCACAACCACTTTTTCTTGTCTTTCTGCCCATGTAGACCCCCCACCTTTAGAAACCTTCAGCCTAAAGCCCTTTCTTCCCTCCCCCTGACACCCCGCCATTCGCTCCTCTGTTGGGTTAAGCAGGGTCATATCAAAGCCTTAACGCCTAGATGAGTGCATGCTCTTGTGTGTGCGTGCAGGAGAAAGCACGGTCCCTCCTGCTCCGGCTAGATTATTCTAAGTTCCTGACCTCTGGGCGCAGAGAGGGGCCTGTGTTTGGAAACACAGTCACTTGTCTTTGTCTCCTGAGCCCAGTGGGGGAGCCTCTCTTGTCAGGCAAGTCCATGGCAGACTGGGCCAGTCCTGCCGCTGCTGGGTCCCTCCTATGGCACCTTCTATACATTAATATGCCGTGAATAAGCAGACAGCTGGCTGGGCAGGCAAACACTGAAACACTAAAACACACGCAACAGAAGGAGTTTGGCTTGTAAGCAAAAACATTGATCCTGCATCCCCTTGCTGTGAGTCAATCTGGCCCCAATAGCCATTGGAGTGTATCTGCTTGATCTGATGTTTCCCGATAAGAGAGATTCCTCCCAGGGAGTGTGTATGTGTTTGTGAGAGTGTGTGTAAGAGATATTGATTGTTGAGTGACATGGCAGTATAGATTCCAAGCAGCTGCTAAGAGTTTAAATGAGGCCTAAAACGAATCATTAAATCTCTGTGATAACGTCAGAGGAAACTCTGCTAAAGTGTTTCCCTTTTTAACTCCCTGAAGTATGTGTATGTATTGCATTGTTTTAGGGGGCTTTTCAGATCAGAGGTAAGAAGATGATAAGATCAATAACACTGCCTTTGTTTTGGGTACACTGGCTTAGGCCTTGTAGGTTCAAAAGCCCAGCTAACTTTGAACCTTATATCACTTAGTCGAGTTCCCACTTTCCTACTTTTAGTCCACCAAGAGAAATGTAAAAGCTAACTCCAAAACCCCTACCATGCTGATACAGACCCCTTACTGGTGCAGGAGATCATTCAACACATATGGTCAATTTATTCACTAACGAATATTACGAAGAAATGTTACTATATTTGATAAGTTACTGAAAGAAAGATAGTGAATATTTAAGTAAAATGATGAAGTATTTTTTTAATTTCTTACAAATCAAGGCAGTCTTTCAATACCCTATCCAATTTTGATCCCTACAACCTCTCTGTTTATGAATGGATTCCTGTTTACTAAAATAGATAAAAATAAAAGTAAACTGTTTAAAGGTCACATATTTTGCCCCTTTAAGACAAGTTTATATTGGTCTCAGAGGTCCCCAAAACATGCCTGTGCTGTTTGTTTCTGGAAAAAAAAAAACCCTCCAGTATTGGATTTTGCATGTCTAAAAACCCCTCTGTTTCAGCCCTGCTCCGAACGAGATGTTTCTGTGTCTGTGGCTTTAAATGTATCATGCAGTGTCATGTCATAGTGTACTCTATATCATATCACACCATATCTTATCATGTCATAAAATACAGTATTATATCGTATCGTATCGAACTGTATCATATCGTATTGTATCGTATCGTTGTATCGTTCGTATCGTTCGTATCGTTCGTACTGTACTGCATCGTATCGAACCATATCAAACCGTATCACATGGTAACGTATCGTATTGTCGTATCGTATCGAATCATATCGTATTTTCGTATTGTATCGTAACGTATCATATTGTTGTATTGTATTGAATCGTATCGTATTGTATAATACCATATTGTATCACATTGTTTTATATCTTACTGTATCTTATTGTATCATATAGTATAATGCTGTATCATATAGTATTGTGTTGTCATATTGGATTTCATTTTATCATATAGTATCATATTATATGGTATTGTAAAGTACCAGATGGTATAATATTATATCATATATTGTATAGTATCATATTGCACAGTATCATATCACATTATATTGTATCATATGATATGTGTTTTAACATTTTGTACCATATCGTATGGTAAAATAAAGCTAACACACTTAGTTGTAATCAATGGGACTATTTTTTTTATCATATAGTATTTCATCATAGTTTATTGTATACAGTGCCTTATAGTGTCATGTTATATCCTATTGAATAGTACATAGTGGGTTTTATTGTATTGGACTGTATCATTCTATATGTTGACATAAACTGTTTCATATTGTATCGTATCCTATCATATTATGATATTATTTGTATGGTATGATACAGCATTACTAAAGTTCTATGGCTGAGTTTTTAAGTCAAAGATGACATGTGACATATTATTTAATAAAGCCATCGAACAAAATCAAAATCTAACCTTTATCTTGGTACTTAGGTTGCTGATGTTGATGTAAATCATGTAGTCTGGTCTCACAGCCTCACTTTTTTGTTTGCTTTGCATTCATTTCAGTGACCCATCCTTGTAATGCATGTGGTTCATTTTCAAAGCTTTCTATTGACTCTCAGAAACATTAACTGGGAATGATTGAGTTAGCCGGTACTTTTTCACCACAACATCATTTAGAATGCAGTTCACTGATGTTTGAATGTTATTTCTGTTAGGGTGCTCTCTGACATTTTTTCTTAAATGGTTAATTCACCAGTTTTAATTGAGGGCTGGGCAGGGTGTGATGTGATGGAGTATTTAAAACATGATCTATGATAGGAACTAGAAGCCAGAATTTCTCAACCTCAGTTGCATTAGATTTAACTTTTTTTATAATGAAATGTCACTTGAATGATTCCCTCTACGTAATGAAAATGCAGTGCTAAATAACACACTACTGCTCCAAACTTTCTCCCCCTTCAGACAAGTGCAAGTGAAATCAAGTTTATGGGTATCATTATTGGGATTATAGCAATGTTTATCACAGCGTGGTGGAGTTATTCAGCTTCCTTGATAGACAGAATGTTCTGGATTTGAATTTAAAGATGAACCCTTTCCTGATGAAGTCTGCTGCAGTCCTGGCATCTATGTGAGGCTGAACTTTGAATCCAATTCTGACACAAGCTACAGTGTTCAAAATGACACTGCTTAAATGCAGATGAACATGTTCTTTATCTTAGCCCCCCCCCAAAAAAACCCCTCTATGTCAGGCACTAATTTACGATGCAGCTTTTGCCATTTTGTCTCCTTCCGCCTTCGTTCACTGTTATCCTCTGATCAGATGTGTGGGTCTGCGGGGTTCTACAGGAATTATAACACTACACCAAGCAAAAACAAAGATAATATGAGTGATTTCGACTCGAGTGATGGTGATGTGCCGTTTGCAGTGGATATGAGAGGACAAATTTGTAATACAGGCGAGCCAACGTATTTTCTTAGCCCATTTTTACGTAAAACTCGTTAAAATATGTGGATGAAATGTTCCCATCCATAGCCACTATGCCCCGGATCTCTCTGAGTTCATAACAACCACAGGATCAACTTTCACATTTATCCCTTTAACATGGGAAAAATGGTCATAACAAATTGTAAATTGCTGTTTAAATTGGCAATAATAGGTCAACAGAGAAAACAATGATAAAAAGTGGCAAAATGTTTTTTAAATTGGCAGAGGGTGGAAAAGGTGGTGAAATAGGAATAGAAAATGCAAAAATGGCTATGAAGGGGCAAAAATAAATAAAAAATGTTGTGAAGTGGAAATAGGGATTTAAAATTGGCAGAAATTGGCATAGAAAGCGGTGAAAGGAGGTTAACATGTGGGAACAATGAGTGGAAATACACAAAAATGGTATGAAAGTTGGAAAAAAGGCAGAAAAGAAGTGAATGTGTTTAAAAGTGGTCAAGATGGTATCAAAGTGGCAAACATGGCTGGAGTAGGTGGTAAAATAGAATTAAATAGTGTCAAAAATGGGTTAAAAGTGGTAAAAATGGTCATAACAAATTGTGAAATGTAGTTAAATTCAGCAAGAATAGAGGCAACAGTAAGCAGAAAGTGGCAAAATGGTTTTAAAGTGGCAGAAGTGAGTGCAAAAGGTGGTGAAATAGGAACTAAAAAGTGCCAAAACGGGTATGAAGTTGCAAAAAGGCATTAACAGAGGCAATAAATAATTGACAGAAAGTGGCAAAAAAAAAAGGCAAACATTGGCATAAAAATTGGTGAAAAGGTTAACTGTGGCAATAATGGTTCAACAGAGGCAACAGTGGGCGGAAAAGGGCAACAAAAGGGCAGAAAAAGAGGTTGAAAGGAGGCAGAAATACATTTTTTGAACATCAGCCAACATTTTTTCACCCAATAATAGTTTGACACACTTTTCAGATCCAAAATGAGGGAACTTAGCCGAATGCATGCTGGCTGAGGGCCCATTCTCTGGGTTTGTTTCTGGCCCAGCCGAATCTGTGGGCAGACCTGACAATGCCAATATTGAAATTTCATCCTTTCTCCATATAAATTACTTTTTTGAGTCTTTATTAAGCAGAGGACAGAAGAGGCTCTCAGGCATGGGGGGGGGGGGGGAGAAATATATCATAGGAGTCTTTGCAGCTCTTCAGAACAGGATATGAGACTCAATGGAGGATTTTTCCAAAACATCTCTAAATGTAACATTTCTGAGGAAGATTCAAAGACCTGTAAATAAATGGCTTCTTTCAGATTTCTATTGCCTCACCAATATTTTTTCTGAAAGGCTGAGATGTCTCCAGGTGAGCATTTACAGGAACACTGTGAGCCTTGCTTAAAATTGGATTTTCAATGGGTGGTCTTGATAATATCTCAGTATTCACACAGCATGTCAGTGCTGAAAAGCATCAACCTCCCTCTTCACATGACTCTATGTGAGCGTAGTAACACCAGAGGAAACATTCAAGGCCACTACAGTCCGCCAACACAGAAAAGAAAGACCTCGTGGTTCTACTTTCATTCACAGTCACCATACAGGGCAGGTTTCTATATGTGTTTCTGTGGAGGAGCAAACACAACCACATGCACAAAGGCGCACACCTGCAGGAGGTGGAAGTGCTGTGGTTGTGGGGGGATTAACCACAGGTAATGTAATCAGAGTGATGTGTTTATGATAAAGAGCGAGACAGGAAGAGGAGTATAAAAAAGAGGAGGATAAACATGACGGCTAAAAGGTGGAGGAAGCATGGGGAAGAAATGTACAGAGCAGGAGGAGGCGGGAGGGGTAATGTGAGAAAAATGGATGATGAATGATGAGAAAGTGAGGAGAAGACAGTGAAGAGGAGGGAGTCTGCCTGTCAATCAGATTATGAGCCAATCATTTGACAGAGGATTGCTTTGACCTGGAACCTGGCGGATCACGTTTGCTCCGCATCCAGAGAGGCACTCAGCATCGTTTCCACACAGTTGCATGGAGATAAATGTGTCTCGCTCGCATCCAGTCTGGTGTTAAGTGCACGTATTAGGGAGTATCAGCATCCATGTATGTGCTCCATGTGTGTGTGTCTGAGTGTAAGTAAGTAAGTGAATGAGTAATGAGTGAGTGATGGATGGACGATAATGCACATTTAGCCCCTCTCACCAGGGTTTAGTTGTCATGCTCAGCTCACATGTACGCACTCGCTCAGAAATGTGTTTGATAAGATGTCTTCCTCTCTCATTCATGTGTACCAAACATAAATCTCCTCTCTGCTCCTTTTCCTCTTCATTCTCACCTCTCACTACATTTATCTTCCTCCATATCCCCCCCTTTTTTTTGGACCTTTGCTTCTCCCTTTCCCTCTTTATCTGTCCCTCTCACCCTCGCTGCCTGTCTCTTAGTAATGGAGCTAATTTGTTTAGCACACAAAGAGTGTCTGTCCATTAGCGCAGGCCTGTCCGTGCCAAGAGAGATGGTGACAAATCACACCAACGTGCGTGTCTGTTCTGTGTACATAATTGTGTTTGGGTGAGTGAGAGGGAAGGTGGAAAAGAAGCTGTACTCTCTGGAAGTGTTTATTTAAAACTAGGATATACTGGTTAGGATCTTCATATTTAGATATATCTTCCATAAAAGCAGCTTTTAGTCACTTAAGGTCGCTAGTTTTTTTTTATTTTTGCAAACACAAGCTAATTTTCCTCCTGACGTAAAGTACACCTGCACTTCATTTTATTAAGTTATGTAAGCATCTGAAAAAGCCCAGCCGCCTTGTTTGTACCTTTAAATTCATTTATTTTCTATTTACTCTTAAGTAGTCAAAGTAACTTAATGCAACAAGTTACTTACAAATCATGAAATTAGATTTCAACTGTCCTTTGCTCAAAACTTTGAAGCCTGCTTCCTACTATAAATAAACCTAGCACAAAAAGTAAGGACATTAGTGTCTGGTAGATTATTTTTTTGTTGTAATAATGCTTTTTGGCAATAAATCTTATACCACTGGAAAGCTAGTTGATGTCCCTTTAAATGGTGCCCTATTTGTAAGGAACATGCGTTTGTGGGATGAGCAGCAGAGCTGAGTATGTGGCTTGCTCCAATGCCAAACAGTTTATTTTGCTGTTGCTACTGACTGTTGTTTTGAGCTTCTGGTCCCCCTAGGTGCCTGATTGTCACCTCTTTCTCAACACCTGTGAGCATGAGCCCTGCAGTTGTCAGTGGGTGTCTGCCCCAAGAATGGACATGTCCTGTTCTACTGGTCTGGATAAGGCAATAAGGCAACTTCAAACTAATGTTCAGCGAAACAGTTATTTAGTTGCGGCATTATTTGGAGTGACCCTTAGTCTCATCTTTAAACTGAAGACCAAGTTCCATATAATGGGAGATGTCAGAGACAGGCTGAAAAGTGGGCATCCCAAGAAGATGACATCTCAAGAAGGCCATTTCCTCACCCTGTTAGCATGAATGCCGGCCTTACACAAGAGGACTTTGCTAAAACTCTTGAAAGGCTCTAAAAAGACTGACACCTGAGACCCTCTCACATCTAAAGACAGTTTGTCAGCAAGTCATTGAGTTTTTTGTCTCAGACTGAGATTTTGCAAACACTGGTGGTCACCACCTACAAGACTAGAATATGATTCCTTTTGAGATTATTTCCCATCATGCATCTGGTTTGAAATTCACACCAAAAATTTATGAGCAGAGGATAATATGTGGAAGGAGATCGAGTTCCCATCTGAGTTAATATCTCTTACAATCCAATGTTTTTAAGTCATTTGCATCGAGTAGAAACGAAAGGAAAGTTAAACACTGAAGCAACTTTGCATTTTACTGCAACAACCAAGGAACTATCCCGGAAACACTTCAGAAAAAAAGTACTGTATGAAAACGTGAGTCGTCTCACCACAGAAACAAACTGATTGGGCTTTTACTTTGAAAATCCCAGTGGTGGTTTACCGTACCTGTCATGTCAGCCAATTGACAGACGAGGCACACAAACACACAGATGCAGAGATCTGACTGCAGCTCTGAGCAGAAAAGTTTTTCAATCTTTTGAGTTCTGAGCGGACATTCAGTGGCTCTAGATTGATCTAAACTCACGTTCATATTTTGAAGAATGAAGTGAATCAATGTGCTCACGCATAACACCAGCCCCCATTGGTCATGGACGGTAGTTGCGTCACTGAGAAACACTGTTTGCATACGACCAGACTTAAGACGTACAACAATACCAAACACATTTGATATTATCACAACACCAAGACTGAAGAAAGACCCAAAAAGGGTCAAATGTGGGAAAAAATGCAGCAAAAATGGGTGTGAACTGATGAAAAGGCACAAATAAGTAATTTGCACAAGGAAAGGCCCTGACTGGGAATTTGCGGTGACTTGGGGGATTGTCCGTGGGTTCCATGGTGGCCCCACCTGAAATTGCCCATGTGAACTGCAAGTGTGAATCAGCCCATCAGTGACCCATGTAGGCCCCATTAAGAGATCCTTGTGATTTCCCATGTTTACTAAGTAGGGTCTATCTTGGATTTGATGGGGCTTACATTCACATGGCTATCACAGGTAGGGCCACCATGGAACCCATGGACAAACCCACATGGGACCCATATTGTAGCCCGCATATAACCCATATGGGGCCCACACGGACATGCTGGCTGGGTGTGTTTGTCAGGGGTCCAGTCAGTTCTGTGGCAGGCCTGACTTTAGCAGGTAAAGTACAGCAGGAAATATACTTTGACATTTCTAATATGCCTATAAGGCTGATGTTGGTCCATGAAGCAGTTTTAATTTGGTGGATCCACACCAGCAGGCTGTCGATGTCTATAATAACAGGATAGTGCCAAAGTATATACTAGTACTACTATACTACTGTAGGTAGCTACTATAATGATGTTTGTTAAGCTGATTTGATTCCAGGATGGCGTATTATATCACGTATACATACCTGTGCTTTTGTTTCTCCAACATGTCAAAATGTTGTCTTTAAAAAGAGCTTCTTATTGCATTCAATACTGTTCCCATTGACTGAAATAATGGCCATTTAAGGCAGATATTTCCCTCAGCAGCTGTCTCATTCCTCTGCTCTCTGGCACTACACTGGGCTGAGGATTAACTGTCACTACAGCATGAGCAGCTACAAATCCTAATAAGATTGGAGACCTAATGACATCAGTTCTGTGTGATCCATATGTATGACAGCGAGGCCTAAATCCCTATTCATATTCTCCGTGATCTCGGCCAGCATATCGATGTGAAGCACTAAAGCAAGCACAGAAATGATTGAGCTCTGAGCAGGGCATGCCTCCCCTCCTCTCTCACTCTGCCAACAGACTGTCTCTGTTTGGGTGAACTCCAATTCGTCATGATGAGTCCATACTTGCTTTTATCCCTCCATCCCTCTCGCTTTTAACGCCTCTGATATGATGTGACACTGGCTGAAGCACATGACATAAAAGTCCTCAAATGCTCCCAGATTTTTTTTAGAACATTCAAGATAAATCTATGAAGGTTAAAAGACAGGTTTTTCCTTATTTAAGGGAAAAAAAAAACTCAAAATGTTGTCGTTTTAGATTCATTAGATTAGATTTTGTTTGAATTGACATGTCCTCTCCTGTGGTTAATCTGCATGTAGTTTCGTCATTGACAAATAGATCAGCTCTGACAGGAATGTGATACAGGAAGGGAAGGTCGGTTTTCATTGATTGTTAAATCATTCCTCTGTTTGAGAAGGACACGATTGAGACGGTAAAACACTGACTGCTCTTCCCTCCTTATAGGCTTTACGGTAAATATCTTTCCTCTGGGCTCAGCCAGAAGCCAGACAACATTCACTTTGCCATTGAGTCAGCAGTTAGTCTATGTGTGTGTTGTCTGTGTGTGTATGTGTGTGTACCCCCAATATTTCCTCTCTAGCAACCACAGGGAAATCAGGTGCAGAAAATACAGCCTAGATGAGAATAGACTTGGAACGGCATGAATACCCCCTTTTCTATCTTCCGTCTGTCTGTTTGTTTTGTTTTTTTCACCGTCTGCAACACAGGTGTCACTCTCAAGGAGATCCTCCTCCCCTCTCTCTTTCTTTGAGCCTCAAGCCGGCAGAATTTCCTCCCTAAATAACCATTTTTATCTTGTTTTCCCTCCCTCCGTCCCTCCGTCTCTTCCTCCCTCTATCTCTCTGGATGAATGGCCGTCTGTACCGAGCTAAAGAGGTTTTTTTTGGGGGGGGGCTCCAGAGACTCGATGTTGAGATATTTTGTGGACAGTATCTATGAAGTCATGCGTTTTAAGATTGGTGGCTAGAGCAAAAATGTTAACCTCACTCTGGTGTGAGTCTAAAAATACAGTGCAGCCACAGAATCTAAAGCAGAAATAGGGGAATAGGTGTAGCAATTTGTGATGCCTAGCATAGTCCAAAAGTTTTTCAAAATAGAAACAGATGTTGAAATTGTGAGGGTTCCCATACATGACAATAAATAATGCTTGCTGCAACAGTTTTATTCATTTAGTTTATAGACTGTAAGTTAATGGCCAAAGCAGCCCACAATATGAAAAGGCTAAATGGGTTCACTCAGACTTTATATTGATGTCATTCTTGCAGTGTCCTGGTAAAATATCCCTGTAAAGACAGGGTGAGCTGATACAATCAGAAGAGGAAAAAGTATACAATTATTGTACTCAAGTAAAAGTGCAGTTACCCTAGTTAACGTTTACTTCAGTAATATTAAAAGTACTGATCTATAAATCTACTAGAATAAAAATAAAAAGTTTTGAGTTCATTGTTTACTTAAAGTACTGAGTCCTGAGTGGCTACTGAGGAGTTGTACGGTAAAATAAAGTCTTTCATTATTGACATGAACAACAAGACAATAGATCTCCAACCAGGTTGTTCAGGTGATGTCACAACTCTCATAAAGTACAATACAAAGCAACATTGCCAGTGTTAATTAAACTCATATAGAGTCAGATATAACACTTTAGAAGTCTACATATAGTTACACGTTTGAAAATGTTATATATTTGACAGCATGACAGAGCTGTAGTGAAAATCTGTGGTAAGGAGGGTCTCTTCTGAATAGAGCAAAACAGAGAGTCAACCTCATAGCAAGGAAAATCATACTAAAGAAGAATACGAATTTGTGTCCTTTAGGAATGCCTAAAGTCACAGGTGTATGCTCTAACTCAGTGGATAACTTCACTCATGGTGCACACACGTCAGCAAAAGCAGCAACATTGAACATGAAGCATGGCCCAGAACCCCAGTAGGGATCACTGTACAACAGGCATTATCTAAACACAGCTAAACACATGTAAAAAAAATCAAAACACTGCCCAAAGGACATGATGGGGGACTCACCCACGCATACTGACAGACTTGAAAGAGCTTAGATCAGTTGACCTTTTACAGAGCTGAACTTACCCTGGTGGGTCAATACTGTCAAATGACTCCAACACTGAAGACCATTTTACTCAGATTTTAGTCAAAATTACACTTTGGAAGTTTAAATCAACTCCAGGTTTAACCCTGAAATTTCAACACTCTGGGATGTGATGTGGAATCATTCAAAAAGCACAAATACCCCCCAAAAACTACTCAATTACAGTAATTTGAGTAAATGTTGTTAGTTACTTTCCATCCCTGGATACAATATGATAAATGCAATGCAGTGCGATACCTTACCACACCATACCACAAGATATGTATATTATACAATATGATGGCACATGCTACATGATACTCAATACAATACCATACAACTGGATATGATACAATACAAAATTAAATGACATGAGATGCAATATGATACAAAACGTAAGAGAAAATAGTGCAATATACAACATGGTTTGATACATGATACCATACCAAAGGACATGAAACTGTTTTGTTTCTTTGGAGAGAAACAATATGATCAAAAGACCACCCCAAATTTTCCGATTCTATTCGAGAACACTGAAAATCCTGACTCTAAAAAAGTCTGATGGCTTCAACCTGACTTTATCCACGCTTTTTCTTTCTACTGTCTTAGTTAAATGTCTATGTAAAGTAAGGTTACACTGCAAATTATTTGGTGCTTACCAAGATTTAAAAACTTAGATTAAGGTCATGAGTGCAGTAATGATATGATATGATACAATACATGAAAGAATAAAACAATACCATTCAACATGATCTGTGCTAAATATTTTTGCTGAGGCTTGTAGTGAGAAGTTTTCGAACATTTCAAGATTGATGATGACATGAATGCTAACCTCATCCTGGTAATGTAAGAGTCTAAAATTATGGTTCTATACATCCTCAAAATCAAAAACAAAACTAAAGAAATATGTTAACATGTTAAACCTGGCAAATGCAAAAAGAGGTTGTAAAATTGTGAATCCCTCCATCTACAGTACATGATATTATCAAAATATTCGGAGAGTCTCGCAAGAGACAAGCACAAGGGACAAGGCCGAAGGTCAGTATTGGCTACTCATGATCTTTGGGCCCTTAGGTGCATTAAAGCAGACACGCTTCTGTATTCCCTGTATGCATATAAATAGGCCACATACAGTAATACCTGCATGGACTAAGGAACACTTCCAGAAACCACTATCTGTCAACATAATTCCCCATGCTATTCACAAGTTGCAAGTTAAAACTGTATCATGCAAAGAAGAAGCCATAGAAATGCTGGCTATCGTTTCGTTCCACATGACAATCCACATAGTGCATGCCCAAAATCTGCCTGATTATCTTGTAGTGTGTCCCCGCTTAAGGAGATTGTTTGTGTTTTCGTAAATGGAGGCCTTGGATGGGGGGGTTGATGGAGGAGTTCTCTGTCCGCGTATGCAACCGAGACAGGAAGACAGACGGGGGCAAGGAGGGCTTTGTGCACCAGCCCTTTCCCACACTCCCTTTCACCTTTTGTTGTATGGCAGCACCGCGGCTCTCTGACATGACGAATCGCTCCGGCTGCTTAACTGAGAGCTGGAAGTAGAAAATTGAGAGTGTGGAGAGGAAGAATGATGTACGTGTTTCCACTGGAGTGTACTGTATGTGTGTATGTTTTTGTCCCTTACTCTTGCTGCCTGGGACTTCCTGCGCCTCCCATCATCTATCCTACAGCTCTTGGCTTGTCTCTCTTGGTTCTGTAGGTGTAAATGTTTGGAGATCGACATGGGCAGATTCCACAGCGGATGAACCATGCACACACTTGCACACACAGTCACACACACGCTCATACGCACACTAATGCCTCTGCCCAAATGCCAGCACCAAGCTGTTGCCCATAAAGCGCTCAGGATGTCACAATAGAGACATTACCACATGAGTGAGTGGCTCTGAATAGGGACGAGGGTGTGTGTGTATATAGAGGGTGGTGACTACGGGGGGAGTTCCTGGCAAGGCAGACGACCCTGTCATCACCTCTGCCCCTTGTCAAACAAGCCCCCGCCGTCAATGGCACATGCATGCAATTCACACACACACACACACACACACACATACACTGGCACAAACTCTGCTGCCACATCTGAGTTTGATCTCTGCATGCTTACAGTCTTTTTATTTTCCTAGATGGGAGCTCATGGTAAAATCTGGGGCAGGAGGGAGAGAAGAAGTGTGGCTGATGAAGAGACCCAATACAGATAATCACAATGAAGAGAAACTCTCACACAAGCAATGCACGCCTAAAATTTCCTGGGTTGGCTCGATGAGTAACCAAAAATGCAGAATTTTTTTACATCAATGGACTTTTATCTACCAGTAAAACATCCAAGTAAAGGTGGGTCGGGGTGAAGAGTGAATGCAGCAGGTAAATGATTAATACCATACCATGCCATGCCAGACCAAACCAGTCCAGACCAGACCATACCATACCAGCCCATACCGTACCGTACCATACTTTTTGAATAGATTAGTCTTTGTCATTCCATTGTACTTGTAAAAGACTATTCCATTCTTTCTATTCAATATGAATTGATAAGATCTGACAAGACATTA
Source organism: Cheilinus undulatus (assembly GCF_018320785.1). Lineage (NCBI taxonomy): Eukaryota > Metazoa > Chordata > Actinopteri > Labriformes > Labridae > Cheilinus > Cheilinus undulatus. Next base: position 30,255,148 of record NC_054877.1, read on the forward strand.
CAATACTGTATAATATGACACAATGTGATGCAGTACAATATAATATAATGTCCGTTGTGGTTCAGGAAGTGGTGGACAACCATTAGAAATAAATGGAAGCAGAGGAAACTAAAGCTAAAGCTCTAAATGGACCTCTATGCTGCAATTAACATCTGAAAATGTATACATTGACTATGATCCCTACACTTCACCAAAAAGTGATTTTTGCTACAGTTTAACAGATTTGCCTACCATGGGGCCTATCAATATCACAATTACTCAGTCCCGCAGACCTTCTAATGTCTAGCGTTGTCTAGTCAGATGAAGGGATACAAGAGTTTTTTGGTGTCTTGTTCTGAGCTAAGAGGCTATCCGAGCACCTTTAACATTTAAAAAAAAACTTGTTTTGTCACAAACATGCTTTGATTGAAATGATGATATACTTTTAACCGAATAAACCTTGACTAGAGACCAAGTGATGACGAGGAATGAGCCTGTGCTACGAAACAGCTCTTGTTTGTTAGCCATGGTAGCTAGCTCCTGTTTGAGTACCAGTTTCCTGTCCATTGCTGTTATTTAATTCACAATTAAAAGCCAATCTGGTACCAAAGGAAGACTCATTTGGGAGCCAAAAACACAAAACAACTCTACTGAGCTAAGCCAAATGAGCTGGATCTCTTTAAAGAGACGGATTTCCTGTCACAACAAGAGAGACTGGAGATTGGTGAGATGGACATCAACTGATGAAACATGGGAAAGATCCATTAATGAACTAAACCATGACAAAACCGCACTGAACCAAACCGGACTGCTTTGTGGAAACAGACCATACACGAGCACTTGTCCAGGCTTCAGATGGAGGCTTTGCTTTTTAAATTCCTGTCTGCTGCCTTTTTTCCATAACCTTGCAAAGCAAATGGATTTGCCTGTTTCCTTGTTTCTTACTGGCAAATCCATCTTGCAAAGCACCCGTCTGAACTGTTTGGGCCTGGTTAGAGAGTGACAGGACCAATCAGCGTCTAGGGGCAGTACTTTCAGGCGCGGCAGAGTCATGATGCATGCAAACAGCGAGAAGAGGCCGGTGCAATTATGGCGGAAGAGATTAGCGTCGATGTTGCTTAAGCTTAAGCAGAACTTGATGACATTTCTTCGTTAAAAGAAGAACAAAGAACAGCAGTGAATGAGGGTTTTCTTTTCAAAAACGACAAAAGTAGTGTACTGACATGTCTACAGTCGCCATGGTTCATATAATGCAGTTCTCTATGGAGTCTACTCCTAAGGGGCTATGACGTGTTTTGTTGCTCTCATTGGCCCGTGAAGATGTGACACACAGAACGTTTATCCAATCACCCTCCAAGTTATTTTTCAAAGGCTCGGCCCTTTCCTAAACACCGTCTATGGAAGGTTTTCCAGATGGATGTGTGGAACAAATCCATCTGGCATGTCAGGTTATCTTTTTCTGTGAGTTTTTAAAAACTTGTGGCTGGGCTCAGCCTTAGAGATAGAGTATGGAGTTCAGACATTCGGAGGGAGTTAGGAGTAGATCCATTGCTCCTTCACATAGAAAGGAGCCAGTTGAGGTGGTCCTAACATCTGATCAGGATGCCTCCTGGTTTCCTCCCCATGGAGGTATTCCGGGCACATCCGGCTTGGAGGGGACTCTTGCTGGAGGGATTACATAACCTGTCTGGTCTGGGAATGCCTTGGGATCCCAGGAGGACTTGGAAAGTGTCGCTGGGGAAAGAGACGTCTGGGTGGACTTGCTTAGCCTGTTATCCCTGCGACCCAGCTCTGGATAAGCAGATGAAGATGGATGGAGGTATGGATGGACGGTTTTTAAAAACTTTTACAATTTTTTTTTTTTTATTTGCCTGAATATTTCACTACTTTCAGGACACATATTAAGCTTAAGAATTAATAATGTTTATATTTTCGCACTCTGAACGCTTGGCATAATCATAAACATGGTCTTTTGGTGCAGAAATCACCACTTGCCCCCCAAGGGTAGATCTCTGAGAAATGTCATCCGCAAAGAATCTATGGCTGTTTGCCAGAAAGATCAAGACCTGCCTCAACTCCACTTTTTCAATTAGAAACATCTCATTATACTTATTTAAAGCCACACTCACCTAGTAAGTCACATCTTGTTTTATCTGTTGTGTTTATGATGCAGAAATGTACTTTACAGGATTAACACAGATAGAGTCTGTATTTAGGGTCATTCCTCCTCCTCCTTCTGCTTAAGCTTGCTAAGTTCATGTGAAAGGAAGTCAATGAAAGTCATCAGACCTTCATGAGGGAAAGTGGCAACAGACTTAGAGAGTAAAGTGTGTGTAAGCTCAGGGCAGTCCTGCTGTTTATCCTCAAGTGCACTAAGAAGAATCTGCAGAATTTAGTTTTGAAATTGCCAAGACTGTATTGCAAAACTGGGGATGTGAATAATGGCCGCCCAGTCTCCAGATAACTGAATGTTTATGCTTGTTTCCAGGAACACAGTGTCATAACAGCACGCCCCACACTTTTTTCCTTTTTTATTACTTCAAGCTCTCTTTGACTTACAAACTAAGGCAACATCAGTTGGGTCCATGAGGGTTTAGCACTCAGGCATTAGGGTGGAAATTTGGACTGGCTCAAAGAATAGCTGACCCATCCAGGCCAAGCAGGGTGAAGGGGTGACAGTCTAGGGGTCGGAAAAGGAGGGGAGTGAATGAACGAGGAATTCTTTTTTCAAATGAAAGTGAAAGAGCGAGGAAGAGATCAGCAAATTCTTGTGGAAACAGCCCAGCAGAAATATGTGGATAAAAGCAGAAGTATTTGAATACTGGTTGTAGGCTACTGTCTGTCAGATCTGTCACTGTGCGTGTCTGAGTGCATCCTCCAAATGTCATTATGTAAAAACAGTGCCAAACGCTGGCGAGACCGCTCTTCCACAAGGCATGCCGGATGTGTGTGTGGGGGTGTGTGTGTGTGTGTGTGTGTGTGTGTTTGGGTGCATGCATGCGTGTGTGGTAGAGGGAGTGACAAGGGTTTAAGGGGCCGTGTCACGCTGTCACTGCTGGAATGCATGACAGCGATGTTTTGTCACCGAACGGATGAACGCAGCGTCATGGCAGCAGAAGAAGAAGAGGAAGAAAGAAAATGGAATAGGAAGGGGGAGAGGAAAGAAAGGGAATACTATTTTTTTCTTCCCCCTCAACTCTCAATGAGGAAATTAGGTCATCCTAGTAAAGCCATTGCAGGGAACAAATCATCATCATAATTGGAGCCTTAACAAATCTGTGGAGGTGGCTGCTTCACACACGCGCGTGAGAAAAAAACACACAAAAAGCTGATACACACGTGTGCAGCTACACACACTGCCGAGAGCGTGTAAAACAGAATTTCAGCATAAATCAGGGGATGTTTGACAGCTTTATAGCTCTACCAGGAGCCTCATTTGGGACAGAAGCGTGATAGAAGAACGTTACTCGTGGTAAATATAATTGTGGTCATGATCCTAACATAAATCAAAGCGTTGTTACATCATAAAGCGCTAAACTGCAAGGAGAAAAATCCCACTGTTTTAGGGACCTATGGCATCTCTTTATTCTATTCTATCAACTGTGAGCAGCATTCACAGCAGGAGACATTAGAGAGAAGATAAGCTCTGATTTCACCCAGTCTACATTTTATTCCTCACACAAACTGTGCTTGCCAACGAGGAAGTATCTGCACCCAGCCAAGAAATAGTCTAGAGCCTAAGCCAACAAAGAAAAAGAACGTTTAATTTGCATAGACCATATAAAGATGGATGTAGCCTCAGTGATGTCACTTTTTCTCTCCTGAGGAGCCTTCTTGAAACCAAAGGACTTGGTATTATAACCCTAGTTTATACTTGTGTACAGTTAACTTGTGCTGCTCCTCTGAAATGTTTTGCCTCCTCCCCTGAAGTCAGTGTGCTTACTGTAGTTGTGAGTGTGACTGTTACTAGGTGCTGTGGCTGATTGCTTGTATCAAGAAAGTGCTGCTGCCTGATTGCATCCAGACATACATCACAGACTTTACATTTCAGCTGCTGCAGTCTGCTCACCTTTCTCCTGCTATTTCCATGACGCCAGCATCTCTGTGATTTGTACCTGTATATTTATGAGTTGTAGGCTCTGATTATTCAGACTTTATAAACTGATTGGTTTGTGATTTGCTTGATTTTAAAACCTTGTAAATATATTCATGTTAAAGACTGAGCTACTCTCAGACTAAGTTGGAGCTTTTTTGTTGTAATTTTTAGACTGCTTTACTCTGAATTTACTTGCCTTTCTGGCTTTCTTGGCCTGGATGAATGGGGCCATGCATAGTGCCCATAGTGCAACATCCCCTACAACCAGGGACGTAACAGTTATCACACTGAAAATGCAGACTTCAGCCAACCAGTTGCTCAGCAAAGATTTTAGAGTTTTTCTCCTGGAATTTGTGCCCATTCACTCTGTAGAGCATTTATGAAGTCAGGCATTGATGTTGGACAAGAGGGCCTGGCTTTCAATCTCCGTTCCAGTTCATCCCAAAGGTGAATAGAAAAGGGTCTTGCCCAAACTGTTGCCACAAAGTTGGATGTATAAAATGTCTTCAAGAAGGTTGCCCTCACCTGGAGATAAGGGCCTGGCCCAAACCCTGAAAAACAGCCCCATACCATTATCCCTCCTCCAAGCTTCACAGTTGGCACGATGCAATCAGGTAGGTAATGTTCTGCCAGCATCCGCCAAATCCAGACTTGCCCATCTGACTACCAAACAGAGAAGCCAGTCCAGGGTTAGTGTGCTTTACATCACTCCATCTGACGTTTGGCATTGATGTGAGGGTTGCATGCAGCTGCCCAGCCATGGAAACCCATTCCATGAAGCTCTCACCACACAGTTTTTGTGCTTACATTAATGCCAGTGGAAGTTCAGAACTCTTTGGAATCAACAGAGCGGTGGTGACTTTTATGCACCATGCATCTGCACCCCACTCTGTTATTTGACATGGTCTTCTGCTTCGTGGCTGAATTGCTGTTGTTCCTAAACTCTTCGACTTTCTCCACTCACTCTCAACAACATTATCTACAGCTGTCAGAGCAATGCTTTACTAAAGGGTTTACCCGGCTTACCTTTTGTCAGTTTTAATGGTGTTATATTTGTGTCTTCCCTACCAACATGTGATAAAAGAGGTTAAACCCAATGACAGATACTATCACAAGAGAGTCTGGCTGCAGACCACCTCTCTCAGACACCTGCTCTGCAGATCACTGCTGTCAGAGACCACCACTGTCAGGACAGGAGTACAAAAAAACCTTTCAAAATAAAGTTGAATTAAACTTGTGGTTAGGGTTGGGGTAAGGGTATGAGTTACGACACCAAAAGTTACAAATTATAGAATCCTGACCTGCAGAACCTTATTATAAAACCTTTAATATAGTCGACTAAACACTCTGCTCACAGATTAAAACCACCATGAAAATATTCTAATGAAGCTAAATCTAAAGCTAACTAACCTAGGTTAGCTATGTTAGCTTCATTATCTTATGCTACATTGGCTAAAGCTGGTGTATGCTAAAGCTAATGTTGCTAAGGCTAACATAGCTAATGTAACTTTTGTTACTAAAGCCAATGGTAACATAGCTACGTTGACTTGCATAATAATGTTAGCTACATAGCAAACGTTTAACTACATTGCTAATGTTAACATAGCCACTGGAATATACGTTATACCAGCAAATTTCATCACTTCTGTCCTGATGGAGCTGGTGTGTCTCACAGTCCTGATCTGCAGAAGGGGCGTCTGGGAGTTAAACCCCTCTCAGTACTACAGGGATGAGCGGCACAGAATCCTTTGTATGAACACAAACACACATGCACCACTCCAGTGGTTAAGCGAGAGGTAACACTTCCCTCTTAAAGGTATTCTGTCTCTGCGGGGGGTAGAGGTTTCAGAGGCTGTGTTGCAGAGAAAGAAGATTGAAGGGTTGACCTTGCACATCCTCTCCTCCTCGCACATTTCATATGACAGGCTGCACATGTTATTTATTCATGTTTAAACACAATCTGCACAAGGCAAGCCAACAGTGAGATTCACACACACACACACACACACACCCACACACACACACACTCACACATTATTCCTGATGTCCAAACTGCATTCAAATACATGTAAAGGCTGAATAAATCTCCATAAAGTGTTTGATTGGGATCTGTTGTGCATGTCAGTGTTGTCTGCTGTTGGAAGCTTTTGCAGGAACCAAATCAACAACGAGGACAGACAGAAAAGCAAGCCTGAGCTGACACTAATCCAGTAATTGTCATGTGCCTGGGCTGCCTATCAAAATAATTGACAGTTTTTTTATACAGTGAGACAGAAGTGTTTATCCTGGTGCTACAAGCCTTTTCTGTAGATCCCAACAACTCTGCATCAGTAATGACATGGATGGATGTGTTTGGTTTTGTTTTACCCAAAAATATAGTTTCCACGGATTCCACAGTTTTCACTCAACAGTCTGTATTTCTCTAATTCAAGCTCCTGTGAGGAACTTTGAGGGTTTGTGCTGATTTTTGCAACCCCTGTGGACGAAACAGTTCCTTTATCTATGTGCCAATTTTCTGCCACTTATTTTCTGTTGATGTCATTAAAGAATATCGTTTTGTTCACAAATGACTTGAACATGAACTTTTACATTATAATAAAGGTTATGTGAGGGAAAAACTTTTGAAACAGACTGAATTTGATACTGATGTCTCTGATGACCCACAAAAGCAAACAATAACATCAGCAGTAATATTGATTATTTCTATAGCCTTTAATAATTTCTATGCTTGGAATCACTGCCGGAGGGTGGGGGTGTCAGACAAAGTGTTTAGCTGCAAAAGCAAAATACACCCACCAATACTGTCCATACCACTTGTTCTGTTAAGATTCACAGGGGCGTGAGCTGATCCCAGCACCTATTGGGCGAGAAGCATGGTACACCATGGACTGATCACCAGTAGGGATGCACAGAAGCATCAGTTTGATATTCATAACTGCTGATAAGGCCCTGTTGATAAACATCGGCCATCAGCAAATAATTTGGCATGGATGCATATCAATAGCTAAGGTTCATCTGTCATGTCCAGTCATTCTAAAACTGGCCTCTGCTATAACTCTGTATCAAAGAGTTGTTCTTTTATTACCCCTAATTTCCACATACTCCATCTGCACAGCGTTCTGCTCGCCAAGTGCACCCAATGCAAATTGTTCCCTTTCTAGTCCATCTTTACAGTTCCACTGCACACACTCTGATTTCTCTCTGACACATGCCAAAAGTGCCAATCCGCTCTGCGTCACTCGAGTTACACACCAGGATATCAATACTGTGTATTCATTTATGTTATCAGTGTATGTGTGTTGGATCAGTGGCACTGGTGCTAGTCTTGGTGCCACTTTTCATCATTTTTTTTTACATTTACAGATTTTTGCCTGTTTTTAATCCATTTTTGTTACATTTTAAACTCTTTTTGTCACTTTTTCCAGCTAATTTTTGCCACTACTAATACGTTTACCACTTTAACCCATTTTAAAGCCCTTTTTCCTGCCTGTTTTAGCCACTTTGTACCAATTTTTGCTATTTGCTGCCTATGTTTTTTGTCAGTCGACCCACTTTTTGCCACTTTAAACACATTTTGGCACTATCAACCCATTTATACCTCTGTTAAATCCTATTTCAGCACTTTTTCTGCCCATTTTACCACTTATCACCGAGTGTTCCCTCTGTTAACCCATATTGTTCACCACTAACCCATTTTTAACACTTTTATGGCTTTCTTGTCAATTTTTAACAGCATTTTCATAGTTTTCATAACCATTTTGCCCCTTGTAACTGCTTTTAACCACTTTTTCTGCTTGTTTTAGCCACTTTTTTAACCAATTTTTGCCACTTTCTGCCTTTTTTTGCCTCTGTTAACCATTTTTTGACACCCAACAAACATTTCTGCACTGTAACTAACCCTATGGATGGGCACACCAAACTTAACAATTAGGAAAGTCATGACAGACTTCATAGCATGGCCATAATATACACAAACATCTGGATGCTGCAAAAACAGAGAGCACTTTAACAACTTAAATGGAAAACCATTACATTATTCTGTAAAAAAAAAAAAAAAACATGAAAAAAAAAACCCATTAAAATACATTAATAGTGGCATTGGCAAAGAGTGGCAACAATGGATGGAATATGTAACAATTTGTTGAATATTGCACAAATGGGCAAAAGTGGCAAAAATGTAGCTTTAAGTGGCAAAGAAATACGGCAAACATGGGTGAAAAGCAGCAAAAAAAATGATGCTGGCAAAATGGCAAAAAAGGGCATTAAGTGTGACAAAAACTGGACATAGTGCCAAAAAAAAAGTGCAAAAATTGACCAAAGGTGGCAAGATAGTGACCAAAATGGCTAAAAAAGGCAAACATGGAATAAAGTGCCAAAAAAAGTGTGGAAGAATGGATGAAGAATGGAAAATCTGGGATAAAAGTGTGGAAAAGAGGTGGCAAAAAAAGCCTGGAAAATCTGGGATAAAAGTGCCGAAAAGAGGTGGCAAAAATAGGCCCAAACCGGAAAATCTGGGATAACAGTGCTTAAAAGTAGTGGCAAAAATAGACTGGAAAATCTGGGATAAAAGTGCTGAAAAGAGGTGGCAAAAATAGGCCCAAACTGGCAAAAGTTTGTGTACAGTGGCAGAAAAATTCCCAAAGTGGCAAAAACGGCAACAAGAATCAAAAATGAAGGAGCACAAATGGATGGAAAAAGTGGTGAAAATGGGTTAAAAACTAGCACAAATCAATAATTCCAACATCAGAACCCAGTACTAGTTTGACACACTTTTCAGCTCCAAAATGAGGTAACTGTTAGCCAGAATGCTAGCACCCATGCCAGTGATGTATACACATGCATTGACATCATCAATAAATCACAGCTTCGGAGGGGCTCAGTCAGTTCTGAGGGTAACCTTGCCAGGGCTGACATATAAACCATCAGGCACATTCTGTGGACATTTTTATTGTCCACAGACTTTTTGTGATCATCAAATAAATTAATTAAGTATGAAAAGTGCTTAATCACCAAATCCTATAAAACGTTGAGTACTGTGCCATCTATTCCCAGTCATTAACACTGAAGCTAAACTGTGATGTGTGCAAGTCCTTGAAAGGGAAACAAAATGCTGATTTTGTCCTTGAAGCTTTAGTGTAGTTCATGTTCCTAGGCATAAACATCTTTGTCTTTACATTCAAAATTATGTTTTTAAATTCTATGAGCCGAAATGTGTAGTTTTTACAGTGTAACCTCGCGTGAGGAGTCACCAAAGGCTGCTCCACCACCCGAGAGTCTGTCAGCTGATTGACACGACTTGGCTGACTGTGGATCCTCCTTCCCTCTCTCTCTCGCTCTCCCGTCTTCCCCTCTCCTCTCCTCTCTGCTCTCTCTCCTCAATCGCAGGGCTGCGCTCACCGACTCGACACCGCCGACAGGGATGCAGCGAGGGCGCAGCGCAGCCTGAAAAATGGCACCACCACGCGTACTGTGGATCTATCCATCCTTTCCCCTCCTGTCCTGCTTGCTTCTTCTTTTTCAAGCGTTGTCGCTGAGTCGAGCTTTACGGAATTACCCAGAAAATGAAGGTGGGTGCCCTGACGGGGTCGTGTGTTGTGTTGTCTTGTTGTGTGAGTGCGCGGCATTGGATGGGGAGCCCGGGCATCCCGCGGTTCCTCTCGCCGGGGAGGGAGCGCTCTAAGGCGGCGTTGACTCCCATTAAGTGTTCGGCTCGGTTATGAATCATGCATTAAGAAAAGCGGAGAAAAGGGAGGGAAAACACAGTTGGTCACGTTTTTTTTCTATTCCGAGGATATTGACATTAAATTTGTATGACATATACACACAGGCAGCTCTGCCATGCTGAAGATAGAGGACCCTGATGTGGACATTTTTACTTTCTGACGTTTCATTAATCCGCAGAACTATTTTTCTTCCTTTTAAGTCGCCTAACTTATCATATAACACAATTAGGCCTGAACAACATTGACATCTCTGCCAAAATCTTTCTTAATTATAGATATCTGTATTAAAACACTGTGGACTGCTTCAGTCTGCAAATGAGGAGCAGAGATTACATGAAATTTGTCACACGCTGCTGCTGAGCCTCTCTCACTTATTGTATTAACATTGATGCTCAGCCTGAAATGAGCCCATGCATCCAGGCACTAACTACTCCTGACTGCTTGCTAGGCTGAATCATGGAGGGTCGGTTTGCTTAATTTGGTGGGAAGTGGCACTAAAAAGAGCAACAAGCAAAAGTTAGTGGGATATCAAGGGTTGGCTCAATTGTGAGCAACTTCGAAAAATTTGGAAGCATTTTGTTTTTCACCCAGGAAGCCTCTGTGTTCGGCAGAAACAGCTGTTCAAGGCGGAAGGACACCTAGCCAGTAGCGAAGCTTGTACTGCCACAGTGCTAAACTCAGAGGCTTTCTGGGGGGAAAAATAAAACACTCCAAAAACTTGTGAGGTAGCGTACAGTTGAGTTAACATTTTTTTTTTTTGGCCATTTTTACCTTAAACTTGATAAACTGTGTGGTGAAACTGTAGCCATCTGCTAGCTTCTCTGTTTGAGGGGGCAAACCCTCTCTGAAACCACTGGAGGCTAATGCCCCTACTAGGATCATGGTTATTAAGCACAGTAACTCATCAGTTTTTATTCAACTTAAACACTATTAACAAATGAACATAAATGGGTGAAAAACATGTCAAGCTGTAGTATATAAGAAATATGAAAAAAGGAATAGATAGGCCAAAATATCAGGTATGAATTGAGCATAACATGGCATGTGACCTATTATGTTCAGTCATGGTTATCTTGTTTCCATGACCGTGGGAAGCCAAAATTGTGATTGAAATCAAGACCCAGTACTAGTTATTGTTATATCAGAATTTACCTTTGAAGGGGTACTAGTTCAAAAAGGATTTTGATGCTTGTCTTGATAGCATGGCACAAAAAAAGAAGTCATTCCCCCCTTCATTTTTTGACTTCTTGTTTTCAGTCAACAAAAACTGCAGTGTTGCTGGTGTATTTGTGCTCTGTAGGCATTCTAAAGGAGTTTGCTTGCAATTTTTGATGGACCCTATCAAGAATATGTTTCTCTTTTTAAATGCTTTGGTCCTTTTTGATAATCTTAAGTCAATAAAGTGACAGAGCTGGTCACAAATGTCGACTTCTTTGCGTCCAAACTCTCCAAATTAGACCCACACACTGACAGACCACACAAGCCTCCCATGATACCTCCTGTGTGTTCGTACACATGGCGCTGAATGTATGTCACAGCCCTGAAGAGTTTGCACAGAACAAAGGAGGCTCCTGAGGATAGATAGGGAGCGAGAGAAGGAGGAGGAGTGTTTTTGAACAGCAGGAGACGACATGTGAGGGAGACACGGTGCTGAAATATTTATTAAAATGAGCAGGAGTGATGAAACCGACTGGAAGCTGCAGGAAACTCCTGTTGATTTAGATAAACAGATGAGAGGGGGGCATCTTTATCTGTGTTTACATGAGATTTCCACAGGTGACTGAAAGGTTAGAGACAGGTGTCTGACTCTTTCATCCTCTGCTTATTTCTTCATCCTGCTGTGTCACTCTTTTGGCCTAATTGGCACCTTTCAGTCTCAGCCTGTGCGTGCATGCGGAGAGTATGCGTGCATGTGCCCCCAATGGGACAGTAATCCATGAAAGCCATTTTTGTCCGCTACGCACTCTACATCGTGCCTTTATACCTTTCGGCCCTGCCAGTTTTCCTGCTGTGACTGCCCGCTTAGCAGAGGGATTGCTCTCTTTTGTGGCAGTGTGTGTGTGCGAGTGCGTGCCTACCTTGTGTATGTCTATGAGTGTGCATATTCTCCACCCACGCATCTCTGTATTCGTGTTATTCCAGGAAATCCTCCCTCTGAGTCTGTCTGGTTGCAGAAGCGGGGCTGTCATAAAAAGCTGAGATACAGCTCTCAAGGCTCAATTAAGAACACAGGCCCTTTGATAGAGCTGATACTGTTTGCAAGGGAAACAGTGTTAAGCTGTCAACAAGCTTAGTTTACTACCAGAGCTGTTCATGTGCACCAGTATAGTCAGTATTTGTGAGAAATATAGCAGTGAGAGTGGACATTTTTTGGAGAATAGGTGGCCATGCTTGAAATTGCTGCTAATTGCAGACAAGGGAACATGAGATGAAGTGGAAATGGGTTCATTCAGAAGCTGCTGTGATGAAGAGCCTCTTTTAAAGGTCTTTGTTGAAGAGCAGATAGAGTAGTGGAGGAGTTTTAGTGTACCAGCAGAGGGAGCCCTACACCCCATTCTGTCTGCACCCTGAGGGCACACTGATGTAAGAGCAGGGTGGGTGCTCACAGGTCTCCCACGGTTCCTTTTTGTCCCACTGTCCGCATCCCCAACTCTGAACACAGAAACACAGCATGCGTCTCTTTTATATGTTGTTTTTTGCACCTTTTGTCCTCCTTTCCTTTTTTTTCTTTTTGCATCCTCCTCATGCAGAAGCCGGCTGGGGAGACGAGCATTCTTTCTATTTTCAGGTCTTCCCACTGACTCTAAATATACCCCCTCAATCCTAGAAAAAAACACGGGAGCAGCACAAATAGAGAGCTGTGCTTTCTTCTACTGTGAGTGTATGTTTATTAGAGTGTATAGAGGTGAATGAAGGATTTAAGTACAGATTCTGCCTGAGTGAAGAGTGCCAATCCATTTATACTTAAATTAATAAGAAGAGAGGGCTGACTTTTAATTCTAACCATTTAAAGCTTCTCTGAGTAGATTTTTTCTTGATATTAAACAGGCTGAGATGAATTCTAATGCTTTGAAATGACCTACAAAAGCAAACAGGATTACTACAAATCAAACACACTATTACTACATGTTTTTAGAGTATTGTAGTCTTGTATGTTGCAGGGTCGGCGCCGCATTAAGTGATTTCTAAAGCAGATTAAATTTTTTTAATGTGTCTTTTTTCCATCTCTTTTTTAACCACAAAGTGTTATTTTATACTCTGTCAGAATAATTTGGTTTAAAACTAAGTATTAAAAACATAATGCTCCATTAAAGGAGTTCTGTGGTGTCTGCTTTATTAGCAGTATCTGACAAAAATACCTCAAGTGCAACTCACAGTGACTCTTTAGTGTGAAAAACATGCTTTTAATAGTGAGCTGATAAATGCCTCATCTGACAACCTACTGTTGGGATGACATGCATATAGAATTACTCATGAGAATAATCTCTGAGCCTGTCTTGTGTGCTTTTTTAGGTCACAGAGAGTGTTAACAAATGACTTGTATATACATATAAATATATCAGCACATTTTAAAAGTAACTTTTTCTGTTACATCTGTTGATAAAAGAGTTAGAGTATTTCTGCCTAACTGAATATCAAAACCCTTTAACCTCACGTTCCACTTTTCGGTTGTAAAAATGATATATAGCAGTACGCCTGTTTTTGAGTGTGCCTAATTTACAGCCCATAATCTGTAACACAACAGCCTGATAACACCACTAACAGATCACTGGCATCTAGGGCTGTCAATATTTATCTACAGTCCCATTCGAATTTCATTTAATATTTTTTACAGATTTCAAATTATATTTGAATATTTATGCACATTTTATTAACACGTATGTAAAACGTTCAGTTGCTTCAATCACCGTGTAGTTACACGAGGCGATCCACGTTTTCTGAATCAAGAACAGAGTGTTTTTTATTCACTATAGTCCCACCCATGGAGAAAACTCTCCGCCCTGACGGAGGTGCCTGGGATGCACAGGCAATGGTGTGCCAGCTGGGACAGGAAAGGATACCTAGACCCGAATGTTTTCCACCACGACTAGTGAAGTCTCACTTGCCAAATGACCACCCTGGCGATAAACATCCCCAAACATCTGCAATGGCGGCCATTGCTGCGCCTCCATGTTTTGGTGTGCAAACTTTATAGTTCATCATGTCACGTCATGTGACGAAACATTTGGTTCCTACACCTACATATGGGTGAAGCAGAGGCCAAAGAGAGAGGGGAGAGACACAAGAACGATTAGAAACAGCAAAAATATGTAAAAACACGCTCAAATAGTAACTTCAGCTTTTGAATATGAATGAGTATTTAAATATTCAAATTATATTCTAACCCCGAAATTCATTCCAACAGTCTTACTGGAATCTCTATTTTTCATTATTTTGATTTTTTTTCATAAATCACTACTTTTGGTCACTCTTTCATCTGTCAGTGGGTCTAACAAATTTCAAGCCAATAAAGATGCCTACTTTTGAAAAATACATATGTTTTTTAAATTCCCTGAAAAGTAATGATTTCAGAGCTATGACGTTTTGGCCTGACACCAGCGAGACGTAAAAACCTTTACAGCTCTTTAACTTGCTCACAATCTGATAACAAACTGAGCAGAGGCATACAGAATCATAAAAATGCTGTACGTGATAGTCGTGCATAAGGGGACGGCTGCACAACTGTTTCAGTGACAGAAAAACAACAGGGGCTTTTAAATTTACATTTCACTGTGATGTTGTTCTTGCCCCTTTCCTCCAAAAATCCGGCATAAAGAGGAGAATCCCACCGTGTAATGCTGTCCTCTTTGCCATCTCACTAGCTCAGTATGCTAGTGAGATTCGTGCACAGACACAGTTGTGTTTGCTTTCCGTTGCTGCGTGACAACACAAGAAAGAAATTAGGGATTTTTTTCAGTATCGGATCACTTTTATGAACAAGGTAGCTAGGAACGGATTACTTGAATGATAAAAATAGCGTGTTAAGCTGCTCGCTATAACAAAAAAAAAAATCTTAGAACTCTAACGGACTTTGCAACGATAATCCTCAACACTGGTGTGGATAATGTGTCGTGACAATCATCCTTAGCTGTGAGAGCAGAACAACATGGCAGCCACAAAAAATCATTAAAATGACGGAACACGAAGTTAACATGAGACATCACAGCTCAAAAAAGTAATTGGTCAGACTCCTCTCTTTCTCAGGTAACACTGATCTGTATCATTTGCAGCTAAAATGATCACTAAGGCTTAAACATACAGACTGGAGATTCGGGTTTGACTTAAGTTACAGCTCTCATTTATTTACGAATTTAAAGCTCCTCTGTGGAGTATTTTTTGTTGTTATGAAACAGGCTAAAATGATCACCAAGGCCTTCTGTTGTATAAATGTATGTATAAAACTGTTGTTTTATACATTTTTATCATTGTTTTGCCTGAAAGAAGTTTCCAAAATCGCACAGGAGCTTTGAGCAGTTTGTTTTTTCCTTTGCTTTATGGTGGCTGTTCATTTTCATTTCTGTCTAATCTAAATGTGTACATATTTTATTCCTTTCAACAAGTATCAATATTAATACTAAAGATGAGTGATATGCTTATATAAACAAATTATCCCGGATAAGTCGAGGAAAAACTACAAACTGTGTGAAAAATATGGCCCATATTATAGTATGGAGGTTCCTTTTAATCTGTAATTGGCCTTCAGTACACCCTCACAGGATTGGCCTCAGGGTGCTTAGAGAGAGGAAACTGCTGTATTGCTTTGTAAGGTTAACATGAGGGTGAGCAGTTAGTGCAGAAGCAAGCATATGTAAAGCTTGCCCTCTTTCTTATGATTCACACAAGATCCTGACTCTGGTATAATGTTGGGTCAAAGGTGGCCTCTGGTTTAATTGCTTTAATCTATAATGGTTGCTTGTAGTTATCGGCAGAACCATACCTCATTAAGTGTGTGTCAGCGTGTGTATATGTGTTCGTCTCAGTTCTCACACGAAACAACCGTGACCTTGGACAGGAGAGGATATAGATCTCGGTTCTCATCAGGGAGAGACAGCAAGCATGAGCACCCTCCTGTTATTCTTTTCTACCTCCTCCACTTTAATCCCCTTCTCTATTTTCTATCAGCCTCCATCTCTCTCCCTGCTTGTTTTTTCCTCTTTAGCCTTCGTTTTCTCTTCCCTCTTTTTCCATTTCTGACCTCCAGCTGCAGTGTAACAGTTGGACAGGAACCGAGAGCCATGATGGAGCGGCTATTTGTGCTTAACCAGACCCTTAAACACATGGATATATGTGCGCATGCATGCACACCCCCACACGCACACTCATGCTATCGTAATGTACGGCTGGGGGGCAGTTTGTCGGTCTTGGTCCAGAGAATCGTGTCACGTATTCCCGGAGCTTCCTGATAGATGGAGTTATAAATACAGCTCAGTGACAGAGAAGGATTCTGCTGCGAGGGCTTCACCTCGTGGATTCAGCATGTGGGCGTGGGTGGGTGTATGTGAGGAAGAGAGAGAGACTGGAATTACAGATAAAAGACAAAATACAAATCCACAGGAGAGAGAATCTGTGAGACAAAGGAAAAGTGTGAGGGGGAAAAAAGAACAAAGACACAGATGTTATAAACAGAGAACGCTCTATTGAGCAGAACACCCAAAACAGCACCCATGGAGCTTTAATGATGTGCAGTATGTTTTTTTTTTTAATATATCCCAGTCTAATGTATTTTTTCTGTTTTGGATTTTGTTTTTTCGTTGTTACTCGGTGTCAATAGATCGATCCCATGTTAATGTATATGCTAAATATGGATCGTTTAGCTCAGCCATGTTTAGACTTTACAAAAGGAGAAAGCAACTTAAAGGTCATCTTGCAACCATACTATCAATGCACATAGAAAAAACCTAACAAAAGCCTGTACAAATTTAATTTTTTAAATACTCTCTTAGTTTTTATTTATTTTCTATATTTAATTTGTATACATTTAAAGCAAAGATTACCCAAGTCAAATTTCTTCTTGCTTCAGCATGCTTAGCCAATAAAGCTGACTCTGATTCATCTATCTAGGCAACCCAGTGATGGTTTTTTGGAAGGGTAGAACATAAAAAAACTCTGAGGGTGTTTGGATGAATGTTCTCTCTATCATAGTAATTACGGGCCAATCAGAGCAAAGATGTGACGTTGTAGGTGCACTCACCCAGGAAGTAAACTACAAAACCCTTTCATTGTGGTTCTTTGCGCTTCTTTTAAAAAAGAAATGTGGTCCACTTCTCATAAAACTGCCACTATAGCTGCACCAATCATAATCTCTTCACCAGATGCCATGTTTTCAGGCTTGCAGTACACCTAAACTCCACCTGTAGCTACAGCCGTGTTCTCCTCAGATGATGCTGATTGGTCCATTGATTTTCTGACTAGGAGCAAGCATTTCATACCTCAGGTTTGCAATATGAATCAGTTTAATGACAGACATGGAATCTGACCAATCCACCTGCTTTGCAAGGTTATGGAGCCTTGTTTAGTGATTCTTGCCGGTTTGCTATACAAGTCAATTCTGGTGAATTACCCTCCATAGTGGGAATCGCCAGAGACAATTTGATTCAATTCAATAAGATACACACTACGAAACGATACAATATGTTGCTGTACGATACGAAACAAAAAGCAATACGATATGAAACCATACAATACGAAATGATATGAAATGTTACCTTTTCTCAGGTTAAAAGGTATTTTGTCCCATCCCTGGTTTTACTGTAATGTTGTAGAAAGTAGGGCTGGGAAATTAATCGCAAATTAGATTAAATCGCAATATGGCCTGCTGCAATTTTCTTTAATTTAAAATGTGTCAAAATACCAGTTTAATACATCAATTTTTGCAGCGGCAGAGATTTTATGCACATTATGCAAGCATTCAAGTGTAAATTTTTTTATAATGGTTTACAAAAATCCTCCTTTTTTGTGTTTCAAGTTTGTTTTTCTTAATCAAATTGAGGGACATAACAATGGCAATGCCTTTGAACAAAGCAAATGACATCACATTTGCAATATGACCAAAACTAGTTCGCTCGCTCTGTCTAAAACTGATAAAGCTTCACGAAAGTCATACCCCACCTGTGATCATCTGGTAGCCAGCCGCACCTCTCCCACCCCAGCCACCTCCTTTATAGCTTAATTTAAAGCTTGTAGCATCCCCATATTCAGATTCATGCTAATATGGATTAATTGCCTATGGAAATAATTTCATTGTTTTCAATACACATGGTCTTACTTTTGGAATTATTTATTGCTTTAATTTGTCGAAAAATACATGAGATTAACCCAAGAATATTTGCATATTAAACTGCAATATTTGTGAAAAAAATTGCAAAATTAATGTGGAATGTAGAAAAACAGGCAAATATCTCAAAATGCTGCTACTCCTAATGAATTTGAAAAATGAGACATATATATATATATATATATATATATCTCAAGTGCTACATGAAAAGAAAGGTGGATATTTAAGGTGAAAATCCACCATTTTTCCCTTAGAGTTCCTGTGTTTATTTTAATCGTCTCAAGCCTCCCTGATTTGCTTTGCATAATTACAGCTGAACACATTATTGCAGTTTCTAGGTTGTCAATTAGGGTTAACATATGTCTTTACCAGCTTGAATTGAGCTCTAACAGTCTTTGGTTTTTCAGGCTTGAATGGTTTCTGAGTTCATTAAAGTCTAGAGAAGCTTCTCTGATCGCTGTAGTGAAGTTTTAGAGGAAAAGGGCCCCCGCCATTTCTCCTGACCCCTTCCCCCTCTGAACAACTCTCTAACTGCTGGTCAAATCACTGATCACTGGGCCTTGACTGTTTCTACCCACCACTCGAACTTATTCTCCCGTTCTCCCTCGAATCCTTCAACTGCTCCTCCTCAATCCCAGATCTGCACCCCCTCTGTCTTGACCTTTAATTTTGCTAAATTGAATTTGGTTGTTTCCCTACCTCTCCCCCTCATTCTGTTTTTCTCTTCTTGTTTGCTCTGTGGACTTGGCTGGTGCAGCTGCTGTGAAAGGCTGATTTAACCAGCTTTATAAACAAACAGCCGAGGATTTGGGTCAGTGGCAGATAGAGTATGTGTGCTGACCAGTGCTCCCATCTTGTCTCTGCTGATGACCAACTGTGGAGGTATATTTTGTTATAAGAAGGGATGCTATTACTGCAGATGCATGGGGAAGTAAAAGATGGTGTTCAACAATGTATATACAGAGCAGATTCATAAATGTGATATTAGTTTATGTACATCTACGTATGCTTTTCATGACTAAAACTGCACAATATCTTCTTTTTCAAGCTGTAAATTACTGTCTTTTAAAGTCCAGTTGTAAGAAATAATCTGTCTATGCTGTAAAATATCTTGCTTGAGAGACAATAGCACTGAACCTTTAGCATTGGTCGGTGCTCTTTAAGTTTACCTAAGCTAACAGCTTCATATTAAAGTGTAAGAAAGACTTTACTGTCTAGGCTGGAAGGTAACCAGACATATTCCTCATTTGCAAGATAGGCCTAAATGTAAAACTCCACATCCCATCAACTTTGGTAAAATCAAGCCAAATACAACAAGCAGACTTATTTGGACTGCAAAAATCTAGAAAGAGACAGAGACTAACTAAAGACAACCTTTCTGTGCACACAAAATATTAGCACTCACTGTGCTTAGTTTAAAGGGAGGGTGCTCCACACAAGAAAAAGGAGCACATCACGGCATAAAGCATAATAATGGTTACTTTGATTATCTTGTTTTAATGATTGTGAGAAGCTGAAATAATAATCTAATTTAAAACTCAATAAATCACCCAGCACTAGTCAGCTGCTAATTTTTTATCAAATTTAGCTGTAATGAAAAAACAAGAAAGTCTGGTGTTAGACTATTCATCTCTGATAGCCAATCTCACAGACTGTTCATCTGAGAAAATTTTATCTCAAAATTGAAATAAACGCTTAAAGTTTCACAAAAAATTGCTTTAAACTTCCACTTAGTGTAAGAGTAAGAGTTAGAATACCAGAAGTTAAAAACTTGACCTGCAAAATCTGATTACAAAATGCTGAGCAATACTGTAAACAGTCTGCCTGCAGGGAAAAGCTCCTCCTTCATGAAAACACTAACACAAAAAGCGAAGCTAACGTACATTCCTTAACTGTGTCAGCTGTGTGATAACAATTCTACATAGCTATGTAGCTGACAACCTGAAGCTAAGCTCACAAAGCAGCTAAGCAGACACTTTATCTACATAGCTTGGTGAGCTGTTGCTACATTTGCTAGAGCTCATGTTGCCAAAGCTAACCTAGTTATAGATAATATAGCCACTTAGCTAATGCAGCTAAAGCTTAGCTTACTAAGCAGCTGTGTAAACTACTTAGCAAGCTGTGTAAACAGTCAGTGTGAGGGGAAAAAAAGTGTGTCCTCCATGAAAACACTTTAATATAGCAGACGTTACATATGTAGCTTGCTTAGGAAGGTAAGCTATATAGATAACATAATTACTAGGGGTGGGAGAAGAAAATCGATAAGGCATAGTATCGTGATATTTTGTCTGGTGTTGTATCGTCTTGTCAACCAAGTATCGGTTTTTACAAATAATTGCTAAAATGAACTGATGTCTATGATAATGGAAAAATAAAATCAATTGTTTGGGCAATCGTTTGTCCAGTGAGGGCGGCAGAGGTGAAAGTCATAATGCAGGAGAAAGTTAGTACAACAAACATGGCAGGACCAGGGGAAGGACATTAGGAAGGCAAGCAGGACACAAATACATATAAAGATGGACATGACACATGAGGTTTGCAAGGAGTGCTACATGAACACAAAATACTGTGGAAATACGACAAACATGAGGGCAAGACTAATGCAAAATCAGCTAAACATTTGAAAAAATGGGGCCACTAGTGATTCCCACCCCTAATAGTTATGTAGCAAAGCTAAAGCTCACAAGCTCATTGATATCTATACTAACAAAGCTCCTAAGCTAATTTAAGCTACATAGCTACGCTAGCTTTAGCCTTGTGTGATAAAGTTCATGTTGCAAAAGCAAACTTAGCTAACTTCACTTATGTAGTGACGTTAATTACGTAGCTAGCATAGCTATGTAAGCTTTAGCTAAAACTAATGTAGCTAAAGCAAGCTACCATATGTGTCACCACTTCTAAAACATGTCTGTACATAATTTACGCCCAGATTAGACCTCTGACCTTTTTCTGTTTCATTCATGAAATGTAGGGTTTGAATGTGTTTATTTCATAATATAACTGCCAGATTTTACACCACTCTTCTGACCAGAGGACAGTCTTGTTTGTATCTACTAACATGATTTTTGATTGTGAATAAAACTTTTTATAAGTAGCTTTTAAGTTTCTTAGCTACCTTTTTATGTTCCAAATTATTCGCTTTATATTTTCCTCTTTGTCGTATTTATTTGTTTACCTCTTTTTTCTTTACATTTTTCCTGTCAAATTCAGAAAAAACATTCCTAACATTGCACAAACATTAGCTTAAACATAGACCTATGTTGGTTAGCATAGCCAATATTGAATGCAGAAAACAGGTTCAAGCTAACAAATGTTGCAATGCTAGTTTGGGTTGTTTGGCTAGCATTTGTTTGACAGTATGCTATCTTTTTAGCCTCAGTTTTTAATTCCTCACAATACAATAAAAAACATAACGCATGTGGAAAATTAAAACCAGTTTGACATAAAAATAAATTGCAATACCTTTTTAACTAGCATAGGGTGTTATCTGCCTTTGAGGTCTCTTGTGGGACGTCAGTTGCACCTATACAACTACAAAATTCAAGAAAACATTGCTTGTATTTCCTTTTTCTTGTCGGGAAATTTAAATAAATTAATCATATAAATTCATAAATTGACTTAAATAGTAGAAATAAAACTAAATTGTAATAAATCTTATGTATCTTGATACATGTCATGCCATGAATTGACCATCTCCTCCTTCATCCCTATTTCTGAGCTAGTTATGCTTGAACCTCTGCTCTATTTGATAGTGCTGATATCAGGGAGAATTGGTTGAACTTTGATTGACAGGGGCAGCAGGGTGGGCAGACAAGCAGCCAGCCAGACAGACAGCCATGGTTGTTGTGTTTGTATATGTTATATCAGTGTTTACCCACAGCAGCAGACATGTCAGAGCACACTTTTATCTGACATGTGATTTGCTAACCGTCTTCACTGTTGCAGCTCACCCCTGAGATCCCCGTCCAATTTACCCTCCTGTGACCAACCACTGTGTGACAGATGTGTGAGTGCACTTGTGCCATCAGCAGGAATGTCAAAAAACTAACAAAGCACAAAAAGGTTACAAAGAAGGCCAAAGAAAGAAGCACACCCACACACAGAGACTTAAAAGAAAGAGCCTCCTGGAGAATAAGCCATCCCGTGTCTTATTAAGAAAAAACTTTATCTTGCACTCTTCATTCACTCTATTCACTGCACAAGCTTTTTTAATTCACTTCTTTAAATGAATGGTGGGATGCGTCACAGTTCGAGCATGTGTGGAGGCGTATCTCTATCAATCCTCAAGGTCTCTGGTGTGCATGCTCATGTGTGAGTGTGTTATGGTCAATAGGACTGAGTCTGTGTTTGTTGCTCTTTGGCCTTAATGAGTTGCTGGTATACTGGTGGATGACGCTTATTAAAGAAAACAAGTGTATGAATGTGACTGGGAGTCATAGTTCAGCCATGTAAGCAGTCAACCACACACATATGCAAGCACACACATTCCTGAGTCTCTTCAAGCGACAAACTAGGGCAGTACTCCTGTCACAGTCTGTCAGAATGGCATCTTTTCTGTTCTGCTAAAGCTGCCAGTATATATGAAACAGCAGAGTAGGCTAATGTACTTCCTGTCACGGAGAGAGAGGGGATTGGTCTAAAAATGCAAGCTCAACAATGTACACTCCACACAAGAATGTTTTTACAAAAATTCAGACATTTTTTTACCATCTGCTTTTTGGGTTGGATTTGTTTTTAAGCTTTTGGAGGTCATCAGTCACCCAAAGTGATGTTCACAACGTGGATTGGCACATTGAACTAAATGGTTGGGATGTGCAAAAATGTCAGGATGCCAGAAAATAATGTTGAAGAAACTATGACAACTTTAAACGAAAAAAATTATAACATTTTGAAGAGACAAAACTAGGTGAAAGGTGGCAAAAATTGATTAAAAGTGGTAAAAGCAGCGACAAATGTGGGTTAAAAGTGTCATAAGAAGTGGCAGTAATGGATGAAAAGTAGCAATAATGGGTTCATAGTAGGAAAAGGGCAAAAATAGCAAAAAAGCAAGAACTGGTTAAAAAAAAATGTGGCAAAAAGGGCCAATAAAAGAAAAGGTTCAAAGTTGGCGAGGAAGGGTAAAAGGGGGCAAAATTGGTCATAAGTGGCAACACAGTGGCAAAAATGAGTAAAAAGTGGCACAATGGGTTAAAATGGCAGATAAGTCAGAGAATAGTGTTAAAAAAAAAAAGCAAAAATCAGTAAAAATGACAAAAATACACACCATACTGCAAAAATGGGATAATAATGCCAAATAGAAGTGGCAAGAATTGGTTGTAAGTTTCCAAACAGTGGCAAAAATGAGAAAAGAGGGGGGAAAACAGAAAAAGGGTTTAAAGTGGAAAAAAGCAAAAATTGGTGGACAACATGGTGAAAAGTGGTTAAAAGTATTACCGTTTTTTCCGGACTATAAGCCGCTACTTTTTTCCCATGCTTTGAACCCTGCGGCCTATACAACGATGCGGCTAATCTATGGATTTTTACATAGATTAGTTACAGCTAACGGCCACTAGAGGACCTTCTAAATCTATGGATTTTACAGGTTACGGTCCCCCACCTTTAAACTCTATGGGCTCTATGGCCGGCCCACGTCCCCCACCTTTAAGAGGAAAAGAGTGAGACAGGCAGTTCGCGCGAACAACGAAAGCGAAAGTGGAACCAAATGCAGTACGAGAGACAGAACGAGAGCAAGACAGACATTACGAGAGCGAGACAGTTTGCGCAAAGGAAGTTTTCATGCACAAACCCTCATTATGGAAAACAAACGAAGAAATGCATATGATGCAGCTTTTAAGATAAAGGCAGTCCATCTGGCTGTCAAAGAAGGAAATAGAGCTGCTGCACGTACCCTTGGCATCAGTGAATCAATGCTGAGATGTGGGAGACGCCAGCATGAAGAACTGGCTCAATGCAAAAAGACGAAAAAAGCTTTCAGAGGTAATAAAAGCAGATGGTCTGAACTTGAAGACTTTCTTGAAGATTGGCTGAACACACAGAGAGCAGACGGCCGAGGTGTTTCCACCATGCCACCGTTCCACCTGCGGCTTATAGTCCAGTGCGGCTTGTATATGTACACATTTGTTTTTTTCCCTAAATTTAGCTGGTGTGGCTTATATTCAGGTGCGCTTTATAGTCCGGAAATTATGGTACAAGTTAATATTTCCAACTTCAGAACCCAATAATAGTTTGACACACTTTTCAGTTCCAAAATGAGATAACTGTTAGCAGGACGCTAGCACCAATGCTGCTGATCTAACCCACATGCACTGACATCATCAGTAAATCACAGTATGGGAGGGCCCATCCTCTGGGGTTTTCAGGGGCCCAGCTAATTCTGTGGTCCTGGTTATGGTTCATCTAGATAATATGACAGATTTTAAGTTATGATGCGTTTATGATTTGGTGCATAAAATGACTATTAGGTGAAGGCCAGTCACATGCTGTCTTCAGTTTTAACCTCAAGGCAAGGACATTTGTGTTTTTGCAATGAACTTGAGTAAACAGAGTTGTTCAGAGGTGAAATCTGTCTAACTCTCTCAACGGGACGTTGTGGTATACAACAGGAAGTGACACAGGTAATTAAAAATTAAGTAACTTTTGGACCATAATTTATGGTCTCTTATTTTTTTAAGATAAGATATTCCTTTATTAGTCCCATGAGGGACAGCATGCCGTTAGACACACAGAACACAAATTTATGTATGCGTGTATGTATATGTGTATGTGTCCAGCTTCCACTGGAAGCTGTTGTGGAGTTCCAGTGACACTGTCCATGATTTGAATTCCTTCTGGCCTGGGACCTCTGGGTTTTTTTTGGGGTATTTAAGGATTAAATCTATCTTAGTACATCTGACATTTAACATTTTTTTATCCATTATTAAATCCATTTTTGATTATTGGTCACCTTAGCCACTAATGTAAATCACCAGTGTTGTCCCACCAGAAAGCTTTGTAATGGGCTGCCAACCAACAGCAGGCTGTTTTGTCATTGTTTCTTGCGTATTTCTAACTGGGCGTAACATGCAGGACTTTGCCTGAATAGCTCATAATGGACAACAGGGAGACGGCAAGCCTGTGATGGGTCCCTCTTTGTCACTGCAGACAGTAAATGCTCTGAGAAATGGCTCAAACAGCCTTTATGAAGAAGCACAATTACTTCTTTGTAAATATTTGAATATTTTAAAGATTTTTTTGTCATAAAATCCTTTTTTTTTTTTTTTTTACTTTTTGTCACAAAGAGGTGGGAGAATAAGGCTGTGCCCAGAAAAGTCTTAGTTATTATTGTTTTCTGTTCCACATATAAGTACCTTTGAGTTTGATTTCAATTTATTTTTGCCTTTTGTCTTTAGAGTCCCGTAAGTTTTTCTAAAATTTAAGAGACTTGCAGCACACATATTCTTAAAGGGGACATATTATGCAAAAATCACTTTTTTCAGGCTTTACTAACAAAAATATGTGCCCTGGCCTGTCCACAATCCCCTCAAATACCAGAAAAATCCAATCCCCTAATGATGTCATGTGGGGAGTTAGCACCGCCCCCAGGTTTGGTTGGCCCTCCCCACTTCTTCTGATCCTCCTTTCAGAGCTTGATGGTTTAAATCACAGTCAGGTTGTTAACTTTGGATAAAAGTGTCTGAACATCCGGAGTGCTGCATCCATTTCCTGAGAAGTGCGTGGTCAGGGGCGGAGTCAGACAGCTCATTAACATTTAAAGCCACAGACACAGAAACGGCTCATTCACGAGAAGGGCTGAAACAGAAGGGTTTTTAGTAGGGGTGTAACGGTATTTGTATCCGTCCTGTACTGTTGAGGTACGGCCGTCACGATTTGGTGCACGCAGTAATATGACGAATATGTCTGAGTGAGTATTAAAAAAAGTCAAGTTCACTTCAACCCAGGCGACAATGAGCCTTAAAGCTGCCAGCAGATTTCACACGGCTTTAACCTCTTTATCCTCCAAGATGGGCTATGAAAAGTTCTTCCAAACTTTGTAGTAGGTCCCATTGGTTAAAAAAAGTAATCCAGTGCTGAAGTCCGTGTTAAAATCGGCAAAAAAGATGCAAATTTGCATAAACGAGCTAACTTGCGACTGTGTGATGATGCATTCAAGTTGGCTGGGAAATTTTAGTGTTTAAAGAATGAGTCTAAATATGTCAATAAACAATGGAAATAACCTAGTTATTAAAAGATTTATTTACTTATTAATATTTTTAATCATTGAAGAACTTTTGGAGGGAGGTTGCAGCATTATTTATAATTTAAATGTAATTTATTCAGCCTATTTATTTTAATACAATTTAATTACAAAATTAAAATTAAATTTTATTTATCTGCTTCAATCACTGTACCAAAAACCTACCGAACCGTGACTTCAAAACTGAGGTATGTACCGAAACCGAAATTTTTCTGTACTGTTACACCCCTAGTTTTTAGACATGCAAAAGTCCTATACCGGGGTGCATTTTCAGCAACAAACTTCACAGGCATGTTTTGAGGACCTCTGAGAACAATATAAACTTAAAAGGGTCTATAACGGTAAAATATGCCCCCCTTCAAATCCCAGGTTGTCCCAAAAAAGGATGTTTAGAGCTTGTTTTACAAGTTTTTTAAGACAATAAAGCCAAGTTAGACAAAATGGTTAAAATAGTGTAGGGCTTGAAGGGTAAAGAATAAAATATTTGCCTGATTTTCACAATACAGCTTAGTTAATGATTTAAGACTTATTGTCTCTTATTTATTAGACTATTTGCATTGTTAATCTTGCTGAATTCGCTTTATTTATTTTTCAATTATCACTTCAATTAAGTTAACAAATGTAATGAATGGATGATCAAATTGTGTAATTCAGTTGTCTTTACTGTAGACTCTTAATGCTCTACTGGAGTTGTTTTTGTCCTGCTCTGTTTAACAACATAAAAGCATGTTGTTGACCAAATAAGGAGGACTTTTGAGCGCTTTTCATCAGGTTATAAGGTTCAGAAAACCTCATCATGGTATCCCTATCCTTGCCAATTGTAATCACTGCTGCCTGACTCCTCTCAGTGGTACTCATGACATGAATGAATGTAAAGAAGAGACACCCTGACTGATTGGGAATTAATTGTGATTGGCCAGTCTTTGTTAAAAACACTGTATTTACTGATCCAATCACCTGTGGTTAATACTCTGATGTCAGAGGACATTCAGTTCTGCACATCCAATATTTATGTTCCCCGCGGGATTTCTTTGACATGTTATCAGATAAATACTTCAGGTTCTTTTTGAAGGATAGTCGCTATTGTCCTCCCACTGATGTGCGAGCATGAGTGTACAATCGTCTTGTTTTTCGTTGTTTTATTCTTTTCAGGGACCACTAGCATCACTTCTGTTGTTGCCATGATTGACACTCCTCGACCCTCCACTTCTGTGACCTGTGAACTCACACACAGTCATGATGACAGCATACGATGATTAGTCTACTCTTGTGTTGCAATTGTCAGACAAGATATGGCAAGATTTTTACTGCATGATCTGACCTGGTGCCTTGACGAAAGATGGAAAAAACAAAAAAACATGCAGTCTGATACTGCCATTAATGACATTTCCTTAAAAGTCATGAATTAAAGTCACTGACTAGTGTGCTCATGCACCAGTATTGTGATCCCAGATTCATTATTGTCTATTTAAATGTGAAAGGTGAAACAAATTTATTCATGGACCAGTGTACTGTATATTGAAACCACTGATTATTGAAGAGGAAAGTAATTACGAGCTTTGATGCTCTTTTTTTATCACTCCATGATTTACCCTACTATACTGCAGCCGCACATTAAGAAGAGATAATTGAATTTTTTTGTTGTTTGGTGTCATAAATCAGCTTTAACCTTCAGTGATCTGCTCCAGTCTAATGCTCATTCAGATCTCCATGTGCCATTTTTAATCCATACAATTCAGCCCAACCCACAAATTTAATTTTGTGTTTGTCCAAGTGTGGAGGATCAACATAACATTTCCCTGAGCAGAGACGAGAAGTAGGAAAGTCGGGTTAATCGAGCTGAATCAAAGAAGAATCAGGATTAGAATTTAATTTAAATCCATTGAATTATTCATAGACATGTTCAGTTTGCAGACAGATATCAAACTCAAAAGAGAATAATACTTTCTTTTCCTCTGAAATCCTACTAGATCCTTCTGCATCCCACATAAAACTGTTATTGAAACATGAAATTAAAAATATTGCAAATTGGGATGTGGCTGCTCCAGGCGAAAACACATCCTACGCTCTCAAACAGCACAGTAATAGTCTGAAATGGGAGGTGTGAATACAAATGTGAGGAGTTTCTGCAGTGAAAACATTTCTATTATAACCCCACCTGTGTCCACCTTAAAAGGATTTCAAAATAAAGCTTTTATTTCTGGGTGTAAAAGGATGGAAGTCTGATAGTTCACCTGAGAAAGGGGTTAATGCATGTGTTCAATATTCCCTCTTTAGAGAATTATGTCTTAATGTAGGACGCTGGATAAAAGCATTATGGAGAAAAAAAAAAGAAAGGCTTGTGTATAAAATAATAATGGGAAGCTAAAGTCACTCGAGGTAAGGAGAGGAAGGACGTACACTAACGCGCAGCTTTGATAAAAATAGTCTGAACAGAAGATGACAGCGCAGACGGAGAGAGAAAACTGGAAGAGAGGAGAGAAATTGAGAGCCTCTGGTGGTTTGTGGATGAGTGGAGTGACGACTGATGAAAAGACAGCGAGAGTGAAAGACTCAGTTTGTTCCTAAAGTTCAGAGCTCAACTCTTCCCACTCCTTCATCCTGCTCTCCGTCCGCCCGTTTGTTGCCCTGACAACACTCTCAACTGCACTCTCAGTGGAGTGGAAGCAGGGGGAGGTCTGTGTGTGCAGGGCGGCACTTAACACTGAGATAGTGTGACTGTGTGTGTATGTGTGCTGCAGTTACAGCTGTTTTATTTATTGAATTTGGCAGTCTGAAAAGGTGAGCTGCTAGCATACAGTTAAACTGTACTGAGCTCTTTTACTAGTAAAGACTTAAACCCAAGGTTACTTTTTCAACTTAAAACCTAAGTACAGTTTATAGATATTTATTGGTGACCAGTGAAGGTCCAAATCTCAACATTAAAGTACATTTGAATATTTACAATCCACATTTTGTGTTAAAAAATTATGCACAGCAACTGCCTTCTACAGGTTGAAATCAGCTACTGTGAGGGAATTTTTCTATTGGCTGAGTTCCTTTTTCTTAAGTTGCAGCCTGATGCTACAGTTGAAAAAAAAAATTCTCATTAATCTACACTCAGTACTCCAAGGCACAGTGTAAACAGAATTGATTAAAAATAAAAAACTGAAATATCACATTACCAGAAGCATTCAGACCCTTTGCAAAAAGACTTCAAAATTCACTTTGGTGCTTCCCATTTCTTTCAATCATTGCTGAGATGTTTCTACACCTTGATTGTAGTCCACCTGTGGTAAATTGAATGAATTGGACATGGTTTGGAAAGGCACACAACTCTCTATAACACAGCTGACAATGCATAACAGAGCAAAAACCAAGCTATGAGGTCAAAGGAACTGCCTGAGGCACAGGTCTGGAGAAGACTACAAAAACTCCTGCTGCACCGAAGGTTCTCAAGAGCACATTTGCCTCCGTAATTCTCATATGGAAGTAGTTCGTCACGACCAGGACTCTTCTAAGAGCTGGTCACCCGGCCAAACTCAGCCAAAACTTGGCCAAAACTCGGCCAAATCAGGGGAGAGTTGCCTTAGTAAGAAAGGTGTCCAAAACCTGATGGTCTCTCTGACTGAGCTCCAGAGATCCCATGTGGGACGAAGTTCCAGAAGGACAAACATCACTCCACAGATCTGGGCTTTATGGCAGAGTGGCTAGATGGAAACCTCCTCAGTGCAAAACACATAAAAGCCTGCTTGGAGTTTGCAAAACACTCCATGTGAAAGCTAAGCTCTTTTACTAAGGCACTTCACCCTGACTACTGCAAGTATTTTCCTCTGTGTGTCGTCTCAGACACATGCTTCAGGAGGTTTATGGCTCATTAGCTGCACTGTTAGCATTAGCAGCACTAGCTCTGTCGGTAATGTTTACATTACTGTGGCTGACACACTTACCTGTCTGTGGAGTCTTCAGTTACTCAGCCTGGTTTGTTTTCCTAAAAGAAAAGTTTAAAGATTCACTGTGGATTCTACAATTCCAGGTAAGAGGAAGCCTTACCCCACGTATCTGCTTACTGTGCTAAACTAATGTAGCTTACTTGAGGAGCGGTTCATATTCCCAAATTCACATCATACATACATGTATTGGGTGGCGACTGTGGCTCAGAAGGTTGTAGGTGTGAATATTCTGCTAACTGACACGGACAATAAAAATAACAGGATCTGTCATCCAAGTTTCACATCAAAGACTGGTGTACTGCATCAACGAGTGACCATGTTTACTGGTGACGACACAAAATACATATGGGATGATAACAAATCTAGAAAGAAATATAAAGTTCCACTACCACTTGCTGTTTTGAGAAAAACTTCATTAGACCAACGCATTTCACCTTATGGCCTTCATCAGGGTGGCCACAAGGCGAAACGTGTCGTGATTTCCCTCAAGACTTGTTTCATCCTCCATGCACCTTAGAAGTAGGTGAAGTTTATTCCACATATCCCTTAGTCATGGATATTGAAAACTTAAAGAGCCACTTTGTTTAGTTTTTCATTAAATTCATATCTTTTTAGAATATATTAGAAATAACAGAAAATGTTCAGTCTTTCAACAATGTTGCAACTATAACAACTGCTGACACTTTTAGCTGAAAAGTCACTGGTTAGCACAGTCACGTAACAACAGCATTGTTTCTAATGGGGGGTTTGAATTATGATTGTTTTTTTCCACTGACAAATTTCTTTTAAATATTTTTAAGGATTACTTTCATGCTGAAATAATTTGCAATTTAAACAGGAATTACTGTTTTCTTTATTATTATTGTTATTAGCTGAAAAAAACAGCAGATGTGGAAATTATCACCTCTTTATAAGAAATGGGGAATGTGTTGTGAATCGGGAATCTATTTGATTCAAAAATTGATTCTGAATCAAACTGTGATCCCCAGAATCAGAATTAAACTGAGTTTTGAGATACTTAAAGATTCATATCCCTTTTACTACTGACCTTTTTCTTTTCTTTTCTTTTCTTTTGGATAATGGCCATGAGCAAGGTGTGCCGTGACACTCATAATGCTTCCTATGCTAGAATCTATGCATCAGAGCCATGCTTAAACACACTCCTAAGTACAAGTTGATAGTAGCACACTTTGCATGGGAAAGTTCTTATGCACTTATTACACAGACAGTGCATATCCAGCAGTGAATGAGGGCCTGGGAGCTTTAAAGATAAATAAACAAATTCCTGAGTTTGCATGCAGAATAACAAGTAAAGATTAAAAATTGGATCAAAACTTAGGATTCCAAAAGTCTTGCAGTCTTGCAGAGGTTTGCTATTTTACTATCAGTAACCTGTTAAGTACAACCAGCTCAGTACTGTGGGACATTTTTTTAAGATACCTAAAAAGGATGATCAGCATCTTATTTGCATTTCTTGCTATTTTTCTTTTTACTCTCTATTACCTTGATGACTGTAAATGGTGGTTGTCAGCATTTTCTTGTGAGGGGGAATGTAATAACTTCTGGGTGTGTTGGGAAATAAAAGCTGGAAGAAAATCTGTTTGGCTGATGTTATCGTTTTAAATCTTTGTCTTTAAACTTGGAAATAAGAAAAAGAGATACACTCGTACATGTATATGAAAATGTGACAGATAGTCCCTTTCATTCTAACAACTTTACAGCTCCAGTGTGTTTGGTTCTGCGCTAAAAGGAGCTCATTATGTAGTTGCATATTGTGCTCTATATTGGGTCTGTGTGGTGGTCTTATTGAGCAGTCTTTCTTCGTGCAGCCCTGGCACCATCTGAGGGTGTGTGAGTGGGTTTTGTGCCCGAGTGAGTGAGTGTGTGGAAGCATCCTGGTGTCTTTGTGCGCCAGTCTGGCTGTTGGCAGCGCCGTTTGATTCTTGGCAGGTGGATCACAGCTTTCTCGCAGCCCAGCTGAAGAAGTGGAGACCGAACCAAAGAGAGAAAGAGAGAGAGAGAGAGAGAGAGGTAAAGAGACGAAAACAAACAGAGAGAGGAGGAAGAAAAAAAGAAAGGAAAACAGACAATGCGAGAGTAGACATCCCAGAGGGAGGAAACAGGAGTGAGAAGAAAAATAGACAGACACAGGAGTAGATGAAGAGAGCAAGAGATTGGAAATACTTTCTGCACATGCTTCTATACGTACTCTGGCTGTGGTTTCAGTGTTTTACGGTGTTGCTGCAGAAGTTTCAGATCTACCGATTCCCCCCTTCACTTCCACCTCCTCCTCATCTTTCACTCTCACAATGTAAACCTCATAGTTTGGCGCTAAAAATCAATAAAACAGCATGTCTCTCAGGGAGTGAACAGCTCTCACAGTAAGCAGGTCACATTTGCATGGATTAGTGTATTCATTCCTTGTGAAGGAAAGCTTGGGTTAAAATAGATATATGTACCTTAATGTGTTTGTGAGTAAATTTGTTTGCAAGGCTAAGGGAAGCCTGGATTATAGAAAGATTTTGTGTCTGTGTTGTCAGTGCTGAACTCAAATTTTGAAGCTCCAGGATGGATCATATGTCATGTTTAGCACATAATAAAACAGGCTTTTGTGTGTGTTCATAAGTATTTGCTTGTCCCCGTGTGTAAGAGAGAGTGGTCATCAGATTGAACATGAGCCTGGTCTGAGTGACTGATTGATGATCCTGGGGTTTTTATTCTGGACCAAAGCAGGCTCTGGCTTAGATTTCACACAGACACACACACACACACTTTCACAGTGTAGCCAAATCCCTGGTGAAAGCAAAGACAGAGCCAGAAGAAAAACAGGGTGTTGCATAAAAAGACTAATGGACAAATAGATAAAGGTGTGGCTTTGTTGTCTTTGGGGAAGATATATTTATAGTTTTTTCCTGTTTACTCCTTGTTTTTGCCCCCACACACACACACACGCACAGGTACAGGCCCACATACACGCACATACCTGTGCTCTGTATATGCATACTGGCTGTGTCAGCAGACAGGAAGCTATAGCTAATACATAATTGATGAGTGGAGTCATTGATTAGAAGTGATAAGTGGTATTGACAGGAGGTGTGAGGAGGATGCAGAAAGTGTCGATGTGTAGCTTTATGTATGTGAGTGTAACCCCATGGGATCCAAAATGGTTTTAGAATATGTAATGGCCTCTTTAAGATTAGCTTACTAAACAGAATTTAAAGGTGAGTTTCTGCGTGATGAGTGACTCCAGACTCAGAAAAGTAGCCTTAAATGATCGGTTTACTATTGCTCAGTTATAAAAGCCTAGGGCTATATGTGCTGTTGTCTACTGTTTGTTTTTTCTTTTTTTTTTTACCAGTTTTGAAGACAGTGATCAAATTTCAGAGTGATACAGTGAAGGGAAATTAGGTGAAGCATATCTGCTTTGAGAATGAAAAACTTTGTTGAATGGGGATAGTTAAAGCAGGAAATGAGCCAGCAGAGAAACATGAATCTAACAGTGTTTTCTTTTCTGTGTGTATGTACATAGTAGCCAAACAAGTCAAAATGTGTCAGTCATTAATCCGTGAAGATGCAAAAGAACACATTTTCTCAAGACAGTCTGGCTGCATCCTGTTCATTTCTAACTGCCTCACTTATGTCCGTTCATCTGGGACGCTCTATATCTCAGAATGGAAATACATGCTAAAACTTTTGAAATAAAATTGTCCTAAACTTATGTTTAGAGTTAGGGTAGGGTTAAGGTAATGCTTAGGATACAAAAAGTTAAAAGTTAAAAACCTGACCTGCAAAACCTGATTACAAAAGGCTTTAAAGATGAGTAAACAATCTGCTTACAGGAAAAAGCCTGTCCTCGCTAAAAACATTCAAATGCAGCTGAAACGGTTTACATAGCTCTGTTATCTGTGTAAGCCATGTAGATAATGGCGATATGTAGCTAACAGAGCTAACGTAGCTAAAGCTCCCAAATCAGCTATGTGAGCTATGGATCTTCTTTAACTGCATAGCTAGTTTGCTACATTTTCTAAAGCTTGTGTTGCTAAAGCTAACTTAGCCATAGATAAGGGAGCTATAGCTTATGTTGTATGAAGCTATCTAGTTTTTCTGTGTAGCTGAGTTGGCTTTAGCTTTGTTGGTTATAGCTAACTTAGCTATAGTAAAGGAGCTATGTAGCCAATGTAGCTAAATAGCTAATGTAGCCAAAGCCAAGCTTACAATGTAGCTACGTAAGCTATGCAGGTATGTTTCGATGTAGCTACATTAGTTTTTAGTGGTGTAAAGATAATCCGATATGTTCGGTTAACCGATCTTGACATCAGCAATCCGAGTGCATCAGTGAGCCTATCCCAACTGTTATTGGGCGAGAGGCGGGGTACAACCTGGACTGGTCACCAGTCAGTTGCAGGGCTGACATATGAAGACAGACCTCACATTTACATGGATGCCAATTTAGAGTCACCAATTAAGCTAACAAGCATGTCTTTGGTGGTGGGAGTACCCGGAGAGAACCCACGAATGTAAGGGGAGAACATGCAAACTCCACTTAGAAAGGCCCTGGAAGCGAACCAGGGACCTTCTTGCTGTGTGGCAACAGCGCTAACCCCTGCGCTGCCATGCAGCCCTACATAAAAACCCTAAAACAAAACAAAACAAAAATACTAGGTGAACCCTGTGAGGATTTAGAAAACACACATATTGGCACTGCATGCTGCTAGCTGGCTAGCTAGCAGCTAACACATGTAGGCTAAAGGCAATAAATTGCTTTTCTGTTGCAAATAAAAACAAATAGTTAAGCTGTCAGATCCACTAATGTAGGCTACTAAACATGATATTTCACAGAGTACTGAGATGTTTTATCTAAATGTTGTGTTGTTGTCTTTATCTGTGATTTTATCTTTTAGCGAAGCTGCAGTAGCTACTGGAACACATTTCCCAAAAGGGACATGTTAGTATTAAGTATAATAGTATTAAATATTAACATTAAATGTATTGTCCCATCACTTTCAGTTTTACAGGGACAATTTATTTGTTAAAAGTTCTTTTAAGTAAAAAAAAAAAAAGAGAGATCACACTGAGGTCTGACTATAATCAAGACAGTAACACAAAGACATTATTTACAGGGATGTTGGGAAATTTTTAATCGGACCAGAGAGCACCCATGGTAGTGCACTCGCACTTTTAACATGTGGCTCCTTTTTGTTGGTTATGCAACCACCACTCCCTCTGTGACAGGCTGTCAGGGTGGTTGCTGTGTGGTGTTGTGTGAGAGGCTGTTGTGTTATGATAAATGTCCTTTGTGCTGGTTAGCTAGTATGGCTGTTTCTATCCATTCCTAGCCTAGGGTATACAACAGTGGTAAGGTCAGAGAAAATCCCTCAAAGCAGCCATCATATGATCTATAGAGTTACATTAGCTCTATAGAGTGAAGTGTATATTAGTTTCACCTAGGAAACTGCAAAACTCTATTTCCTGACTCAGAGAAAAAAAAAGTCCAAGAGCGCTGCTCTGGTGTGCTCCAGTAGCACTACATGTATGATTATTCCTGTAAGGACAATGAAACTGGATCTCTGTGGGATAATAGCTTTTATGTGCCGAAAAATCCATTTAACTGCCCTGTACTGATTGAATGCAGGAAAAAAAAAATCAAAACACATAAAATCAATGGTTAGCCTTGATATGAAGAGATGTAATAGAGGAAAAGCTCTGTTTTTGGGTAATTTGCAGATGACCAGACCCTTTAATTTTCCTAGTTTTAACTCTGTTACACTCTTTATGAAACACTTGAAGGCCATATCACTGCAAGTGAATCAGACAAAATTATCATCTGTATGTGAAGCAGACAATTTTGCAAAATTTAACCAAGTTTGATAATAACAAGCTTTTATCTATGGGCAGAAATAATGTGTACAGTGTGTGTTTGTCTGAAATCACATATTATTATACCATTTTGTCCTATTTCTGTACTGCACTCAAATACCCATGAATTGAGCAAATTGGTCTAAATGGTCTTTAGTGTGTGTGAATACACACATGAACTGGAGGCTGCCTCTGACCTTTTACTGCTCAGCACCTTTCCTCTGCTTTTTCTGTCTCATCCCTCTCATAACATCCAGCTCTCTGTCTCTCTCTCTCTCACCTGTGCTGCCTCCTTCTCTACTTCATTATGCCGTGTGGAGCGTTTTGTCAGTAGCTGTTTCTTCACACAGGCTGCAGGCAGACTGATTCAGTATGTGTGCCATTATATGGGCATTCACTGAGGTTGGCAGCATTTTAATTTTTTTGACTAAGTGAGATAGTGGTATCTTTTCTTTCTGTTGTATAACTTTAGAAATAACAGAATACAGTGAATTATTCCAAACAGATGTAGTTAGTTTTTATTGAGTTAGATATGGGATATTAGCGTTTGGATCTTACAGTCATAAAGTAAGTAATTCAGACTGAAAGTCTATTTTTATCTTAGGCCCACGTTATGAAGAAAATGTGTGTCCTCTAAAAGATGCCTGTCAGTATGAATCAGTCCTGCCCAAGAGAATGTGAGTGTGAGGATATAGGAGCGCTCATGCCTATGGAGTTTGCCAACAACTATTGGAAATTAAAAGCAAGAAATTAGCCAATATTTGCTGCTTAGAACATTTATTTGTGTTGCTCTGCTATCAACTCAGATTTTGTTATCCTTTCATTTGAACTAAAATCATGCTGAAGTTCAAAATTCTGGTATTACAAGTTCAGTGTGTATGCTCTCAGACACAGCATGGTGTGCCTCCCTACTGTCATGGAGTGCTGAGCTGTGGTGAACAGCTGGTGTTCAGTAAGAGCTGATGAACAGCGTGACTGTCAGGGAAAGAGTTAGAGGGGAAAAAATCATGAAAGAAGGGTTTATTGTTTTAACAGTACCTTTTTTTAAACATAAGTCAGACACACAGAGATGCTTGTAAACAGACACTTCCTTGAGTGATCATTCTCATTTGCATTCAGGAAGAGGAACCTCTTTTACTTTTACTTTGGAATAGTTTTTCCAGGTCACTGCTTGTAAAAATTGACAGGAATTTGAAAGTGTGCTTGTTTAAAGTTATGCAGTCACTTTGAATTGTTTTCAGGTCAGCGACTCACCCGTCTGATCTGGAATCTGTGGGTTGAATGTGTGCGTTGACAGATTCCCATACAGGAACCTGAGGCCTTACTTACGTAACAATGATTTCAGTCAAAACACTGCAACCTTTTGTTTCAGTGTTTTGTGCTGAACATTCATATGAAAAACAAAAAATTTTGAAACAGATTCTGTTGTAGTTGTTATGTAAACTGATAATATGGCGTTCCCTCTGAACAGGAATTCACACATGCATATTATGGTTCCAGTCAATAGCCATGTGCAAGTAGGAGGACTACAACAATAATGGCAGCCTCCTGAGTTCTCTTTAAGCTGCTCACTTACAGTCAACTTTTATTTAAATGTAACCTCTATTTAGTCTTCCACTGATCCAGGCTAACAATTCAAGGCTTTCAGACTGCCAGCATGGCTTCATCCAATGATTTCTAATGCCAGTATGTTTGGCTGATTTGTTGGCTGTAAAAATATATATAAAAAAATCACATCTGCTGATACCAATATTAAACTTTGCAAGCTAATATCAACTGATTCCAATATCATGCCGATAGGATCCCTTTTTTAAATCTTGATTTTTTTTCTGACTCAGTTATACAAAGAATCAAGCCATTTGAAGGGAGATTTATTGAGGTTAAAATTATGAGGAAAGACAGGAGTCACTCCACCTCATCTTCCACACAAATGTTAATGTGTTTTTGTATCTTTACACCCCACCCCTTCCTAGATGGATACATGCTTCACAACAAAGCCAGATCACCAACTCCTCTCCTGGCATCTTTGCTACACTGGTTTAAGTTATTTGTGTGGGTTGTTATCATCATGTTATCATCTGAAAGTGAAACTTTTTTGGAACTGAAAACCAAAAGAACTCTGTTTTCAGTGGATGCTTTCTGTGTAATCTTTGCCTGAGAGAGAGTGAGAGAGAAGAAAGAGCCGAGCAGCAGCCTCTGCAGATGGATGCTGATTAAATATTGATGGTCAGCGGTGTTGAAGGCTTGATTACGACCTGGCTGAGCCAAGGCCTCAACAAACACACACAGGTGGAGAACCTTACTTCAGGATCTGAGCAGGTTTTCATTATGCCGCCCCGCTGGTCACCTTCCTCTCTCCCATTTCATTCTCACCTTCCTGCTTCCTCCCCTCACTTCCTCCTGTCACACAGAGATCACATACAGGGACTAACACATGGAAGTCACAGTCAAACCTCCATTCATCACACTTATTCACTTTGTCCTTGATTCTTCTATTTGAGTAACACTCCTACAAAAACATTGATTATGAAACTGTTTTCAAGTTAAATTGTAAGGTTTTATTCATCAAAAAAAAAAAAGGAAATGTACCAAAGATGCACCGAATAGGAAAAATCTTCTAAGATTTCTCTTGGTGTCTGCACATATTACCATCTAATGACTAAGGCTGGATAAGAAAAACTCTTAACACAACTTTCTTTGTGGCCTTTACATGCTGTTGAATAAAATGACAAAAGAAGCAGATGTTTGACCTATTCAGATGCAAAAATTTTGTACAGCACAGAGATTTCGAAGAAAAGAGAAGCAGACTGTTATGCAAATAATTCGACATTAATTCCTTAATCTGCAGGGTTTATCCAGAATGCCCTTGGGCATTAGACACTTTTGCACCATGGGTGAAGTTACCCACCCAGTTAGAGAAGTCCTGCCTGTGGGAAGCATCTTCAGTACAGCATGGATGATGTTTTGAACATGATGGAAAAGCATTTCCTGGTTCAGACCGAGTCAGTCATACATTGTTATTTGTAATCACTCAGCCTGCCTTTGGTGGCATGAACATTCATAATTAAAATATGCAAGAGACATTGTAGAACTGTGTAGTACTATTTTCTCAGCAAATATTACCAACATTTTTAGGTAAACTGTTTCTGCTAATATTTTGAGCTCTGTTACCTTATCTGGGTTTCTAGTAAAGCTTGCCACTGTCTTTTTTTCCCTGAAAGAAGCGTTGAAAGTTTTAAAGCCATCTTTCAGGACCAAAGGGGGTCTAGTACCGTGGTAAAGTGGGTCATTAATGTGTGTCTGGAAAAAAAAGTCCTCTCAGAAATTCTATGATGGACTGAAGCCTTAAGCAGACATGCATCCATATAGTATATATATTTTTTGCTATTATACCAGTATCATTAGCTTAGATGTTAGCTTAAAACATCAGCTTTCTGTATCTGCAGATAAGAAATTTTCTGCTGATATTTACGGCAGACCTGCTGGCTGTAAATTTGGGACCATTTGTACATTATGTTTGTGGATTCTATCACAGACCGACCTATACTGAGATGCCTCTATCACTGTGGTACCACCACACCATTACATCTCTAATCAGTATCAATATCTATGTTGGCTTAAAGGAATTTATAAATATTGGCATAGTGGATATCAGCAAAACATAGTATCATGCAACTGTATCATGGGATAACAAAGCTGTGTTACTTTCGAGATCACCAGAAAACAACCAAAATTTACTTGATGTCTTTGTTGATGTGCTTTATAAGCATGTTTGTTTTGTCCATTGTCTTTGTTCAATCATGTATTTTGTTCCATCCAAAGTCAAAGCTGCAGCTATATTGTTAAGTATAGGTGAGTGGTTGAAATTTTCAGACATTTAGGTCACGATTTCTCTTGAGGATGTTGCAGGCGGGTCCTGAAGAAAGACCAGCTGAAATTCACTGGTCTTTGTCCTAAATGTAGCTGTAAAATAAACTCTTGCTTCAATATATTCTAAGGCTGTTTCATTGACCGCCTTTGTGTCCCGTTGAGCGTTAACAGCTGCAGCACAACTGCAGTGGTCTTATAGCTGAAATGATAGGTTTGTGGTTCCAACAAAAGACATCCTTGAAAAATTATGAGAGAATCTTGGAGTTATCCATGGTTAAAATGATGCTGTGAAGATAGAAATTTCCTCATAAGATGCATCAAATTAAGATGGACTGTCACTTCTAGTTGACATATTTCTTCTTTCTCTTTCGTTTTTCTGCAGTTACGTTGCTGGACTCCATGTCAGCGCTGGCTGACCTCGGCTGGGAGGCTTATCCAAATGAGGGGGTAAGTGTACACAGTACAACTCACAAACACACCAAAACAAGAAATTACCCTGTCTTTATGCCTGAGCTGGCACTCAAAGTATAAATCTGATTAAAAGTAGCGGGTTGTGTTGACATGTTGTATTTTCAGGGACTCAGCTCGAGCTGTGCCACTCGAATGTATGTGTTTCAGAGAGCACAGGGTTCTTCAGCGCTTCATGCTAAATCGGGAGTCTGCAGGGGGAATTTTCAAATTATTTCCGCTGCGCTGAAACGCCGTAGCAGTGGAGCCTCCATTTATTACGGGTTGCGATTTTAGTGGAATGATGTGGAGGACAGGGTGGAGGGGCAAATATTCTTACATAAGAGGAGATGCTCTGTGTAAATGTTGGTGTTACTCGAAGGTGTGCTTTTGTGTGAATGGGGGCTTGCATAACTAGCCCCTTTTTGCAGGTGTGGAGACTGAGGGAGTGTGGAGTGCAACCAGCATGCATCAGGAAATGACAACAGAGACGTGAGAGGAGAGGAAGAGGGCGAGAACGCAGGGAAGAAGAGCGACAGAGTGCATTCAATAAAGAAATAAGAGCGGGTTCTGTATGTCGGGAGCTGCTGAATGCCACTGAATTAATTCTATTTCCCCTTGAGTCACACTTCCTCTCCACTATTCAGCGTCAGTGTGTTAAATTGCAGAATGCCACACGCGGTTTCATGCTTGTGTGCAGCAGAGAAGTGAGCAGAGCTAAGCGAGGTTGT
This sequence comes from Cheilinus undulatus, assembly GCF_018320785.1. Lineage (NCBI taxonomy): Eukaryota > Metazoa > Chordata > Actinopteri > Labriformes > Labridae > Cheilinus > Cheilinus undulatus. The sequence goes on from NC_054877.1 coordinate 30,296,329, forward strand.
TTTCTCAGGCAGGCGAGGGTATCAGGTTCACCTTATTGAAATGCTCTGATTGCACGGCCATACTGTGGATGTTTGTTTACGTTTTGTTTTCCACCAAGGCCCTTATAGAAGACTGAATTTGTTCCATGTGTGGCTCTGCGGAAAGATTGAATCTTATTTTGAAAATGCAAAGTGTACACAAGTTACTTTTATTGAGAGAGGGAGGGTTGTGAACGCACATGTGTTGTTAGTTTACCCTCAAAGAAAAGAGTTGGCTGCAAGTCAAACATCCATAATAAACTCCATCCGCCATAATATCTTTTTTCATGAGCTGTCAACAACGCAGGAATCTCTTCCGTGAATGTGCCAAGACATTGATGGGAAAGAACAACTCCTCTGTTGAATAAATATGACAAACAGATTCCTGATAACACAGTGTTGACTGAGAAATTATCTAAACAAAAAGTGTTTTCTTCGGAGTTTCTTCACTTTGAGGTCAGGCACAAGCTGTATCAGCCGCTTCATCTGACCGCAGAAATGATTCAATTGGTTAAAGATGGTGCGGTCTTCTCTGTCATAGTAGTGCTTATTTAGTCTTGTGGTACATGGAGGCGATGATATCTTTCTCCTAGATAAACACAGTCCCCATGGCTGTGTCTCATTCAAGTCATTGTAAGTTAAAGAAGGAAATACAGAGGGATAATTTGTTACCTAAATAAGACAATTTTACTGCTGTGACTCTGTCACAAGAAGTTTTCTTATTAAGAAGAAAAGTAAGTAGGAGTAAAGTGGAGAAAAGGGTCAAAGTGAAGAAATAAAAGATTCAGCAACATTCAAAACTGTGACACATCGAGGATGGGAGATTTTTGGCTTCTCAGGAAGCAGGACATGACCCGAAAGGATGCTTATTATAAATACTATATCCAAACTAATAATATCGTCACATTACCTCTCAGATTCTTTTGAATAGGGCTGAACAATTTGCAAAAGTAATCTAATTGCGTTTTTTTTCCCCAATATTGCGATTGCTATTTAATATGTGGTTCTTATTAGGTTCCTCACCTTCTGCACTTTTCAACAAATTCAGGCAATAAATCATTCTATATTATAACCTACAATCAGACAGGAACACTCATAAATTTAACCATTTTATTGCAAAATGGATATAGATTTCAACTTGGCAGAGGAGGCTCTGCCGTAGAGATGCTCCCTGGGTTAGTCAAGCAGCATGCCTTGACTTTTCAGTGAGTGCATGGTGAGGAACCTCCATATGAATGGATACATAAATGACAATGTGCATTGAAAACAAAGAAATAGTTTTCGAAGCAATTTATCTACAGTAGCATGAATCTGAATATGAGGGTGCAACAAGCTTTAAGCTATAAAGGAGGCAGCTGGGGTGGGGAAGGTGAAGCTGGCTATAAGCTGACTGCAGCTGGGGGTATGAACTAATGACAAGCTTTATCAATATTGATAAAATTAACTTAAATCAAAAAGTAAGGAAATTTTTGTTTGGTACATTATTTCTTTGTTGTAACAATGCTTCTTGGTAATAAATCTTATACCATTGGAAAGCCTGTTTATTACCCTTTTAAATGATGCCACATTTGTAAGGATCATGCGTTTGTGGGATGAGCAGCAGAGCTGAGTATGTGGGTTACGCCCATGAAAAATGTACCAAATCTTCTCTGCCAATGCCAAACAGCTTATTTTGCTGTTGCTACTGACTCTTGTTTTGAGCTTCTGGTACCCCCAGGTGCTGCCAATCAGGTGCCTGATTGGCAGCACCTGTGAGCATGGGCCCTGCTAAAGTGGTAAGTAGGTGCCTGCTTCAAGAATCGGCATGCCACGTTTGACTGATCTGGATAGGGCCTGTCAATTGGGCAACCTCAAGCTGGTGTTCCGCAAAACCAAGTTGCAGCATTGTTTGGAGTGAACCCTAGTACCATCCTTAAACTGAAGGCCAAGTTCCATATAATGGGGAATGTCAGAGACAGACCACGAAGTGGGTGTCCCAAGAAGACAACACCCCAAGAATACTGTTTTCTCACCCCGTCAGCAAGAACTCTATCCTCCAAGATGACAACGCTCACCCCCACAGAGCAGGGTTTATCAGAGACTACCTCCAGGATTTGGGAGTGGAGAGGATGGAATGGCCTGCCAGCAGTCTTGACCTCAGCCCCAAAAATTAAGCAAAGGCTGTTGTTTAGTTGGGTCTAACTTTGTATTGATAAAATTGTAAAGGCTGTCAGTCTTTGACTTTTTTTTTGTAGTACCTGGTGTCATAAAAATTTGTTTGTTTAACATCATGTTTTATCAGTGATGAAACTTCCATGTGGGTAGAAATCCCCTCTTAAGAAAGCAGTGGTAGTCCCACTCTTTTATTTCACACCAGCAGATGATCAATAGATGTCATGAAAAAAAAACTTGTCTTTATTTCTGCACCCCCTAATCATAGGTCATAGATCAACCTTCAACATGTTATTGCTGTGGATATTGTGTTAGTAGAATTGCTTTATATTTGAGTGACAAATGTGTTAGTGAAGTTTCAGGACTGATCGATCAGTCCTTAGACAATTTGGATGTGACAGATCATCAGCTATTCATTTTCTGTAGGGAAATAATTGCTCTTGATCAGTATGAGATTTGTAAGAAGATCTTAAAAGCTAAACAACCTAAAAAGACAAACAACTGAATCATCTTTCAGATGCATATCGCCACTTGAAATTGATTGTAGAATTTTGCCTCCAGGTGTTCAACAGCGTCTGTCTGCCTGTCTCCCTCTCACACACTTGCTGGTGAGTCAGGAAGCGAGAGCTGTGGGAGGTGTGAAGACAGGAGAGAGGGAAACTGAGGGGTTAAGTAGATGTGTCCAAACAGAGAGTTTGTTTTGGCCAAAAACTCTGCTGTGATGTTTGCATAGTAAGTCTTTTTCCTGATTATTACCTGCTGATTTAAACATTGGCTTCCCTTGACTTCTTGCGCAAATTTTACTTGAAAACTGGCAGGAAAGGTACAAATGAAGTCAGAGTTAAAAATTTGGCTGGTTGGCCTCAGTTTGTAGAGCAAGCACCCCTGTGCAGAATTTATAGACCTAGAGTTCAGCTGTCCCATCAAATAAAGGCAACAAAATCCCAATTTTGTTAAAAAATGCATCTTATCTGGAAAATTTTCACTGTGCAGAACATGTGCAAAAAGGATATTACACTGTCAGATGTACTTGGAAAAGTACTGAAACAAGTACTAAAAGTATGCACCAGTGGAACAAGAGCGAGAGAGATAAGTGTCGGGCTGAGAGGGATAAATGTGCCAAGGCTGTGGGAAGATCCAATGTTTCATATCAGGGGGATTATCTTGTTGACCTTTAATCCTTCAACTTCAGGATTGTTCCCGGTGAGCAGTAATTCCCACCAATCTGAGCCCACTGTCTACCTGAATTAGTCCAAAACCACACTTGACCCCCGTAGGTCAAACTTAATCTGAGCCGTGCTGGGCCGGATGTGCCTTAGACTGAGCAGAGCGACCCACTTCTGTCACCGGGCAGGAGGGGGGTTGGTCCTTGTGCGGGACACAAAACAGATACGTCTTAATGATGTTTGAAAATGGGAGGCCCCCAAAAGCATCCCCACAGCCCTCATTACTCCCCCCTTTCCTCCTCCGTCTCTCTTCATCTTCCACGTCTGTTTCCCCCTCCTCTCTGTAAACCGAAGTTTGGAGGCCAATTACGTCGTCTTCGTAGGTGTACCCATCAGATGATTGCAGTAGGAGGGATATTATGTTAAGCCGGTGAATGGTTGAACTTAAACCTCGATCCGACATCTCTGCTTCACTTCAAAGCAATCAAGCTTCTCCGTGCTGATTGGCCGAGTTGATTGAGGGTTCAGGGAGGAGGCGGGTTTCATTCTGAATGTTAATTAGTCTTCAGACTGGGCCGACACACGCAACCACTATGTGTTTGTGCTCAAACTCTTCAGCCAATCCAAACATCATCGCTGTTATGTTTCTAGGCGACTTTCTCTCAAGCAGCCGGTGTATCATTAGCAAACACTGGTTGTTTTGGTATTCGAAAGCACACCTGTGCTTTTACACAAAGCAAATGTGACGATGAACAGACATGCCAACGAGGGAAATAAGTCACACAACAGGAAGTGGCAGTAATCCAGCCACTCCAAACTCTGCCGACAAAGAAATAAACAAAGACATCATAAAGCTCGCTTTATCCCTCAATGACTATTCCCATAAATGCTTTAATCACCGCTCCCCGGGGACGCAGATTTGTGTGTTTATGTGTGTGTGCGACCGTCCTGTGATGTCCGACTGGTCTCAGCTCAGCACAGATGGATCTATTTAGCTGCCAGGCGCGCCTGTAATTTACCAACACTCATTCCTCTACCTCCTTGTTCTCTTCTTTTTACTGCTATTTTGTTTCTCTCATTGAAAAGTGCAAAGTTGATCACAATGTCGGGCAAGACTCCCACGATACCTCCTTTATGTGACGAACTCTGAGCTGGCTTTCAGGGACGTTTGTGTCGGCTGCCTGCAATCTTCTGCCTCCTTCTTCCTTTTCTTTTTTATGCCTTTTTTTGTGTCAAGGCTCCGATTCAAAGGGTAGATATTTCAACAGAGGAGATTGAAAGCATCTGAGAGTAAGAGGGAGAGAGAGGGATTGTGAGTCTTATGTGAGAATGTGTTTTTTTTATGTGGGTCTGTTTTAGTGCTCAGTACTTGGAGGTGAAATGCGTCAAGCTTTTGCCGGGTTGTTGGGCCGTCACATCAGATTAACCTCAAGGTTCCAACTCAAGTCTGGACTCCACTTGTTTTAAAGTTTCTCTTTGCCCTTTTTTTGCTGCTTTCTTGTGCTATTTGTCGGCCTGTCTTTCTTTTACTCCTCTCCACCTGGCAGGTCATGTGGTGTTTGACTTTCACTTAAATTTTGGGACAAGCTATAGAGGAAAGGTGGATTACCTGTGTTATTCATAAGCCCAGAATAACATCCACATGTTTTTACAGCAACTAATAAAAACTGTTTAAAGGGAAAAAAGAAAAATGTAGTTTCTGATCCTTTGCTACAGTAGCTTGAAACAAGAGTGGTAGCACAGATCACTTCACGCTAGCCTGAAATAAAGCTGTAAAAATCTTGTTCTCTTACATTCTTTACCAAAGTATACAGTGCCTTTAAAAAGTATTCCCCCACTTGGATGTTTTACCCTTTTATAGATTTTATAAATCAATCATTATCCATATAATTTGGCCTTTTTTCACCCAAAATACAAAAAAAAAAAAAAAAAAACATTTTATGGCACATTGAAAACAGACTTCTACAAATTAATGCTAATTAAACAAAAATAAGTAACGTTAAATAAGTGACTGAAAAATTTTTCAACCCCTTTAGAGTGACTGACCTAGTGATTGTAGTATAAAGACCCCTGTGTCTGGAAGGTCCAGTCACTGGTTATCATTTGTCCTGGCTAACATTACACCATGAAGACACAGAACACTTCAAGTAGCTCAGAGTTAAAGTTATTGAAAAGTGTAAGTCAGATAGATACCAAAAATCCAAGGCATTGAACAGGCTCCAGAGTTCAGCCTAATCCATCACTAAAATGTAAGGAATATGGCACATGTGTAAATCTGCCCAGATCTGGCCACCCTCAAAAACTGAGTGACCGTGCAAGAAGAAGAATAGTTAGAGACCACCAAGACACCTATGACTACTCTGAAGGAGTTACAAGCTTCAGCAGCTGATACAGGAGAGACTCTGCATTCAACAACTGTTGCCCTGGTAGATTTCGCCAAAAGGCATGTGGGAGACTCCATGGTCAAGTGGACGAAAGCAGAGCATCATTGACAACAAAAGGACACTGATTGAGTGAGAAACTGAGTAAAGGAGGAGCTGGGGTGGAGGAGGCTTTCACAGAGCAGCTTAAAGAGGGGGCGGTAAAGTGTAGCAAGGCTAGAGAAGTTTAGTTATGGCAACATGAGTGCAATTAGCCTATAGCGTGCTTAGAGGGGTTGTGTGAAATTAGCTGATCTCAGTTATATGGCAGTGCTCGACTCTGTGGCCTGCCTTAACTAATTCCCGATTTTACACGCATGTACTTTAGCTTTATTGTCCCACTCATTTCTTATCTGTTAACACGGAGTAGGATGGCTATACTGGTGCAGTCTGCGAGGGGGGAGGTCTGACTATTTTGGCTTTAGTCTATGAATGTTATTGACTGTGAAACAACCAAAATATAAAGATGTGTCATCTATTCTCAGAGCCAAACCGCAGAAAAGTTGTCCCGACAGCCGTATCTGCTACATGAAAAGTTAATCATAAAGAGCTGCTAATCTTGAAGTACAAGATCACACTGGTATCTGATCTTTATTCAGTGTTGGTGGATTTTCCACATGTATGTGTCAGAAAATCTCTACACAGTTTATACTCATACCTGAATATGTGTATGAAGGCATGGGCTGTAAGGTAATGCATGCTCATCACTGTAGTGCTCACAGCTTCAGTCTTATAGACGACAGGAGCTCAGAACAATGATGGTGGTCCTCTCATCCCTCGCCACAAACCAGGACTCATCCAGCATGTGTGCGCGTGTGAGACATCGCAAATGTGTGTCCAAGAAAATCCAGTAAGCTCCCCCTTGAATGGATCAGATATCTTGGGACACTGAAACCACATTGGTTTATTTTCCTTCTCTTTAAGGAATAGAAATGTTCTTTCTCTCTGAGTGTGCGTTATGATTTGTGTATGCGAGCGCATGTGCATGTAGATAGAAATGTTTTTCTGCTCATGCGAGAAGTGTTCTCAATTACTGCCTTAGTCAGAAGTGGAAACAGATGGCAGCAGATGACGGGAGACAAAGTAGCTCTGTCCTACCTACTCCTTCTCTCTCAGTTTCACACACATACTCTCCTACCTCTTCAGCGCTGAATCACGCATACACTTCAGAGAAAACATGCCCGCTCTGTGCACACGTGTTGCATAGACAAAGACGGCCCTTCAGTCATCTTGACACAGATCATCACTCATATTCAGCCAGACATGAAAACAGAACATGCTGGTTTAATGTTGGTTTGCACGAAAAACCGCAGCTCATTGAACCTGGGCCCAGTTTCCCATAAGCAATATTTGGACTGAGTCCTCCTTTGTCCATTGACTGGCGATGAAATCTGACGGTCACACAGCAGAGAGGTGCTGTTGTCAACCTGCTTCTGTGCTCCTGAACGTCACTCTGCCGTGGTTGCATGGCCACTTAAGGTTTAATCTGCAATGTGTGTTTTAGTTGAAAGGATTTCCCAACTGATGTTCCCCAGCAGCCATTAACACCAAGTTTATATGGAAAAAAGAAACAAATAAACTGCATGTTTGCCTGCACAGGGTTGATTTGCCGGTCATTTGCTCTCTGTTTTGATGTAGTGTTGATAATTCTATCAGATAGATTATCTCTGCTCTGTACCTGATGTTTTGAAATTGACTGGATAATCTGTGCGTTTCTGTGTGTGACATTCTTTTGGGTCGATTTGCTCTGTAAAGATTGGTGCATGCTGAAAAATGTCTTGGTGTGTATCTCAGGCAAAGCAGAACATAGTGGAGTAGTGCTTCCGGCATGTGTCAGAGACTGACCCTGGCACATGCTGTGGAAACCCAAAGCTTGACTTGAAAGCGAGGGATTTGTGTGGTACTGCACAACAAAGATGCTTGATGCATTCTTAACTTTAGGTTAAAACTGTAGCCGATCCTTCTGTGGTTAAATTTCTTTCATTATGCTTCTTAGATGTTAGTTTCATTGAGTGTCTGGGACTCCTGCTCAATGCAAACATGTAAGGAAGGCCTTTTTTATTCTGTTATGAGGAGCATTGCAGTAGTTCAAACGTGTAGAAATAAAAGCATTAATTACTCACTTGAAGTTGTTAAAAGATAAAATCGATTTTATCTTGGATAAAAGCCTAAGATTATAAAAACTGGATTTTGCAACCATCCAGGCTTCAATATCTGTGAGGTAGTCTATCGTATGTTTTATTGTGCTGCCATTGTTTCCTTTTAAAGGCAGGTATATCTGCGTATTATCTGCATAAGGTGGTAAGATTTACCCTGTTTTTTTTAAATCAAGCCCAGATGGAGGAGGTAAAGAGAGAACAGGAGTGGTCCTGATGACGCCAAGGGACTCCACAAAGAGGGGCAAAGTCACAAGGTTTGATCTGAAAAGATCTATTTGAAAAATATGACCTGAACCAATTTGGGACAGTATCCTTGAGTTTTCAAGTTGAGCAATGAGAGTTGTGATCAACTGTGTCAAAATCAGCTGCTAAATCTGAAAGCATTTAAAGAGCAGTAATCAATAAAAGGCATAATTCTCCAAAGATAATAATGTCAAATTCTGTCAAATGCAAACTTAAATTCCAATGTGTTAACTAAAGTTAAGGAAATACTTGGGAAACAGTCAGAAAAGAGCAGTGTTTATTTTACTTAGTTAAATTTTAAGTGTTAATTTGCTAATTTTAGCAGCACCACTAGCCTTTGCCTTGTCCTGCAGATTGACATCCACTAGAGCAGTGGATCTCAACTGGAGGGTCAGGACCCTTAAGTGGCTCACCGAGCAGTTTTCAATGGATCATGAATGTGTCTGGAAAAACAATGGTGTCAAAAAGTCTATGAAGTATGCATCCATACCTTTAATTCTAGTCTGTTTTATTGTGATCATGGGTAGTTTTAAATGTTTAACAGTATTTCAACTCATTTATGTCCTTTTCTGGCAATTAAAAACTGCTTTTCCTGTGTTAATGAGGTAATTTCTCAAGATCTCTGGCAAATTGCCCAAAATTTGCATGTTATCATGTGGAAAGGGTTCGTAAAACAGGTCGAGCAATACATTAAATATTTTCAATAAACTAAATGAGCATTGTTGAAAATTTCTGGAAACTTGGGTTTTGATTTGTCATTAATGAGTCTGGTGGCTTCTGAGGCTAGACTAGTTAAAAATCACTGCAAGACTGCGTTGAATACAGTTATTCTTGCTTCTGTTGAAGGACTATAACCGATTATAACCAGGCATGGCCTACATACAGCTTTTTCCCTGCTGTTTCAGATAAAAATACTGCCAAATAGCAGTGTTCCAACAAGGTGTTAATGGTGCTATCTGTTCAGCACGCTCTGTTGTGATGCACAAAGGTTTAGTGCACTATGGCAGCAGCCACTAACTGCTACTATTGGCAGGTGGCACGGTTGCAGTTTGGACAGAGCATTTTTACAAGGATTACAAGCCTGGACTGATAAAAAACAAGAATTAGGTTAACAGACTAATAATGCTGGCACCGGCCACCAAAGCACTGACTTAAATGATAAAGCTGGCCAATCGTGTGCATTCCAAGCATTGACTGAGCATTGGAAAAAAAAACAGATCTGAGTGTCATATGAGCAAAAAAAAAAAAAAAAAAAAAATCAAATGTGGGTCGCTTTTTACCAGCTGCTTGAACATAACGTCCCTGCAAAATCTGTGGGGGGGGGGGTTATTCCATCAAGCTTTCTTTATTTTTGTATCCTTTCTACATAACATTTCCATATTAGATTTGCTGACAGTCTTTATATGCTTTAGTTTGTTTTTCTGTTGTATAAAGGGTCTGCTGATGATCACATGCTCTGCAGAAAAACAGAGAGGGTTAGACAGGAAACCTGTCTGGTTTAATTGTCCAACTTGTAAATGATTGTAGGGTCAAGGTTACATCCAATATATGGATGTAAACTGGAACTTGTATGGTTTTCTAAGTTTATTTTTGCTCCATCTAAGAGCTTCTAAAAAGTTATTCATGAATTCAACCTTCCGCTCTTTCTCACCCTCCTCTGTCTCTTCCTCAGTGGGAGGAGATCAGCGTGATGGATGAGAGGAACACCCCAATGAGGACCTACCAGGTGTGTAACGTCATGGAGGCCAACCAGAACAACTGGCTGAGGACGCGCCACATCAGCCGAGAGGGAGCGCAGCGCGTCTACATTGAGATTAAGTTCACCCTGAGGGACTGCAACAGTCTGCCCGGGGTCCCTGGTACCTGCAAAGAGGTGTGAACCCACTTAAACACACTGAGGATAATACACGACATTTAACCTTTAAACACACGCACAGTTTGGTGGAAGACAACAAAGTCTCCACAAACTACTCTCTGATTTGTTTTGTTCTCTCTTGGTGCGCGCGACATTAAGTTTTGACCGGCTCCACGGGCACTCCAGTAAAGCTTTGTGCATTGTGTGATTTTCTGCAGGAGGAAAGTAAAAAAAAAGAGACACATTTCTGCTCTGAAGATCAATAACACAGGAGTCAGTTTTACTCTGAACATGGTGAAAGCAGACATTTTGAAGTCTGGGGTTTGTCAGGGTAAAAATCATTTCTGTGTTCTCAGACTTCTCAGTACTCTGGGCCTTTTGAATAAAACTGAAGGTTTTATTCAAAGAGCACTGTTCAAACAGAGTGACTCAAAGTGCTTTGGTGGTTAAAAACAAAGCGGTAAGAACATCATTAGACAAAAGAGATTATAAACATGTTAGCTCAGTGACGAGAGCAAACAGCACTCATGATAAGCTTAAGTCTTCCCCTAAGATCACTTTGTAACATAAAATATCAGAAAAAGTCTACTTGTAAGTTGTACTTGTTGCTTTTGTTTGACTTAAACCCTGTGAGTTGTTTTCTGCACAACCTTTATTAAGCCTAAAGCTACGCTCACATGGAAATGATTCACTGAATAATATATTTTTTTTTCAGTCTCAAAAAAGTTCAGTGTTAAGGAGATAATGTTTTGTAATGTGTAAATAGATCAGCCAAAACAACTTAAAACGCTGTAGTTTCCATGCCAACTAGTCCTGAAACAGGAAGTTAAATGAAACAAGATGCTTCTTACAGAGCAGTGGCGCGTAAAGATTTGGCTAATAAGGGTGCAAGTCACTTGTTTAATCACGATACAATATCAATATCTCCCTAACAGAGCAGCTGTCCTGCTTGAACCTAGTCGAGTTCAGACAACTTTCATTATAAATCTAATGTGAGTTCAGTCTGTGTATCAAAAGAGGCATGCAGCAGCGGACTTTCCCTCTCCGCTATCATAGAGACTGTATCAGACAACACTTGCGCTACTTCAGCTCATACCTGAAGGGAGTGATTTCTTATGCTGCATGTATACGGATAAATTAAGGTGAGAGCCCGCGTCCACAAAGCTAAGAGGAGTGGATATCTTCTTTCCTTCAGCTGCTGGCTTGTTGAGGACGCTGGTGAGCAGAATCTGTCAACAGGTGTAATTTCTAAATAAAAGCATAGCTTAAAGATGGTTGTGTTAATCGATCTCTGATAATTAATCAACCAATCATGTATTAATATACTGTACATCAGTGGATTGCTACTTTTTCAATGGCTAATGAACACTAATGCAGTGTTCCCCAATTAGTTTTCCCTTAGGGCCAAAATATGTTAAGGAAAGGAAGCCAAGGGCCAGAGGTCTGATTTTTTCCCACCCATGATGCCCTTTAAATATTTTTGATGTGTGCAGATATTGTTTCTTCTAAAATCACAAGATAATAAAATTTATTCCTGGTAACAAACCAGAAAAATAATGCACTCTTAAAACAATATAAGCCCACAATACAACTATTTAATGCAAAGTTTAGCCATGTAGATTTTACACTTGCAATCCACAACAAACTTGGATTAAACTGGAAGCATGTAGGGTGCTAAAATGCAGCTTTAAAAAAGAAACAAACCTGCTCTGTCCAGTCAGACTTAAATCTTACCTGTTCAACTTAAAGTCTTTACAAGCTGGCCGTGTTTTACTTGGTTGCAGAACGTCTGTGACTTAAATTCCCCTGTTATATGAATGAGTGTCTCTGTCTGCTATTGTAAACTAGCCTCCTTTTTGTCAGGCGTGGTTAGGGAAATTTTTAAAAAAGAGTCTATATTCATGCCAGTACAGTGATGTGTCAGAACATTTATGCTCATATATCCATCATTTTTCTTACCTTGAATTCGCCGGTATTCGTTTCATCTTTCATTTCTTGTCATAAGTTGGCAGATTGATTAGCCAGAGAACATTTTAGGGCATTACAAATTGGAACAAATTCACCCTAAAGCAGTCACGACTTTGTTTCTTGTACTTAACATGCCGACTAAATGAACAAATTATAGTTAAGAACACCGCTCTACATTTTTAATTGAACCTGTCTGATGTCTAATTTGATGTGATGTTTTGAATACAGAAAAAAATTGATAGCAAGACATACAGAGGGAAAAAGCAAAAGCAATGTGTAGCAGGAGTCTACAGATGGTATTTTGTTCAAAGATAGGGTTGTGAAGTCTATGACACTAGTTCACAATAGAGCTAATGAAACTAATGTTATACATTAATAGAGAAGGTTTTTCCTCTGTCTACATTTCACAGACCATTAAATCATGTCCCAGCGTTCTTTTTACTGTCATGTATGCTAACATATACATCAGTGTCCCGCCTGTAATAAAGGCTTTTGTTTCCTCTGTAATTGTTGCTTGATAAAAAATCAATGCTCGCTCTTATCTTTGTTCTGTATTAGAATGCAGAGCAGCAAAAGGGCGTTTTACATCTTTTTTTAAATTTTCATTATTCTGTCTTTTCCATTCAACACAAACACACAGATGGAAGTTCCCTTTGATGGCTCATGAATAGATAAATAGACGCGAGGCAGGGAGAGAATGACATGAGAGAATAGCTGCACAATGAAACAGACGATGCTCCAGAGGCTTCTTTTGTGGCTCCTCGTATATTTTAACTCCTAATATAATTTTTTTTTACTGTTCCCTGATCTCTCTTATCAGCCCTGCTCCTCTGTATTCAATCCTCTCTACTTTGTCTGGCCACTGCTCTCTTTTCACTCTCATTACATCTCCAGAATAGAGCAGTGGAGATAATACTGTATGAGACAGTATAGAGCTGAGCAGCAGACAGTGTTTCTGACTGGCCGTCCAGACACATGGACTGTGATTGAAAGAGGAGCGGTGGAATCACTGGAGAGCTGTGGGAGTCTTGTTAAAATTTCACATCGAAATCACTTTCCATTTTCCTCTGTCCAGCTCCAATCTGCACGATTCTTCTGTGTCTGATGTGTTGCATTTTGCACAGTTTGAAATGTGATTATTGTTTGTTTTGCAGACGTTCAACATGTACTACTATGAGTCCAACAACGCAAACCTGTGGTTCATCAAGGAGAGCCAGTACGTCAAGATCGACACGATCGCTGCAGATGAAAGTTTTACACAGGTATGGAATCACACAGTGGTGTAGTGCTGGGTATAAACAGGTGTACCCACTTTTAAATAATTAGTCCGACCTGTAACTAACAGAAAACACCTCACAACAACTCATAACGTCAGACTTCAACACCAAGCTATGATGTGCAAAAATGTCAGTATGCCAGAAAAGAAAGAAGGAACTGAAATAACTTTAGTAATTGAGAAATGGACAATAAAGGTGAAAACTGGCAAACATGGGTTCCACAGTGGCAAAAATGGGCAGAAAAAGAAGTTGAAAAGTAGCAACACAGTGGCAAAGATTTTTAGAAATTGGATAAAACTGGGGAAAATGGGTTAAGAAGGCAAAAATGAGCAAAAAAATGTGTGAAGTGGTAAAAATGGGTTACAGAGGCAAGAATGGGGAAGCAGAGTGGTAAAAATAGACAGCAAAAATAGTGAATAGGTGTTAAAAAGCAGCAAAAATAGGTCAAAATTGGAAAAAACTGAAAAGTGGTAAAAATTGGCAGAGGGGTGTGGGGGGGAGGGTTACTCAGCAGCAAAAAAATGAGTTCTAAGAAGCCAAAATGGGATTAAAGTGGCAAAAATTGGTTTAAAGAACAGAAGCAGTTGGTGAAAGCTGGTGAAAAGCAGTTAAAATGGTTTAAAATATGATTAAATTTGTCAAAAGTGGGCATAAAGCAGCAAAAATTGATGTAAAGTGGCAACAATGTGTTACAGAGGCAAGAAATAAACAGCTAAAGTTGCGAAAGGGCATTAAAAAGCAGCTGTGTTTAAAAGAGGCAAAAATGGATAAAATGTGGGAAGAATGTGGAAAAATGGGCTTGAAACAGTGATGAAAAGAGGTTTTAGAGTGGTACGAATAGGTGATTTAACATCAGAACCAAATAATAGCTCAACTCTTTGGCACCAATGCAACTGATCCAAGACGTATGCATTGATATCATTGATAAGTCACAGCGGGGTAGGCACATTCTGCAGGTTTTTCGGGGTCAATCTGTCAGCAGGCCAGACTGAGACCGTGATTGGACCTCTTCTCACGATAATTAAAATTTACTGTAAGTAACTTTATTTGTACAGCACTTTCAAAAACATGTTTACATTGTGTAGGTATGGACAAGTTCGTTTGACGTACAGCTCCATGACCCTGTTAATATTGAAACATGTTTTGTTCGGAGGACTTGTTGACATGTTTCAATTTCTATTGGTTCTTAGACTCGATAACATCATAAATTCTCACTGGTTCACTTATTGTCAGCCTCTCCTGGTCTTATCAGCCAGGGTGATTAAAAGACTATGTGGATTTCTAGAGCCTCTAAATCACCCCAAGCATTATCTTGAGGGTTATATATTTTCTATAAGATGAGCATTCACTTGTTGGATTTTTTTCAGACATAAACATAGATATGGATGTATCTGTAATAAGCCAAAATAAGTTAGCAAATAAAGTTAGTTGACAGATATTTTGGGTACTGCAGGCTCTCATACTTAAAATTGTAATTTATAAATGTTTAGTCATACAGCGTGGTCAGTGTTTTTAGTTCTACTAATACTCATTAGGTATTCTTTTTCACTCTGCCTTTTTTTTACTAGAGGCAAATGTGTACCAAAGACTACATCATTTCAACTGTATTCTCTAGGTTTCAAGTTTGACAGAAAATTCCAAACTTTATTGAAAAATATAATCAATGAAAAACAACAATCTCAAGAAGGTAAAAGGTCCTTGAGATGCCAAAAAGAACAAAAGATGGGCAGCTTTGGGAAGATAACCAAGCCAACCAAGTGTTGGACTTGGCTTCTTCTCTTAAATCTGCCTAACTGAGATAAACTTAGCTCAGGTAATAAAAAAACAAAAACAGAACTACCAGCAATCTCCAGCCCAAACTAAGATAATGGAAGCCAGCAGTCTAACTATGCATGGGGACAGAAAAGAGAAAACAAGAAGAAAGAAAACTTTTGGTAGAGGAAAAATCAGGTCATGTCCCATGATCATTTCCCCTCTCCCCAATCATTATCGAAACAAATCAGACCCAAAATTCTTAGTATATTGTTTCATTCACTCAACCATTGTTCTGTATATTTTTATATTCTTTTATTAAATTTCTGTTTTTTTGCTAAAAGGTATCTGATGTTCATTGTCTGCAGGTTGATGTCGGTGACCGTGTGATGAAGCTGAACACAGAGGTGCGTGACATCAGCAACCTGAGTAAAAAAGGTTTCTACCTAGCCTTCCAGGACCTGGGTGCCTGCATTGCTCTGGTCTCGGTCAGAGTCTTCTACAAGAAGTGTCCCCTCACTGTGCTGAACTTGGCCCAGTTCCCCGACACAATCACGGGCGGAGACACAGCGCTGGTGGAGGTCCGCGGTGTTTGTGTCAACGCCTCGGAGGAGTTTGAGGCTCCAAAGATGTACTGCAGCGCTGACGGAGGCTGGCTGGTTCCCATCGGGAGGTGTGTGTGCAAACCAGGCTTCGAGGAGAACAAGGATGTGTGCCAACGTGAGTGGGCCGGGGGTCCGTGGGGGGTGTGTGAGAGATTTATTTTTAAACAGAGTCACGCAAGGACAAAGCAAAGAGAAAAGAAAGGAAACATGCGCTGTGGTGTGGAGTATTTTCTCTAAAGCTTATGTGTGTATTTGAATGACTTTACTGTGACGCATTAACACCTGAGTGTGTGTTTTACAGCATGTAGCACTGAATGTACATGCCTCATAAAACGTGGCCTTGGGAAATGAATGAAGCTCAAGTGCAACAAGATGACATGTGACATTCCTCTGCAGCACCAAAGAGCTCTCATAAACAAAACTCTGCAATCAGATCCATTCTGCTCTCTGTGGCGTCAAAGTGGGATTCAGAAATATGTGTGTCTTTGTGGAAGTTTTCTGGCACTCAAATTCTCATCAGGATTGAATGACAATGCTTCATGAAATTCTAAAGGTTCACAATGATTTTATTCTGTCTGCTGTCTCACTACTGCTGGATCTCACAGCAACCTTCGACACAGCAGATCATAAAGTCCACTGTGTTGGCAGCCATGCCACTGCACCCAAGTGGTTTACATCTTTCATTTTCCTTAATGATCGGTATCTCTTTTCTGTGGGATCCCACAGGAGTCTGTTCTTGGCCCGATTCTTTCCCATCATATTTGTTACCACTTTGGTTGATTATAGCTAGGAACAATTTATCTATTCATTGTTACACAGACGATTTGCAAATCTATCTGCCAATGAAGCCAAAAGACAGTGTTGCACAAAATTCTATCCTCGACTGCAAAATTTTCTTCGCTTAAATGAAAATAAACAATCAGAATTTATTGTGTTAGGAAGGTGTTGTTAGGTCTGGCTTTGGTGCTTTGTGTTCTAGTTTCAAACTCTCTGAAATCTGGGACAAATTTCAGGCAAAACCAGCTTTTATCAGTTCTCAATGATCAATCTTCTTGCCAAATGCAAATGTGCAAACCTGGACACTTCCAAAAAGTGCCCAGGTCAAAATCTAAACACTGGGGTCAGTTTCTGCCTCTAGGCCCTGAAATAATCTCCCCTCTGAGTTGATGTCATCTCTGACTTGGGCCTCTTTAAATCAAAATGTAAAACTTATTTCGGCCAACAATCTCATGCTGTAGTTTGTTTAAGCATTTATTATGCAACATAACATGTTTGGCAACAGACTCTGACTTAATCACTCCTCAGATTTTTACATACAGAATTTAAGGAGTGATAGGGTAACAGATTAAATCTCCAGTCAGATCCAACAGGTGGATGCTGGGGTGGAGGTGGGTTGAAACCATGAGCACAGTGCTGCAGGCAATTGCTCTGCAATCATAAAGATTATGATTGCAGAGCAGAGGAAGAGACCGGAAATCTTGCAGCTTAAATAGTCCACACATTTTGGTCACTCATAATAGGACTGTTGATGAAAATTTTTAACTTTGATTAATCTCAGAAGCTTTATAGTTAATTGTAATTGATGTATTTGTTTAAACTGTATTTGTTTCATTTTGGATTTTTCTAAGTGTAAATGACTTCCTGTTTGGATACAGACCGGCTTTTATTGGTAGATCAAACATGAACTTTACCAAGGAACTTGTCATGGATTGAAAGGGAAATAAGGGAGCAGTAAAAGCTCCCAGTAAAAAGGTAAATGTTTGATAAGACAAGGTGCAGATAACATTTGACTTTTCCACTGAGTTCTCAGAACATTTCTAGAGTGAAATGAGACGTTCAGGAGAGTACTGGAGGTATTTTACATCACTCTGGCTGCAGGTGGACACTGATATGGCTTAATCACAGTGTGTTGAAAGGGACAACAAATCAAGTGATTGATCACAATTTCTAAAAATAAACGTATTAACTGTTGACCTTAATTAATTGCATTTAATGCCTTAATGCTGACTGCCCTATTCATAATGTGCGTACAGTCTGAGTAGGTGCAGTTGTTGTAATGAAAGGGTTGGACTATCTTTGAAGCATCTCCTCTTTTTTTGCATTTTCTGTGTTTTTCAGAGCTGAATATCTAATTTTCCCTGCTGAGTAGGGGAGGGCCGTACGAGTGTGTGTATGTGTGTGAGGAAAATGCTTATTGATGTGTGTTTCAGTCGTACAGGGAAAAGGAGAGGTATGCCTTAGGAAGCAGATTATTGAATCGTAGAATCTGCAGATGGTTTGTGCAGCGTGTGTGTGCGTGTGAAATATGTGTGTGCATTTTGGTGCGCAAGTTGTATTAGACTCACGCCATCACCTATCCCTGCAGGCTTACTTCCTCCCCGAAGAAAGAAAATGGATTCTTAGATATTCATCACTGCAAACTTGGAAATCGGTGCACATAATGCAATCTCAGTTGTTTTGGAGGCGCAGCAGCCAAGACACACAGAAAACTTGGCTGTTGGGCCTTAGAGACGAGCGAGCGGGAACAGAAGCTGTACTCTACAGTCTGCAGGATGGTAATGTGCACAGATTGTAGAAGAACTCAGAGTGCATCTCAATAACGAAACGCCGACTGTTGAGCTCCGCGTCTGTCTTGTGAAAATGAAATGCTGTCCTAATTTTAAAGAAAAACTCACCTTTATGAAATAAATTCCTCAGCTACAGAAAGGAGGGAACAAAAATATAGTTTTATAGTTTACTAATCAAATCCCTGTTTTCATATATCAGTATTTTCATGAAACAAATGCACCACTCTTGTCAGATTTTCTTGCTGATTTGACTCACCACATTCATATTAGGGCTTACGTCATGATTGAGAGTAAACAAAAGGGAAGTTGATTTGCAGGAAAAGTTGGCAATAAAGCAATAGAAGATGCAAGGGGAATAATAGACTTTTAAGAGATGAAAATTGTGAATAAACATATCAATCCTGTGAAAAACCTTTTAAGAAGCAGTTTTACTCAGATTATCAGATATTGAAAGTAAAAATTTAAAGTTGTCTTGCAATACATCACCTACTGCAGGATCCCATTTCTATGATATTAGGGCATGTTGGCCTCCCCCAAGGTTACCCCTTATCCAATACTGGCCTGTCCTGGAGGAAGTAGGTTTGTAATCCGGCAGCCTCAGAACTGTATCTCTGCTTTAAACAGATGACATGGTTCTGTTGGTCTCTTCAGCCAGTGATCGAGGCGATTTGCAGCAGAGTACAAAGAAACTGGAGGGTCAGCAACTCCAGGTCCGAGCTCATGGTTCTCAGCTGGAAATTGGTGGATTACTCCTTGGTGGGGAGCGAGTCTTTGCCCCAAGTGAAAGAGTTCATGTATACTGAGGTTTTATTCACGATTGAAGGTATATTGTATCAGCAATATTGCAGACATTGTAAGGGAGCTGAGTCAGAAGGCAGTGCTTTTTGATTAACTGGTCTATCTTCAGTCCAACCCTCATCTTTGATCATAGCTTTGAGTAGTAAGAGTGAGATCCCAGATACAAGCAGTCTAGATGAGATCCCTCACGAGGGTGGCGGGGCTTAGCTTAAGAGATGGGATGAGGAGCTTGAACATCTGGGGGTACTTGGAGTAGAGCTGCTGCTCATTCCCATACAAAGAAGACAGTTGAGGTGGTTCAGGCATCTGATCAGGTCGCCTCCAGGTACAGGCCCTCCAAGCATGATCAACTTGGAGGAGACTTGGGGGAAGGCAGAACTTGCCGGAGGGATGAAATATCTACGTGGTCCAGGAACACCTCAGCATCCCTGAGGAGGAGCAGGAAAATGTCTCTGGGGACAAGGATGTCTGGGCCTGCTGCCACCACAACCCAGCCCTAGATATATGGACTAAAACGAGTGGACTGAACTACATTTGAATATCAGAATCAATATCTGTATTGATTAAAATAATCTATAAATTTGATCGTATCAGACATTGGTAAAAAACAAGTGTTGTGCATCCCTATTTATGATTTTCCTGAAGATAGCAATTAGTGCTGAATCACCTTATCATAATATTGTCATGAATGTAGGACCCATACATGCATATTGTAAAGTAATGCTTCATATCACAAGGTACCAGATCGTATTGTATCACATTTTATTGTAAGGTATTGCATCAAGTGTTGCCAACTTAGCAACTTTGTCACTATATTTAACGAGTTTTCAGACCCCTCTAGTGACTCTTTTTTAAAAAAGCAACTGGCCCCAAGTCTAGCAACTTTTCTGGTGTTATTGACAGACTTTTGGAGACCCTGAGCAAAGCAAATACTGTTGTTACTCCTCTTAGTGAGCAGCATTTGCTGCCGTGGACCCCTTTCCCGTCCCAGAGCACTAAAAAAATACTTATTGTAAATGTTATGGTTGAAAATGTTCATGCATTACTGTGATTTGTTGTAGGCTCTTAAGTTAACCATAAGGTTTAAAATGAAACCAAACTTAAGAAAACCAAACTTATGAAAAATAGAATGATAGATTTTAAAAAACCTCTGCGAAAGTATCTCTTTTGAGTCATTTTTGCTGGTCCTAAGCCCAGATAAAAGAGGAGGGTTGGAATTATGACATAATCAAAACAAGAATTGACAGAAGAAAGCTAATTTGTAGTTCTAAACATTTTTAGGGTCTTTTTTACTCTTTTTTTTTGTCCCTTTCATTCCTTATTCTTCTCTCCTACAGTGTCCATTGCTTTTAAATGTATATGGACAGCTATCCAATTAGGTGACGACATCATTTAGTGACTTCTGGCGACTTTTAGGACAGCCAATTGCCACTTTCCTTACTGAGGAGTTTGCACACTGCATCATATCACATCGTATCATACCATATCCTATTGTACCATACCTCACTGTACCTTATTGTTCTGTGTCATATGTTTTGTTTCATATCATAGCATATTGTATCATATCGTACAGTAAGGTTACGTATGATATCCCATGGTAAGGTTACATAATGTATCATATCATATCGTATTGCAAGATGACAAATCCTATTGTATCACATCATATCGTTTCTCATTGGATGGTATTGTATATAGTGTGTTGCACTGTATCATGTATCGTACCATATCATATCATGTCCTAAAGCAGTGGTTCTCAACCTTTTCAGCCCACGACCCCCTAAAGCTGTCAGAGATCAGGGGCCCCCACTGTACCTGAAGGTGGTTGAACAGCCATGCACAATTAGGAATAGTCATGTACAGACAAGGCCGCCCATACAGAGGTTTTCTGGTGCCCAGCCAAACTGGTGGCTCATGGAGGTTAGCAAAATCAAGGTCCTTTGTAAAGTGAAGCTGTTATGTACTGTAAGTATTTTGTATTTAACCTGAATAATAACCACTCTTATCAGTGAAACAAATATCTTTATTTATTCATGTGTGTAGTGAATAGTCGTCTTAAAAATGTAAATCCCTTTTGTCAAAAAAAAAGGAATGAAAATGTTTATAAATTGCTAAAATGGGTTAATCATGGCAAAAAAATGTTTGAAAAGGTGGTGAAGCTGAATTTTAAAACTAGCAGAAATGGGTTAGAAGTGGCAAAAATGGGCATAAATAGTGGTAAAATGGAGTTAAAAGTGGCTGAATTGGCTTTAAAATGATGAAAAAGGGTAAAAAATAATGGAAAAAATTGGTATAAAGTGGCAACTGAGTGATTTAAATAATATTCTTCATTTTTTAGGGCATCTGGAGACCCCCTCCGAGTGTCTCACAACCCCAAAGAGGGTCCTGACCCCTAGGTTGAGAACCACTGTCCTGAAGTACCCCATGATTCCTACATCTTACCAGCAGTGTATTTCACTGTGTCACATCCTTTCTTTTCTTAAATCAGTGTGACATAGCATAAGTAGGATGACCTCAGTGATCTCCATGACCTCATCAGTCCTCTCCCTTAGTTAACCACTCCACAGAGAATAAATAAAGCCATGTAAGCACCTTTAACAAGCTAGTTTTAACTCAGTTAAAGCCTGTGTGTGCATTTGTGTTTGTGCTGTAGTTGTATCTTAAGGTAATTATTGCAGGTCAGAGGCCAGGATATATATGTGCCCCCTGTCCAATAATCTATAGTCAGTGCAGATGAGGATGTCTCTATATGATTGAGGCTAAACAGGTGTCCACTGTGTGTGTAGCCCGGACATAAAATTAAAGGAAAGGTTTTGTTTTTTTGTCATTTGAAGGCTTATTTTCTGCCAGAGCAATTATTCTGGAAACAATTAACTAACATTTTCCAATAAGTTTTAATTCCTTCGTGGTAAATTGAAGCGTCTTCCGCCTGCAGGGTCGTCTGTGCCACCTACTTGGTATTAGAAAAAAACAAAACATTTTTTAGAGGGATTTTTGTAGGGATTTGCATACCAATTACATATAACTGAAGAATTACCATCCCACGTATGTCAGCCTAACATACTTGAGAATTACTGTTAAAGTCTAACCGTGGAAAAACAGTGATCTTTTGTTGCAAACAAACGTGAGGCATGCACTCCACCATCCTACACGTACCTCCCCATATTGTTCCCCGCTGCAGCCTGCTTTTAACAGAGACATGAGAAGACACAGAGAAGTACAACAACCTTTGGCGTCGCACAATAATGTGTCCCTAAGAGAACAAGGGCCAAGCTTTTAAAGCATCCTCTCAGCGCTTGGCGTCAATGCCTAACAAAGGGTTCCTGCCCTGACACAGTCTGAAGGTCCTCCATAGGGAAAACACACGTGGCTAATGCATTTGAATCACCCTCTCTCTCTTTGGCTCGCTGTCACACAAAGAGATGAGGGGGTGAGATAGGGGGTTGAAATCATCATCATCATCATCATCGTGCAGGTGAATGAGCCTATTAATGGACGCTGTGCGTTGTTCTTTTTGTGCACGGTTTTCTTGTCCATTTAGCTACTCTGAAGCTCATTGTGCTCTTGTTGTACACGAATCTTCTCGTAGTGTTTCGGCCCCTTTAGCCTCCTCTTTTGTCTGTCACTCTCTTTTTTCTCTCTCTCCCCATCTATATGTTCCTCTCTCTCTCTCTCTCTCTCTCAGTGTGAGGCGCTAATGGAATCATTACTAGCCTCTCTGTGTTAGACAAACACCAGACACCTCCAATTACAGCCTTTTTCTCCACAATCTCTGCCTCTTTCTCCTCTCCTCTGCTATTTTCTAACCTTGCTCTGGTGTCTGCTTCTATAATGGGACTGTTCTCCCCCCCTACAAGCCCCTCATTTTTTGCTCCTCACCCATCTTTTCTGCATGCTGTCTTCCTTTTTCACCTCACCATTTTTCTTGCTGTCGTTCCCCCTCCCTCCGTCTTCCTTGTAGCGCTCATCTCCTCTGTCTGTACTCGTTAAACATTTATAGATCACGGGTTCATCTTTCTCCTTTTCTATTTTCCCGCCCTGAGCTTAGCTCCTATTCCTTTTTAAGAGTGCGCGTCTTAATGTTGGACAATTGATTAGATTTAACAAGAGGGCTTGTTTTATAACAAAAGGCATGTAGCTTAAATGGAAAGTATCAAGATTAAATGTTGAGGAAGAGGGAAGGATCTGATTCATGCTACCTTTTTCATTACAGCTTATCAAAAAAAAAGTATCAAGACATACTGACAGAAGAGAGAAACCACTGCTTGGTTGTCGTATGGGTATTTATAGAATACCCAGAACCAGTTAACTGTCTGGTCATTTCTCAATTCTTACTGAATTCCCTGTCAGGCTCCAGATCTCAAGACTCTGGGGGAAAATGGGTCACAAAAAAGCACAAGATTTGTTTTTGAAGGGTTGTGAAACTGTTCAGGTAATGTAACTGTCATTATTTACACACCTGGAATAAAATGTGCATGCTCTGTTAACTTCTTAATTTGAACCAAAGTGTGACCCATTAAGCATCATAACAAGTGATCAATCTTATTTGTGTTTTTAAGGAAGGATCCAATCTAAATAGAGCTGGAATAGTTTTGTGGAGTTTAAGAAATATATTGATTCCTTTGTAATTTCCTTACAGGAGCCAATTAACTCACTAGTCAGGGTTCACTCTGAAATATTATTATTAATTCATCTACTATCTATTTATCATATATTATCCAGACTACACTGATATTAACTACAACACACAAAACTAAAATTTGTAGCTGACCTGCTGTGCAAAAACATTTTTCCCTGTAAATTACAGTGGAGGGTCCAGTAGGTAGATATCTCCCTGTGTTGAGCTTGTCCCAGTGTTGACAAACCTTGTTTTTCCAGTGAGGGAGACACCGCCCCAAACCATCACACTGCCTCCACCAAAGATGTTACTCTGTCGCTGTGTTTGCTGACACCAGCACAAACAGGCCTGATGGCGAAGGGCAGTCATGCCAGGCCTCCTGGCAGTCCTTTGAGACTGGAGATTCGTCATCTGTTCCAGATTACCTGGGCAGAGAGCCGTATTGTCCTGCAAACTTTGACTGCTAATTTGTAGAAGACAGCCTACGGTTCCTGAGTAATGAAAGGGTGAGGAAACGGTTTTCTTGGGGTGTTGTCTTCTTGGGATGCCTACTTTGTGGCCTGTCTCTGACATTCCCCAGTTTATGGAATGTGTCCTTCAGTTTGTAGATGGTAGTTGGGCTCACTTCAAACAATGCCACAATGTAGGTCACCAGAGCTCTTTGTTCTGTTTTAAACAAACTGGTCTGTTTTCATGGATAGTCTGGTTCGTTTGGAGCTCATACGAATCCTGGTGTGGAACCAAACAAGCTGACTCAGGTCCTCTTTGGTGTGCTTGAGGTGTGAAAGCAAAGTGGACCAGCTGGTGAACCAAAGGAAGTGGCAGAAAGCGTAATGATTTACAGATATATCTACAGTATGTGATTTAATACGCTCAAATACGTGCCAGTACCTGCTTGGCATTTGGGTAACCATGGCAACAAGTCATAATCTCTCACTCACATTTTAAGTGGCCTTCCTCTTCGGTGTTGAATCATTCTTCTTGTGTAGAGAACGTCATGCTGGGGTGTTAATTTTACTTAGAACCCTTGGGAATTATAAAATCTTGTAAATAGTGTTAGATTCAACACTATAGGAGCTGAATTAACCCTGATGATTTTGCTGTGCGCTCAAGGGTCCAAAAGGTAACTTTGGCAATTCTGGATCAGTTACTTTGGTACTTTGCTCAACTTTTGACTGTGGAAATGCAAAAATTGTGCACTTTACTAAACAAAACAGAGCCATGCTTTGTGAAAATGTGGCCTTCATTAGTCAGAACACTCAGGGCTGACATACAGTCAAACAACCAGTCACACTTAGAATCACACCTACAGGCTACAACAATTTCAAAATAAGTCATCGCTAATGTAACATGCAAAATTAAACTTTTTTTTTGTCATTCATTTAAATGACAAACTTAATTTCTAGGAGCCTTCTTAAATACACCCTTTAAAATTTTTTTGGGCACATATTGATGCATTGATGCCTTTAATATAAAGCCTTTTTTTTAATAAAAGAGACTGGCAGCACAGTTGGAAGCAGCCGTCACTCAAACAGCATTGTCTGGTCTATTTTTAGAGGTGGATTAATACACAATTGGTTCTCTATTGAGTGTACTCAGCAGGAGAGCATATGTGGGAGTAACTTCAAACTGTGCCCATGTTTGTTGTAATGGAAGAAACATGGCAACCAGAGCAACAGTGTGACTCATTGATTTGTCTTTAATGGTTTTTGGACAGCAAAAGGAGCGCCTCGGCACAGAGGAAGAAGCTTTATCTGGGTTTTGCTACCCAGAGAGTACTTTCTAGGATCAAAGTAAATTTGGTTGTGCAGTTTCGAGGGTTATATGACAGAAAAAAGGAGAATATACTGAAAGTTATTTAATTCAGAAAAATCCAGCTCGAAAACGTGCTTCTTTCCTGCCTTTTTCGTGCACCTTTTTATTTTCACTGCTGCTCCGATCGCTCTGCTGCTCAATCACATGAAATCATTCTCATCTGCGCCGTCACTACTAGAGTTACATAATCTCTCTCTCTCTCTTATTCTAGCTCAAACTCACTCTCCCTGTCACTTACATTTGCACGGCTCCGTCAGTTCTCCTCTGACTCTCTCCACTCCATGCAGAGGCCTCTGTCTGTGCAGCCACAGCCCCCCCGCCTCGTCTCGTCCACTCTCTCCACTTTCTCTCTCTGTTCCCTCCGACACATCCCTTTCCACCTCACACGCCCAGGCCCTCCCCTGCCGTCTCTCTGTCTCACAGCTGGTAGGAGATGTAGTGAATTCTCCTCTTAAAACCTCTCCTGCTTTAAGCCCAAGGGGTACACGCTGAAGGGCAGGAGCGTGTGTGTGTCCCATCCGTCTGTGTGTGTCTGACAGCACCAATTACTGCCTCAGATGCCGGGGAGATGGAGGAGACGGAGTGGAGAAGGACAGACACCTGTCACCTCCACACAGGTTCCCTCACCCTCATCTCCTCTCTCTCTCCTTCTCAGCAGGCTAAAGGAATATAGGTCAGCTTCACATGTCTGTCCATCAGCTTAACCTGTTTCACAGTGTACTTCTTTATGCTTCTATCATATCCATTTGACTGTTTAATATCACATCATATAAAGCAGGATCAAAGCTTAAAAATGAAACTTTTCTAAGTCACACCCGGCTTGTCGTACTGACTCCACTTAGCTCTCCTGCTGTTCTTTTCACTCTACAAATTGGACAGAAACCAGAGTGTGAATCACTGAGGAGGAAGTCCAACATGCACACCATCCACTGTGAATTGTCTCATCAGCTTTGTGTTTGTTTGGAACGTGTGGAGACAGACACAATGGATTTTTGGACCGCTATGTCTGGGAGAACATTTTCATGAAAGTCGAATAATGCCCGTTCTTGTATCTTGTGACAGTGAGATAAAAAAGATTGATTTAATCTCCTGCTGTGTGGTTCCACATTGACAAATGCACTTATTGTTTGAGTTGTAAAGCCTCTTTCACGGTGTGCCCGATTTTCCTTTTAGTTCAGTAAAAGCAGTTCTATTAATTTCTGTTTTAGTAATGACAGACTTTCCACCATAACGGAATTTTAAGCTGAAGTCTGGCACTCACTTAAAGATTTTAAAACTCTTTTTCTTTTCCTTTGTTTTTCTTAAGATATATTACGTGCCTTTATTAGAGAGGGAGAGAAAGGGCAGTGGGGTAGTGAAAGAGACACAGGAAGGACTTGAACGTGGGCCACCCATTTACACAGGGTGCAACATAAGCACCCTAAAGATTTTTTAACTCTAAAGAAGAGTTGTGTTAATTTAAAATCCAAAATTGCTACTTCAGCTCTATTTATCTGAGTCAATAAAAACATTTTGTTTTAGTATTCTTGCCATTGTACTCAAATTATGTGACAATCAGTCCTTAATCTGAAAGTTTCCCAGAATGCCTTTGGGGATTACACTCTTTTGCACCAGGAGTTAAGTTGCCCATTGATTAAGAGAAGTCCTGCCTGTGGGGACCTCCTTCAACATTATGAGGATGTACTGAACTCTGTAGAAGTGCACTTTCTTGATTAAATTCAGCTTTTGGTCTTTCACTGTGAGATTGAACAGTTAAAGGTTTTTTAAAGAAATTGAGTTAAATTAAAAATAAAAAACAGCTTTTTCAATTCTATTTTTCTGAGATAATAGAACACATTTTTAGTTTTAAAGGTCACATATTTTACCCCTTTAAGACAAGTTTATATTGGTTTCAGAGGTCCCCAAAACATACCTGTCAAGCTTATTCCTAAAAAAACACTCCTGTATTAGATTTTTGCATGTCTAAAACCCCCTCTGTTTCAGCCCTGCTCAGAAAGAGCTGTTTCTGTGTCTGTGGCTTTAAATGTTACTGATCTATCTGACTCCACCCCTCTCAGGAAATGGATGTGGTTTAATAGATGTGGCTCGGGGGAGGCCAACGGAACCTGGGGGTGGTGTTTACTCCCCACATGACATCATGAGTGAAAATTTTAGAACGGCTTGTTTCAGCACACATTTTCTGAAAGGTGGAGAAAGAGAGAGGGGTAGAGGGAATGGATTTTTCTGATTCTTGGGGGGTTGTGGACAGGCCAGGGGCACACATTTTTGTTACAAAAGTCTGAAAAAGTGTATTTTGCATAACATATGACCATTAACTTTTTTTGTAATTAGTCTAAATTTAGTTAACAATAAACCCCTAATTGCACAATGCCTTTGGGCATTAGAAACTTTTGCACCACTTGTGAAGTCACCCACTGAGTTAGAGAAATCTCACTGAACATGATAGAGGAGGACCTCCTGGATCAGTGTGCCTCTTTCAGTTTCACTAGTAGTCCCTTCAGTTGGCCTTTCTTGAGTGGTATAAATGTTTAAGATTAAAGTATATGAAGAAATAAGGGTAAGCTGCGATTGGCTGTGGGAGCTGGGATACGATAATTGGGATCAGGTAGCCGTCAGCTGATCACAGCTTTTAATCTGTCCTTCGTAAAGTAACACCATGCTCTATTTTTCTGAGATAGCATTAAAATTCTGGAATTTTCTCAAGGAATTACCTGAATTATCTTGGGAAAGCAACCTATTTTTTTACGAGTAATAAAAATAACTTCTCACAGGAGAACTAAGTAAACTGGAATGTACAAATGCATATCTGCTTAATACTCCCATGCGTTATGGACATTTTGCCGCTTCATCCTTCCAAGGCAGAAATTTGCAACCCACCCAAAACAGCTCTGCGACCCATTTTAGGGTCCTGACTCACCAGTTGACAACCTCTTTTTTCATAAAGCCGCCTCTCAGTGTCTCTATCAAAAACCTGGACCCCTCTCCAAGGAGCTGTATGAAAAAAAATATTGAGATTAATGACAATTTTAAGTGTTCACATTGATTTAATCCTGCTTTTGTTTTGTATTAGTTTTGATTTTATCTGCATCTTAACTGAAACTCAACTGTTAAGTCACTCTTTAAATAAAATCCACCTTGGTGCCAATAAACCTTACTACATAAAACCCTACATCTAATCATCTGTGCAGTAATCTAGTGAAAAACAACTATTTTAATTTGAACAAGTGTTGTCGACCATTTCTTGGCCCTGAGCTGTATCATCCTGAACTCATGTTTTTACAGTTGGGTTGCCAGATTTTCAACAACCGTGCCAGTACAGAGATCAAAACCAAATCTGTGCTCACTGACTGTATCTGGCAACTTCACAGGAGTGTGGGCCAGATGATGAATGTTGAGTTATTCCTTTAAGGCATAGCCATGTAACCCTTAAAGCCAGGAAAACATCACACAGCTTGAGCTCCTTACACTCCAAACCACAACTATGAGATCATAACGTTTGGGCGGGATAACAGGAGTGCTGTACAATGTCATTCTCAGGAGTGGTGAAAAAAAATATATATATATGGAAACGCTGCTGAAACGATGAAGGGCAATTTGGCTTTGTGTCTGCCAAGCAATGCGATCAAAGACTTGCACTCAGACGATCAGACCTGAAGGTGACCACAGCACAGCAGGAGACAATTTAATGTAAAGGCTTTGTTTGTTCTCTGCTGGAAAACTTACAATCTGAGAAGAAAAATGTAAGTTATACCGTTCCTGTCCTCCTGCAGGGGCTCAATCAGGATGTGCCGACGACTTGAGCACTAGCATGAACAAAGACACACTCTGAAACACACAGACACACACAATAGACTTTTATATCTCATAAGAGGATTGCAGCCTGTGTTCATAATGAAAGGTTTGAGCCGGGAACAGATGTAGGAAAAGACTAATCTTCACACCTGTGAAAGAGATTGAGCTCATTTACAGAGGGCTGAGTGTAGGTGTGTGCGCTGAACACTCAGTAGGGAACCTGCTTTTCTTTATTGCCTCTCCAACACAGAGGTCGATCTCTGCCTCCAGCCTTGCAGACGAGGTGTGTACAGTTGGTAAAGTGAGCATTTTAATGTTGATCACACACAGACTTTTGAAGGTCAAGGGCTCCCTCCTGCATGTGGTACGCTCACACACATTTTCATTTCTTTGCTCTTCTCTTAGTGGCAGCTCAGGGAGCTGGAGAGCGTAAAGGTGTGGGTTGGAAGAGAGTGGGCGCTTGAAAGACAGATTTAGACAGCAGGTCAAGAGATTTTAGCGGGTGCCCAGTGCATGCATGTGTGTATGCATAGATTTTGAGTGTGTTCAACATGGCTGCAGGCATTAGGGCGTGAAGCTGTGGAAGTGTCAGCTAGCAGGGTGTTATTACGAGCCAGATGTTCTTAAAGGACAAATACATGGGTTAAGTAAAGGCCTGTTTGTCTGCCTTTCAGTTTGTCTACCTATCGCAATGATCAAGTATTAATATGGACGGAGTGGCAGCAGCCCTGAAGTGAAGCATGACTATTACATATCCCTGCTAAATGGCTGCAGTTTAAGTCATTAACATCTTCTTCTCAGTGTTAACAGATTGGACATGGGTTGATCTAGAGTTTATATTCTTGCCTTATACATTTCTCTCATACCTGGATTCTGACTGGCGCTTTTACTGGCATTTGGTGTGCTTTCAAAGCCCTGATCCAGCTCACCGCATACTGGGTACCCAGGACACGGTGAGCTGGTTCAGATGCCTTGGGCAACTATGTACATCATGGAGGGGCCTGTTAGAGAGATGAGGCATAGGCCTGATGCAGGCTTGGAAGAAGGCAATCAGGAGGCCAAAGCAATGCAGAACCAAGGCTGACGAGGTGAAGTGGCGAACAGGCATATGCCCCCATACCTGACCTGCCTGGGATTCTGCCATGATTATTGCTGTCAGTCATCTCAAAAATTAATCTAAATAATTACAGTATTTGCAATTATTTAATCACAATAATGGCATTCAACATTAATATGAGAAGGACTGCAATACAGTCCATTATCATTTAATCAATCAATCTTGGTTTGTATATCATAATAACAACTATATCCTATTATAATAAAGATCAGCGTTAATCACCATGAGCACAGCACTAGCAGTATTTAGCCCTGTTACAGTGGCAACATAAACTTTCGCTTCAGTGGACAGAAATGTTGAGCAGACCACACTCATGTTGACGGTCCTCTGCTGAAGCTACACTGGAGACGGTAAGGGCTTGGGTGGGGTAGGGGAGGGAGAAATGCAGGAAAAGGAGAGGGACAAGAGAAACAACAAATGTAAAACAAATTTATCGAATTTGTGGCCATGAACTTGTCTCCATATTGTAGGAAATTGCAATAACTTTATTGATGATGGTAGAAGTACATGAAAAATCAGCAGCAACAGCTTTGATTGATAGAAAACAGAATAATGCAGCATTAGCATTAGCAGCAAATATGGTCATTAAATAGAGATAACCATTATTGTTAATTATATTTTAGATATAAACTAACCTGGTCATGACTGCGGGTTGAAACCAGCTGTAATTGGGCAAAAAGTGAGGTTCACTCTGGACTGATCACCAGTAAATCACAGGACTGATATCAACACTCACACCTACCACAACGGGCAATTTAGAGTCACCAGTTAAGCTGGCAAGCATGTTTTTGGACTGTGAGGGAGAGAACACATGCAATGCAAACTCCACACAGAAAGCTCTGTCCAGTGAGGATTTAGAAAAAGAACCTTTTTGCTATGCACTAACCACTGTACCACCATGCAAGCAGATTAAGTAATAATAATGATTATAGAACAGTCAGAAATTTGGGCTTCTTAATTGCATCTGAAGTTTTACAACCTTTTTAAACAGTGACGTAGATTTATATTAAAAAAAAAAAAAGACTGTACATCATAAATAGATCATGTAGATGTAGTTTGCATAACCCTCAGCACCTAACCCAGTACAATACAAGGAGATTGAGAAGTGCTGTCCATTTGAATACACAGTGAATGTTCCGTCTGACTTCTTTTCATTCTTTGTGTAACGACAGCCATCTTTGTACTCTCTCTTCCGCCCTTTATCTCCTCTCCCTCACATGTCCCTCCTAAACTCCATCCCTATTCCCTCTCCCTCTTCCCATCTCCTCTCTTTTGTGTTTGAATAAATGACACACAAAATCACAAAGGCTTATACCTTCTACACACCACAGTCCCCCGTCTACATACCCTCACAGCTCTGACCCAGATAATGTCTATTCACTCGTAGCCTCCCAGCATGGTGACTCTCACACCGTGGCCAGAGATACACTGAGGAGCCAAAAGCCACCTTTGGAACCTCGGCGTGTAAGCTTCAACGAGGACTTGGAGTTTGAGAAGGACCTCATACAGCCTGGCAGAGTCTGGTGTAGTGGGTTGAGCTGTGAGAACAAACCCTCAGAGAAAAGCAGGAAAAAAGCAGGCCAAGGACTGAGAAACTGTTAACGCATGTTTCAGCTCCTCATATCCTTATATAGCACCGTTCCCCACAGGCAGACAAAGAAAAAGAGAAGTGTTGGAGGGAGAGTTTGTCTCCTTTGGGTACAGTTGCTATTAATTGGCCATGTTCCATATGCTCGGGGATAAACATGTGCGCACTCATGGGAAAGTTCATCATTTTCACCTTGCTGTAGTGTTGAAAGAGTGTTGAGTTTGCTCCACTTAAGATCTGAAGGTTTGGAGGAAGGTGCATGAGGAGGTGTGCAGGCAGCCAGCGGCTCAGCAGAACAGGAAACACTGGAGCAGGAAGGTAGCCATTGACCTCTTCCCTCCTTATACTCCCACGTTTCTGTCTTTCTTTCTACTTTATGGATGGCTTCCAGATGTACGATCAGCCTGTTGCACTGATTGGGTCGACTGCTGCACGACCGTTATAGCTCAGCACTGGAACACAACACGCAGATGTCGCCTCAGTCAAATTTGTCCAATTTGTTGCTACTTTGGTATGCAGTACAGCTGCACTATTGTTCTACAGCCAAAGGAAAATGTACAGAAAGTTCAAATACAGATGTTCAGCTCTAGGGTTGGCCAGAACAAAGAGGAGTTACACAGGAGATTCTGCAGATTACAAACATTTAGACAAGCAGCTGCAGAATCATTGTTGTCGATGGAAACACCTTGAGAATGAAGCTGAATACACCTGCAAGATATCCATTATTACTGGTAATGATCGGTGTGTGAGAGAGAGATACTGCATGAACATAAAGCGACAGCTGCATGCCAGTGATCTGAAAACAACAGGAAGTTAGTTATTGTGTTTTTGGCACGCTGATTTGGCCCGCTTATCAACTCTGTCAGCAGTCTGAGCTTCAACAGAGGCTGTGTCAGCTTATTGAGGCTATTAAGAGAATTTTAAACCCTCAGTGTTCAACTGACAAAACTTATGGACTTGAACTTGTGAAGTGCTTTGACATCTCATATTCACACACAGATGGTTGTGATGGTAGGTAAATGGCCCCAAAACGAAACATTATTGATGCATTCACCATCCAACAGCATAGGAGCAGAAGCCTTTGGATGTTCAGTCAGTATGTTTACATGCACTTACAACAAGTGAAGTTTTTGTGTTTATACGCCAGAGACGTATGGTCTGCAGCCAGATCCCTCTAGAAGGAGATGGGGATCAAACTCAGACTTCAGGTTGAGAGTTAACTGGCCCTACCACTGATACACAGCCACTCCTCCAGCTCTGAAAACATGAGCTTAAAAGCTTGAGTCAGAAATAAAGGTAGTGTCAGCTGCTACAGGGCTAAATCTGTGAGTATAATTACTTTTCAAGGCTGCTTCGTAGGCAGAACAGATAGATCTGATCCACCTGTCAATAGTTGTTAGTTAAATGAAAAGCTCCAATGGTACTGATTTCATAACTGAGAGTACAAAAGTAACACACAGAAGCAATTTTTCCAAAGGGTACGCTTTTGTGTGTGACACCCTTGACTTACTGAATGAGTGCAGCAGTGTCAAGAAGGCATGTAAGAGGAGCACTTCATTCCTGTTCCATCTGAAAGGATAAAGAGCTTATTCTTTATACACTATATATACAGTGCTTAACAAATGTATTTGACCACCCTAACCCTAACCAAAGTAAGGTTTATGCCACAGCTGCCCTAAATTAACAGCGTTGTAATCATCAAAATCATTTGTTAGGTTTCTGCAATGGTTAATACACCAATATATAGAAGCTCTTTAACCCAAATGATATTTTTAATGCTAAATTATAATTATTATTGTTATCCATGAATTTTCAAATTTACTGATTTACAAAAAAACTGAAAAAATAGTAAAGCACATTATTATTTCTTTCTATTATTTCTTTCTTCAAATTATAGTTATTTACTTGCATTCCTGAACATAAAAGTTAGTTTTAGTGGTTGAATGTTATGCTTGATTAATTTCTGACTTCTCAGAGAAGCCCAGTGGGCCGGCCCAAATTTGGGTGAATTCAGTTTGAAATCCCTCATTCCTGTTCAAAATGGTAAAACGTGGAGAGCTCACTGAAAATGAAAGGGCCCACATTAAAGCACTTCATGATGCTGGATGGTCTTTGAGACAAATATGACAAGTGGTCTAATAAATTTGTTAAGCACTGTATATATATATATATATATATATATATATATAAAGAGAGAGAGAGAGAGAGAGAGAGAGAGAGCAATGGAGCAATGTTTTTATGTATGCCAGCCCACTGTGCTCCACAGAAAACAGTTGCAGGCACATACTGTATTTGGATTTTTACTTACTCTGTTGCTGTCTGACCAAGTGATTAATTCTCCTGCTTACTTCTGTGTATCTTTAAGTGCTCCAGCTGCGTGAGTGTTTGAAGCATCTTCCTCCCTCCCACTCTGCATTTTGCAAAGAGAAGACCTGCCCTAATCTGCCTCTGATTGGCTCTAAGTCTTAGCTGACCAACTGACAAATGCATCGGGTATTAACCAGTCAGTGGCAGAGTAGGACAGTAGGGATGAAAGTACAGAACAAATTGCATCCTGTATTGACTCAAAACAGGAACTGTCAAATACAGGCTGTATTTTAAGGGACGCTTGGCAACCCTACCAGCAACGCATACCACTCACCTGCTAGAGGTCCAGCTGCCTTTTCTAATTACTTTCAAACCAACAACTCTGAAGTGTCAATCATTCTCCCTTGATTTAGAAGTATAGATTTCTGGTTCTGATTTCTCATGTTGCCATCAGTTTGGCCTACAGAGTCAACCTCTGCCCACCCACAGATATAAGGCTGAGACACTTGTGAGATACATCAGTGTGTGTGTGTGTGTGAATGTTTGTGAGTGACACTGAGTAAAAGGCATGGGGCCCTCTTTCCCTCCTGTGCCTCAGAGAATGAATTATTGAGAATGATGAACTGAAAATAACGTTGGTGAGAGGAAGAAGAGGAACACTCCTACACTTATACTCTGCCAGTCACGAGGCCGGATGATGCTGGTACGTTTATTGCTGCACCATAAATGTGTGTGTGTCTATCTGGGGAAATATGTGTGTGTGTCACTGGTTTTATATATGAGCTGTGTTAAAGATGAACAACAGTACAGCTTGTCAGAAGTAAAGCTACAACATTTTGAGATCACCAGTATTCTCTGGCTGCAGTTTAAATCATACACTCTGCCTTCTCCATGTTAGCAGATGGGACAATGATCAAACAATGAAATTATGATTCTTTTCAGAAATGGTTTTATATCTTAAAAGCTAGTTCTTATCATGCTGATTTATACAAAAGTGTTCACTTTTATATGAAGTTTAATGAAAGTAGTTATCTACCAATAGTACCATTTACAACACACCTAATAGCTAATGTACTGAATTACAAGACAGATTTCAGTGCTTCATTCAGCACCTCGCCTCTCCAACGTGATCCCTGTCACTCCAAAGGAAAGGCACAAAGTATATTATGTGACAAAGTTACACCCGATTCCTTTACTTCTATGTTCTATTGGCAGCTTATTTCTGAATAATCTACAATACAGAGACGGCTTTTATTCAGCTGTCAACTTTGAAAATACGTTTTTTTTCTCTTTAAAGTATTGATTCAGGCACTGCCCAGGCACCAGGACCTTTTAAAGTATCAATTTAGCACCGATATTGGGAAACAAACAGTGATATCCAATCCTAACATCAGAGCACCCTGCACTATTGTCTTCTTTAAGCTTGAACATCTGTAGTTATGGTTTGTTTATTGTTTTGCATTTAATTTTAGTCATAGCTGGCCAATGAACCTGATTCAGATTTGTAAAAAGACCATTAAAATAAAAATTCATAGCACTTGTTTCTTTGTGCTAGCTGTGTTAGCACAGTGCTAACAAGGTAGCAATCTGATTACAATCTCCTAAACGAACAACCTGAAGAGAATGATGACTACACAGATACGCTGTAAAGCTAATATCAACTGAAAAAATATGTAAAAAACTATATTAAGCTATTGTTTTCCTACTCTTTTAGGGAAGTGGCAAATAGTGGCAAGGTACACTGGTGTACCTTAAGACAAGTCTATTTGTGGCTTGGGAATCTGTACAACCATATGTTATTACTACCCCTATGTAATATTTGCATTTGAGTAAATATGAGCGAATAGACTCACCAGGAGGCCGTCATGTTTTGGTCCACACTGGTAGTGTGACGTCATGTAGCCACAGTGCTCCTCACTGTTGCTATGCAGAAACCCTTTTTCAGATTGTTTTGCTACTTGCAGCTGTTGTTGCGATAACAGCTTTCATACCAGGCACGGGTTTGCTGGGTGTTGGTTTTGTCTCCCTGCTGTCAAAGCTCTGTCAGTCCTCCTAAGTTTTACCTCAGTAAACCTCCTTAGAAGTGACTCGATTCTGTGTATAGTAGACGTGTGCCAGTAGCTTTTCAAAATAAAAGCATTTATGTACAAACAAAGAGAGTTTCTCTGAAGAAATAATAAAGTGTCCTTTTACTTTGAAAAGTGCGAACCGGAAGTGGGTTTTTTTTTTTTTTTTTTTTTGTACTGTGTTTATCTTTACCCGTAACATTTGGAACCAGAAACAGAAAGCTTCATAAATAGTCTAAGTTTGGGGAACAACTTTATTAAACAGGCGCATTTTAGCTCGTAGCCTTCATCTTGTTCATCAAGAAACACATTTCAAACACATTCTACCGATGTGGACGCACATATTTGCTACAACAAGGTTAATATGGCTCTGTATTTGGCATTTTCCTGTTGGGTTTGACTGAGAACCGTTCGTGGTGCAAGAAAAAAATAGAAGAGACATCACAGCGCCAGTGTGGACCAAAATATGGCAGCCTCCTGGTGAGTTTTTAAACCCAAATTACTCAAAAAATATTGAGTTTTTTAGTTTAGTATATGAGGGATACAAATATCTATCCAACAAGATGAACTTGTGTGATCATGCAGGGTTGCTTTTAAGGCCAGTGAGCTTGTGCAAAAACAAGAAGAATCCATTTGCACAAGCTCACCGATGAAAATATTCTGTTAGGGGCTCCATCAATGATTTTGTTTACATATTCATAAATCATCAGATCATCTTGTTGAGACACATCATGATTAAAGTGTTCATAATTCATCTGATCAAGTGTATTCAGCTGATTAATATTATATAAACATGTCACAGTAGGTGTCGTAGGTGCAGAACCTTTGAAAGGATAAATGTCAGGTTAGTGCTTATCACATGGGAGTATTTTCTTACTTTTGTCGTCCATTTTTATATGGTTATAGAAGGCGTGTAAGCTGTGTGAGTGCCAGGGGACAGGATATGTGAGGTAATAGGGAAACCTCTGTGTGTGTTTGAAAGCAGAAGGTGAATCTTTGTGTCTCTTCAGCCTTTATTCTCAATAACAAAATGGACTATCACTGAATAAGTTATTCAGAGTGCGAACCAAACTCCCAACAGACCTGTTCTATAGGGCTGTCATGCTCTCTTTCTCTCTCTCCTTCTCTCTCTCGCCCATGACCCCTTTCACACAGACAGAAAAACACACATGCACCTGGTATCTATTTAATCTGTTTTTAGACTCACAGGATAATCATCCCGCCTCTAAATGAGTGTGCCATCAGCTTAAGTTACCACCAGAAGAAGTGCATTTGTGTGCGTGTGGATGTGTGCTTGCTTTAATTGCTCTGAAATTGAGCTCTCACTTGGTCACTCTGATTTGTTTTTTAAGGGTTTGTGTACGCGCGCGCGTGTATGTGTGGGTGTGTGTGAGTGTGTGTGTGTCTGTCAGCAAGAGAGTAAATATTTGTGCAGGAGCTCTGGAGAAGGTCAGGGTCAACGTATGACAGACAGCCCACTGGGAAATAAGACACACATACAAAAGGCAGACGCACACACAAAGTAGAGACAGAGAGGGCGGAGACAGAGATGTGGAAATAGACAGACGGAAGGGTAAACAAAGTTAGAGACAGACAGAGAAAAAAGATGGACAGAATGAAGAAGAGGACA
Source organism: Cheilinus undulatus (assembly GCF_018320785.1). Classification (NCBI taxonomy): domain Eukaryota; kingdom Metazoa; phylum Chordata; class Actinopteri; order Labriformes; family Labridae; genus Cheilinus; species Cheilinus undulatus. Next base: position 30,334,238 of record NC_054877.1, read on the forward strand.
AGCTTCATTCTGGAGTTCCTCTTGGCCGCTCGCAGTAATTGGCTGGTATCCAGAGGACAGAGAGTAGATCAGGAAGAGGCCTGAGTGTACTCATGTGCTTCATGTCCTAAACATCAACAATCATTTCATATCTGCTCTGTGTCTGTGTGTGCGTGGGCTAGAAAAGTAATAAGATGCTGTAAACACAGTAAGGGTCTGTCCTGAGGTGTCAATCATAGAGGCCTATGTCCTCAGTTTGCCCGGACATGCTTCATATCTCTAGTCAGCTCTGCATCCATGTGATTCTGCCTCATCTTCCTCTAAGGCAAAACTAATTACTGCAGCACAGAAGCATGTTTTCTTTAAAGCTCCTGTGAGAGGTTTTAATCTGATAATAAAACAGTCTGGAATTACTACTGGTGGCTCCTTTTGAGCTATCACAGGAAACAACACTATCAGGATGAACACTGACTATCTATATGTCTCTATTTCTAATGCTTAAAACGCTGCTGCAGGGTAGGTGTCAGACAGAGTGACTAACTGAATACTGCGGAAAAACAGCTTTTATTTACATTTCAAGGCGAATATCTATAAAATGTGATATGTTTGCATTTTAAAACTTAATATCACATGTGTCATATCTTAAGTTTAGTTAAGAGAAAACAGTGGTGATGTGATGATAAGTTTGGTTTTTTACCAGTATTTTTCAAACATAAAAAGTCAAAAGAGTCAATCATGTTTATTTAATTCTTCTGCATTTGCTTGACTGATGTTTGTAAATATGTTCATACTTCTGATTAGTCTATTGTTCTCCATAATTGACTAAACTAGACAATAAAAAAACTACATAGTTTATGGTTTTGTTCATTTACTGTACAAAAAAGACTAATCACCTCCCTTATATATTTTTACCTTTTATTGATTTTATAGATCAATCAAGGTTGATATAATTTGGCTTTTGTTATTAAAGAAAAAATAAAAGCAAACTCTTTAACGTCAAAGTGAAAACACATTCTATAAACTAATTTAAATTTAAAAAAAAAGATACGTAGTGTAAAAAAAGTGACTGCATAAATATTCACCCCTTTGAATCAGTATTTGGTAGGTGAACCTTCACAGCGCTGAGTCTCTGTGGATAGGTCTCAGTCAGGCCTGTTCATCTGGACACTGCTATTTTACTCAATCTTCTGTGCAAAACTGCTCAAGCTCTGCCAGGTTGCACAAGTCTTGGCCTTGAACAGCCTTTTCAAGTCCAGCCACAAATTCTCTGTTGAATTGAGGTCTGGTCTTTGACTCGGCCACTCCGGCACATTCACCTTGTTGACTTTAAACTGTTTCTGTGTAGCGTTTGCATTATGCTAGTTGTCTTGCTGACTGAATCCGATTTTCAGTATTTTGCCACTTTCATTTCAGCCTCTACCTTTACAAGCCTTTCAGTGCTAGCTGCTGAGAAGCATCTCCACAGTATGATGCTGCCACCACCTTGCTTCACAGTGGGGATGGTGAGTTTGTTGTGATGTGAAAACCAGTGTCTTGTCTGATGGCCAAAAAGCACAATTTTGTTCTAGTCAGACCAAAGAACTTTTGTCCACTTGACCATGAAGTCTCCAAAATGCCTTTTATGGAACTCTAGTTTTATGTGCCATATTCCCTCCATCTCTTCATTATGGATTCAACTCTGGGATATTCATTGCCTTGGATTTTTTTTTAGATCCATCCCCTGACTTATACTTTTCAATAACCTCTTCTCTGAGGATCTCGGTGTGTTCTTTTGTCTTCATGATGTAATGGTAGCTAGGAAGACTGATTAAATAGACCCTTCAGACACAGGTGTCTTCAAAATAAAATCACTTGAGGCACATTCACTGTTGTGGCAATCTGCCTGGAGAGGTCTCTGTATGCATGCTGCACGCAACCGCAACACGTGAATGAAATCAAGACTAATCAACAGGGCACGCTGAACTCAAACAAAGTAAGCCATGCACCAGTCATTTGGCTGATGTGAAACGGAGCTGAGGACGGCAGAAGCAGTCTTTAAAGACACACGTCACGCTAACGGATAACGCACGGAAAAAGGACTTTGATCTAAAAAGGGCTACCGGTTTTTAACCTTCATTCTCTGATTCTGTTTACTGGCTATATAAATGGAAGTTCGAGTGAAATCCTGTGTCTGGTCAAGTCCTTCCTTTGTCAAGTGTGGGAAGCCATGACGTTGTAAAGACACTTGACATTCACTGCACTCAGGTGATCCCCATTTCACTAATTGTGAGACTACTCTCACAAATTGGCTGGGACTCTGTAGAATGACAACAAAAACAGGGTAAATATCTATGCAGTTACTTATTTTACCTTAAATATTAATTTTTAATTGACATTACTTTAAAGAAATCTGTTCATCATTTCAGTTCTATAACCACTAAAACACTCCTCACAGGAGCTTTAAAAACATGCTACATTTTTTTTTTTTTTACATATTGGCATCACCTGTAAGTTGACTCAGGTGGGCTCACCTTACATTACCACTCTGTTTGCTGACAGTTGAAATGAAAGGGTCTGAAATTTGTAAAAATTGTGCAAATGTACCAAAGAGACAACCTTTCATTCTCAATCTGCTAATTAAACCTGCTTAAATCCACGCATTTATGCTAAGTAGCTCTGCAATGCAAATGAGGTTTGCAGCAGACATTTTCACAGATAATTTAAGCATGTGTTTCTCTTTTTAAAACCACCAATTAGTATCTCTTATTTGCAACTGTGTTTAATTTATGCTCATAAGTAAGCAGTTTATGATTTCAATTAACATGGTAACTGTTTTGAAAATGTCAATATCTTTTTTATAATGCTCTGATGAAATTGCATTCAGTTTTTGAGCCCAGTATAAACTACTATGTTGGCATTAGATCACTCATTTTTTAAACAGCATAGCAAATAATGTCTTTGTGTTTTCCATCCATGCTTGTAGAGCTACAGAGTTAAAGATTTAACAGAGACTGTTTGATGATATTGTTGAGGTTTTAATGATTATTTGGTTATTATTTATATAATAAATAGAATTATTTATCAAGATTAATAAATTACAGGGCATCACCCTAAAGACAGGAAACAACCAAAAAGGATTAAAACCATCTTCGAATTAAGATATAAATACTGTTATTATATTTTTTAGTTTACAAATATAGGTATTCAAATAAATAGAAGATGTGAGGTCATACACTGACTTTCTCAGCCCAGCAAAATATTAATGTGTATGCACAATAATCTCAGACAAGTCCTCTTTTATACTAAAATAGAATTTATGTAACAAAGCATCAATAAGTATCAATGACACGTAACTAAATAACCTTTATGAAACTTAACTACAACAAACTATTTACAAAGCAAAGCATGGAGAACACAGGTGTGTGTTCATGTGTGAGAAAGAGAGAGAGAAACAAGAGGGAGAGAGAGAGAGAAGATGGCTGATAATTTGAAAAAATGTTTGACTAGAACCAAGAAAACGATATGGACACCACAAGGTAAATCAACAACACATAAGCAGATAAAAGGACAACAAATGCAGCCTGCAATGAATGCACATGAAACGCTTTCTACATCTATTCTGCCTGGATCAAAGCCTCACACTTGTGATCACAGAGTGTCATCAAAGTCTGATGTGCATCCAGATCCAGAAGTGAGTAGAGGTCAGTCCATTAATGTTCCTTCCACAGTTCCAGCAAGTTATAAGTCTTGTGGCATCAAGCCTCAGCTTTAGGATGAGAGCAGGGCTCGTATCATTCTTCTGATGCGGAACAAGAGTTGCTGTGTCCTTCAGATACCAGTGGGCTTTCTGCAGAACTCCTGTCCGAATGGTTTCAAAAGACAGAAGAAACTTGACCATCTGAAAGCTGACCGTGCCTAACATCCAGGCAGGGTGTGAATCATTGAAAAACCAGAGGGGGGACATTTAAAGAAAAAAAGAAAAAAGGCATCTTGCAACTGGCCTTTAATCTATAGCCAGGCGCTGTGAGCCTTCAAGCCTAGTCTCGCCTGGTTTTTGAGTTTGCAGTGTGTAGTCTGTGAGGACACAACGGCCGACCTTAACAATACAACATTGTTATAACATCTTTTATATATTTTTTATATTTGATGGTATAAGTCAGCTCCTCCCCGGCCAGCCCGGCAAAAGAGAGAGAGACAAACAGCACTGTGCATGGAAAATGACTAAGAAGTGAGAAAATGAATCAGCTGATCATATTGTCAACATGTCATATTATAGTCTGCATGAGTTAACATGCAGGCTTGTTGAAACTGCATGTATTAAACACATAGAAAAATAGCAGCTTTGCATTATAGCGCTAATAACATCATTTAAAATTTTACAGCAGCTGTGGGACAACACAGACAGCAGCTCTATGCCATACGATCACCTCTCAACTTCCAAACAAGCACGATTACAGAATATAATTCTAATTTTATCACAGTTGATCACAGATGAAATAAAGCCTACCTTTACATGTTTACTCAGCCACCTTACACAGCCTCACGGAGCATCTTTTCAGTTTTCTGAGCCAGTTAGTCCTCTGTACAGTTCGTATGAAGTCCATTATGTCTCTTTAGTTGCACTAAACTGTTGAGATGGTGGTTTTTTTATGTCAGTTTGAAAGATGAAAATTTGTGCTCTTTAGAAATGGGCATGATTTTGCTGCTGCAAGCGCTTTGGGGTCAAAAATTTGAGTTTTCATGCAGTATTTCAATTTACCAGCTCAAGACTTTACTGGCCTTGATGCTGGTTTTGAAGAGAGGTTAGCTTCTGATCTGGTGATTTTGCTTCTCGCTGAGTTTAAGAGGAGATTGATGTTCTATCAGTCTGTGATCATGGCTCAGAAACTTCTCTCTTTGCTTCGGAAGTCCTTCCTCCTTTAGTAATGTACGTTTGTGTCAGTAAACCGGGCTGTCATTGGAGTTGAGTCAGGAGGCAGGGATTGGATGAGGCTGTAAGTGCTGATTGATTGACATGTCTGTCAGCTACTTGTTGTGCTTACAAGAGGCAGACGAAGCGGGGAGAGCTGTAATATGTTACTATGTATAATTTCACAAATGCAGGTGCGCCAGCGGTGCATAAGCGTGCCCATGGCCCAGCATTCAATCGGAGCAGAGGCAGGGATAAAACGCATCCCTCCTGCAGATGAAAATTTATCATCAGAGGGGGGATATCAGAACCAGAAGGGAGGAAATCCCCCCTATCCCTTCCTCGCAATTCGCACCCTGCATCCAGGTGAAGCCTTGAGCCAAAGGTACACAGTATAAGGCAGCTGCTCTTCTGCTTTGCAGATAGTGGAATGGCCAGTGAAAGACAGACATCATTGGCATTCTTAAAACTCTAGTGAGCTCACAGTTTTTAACTCTGTAGTAGAGATACATTTAGGTTTGGAAAACTTTCCCACACAACAAAAACAGGTAAACAGTCTTGGTCAGGAAATGTGTGTATGTATTGCTGTTTGTGTGTGTTATATAGGATAAGTAGTGATGGTGAGCATTATGGTATTAAAGGTTGTTACGAACTCCAATTAGGGATTAGAGGTGCTCAGCAGGGGGCGACTCTGATTTTGACATCTCTATTTTACTCAATACACATTCACAAACACATTTTAGCACATGCTCTGCTTTCGATCAATGAAAACACACCAAATACACAGGTACATGTTACTGCCACTTATTAGCATGGGCTTAATGCTGACAATACTGACTCAGTTAAGAAATTCATGCAAGTTGGGTACTTCTGCAGACTTTTAAAGTCATGCTAACACCTATAGTGTATTGATTTGAATTACATGTTTATATCTGAATGTCCTATATTTCACCCAACTGAATGGGTGTATGTTTTTCACATATATGTCATATTGTTGGCATAGCATGAAAACATGTCAACTCGACTGAAAGCATGTTTTACGCCTGTGTGCACAGGAGCACAAACACACAAACAAACACACATGAAGATGCGACCCTGGCGGCAGTAGAGGACGTCACTTTCAATCCTGTCAGATATCTCCGCTGATGCTTGATGTATCAATTTTTAAGCAGCTCGCTTCAACCAACGCCTGGACGGCCTACACACTCTCAGGCTGCCCTGTGCTCCAGGAGCTGTGGCACTCGAGGGGTACAAGGAGGTTTCCATCTTGAAAGCCTGTTGCCATGGTGACCATTATGGAGCTCATCTCCCGTGGGCCAGCGAGCTTTACACAACTTCCCCTCTGAAAAGAACACACACATACACTATACCCCCCAACCAGTCCACAAATACACACGGAGTTCTCTCCTCTTTCGGCCCTTTATGTCAGGGCCGGCGGGGAGCCAATGTTTGACTTGAAGCGAGTGCAACAGAAAGCACGAGAAGAGAGCAATTAACAGTTAAACTAGCAAGAGCTGCAGCAAGAAAAGAGGAGCGAAGCCCCCCCCCCCCAGCCAGGCAGAGGAAGTGTTTGTTTCAGAAAAGTGCAGCTGCTAGGATTTTGAAAAAGTACAAATGGGCTTGGTTGAAAGTAATTAGATTGTAATTATTTAGACTACTAGATTGAGTTTTTTCATGTCTTTGTGTTGAAAGCATTACAGGCCCTAACCTTCCAATACACTCCACTCAGTATTCATAAAGCGTGAAAGCTGCTCCTAAACCTAATTTAAGTACCATGTTACCCTTAACACTAAAGCCCTATTTACACTGGATTTAATCTCATGAAAATTTTCCTGAATTAGCTGTATGTGTAAATGCAAGCAGCAGAGGTTTTCACCCTGACTTTACTCTAAACTTCCCCCGCTGGCCAGTAGTTTTTTCCCTCTATACTGACAGGTAAACTACAGGTAAACTTCCTGCTGTGAGTGATTACTGTGAGGGATAAGTGTGAAAATTCTCTGGGTAGATTCTCTGAAGAAAATGTCAGGTCTGCATGTGTAAATAGAGCTTATGATTTAGGTGAACTTATTAAGCAAAAGTCAGCCTTGTCACTTGCCTGAAAGCTTTAACTAAAGCCACCTTGATGAGCTGCAAGTGTGAATGTCAACAACTGAATTTTTCACCTAGACTGTAGCCTCAATGTCCCTGCTAGCCATGTAGCATTTCCCCCTACCTCCCTGCAGCAAAATTTCCCATTGTGAGGGTCAAGTGTAAACTAGCAATTCAGGAAATTTTCTTAGTAGCTTACCCTGAAAGCAGTGCATGTATGAAATTAAACGCTGTGTATAAAAATCACAGCCAACACAGTCAGTATGCAATTATTTTGCTCTGTATTTTCCCATCAGATCCTTAAATGTATATTATCTCCACAGCCAAATTTGCAATAAGACCTTTTAGGATCATCCCTGTTTGATATAATCAACTGTAAGTGATATTATTTGGAAGTGGAACCGTTTAGGAACAACAGCAACTCAGCAACCACGCAGAACACCACGTTAAATCACAGATCTGGACAAGATTGTCCCCCAGGATTTTTCTATATTCATTTTACCCTCTACCTTTATAAGCCTTCCAGGGCTTGCTGCCAAGAAGCTTCCCCACGCATGACGCTGCCATTACCATGCTTCAAGTAGGGATGGTGTGTTTGTGGTGAATTTGGTTTCAGACCATTTTGGTCACATCAGACCAAAGAACTTTCTTTGACTTGACCATGGGGTCTCCCACGTGGCTTTTTGGCAAACTCTAGTGGAGATTTAATGAGTTTTCTCCAACAGTGGCTTTCTCTTTGCATCTCTCCTTTAAAGCTTTGACTGGTGAAGAACCCGGCCAGCAGTTGTTGTATGGTGGCCTCTCTCACTAGCCTCCTTGCATGGTCACAGACTTAACTGGGAGATGTTTGGTGCCTTGGAAATTATTTTGTATCCATCCCCTGACTTCTAACCTTTAATAAACTTTTCTCTAAGTTGCTTGGAGTGTTCTTTTGTCTTCACATTGCAATGGTAGCCATGAATACTGATGAACCAGTGACTGGACCTTCCAGACACAGGTGTCTTTATACTACAGTCACTTGTGGCACATTCACCTCACTCAGGTGATCCCGAGTGACGTACCTATAGCCTCTGCAAATAAAAGCGACAGCTTATGATGGGGGGCACCATCTAAGAGATAAAGTGCTTTATACCCTTGATAAAAACAAGAGATTCCCTCTTGCTGAAGTTTTCTGTAATGCTCTATTTATGACAGGTTATTATTACTATTTTTAAGTAGACCTAATTTAAGCCTTGAAGTGGAGCACAAGTAGCTGAACTAAACCAGCTGATGCTGTTTGGTTTCTCATTCAAACGCATTGGGCTGTTCTCGTCTCAATCATTACGTGGTGACTGAGGGTGTGTCTGGAGTAGCAGTACTATATCATATCTAAGAGCTATCGATTGGCATAAATACACTAAGTCTCTCTGGTGACCAGATGAATATTTAATAAGACACTGGATCTGAGGCCACTGTTTGTCTTTAGAAGAAACACGCTCACACATATCCTGTATGCTGAACATGACTGTCATGTGTTACTTTAAAGACTATGCAAATATAGAGTTAACTTAAAGTCGTTCAGCTGAGTTTTTGTGACTAAACTTTTGTGCTGTGTATTTATGTGAGCGGTGTCTCACTGCCTAAGACTTCTTGTCCTTTTTTCATATTCATGGTAAATCATTAATCATAAGGGAACCAAGTCAAGTCACACATTTCCCATGGGGGAGACACGAGGAGTAGCTTGAGGAGCAAAAAAGAGGCAACAAAAGTGGGAGAGAGGGAGAAAAGGGGAACTCTGAGAAATAAAGAAAAAAAAAGAGGGAGAGCGAGGTGGAAAAGCAGAGCAGAAAACAGCAGATCAGGAGAAGGAAGCGCCACTTTGAGCAGCCAAGCCGCCATTCTTGCGGAAAGTTTTGTTTGATTAGGCAGTTGTTTGGTGGCCAGGCCTGGCATGGGCCGCCCTGTCTGTCCTCTAGCAGCGGGGTCTTTTGTGCTGCTGTGGCTGGAGCCAGGACTCTCCGGATGAAATGTCCCCGGAGAAAAGCTGCTTTTCCACCCCGCTCCAACAGCCAAGCCAACAGGAGCGCACACGCACAAACACAGCAACACACAATGATGCACATTCTCCAGCCGAGCACATAGGCACCCATTACCTTGGAAGCTGACAGGAAGAGAGCAGAAACCCTTTGAGAATTATCACTCCCTTTACCTTCTTTCTTTCGTTCCCTCTCTCTTTCCCTCCCTACACATACACATCTCTTATCCTGTGTTCTTTCCCGTCTTTTGGGGATTGTGCTAGTGGACTTTGCTCCCCTATGATGAATGATTTGCCTAAAAATATCATCTGTATGTGAGCAAGCACAGCGTCCAGGTGGAAGAACTTACCTTGTGAGTGAGAAATCGCACTCCTTTTAGGGCACTTTTCCATTCCTATATGTGCAGGTTAACCCAACATGTGTGTGTGTGTTGTGAGCGTGTGCGTTAGTGTGGTAATTTACAGCCTTTCTGGGACAAGTGACGTGTAGCTTGATTAAATCCGTGACCTTCACCGGCAGCACAAGCAATCAGCAAGCGAACACACGCCCTCACACACACTCGCTGCATACTTAACACCTTCTCCCACACGGGCGTGAGGCACACGAACATGCAATCAGCACCTGGTGGGTTCTATCGCATCATTGATCCAACCTATCCGCACATACACCCACAGAGAAGCTACGAATTGTATTTGAGGCAGCCTCATTTTCCTTACATGAGGTTTAGTGCAGTGTAATATTGTTTACCACAGAGAAAGAAAAGCTGTGCAAGAATGAGAACAGCAGGCCTATGAATGTATAAATAAATACATGCGTAATCTATATTCAGATTCCTAAAGGGAAGTCAGGAATTCCATTTTACTGCCTTGGATACATAAGGGATATCACTCAAATCCCCAATCTATTTCAGCAAGCTGCTGGTGTTGAGCTGTAGGTAGGTAGGAAGGTAGGAAGCCCGGCTCTCCCTCCTCAGTTTATGACTTCATATAATGACTAATATGCAGCCACTGAAACAGCAGCAGCAATAGTCATGTTATTGTGATTATTGCTGCCACTGAGCCTGTGTATTTTTGTTCCCATGGTTGCCTGAAGTTTTAAAGCTTATATAACAGGACTGGCAGTTGATCTGTTGTTGCACACTGTTATCGTACTGTAAGACCCCGTGGTTATACGGGCCCTCAGCCTGATGCAGAAGGATCTTACGTGGACCTAATGTCACAATACATCAAATCAGACTTTGTTTTCTTCTTCTTTGCCATGGGTGCTGCACGAAAACATCTTAGGACCTATCAGGATCTGTTGTAGCATAACTTCTCTTGTCATTTTGTGTTCTTTTAAACATTTTTGTGTGTATCTGTGTACTTTTATAGTCTGACAACTTCTTTACCTCACAAGAGTTAAAACTTACCTCACCAGAATTATAAACCTTGAAGTTAAAGTAAAATTCAAACAGCAGTGACACCTCTTTCAATGCCATAGCTGCAAAAATATAAAGGCAACCAGTGTAAAGACATTGTTCTTTGTATTTGCATATTGCAAGAGAACTCCTGCACACCATCTTGATTGCATGAATAAACAGTAAAGAGGGCATTACATACAATTCTGATAAAACCCCCTTGAATGTTTTTCCTTTTGATTGATTTTATTAATCAATCATGGTCACTATAATTTGGCTCTTTGGCAAAAAAAAAAAAAGGTAAAAGTGAAATATTCCTCAAAGTAATGTGCAATTTAAAACAAGTGACTGCATAAATAGGCACCCCTTCAAGTCAGTATTTAGTAGATGCACCTCTGGCTGCAATCACAGCACGAAGTCTTTGTGGAAAGGTCTCAATCAAGCTTGCACATCTGAACACTGCAATTTTTACTCTGCCCATGCTCTGTCAGGTTGCTCAGGGATCAGGCGTGAACAGCCCTTTCCAAGTCCAGCCACAAATTCTCCATTAGATTGAGGTCTGGGCTTTGACTCAGCCACTCCAGATCATTCACCTTGTTGTTTTTAAAGGGATACTTCATAGCGTGGTGAATGTACAGGTCACAACTTGTCCACGTGAGCGTTTTGGAGTTGAGTTGGAGTTGCTGAAAATAGCTTGCACTGACAACTGAAGGTAACGAACCTATTACTAAGACAATAGGAAGTATAGCAATGGGCAAATTTGCCAAAATGTTGACATATCCCTTTAAGTGACCCTTTTTTTCCACTTTAAACCTATTTTGCCACTTTTTAATCATTTTTCACTTTATTTTCCACTCATTTCTGCATTTTGTAGCCCGTTTCCCCCTTTTTCAAACTCTTTTAACCACTTTTGGCATCAAATTTTGCCACTTTTAACCAATTTATTCCCCTTTTCCACAATTTTTCTACTTGTTTGCCCATTTTTGCCTCTTGAAGTAATTTTTGCCACCGTTTCTCCCATTTATTAACCTTGCAAAGCAGATGGATTTGCCCGTTTATGTGTTTCTTACTGGCAAATCCATCATGCAAATCTCCCATCTGAACCATTTGGGCCTGGTTAGAAAGTGACAGAACCAATCAGCATCAAGGGGCAGTACTTTTGGGCGCCGCAGAATTATGATGTATGCAAGCAGCAACAAGAGGCCGGTGCAATAACGGCGGAGGACATTAGCGTGGACGCTGCTAAAACGTTCGTTTTTTCAGAACTTGACGACATTTCTTCATTAAAAGAAGAAAAAAGAACAGCATTGAACTGTTTTCTTTTCAAAAACAACAAAAGTCGTGTACTGACATGTCTACAGTCACCATGGTTTGTGTTACACAGTTCTCTATGGAGTTTACTCCTTGGTAGCGGCACACCTCGGTTTGGGGCTATGAGGTCACGTGTTTTGTTGCTCTGATTGGCCCGCAAAGATTTGACGGACAGAATGTTCATCCAGTCAACCTCAGAGTTTTTTTCAAAGGCCCTGCCCTTTGTCTGATATTGTCTTAGTCTGATATTACTTTAAAAGTGGTTTAGTTCAGTGTACCATATATATTGTCATCATTACAAATATAAAAATCAATCTGCTTTAAGAAAAGGGGTTGACATTTAAAAAAAGGCTTTATTGTACTACAACATGAATAAATCACATTCATTTTTGGCTCTTTGATAAGACTGGTCACCAATCAAGTTTAATATAAACCATTTAAACCACATATTCACTTTACAATGGACCATGTGCTGACCTCCTTTGGCTCCTATGTTTTTCTGGGCCCCAGAAAGCTCTCCCCTTCACCCCCCTTATGGGCAGTTTTGCTGATACAGAATGGAAATTGGTCAAGAAGAGGGGTTGGTAGTTTTTCTGATATTTTGCTGCCAAAAACACAACAAGACAAAAGAGAAACTTAACCTAGGTGCCCTTGACTCTTGTACTTGTACAGGGGCTTTTTTTTGGGCTGTGATTTAGGCTTCTTCTATCTGATTTCATACTTCTGCCATGGTTACGCCACACCAGTAAAATGTCTCGCCTCACCTCCGGCTTACCTGCAAAGTCTGTAGATTCAAGTCGTTTTTTGGTAGTATGGGGAGTACTTGTACTATTTCCATTTTAATGTTTTCAGTCTTGATGCATTCAAGCCTGTAGTGTATTCTTGTTGCCTTGTGTCTACTTTAGGCCCGGGTCACTGTGTTTCCAAAGCTGTGCAGTTTCTGTGGTAATGTTATAGCAACTCACTGAATTATCTCCAAAAATAAGACCTAAGTCACATTTAACAAAAAGATTCTGAAGAACAGATTTCTGGCACAGAGTCAAAGGAAACAGTCTCCAAAGGGTCGTAACTCCAGCAGGAACTATTCTGAGACCAGCTGATCTGGCTTCTGGCCGTCATTGAGCTCATAAAGCAGCACAGACTTCTTAATAAACTCTTTTTAATCACCTCACTTCAAACACCAAAGCAGTGGGATCTTGGCCTCCTTAAACCCTTTAAAACAGCTGACCAAAATGTGACATGTTATTTCCTAACTCTTGTGTTGATAGTGAAGCACATGCTTGGTTGAAGTGGCACAGTTTCTAACCCTGCTTTTTTCTGGTGCCTTGCAGCGTGCAGACCTGGTACCTACAAAGCTTCGGCCACAGATGCGTACTGCACCAAATGTCCTCCTCACAGCTCGTCCCCGCAGGAACAGGCTGACGAGTGCGTCTGCGAGAAAGGTTTCTACCGAGCTGAGAGCGACCCACGCTCCATGGCCTGCACACGTGAGTGAAACAAACACAAGCGGCACATTTCATCAGCTACAAGCACAATGATACAATTGGGAGCCAATTTCATACCATATTGTGTAATCACTGCTTTCACTATAGTCAAATATTTGCATTCTGCTGCTCTGGTTTTTATGTCATAAATGGTATTAGGTACCAGTGATTGGATTACATGCTGTCTAATTCATTGCCAGTTTATTCCTGGAACAATTTCTCTAGCTGCTCGCCATTATATTCATTTTTACCCATAATCCCTCCATGCATTTTCCTTTTCTTCAATTGCTGTTGGTTAACACAACACTTGAATGCACTACCCAGTAATATGTGAAGCAGTGGTTAGAATCCACTGATATGAGATGAGAACACTGATACGGGGATACTCTGGTAGAAATTTGATGATGTCTCATATTCTTTGTGCGCTTCACACACAGAGCCAGGGGGATCGGACCGCATCCAGCAGAAACAGAGGAGAATAGAAAGGATAAGAGGGGAGGATTGAGAGAAAGAAGGGGACAGGAAGATGGATTGTGATAGATGCAAGGATGTGGGGGTGGGAAAGGACGCTGACACGGCGGGAGAGAGAGATAGAGCCGGGGGGGGGGGCAATACACAATCATGCACACAGGACATAGCACAAGCCATTATCGGGTTATGGTAGATTACGCTCATTAATCGTAGGAGCAGGTGAGATGTGTAGTGGTTGGTGTTATCAGCAGGAAATGAGTAACGGTTGATTCAAATTCGTATGCGAACCACTGTTGAAGCGCACATGCTGGTGAAGAGCACCTTGGAGGACAGAGAGGGCAAAAATGAGGAAATAAGGTGAAAAGGTGAGAGAATTAGATATGGAGAGGGATGGAGAATGGCACTTAAAGACACAGGCGAGGAATAGAACAGCAGGAGGAAATTGAGGACAATCAAAGGCGTATAATCTAAGTGTCATAAAAGAACGATCAGTAACGATCATGATGGACAGTGAAGTGTGAGGAGGAGGGGGGAGGGAAGGAAGAAAAAGACTGAATTAGAGAGATCAGTCAGCATACCCTTTAGGAGATATATGACAGACAGCTGCAATTATCCCCAGCATGGCCTCCAACCCCCCCTACGCCCTGCCCAGCTTTACCTTCAGCTTTCCTCTCCTTTAGAGGGGCCCACCACTGGGAAGGCTAATCAGGAAAGTCCTAGGCTCTGCAGGCGGCCCCCTGGGGCCCCCCTGCTCTGCCAAGTCCTGATGAGATGTCAGGCGTAATGGGCGGCTATTGAAAAATCTACATATGGTTGAGATGCCTGCATGATGTGGGCAGCTTTAATTGGGGTTATCTGTTTAAAAAATGGCCATAGGCGGAGCAAGGGGGTGGTTTATGGGGCTAAAGCCCAGAAAGTTTTCTTAAAAGCCAAAATCTTCCAGGTTGGTTAAAAGTATGTTGCTTTCAGTGATATGATAGATATATTAAAAAGAAATAATAGCTGAACATTTGGGTCTTGCTGATCACATGAAAATGTCATTTTAAAGCCAAACCTCAAAAAGCCTTAAAAAACTTATGCATTCACTGCAATTTAAAAAATATTTTTAACGTTTTTCTAAAAATGTACTGAATGAATAGAAGTCTGTAACCCCAATTGTAGCTTTTATTTTCTTTATTTGAAATGCATAGTTTCATTTTTAAACTTTATCATCAAATTCCTGCCCTACTTATGCAGTGTAACTTCAAAAATTACTTCAGACATTTTTAGGTGGCAGAGGTAAAACTATTGAACTTCAACCTGGTGTTTCATGATTCCAGAATGATAGTAACACTTTTAGAAACTAGAAAAGCACTCAGAGAGCGCAGACCTCTGCCATCAGCCCTATCTCCCAATAGTGAAGAATCCTTTAAAAACATTCCTGGATCCAGATGGTGATCCGGATGACTCCCAAAATCTAATTCGCCGATTACTCCCTCCCTGGTGGGGTGGAGACACAGTGAGGCAAAACATTGGCTTTGCTACATGTGGACTGTCATGGCGGAAGCACCCATGGTCTCACCGTACGACTGAAAGTCATGGCAGAGGGTGAATATTCCCCTATTCCTCCCAGTATTGTGAGTATTCTCGCTACAATTCGCTGTCTTGCTCTCTGTTACACTCTGACTCGTCTCCTCTACTAGGCGTGTGTCTTTCAAACTCTGTAAACACCAAAACTTTGAACAAGTTACTCATGTCCGCCATCTCCCGGTGTAAAGTGGTAACAGCGCAGACCTCCACCATTAGCCCTATCTTCCAATAGTTCAGAACCCTTAAAAAAATTCCTGGATCCAGATGGTGATCTGGATCAGTCCCAAAATCTAATCAGTTCTTCCTTATGCCATTTCTGACATTTCTGCAAAATTTCATGAAAATCCGTCCATGACTTTTTGAGTTGTGTTGCTAACAAACAAACAAACAAACAAACAAACCCACCCAATCACATAACCTCCTTGGCGGAAGTAAAAATGATGTACGCAATGAAGTATTTTTTTTAGCTTGGACTGAATTATTTTTGCTCTTATGCATAGATTTTTAAGCATATTGAATTTAAATTTTTGTTTAAAATTTTTAAAAAAGTGTAAACAACTGTCCAATGAGGACAAAAGTTTCTAGGGAAGTAGCCTCACTGAATGCTCCTTTGTTTGAGCTTATCCCTGGATATCTAACACGCCTGGCTCTGCCCCTTATCAATGTCTACTTTGATCAAGTGTTTTAGGTGTTTGAGTTGATCACATTGACCATCCTTATAATGTTTCCTCTCCTTTCCTTATCTTTTTTTTCCCTTTCTGTACTGCATTAATGTCTTTGGAGTGTTTAAAAAATAATATTTAGGTCATTTTATGTTTGTTTACTTACCAGCGACTGGAAAAAAGGCCTGAGAGTAATTTTATAGCTTAGTAAGTAAGCAAGCGTATAAATCAATAATTAAAAATCAGGGTTCAAAGCATCAAGTTTGCAATTGCAGGAGTTTCAAAAACTTTTACTTGCCCTTGCCCTCACTTTTAGTGCGTACTTTTACGCAAGATTTGTGCCAGCTAATAAATCCTCTTTTGCAATGAATCTACTAAAGCATTAACAATGAAAAGATGCAGACAGCGCGTGTTTTGCCACAGGTTGAGTGGCACATCAGTGGCAGCTGCTCTGAGGTCACCAACACCACAATGACAGAGTGTGACAGAAAGACAGAAAATGACAATTTTCAGACCGACTTGCCTGTGCAGAGACATGAGGCAGAGCGCACTTTATAGATTGGAAAAAGAAAAGGAAAAAATACAGCGCACACACAGTTATACCACTGCTGTTAATAAATCACATGAAACAGAGAAATAGTGCTAATTTAATACCTACTCTCATTTGGTGTTAAATTGCATCACTTTTAATGCCTGATGTAGTTAGAATAAGGTGCGTCTGAGCGAAGCAATTTTGTGCTAAATTTCAATACTTGTCCTACCTAAATTTACATACTTGTAAATGGAATAGGGCAGTTTGTGTGTATTTTGTGTGCAGTTTGCATGTATACCCCTTTGCATGGGGTCTGTGGATCTGGTGCAATTTATTTTGTCATTTTCACAGCTTAAAATGTACAAAAAGCAGCACTATTCTTTAGTGCATCTGCCTTTTTGTTGTAGAAGCCTATTAAGTGTCCTCTGACCAACATGAATATTTTGAGAATTTTACTGAATCACACTCAAATTTTCAAGAAGCCATGTTCAATTCCATGCCCCCAAGCTGTTTTGAGTTCTCTTCAGTTTTTGTTCTCTGATGCATGTGCACACATGCACACAGGGAGGCTCAAATTTGACTTCAACTGGCTCATTTTATTGTGTGTTTGCACAACTAAGTAATCAATTCAGAATGGGAACAAAGAAAAGTATGCATAAATGAATGAATTTATGACTCTTCAACCAGAGATAGAGTGACCATTTGTGCGTTTATGTCTTTGCTTCCTTTTAAAATGATTAGTGACACTTTTGGACTCAGTCAAACACTAATCATTTCAGCTGAAGCTCAGAGTAATATTCACTGATCACCTAAATCATAAAATGAACCTGACTCATGAGAAAATGACTCCTGGAACTTTCTATAGATCACTGTCCACTCTGAATTTATAATCTGCAGCAGAGCACCAAGAGCATCAGTTACATTTACATGTAATAAACCTCACTACAGCCCAGATTTGACTGTTTATTATCACACAAAAACTCTAGTCACTGTCTATTTCATAGCTTCTAAGTGATGCATGGTTTCACTTAATTCATTTTAAATTAAATCAGTTTGATTTCCGTAAGACAGAAAGTGCAGTAAGTTGGCTAATGAACATGAAGACAGTGTGTTAAGAGAAAGTGCATTTGTGAAATGGTATTTATCAGTTGGGGCTGATGAGGGTTGATGTTAAAGCATAGATTTTTGGCCTTTTTTGACAATGTGTTTTGTCTAAAGCACATGGCGCAAAGAGCACGTATGCCTGGAGTTTGCTGCACAATCTGGGCATGAAGCCAAGCACGAGGGGTAAAGAGTATGGATTTTGTGCCTTGATTATACAAAGCTGTGTTTCTGGCATAACATTACTCAAACCAATCATAGCGACAACTCTCATTCCCTTTAAGAGAAGGAAACTCCTCGAGAATTTACATTTGAATCTTAGTTTCTATTCTTTAATAAGCCGAACTCAGAAGGTAGAACATGTTCAAGGTCAGGGGTGTCCAAACTATGGCCTGGGGGCCAAATGCGACCTGCGGTCCAATTTGGTTGGCCTGCAGCCAATCCTAGAAATAAAAATAAAAATGGCCCACATTTGAACATGAAGCGTGTGCTTGACTATATTGAACTTCATAATTTCAGCACAAGGCAATGCTACCATGCTAATTTTGTAAACAGACATTTTGACAAGAAGAACTTATTGATGTATTTTTTGTGTGGCTAAATTGAGACAACACTCTACAGGGTAAACATCCTGCCAACTAAAATGATAACAATATCTTATTTTCTAACTCCCTGATGGGTTACAGCAGCAAATGGCGATAATTAGGAAGTTAGAGCCAAGCAGGGCCCCCTGAAATTGGATTTGCCCCCCCAAAAAAACATGGAAATGATTGTCTATTTGCCTTTTAGGCCATAAAATTGAACATTTAGCGTCAGTTCAGGCAGGTCACTGAGTCGAGCACTGCCATAACCACCCAAGTCCTCGTTGGCTGATGGCCAGCTGATTTTCTTTAAGCATGCTTTTGCAAATCACTCTGTTTTTTCTTCATTCAAACTGCTCTTGCCTGGCCACACTCTGTTGTTCTCTCTGTAAGCTGTTCTTGCAACCCTCCTCCACCCCAGCTCCTCGTTCATTCTGCCTCTGACTTAATCAGTATCATTCTGTTGTCAGTGAATTAGTCATTTAGGCACACTCAGTCACTAAGCATATCTTAGCCTACACTATATTGGTTTATATACCTCACCTTGTAGATATTAAAGTGGCACCAACATCCTTATATATTTCTGTACGTGACCGTCAGTGGAAAAAGTTTGGAAACCCTTGTTCTAGGTGGTCTAAGGCTGCATCAGATAGGAATTTACCAGCTCTGTGCCTGAGCACCCCTCATTTAAGACAAACACACCCATGACCACAAACAGGAGCACAAGTTAATTTGCAACTGAAACAATGTGAGCTCTTGTTATAAAAATGAAAGCTACATCAATAAACATTACAATGTTAATCTCCAGACACACTGACAGGAAAAGTTTGGTTTAATGTTACTAAATTAAATGTATTTCTCTCATATCCAGAGCTTCCACACAGTTGAAACAGCAGTCCTTATAAAACCAGGGTTAAAATTTTATTTTAGATACTAAATGTTTATTCAGCTCCCTCTGGAGAGTTTTATTTGTCTTGTTGCATTCTGAGAGTTAACATTACAGTTATTTTGCTGTTTAAATGTCCCATGATTTTTGCTGTAGTGACATCACCTCACACTTGGAAACATTTTTAACAGCTTCTCTGATCTTTGAAAGCTCAAGAACACATTTATGAATCAATACAGGCATCCAAAATCACCTGCACATGCATTGCTCTGCATTGAACTATTTGATGCTTTTCTGCAGCAGAGAGATCCTTTTCTTTCCCTTATTGCTTGAAACCTGTGGCCTGCTTGATAATGTGGGATGTCCTTCTTAAGTAGCTTTCCTTTAATTGGGCTCACCTGGCAAACTAATCATCACAGGTGTGTGAGATTGATGTCAATGATCCAAAGAGTCCTGAGACACAATACCATCCATGAGTTTAATTGAAAAACAAAAAAATGAAAGTTTATGAGACTAAAATCCAATTTACAATAATAATTTGGAATCTTTGTCTTACCACAGGTCCTCCATCTGCTCCTGAGAACCCTATCTCCACTGTAAACGAGACCTGCGTCATGTTGGAGTGGTCCCCGCCCAGAGACACAGGAGGCCGAGGAGACGTCACCTACAGCCTTCACTGCAGGAAGTGCTCAGGTGATGGCAGGAAGTGCACGCCCTGTGGCAGCAGCGTTCATTTCATTCCCAGACAGTTTGGTCTAATGTCGGCCTCCGTCCTGGTCACTGACCTGCAGCCGGACTCCAACTACAGCTTCACTGTGGAGAGCCAGAACGGTGTGTCGGACTTAAGTCCTACACCAAGAGGGACAGTCATCATAAATGTTACAACATCACAAACAGGTGAGAGCATACACACTTACTCTGTGGCAAACAATAACACCTAAATCCATGAAGTAAACATGTTTTTACGTTCATCTGCCGAATAAAATGTCTTTAAAGAAACAGGAGATGTAAAGAATTGCTATTACAGACCCACTCTCTGAAAACTATATAAGGATGGTGGGGCCACTTTCATATTCCTCACCTTGAGGATATTTAAAACCAGTAAAACCAATGTAATGTAGGTTAAGATATGCAAAGTTATTGAGTAGGCATAAATAGCTTGTTCACTGCTGACAAGGCAAATAGACAATCATTTTTAGGATTTTGGGAAGGCCAATCAGATTTCAGAGGGCCCTGTTCAGCCCCGGCGACTACTGGCTCCGCCCCTGAAATGTTACTCGTTCTGCTATTTGTTGCTGTAATCCATCAGGAAGTTATAAATAAAGATATTGCTATTATACTGGTTGCAAATGTGTTCACTATTTACAGTGTTGTCCCAATTTATTCACAAAAAAACACAAATACATTTTTTTCAAAATGTTTGTTTACCAAATTAACACTGTAGCACAGCCTTGTGCTGAAACTATGAAGTACAATACGGTCAAGCACAATGTTAATGTTCAGTTGTGGGCAGTATTTCATTTGATATCAAGAATTTGCAGAGGACCAGTCAAAAAATGAGTGTGGGCCGCATATGGACCCCGGGCCATAGTTTTGACACCTCTTACATAGAGCCTATTTGTTTTAGATTTCTGATTGACACTCCTTGTGATTAACACACTCTTGATTGACCCCCCAAGAACCTGTGAACTCAAACACAGTGGTGACATCAGCATACGCTGAGTGGTCGCGATCACACTGGTAGTGTGGCTGTCACCCAAGATGGGACAACATTTTCTTAGCATAGTGTGACATGGTGCTGTCATGAGCAACAAACAAAGTCATGTGGTCTGAGCTGGCCTTTAGACTCATTGTAGAACCAGATTTATATAACAATCAGATCCGCAAACTTTAGAACCTCCAAAACCTCTCTAAGCTTTTTTTTCAAAAGCCTGAAACCAACTTGTTGTCACAGAAAAAACACAGTTGTCCCCACAAGATAAGTTAAATAAAAAAAAATGTTACTTATGATTCTGGAAAATGAAATAGATTGCATGAGTGCAGGTTGTGTTGGAGCTCCCATAGATATCTGCATTTGAGTATTTTTAAATTTCAGTTCAATTAGCTTTATTGTAATGGAAAACATCAGTTTAATCACCAAAGCAGAGTACTAATTCATTATAATAATAATGATAACAGAAAAAAAAATTAGAATTGGTATCAAAAATCTGGGTTAAACTTACAAATTATGGCCAAAAAAGTATAAATTATATATTTTTTCTTTAATGTGTAGACAATTCTGTGGTGTGGTGTTTAAGGTTCTTCTTTGGTCACATCAGCTCCCATAATGCTCTGCAGCATTTGCACACTGTTGCACTTCACCCAGCAGATATGAAAGCTTCAGTTTTTTGTTCATGCAGGTAAATAGTTTTTGTTTGCTGATGAAAAGTAGAAAGAACTTGATGTCCTTGTATGAAGAACAGGTGGTTAGAAAGTGCTGCTCTGTTTCCATCTCCTCTTGGCTGCAGTGGGTGCACAGTGTTTCCTCTTTAGGGATCCAGCTTTGTCTCTCATTGATGCTGTTGTGTTCTCCAGGTCTGTACAGTCACAGTGTTTAAGTATTCTGCAACTTCATATTCCCTATTCAGGGACAAATAGCGATCCAGTTTGTTTTCTTTTTCACTCAGTTCTTGCCAATGAGTTAAATTGTTTTTGTTGTTGAATTATTTGATTTAAGCTGATTGGTTTTGTGTTAGGTGAACAGAGTCCCTGTACCAGCTGTCTGAGTAGAAAGCTCTCAGTAGTCTCTCTGGAGGTCAGGGTTTTGTTATGAAGCGTGTTGGGCTTGCTTTCTTTTAGATGAGAATTAAATATAAATGCTTTTTTTTGTATTTCATGTTATTTTTAAAGCTGTCTTTTTATTGTAGTGTTAAAAGGTACTTTTTTTGCACAGCTGTAGTGTCACTTTTTCTCTGCATCACTCTGATGACACCTCTACATGTCTGCCTACACACATAATCAGGAGTGCATCTCTCACAGTGTGGGATTGTGGGAAATTTGTTCAGGAGAAGTGCATATGACAGGGTGCTGATGACTAATACTCCTTGCACTATGGATGTGTGTGTAATAACAGGAGAGGGAGCACGAGAGAAGGGTGTAGGAGGCTGTTAACCTCATTAAGATGTCACATGTGCTACATCAGACTAAAGTCACATGTCACACATTTATGCACGCACAACACAAATTTGTGACCCAGTGAGCAAAGAGGCGGTGATCAGCTGCTGAATTTTGGGGTTGCATATCAGAGTCAGCATCAGATTACACATTGCACGCACAAGTCACACTTGGAACACTGTGATCACACGTGTATAAATCACCTTGTAAGCTCTCTAATTAGCAAATCTACACCAGAGTTCTTTTCATAGCACAGAAGGGATCTATCTGAATTTGTTTGGCCTCACAGCCCCGTCACTTAGGTTGATTTTTTTCATGTATTTCTCACATGAAGTTGAACTTTGTTGCTCTGTCTTGCTTTTTGCATGATTCCCCTCCTGTTCTTTGTTTCTACAGTGAGTGTGGTGCTGAAGGAGAGGCGGAGCAAGGGCAGCGTGACTTTGGCCTGGCAGGGTCCAGAGAGACCCAACGGAGCGATAGTGGAGTATGAGGTCATCTATTACGAGAAGGTGAGAGAGACGCACACTCATTTTTAAAGGGCCTCTCCACCAATTTTTAACTGTAAGATCAGTTTAGCTCCTTTTAGGTTATTGGTGTTAAGCCTGTGTTGCCAAGTGCTGTGGAACAACTTTTTATCCCGAAAAAGGTTTGTATTGAGAAAAGATAAAAATATGAATAAACCAAAGACAGTACGAACACAGCTAAGAAACCTCACTTTTTTCCGCCGCTTTCCTTCAAACAGATAAAAAAAAAAAAAAAATGCTAATTAAATTGTCAGGACTAACAAGTACATAAAAACAACATTGACACTTATGCTTTACAACCACTTCATTAGGTACACCTATAGTTCCACAGTGCATTAGAATAGGGAAGAAAGGTGCTTTAAGTGGCTTTGAATGTGCCGTGGTTGTTGCTGCCACACAGGCAAATCTGAGTATTTCAGAAACTGCTCATCTCCTGGGATTTTTACACACAACCAGCCAGTCTCAGGATTTACAGAGAACGGTCCCAAAATTGACAGCAGAGGTCAAAGGAGAATGACCAAACTATTAGCAAGGCAACAGTGGATGATAGTGACTTATTGGACCCTCTTAAAGCTACTGGGTTTTTGGAGCACACTGCTGGTTGGTTTGCTAACTATCTGACTGGTTAAACTGGAAGGTGTTACCTCTACACATTGAAAAGAGGGCGCCAAAGGTTCAGTAGAGGGCTTTCTGTTTTTTACTATCTATACAAACGGCCTTGGACTTTGTCCACTGTGCGTAATATAATCAAGAAGTTTATAACCCATGGAACTATGGCTAATCTTGCTGGAGGGAAGAGAAAAATTGACAAAAGAATGCAACGCAGGATAATTGGAATGGTGGATAAACATCATCAGTCAACTTCCACACAAATTCAGGCTGTCCTGCAGCCTCAGGGTGCAAAAGTGTCAGCTCGGACCATACATTTTAATCTGAATGAGATCAAGCGCTATGGCAGGAGACCGAGGAGAACCCCACTGCTGACAAAGAGACATAAAAAAGCCAGACTGGAGTTTGCAAAAATGTACCTGAGTAAGCCTCAGTCCTTCTGAGAGAACATTTTGTGGACAGATGAGACTAAGGTAGAGCTTTTGGGAAAAGCATGTCATTCCACTGTTTACAGAAAACTGAATGAGGCCTACAAAGAAAAGAACACAGTACCTACAGTCAAACATGGTGGAGGTCTGAAGATATTTTAGAGCTGTTTTGTGGCCTCTGGCACTGGGTGCCTTGACTGTGTGCAAGGAATCATGAAATCTGGAGACTATCAAAAGATTTTGGGCTGCAGTGTAGCGCCTAGTGTCAGAAAGTTCGGTCTGCGTCAGAGGTCATGGGTGTTCCAGCAGGACAATGACCCGAAACATACCTCAAAAAGCACCAAGAAATGGTTGGAGACAAAGCGCTGGAGAGTTCTGAAGTGGCCAGCATTGAGTCTGGATCTAAATCACATTGAACACCTATGGAGAGACCTCAAAATTGCAGTCGCAAGAAGGAACCCTTCAAACCTGAGAGACCTGGAGCAGTTTGCAAAAAAAGAGTGGTCCAAAATTCCAGTTGAGAGGTCTAAGAAGCTTGTTGATGGTTATAGGAGGCATTTGGTTTCAGTTATTTTTTCCAAAGGGTGTGCAACCAAATATTAAGTTAAGGGTGCAAATGATTTTGTCCAGCCCATTTTTTGAGTTTTGTGTAAAATTATGTCAATTTTGGCTTTTTTCTTCTTTTTTTTTTGTGTTGTTCCAATGCACATAAATGAAATAAACATGTGTATACAAATACATTTGTAATTGCAACAATTTCTGGGAGAAATGGTGTATTTTTCTGGAAAAATTTCCAGTGGGGCCAACACTTTCATCCATAACTGTATCTCATTTTAACAGTGAAGTGTACGTTTTTAGAAGAGCTTAATTTGCAGCTATTTTAGAGGATGGCGGTACAAAGACTGTGAGTAATGAGATACTGGTATATCTAATATAGAAGTGCCAATAAGAGGAAGACTCTCTGAGCAGCAGCTGAATCATTAACAGCTCTAAAATAGGATGTTATCTGGAATGGCAATTTATTGTTTTTACAGTACCTTGTTGGGTTTATCAGCAAAGACTAAAAAAGGACAAAAATGTTTTTTATATGTTAAATGAGCTGTAGGCATGTAAGAAAGCTCATTTTCATATTTTTACACAAAGTAATGCTAGTTGTTGCCATAAATACAGAAATACAATGCTTTATTTCTGGGACTGCATTTTTAAAGATCAGGACAGCACGTTTCTGCGCTCTCCGCTACTCTACATGTTGTATGAGCATGGAGGATGTGAGTCTAGCCTTAAGGCACGTCTGTAATGACTTCCACATCACAAACATCTCGATGTCTAAGAATCTCTCCGCCCCTCCATCGCTGTATCCTCACTCCTACTACTCACACTAAGCCAATTAAGCACACATCTGTCTAACAAACCTCCTAAACCACAGCCAAGGTGATGAAATTAAGCCTCCATTTATACGGTTGCATGTGTGTAAGCAGGAATTAACAGTAAAACAGTGTTAATCCGTGTGGTAGAGTGTCTTCTATTAGGTAGGGTATCAGCCTCTTTGCAGGGAATCAGCTTACTGACAGAGGCACTTGTTCTTTATTCATCCTCCTATTTGTAAGCTCATACACCTACAACATAGTTGAGCATTGAAGCAAAGCAGGACTGCGGTAACCACATATTGCCCCCGAGTGTATAGAGGATAAGATTTGGTCCTTGGCAGATGCTCATGTATAAATGCGAGTAAATGGTCCAGAGATGAACAAATGAGAGTGCAGAGACAGACGTAGCCCCTGGAGACATTTAAATTAAACAATTTGAGCTTTCTATTTTTCTCAGACTTTCCTTTTTTTCCTCCGTTCCTCTCAATACCAAAGTTCATTGCTCTTTATGGCGCCTTTAGAATAAATCTATAACTCTCGCCTTTTTTATCGTTAACCACTCTATCCCTGCGACTCTTGGTATTATCCGCTGAACTTGAAATTGATTCTCTCTCTTTACTCCCTTTAGAATCAGCGGGAGCAGAACTATACTGTGTTGAAGACTCGCTCCAACATGATGACGGTGGACGGGCTGAAGCCGGGGACCCTCTACGTGTTCAGGGTCAGGGCTCGAACGGACGGCGGCTATGGGACCTATGGAGGAGAGATTGAACTGGAAACAAGCCACGAAGGTAAAAGGATGCTAGATGAACATCAGCTGTGTTTTTATTTTCCGTTCCTGTGTAATCTGACTGCTACTTTTCTGTTAAGTCTATTTTGTTTTCAGCTCAAAAATTAGAAGTAGCTGTGCAGAAAATAGGTGACATGCTAGTTCTTTAAAAGAAATCCCCTGTGATGCCACCACTTATCTTAATTAGAGGTGAATGCTAACAAGAAGCACAAAGACTGCAGAGAAAAGAGAAGTGGGATATTACACCACAGATAAGTGAGAGTCTGATTCATCCCTCCTGTGGTTTAAATCAATCCACTGGATGGTTATAAAATAGCTCACATTAGTTCAGTTGTCAGACAGAAAAACCTCACTGGTTGTTGTCTACGTATCTGTGACAGTGATTTGAAAGAATCAAAGATTACATATCAGGGAGAGGCAGACAACCCGATTTCCCATGAAGGAAATAGAGTTAGCATTCCTTGATCTTGCAATTTGGATTTACACCAACAAGTGGAGTGAAACCTGCAGAATATCAGGAATTTATTAAAAGAAGAAAACGGGGTTCCTTACACATAATGAAAACAGATTTATCAGGTATTTTACAGCCTTTCAGCGAAAGACTTCGCATGATATCTCACTATCTGGACTCTTGTTTTTTGTTTCCAAAGAAAATAAATTACCAAAGGAAAATATGTCCTCCATGCTTGCAATATCTGAGAAGTAAGGCATCATGTTTTCATGTTATTCATCCTTCCATCTGGGCCAGTATCATAAACACAATACCTCATGATCCCTTGAGGGATTTTCTTCAAATTGTGCACAAATGTCCACTCTGACTTAAGAACCAAATCATTCAACTTAGAATCCTGGATCAGGGCCATCAGGTCTCATGCTCATGCTTGTGGATGTAATATCTCAGGAGTGCTTTGAGGCATTATCTCCCAGCTTTCCACAAATGTCCAGTTTTTAAAAAAGGACAGATTTGTTAGATTTTAGAAGTCACGGGTGAAGATCAGGGTCATTGGGCCTTATGTTCATCCCTCACTTGTCTCAATTTCTCAAATATGCTTTAAGGGATTATCTTCAGGTTCTTTACAAATGTCCAGTCAGACTAGAATGAACTGATATGATTTAAAAGTTTAGGTCTGGTTCATCCCTTACACATATACTATATGGACAAAAGTATTTGGCCTTACCTGTTGATTTCTGAATTCAGATGTTTCAATCAGACCTGTTGCCACAGATGTACAAAATCAAGCACTTTGCCACACAGCTGCAAATATTTGTGATACAAAATAGGTAGTTCTGAATAGCTTAGTGACCTCAAGCATGGTACTGTGACGAATGCCACTTTTGAAATAAGATGGTTGTGATATTTCAACCCTGCTCCATATTTCACAGTCAGCTGTACATGATGTTATAAGAAGGTGGAAGCGTTTAGGAACAACAGCAACTCAGCCATTAGGTGGAAGATCATGTAAAATCACAGACTGGGGTCAATGACTGCTAAGGCACATAGTGTGTTGAAGTCCCCAATGCTGAGCTGATTCCGTAGGTGAAGAGTTCTGAATTTCCACCACCATTAATATAAGCACAAAAACTGTGCTGCAGAAGCTTCATGGAATGGGTTTGCATGGCCAAGCAGCGCGCAAGCCTCACATCACCAAGTCCAATGTCAAACATCGGATGGAGTGGTGTAAAGCACACAGACACTGGACTAGAACGTGGTGAAAACATGTTCTGTGGAGTGATGAATCACACTTCTCTGTTTGGCAGTCCAATGGGAGAGGTCTGAGAACATTACCTGCCTAACTGCACTGTGCCAACTGTGAAGTTTGGTGGGCTGTTTATCAGGGTTTGGGCTAGACCCGTCATCTCCAGTGAAGGGAAATCTTACCAAGGGCCTTTTCTGTTCCATAATGACTGTGCCTCAGTGCAAAAAAGCAAGTACTCTAAAGACATGGTTTGATGAGGTTGGTTTGGAAGGACTTGATTGGCCCACTCAGAAACTTGACCTCAGCCCCATCCAGCACCTTTGGGATGAACTGAAATGTATATTGCAAGCCTGGCCTTCTCATCCAACATCGGTGCTTTACAGAATGAATGAACATAAATTCTCACAGAAACACTCCAAAACTTTGTAGAAAGCGTATTAAAGTACACGTATTCAAATTCAATGTCCTACATGTCCTGTTGGTATAATGGCTATAGGCAGATAGCTTGATTCCTGCCTTCCAACAAAACTAAGAGAAGTCCTTTTTTTTTTCATCTTTCTGGAGGTTGTCCTGTCAGATTTTCTTGTTGTGAGGTGTGTTTGAGTGATCGATCTGCTCAGAGGAAAGTTGAGGATGTGCTGAGATTGTAAATATTTAGCATTTTAAATATTTATGATCAGATATCCTGTTGTATGGGGAAACCCGAAGGACAGCCAAGCCTGCAACTTGTGCATTTTTTACCTGAACAGAACTATAGCCTATTAGGGAGCAAACTAACTGGAGAGGGAAGCACAACAGCAGAAGAATAGCAGCTTCGACCTGTACAGCACGTTTAAACATTTCCACAAATGAATCCATAGATTTTCTTCATAAAGAGAAGTCCAGAACAATCATGAGTTTCTCCCATGCCTCATCTACTGGATTTGTTACACTTTGACCATGAGAGATTACAGCTGAAAATGTGTGTTTTTTTTTTTATTAAGCAGGACTGTTGCTTGTGAACGGAACCTTGTTTGTGTGGGCTGTTTTGGTCATACACTATAGAAGAGGCTATTGCTGTCTGACTTGTTTGATTTTTTCCTGAATTATTATTAGTTGACCCATTGTGGCACATGGGTCTTTTAATTTGTATTCCTGGCTACCATTACACCATGAAGACAAAAGAACACTCCAAGCAACTCAGAGAAAAATATACTGAAAGGTTGAAAAGTCAGGGGATGGATACTTAAACATTTCCAAAGCACTGAACATCCCACCAGTTAGAGCTTTATGGGAGAGTGGCACTTTTGCAAAGAATAATGTAGAAATATTGCAGCCTGACTCAAATCTATGCTTGGTTTGATCCAGGCTAATCAAACAGCTCTGGTCCTGTACTTTTCTGTATCTCTGTCATGATGTTTTTAAGCTCCCTGTCTCTTGTCCTCCCCTTTGTTTTCTGTCACCCACTTTCATTTTCACTTCATTATGTGCTCGAGGATTTTCTGCTTTAGAGGCTCCATTATGTGCTCTTCAAAGAGAACATTGATTCCCAGACAGGCTGGCAGACTGGGATAAATCAGTAAATGTAAAGCACTGTACTATAGATCATATGTGTGGCATACAGCAGGAACACATTAGCCTACTAATCATTCAATAATCAATTGAAGTCATACAGAGATGGTTTCTGTTAATGTAGAGTAACCCATGGACCTATGTTGGGTTTGAATGCCTTCAAAGAGCATGTTCACATTCAAGTTCAATGCTTTACATACAGGAGCCTGTAGCAATCATATCAAGGTTATCCAATCAGATCAATGCTATTGATTGTTAAAGAAGAGTGTGTATGTGGGTGTCTGTAAATGTAATAGGAGATCAATGCCTATCTGAACCCGCCCAGGGGCGTTCATTTGCCTCCTCGACACACACACATACTGATATTTTGCACATATACACATAGACACACGTGTCTGCTCATGCTTAGCTAAGCCAGATAAATGGGGTATTTGTTTTGAGTAATGGCTCGATTGGTGTGGCGTAAAAATCGATGCATCTTTGCAGAAAGTTCTCGGCGGCAGCCTTGTTATGTGCAATGTTAACATATCCATTTGGACAGCGTGGCTGAATGGGAATGGCTTTCACGTCCACTCTCATAGGCTCATAGACGATGCAGAGAGAGAGAGTGCTTTTCATCAAGGACCTCACTTACTATTCAATCCACCTCCCTCGCTCTCTTTTACTCATTTGTTGCTCTCTCTTTTTCCCTCTCCTTCAACCTCTGTCTTTTATCTTCTTTTCTATTGCCATCATATTTCATTCCCTCTCCCTCTTGCCCCCCTGCCACATTCACCTTGCTGTCTTTTTTACTCTTTTCCTCATTTAGTCTTCTCTCCTCTACCACAGAAAGTGTCTTCAGCTTCTTTCTGTACACCTCTATCTTTTTTAATGCAAGTTTTCTCTTTGTTTCTCTACAGATGTTTTTGCTATCGGGGATCCCAACCAGTCCACGATTCTGGCCGTGTCCATCGCTGGGGGAATCGCTCTCCTTATATTCCTAGTGACGTGCTTTGTTGTCAGCGGAAGGTAAAGACACGCTAATGTCTTCTATACATAGTCAGTCTGAGCCGTATGCACCTGAGTACGAGGCTGAGCGCAGAGATAGAGTGCAGCTCTGGATAATCATCCCCAGCAGGGGTTTCTTTTAATGCAGCTTTTTTTTTTTTTTTTTTTTTTAAGTTGCTATGCAAGTTTTTAAGTTTACATTCAACTCTTTAAACATTCACATCTGGATGAAACTACAGTTCATAGGCAGTACTGTGCTAATCAAGGGGGGGGGGGGGGTCTACATTTTACTGTATGCACTACCAGAACTTAGGTTGAGGTTAGGTTTAGGGTTACAGACTTATGAGTTCAGCACTGATATAGATTTTGTATCAGAGCTTGTGGTTTGTGGAAAGTTTGGAACACAGTCTCTGATTGGCCAAAAGACTCAACCTCAGGCCTCGGAAAGTAGCCAAGACAAAAGCAAAGGCTTTCGATATATAGAAATAGAAATCAGTAATAAGAGTGGATTAACTATTGCATTTATTCTTTTAAATACACTGTATTTCTTCTACATATTCTATTATACCTGTGGGGAAGTCCGAGTTTTGACTCTGTCGGTAAGAAACATCACACCTAAAGGTCTGAAATACTCCCCTGCACA
Organism: Cheilinus undulatus; assembly: GCF_018320785.1. Classification (NCBI taxonomy): domain Eukaryota; kingdom Metazoa; phylum Chordata; class Actinopteri; order Labriformes; family Labridae; genus Cheilinus; species Cheilinus undulatus. The sequence continues at coordinate 30,364,950 of NC_054877.1, forward strand.
GTCAGGTACCCATGGTAATTCATTCATAGAGACAAGTTAGATTACATATCACAGCTTTCAACAACACACTAAATTGTACGATAGATAAAAAAGTTAAAGTAGGACTTTTTTTGTATTATGAATATCATCAAACTCAGGCATTAATTTTGTAACAAAAAGCAATGGAGTCTGAAATCAGGCCACATTTTTGGATGGGCAGCTTCTTGTTGCTTGGTAGATTGTTACGTAACCTTGCAAAGCTGTTGGTTTGGGCAGATTCCATATCTGTCATGAGGCAGATCCATCTTGCAAAGCTCCAGTCTGAAATGACCGTGCCAGGTCATATTACAAACGGACCAGAGAGAGTCAATTGGGGAGAGTGAGGCGGTTGCTACATTTGGGGTTTAGTCGTACAGTAAGATGGTAAAAAATGCCAAGTGATGTAGAGATGAGCTTTCATGTAGCTAGAGCATTTCTGGACATTTCTTAATTTATTTTTTTCCTCAGCCTGAGTTTGTTTTTATACTTGGCTCCACTGATAGTTAACAATGACAACAGCTACATTGTCAAATTTATTCTCCAGCGCTGCAAATTCCCACTGCGTCATATGTTTCGTTGCTCTGATTGGTCTGTAATGAACAACACAAGCAGAAAGGTCGTCCAGTCTTGCTCTGTAATTTTCGTTTTTACATTTGAAATAATGCCACTCTCAAATTGATTGGCTAGTGAGGATGAGGTGATGTTAAGTGTGGTGATGCCTCAAAAGTGGGACATTTTAGGGTTTATGTCGCCACTGTAATGGGGTTAAACACTGCTAGTGCTTTGCTCATGGTGATTAATGCTAGCCTATTATAATTAGCCTCATCAGAGAGTACTATCTTAACCTGCCCTCTTTGTAAAGTGTCTTGAGATAACGTTGGTTATAAATTGGCATCAAGAGAAAGACCTGAGAGGAGTGGCGACAAATAACTTTAAATTTTTAAGCTTTTTTTATGCTTAGGACACTAAGGGCTGAAAAATTAACCTGCATCAGTATTGTATGAAAAAAGTTGCTGCCTGCATAAGAAAGGTAGTAGTGCGTGGTTCTTTTTGCAGGGAGGCTGGGAGATTGCCCTGATGGTTTAGCAAGCAGTTGACTTTGCCTGAGTGGTTGCAATCCCCACTTCTTTGAGGGTTTGATTTATGTGCCATACATTTGCACCTAAAAGGGTTAATTTACCACACATAAAAAGAAAGAGCTGAACCTCCCACTTCATATCTCCCTGAGGGATTACATATGTGTTAGTGTGCCACAAGCAGCCCCTCCAACTCTGACATTTCTACTGCAGCCAGAGCCAAACTAAAGGCTGTGTTATTGTGCACAGACTCCCTATGATCACTCGCTTTGAAGGTTAGGCTGCTGCTAATGCCCCGTCTCAAAGAAGGCCAAAAAACAGGAGAGGAAGAAGATGAGAGGGAGGAAGGAAAATAAAAGAATACTGATTGGTGAGAGGGCAAGGAGATGAAAGGATGGGAGTTAGGGAGAGGGCTCTTTGGATGGAGAAGAAAGAGACAATGGAAGAAGAGGAGGGGAGTAGAGGAGAGGATAGGAAAGGGATGACAGGCATCTGTGATTTACCTTGCCTGTAACTAAATGTTTATTCTCTATGAGCTCCAACTAGATTAGCCACATGTTAAGAAACTACACATCAATGCAGACGAGCGCACGCACACTAAAAACATTAGTATTGATTGAGGTGATTGCTTATCAGGCTGAGTGCTCTATTCACTATTGACTAGGAGGAATGTAATCAGTGCAGACAGTCCACACACACACAGACACACATAGGGAAGGTTATTTTAATCAGAGGGGAATTATGAGGTTGAGCATGTACAAAACAACCTGTTAAACTCAGTGCGCTATGAACACACATGGCGACACAAACACACTTGACTAATCAGGTTTCACAGGCCGAGGAGGTGTTAACTAGCTTTTACTGAGGAGTCGATGCGCTCCCATCAATTCCACGTCCCTCTCTTCCTTTTCCTCCCCATGTGTCTCTATCAATCCGTGTTTTTTCCCTTTAGAGGTGGGGACACTCCCAAGGAAGTAGTGTTGATTGCTGCTTTCCATTAAACAACATCTGTACATCTGTCAAAGTGTGTATGTTTGTGTGCAAAGGTGGAGTGTGTTTGTAGCCGGGGAATGAGGCGAGGATCAAAGCTGCATCACAGGAGAGAAAAAGAGGGTGGAGAAGAGGAAGGAGAGGAAGCTCAGAGGGGAGATGGATGGACAGAGGTGAGGTAAAGGAGAGACACAAGTGGAGGATAAAATGAGGCAGCAGGGATGATAGACTGAAGTGAAGGAAGAGTGGGAGGGGAGTGTGCATCTAAAATATGCTAGCGCCACTTGAGAGCTACATTTCACGATGGTGTGAAAGAGAAAGTGATGGAGAGGAGGAGGGGTGGAGAGAAGAAAGGAGATTGAAAGAGAGGAGGAGGAGGAAAGAGGAAGGGAGAGGTGCAGGGAGCGAGATGAAAAGGTAGATTACAAGGAGAAGTGATAGGTGGGCGATTGCACTGTAAGGTGCAATAGGAGAGTCATACTTCAGGTTTGGATGCACTGGGAGAATCTAAAGGGAAAAAAAAAAACATTCGTCCACACCTCCATCGTCCAATCTGTCAGTCATTCTCTTCAGCTTTCTCCGCTTCTTGTCTTATTTTGGTCCTTTCTTCCTCTCCAGCTTTAATTTCCTGTTCCGTTCTTGAAATTTTCATTCGTATGAAACCCTTAATGTATCGAGAATCTGGTGTATTTGCTGAGAGTGACCCCTTCAGTGTTGACAGAGATTAAACCTAGAATGGAAACTGACATTGAGAGTCGGCCCAGGTTGAAATGATTTCCCACCAGACCTTCGTAAAGCTCTTTTTTCCCCCCTAAATGCCAGCTGTTTAAATCATTTCCTCAATAATCACTGGAGAGAAGAGCTGGGGGGAGTTTTTTGTCTTACAACCATGCACAGTCTCTTAAGTCTGCAATCATGACTGGGGATGTGAAATATTTAACAAGGCAGCTGAGAAAACTACAATACGTTTTACACATCAAACAATTGTGACTGCTGATTGTTCTTTAACTTGTTTTATTGACCACTGTCTCTTTGTGATCATGTCATTTTTAATAAAAACAAGCAAGGTGACCTTGGTGTAATGCAATGAAAGAGACAAAATAGAAGCATAACATACATATGACAATTTTACGAGGCCTTTTACTACCTACAGCTTGAACATGAACTGGGTTTCTTACGCCACTCTAAAATTCATGAAAGAATCGCCCTACTTTTCAAAAGTTACCCAGCAATATGATATTTAGGATACTTTCCTCTGTACCTCTTCTAGAAATAGCATCTGCAGGTTGCCCCGTGATGCTGCGCTGCATTCACAGTCCTTATTTTTTTCCCAATCATTTTTCCTTTGAGCCCCCCACTTGTATCTAAGAAAACTTAAGGCCCCCCAGTACCAACACACAGAAAATAGTGATACTTTGTGGGCAAAATTAACATAAATTTTTATGATTTTTTCGTGTAAATCCAAACAAAGTAGCCCTAAGTGCTAATTCTTTACCTAAACACTATTATAAGAATATTTATCAGTGCTTTACCATGATTTCTGTTAATTTGTGCAAATCTAATTTGAACAACCTCAGGGCAGACAGAGCGTCGAACCCCCTCTAAGTGGGTCCCAGACCCCAGGTTGGGAACCAAGGCTTTACTGTATTATAAGATATCGTATCATATCGCATTGTTTTTTATTGTTTCACATTCCATCACGTCCCATCCCATTGTATCGTACCATACTACATGGTATTGCCTACCACTGTGTTATACTCTATCATATGTTATCATATTACCATGTATCACCTCATATTGCATGGTATTGCATGATATGGTATACCATTTTACTAAACTGTGTTGTATCATATCATATATGGCATTGTATTGCACGGTATCCTATTGTATTTCTGCATTGCATAGCATTGTGAGCATTTATGGTACTTCACCCAGCAGATATCGACGTTTCTGTTAGTTGTCCATCCTGGTGAATTATTTTTGTTTGATGGTGAAAAGTGGAAAGAACTTGTCCCTTTATAAAAAGTGGTTAGAAATTGCATCTCTGCCTCCACCTCCTATTGGCTGCAGTGGGTGCACAGTCTGTCTTACACAGTCACAGTCAGCAGTCTTTTATCACATTTTCTCTCTAAGTCAGGATGCTTTGGTTTGTTAGTTCATTTGCTAGTTATGTTATGATAATGACTGGTTGGTTGTAATTTTTTTATGTGAAACATTCTCTTTTTTGCCAAAAGTAGTACTAAAACGGTTGAAAAAGGATTTTGTTTTTGCAAGTTAGACAGTGTGTGGGAGTTTACTTGGAATTTTTGAAGGCTCCCTGCCTTTTAATTGAAACATAATCACCTAAACCTTAAACCTATATGAAATGAGGTTCTTGCTAATGTCATCTGTGTTGTTTGAATTCACTAGTATCATATTTAATGCTGACCATGGAGGAGAGGGGAAAAAGTATGAGAAAGTTGAAACAATTCTCACTATCATGAGGCACCAGTGCATGTCTGACTTGCATTAAAGGAGGTCTACATCTTTAAACATGTACTAGGTTAAGCCACAGTCATTTTGTTCACCTAGATAGAGAAAAGGATCCAAACCGGGCTCTCTAATAGTTAGCTCTACTACAGAAAACTCAGCAATAGCCTTGCACCTCTTTTACATTGCAGCCTCTTAAGAAGTCTATAAACACTGAAAGATGCTGATGTTTTGTTATTTTTATGAGGCTGGTTTTAAACTTAAGTTATTTATTAATCGAATAAACTTACAATCAAAGTTTACATCTTTCAGATTGGAGAAAGTTTCTTTTTGATGAACTGTTCCCACCCCGATACCATCGTATTGTGAGTTTGGTATATTGTTGCATCCCTAATCATGAGAACATCTTGAACAGCCTGATAGTTCTTTTTTTTTATCACTGAACTATAAAACAACTGCACGCCCATACAGTCTTCTCTTGCTCAGTCACACACATACCCACGGTGGCACACACTCCCTCCCAGCAGCCTTTGCTGGCAGTGTACGGAGCAGCTACGCCTCATAAACGAGCTGATTTGCAGGCCATTCTGTTCTGTCCTGTTCTCATTTAATAAAGTGCTGTTATGCTATTGTTACCGCAGGAGGGGAAAACATGAAAAAATGTCCTCAGAAGCAGCACACCGCTGACAAATCACGCTAGTTAATGCCGTGTGTGTGCCATTATTGCTCGGTGAGTACATGCATGTGTAAAGTTGGTGCTTTTGTTCTCCTGAGGGTGCTTTGGCAGGCTGGCAGGTGCGAGCGATGGGAAGCTAGCGAGCGACTGGCATAGCCTTGGATTCAGCAGATGGCCTTTCACTCAAAATGCATCCTCCCCTTTTGGTCCTTGCTTTCTCTCACTCCTTGTTAAACAGCTTCTGCCTCCCAGCATCTGTGTGTGTGTTTTGTCTGCAATCTGATGATTCTCCAACCATCTTCTTCTCAGAGTAGCTGCAGGCTTTGGTTGTGTGCCAGATTCCTGTGTGTTTTCCTATGTTTTTAGTGTTGTAGCTTCAGTGAGGAGTCAATGGGAAGTTATGCCATCCATGTGAGGCCTGTTGTTGTGTTTTTCTGTGTTGTTGTAAGCTGTCTCATCTGTTATGGATCTCAAATCCTGCCTTTATGGAGTACATCTGTCATCAGAGCTGGAGACATTCAGCAGGGAGTTAAGAGCCGCAATCTGTTTAGAGAAATATCTGAAAATATGAAAAATAATAAGCATTTGATGCAAAATAAGACATAGAGATTTACAGTTTTCTTTGCAGGGTCAAGATTAAAAACAACAACAACCTTTGATGATTCACTTTTTATCCCCTGGAAAACTTTCCAAAGACGTGCCTGCTTTTTTAAAGCATAATAACAACCTTTTTCTTAAGGGAGTTTTGAATTATACAGATTAAAAGGCAGGAAAAAAGCAACACAGCAGAGTGAGATGTCATTAAAACGCAGCTAATTCTAGCAGAAAGACTTCTCAGTGTCGCTAATAGCTAGCGGTAACAGCTCTACCTTTCCAACACAATAGCACGTCCTGTTGATGTGTGTGTGTATTTGTGCGTGTAAGCTCTTTTACCTCCGCAGCATCTGTTATGCAGCCCAGGGTTATTCTTAAAAACTTAATGACACAAATGAGAAGAGGAAGGATGAAGAGCATGCGCTGATACAAAAAAAAAACAAAAAAAAAGGCATGCAGCAGAGAGAAAAAGAGGCTTGTGAGAAACTGAAAAGCACTAATTGAGGGTAAAAAAGCTGAAAAATATTTGGGTGCATGTGTGTGCCTGTTTGGATTTCAAAGGAGATGTGTGAAGCTGAAGTTAAAAACTAAAAAAATACAGGCTTTTTCGCCCTTCAGTGAAAGAAAAGAAGAAAAAATAGACACAATAAAAGAGCCATGGTGGCCAAACTGTTCTTATGGTGAATTTGGTGGAAGTCGGTCCAGCCTGTTCCCTGTGGGCGGTGTTGCTCTGTTTTCCTGATAATGGTGCTTTTAATGATCTGGCTGCAATGATATTCTGTGTGCACCAATCTGCCAGAATGAGAAGGTGTGAGTACGCGCACGCACACGGCAAAATGATGTGTGTTTAATGTCATTAGACAGATTTGTATGTGTTCCTCGGATGCCTGCGCTTTCAATTAATGCGGCAAAGCTGAAGGGTGTAGCCGAATACGGCTCCGTCTGCAGAACAAACCTCGAAAGAAGCTTGCAAACAAGTGCAATAATAAGAAGCTAGTTGCCGCAGGTGCAGACCTATTTCACACAGGCTTTATGCAAATGAGCAGATGTTGCAGAGATGTCCTAAAAACATGAGAGTGATTCAAGTTTTTAGCACATTAAAAGAGATTTGTGGGACTCAATCAGGTGCGAGCGTTTACGATCCTGACCTAATCAAGTGGTGTCGATGCTGCAGCGTCATTAAGGGAATTAGTTTCACACTGATCTGTTAGCAAATATAAAGATACACTTCACTTAATCAAAGACATGACGCACTCTTTTGTGTCTTACATCCTCTCCTGTTTGACCTTTTTACCAGGTTGTCTAAAAAATAGCAGCATCAAACCAGTTAGCTTCATCTCCTCACCTTTCTCTCCTTTCCTTTCATTACCACTCTCTTTAATGAGCAGGAGCTAAATGAAATGTTTCCAAACAGGGTGTTAATGAAACATGGACAGATTTATTAGTCATAACTCTTTGGCTAATCATTTCCCCCTTCCTAATAATTAGCCCGAGCTGAGTAAATCTTTTTGCAGTACGGTCAGAGAGCACTGAGCCAGACTCAACCTACACAGAGAAAGAAGAAATCCTGTTTATTTCTTTCCCACGGTTTGTTTTTCTGTCATGCTGTTTTGACTCTTAATTAATTATCCAAAATTTGATGAACCTCATAGTTTATTAGCCAACATGTTTTGTTCCCCAGGTTGGTGAACGAGGCCTAATTTTGCAGTGAAATAATGAGACTGAATTTAATCCATTGATTTCTTTCCCCCAGTAATTATTTTTTATTTAATAGCTTGATATTAAATGGAATCACCATTATCATGAGTAATGATGGGAGCAGCGGGTGTGTGCGTGTGAAGAAGAGAGATAGAGGTGGCACAGAATAAAAGATAGATGTGTCATTGCTTTGTGTCATGCTGGAGGGGGTGACTAATGATATACTGATTTCATTTTTCAGTCATTCTGATTAGCAGAGGGAAAATAATGTGGAGAGACAGGAAATGAAAGAGGAGAGGGCAGAGGATGGAGAAAAAAGGAGAGGGTATGTTTATGTGTGAATGAACCCCTCTGACTCTCTAAGTGTATCACTTTCTGCTCTCAGCCAGCTGCCAGCCCCCCTAATCCAATAAAAAGTGGCCGGTCACATAAAACAAGCATGCTTCTAAGAGACCTACACTTTATCAGCCTTTTTCATGTCTCAGGTAAACATTAATCCAAGGTTATTCGCTCCATCTCTCCATTATCTCTCCTCTCGTCACCATATCATTGCTTTGTTTGGTCACTTTCTTATTCCCACTTTGTTTCAAGGTGATTCCATCATCAATATTTACCACTCTATACTCTTTCTGTAGTGTATAATTCAGCTTTGCAACCTGTCCAGACAAAGTTTCTTTTTGTTTGATCTTCTCTTTGAATTTCTCCTTTTTGTCACTGTGTGTTCTTCTTATTTTCTTCTTCCTGCCTCTTATTCACGCTCCCTTGATTCCTCCCCGTTTTTTCTTCTCTAGCAGTACATTTTTAAAAGAGAACTGTTTTGATCTGCAGGCTTTTATGGTGTTAAATTAAGTGACAACTGTCAGTGGAGAGAAAAGAAGACTAGACTAAACACTAAAATGCCACAAGCTGCAGTCCCAAGAATGGCCAAAGGAGGCTGACTTCAAAACAGAGTAAATCCCAACAGACCATCATGTTTAAATGGCTATTTTTAAAACAGGAACATAGATGTTGTCAGGTTGTTATTAATACAATTTGGGACTCTATCTCCTTCATATCAGCTGTTAAGATCAGAAATCTATTTAGCAGTACTTTTAAATACTTCAAATTAAAGGTCAGATTTTATGCAAAATACTTTTCAGGCTTTTCTATTAAAAATATGTGCCACTGGCCTGTCGAAAATAGATGCTGGGCAATTAATCACAAATTAGATTAAATCGCAATATGGTCTGCTGCAATTTTCAAATCGCAGAACTTCCAATATTTCCTTAACTTGAAATTAGTCAAAATAGCACTTTAATAAATCAATTTGGCACAGATTTTATGCACATTGTGCAAACATTCAAGTGTCAATTTTTTTATAATCATTTACAAAAATCCTCCTTTTTGTGTTTAATGTAGGTTTTTCTTAATCAAAATGAGTGACATTAAATTGATAATGTCCTTAAACAAAGTAAATGACATCACATTTGCAATATGAGCAAAAACAGCTCATTCTATCTAAAACCAATGAAGCCTAGCGTTATTTCACCAAAGTCATACCCCAGCTGCATTAGCTGGTAGCCAGCCTCACCTTCTCCACCCCAGCCGCCTCCTTTATAGCTTAAAGCTTGTTGTACCCCCATATTCAGATTCATGCTACTATGGATTAATTGCTTTGGAAATAATTTTGTTGTTTTCAATACACATGGTCTTATTTATGGAATTATTTATTGCTTGAATTTTTCGAAAAATACATAAGTTTAACCCAAGAATAATCCCATATTAAATCACAATCGCAGTATTTGGGGGAAAAAATCGCAATTAGATTATTTTTGTAAATCGTTCAGCCCACGTCAAAACCCCCCCTAAGAATCAGAAAATCCATCCATCCATAGCTCCATAGATAACAGGCCTAACTTAGCTGAAGCTAAGCTTAAAAAGGAGCTACATTAGCTACATAGTTATGTTATCTATGCTGCTACATTAGCTTTAGTTATGTGTGCTTAAGCTTACGTTGCTAAAGCTACCATAGCTATATTGGCTTATGTAGTAATGTTAATTAAGTAGCTAGCATACTGTAGCCGTGTAAGTATTTAGCTATAGCTGAAGAAGCTAAAGCAAGCTACCGTTTGAAGAACTACTTCGTAAAGGGTCTATAAATTTTTTTAATCCTGGAGTAGACCTCTGACCTTTTTCTGTTTTATTTAAGAAATGTGTCTTAGTCTGTAAAGTTTGCTATGTTGTCATTTCATGACTGTAATTGCCAAACTTTGTCTATGAATAAAGTTGAATTAAGAAGAAAATATTTAACTGGAAATACATTGTTCCAGCAAATTACAGCTATTCTGTTCTGAGATAAGCGGTGTCTCTGATGAAGGATTTGTGAGAGGGGCCATATGAAATGTACGGTCTGCAGCCAGACTGTTTTGTAAAATTCCTCAATATTTCTTGTACATTATAATAAAAATTGTAAACAATTAAACCTATTTCCTACAAATATCTTTCCTTATTTCAGTTTATAAGTTATACTCTTACTTTGCCATTCCATTCAGTTTATTTGTTAACAGCCAAAATTTGCATTCAGACAGTAATCAACTGTAATAGAAAATATATCTTTTGGAATTTTTCTCCATGTCATTATTAATTCATTAAATGTAATTTTCTTGTCTTTTTTCTGCAAGATTGGCAAATATAAACTCTGTTATGTGAGTTATGCTTGGTACCCTAAGAGACAGGTACCAATAAAGTATAACAGTGCAGTTTTTTTTTGTTTTGTTTTGTTTTGTTTTTTTGTACCTTTCCTAGTGTTTGCCAGTGGAAACAGAAAGTTGTGTACTGTACCAGTCCCAACTGGACCAAGTGACTGCTTTGTGTGACAGGCTGGTGCTGCTAGCCATTTAAAAAAATCATCTAGGCTTAACATAGGGCTGAGAAAGTGTAGCTTGATAATTAAAAGGGTGGCATCACAGTCTTACTTGTTAAATATTCCAAAATTTGATAAGAGCGTAACAGAAAGAGCACCAACATATATGTGATGGTAGGATAAACATGCCATTACTCAACAGGGATTAAGGTCAGGGTCAGAGAACTGTATGGCCCGAGCAGCCCCCAGAAACTCATACCATGGCAGAATTCTTACATATTGTTGTTTTTATCAGAGAAAGTAAACATCAGTTTGACTCAGGGCTGTAAATGTTTCTCATTCTTTATAACCAGGAGGTTTGCTGAAGGGAGAGTTAAAATATCAAAAGAGCTGGAGGCTACTAGACCAACACATGAAGGCAGGCACTGATCTTCGATGCACATTTTTTTCAACCTTCGGTGTAATTATAGTGTAAGGCTGGTCAAAGTGTGTTGCCCTAAAAGCACTTGCAATCTGATTTGCCTACAGAAAATAGTGGAGCTATTATATTTGGTTATAAATATTCAAAATCCAGAACTTTTATTCAACAGAATGTGTGAAGTGAAATGCATCATTGCATACTGTTGAAGAACTAAAATCAGGGAAATATTAGCACTGGTTTAGTTTTTTTGGTCAAGCAGGGCAGGATGTACTGAGGTTCAAGTCCTTGATGACCCCATGGGGTGTTTCCCCACTCTGTCTCCCCATATCTCCTCTCTCTCTCCTCGGCTGCCCTAAGGAGAACACAGCACGAAAAATAAAATTAGAATTAGTTACATAATAAATATACATTATTTAAATGCTGAAAGCAGATCTTGTAGATCTAAGTGGGCTTCTTTATTTTATACTAAAATATTTTGAAAAATAAACAGTAATGAACACACAAAATCGATGACTGTGTAAATGTAATGTGAAGGATGTGATGTGAAAAGGGAAGATGAGTGCAAAGGGTGGACAATGTGGAAGACAAGACAAAACATAAAAAAACAGAGGTTAGAGTGAATCATACTCATGACCTGAAGGGAAATATGTCCAGCACATTTCTTCTTCCAAAAACTGAGTATGCTCAACAACAATGATGATGTCTACATGAACAATTTCTGTCTTTATTCACCCCAATTCCCAGATTCATGTGACTTTGCATTCATGTGCTTTGGCAGCATCAGCTGAACTCAAAACTTTCTGTCTGAATTTGAGTCTTTGTTTGCCAAGTGTTTATGTGTTTCTATCTGTCTTGAGTGATGGACTGGCAACCTGTCTGGGTATTTTTCTTCTTAACACTCACTGGAAAGAACGGATCTTACTTGATTTTCTCTTTCAACTGAGCAACAACCTCCTCAAGAGGGGAGTCAATGCAGGAAAGCAAAAAAGATTCAGTTCCTTGAGTGACCACTGGAGGCTGACTGCAAAAGCAAAGGAATTCCTATTAGAGACCACATTAAAATGCTCATTGGTACATATCTACATTAAACATGAACATGTCTACACCCTGATTTTAAAGATCAACTAGGGATCTCAACAGTTCATTTCTCTATCAGTTCACACTCTTCAGGGATAATTTTTTTTTTTTTTTTACAACTTCTCCAATTTTTATTTGATTTTGCCTAGAGTGGAAGCTGCCATCAAATTTGTGTCTGTGAATGGTGAAAGCATGGGAGTTGTAGAGCAGTTCACTAACCTTGGCAGCATAACCCATCAATGCACTGACTGCAAGGCTGAGCTCAACCTCAGACTTGGGCTTGTGCACGGGGTGATGGGTTCCCTGAGCAATACATTTTGGTGTTCCTGGTATCTGAGCATGCAGATGAAAGTCGGTCTCCTCAGGGTTTGGTCCTCCCAGTCTTACAAAGACTATTGTGAGGCCTGGACATTGACTGATGGCTAGAGGCGCTGGCTAGACTCCTTTGTGACATCTTCTCTTCAGTGCAAATTTGGGTATTGTTGGGATGACTGTGTGTCTAATGCGGACTTGCTGAGAAGAGCAGGGATGGGAAAGGTCAGCTGCCTGACAAAGGCTTTTACGGGCCTGATCCAGATCACTGCACACTGGGTGCTCGGGATCTGGTGTGCTGGTCCAGATGCCAGGGGCAACTGTGCACACCGTGGATGGGGCAGCAGGTAGGATACCTGAAGAGGTGGGGCATGAGTCCGGGGCAGGCCTGGAAAATGGCAATCAGGAGGCCAGAAGCAACATATGCTCCCATACCTGACCTGACCAGTCATGTTGCATGCTGAAAGTGACGTTAGTGTATACCCTCTATAGGTAGGGATTGCATTTCTGATATGGCATCTCTATTGTAACCAGTGGGTGAAGTCACTTAGCCGATGCCTGTGTTTTATGTTAATGTGTAATGGTATTGCCATCATTATTTTTATTAGTGGGTTATTCAAGTGCTTTCTCACTCAGGTTTGTTGCACCACTCTATCCACTTCTAATCCTCTCTCTCTCTCTCTCTCTCTCTCTCTAACTAATCAGGACAAGTCCTGCAGCCAAACTGCTGACTGACACTCTCCTCTTTGTCATCTGCTCTTAATCTGTCCATCACCTCTCTTTTCCTTTCTGTTACTCCCCTTCAGGGTAGAGCTCTGAGCTGATTGTTGAGAACACTTTGTAGGTTCTCATCATGTTTAATTCTCAGCCTATGCAGCCGGTATTGAACACATCCTTCCCCCCTTTTTCTTCTCTTATTTGCTGGCATTCCTATTGTTTAGATTCTACATGTCCTCTTTCCATTCCTTGTCACTCTCTTTCTTTTCTGTTTTTTTTTCCCCATGTAGCATGCTTTCTTTCCTTTTCTTCTTTGTGTTAACCTTTGAGTTTCTCTCCCTATGGCTGCCTGCCCCGTGCCCCCTTGCTCTCCTCCTCCATCTGATTGCTTGTTAGTTGGTATGCAGGCATGGACCCCTATTGTGTGTTCTTGCCTGTCAGCACTCTCTTTTGCCATCTCCCTCTCCACCACTTTCTGTTTCTTCTCCCCTTCTTTCCACCTCTAAGTGTCCACTCTTTCTATCCAAAAACGGTGCAAAGAGAAGCAAGCAGAGGACAGGGCCTGCTGGGAAAGAAGATCAAATGGATGGAAACGTGAGGAACTGAGAAGAGGGATATGGGTTATTGGACAAGGAATGTTTTTACTTAAAGGAAGAATTAAGAAAGAATATAACACCCAGGAGAGATAAAGAGCAGCAAGAGAGAGGAAAATGGGGGAGGGTCTACAGCGACGGTAATATATGGATGGAGTTCTGTGAAGGTGGAAGCTCACTAGCAGAATGAAAAATGGGTCTCGAGTGACAGAGTATTATATTAAAAAGTAAATTGATATGCAAATGTGGAGTGTGTGGCTTTGGAGGACAGGGATAGCCTGTTGTCCTCACTGAAGTGGAACAGAGAGAGGCAGGGAGAAAGGTGAGAGCCCCGGCCCTGATAGTGATATCGCACTCCATTAAAGTGTGTGTATTTGCGTGATTGGTGCAGGTGTGTGTGCTTTAAATCTGCATGGCTGTGCAGCTGTGTGTGTGGGATGAAACTGCAGAGTATAGTGCGATTTGATGGCAGCTAAATGGAACAATGATTCCTCCCCCGGTGACAGATCTGTGCGAACTTCACACTGCAGTACGGCTGCAGAAAAAAGCAGCCAGTGGCAATGCAGGAGGACGATTGTATCTCATTATTGTTGAAATGTCATGAATGCTCATGTGGCAACCAACTAACAGCTCAACAAGAATGTATAATGACTGAATGCACAAAACTGACAATGTTCTGGTATCATTATCATACCCAATAATCAAAAACCTAGACTGGAGTGAGCAGAAACCAAGGGCCCCTCTTATAACGCTCAAAACTCGTATCTCCAATCTCAACACTTTTCAGGGAATAAAAAAAAATGTTGTATTTTTCAAAAAAATTGAACACTGAATGGTTATTGTCAGCATCTTTCTGACATTTTTTACTGATTTAAAATTTGACACAACCCACTGACAAATGTAAAGGGTGACCAAATCATGAAAAATGGAGATAGAAGGCTTTGGACCAACACCAGAGATAAGTAAAACAAAACATTAAATTGTTAGTTTTTCACATGGATTGTATAAAATTTGATTTTAGCCTCAGTGATGCACTATGAAGCTCAGTGATGGTGGACACCAGGTTGGAAACACTGGCTCCAACCATCTTTACTGGTCAAGAAGTTGATAAACAGGGGGAGATAAAGCAGACTGGCTTACTTTTGTGTTTGCTAAGACCCACCCAGCTTGTATAGGTCTATCTGGCACTTTTCAAACAGTACAATTAACACTAACAAAGGTAACAATAGGCATCAGGCCTTCATATACAGAGAGTGGAGTCCTTGAGGCACTTGATTCTTGATTCCAGTGTTGTTTGGTGAATGTGTTCCACCAAGTTCTATATCAGTGTATAGCACTTGGAAATGTATAATCAGAATTTATTACTGTTGCAAATGGTGTTCCACAAGATTTTGTCCTTGGTGGTCCTGATATAAATTATATTGTTTCTGCTGTGTCAAACCCTAAAATTCATCTTTATGCAGATGAAACCATTTTGTTTTGCATTGTTGATCATGTATAGTGTGCTGTGCATTCTTTTCAGAGCTTTTTTTCTGATTTGAAAGTAGGCTTAACCAAACACAGGTTAGGTTTGAATGCAGAGAAAACAAAATGTATGTTCTTTTCCAGGGCTAAAAGTATTTGTAGAGCTTCATCTCTACTACTAAGGTGGCATTAATTTTGAAAGAGAGACAACATATGAATATCTCAGTATTTGGACAGATGAGAGGATTATATTTAAAAATCATATTTCTATTTGATAAGTAAACTTGGACAGTCTGGTCCTTTGGAGCACCTCTTCTGACTGGCTTACACTCCAGGTTACTAGAGATAATTCTGAGCTCAGTAGATCTGCTTTTAGCATCTTTGCACTGTTTGCTTGGAACTCACTACCGAGCACTTTAAAATCAAATGTACTTGTTTCTATGGGTCATTTCAGATCATTAATTGTTAACTTCTTAACAGATTGAATGTGATTGACTCTGGTGTTCAATTTCTAATTGATTTTGTGTCTTTTTTAAAGTCCCTGTAAAGTTATTAAAGAAAGTATTTTTTTAGGTTTGTTATATGACAGACCACTGTTTTATAAACCATCAGGACTAATTTCATGCATGAAAAACATCTCTATGTTTATTAATTAAGCTACAAAATGCTTTAAAAAATTAGGCAGTAAAATCTGCCCTAGGATTGTGTGGGTGTGTTGGTTGAATGAGCTGAAGCTACACAACTCATGAGAAATACGATTCTCTCAAATTAAAAAAAATACTTTTGATCAGAGCGCAGATAGAAGTCGGGGATCAAATTTACTGTTTTCTGGTACAAATCTCTGTTATGCTACTTTTAATGACCCGTAGGCTGCTGTAGCTGATATAGATTTGGGAAATTGCCCTCATAATAAAAAAATCCAAAGCATGTAGCTGTTAACTTTCAGTTAAGGCAGAGACATCAACCATATTGAGATGAAATGCTCACTGATTTTATATTATTGTAGCATTAGGGTAGCAGGGTAAGTCCCAATCAAGACCGGTGATGTCATGGGCTCATATGTTTGCCCTGCTCAAATAAAACAAAGCCAAGAAAGAGATGAACAACTTTCTAACAGTCTAAATAAAAAAAATTGGTCACACATAGATCTCAGTGTTTTCACATGATTAAAGAAACATCATTTTAACATGTCTAGTGGGTTAAGACACAAAGTTTGGATTTCATTTGACACAGACTTTAACTTATTTCTGTATCTTTATATTCTTAAAATATGTTTGACATATTTTAGATATTTTTAAATATTTATCATGCACTTTAGTCTTTTATCTGCTTGGCATCGTTGTAAATAAGGGCTTGCCCTCAGTGATTTTCAGGTTTAAATAAAGATTATTATTAGCCGTCCTATCTTAATAAAAGAAAAAAGCTAACAGTTGAAGGTCAGTAATAGCACTGCACCAAGTGAAGCTTAGTCTCCTGGCAAACAGCTACAAAGAACCAGTGCTGGTCAAAAAAGCCATGGCCCTATTATGTCTAAACATGCAGAACATTTGGCCTTAATACAGGCAAGATAGATGAGTTTTTACTAACATTTCTTAACAATAAAGAAATGTCCTAGAGAGCCCAGAACTGTTTTTGCTCCTGCTTGTTATCATGCTGCTCTCAGAAAATATTACAATGATACTTCTTGGCTTGGATGGATGGATGGATGGTTGGATGGATGGATGGATGGATGGATGGATGGATGGATGAATGGTTGGATGGATGGATGGTTGGATGGATGGATGGATGGATGGATGGATGGATGGATGGATGAATGGTTGGATGGATGGATGGATGATGGATGGATGGATGGATCTTTTTTGGACTTTCTTTAGTGCAAAGTAATGCGTGTACTGTGAATTTGTCTGAATGTGCATCACAGGTGCATCTACTGGCTGATGAAATCATTTTCCTTTTCCGACATAGATCTAGTTATACAGATTGTATATAAAATCCCATATAAAAAGATTTGCACTATTGAGTGAACAGGGTGGGATTTTGGACATAGCCATTGTTACTTACAACTTATACAATAGGGATGTTCATTTTATACATTTGTGCAACTATGAAATACTTTTAATACTGAATAATTTAGCTTAATTTCTGATGAAATTGTTTAATTAAGCCAATCCTCTTTTTACGTCCCAAGAATTTTCAAAGAAACTGGTCACAGATCATTAGAAAGCTCTGTCTGACTGGAATAATCTTCCTTGCTCATTGAAATCAATCACCCCTCACCATTGCTTAAGTATTTCTTTATATTCATATTTTAGAATAACATGCTCATGCTTTTAATTTGTGTATGATGCTCCTTTGACTTATTTGCATAGCTACTGACAAATTAAATCATTTAACTGTTTCTATTTTTACCGTTATTGTGAACCTATCGATCATCTCAGTCACTGCTTCTAATGGTTTGGTACGGTTCTGATGGTAGAGGAAGTAGGTGGGATTGGGTGAGTGGGTGTCCTGTAGTTCTATTAATGTTGTGTCTGTAGTTTTGGAATGCTGCATCTCAAGGGGTTATCCTTTACCCCCCCCCCCCCCCTTTTTTTTTAAATAAACCAATCAAAGTTTAAAAAAAAAATCCCTTATTAGGAAGAGGGTAAAAAAAACAAGAAAAAAGTTGCTTTCCTGTCCTTTTTCAGAGTTACTCTGAGATTTTTCCTCAATCCCTCCCAGGATTTGACTCCTTACAAAGATTTTTTCAGATAAGTGAGGAGCTGTTTGAGAAGATTTGACTGAATGTGTGAGTATAGTGTTGTTTGGATTACAAGCACCAAAAATGCTTCTAAATACTCAGGAAGCATGACTTCCTGTAGAGAGCAGACTGTGGCCCAATATTTCTAGATTGTGGCTAAAAATAGCCAAGAGTAGTGACAATGAAAGAGCCAAAATGTGTCTTCTGAACTTAAATTCATTTGACAATTGCAATGACGGCATTCAGATGTCCTAGTGGTTAGGTCGCTCCCCATATACGTGACCTGGGTTCAAGTCCGGACACACTCTCTCATCCCTGTGTCTGATTCAATAAAGGCAAAAAAACACATATTAAAAAAAAAAAAAGAAAAAAGAAAAAAGCAGCCAAGGCAAGGTATCAAGTAAGTCTTCACAGACATGGAGAGTGATAATAGTTGTGAAGCCAAAGGATACTCAGGTTTGTCCAAATTCTGCTGTGCATGTTGGCCTCAGAATTAAGACCTGATCAGCAGGTGCTGAGAGGAAACTCATACTATTAAAGCTTCTGGTCAAGGTTCAGGAAAAGGTTAATTATGCTTCTAATGACAGTAGTAGGTATTTTAGTAATGGTCTCTCACAGATGAACATCCAGTCTGCACTATATTAAAGAAAACATATATTTTATGCATAAGGGCTGTTAATTAGCATTGTCTAGAAAACAAATTGACACTCAGCTGTACTTTTCCTCTAAAATAGCAGCCAATTGTTAGACATGGGATTACTGGAGATTAGCATAACTCATGTAAATGCATGATTACCCTGTAATTATTTCTTGTGATTAGTTGCTTTTGCACTCAAGCAACATGTAAGTACTTAAAAATGTGTGAAATAAACAAACAGTTAAACAAAATACTGAAATATTTAGAAAATGGACTCCACTTGGAGTCCTACATCTCTACTTGGTGAGTAACAGGTTTACAGCATTAAGTCAATTGTATTAAAAACTATATGGGTTTCAGACCCACTCACAGACAGTCACAGCTGTCAGGGGGAAACAAAAGCCACAGCCATGTCAGGTTTGGTTCCATGTTTAAGACTGCAGCACTAATGATTCATGACACTTCTAACTCGAGAGGAGAAATGAGTCGCTCTGTAATTACTATGGAAATGTGTTCATTTCCCATCAGACACACTCTCGCATATGCAGCCATGCACCCGTGGAGACACACACTCACTCACTAAGGCAGATATACAACCAGCAGTGATGGCGAAGGGTTTCGAACGCGTTGTTTTGTAGAAGCTGCATGTGTGTGTGTATTTGTGTGGGCGTGTACGTGTGCTCCCATGGGATTATCACAGTTGGAGCAGAGGTGCGACCCATTCCCCATATGTTCTAAACACATGCCCCAGAGCACCGTATGAGACAGAGAGTGTGTGTCAAGGGGGTAATGATAGTCCCTCGGTGTTTGACTGGCTTGAGCTCAGCTGATAACCAGGTGGGGCCTTTCTCCCCCCTTTAAAGGAACATTAAGACCCCCACTCTTTATTCCCAAATACCAGCAACCGGTCTCTACCCCTGTGTGGGTGTGTTTGTGTCTGTGTATCCCCAAGACAGCCTATTGATGTCTGGGTTTTGCCATGCATTCAGCTGTGTAAAATCAACACAAGGATTAAACACCAAATGACTTAGATTTACTGTGCCTGCCGAGACCCAACCTTTCTCTCTCATTCACGCACAGAAGGATTTACTGAGTTCCTTTTTTTCACTCTTTATTCCTTTATTTCATTATTTAATCAGCCTGCTTTAACTTTTCTCTTGTCTTTTCTTTACTCATTTCAATATTACACCATCAGTGACACTCAGTCTTTGTGTATCCCACCTTTTTGGCTGGTTTTGGCTGAGGTGTGTCTACCAGTAATTCTGGTTCTGCTCAAGGGTTCTACCTTTGAATTATTCCATAGTGTATCCTATACTGTCTCATACCATATGGCATTATATCAAATCATGATGAAGTTGAAAAATGTATTGTATTGTACCATGTGGTATGATACCATATCATGTTTTAGCTTACCATATTGTGTCATACTGTGTTAAGCTGTATCCAGTCATACCCTATAATAATTAAACATACGATATCTCACTGTATTGTATCAAACCACGGCATATTGTAAAATACTTTCCCTCTTTTTGAACCTTACCATGCGCTACCTTACAGTAACATTTAGTACAGTAATTCCCAGCCTTTTTTCCTTAGGGTCCCCTCTCATACCTAAGAAAAGCTAAGCTCCCCCAGGGACCACTTGTAAAAATTAAACGTTAATTTTAATCATTAACGTCATTAAAATCAAAACATAATAGGCCTACATACACTTGCTCTTGACAGAATATCTATGTATAAACTATCCATTCTTATGATGGTCTATAAAGGCCACTCTAGAAAAAAAATTAAGTAGATGATCTGTTTCAAGAAAAAACTCAAAATTCTCAAGTTTGAAAAACTGTTAATCACAAGGGGAAAAAAAATGGACTTTAGAACTTTTAAATGTACCTGAAATAAAATAGAGGATTTTTTAGAGTACAAAGGCAAAAGTACAATTACCGTGTCAGTTTGGTGTCTTTTAATGTTTTTTTTTTCCTTTTTTCTTTACACTGTTGTTGATTTGTGATTTTAAAAACATGACATTTTTGAGTTTCTAGTGTCAAAATTTAAGACTGTTTAAACTTGGAAATTTCAATTTTTGTTCTATTAAACGTCCAACTTTTTAAACTCTGGAATTCTGAGTTTGATTTCTTGTAATTATGCAACTTTATAATCTCAAAAAAAAAAAAAAAATCCGAAATTTTGACACTTTTGCAAGACATTGACAGATTATTTTCATTTTTTCATCTTTTAGGTTGGTCCTAATACATAATGTTTCTAATCATGGTTTTAGAAAATATATATGTCCCCCCCCCCCAGGTTGATAAGTAGTGATTTTGTATCGCATTGTATCTTGTAATGTATGGTATTTAGTATCATTGTATCATTTCAGATTTTTTTGTGTGATACTAACTTGCAATTTGTGCTCATTTGAATAACTGACCAATTCTTAAATCTTTTTGGCTTTATTAAACTGAATGTTGTTTTTTGCTACTGATTGCCAGTCTCTAACTGCTAATCAGCGTAGCCTCAGTTTGGAGGTAGAAAATAACTGTATACTCAAATTTCTGTAATTGAGTAGTTTTTTGAGTGCATTTTAAATCAGTTCTTTTGTTTCTACTTAAGCAAGATTTAACCAGAGTAACTGTACTTTTAGTTGAGTACAATAGTGTACTTTTTCACCTCTGCTCATATAGAAAAACAGACTGATGTGTTACCTGTGTTATATAAATGGGACTAGAATTAGAGTGGAGAAAGGAAAAGCCTTGCACAAACAGCTTTGTATTTCGTGTTTCTCTCCCAAAAGTAAGTTTAGTGCGCTAAATCTCGTAGACAGTTTTATTGCTGATTATGGCTCTTAAACACTGCTTGATGGCAAAGCTTACAAAAGTGAAAAGAAATAACCCTCAAACATGGCACAAACCCACAGCCACAGACCAGCCGCACTCCCCCCCTGTGAGGTCTTTAAACCAAAATAAGTTTAACACTTCCTCACAGCTGGACAGCAGGATGGAGTTGATCAATTTGTCAATACTGTGTCTCGATTGTTGCACTGACCCGTGCCCCAGGGTGTGTGAGCATGGGGGTGAGAAAAGGGCAGGATGCATGTGTGTGAGTGTGTTAGACTCATAAAAGTCGTGGTTTCCAGCCGGAGGGGCAATACATGCATAAAAAGAGAGGGTGTTTTCTGCATTGATCTGCCTGTATAAGAACATCTGTGGCACTAACACTTACTCACACACTCATTCACACAACCTTGGGCATAAAAGCTGAGAAAGAAGCGTGGAATTGGCAGGTAGAATCAGTGAAAAAGAGGAATAGAAATATTTTTTTGCTCCAGGCTTGTCTGATACAGAGGAGAGGAAGTGTGCAGACAAAAGGAAATATGTGTGCTCATACACACAGCTGAGGGCTGTGCTCAGTGTAGCACAGGGTTTCTTCGAGATACTCAGATTTAATATAACACAAAAACACCTGAGTGCAATTTCACGAACACGCTCGAGAAATATAGGATGTGTGATCTTCCTCAGATGTGCTGTAAAGCTACACTTCTATCTGTGAGGGGGGAATATATATAGGTTTTTATACAGGATCATAATCCAATTGTGTTTCTGTTTTCAGGCACTGTGGATACATCAAAGCCAAGCAGGACCCAGATGAAGAGAAGATGCAGTTTCAAAATGGTCGAGGTAAAAACACACACACGCACAATAACACACCATTGTTGCTATTTTTCAGAGTTTTGTTATTCAAAATTATAGTATACCCGTTGGATATTTTACCCTTTTACTGGTTTTATAAATCAATCGTGGTCAATACAATTTGTTATATTTGGAAAAAAGTAATACAGAAAAGTAAGTAATACAGTCAAAGTGAAAACAGATTTCTAGAAAGGAATGTCAATTACACAAAAATATGTCATGAAAAACTGCAAACTGATCGTGGAATCCCAAACCTTTCTTTACTTTTTAAGCAGAGACAAAAGGTGAAAACATTTCAAATTGAGGGAGGTGACTTTGGGTTTGTTATTCATACAAGAGCCCAAATCCCAGGCCTCCCAGAACTATTCTATCATCATGTTTATGAGCTGAAGTCTTCATCTCACACCTGCCCAGGTGCTCAATTTGCCAGTTAGTTGGAGGACAAATTATAATTTGTTTTTACTGGGATGCAAATCTTTGCCCCTCTGTTCTTCTCACTTCATTGGTGTTATGAAATCCTGCTAACAGTTAGAACAAAATATTTAATTCCCTCAGGAAGTACGAATTAAAGCCAATTTAACAATTTAAGTGATTTGAAAAATAAACAGAGCTCTGTGTGTCTGCTCATGCAGGAGAAAAATCAGTAAAAGCTAGACTGAAAACGGTCAAACAAAAGCAGCAATTTAGTAGGAGTAGTAGTAGTTTTTTCTCTTCTGATTGTGAATAATTAGCCTGCATTTCATTCAGCCAAGTCCTCTCCACTTTCTCTTTGTCTTACTGAATGTTTTGTTCTTGAATTGAAATTCAGCTCAGTGAAATGCTCTCTGTTTAATATAATTTTTCAGGGATCAAATCTGTTGGTTAAATCATGAAAATAAATCAGTCCATAACACTTTATGGTTGTAAGCCCTTGAATGAACCAGGGTGCATGAACCAAATACTTTGCCAAATTGTGACTGAGAGAAGTGTTTAATATTCAGTTCTGGTGGTGCTGCTTGCTAGTGTTAGCATGTTAGCTAAACTTTAGGCTGCCATCTTGACCAGTTAGATGTTCAGCATGTGTGTACAGGTATTTGACATTTCCTTCATATTTAGTCCCCATGACATGATTTCAGAGGTGGAGAGCTGTAACTGTAAGATGTTCTGGCAAAGCTCCTTAAACACACCTATCTAAGTACCTGGCATAAAGCTGACATCATTCTCATTGAAAGTAAAAGGAGTCCCAGTAGTTTGAAAAAGCTGAGCTAGAGCATGTACTGGTCAGAAAATGTACAGTATTTATATCATTAAAGACCCTGTAAAGTGAAAATAAATCTGTATTTAGGTTTGTTGTATGATAGGTCACTGTGTTATGAACACCCACGTCAAATTTTAGTCAAATAAAACATCTCCAAGTTTATAAAATTAAGCCTCCAAATAATGAAAAATGAGGCTGCAAAATCTGCTCCAGGATGGTGTTGGCGTGTCTGTTGAATGAGCTGAAGCCACGCCCACTCAGGAGAAATATGATCCTCTCAAGAAAAATGCTACAATCTGAATTGAGGAAAGCACTCACACCATTATCCTGCCTCTTGACCTTTTGTTGACCTTAGAAGTAGTGACAAAGTCCTTTTTCTGGCTCAAATCTCTGTTTTGATGCTTTAAATGATCCATAGACCACTGCGGTTGGTAGATTTGGCAAATTTACCTCGCAGTGAACATAAAAACAGCATCTAACTGACTGTTAACTTTCAATGAAGGCAGTGACATCAGCTAGTAACAGACTGTACTGAGATGAACTGCTCAGTGAATTTATATTGTAGAGTTAGAGGGGCGGAGTCATTCCCGCCTGTGGGCTCGTGACATCACAAGCCCACATATAGGCCCCGCCCAAACTAAACCAAGCCAGGAAAGAGGTGAAAGACTTTTTAATAGCCCAAATCCAGAATTCAGTCACATGTAGATCCCAGTGTTCTCACATGTTTACAGCAACCATATTCCATCACATCTAGTGTGTTAAGACACAAAAATTTGGATTTCACTTTACAGGGTCCTTAAAGTCAGCGCATTGATCAAATCATGTTGCACGTTCCCGATCTAGGGCTTCGTTTACTGATGCACTCCAACATCAAGAGCAGTTCTGATTGGTTTATGTACAGGCCGAATCTAAACCCTAGCCCCCACCTTCAAGGACAACAGCCCCTGTACATACGCCAACAAAGCGAGGCTACCAGCGCCTCTAGCAATTAGTTTTTAAACCTGAAGTTAAGATCATTATGCACCTACACTGGGGTTGTCACAATACCAACATTTTAAACATTAATCCAATTCAAATTCAAATCAAAAAATCTTGAGACATGTTTTTTACCACAGAAAATTTTCAAGTAATTTCTTGTTTCAGGTTGAAAAATTTAGAAGCATACTTCTATACACAGTCTAAACTGCACAGAGTCCCATTTTAAACCATGTTATCTCAAATGTCAACCCATTATATAGATAGTTGAACAACCTGTGAATAAGAATGCACCACTACTTTCCTCTCTCTGGATTTTGCACATGGCAGCTTTTGGTTTGACTGGAAATCTGTAAAAACGTCACATTTTTTTAATGCCATAAGCCATAAAATAAAACTGAGGTTTTATTATTTAAAAAAAAACAATTGTCTTGAAAAGTTTCAAAGTATTCCAAAAATTTTGGCAACCACTACGAACACACAAACAACCAAACTTCACACCTAGTCACATATAAATAGGCAGAGTCAATGTGAAAACAACTTCAATGTCTGAAGTGAACTTTTCCATAAACATTATTCATACTTGTATTTTTATCAAATAGAAACTGTTAAAGCTAAAGAACAGCCTGAATCTGTTACATACACATCTCAGACCTTGTATCAGTCTCCACTGGTAAATGAAAACACATTGTTTCACACATTGTTACATAAATGTTTGCTGGCAGAGCAAGACTCCTTATGGGCTCCTGTTAAAATGATTCATTTTAACACCATAGCTTACAAAGGAGGCATGCGTGCCATTATGTAATTATTTGTAATGTCACTCAAACTTCACTCCCACATGCAAGCTTAACCCCTTAGAGCCTGTTGTATCATATTGGAGACATACTTTTTTGATACCTCCATCCAATCAATATGACCAATAAGTTACTAAAAAAAAAAACCTTCTGAATACAATCTGATAAATGATAAAAATGCCCTCAAGTGGATTATCAGTTACCAAAAACACCTAATGTATCAAATGAGACACAAAAAATATATATGTTAAATTTTATGGAAATTTTGATTTTTTTGGATTTCAGTAGAAAGTTAAAAAATCATTTCAGTCCCAAAAAATGAGAATTTTCTGACTATAATTTGTGTTTTCAGGCTTTAATGGAATGACTGTATGAAAAGTTATTACAATTTTTTTTCCTTTTGTTGTGATTTTTCATGGAAATAAGACCTGATCAATACAGTGTCATTTTATGTACATTAGTTAAAGCTCCAATCAAACAAGTTTACTTTTTATTATCTGTCTATAGAGGTTATTTCAATCAGATCTAAATCTGATGAAAGTCATGAACTCTCCAAACATGTGGCTCACGTTGGTGTTACTTGAAGGCTACTTTATTAACCATTTCTAACAATATTCAAGGTTCCATTTTGTCTACATCAAATAGTTTTTTTTTTATTTTTTTTTAGTAGTTTTTATTTTTGTTTCATTTTAATCTTTTGTTTAAAATTTCAGTTTAGTTTTAATTAGTTTTCCTGCTGGGTTGCTAGTTCAGTTTATTTTTTATTTTGCAAAAATGCTTTGTTTTAGTTTAGCTTTAATTAGATTTAGTGTTTCAGTTTTTATCGATTATCTGTCAGGGGCGAGATCCAAAAAGTCCCTTCATTTTCATTTAATTTATTCAATTTCGATGTTTGTATACAACTTTAGACAAAAAAATATCATCGTGTTTCTTCTCCAATCAGAGGGGATTTTACTCTTTCCAGACTTGGGCATACATGTCAGTCAGTATGCTGCTGTCAAAGACTACAACTAAGAGATTTTGTTTTTAATCTAATTTAATTTTTCTTATTTTTCTAAGCACAGGATTTAGTTTTCGTTAGTTTTCAGTTTTTTGGATAGCTTCATTTTTATTTAGTTTCAGTTAACTGAAATGATTTTTACATTTTAGTTTCAGCTATTTAGTTAGTTTAAGTTAACTATAATAACCTTGGTCCACATGATCACGATCATGATTGTAACTTCTAAATAAACAGGTAGCCTCTTAGAGAGCAGCTGATATAGCCACTCAAGTAAAGAATTAGTGGGACATCCTCTGTTAACAGCCTGTTTATGTGACAATCACTGGGAGCAAGTGCTGCTCACAGCAGAAATGCACTAAATTCAAATCTGCTAGTGGCTGCCTCAAGTGTCATGCTGGTGTATCTGTGATGGCAAAAGTTTGGCCTATAGCCTGTACATTTGTATATTTGTTACAATGTCATTTAGCAGGCGTTTTGGTTCAAAGCGACATACATGTGGGACAAGTGTTCAAGGCATTAAAGACCTTGCCCAAAGGCCCATTGTGCCCCAACCAGGATTTAAACCTTCAATCTCCTATAACACAGTCAGCAATGACTGACTGCTGATGGTGATATTAATTGGTGGTATGACATGTACCAGGTCTTGTGATTGACAGTGCAAGTCCTACATGACTATCACAAATAGTGTCGGTAAAACAGTTTGTAATTCAGTCCTACAGTGTAGAAATCAGCACCAGCTCTGCCTCAGTAATGCAATAACACTGCATCTTTTTAAAGGAAATGTAAAAGCATTCACTTTGCAAAAGCTGGCCATGTTTCAGCACTTGATCATTTATCTTTTTTATTTATTTCTCCACTTTTTTTCTCATCCAGTAAAGCTTCCAGGCAGCAGGACCTACATCCATCCTCACACCTACGAAGACCCGAACCAGGCTGTCAGGGACTTTGCCAAAGAGATCGATGCTTCCAATATTCGAATAGAGAGAGTCATTGGCGCTGGTAAGTTGGCTGTGAAACAGCAGTGGATGATATTAATAACTCAAAAATCTGTAAAACTTTATGTGAGATTTGAAGTACTTTTAAGATGGTTGGATTGTTATGTATGTCTCTATTTTGCAGTCTCTTCTCAGTCTTATATACTGTGTTTGGTGTGTGTGATTAGGAGAGTTTGGGGAGGTGTGCAGCGGCAGGCTGCGTGTTCAAGGAAAGAGGGAGATTTATGTGGCCATCAAGAGCCTGAAGGCAGGATACTCAGACAAACAGAGGCGGGACTTCCTGTCCGAAGCATCAATCATGGGCCAGTTTGACCATCCCAACATCATCCGGCTGGAGGGGGTCGTGACAAGATGTGAGTTCTGAACAAAATAATACCTCCACCTGTGTGTCTGAAGTGTCTGTCACATACAAAGAAGAATCATTGGTGATGAAGATAAGACTTGACCCTGGACCAGATAAAAGCACCATTACCATGGTAACACAATGACGAAGCATGGCAGTGTGCATGTGAGTGGGGCTGTCTGCCTCTCAAATGTCCACTTGTTTGCTTCATGTGATTGTGTGAGGCAATTACCGTGTGTATGTGTGTCAGTGTGTTTTCATGGATACAGGTCTGGTTCAACAGGATAGCTGATTTGTTATCGCTCTGCCTCGCTCTCTCTCTCTCTCTGTGTCCATCTCTTGTGTCATGTCCTTATCTCATGCTCTGCTTTCTCTCTCTCTGTCAGGGTCTCTCTTATCCTCTCATTGAATCTCTCCACATTTCTCTCCCTTTCCTTCATGCTCTCTGTCAAACTCTATCTCCTCTTCTTTCCCTTGATCGAGTTCTTTTTCTTTGTGCCTACAGTAAACCGGATAATTCAAATTTTCTGAGTGTTTTGGTCTAAACACCATGTTATGGTGGTAGTTTCTGATGTTACAACTCACTGTAGCTCTTATCTTTATAGAGACATTCATAAAGCCCACCTCCTCCATGTTATCAGACTGGAAACGGGTCAAATTATAAAACCAAAGTACATTAAAAAAAACTCAAACATGGTTTCTCATGTTAAATTCTGTTCTTATCATACTGATTTCAATGCCATTAGAAATTTTGGTTGTTTTTATTTCTTAGTTGATCCTATAAAAAGGGTAAAATGCTATGATTGACAATTCTGATGACAAATATGACTTTTGGTGAAGGGCTGGAACATCTACTAATCTACTAATCTTCTGTGGTGACAATGGCTTCAATCTGTTTCATATCCAACCAAATTACTTAACCAGCGCAATATGTCACATCAGTCAAGGAGAGGGTTGTTTTGTCTTCACTTTTATACACAGTAAAAAATGGAGTGTCAATTGAACTCTTAGAGAGTTGAATTTAACCCTGTTTCAGATAACATTTGGTCCCACTCAAAATTAGAGTAAAATTTACTCTATGGCCAGTGTCAACTTTTCAGAGTTAATTCTACTCAATTCATTGTCAAAATTAACAATGAAATGTGTAAAAATATTTAACACTGAGGTTAGTTCACACTGTTCAGAGTAATGTGATTACACTTTATAGAGTTAATTTTACTCCAGATTTAGTTTTTAAAATGACACTCTAATGTGTAATAATATTTAATTTTTATTTCTCTACAGTGTTGTTTTTTTACATCCAGGTGATATAATGCTATATTACTGAATTGCTGTGATCTAACCTACTAAATGGAAATAAAACAAACAAGAGTACAGTACCAGCGTGCTTTAATGCTCACCAGATGAAGCAATAAGGAACAACAAAGACAGCTGTGTCGTTCACTCCATATAACATCTGTATGTCCAACAGCCTGGGATACTGCAGCCTGTCCACATGAAAGACAACTAAACTTGCTTTCTCTTTGTTACTTCATACGTATGGAAATGTTCTTGAAAAGTTACTGTAAATAAAGGCAAAGTGAGCGGCAACATTTTTTCATGTATTATCACAACTGACTCAATCTGGTAAAGAGAGGCATTTCACATTCAACTGTGCCACAAATAACCAAATGTGGGCGGTAAATAAAACCATTGTGTTTCACCCAATTTACTTTCATGACTTGAACACTGGAGGGCACTTGCATTACCTTCACAATTTCAGAACCTCCTTTTACCATCCCTAAAGACACCATTTTCTCACCATTTTTAAATATACACACAGACCTTGAGATAACATGGGAGAAAACACAATGTTTATTATTTGTAGTAATAAAAGAAGTAGGTTGGTCAGTAGGAGGTACCAAATCTCCAAAGAGGAGAGGAGCATTCCTCAATAAGCACCGTGACTGAGCTGCATTCAGTCCCAGATCATTAGACTCTCCGCCTAAATTCACAGCCACTGGCCTATTGTTTCTCTCCATGAATCCATAATCAAAACTTTGTATTCTTGAATTCAGCTCCTCCAGTGTAACATGTTGTTCTTTAAAATACAAAAACAACAGCTTCAATTCGTACTGGCCCACCCCTTCCAAAATGTCACACATCACATCAACTGAGAAGTTCTCAGTTGTGTGAAAATATGTCAATGAATTCAGTAAGCTTGACCTCTTCACTCCAAAAACATAAGGAAGAGATGGATTATGAGCCATTTCTTGACAGTGAGCAGTGTGGGTGTCTTTTGTGCGCAACATTATTTTGGAAGAATCCTCAGAGAATTATGTTTGAAAGTCATCTTTTTCAGCTAAACAAAATCTGCAACAGTACCTTGCACCGAAAGACTCCACCAGACCAAACAAGCTATGTAAGCCTAAATTATCACCAGTAACCTGTACCACACTGCCACGAACACGACCACCATACAGGGGAATCTCAATACCATCTTTTCTAAAACTTTAATGTCTCAAACAACAGGAGCAAGAACTTCACTAAAATCGTACCGTTGAAGATCTGTGCATGAAATAAGGCACACAGAGGTATGTTGGCCAAACATGAATTCCATTTTGGAGAGAAGTTTCTTAAGATAAAATATATTGCACCTAATTTATGAATACCTCACTACAGGATTTCCAACCTCAAAGTCATTATAGAACATTTGTATTTGCACTGTGTGCTTTTCAGTTGAAAACAGCGGGTGAGTCTTAAATAAAGATCCATCACAAATATCTGTAAGCCTCGAGTCATCAGTGTCTGAACTTCTCAACATTTCTGCAATATACTTACTTTTAAATATCGACTCCAATGTAGATAAAATTGGAACATACATGAATTTATCTCAAACAACTATCTGATCATATGTTCCAGTCTTTTTATTTCGCCGTGTGTCAAATCTTGAGCCAATTACACATTCAACTGGTTCTACAGTTTCCCACTTGCTTGATAAAAATTTTGATCGCTTGTATTCTGAAGTATCGTGAAAGGATTCTCCAACTCATCAAAACATGCTTCAACTTTCTTGCATGTTTCAGTTTCTCTTTCATCACTAAATACATGCTTCATGACAGTTCCTTTAGCGTGCTGATGGATATCTTGAACAATCTCTTCCATGGAAATCACTACAGAATTCACTACACTTTGGCCTACAACTGCTGCCTTTAAATCAGAAATTATAGCTGCACAATTATTTACAAGGTCTGCTGAAGGTAATGTGGACTCTGCCTCTACATGGTGAGATGACACGTCAACATCAGTGGCATTATTTGTATCAAGAACACTTTGGTGAGGTGAAAAATCACCTTCTCTTACAGAATCAAATGAACCGCTTACATGGCACTTGTTCAGGTGCTTTCTAAAACCAGAAAAGCTACCAAAAGAACGTGAGCATCCCACTTGGCCACATTTAAGATGAGGAGTCCGGCCGGTGCAGAGACCATGAATAACCTTAAGGTGCTTTATAAGGCTGTTTGGTCTCCCATGGTCACCTCTGCAGAGAAAACACTTCATGGTTTGATCTCAGCAGACACTAATGCATCGTTCTTGCTGGCAGTTCTGCAACTCTGGGAGTTTCCTTTGTTTCCCCAACATCAATGTTGTAAATAGTTGTTTGCAGAAAAGTGAAAAAGTTGGCCAGGGAAGAACTGTACGAGGTACCAAAGACGTAATGGGCCTTAAAGAGTTCGTCGAGGGCTCCCACTGAACCTATTGCCTAACATGGTAGTGCACACTTGTCAATGACTATGAAGAAGGTGTGGGTGCTGCTTCTTGCAGGCCCCTGAGCGAGGAGGTAGGGCTGGGTGCTTTGGCTGATGTTATTGAGATGCTGCTGTACACTGGTTCCAGCCTACAACCAAACAGCAAACAGCAATATTTAGTGACCAACCTCTGACAGTAGAGCACTGTACATGAAACTGAGGTGATGAAAAGCATGTTTAAACTCTTCACACTTTTATGTATTTGATGAGGTGTTCCACAGCCTGACATGCCGACATCTTCCCTGGCCTCTTCCTTCCCTGTGCAGATGGTGGCAGGAGATGGAGGAGCAACAAGATGGCAGACATGTCACTGTCCCAGCCTGCAGACCAACAAACATCAAGTTAGCATTAAAACAAGATGATATATTTGTCACATCCACAATTACACATAGTACAATGCACAGTGAAATGTGTTACTGTGCCTGTTTCCAGAAATAATAAAATAAAAGACAGTGTAAGATATAAGAATATAAGATGTATAAAACATGAAACACTTATGCTACATGTACATTAAACTGGCACAGTTCAAACAAAACAGTCCCAGTCATACCATTCTCATCCACAGCAGCTGACTCAGCATTCCTCATCAAATCTAGGAGCTCTGTGGTCAGCACCAATCCATAGCTTTCTGTGATAACTTTTGCCTTGAAACCTGGTCACTTTTCCAAAAATGTGTTTGCCGTGAGCTCACCAAACAGCAGTCTGAAATCTTGTTCTATCTGTAATGGCAAAACAAAGTACATAGACAGGAGAGATGAGAGACACTGCGTGTACGATGCCCACTGATGTGTCCCCACATTTGTGGACTTGTGGAATTATTTTCTGCTTTTTTGAGAACTTATTATTCAGGTTTCCATATTTTGAACAGTAGAGGGCAGTAGAAGGCCAGGAACTGCCCCAGAGGCAGAGATTTTCAGGTGCTTCTGGCTGGAATTTCGTATGCGTGAAAACTTGACTGAAGCAGCCGTGTCCTGCAAACGGTGACTTCTTTCCAATTTTCTCAGGTCAGTCTGGTCTCAAACTTCTGTTATAGTGACTTTTGGGTTATTGTTAAGTAAACATTCTGTGTATATGGCACAAGTAAATAGATGTGACGCTGTTATGTAAAATGTGATGGTGGCGATACATTTAGTTACTCTGTAGTACAGGCAAAGCTAACATTAAGATTTCAGTGGCTTGTATGACTCTGTTTTATGCTGTGTCGTGGCATAGATAATAAAATGTGTGTGAGAACTCGACTGAAGTAGCCGTGTCCTGCCAATGGTAAGACATTTTCTCAGTTCACAGACACAGATACAACTGCATCTGCAACCGGTACCCATAACACATGCTGTATGGGATATTTCAGTGATTCAACTAATGAAGATGTCTTACCAGTCCTGGTGTGTCGAGAAAGCGCAGGAAGACTGAGAAGACATCTGCTGCGTTCTTTTCATCGTTGACTATTGAATGACGATACATGAAGGTAGCTTTCATCTTCTCACGGACGGTGTCTTCATCAGCAGAGTGTTTCACAACAGCAGTAGCTGCTTCCACATCCTCGTCAGATAACACTGTCAGCAGTGAAGGGTCTGGGTTGACCATGGCCTGGCCCACCAACTTGAGACAAGACACACTTTTATTGAGTCCTGCCTACACGATTCATCAACATCATATGTAACTGATAAGTAAACTTACTCTTGGGAGATTTGCTGGCAGAGGCGCCTCTTTCCTCTGCAGTTTTTCTTTGAATGGTCTTCAACCGCCATGCAAGGTATCCAGAACCGCTCTCTGGATTGTAGTAATGTTCCTATGTAATAAAAAACATGCAGACTGACTATGCTATCAACATTTCTAAGGGCAATTATGTGTGTTGTAAGGACTATTTTACTTACATATCCATGCTCTGAATATGGGTCTTCCAGATATGGAAACAGAGCAACTATCCCCTGTGCGTACATCACCCTGACACTTTTAGGGGGGATGTCCTAATGTATGAATTCAATGATGACAATCACTCAATGGGACACAATTAAAAACAATCCAATACTAACAATATTTCATTATAGCCTATGTATGATTCTTACCCATGTGTTTGTGTCATCTCAGCAGCAACTATGTTGATCATCTGTCTTCTGGTGGCATCTTTCAGGGCTTTGGTTTTTGCATACTCTTGCATGATGTGTTCACTGCCAGGCTTTGTTGTGAGGATTTTTTCAATCAACTTAAATGGAAACAAAATATACAGAAATGTTTAAACCATATGTACAATGGGAAAATGATAACATAAAAACACTCCCCATCAAATAGAATGAAATCGAGATTAGACTTAACAACAATGTCCACTACCCACCTCTTTTGCCTCATAGTTTGTGTGGCATGACCTTTTAGGTTGACTTCCTTCTTCAGGAGGGTCACACACTGTGAAGTTCAGAATGAGAGTATCTTCAGATGCCACTGAGCATGATGATGATGATGACAGAGAAGCATCTGTGCATTAAGGAATATGGACAAAACAGAGTCAAATTAAATGGAAGTGTTATTACTCCCATCCCAACCTATAAGTTTAATATGAACACATTTGTGAATGGTCAGTGCTTACCAAGTTCTTCATTGCTCAGCATGACTCAGAAGGTTCCGGGTGACTCCTTTACTATTTCTTCAAAGACCTCTCCATCAACTTCTGTGTCAGATTGGTCAAATACCTTCATATCTGGCTGCCTGCCTTCCGGTATGTTGAATTTTAGGCACACTAAAGTAAAGGAAGGAAAAGGATGTTACAGAAATTGTAACAAAACTTGAAAGACCATTTCCTTCTGATGAGAATCAGAATAAAGGCACAGCAGAAACAATTAGCAACTCGGGTAGTTCAGAAAGAATGATTTATGATGAATTAGGTGTATTAACCAAGTAAAAGCTGTGATATTGTTTTATCCTGATGTACTCACTAACCTTCCTTCATGAAGGCATCCAATGTAAGGTCAGACAGCCTAACACTTCTGCTCCCCACCGAACGAAACATGCAGCAGCATATTCTATTAAAATAAACAAAGGTTAAAAGAAAAAAGGAACCAAGAACCAAGAAAAAACAGTTGAACAAAGAGTTACCTGCTTACATTGTTCTATAATCTGAGCCTACTTAACTTTTACACTCACTTTTAACTTCTTGATTACTGTGAACAACAAGGCAAAGTTGACATAATTGAGATATGATAAACAAATCAAAACATTTATTACAGGGCTCTACTGAATGGTCAATCGCTGCATTCTGCGGTCTATTATTTCTGTATAACAGACCGTTGTTAAGTACACACCGACTGCTACGGACGCCCTCTGATCAGGGGAGCACAGAGGAAAGAGGTTAAAGAGGAACCATGCAGGATTTTTGGCTTATGGTTCATTTTGACCTTAATTAAACAGCTTCAGAGTCTGTGATGTTTAAATAAATGACTCGTAACTTGTTGGAGGGAGAATGGAGGCCTTCCACCTAGCAACATGGTTTCTGTGGATTCTGTGAAACAGTTAGCGATGCCTAATTCCATTGTGATTTGACAAATTTTTATTTTCTACACAGATGGCCAACAAGGAAAGGAAAACCTGTGTAAAACATGACTTTATTGGTCATAGAAAACAGTAGTTACTGATATTTTTTCATTCTTTTGTTAAGAAGTTTAAGTGAGAAATTCTTCGAGCTGAAACACAACACACTTTTTTTAAATGTGCAAACTAAGTTTTCAAATTAGGCTCTGGATTCAGCCATTGAACTGTCTCTTTCTGTCCCCTGAGGTTCCTGTTCCTCTGCTGGCCTGACACCTTGTTATGCAGACATTTGTTAGAGATCTAGTGACAAACAGAGACAGTAGTTACAAAGAAACAGAATAGTAAGCAAGGAGGCAGACAAATAAACCGTCGTTTCCGCCCCCCTCCCCCCCTCTCTGTCACACCTATGAAGATCTTCAGTCCATCACACACCACTGCTCAGTGGCACTTAGGCCAACAATAAAAGAGCAAATGCATATGCAAAGGCTTTTACCATGAATATTAATAATTCATAAAGTTAATTGGATGTGTTTTTTAAGCTTCATGAATATTCAGTGCAGTGCATATTAAGAATGAAACCACACTGCATTTCTTATTCATTGTCACTCTCTTTCTCTCTCTCGCTCTTTAACTGCTCGATGTTGGCTTTGACCTTTGGCGAGCAGGATTGAGGCAGTTTGTAGAAGTGCTAATGCACAAACTAAATCAAATGTGTTCTTTCTGTCCCTCTGACAGGCAGACGTGTAATTATGGTGCTTTCTTTTTTGGCAGCACGCACACTATTCTTGTTGAAAATACCAGAATAAAGTCAAGAATCACTGCCAAATCCTTGAAATTTTGTTTCAGAGGACAATAAACCTGACAGTGAAATAGCTAAGTAGCAGAAAATTGGCCTGAAAAGTAACTTACTTAAACATAATAAAGAGCTTTTTCTTTGCTCTGTGAATATAAAATAATGTTTGTGAGGGTCGTTTTTGTATTGCACGCCTGTAATGAGTGTCTACTTTTACATGCGTGTCATTGTGTCGCTCTTCTCACCTGCCTTCACGGCACATTGAGGAGCTGATAGAGCCCCTCAGAAACAAATCACACCAGCGGAGCAGTAATTTCACAGGTCACAGCCCAGGGTAGCGCCAGCGTGTGTTAGAGCGAACGAGGGGGTGAGAGTTGAGATGGGTCAATAATTCCTCCAGGCCTTTTTCTCAAGCACCAGCTGGTCCCTTCACACCAGCCTCGGTCTAATCAGGAAGGCTGACCCTGACTGCTCAGGGCTCAGGTGTGTTGGATTGGTTTGTGTAGATTTACACAGAAGTAGAATCGGCAGCTGGAGGAGAACTATTAGTTGGAGTACGAGAAGTAATTGCTGTCGTCAGAGGTCTGAGGTGGAAGAAAAGTCGGTAGTAGTTAGAGAGGATGTGGATGTACAGTAGAAGTTGCAGTGGTAATAACGTCAATGGAAGTAGAGTTCTTTAGTCAGTTTTAATTTGGAAACAAACAGAAACTAAGTAGAGTGACCTAAAAACACTTGTTTTTCTTCTTTTAGCAGAGAACAGTGCCTGCATATCTGTTAAAGTATACACTAAAGGCAGGGGAGCGGTACTTCAGCTTAGCATACACCACATACCAATTTGTTGTGCAAATTGGATTCTAGTATCATAAACATTCATTTTTTTTGTTTTTCAATCAAACTCATGGTATTGTGTCTCAGGGCTCTTTGGATCACTGAAATCAATCTCAGACACCTGTGATAATTAGTTTGCCAGGTGAGCCCAGTGAAAGGAAAACTACTGAAGAAGGATGTTCCACATTATTAAGCAGGCCACAGGTTTCAGCAATATGGGAAAGAAAAAGGATCTGTGCTGCTAAAAAGTGTCAGATAGTGCAATGCCTTGGACAAGGTACGAAAACATTAGATATTTCTTGAAAACTTAAGCATGATCATCGCACATCATCCGTATGGTACTATTCATCATGTTAAACATTTAGACCTATTGTATAGCCTTGTGGTACATGTAAGACAATGGCAGTGGTGAGTCAAATACTGACATTTTTTATATTCATCAATGATATACAACTAGTCTTCTGTTCATGTAAAAATAGACGCCTGTGACATACATAAAGATGTTCATAGAAGATCAGTGCAGGATTGACACTTTAAAAGAAATGTGACTATTAAGATAGACTCATTAATGCAGATCTACACTTAGAACAGGAAACAGTAATAGAAGTTTTATGAGTGATATTTATTTATATGGATTTCAAGACTGTGTTGTTGGACATATAAGAATGTCAGCATCTTTTAGTAGTTATGATGTTAGGCTAGAACAACCTGGATGTATCAGAGGAAGGGGAATTCATGTCTGTGGTGGCTGTACTGATTTCTTCTCATTTTGCACCAGGGTATTTTGTATTATGTATGTGCTAAGGCACCTATTTTGTGCTTCCATCTGCATTTTCCCTTTTTCACTACCTTTTGTGTGTGGGTGTGTGTGTCTCTTTACCCTGCTTAAAACCTCATAAAGCCCCCCAGCCCCCGCCGCCAGCCACTCTAATAACCTACTCCGCTGTCTGTCACCTGATTGTTGCTATTGTCATGCTAATTAGAGCACCACATGCAGGAAAAAGAGGAAAAAATAGATCTTTTTTCCCCCTCTATCTGTCTCTCTACACATCAGGAAAGTGCAGCAATCTGTCCCCCATCTCCGCCCCCCTCCCTCTCCCCTCCATCTCCTTATCTCCCCTTCATCTCCCCTGTCCCTCATTTTATCCATCCGTCTTTTATGTGTTTTACAATCGCTGCAACAATCGGCTCATTTGGAAAACCCTCAATTACCGAGCTCCATCTCATCTGCCCACGTCGCACAAACACACACAGCCGTTCAGAAGCTAACAGACACACATAAAAAGCAGCTCTACAAAGGTGCTGTTGAAACTGGAAAAACCACACATCTTTCCAAGTCATATTCTGTTTGAAGAAGCTGGTGATTAGTTTAAACTGTGTGTCTTTGTGCGCTGAACAATAAGAGTTTCAGTGTTTCCTGTCAGACTGTTTGAAATTATTCAGGCTTTTTGAATATGTATGCAGATTTGTAAGATTGGACTCAAGAGACAAATGAGGAAGTGGATCAAATGAAGAGGAAAGGTGACGATGGGTGCAGGATGGAGGGAAGGAGATAGGAAATAAGAGCAAGGAAATGAGAGAGGATGGGGCTTGAGAACAAATGAGGGCTGAAGGGGGAGATGTGCGAGGAGATTTGAGTAGAAGAGGGGCGGATGGACGAGAGGAGAGGAGAGATGAAGGGGAGACAAACGTGAGGAAATGAGAGGAGATGAGAAAGCGAAGAGAGGTGAGGAGAGGAGTGGAGATAAGGTTATTGAGTTTGTGGCTCCACCCCCTTCTGCATCATGGAGCTTCCCAGAACAGAGATCTATCTGCTGTGTGTGTTAAAAGGATTGTATCACTTTGTTCAGAGCCTTAACATTAATCAATACAGCAGTTATTTCATTTTCTCGTTTGTACCTTGGGTCGTCTTCATTCAATAACACTGTAATGTGGCCTGCGAGTACACACGCACAGATAGCCGCTCATAATGCAATTGTGTGGATGTATACAGACTCTTATCATACGTTAACACTCACCTACCCACAGAGACACAGCCCCCTTATAATGAAATCTTCCAGATATTCTGTATACACTTTATCTCCTTTATTTTCACTCTCACAGTTAGTCATAGAGCATTCTCCATTGTAAAGATGTTCAAAGCTGCCTCATAATGAAATTTTTTTTTGTCCGAAGCAACAGTATTCTATCTTACAATACTGGTTTCAAAATCAATAGAACAGTACTGTACCTTTTTGACAGGAAGAATGGCGTCTACTCCATTACCGCAGAACACCTCGGTTTGCCTGCTTTCAGCACTGTGAAACTCAAGCACCATGGCTGCAGTTCTATCAACAGAAATGCATAAGCTTTTAACCCCCTGTGAGACCAATATTGTTATAAACAACAGGAAGAGGCATTGGTTACAAAAAGTTAAATAGCTTTTCAATCATAAATTATAGCCCCTGACTTTTTTTCCCACTGGTAGGCCCCCAGTTTGCCGTTCTAATGAGGCTATCCATGCCTTCATAGTCCTTACGGAGGCTTCTCTAGTGAGCCTGGAACTCGGGAGATTTTCCGGGGTCTTTAAAGATTAAATCCACAACAGTAATCCGACATTGAACATCTTTTTATACATTTTTTATATCAATTTTTAGATTGTTTCTCTACTAGAGGCTAATGCTATCAGCCATGTTGTCTTTTATGTATCACACAAGGCATTGTGATGGGCTGTAACAACCAATGGCAGGCTGTTCCATTGCGGCGGAAGTTTTGCGAAACTGCACACACTAAACCAGGAAGTGTTCTTCCATCATGTACAGGACAACAACCATGCTAACACTGATTGTGCTTCCCACAGATGGGACTTCTCTAACTGAGTGGGCAACTTCACTAATGGTGCAAAAAATGTATAACGCGTATATTAACAGCAATATAGACTCATATCTCAGTGCATCACAGACAAACACTTAAATGTCCAAAAATACCATATTTCAAGTGAAATTGGAGTTTAGAAAACTACACTGGATTCAAGTCTAGCACACAATCCAGGGGTCATTTACCTTTATAGTCTTCTTCCTCTATGTGGAATGCTTATACAGTCCCCTTATGATATTTTTAAACTTCTTGTTAATATCACACTGCCATCTCTGCACCAACTTGATTTCACCGACCACAAAATGATTTACAGAGAAATGCAACTTCATTCCTCTTTTTGTCAAACTTTTATCACTGGAATAAACAAACTATAAAGAAGGAAATTATATATTTTGTGGCATTTGTCCAATTTAACCACATTTTTTATGAAAAGTATCTTTGGACATTCAGACTTAGTTTTTCCTTTTTTTTCCAATCCAGAATCAATGCTGAAAAAGTGTTTCGTGCTCAGCCTGAAAGATCCCAGACATTTACTTCTCTCACTTAATGAAGAGCTGCAAAAAAAGGGCAAAATCCTCTCTGATCCAATCCAAAACATACTCCACCTGGCAGAACATCAATACCCAATTTGCACACACAAACACACACTTACACACCAATCCATACACTCTGCGAGCGGCTGTTATTTTGCAAAGGCGTTGAAAGGAAATAAATGCGACTGAATATGAACATGATTAGTTAATTACTCGCTTTCAGGAGGACACTGAGGAACGCTTGTGGTTGTTTGTCGAAGCTGAGTTGAAGAGGTCCCGTCCCGTCAGCGTGTGGATGTGATGTCGCAACAAGAAGTGAAAGGAGTCAATGATTCTGTCGAGTGTTTGTGCAAGCACCTGACAGAAAGAAGGCAATATGAGCTCATGCGCAGGGTGGGCGCATGTGTGTCAGGTTTATTGGTTACCTCTGTTATCTTTCAGAGTTGCAGGGATAATTCTGTATGGCAGGTGTCCAGATGATGGCCAGTGATATCAGAGTGAATGTGAACTCATGCCAGGCTCACATGGAGCTCTAAGCCAACACAACAAGATGAATGTGTTTCATTGTGTGTCTCTTTTGACCGCGGTTAACACCTTGAAGCTGAAGGTAATATTCTCCTTCACTGCTAACACTCACAGGATTAGACACAAATACAAACACATCCACACTGGCACAGACATGTTGTCCAAACTTATAATTGGTTTTCAGACATAGGTTTATAGCTTCTTTGGTCTACAACCTTTTTTCATCTGAGAGCCCACTTTTACCTGTGTAACATCTACTACTAAAGTCAGAAAAGTGCAGAGACTCTCTGCAACACTTGTGGTTTCTATTTGAATGCTCTGCAAATATTAAACATTCTTTCTATAAATACAGCTGAAGGAAATGCCAATTAGTGCATTTCTATCTACTTTCTATCAACTGCACAGCAAGAATGCTACAACAGGTCAACAGGTTGAGCAGCAGGTGGCGCTGATCATTAACCCTGCAGAAGAAGAGGGTTTAATGTTGCATTGCTATTGTTATTGTTATTGTTAGCAGCCTATATTTTGCAAATCAGTGAAACCATCTGCTTCATACAACTTGCAGTAAAGCTTTGCAGCACAGAACACTGCATTGTACAGTAGCAGGAAGTATGACTGTCAGATGATTTTCATTTGATATTATGTTTGTGAAATGAATGCTTAGAATGCTCAGGTCTAAGAACAGAGGCAAACCATAGCCAAGCCAATGGGTAATAGTGCAAAAATGAGGCAGCCGCTAACAGTTGAAAGTAGTGAAGAGACAAAAAAAAGGAAGGTAGATTTTATAAGTGGAAATGGAGAGTTTTAGATATCTAAACCTATGCTCTTGGTAGAGCTCTAGTAACAGCCTTTAATCTTACTTCTATAATTGGCAGCGTGTCTTTGTGTCTGTCTGTGTTAATTTGCATGCCACCCTGTTGCACCAGCTGTCCTTGATGACTCTCAGAAGACTTCGTTGGTGTACTGATTCAAATGAGGTGCCATAAAAAATCCTAAGCATGTATAGATTTTCCTTAAAATCCAAAATTGTTGCACCACTCATGTCAAGAAAGGAAACTACGCTGGGCTCATTAGAACTGAGAGAGGAAGTGACAAAGCTGAAGAACAAGTGGACTTTGTTGAAATGCCTACAAGCACCTGGGCATGCTCCACGATCCCTCATTAAAGTGAGCTCTCTTGAAAGCGCTTCTTCATGCTTAAATCAAACATGATAACACAGGAGAGGTGTCACATGTTGGCGTTAGAAATCCTGGTTAATTTGCTGTTATTTGTCGGTTGTAGTTGGCATGGCTGTGTAAAAATGTTCAAATATGTGTCTGCCTCTAATGCAGCAAACGATGTGATGATTTTTTAATACACCATAATAAAGTGTGTCCTCAAAACTTCGTAAATAAGTCAAAAAGCACAGCTGTAATGCTCCCCTTATTGTTTTGTAGGCCAATCAATGCAAACACGCACTGGCATGCAGAGACGCTGAGCAATCATGCAGTTATGTGGAAAGAAAACACCTCTTTCTATGCAAATTGTCCTTGTTGCATTAAGAATATAATGATGAGGTTGGTAACAGCAAAGTAAAGATTAGCCTGCTGTCTGAGAGCTGTTGGTTTTTATGATGCTCAAACTTTCCAGAGATTAGGAGAACAGTTCCACCTATGCATGACTTTAAAACAAATGATAGTTGATGTGTATATAAAGTCAGTAAAGTCTGAGACTCCCAGCTGCTTTTTTTATCCATGTGTAGCACCGTTACGCATGACAAAGATGTGACAGTTGTGGTTGTTTTCTTAGAGTTTCTAGTGTTGTTCTTTGTGAATAGAGATTGCTGTTTTTTTAAGTTTTTAAGTACTTTTCAGCATTCATAGTGTGCTGCATGAAGGGAAGTTCCATGGAAAGTTGCCGTTAACTCCTGAAAGACACAGTAGGGGCCCTCCCCAGACATGATTACATGATTTAAACCCATGCACACTAATGCCTACCTCTGTGTAGCATTCTCCCCTAGTGTGGTGGCACTCTCTTTGCTGCCAGCTGAGGCAGTGGTACTACATTGTATCCTTTACATTAGTGGAAAAACCTTGCTTTTCCACTTCCTGTAGTAATAGTATGTTTTCTGCTTTATCTTGGCATGGCATCCCCTCTAGTCCATCATAAATTCGGTGTTCAAGAGACTTGCTGATCGTACTGAATGCCTTACTTGAGCTCAGCTTGGGATAAGCTGATCCATCGAGCCAGTGGAAGTTTCTGCCACATTGTTTTGTTCAGACATGGACAAACTTGGCAGGAGCATCCCCCATTCCACTGAGCCGATAGGTTATTTGTATTAGAGAGGGTGGGAGGGCTGTGTATTTGACTGAAGGGAAGTATGAATGGGGTTAAAATCTGTACACAGACTTCAGTTCTTTTCATTCATGGCGGTGTAGTTTGAATATGACATTGGGACTTGTATGACTGTCTTTTCTGCAAGGGTACACCCTGAATAACATTTATGCATTCTAATTCAAATGGCGTGCATTTTCTGAGACACAATTCTGTATGGCAGAACAAACACACACACACACACCCACACACACACATCTAGGGAGAGTCAGACCTCCTCTCAGTCAGCATCACTTCCATCAACTGGTTTATCAGTGGATGTGAGAAACACACACAAACATAGGTACGTTTTCTCCTCCAATCAGAGCTTAAATCAGGAGGTCATCATCGCTCCATCTCTACAGCTGGCTGTGCCCTGAAACCAGCCTCCTCTCTCTCACACAGAAACAGACTGCACACAATCCAGGCCCTGTGTGGAGATAAATGTGACCAGCAGTCC
This sequence comes from Cheilinus undulatus, assembly GCF_018320785.1. NCBI lineage: Eukaryota > Metazoa > Chordata > Actinopteri > Labriformes > Labridae > Cheilinus > Cheilinus undulatus. Next base: position 30,407,958 of record NC_054877.1, read on the forward strand.
TCACCCCCAGCAGAAGAAAATCCAATTCTCTTTCACTTTTATCCCTGAGACTAATGTTACTGTCAAAGACGACACCACCGCCAGAGACCAGGCCACTCTGTTTGTGTGTGTCAAAGTGTGTGTGTTTGCGGTGGCGAGATAGTGAATTCATTTAAGGTGATGTATTGCTGTCTTTACCTACAATCTCACTGTAGGCCTCAGTGGTGTTGTTCCTGCCTATCCCTGACATGCCTCTGACCCCTCCTCTTCCCTTCTCTCCTTCTCTCCTCCTTTTTTCTTTGCTTTATTTCTCTCATTTATTGTTCTTTCTTTACATTTTCCTTGTTCTTCTTGTCTTCCTTTCTTTTCTTTTTCGCCTTCACTACTTTTGTTATATTGATGTTTCCCTCCACACCCCTCAATCTTTGGTTTCCATCTATTTTGCTGTTTTAACTCCTTTTTTTAAGTTATTTTCAATTTTAAAAAAGCTTTACCACTGATAAAAAAATCAATTTCAAAGGATGTAAAGGAAGCAAAATGGAAGACATTTGTGTTTTTTAACCAGGAAAAGACTTGATGAAATTTTAAAAATCTTTTTGCAACTGTCCTCGAATTTAGAAGCCTTGAATAAAGAATCTGTCTGGTCAAAATGTGGGAGTTAACTAAGTTTGAAACACTGGCACCATTTTAAAGGGAAATAAACCGGCGTTCCAACAGAAGCATTGTTACAACAAATAGATTATCTACCAGGCAAAAGTTTCTCACTTTTCTTAAGTTCATTTAACTGTGATTAATCTCAGAATTTTATTTCCTGTTTGTAGAAAAAATGATTTTATTCTGAAAGAAAAGGAGCTCTAGCAATTTGAAGATTATGACATGAACTTAACCACAGAAAATAAACCTAGTATGGATTGGAAAGGAAATATTGGAACAGTAAAAGTTAAATGTGATTTCGCAAGGTGCAGACGACTTTGGATCCCAACATAATAGGCCCACATACACTTGTGCTTCACAGAAGATTCATGTGTAAACTACTGTCTATTTTGTTCACCCTAGAAAAAACAATAATGAAGAGGAGCTGATTATTTTCGAGAAAAAATACTTTTCTTAACTTATTGGAATGTTTAAAAAGCCATTCATTTACAATAAAATGAAAACAGACATTTTTGACTGAAACAATCATAAATATAGGCGAACCAAAATGTAGAATTTTTTTAGTTTATAAAGTCAATAATCCACCCACTGTTTCAGTTTGGTTCCTTGTATCATTTTACATTATTGTTCTAAATTTACAGTTTTAAAAATTTGAAATATTTGAGTTTCAAATGTCAACATTTAATACTTTTTTAACTTGGGTATTTTTAAAATTTTATCCTAAATTTTTTATTTTTTTAAACTCTGGAATTCTAAGTTTGCTTTCTTGTAAAAACATAACTTTATAATCTAAAAAAATCTGATTTTTCCCCCAAAAATTCTAATATTCACTCACAATTTCAATCTTTTTAGGCAGGCCAAAACATGCCGTCATACATTTCATTTCTTATCCCAATCTTTAAAAAATATATACATCAAATTTTGACTATGTCAGAGCACCCCCCCCCCCCAACTGCCTTACATCAGCATGGCTGCAGGGAGACATTGCAATGGCTTCACCAAAGTGTGCTAAAAAGGACGAAAAGCATACGATTAATGCAATTTTAGAAAATAATGCACTAATTTTAACCTTGATCACATCTTCTTTAGTACACGACAGTGTCATCAGCATCAAATAGAATGGATACAAAAGTTAAAATACACGGGGAAAGTTTTCTTTTCCTTTTTCTTGATGTGTTTCCTTTTTAGTCTATCATTTTTTGTTGTTTCTTTGTTTCTCCTCAGCATCTTTGAGGTCTGATTGGAAAAATGCTACCTACTCATCACAGCTGACATGAACTGTGTTTACAAGCCGTGCACACAAACACACACATCATCACCATTGCACTGCTTGTTGCGTGTTTGTCTGTGATTGGTGATGCTTGGCTTTGGGGGGGCTGTGACTTCAGAGACCCCTGTAAAACAGACCCAACTGCTGTTTCTTGGTTTGCGAGCATGTGTGCATTTGTGTTTTTGTGTGTGGTTGCAGGTACTTTGTTAATCATTTGTAAGGCCGACCAGATGCCATGCAGGGGACCAGAGTGCACGCGGCCTGTCACTCACGGGCCCTTCGTCCCACAGGCGTGCACACAAACACACAACCATGCAGGTGCAGGTGCACAGCGATCCACACAGCCCCCCCATCCCCTGAGGCTGATTAGTATTCATGAGATCTCAGGAGCCCCCCCCCCCCCCCTTTCTCATACACACATATTGTGGTGGATTGGTCCATTCTAATTATCTCCTGGCGTTTATGGAGAGGCCTGATTAGAGGCTGTCAGTGTGACTGATGACGACATGCCATGTTATCCCCCAGAGAGACGGAGAGGAGGGTTGGTCACAGCTGTGGACTCTGCTGCCTCCCCTCTGTCCTCAGCTCTTTACATAACCGAGTTCATGGAAAACGGATCTCTGGATACTTTCCTCAAGGTGAGTCGCAGTTTGAAGGAACACAGCAATCACATTTTCCTCCCAAGGTCAGAGCTGCAAGTCTTTATGAAGGCCGTGTGAGAAATGATGTCCCTGCTGTAAAGTATTTGAAAGTGAGGACTTCATTTTCCCCCAAATTGACTGTTCTTGAGAGAACGTTCTTTTACAAAATGTATTAAAGCTACCTCGATGAAATTGTCCTTCATCTACCACAGCTCGGAAATTTGATTTACAAAAGTTGAACAGAGTCGACAAAGGATTTAATCAATGACTGAGGTTAGAAGTATCCTTTAAATTCAGATGATTCGATTTCATGAGCCATATTCTCTCATTACATTACTTAATTATGACCTCAAATGAAACAGTATAACTCAGTGTGAAGAGAAAAAAAAATGTCTGAAATGGCCCTTTATTTCTGAGCATTTAACTATAAGCTGCCAGGCCTGACAAAAGCATGCTTTTTCAATAAAACAGGTGCAAAAAAATCCATCGAGCATTGGGATAGACACCTAAAAGTTGACAATATGAAACAGCTTACAGCTATAACAGCCTGCACTTGTCTTGGAAGGCTTTCCACAAGTTTCTGTGGGAATTTGTGCCCATTCCTCTTTAGAGCATTTATGAGGTCAGGCAATGATGTTTGACTAGAAGGCTTGGCTCGCAATCTCCGCTCGGGTTCATCCCAAAGGTGTTTGCTGGTTTTTAGGTCTGCACTGTTTGGGCCAGTCAAGTTCTTTTACATCAAACCATGTCTTTATAGTCCTTGCTTTGCGCACTAGGGCACAGACATGTTGGAATAGAAAAAAGGCCTTCAGAACTTTTCAGCGATGGAATCAGCAGAGCTTTGGTGACTTTTACACACCTTATGCCTTAGTAGATGTTGACCCCACTCTGTGATTTTATGAAGGATTCCACATCGTGGCTGAGGTGCTGTCATTCCTAAACACTTCCACTTTCTAATAATATCACTCACAGCTGACTGTGGAATATCCAGCAGGGATGAAATTTTCGAAACCATCTTTTTGCACGCTTGAAGACACTGAGCTCTTCAGAACGACATTCTGTCTCACAAATGTTTGCAAATGTAGGCTAGGCATGGCTAGGTGCTTGATTTATACAACTAAATTCAATAATTAACGTGTGGAAAAATACTTTTGTTCATATGGTGTATCAGGATCTTGAAGGGTCATTCCATATTTGAGGGGAAGATTCACAACTATGCCATGTACCTCTGTTTCAAGGGGCGCTGGGCGCTGAAAATCAAGGGGACAGGGTAAAAGTTAGAAATGGGACTGAGCCACAGTCTTAACATGGCGGCAAAACTATTACTTACCACCGTCAATAGCCTATCAATACATAAAAAGTCTGCTTGAAACTGTCTGACATGACCTTGGGGCTGGAAACTAACTTTAGTCCACTAGCTGACAGTAAGCCCTACCACTAGGCTAATGGCACAGTTGAAATAAGATTTGATGTTCATTGAAACACTATAATTGTGTTATAACAGTGTGCAAAACAGAAAAAGGAAAAGCTAATAAAAGTGCAGAAACGTCTCAGACCTATAAGAGTTGACCGGGTATGGATACACACACACACACCCACACACACACACAGATATTAATCGAATAAGGTTTGATACTGGCTTTATGAAATGCACTTAGTGTCCATGATCCAGAGCTGAAACAGCAGCAGACTGCTGACAAATGGCTAATAAAACAAAGAGAAGTATTGCTTTGTGTGCATTATTTGCTCTGTCAGGGGACACAGAAAGAGTGGTCCACTTTAAATCTAATGTAATAATATCAAAGGTCTGTGGTTGTGGTTGCTAAAAGTCGAAATGGCCACCGAGAAAAAACATTTAAAATAACCAACAAATGCCAAAAGGATTCAAAAGAAAAAATAATGACCATCAAAGAAAACAGTCAGCGGTAATATTCAAGGAGACCCTTATCATAGCAGGATTGTTGAACAAAGTAGCGTTTGTAGAGGAGGTGATGGAACTAAAAGTTTAAACTTGTGACTGAGAACTACAAAAGTAAGTTCTAAAAAGCTGATTTTACTCAAGGTTACGACAGAGCCTCTTATCAATGAGCAGATTTTTAAAAATCCATGCGAGGCTGTGGAGGATTGGCTTTGTTATTGAGGAGCCTGCCTGTTACTCAATATGTAATTACACGTATTGATGTTTTCTTAGGCCTTCATGTCGGCCTTTGAAACATATCGGAAACCTAACAGAGATATTAGGCTCATTAAAAAAAATTAAATTAATTAGTGTAAAATCGGCAGGAGGTTTGAAAGCAATTTCAAAGTGCCAATCAGAAGCCTGTTTTTTTATTTAATGGCAGTAGAAAGGCTGATAATGGTGTACATTTTGATTAATTAAAGTTCATTGAAAATTAAGGATGTAATCAGAATCCTAATCAACTTTTATGCCAAGTACTTTCTTAAGTAATAGGAGTTTGACTCAGTGTTTTGGTACAAAATAATAGCATAGAAGAATGAATAATAGTAAGAGGCTGTAAAACAGCAGTACATCTGCAGGCAGGAAGCTTAAATAGGTGAATGCAGGGAAATGTAATGATGCATTAAATTCAGGTTATGAAATCTATCACTTAGGAACACAAAAGCACATTTTTGAAGTCATGATAATTCTTAAACAGCATAAGCAGGACTTTTTAATTCTGAGGCTATATAGTTACTAACAAAACGATGCATAGTTCAATAACCCTGAGCAGTTCTTCAAGCAACATTTTTGTACCCACCAGTATTGCCCTAAAGCTGCCTTTAAATCCCATTTCTACGTAGAATTACTACCAGTAATGCTAGTCAAACCAACAAAACATATGATATAGACATGCAGCAACCTGGGAAGTGAACTACAAACATGAGCTCAACAGGCAGATGCTGTCATTGTTCACTATCAGTGGAGCCAGTCAATGACTCAAACTCATGCCCAAGCTGTTGTGACAAAGAGATTAAAAAAAAAACCTTTCTCACAAAGAGAAGTTTTCAGTGCCCGTGTTTGAGCTTCTTCTAATATAGAAATGCTGTCCAGCTATAGCTGCACTCATGCTAGTTTCTTCACCGGCAGCCACTGTTTACAGGCTCACAGTGCAACTAAACCACACCCACCCACCCTAAGGGTAATGGAAACGCAGCTGGGGTCACCTTTTTAACCATAAACTGTCAACTTCATTTCACCAGTAATAGAATATGAAAAAAAATACTTAGCACTGATGATAAATGACGTTGAAATTTGAAAAGTTAAAAAGATAGGTTTAAAGGCTCGAAATCTGAAAAAAAAAATCTATTGGTTCAAAATGGTTAAAACATGAAATTGAAATTGAAAAGTAATGTTTTTAAAGGCAAATTTATTAGAAAGAAAGTCAAAATCACAAGTTTAACAGGGCAAAATATAAAATAAAATTTGTAATCATGAAATTAAAAGTCAAAATATAATTTGAAATCATAAAATGTGAGTCTAAAACGTTAATTTATGGGATTATGAGGTCAAAGTTAAGAGTTAAAAATATCAGATAAAATACATAATAATTGGTTAAAAAGGTCAAAATCTGACTTAAATTTGAAAACTATGAAACTAATAGCCCAAAATATTATATATAATAAGTCAAAGATTCTTCTTTGAAATGCTCCAAGTGTGAAAAAAAAAGTTTAATTTCTTTTCCTACATTCCTGACTTCTTATATTATTTTTTTTTACTCCTTAATTTTTCAGATTTTATGAATTAACAAGGATATCTTAAGTCATCAAGGACAAGTTTACATTTTTATTCTAGAGGAAATCTGCAGACCTCATACTGATGGGCCAGTTACAACAGAAATGTGATATAATCTTGCAGGCCGGATTCATCTGTTCCAGGGGCCAGATTTAGCCCTTGAGTTTGACATCCCTGTTCTAAATTAAAGAATTTTAAAACATCCCTCTATCAAATACTGTGTACAACACATATAGGGAAAATCTCCCCGAAATAAAACATGTTGCAGCCTGTGTTTCTGGCATTGAAGCAAGATTTAAAAACACAATAACATTTCATCAACTTTTCATCATTTGTCATGAATGTTTTCAAAAAGTTGGGACATGACGATTGACTGTAGTATATGCTTGTACTGAAAAGTAATGCAACAAATAATTTAATCCCCTGGATTTGAATTATCTATAATTAAGTACTGCTTATGCTTGTATAGACTTCAGTCTGTGATGTGAAGTATTATTATAAAGCTGTTCAAACTAAGCCAGAAGTGGTGAACTTCTGTTGTCAAATTGGGATCTCTGCATAAAGCCAGATGTGAAGCTTATTGTGATCGTGGTCTGCCTCAAATTTAAAATCCTCCTGATTCATATGCAGAGTTGTTTGTCAGCCAGTAAAATCACTGCACTGCTCTAAAGCCATTAAGCCTGTGATGATAGGCCCCGCTGCTAAACAGACACCAATCCCATCAGCAACACTGACACAAAATGAAATGAAATCTGACAGATAAAAAATGGCTTTAAAGTCCAGAGACACACAAACACAACGCCACACTCTGTGCGTGTTGTGTGTTACAGTATGTATTGTAACAAGGCTCATAAAGACCGTCCACAGTGGCTCAGTATGATTACAGGATCAGTTTTATGAGAACTCAGCCGTGCTGCTGGCCTCCATATGTGTCTTTAATTATGCTGACCATTTAGTAAGCAGCCGACCCTCAGAAATAACAAAACCACTGTTCAGTCAGAGAAGCTCTTCCTTCCCTACACTGCATTTTTCCCGTCAGCTTTCAGGAACAAATTTTGCCGATCTTGACTCTTCTCATTTGTCTCCTTCATCTTCTCGTCCAACCTCTCTGCCCTGCATTTGTCTTCTCTCTGCTCTCTTTTTTTCTCTGCTCTACCCAGCCTTCCTCCCTTCTTCCTGGCAATGCGATGTGGTGGGCAGATTGATAGAGGAAGTCTGTAGGTTTGTTAGACAGTCCAATCAATCAGCATCTCACAAAACCACCGGCTAATTAACTTACTCCACAGCTGCCGAGGGACACAGAGAGAGGGAGAAAGGAGTGATGGAGAAAGGGCTCACAGATGCAGAAAGATAGATAAATAAATGAAGACTGGAGCAAAGTAACACACAGAGTTTGCTCTCTCTCTCTTCCTGAGATGGATGGACAGAACAGAGAGACAGAGGAAAGGAGAGATGATATAAAGGGAAGAGGGTGACTGATAACGTGGATGACTTTTTAACGGGGACCACTGGCTCAGGGCAGAAATAATTGGCAGAGGAAGGTGAGCTAGGCCGTCATCGATCAACAGGCTCTGTCTGTGCCAAACGCAGCTCAAAACTAAAATCCAGTGAGCTCTGCTCGGGCACACAGTCAGCGTTAGAAAGTTTTGTCTTCCCTGTCAGATCTTATCCTCTGCGATTAGGGATTTTTTTGGTAGCCTCCATTGATCCCTTAGTGGAGAAATTCGTCTTTTAGCCAGCCTGCCCTCCAAAGAGAGGTCAACACAGGATTCAGTCTTGATCAGGAGTGTCAGATGTGCAGATTGCTGATGTTACAGACTCTTGAATCCTGGATTGAACCTACACTTCCTGCTGAGGTTGCTGAATGAACCTGGAGTAATCACTCTACCTCTCTGCAGAAGCATTTACTCTCTCTGCTGTGTGTTAATTCCTCTTTCTTCTCCTCATTCCCTCCAGAAACACGACGGTCAGTTCACAGTGATCCAGCTGGTCGGCATGCTGCGTGGCATCGCCTCAGGAATGAAGTACCTGTCGGACATGAGCTACGTTCACAGAGACCTGGCAGCTCGGAACATCCTGGTCAATAGTAACCTGGTGTGTAAGGTGTCCGACTTCGGCCTGAGTCGAGTTCTAGAGGACGACCCAGAGGCTGCTTACACTACAAGGGTGAGACACTCTCTCAAACAGGCAGAAATGTTTCTCCTGGTACAGCCATTTACCTCTCTAAATGCTTGGATTTAGTCCAATATTGAAACCAACGGCTGCTGAGTAACTGTCAGAGAAAGATCATTGATTTGAAAAAGCCCTGAGGGCAGTGGTAACTGATCCAAATCAGCCCTAGAATAATCAGAACCCATCCTTGATATGGTTGACTCCAAGAAATCCAAATAGGGAGCACACAGGCGGCAACCTAAATGATGGGCCACAAATAAAACAGCAGCAGTCAGAGATTGGTAAAACATTATTTTTCTCAGCTTTAAAAATATTTTATTTTGGACTCCCTCAGGCATCAGAGGTTATCGAAAGTCTATTTGTATCTTCTCAGTTTTTACAAACATTCACAAACAGACCAAGACACAAAAGCAGGCTGCCCTTCATTCTGAGTGAAAGCTCAAACATCTTTTTCTACTAGTTCAATGGAAATCTCTGAAAATAACAGGATAAAAAAGAGATGTAACACATGTAGGGCAAATATCAGAGCACACCAATAACATGTTTGAAATGAAATAAGGAAAATGTTGAAAACATTAGAAAATGCTCAAATTTCCCCGATAATTTACACATTTGACAAAGTAGCTTAAATCAAACTGATGAATAGTTTCTCTGTCATCTCTGACAGCCACTCTAACAGATTGTTCATCTGAGATGCTGTATGTTTTGGAATGGAAGTTATATGATTTTCCAGTATTTCCAGTTTTACATTTTTTTTAAATTCAGCTTTATTCATAAACAAAGACTGGCAGTTACATTCATGAAATAATTACATCACATTACTATGTAGTGTTGTTATCTATAGCTAAGAAAGATTTAGTAACCCCAGCTTTAGCTAACGTAACTAGAGCTAATTCAGCTACATAGGTGAGTAGCTGCTTTGTGTAAGCTTGAGCTACATTAGCTATGTACCTCTGTTATCTACAGAGGTTACACAGCTAGCGGCGCTATATTTTCTAGAATGTTTTCATGGAGGACAATCTTTTTTCCGAAGATTTAAACTTCTTTATCTCCTTTACCTAGATAACAAAGCTGATCATAAGAAAACTCCTCGAGAAAATCCTAAATTTTCACGCCGTCTTGGGGAGAATTGAGTAACATAAATACACCACACTGCAGGGAGGGGTTGTGTGACAATTTGCATTTCCATGTGGATGAAGATGTTTTTGAGAATGTAGTCTGTGTGCCAGTATTATTATTTTTTAATGGAGGAAACCTCAGTTTCTGCTACTTTAACAACATTCATCAACTATTTATAAAAAAGACGCTCAAGTAGCATTACTTGCATTTATGCATGATTAGAATAGAACACCCTTTATTGTCACTGCACAATGTACAACAAAAGATTGGACATTGCATTATCACAACAGGTTATCTGCATGTGGGGAGGCTCACTGATGATGACATGTATCACAACAGTCATCCAAAATAAAGAATGCAAGATAACACCAGTTGCAAAGAGGCAGAAAAATATTAAAAAGCAGGGAAAGAAAGTTGAGTTTTAACAGCAATATCACAACTCAATTTTTGGTATTTCAAAGTCACAATTATACCAGGGTACCAGTGAATTTACCTTGACGGCCACACCAAGTATTGTGCATATATGGGAAACACTATAATGCATAAACAAACTCCTCCTTTCCTTCATATTTTTGCCTACAAAGTCAAATCAGTGTTGTCTTTGCAGACATCACCATCCTCTACAGAAGTCAGAGAGAATGAAGGAACTCAAGCGTCAGTGAGTTAAACCACCACGGAGTAACTCATCCAAAATGCCCACGAGGAGACGGCATTATTCATATTCATAGGAAGTGTTGGGGATGTTATTTTTAATATGGCATTAGCATTGCCCTGGGAGGAGTGTATCAGCCGCTGACTGCTCTATTGCAATCACACACACACTCCCACTGATGTCAGGAGACCTAGATGGAGAGCTGCAGGCATTGGGGGAGTGGGGTGCGGGGGTGAGGGGCAAGAGGGCTGAGGTAGAGATGGCGGAGGGGAGTGGGTATCAAATAAGACTGAGATTGAGGGAGGCAGAGAGACGGGGGAGAGAGAGAGAGAGAGAGAGAATCAGAGGAAGGCAGGGGGAGGATCCGGTGAGAGCAGTTAAGAGAAAAAAAGAGAGATGGGGATGGCGTGGACAAAAGTACAGTGCCGAGTGACTTGGCAGCTTTGTCTTTTATTTGACTTTGACCAAGCAGAGATGGGGAATGCTAGGTGGTGCAGAGGCAGCTGCCGCATGTTAAAAAGCTGAACCCAGCCCTATAGAGGTGCAGTGTGTTAGTGTGTGTGTATATAAGACAGGAGAAGAGAGGGGGAGAGGGGGCAGGGTATCATACTTCCTTTTGCACCCATACAGTGAGCTTTATTAAATCCTTTTGATCTGTGCATCACAACAAAGGCAGGAGCAGCATGGAAGATAAAATTGACGGCAAAAGAAAGTCAATGGAAGAACAAACACTGCTGAAAAGAAACCCTGTGTTGTGTGCCATTGTGTGAAGTTAATGTCGACTGTTGTTCTTCAAGGCAGGGTGCTGAGAGTTCTCTGCAATCACCAGCTTTTAATCTGTTCTGTCAGCTTGATTTAATATACATCATTTAGCAGCAGACATATTAGAAGTCCTCTCAATATTTACATCACTACTCACAGGATAAAATATGTGGTTTAAGCTGATATATTTGGTAAGGTGAGGATGTGTTGACTGTGTTGTGAACCATCTCCAGGGAGGGAAGATCCCAATCAGATGGACAGCTCCAGAGGCAATAGCCTACAGGAAGTTCACCTCAGCCAGCGATGTGTGGAGCTACGGTATCGTCATGTGGGAGGTGATTTCATACGGAGAGAGACCCTACTGGGAGATGTCCAACCAGGATGTGAGTCACAAACACATACATCATGGTCGCCTCACTGAAACTAAGAGCAAGCACACGTTTTTCCTCAATCTTTGGCTCAAATCTCACCAAATATTCCTTGTTTTGTAGCAATCACTGAGCATGATATATCACCCTTTTTTTCCACATAGGTGATCAAAGCAATAGATGAGGGCTACCGTCTGCCCGCTCCGATGGACTGTCCTGTGGTGCTGCACCAGCTCATGCTGGACTGCTGGGAGAAGGGACGCAGTGAGAGGCCAAAGTTTGGACAGATTGTCACAATCCTGGACAAGCTCATCAGAAACCCAGCCAGCCTCAGAGAGCTGGCCAACAGCTCAGCATGGTCAGTGGGAGAAAGTCAAAAAGTTAAGCTGTGAATTGAACATGTTCACTGACACATCCCACAGTCGTGAGATACTTTTAATCAGTTTATTGGAATGCGCTGAAGACATCACTGCCTTTCACCCACTCTGTAAGTCTCCAGTACTTTGTTAGATTTGAAAATAGGGAAGAAAGGAAATGTCATTTTTACAGCAAGGTCCCATTTTTCTCTTTCTGACCATATTATTATTTGGCAGAGAAAAGACAAATGCTGGCACTGGCCTATCTATAGTCTGAGGGAATAGAAATCACCGGCTAACTGATGGCACAGCATGACAAAGCACCATATGGGACAAACAGAATGATACAATACTGTGCAATACAAATATGTTATTAGATAAGAAGACCACAATAATCATAACTGTTTTAATATCATGATTCAAAAATTCTGATAGTTGATGTATCACAAGACAATTTAATTTGATAAAATGGACAATATAAAATTCTCCAAAAATATACAGTGCAGGATTCATGTTTACATTTTGTTGTCAGTTTCACCTTTCACTTTCTTACCTGTATTTGGAATTATAGGCTATTTCATGGCATGACATCACAAAATATCATACAATAGGATATGATACAGCAGTTTACAATACGATACAGTGGCATATGATATTATATGATACCGCAGAATGCAAAATGTAACAATATCACACATCAGTTCTGTGATAATTGAAGAAAGTTGCATAATGACAAATTATATTTGATAAAGTAAAGATGTAATTAGAGAAAATGTGATGTGATACAAAATCATGCGATACAAAGTGATACAATGCAATACAGTGATCCGATGCAATTCAATACGTTACCCTGCGTTATGCTTGGATTCGATATGGTTCGATGCAATATGATAAAATGCCATATAATACAATACTGTACAGTATGATACGATATGTTACAATGAAATACAATACTAAACGATACGTTTGGATGCAGTGCATGGGTACAGTGTGGTGCAATATGATGCAATATGATACAATATTGTACGATACAATACAATATGATTTGGTACGATGCAGTATGGTGTGATGTGTTGTAATGCGATGTGATAAGGTGTGATGTGATGTGGTGTGACACGATACGACTCAATACCATACCATACAATACCATACAACATGGCATGATACAAGAGGGTACGATGGGATACTACGTGATGGGAAACGATCCGATATGAAATGATACAATACGATACTATATGATACATTACAAAAAGATACGACCGATACGAAACAATACAATATGATACGATATGATATGATATGATACAAAAAGGTACAATGTGATACAATACCTTTTGGTGTGATGCAATACTGTAGAATAAAATACAATACCATACAATACAATATGATATAACATGTTACTGTGACACACAGTGCAATGCAATACAACACGATCCAGTACAATAGGATATGATGCTATGTGATGCGATACCATATGATACAGTATGATGCAACACAATAAAGTGTGATGTGATGTGATAAGAGATGAATCGGTTACCAGAATCAATGATGACCATGATAAAATTTCCCCATGGTTATCATACCATTCATCATTTAATTACCATGAAAACTGTTCATGATAACATCACAGTAAATAATGTCCAGACAGCATGCTTACTAAGGTGAATGGGGGAAAAAAATCTTTTCAGATCAACTGAAGATAGAAAACACATCAGAGAGGGGGAAGCATTGCTGTCTCTCCTCTCTCCCGCCTGCACTCCTTACTGTGACGGTCATGGTGCAGGGAAACAGACAAGTAGGCCTAAAGTAACACTCTAGCTGTAGGGCAATCAATTCCTAAGTTCAGAACACATCAGCATTATGAATCAAATCAAACCAAAACGCAATAGCTGGCCCTTGACTGAAACCCCCCCAAACAAACTCAGACCGTTGGAGTAGTAGCCTATGTACTCACTGGCTTCAGCTCAAAAAGTCCATGAAAAACACTGCCAAACTTTGGAGCAGCTCCCGTTAGTTACAGATATGAATGCAATGTCGAAACATGTAGAAATCCCTAGAAAAGTCAATTAGCTCACTTAACGTGCTGACTGATGGATACATTATGATGTGTTCAATGACAGTAGAAAAATAGGATTAGGAAAAGATGCAGAATTTTTATAAAATACCATATTTTCATGATATCAAGAAAATGAAAATCCAAGTTGACAGGAAAGTTGAATAAAGCCAGTTTATTTATATGCCTTATATTTAGCTGATGTTTTTAACAACAATAGCAAGTTTTAGCCCCTTTCAAAGCCAACAGAAAACATTCAGACTTTATTCAACAGTTCCAAAGTACTAATGAGGAAACAGACATTGTATACCAGAGTCTTAAACATGTACATTACTGACTCTGGCTTTAATGGATGCATAATCAGCATAACACTATCTAGTATGAACGTTTAATTGTAGATTTCATTACTCCTGCTATGCTGTGAATGTAATGTTTAATAGAGTGTGAGCATGCAAATTCATAAACAGAAGACAATTTATTTTAATAGGACGCAAGCAAACATGTCCGAGTCTTTCACAAGTAAGGCTGTGAGTGTGTGTACAAGGAGGGCAGCACAGGGACCAATCATTAATCATACTTACCCACTAATGGCCAGTTTTCAAGCTCAGGGTTTATGTTCACAGTGGATTTGAGATGTCAGCCTGTGTTTTTTGCTAAATTAAAAGGTTTTCTCTCTGAATGCAGAGCCATCACCATGAATGAGTATTAAGTAGCTCTTTAAGAGTGCTGCTAACAGTTCCCATTATTTTAAATGCTCTAACAAGAGGTAGTTTTCACTATTTCTCTCCAAGGACACATGTTTGACCTTCAAACCAGTCAGAAACTGTTTCATTTTTTTTTTAAATCCACTCAGCAGGGTGATATATTTCACTGAGTTGCATTTGCACTTTGTATCCCAGCAGGGAGGACCCGTCAACCCCAGAGTTCAGTGTGAGCACAGTGGATGAGTGGTTGGAGGCCATCAAGATGGGACAGTACAAGGAGAATTTTGCCAGTTCTGGATATGTCAGCTTGGACTCAATCCTCTACATCAGTGTCAGGTACAAACGGCTGGTGACTCATCAAACATTTTAAAGGTCAACGTTGTCAGTAGAGACCAATTTTGTTCCACTTGAGTGTCATTTGAAATTAAAGAAGGTGATTTTAAGTATCTTAGACCAGAGAACCCAGCAGCTACTTGGCATTTAAAGAAGGAATTTGATTTTCTTTCTCTAAATGTGTCATTAAAAATGATCTTTTTGTAATTTCCCTGTTTTTCCTGCAGTGAATTGGCCAAAATGGGTGTAAATCTTGCTGGCCACCAGAAGAAGATTCTGTCCAGCGTGCAGAGCCTGCAGACCCAAGGGACGCACATCCAAGTATAACAGTTTCCACAAAAACACACAGTGGGACAGAGCCAAAATGGATGCTCCTGTGAAGAGTTTCCCCCACTGAAATGGAGTTGTAATGGATACTCTGCGCTCTGGCGAGCCATTGATTTTGACACACTGAGATGGAGACAACATGGACGCTTGACTCCTTCACTACTTTCTTGCCGTATCACCTTTCTTCCCATCCTTGATTTTGATGGGCACTACCGGCTTAAGCACACAGACTTCCAGCGACACAGCCAGAGAGACACATGTCCAACAACAAGTCCACATCTAGACAAAAACAAGGACATTTCACATCATATCAGTTCAGAAAAGGAAGAAAAAAAGATTTTTAACAAATGAAATGACAAAAAAAACATGATTAGAATATAATTATCATCACTGTCTGTGAGGTGTACAGTTGGTTTTTACCATCATTTTGAGTTTTCTGTTTTCAAATTTCACCTTGAAGAGTCTAAAGAGGGTCAGAGGGTGTGTATATGTGTAGATATATGTTTATATGGGCTGTGTGTCCCACAACCGTAGAGATGGACCTAACGTTTGTATTGTTGGTGAGGTTTATTATTGCTCAACCCATTACTCAGTACATGTACGGCCCCTTCCATTGCTCTCAAGCCAATGAACGAGCCAAGAGTCTGGATGAATGTGTGGGGTGAGGGGGAACAGAAATGGACCTTTAGATATAGACAGGGATGTAGATTTCGCTAGCTTTGCTTGCTATATTTGATCAGGACAAGGGCTTCCCTAGCCACTTCAGTCAGACACACTTCCACAGCAACCCTAGTGCACGTTTAGCTATTCTGCCTGCACTTCAGTCGTAACCAAGTGCACAGAAACAGCACAATAAACTTTAAATCTTCCATAACTGACTGTCTCTGCAAAACAGCATCTTCTAAATCAGCCGCAGTATAATGTTGGGGATTTTTTAGCCCTAGAGTTTGCCTTCCTATGTTTCAGGTGTGTTCAGAAAAGTTCAGGTGTTTTGTGAAGAGCAAGGTGGTGCCAAGGTCGTGATAAAGTTGACACTGTTAAGAGTGTGTAGAGTGGTTTTCCAGTGTTGTGCCATGTACAGCTACCTTGACATGTCAGGCAGTATTAAAAAGTCTTGCAGTGCTCTTTCCTTTTATCCATTCCCAAGGCTGGGTGGTGACACAAGACCAGTCACAGTGATAACTGTTTTTTTTCTCTCAAATAGTCTGCTTCAGGAGAAAGAACGGTAGAATGGGCCCTTTTTTGCAAAGATGAAAAATAGTGTTGATTTTCACGTGCACCACAATAAGAGGATAAATTTCATAAATAATGATAACTTATTTGTCTTGTTCTGTCTCACTTTCTTATCAGTCAACCTCTTTCAAGCATTTCTTCTTTCAAACAGGCAACCATGAGATGTGTTCGAAAAAAATGTTTACAGCAAAAGCAAATTCAATGGTTTGTTTGTTTTCACTTGCTGCTTTCACGTTAACGGGGTACGACATGATGCAACCCTCTCTGTGTGCACTGCATTCAAGGCACTGAACCTGCTTTAGTGTATTCCCAATCTCAGTTTTAATATATGTGGTACTCTATAGGACCAACAGTGGCATAAAAGTACAGTATATATGATTGTATCATAGTGTAAAAATGTACAGAGTTGATTTCCAATGTTAGAATGTTTGTAATGATAACAATGATGATGATGATGATGATGTACTTTTATTGTGAAGAAGAGATTTCTGAAGTACTTGTTTAGGAGAAAAGTGAAGAGAGGTGATTTGTTGGCAACAAAGGAATGTAGCATGGTGCAAAGCTTCAGCTTTGGTTGACAGGTGACTGTGACTGCAGTTTATACCATAGTGTTAGAATGAGTGGAATGGACCTTTATTACAAAGACACTAGATTAATTGGTATATTATTTCAACCGGTAATTGCACACAGTTTCTAAGGTTGCATCAGAGGATATTACAAACTGTCAAAATTGATAAAATCCCTAAGGCTAGAATCCACTGGGGACAGAATTGACTTTTGTTCACCGTTCAGACAACCACGTTTCACACAGATTCACTAAAATGACAAAAATTACTGTAGGATGCATGCAAGGTCATTCGCTGGCAGTGTGACAAGAAGCACATGTGCTTTCGTTCACAAAGAAATAATCATAATGTGCATGTGCAAAAAGCCTGCTCCCGTATAGCTATTGGCTGGAACTACAATATGTGTAAGCCCCCATTTTCAAAAGAGATCTCTATAATAACAATTTACATGCAGTTGAAAACATCCAAAACTTTCACAACTTTCCATTTTTAGGCAACTAAAACATTTTAATTTTCATGAACTGCCAAAACTCAGCAAAAGGTTGCAATTTTCAGATTAAATCATTGTCTAAACATGACCTAAAGTGCTACTCACACAGGACTAGTATCACCTGTGTTCTTCTGATAATCTGTGAACTAACTCCCTGACGTCAGTGTTTGGTGTAGTGCATAAGCAAAGTCTGTAATTAGAAGGTCATTCCTGCTGTTTTCATGGTGATTTGAGACGTTGTCTAACATGGAACAAGGGGGAAAATGCCCCAAAGTTGAGGATTCTGCTCATCTTCTGCTCTCACTGTGGGAGTGACAACAATCACAACTAAAATATCAAACGTGTCAAAAATCCATCCAGCTGGTCTGAAACAGCTGGTTTGGCTGTAGTCTGGTCATGTATACTCCATAACAAATGAAGCCAATCTGATTGAAAGTTGACACAACTTTCAAGAGAGGTGCACAACTCTAAAATCATGTCTGAATTGGATGAAATTATCACAGTGTATGAACAGCTTTAAGTAAATATCAATACTGACATGTACAGCTTCGCATCATTCACTCCTCTGCACAGTCTACTGTCACTTTGGGGAGTGGAACAAGGCTTTAAATCTGATTTATCTGCCCTGTTGTTTTGAAATTTGTAAAAGAAAGGCATAAAAATACATGAGGCATACGTTCAATAGGAGCAGAAAACTTCACAACTCAATCTTAGTGTCTGAGTCTGATGGTACATTCTACTCATGCTAACTCTATGATTTCACTCTAGCGGACAACCCTTGACCGCTGGCCTTTTAGATGCCTTATTTACTGAGCTATTGTTCTTTTCTGTTGCCCTATAGAGGCGATTTTAAGAGTAAAGTGTATGTACAGGTAGTATTTATCTGTGTTCTTAAGATGACCTCACATCAACACCCTGGTAACATCCCGTAGACTCCCCCCCAACAGCACTTTCACTTTGATTTCTCTGAACTGAAGAGACATTTTGTTCTGAAAATATGTGATGACTTAAAGAAGCTGATATAGAAATTGAATTGTTTTTATTTATTTGCCTTGGAAGATTTTTGTTGATAAGACAGATATGCAGATGAGGGGTGTGGTTAGCTTACTGTTCTGGCTATTTTGGCATGTGGTTGCAAATTTTTCATGTGTAAGGTTCCTCATGCAAAGTCAGGACAATTTCCCCTTCTTTAAAAATGTATTCAACACTTCCACTGAAAAAATCTGAGATGTCATACCCACACTTTGAACGATTTGTGTCACTAATCACCCTTTCAAGGTCAGTATGTGGGTCGGTTTGCTTGATCCAAACTACAGTGTTTGTCATTCATTCCCCACCGGATCTGTGTTGTAAATGTTCATGAGTGAATCTCATATGAGAATCTCTTCTCTCTATTTCTTTGGACACCGTACAATGCTTATTTGTCCCCATGCCAGTTTCCTCTGCGTTGCTTGTTGTAAAGGGTGTAGGCATTCTAATGTCTTTCATGTTGCTGTAATAAATATGCTAATATTTCTAATTTCTCACCTGAAGCCTGCAGTGTATTTTTCTTTCACACATTCTCTGCCTTTTTTTTCTCTTTTATACACACAGGAAATGTGCTTTTTCATTTCACTTCCACACTGAAATTACTTTAGGACTGCAGGAAGAATAGGAGCAGAATAAAAATTCAAAGTGCCTGTGAAAGTGTTATGAACCCCCCTCACTTAATTAATTCTTTTTATTATTATTGTTTTCTGTGTAACAAAGCCTGAAGGTATCAAATTTTGTTTTGGTTAGTGTCTGACCAGTGTTGCAGAAAATCAGTGCATGACTGGGAAATTCAAGGGGAGTCTCATTTGTCCCCAGCTCTGCTCTAATGGTGATAGCGGTGGTGAAATTCCCATCATAACATTCTTGAATTGTAAAAAATGGCCATTCCTGCAACCACATCTTCATTATCAGTGTGTGTGTGTGTGTGTCTCACTGAAGGATAATTCAGTCCCAGGGGATGGGGAGGGTCAGTGACTCCTGGCCTTGGTTAACCCCTTAATGCACTGGCCCAGTTGCTGTCACTCCATGTTACCGCCATTACACCTCATTTAGCCCATCATATTAGGGTCCATATTCCCCTATCGCTTGCTCACTTTGTCTCTTTTTTCCACACACACACAGCTGGACTGACAAAATATTCAAGGTTTCCTCAATATCTTTCCCCTTCTACTGTTTCCCTCTTTATCTCTCTGCTGGCCTTGTGGATCTCCATTTTTCATCCCATTTCCAATCCATGCTTTGCGTGAAGGTTGCGGCAAGTACTGTGACCTCGACTACACCTTTACCTTCCTTCTCCTCATCCAATTTTCCCTCTTTCCATCTATCAATCCTTCCAGATGAAAATATTCTTTCCCTCTTCTTGGTCTATTTCTTTCTCCCTAGTTTCCCTTCACTGTTCCCATTAGAAAAGCCAGAATCCAAATCTGCTAGAAAGAGCGTGAGAGACCATTCTGACTGGTAGATTATACACTCAATACCCAAACGGAAATACATTGAGATATCCTTTTTTAAATGTAATATAACCAAAAAGGACATTTTTAACTTGTTCACAGAGAAATTTTCAATATTAATTTTCAGATGTGATTTTTGAAGACGCTACCCCTAGCTTTTGGAGGAGCGGGGAAATATTGGGGGAGCGGGGAGGAAAGCATAACCGAGCCTTAACATTCTCAGAACAAGACAGTAACAACTAGTTGTATCTGATTCGATGATGCAACATTCAGTTTTGATTCCCTTTAACAGTTAAATGAAGCTCAACGTTAGTTCATACAGGACATGATAGTCTGTGATCAGCTGACGGCCACCTGATTCCAATTATCCCCTCCCAGACCCCTCAGCCAATCACAGCTGTTTCTCTGAACACAGCGGTGTCTTCAAATCCAGCATACATCTTACTAATCCCTGCTTGCATTAACGCTGATGCACCACACTGCATCCTCCACCCCAGCCTCCTCCTTTATAACATAAAGCTTGTTGTCACCTCATATTCAGATTCTTGCTACTACGGATTAATTGCTTTTGAACTAACCTTATTGTATTCAGTTTGCATTGTCATTAATGTATTGATCCATATAGACATTTCTAGCCATGTGAAAGTCGAGGAATACTGCTTGACAACCCCAGGGTGCATCTTTTGAACAGAGCCTTCTCTGCCAGTAAAACTGTATGATCTTTTTGCAACAAAATGGTAAAAATGTATGACGAGAGCGTTCCTGACTGAAATAATAATATCCAAGTATCATAACACAGCAACACAGCAAAAGACACTTGCTACATCAAAGCCCATTTTCATTTATAATCTTCAAGATTATTTTGATGTCTATATAGGTATTATTATTTTATCATTCTGTTACATTGTTGCTTTTTGTCAATGCTACTTTTGCACATTTAGTTGGACTTGTCTGTACGAAAAGAATGCACTCTAATTATGGTTTACAAAATCATAATGAAGTGTTTTGATGACAGCTAAAGTGTTTTCTGATAAGTTTCTTTCTATAACCAATGGATAGAGGGGATGTCATGAAATGGTCCCCCTGATGTTGCCATTTAAACCAGCCCTTGATCCAAGGCAGTCTGGCTGCAGGCTGTACATTTCTTACAGCTACTCTCTTGACTGTTAATCTCAGACACTGCACATCTCAGAACAGAAATATGCAATAAACTTAAGAAATAAAATCAGATCAAACTTCTCTTTCAGGTAAGATTAAGGGTTAAGGTAACAGTTAGGATACCAACGGTTAAAAATCAGAAACATGACTTGCAAAACCAGAATACAAAACATTTAATCAAGCCTCCTTACAGGACAAAACACATTCTAATGTGACGGGTGTAGCTTACATGGCTCCATTAGCTTTGTCAGCTATGTAGATAATGTGTCGGCTATGTAGCAAATGGAGCTAAAGCTAAGCTGTGTAGCTAAGTTAGCTTTAGCTACATTTGCCAAAGCCCAAGCTGCCTAAGCCAGCTTGCCTAGATAACAGAGATAAGTAGCTGACATAGCTATATAGCTAATGTAGCTACGTAGCTTACGTAGCATAAGCTAAGCTCAAAAAGCAGCTATGTGAGTTACATATCTATGTTATCTACTTAGCTATGCTAGCTTTAAAGCTAACTTAGCTACATTGTCTAATGGAGTAATATTAATTACATAGCTAGCATAGCTATGTCAGCTTTAGTTTAAGCTAACAAAGCAAAAGCAAACCAATGTTCATCTTGCTACTTTTAAAAGGGATCCATGCATTATTTAATCCCAGGCTGAAACACCTGGCGTTTTTCTCTGTTCCATTTATGAAATGTTTCTTTGTCCATATGTTTGCAGTGTGGTTATTTCATGAATGTAACTGCCAGATTTTGTTTATGACTAAAGTGGAATTTTCTTTTAAAAATCTAAAACTGGAAATATGTCGCACAGGCAAATTAAAGCACTTCCTTTCTTAGATATATGATATCTTTGTTGAAAAGTCTGTGTGAGGGATCATCAAAGATGTACAGTCTGCAACCAGATCCCCCTCCCTTGATCAGCACCACAGAGTAGCCCAAAACCTCCTCAGCCTGTCTTGATTAGCATCTATTTATCAATTTAAGAGCAGTAATCTGTACAGTAAAGAACATTGCCTTGGGTATTTCTGGGTAGAAGTGATTATATTTCGTTTACTTCATGTCCAATCTGTTGAAATAACATTTGAATTAAAATACAGAAACTTTTAGGAAAAGTCAGGGACCAGCAGTATTGTAACTTAGTTATACAAAGTTATACATATTTCAAATATGAAAAAAGTCAAAATGACTGTTATGGTCTTTATAGTGTTAAAGGCCAATCTTTATCTTCATGCTTTTGTCTCAAGGTGTCACTGCACAGAGAATGTCACCTCACGTATTTACTTTGGCTAACATGGCAGCTCCCTGGAGCCAAAGGCTTAGGCGATTGATTCATCATGCAGCTGCTATTGGCATCATGTGAAAAGGTCAGTTGTCCCTATGGAGAATACTTTAAAAGGCCATTGGTGACTGATGAGGCTGTCATGTTTGGATCACATACATGCACAAGTGCTATGTATGTGATCCCACTCTCTGCCTTTCTATGTGTTCCTCTTCTATGTATGCTTTTTATGACACACACACAATGTCTCCTGGGATTAGTAATTGGGTCGCTCTGTCATACTGTCAGGTGACAGTTTGAGTGTCCCCACATGAGCAACAGCAGACGTTATAATAACACGGGAGGCCAAACAGCCATAGATCCACTGTGACCTCTGCAGGGTCGGCCATATGTGGTCACGTTTGTGTGAATGTTGTGTCTGTGTCCATAATGCATTGTGAGCCCAAGGCAGATGCTCGGGTAAAAGGTTCAGGTATCAAAAAACAGAGCCAAAAGGAGAGATAAGATCTAAACCAGAGGAAATATTTCATCAGTCGATGGTTAAATTTGTTTAAGTTCCTGCTTTTTCCCTCTTGATTGGATTGCTGGTATCCTCTCCAATCAAACACGGCGAACTTCAGACTAGCTCAGGGTTTTTAGGTTCGCATACACACAAATGTGCATATCAGTGCTTTACTGCCTCATGAGGTTTTAGTTTGCTATCAAAGCGATTTCCTGTCTCAAATTTTCATCAGTAATCAAAGTTCCTGATTGAATTTGAAAAGTGAGCCCGGCTCTATAAATCACATTACATGCCTCACTCCCATCATGCCTGCTTTCATCAGCCACAGGAATGAGACGCCACCCTGGGTGTATGTCTGCATCATGGCCTCTGTTAGTGTGTGTGTTCTTGTGCACAAAAATGGATGTTGACTGAGCAGAGATTTGATCCATGCTATTCCTTTGCAGAGACAGATAAAACAAAAAAAGAGAGAAAAATGATGGAAGGACAATAAAGATAACACACCAGGGTCTGATTGCATGTGGAAACAACAAATCTGACATTTGGGGTACAATTGGATACAGAATAGATTGATTTTATTGCATCAGTGCTGCTCAAACCTTCAGTAAAGTCAGGGGAATTGAGTTTGGTGAAAAAAGCTTGTATTCTTTTGTTGAATTTGAGAAATTGATGAACAGGTAAAGAAATCCAAGGGATTTGAGGAGTCCAAACAAATAACATGAATTCCATGTTTTTCTTAAAACAGCCTTTTTTATTTAATAGAGCTAGGTTCACCTACAACATGTTACCTAAGAGACTCAAAGCAACCATAATTAGCGTCAAAATCTGCAATTTACTAAAAGAACAACTGCTAAGAAAAGTAGACCTTTAAAGAGCCTCATATACTCAAACCAGCAACAAAACAACAAAGAGCATAAATAAGACAAGAAAAAGCTGTTAAGGAAAGCATGACAACAACTATGAGGGGGGAGCAGCAACTACATAGAGGAGAAAAAATACAACAAAGGGGGGAAAAATCTACACAGATGTAAAACAACAAAGAAGAGGTGAAAAGCAATTGCAAAGGCAAGCAGAAAAACAACAGAGGGGTAAAGAAAAAAACAACTACAGAGAGATGCAACTGATGATTAAAGATAACAACTACAAAGAGAGGAAAAAAAGACAGCATTTAGTTGAAAATCAACTACAAAGACACTCAAAATAACAACAAATTGTTGAAAATCAACCAAAAAGACACTCAAAATAACAACAAATTGTTTAAAATCAGCCAAAAAGACACTCAAAATAACAATAGATTGTTTAAAATCAACCAAAAAGACACTCACAATAACAATAGATTGTTGAACATCACTACAAAGACACTCAAAATAATAACAAATTGTTGAAAATTAAATAAAAAGACAATCAAAATAACAACAAATAATTGAAATCAACTACAAAGACAAGCTGTTGTCAACAAAAAAAGTTAATAACAACTACCAAGAGATGTGAAATCATAAAGGGAATAAAAAGTAGGTAAGAAAATATATATATATATATATATATATATATATATATATATATATATATATATATACAAAGAGAGAAGAAATGACAACAAAGATGTCAAAAACACAACTACAAAGAGATGAGGAATACACCAAACTACAAAGACAATCAACAAAGAAGCAAAAATAAAACAGCAAAAAAAAAAAGACAAATAGGTGGAAGTTAAATTACAAAGAGTTCCAATATAACAACAAAAAGATGAAAAGCAACTACAAAGACAAGCAAAATTACAACAGAGATGTGATTAAACAATACAAAAATGACAAAATTGTAAGCAAGAGGTTAAAACAACCACAAGAAGATGTGAACCAGTGTTAATTCGGCAGCGTGTTTTAATTTTAGTCTTAGTCTTTGGATGAAATGTATGTTAGTTTTAGTCACATTGTAGTCATTTCTTCCCTTTTTAGTTTTAGACTAGTTTTAGTCAACGAAAACTCAAAAACATTATAGTCTAGTTTTAGTCCATAAAAAGTCCTCACATTTTAGTCTTTACTTTTAGTCCAAGCATTTATTTTCTTGCCTAAATCTGGCGCCAAATCATGGTAGTGTGTTCTCTGCACCCTGACAAACCTGGGGTCCCTGCTTTCTACAGTTGAGAGACAGCATAGCTACAGCTGCATTGTTTTTTGACAGATTAACCCACAGTGGAGAAATATCAAAGATTTTGAATGTCCACCGAAAACTACATTACATTTTAGTCTGGTTTTAGTCATCTTAACAAAAACTAAACTTAATTTTGTCAGTTTTAGTCATTACAGATCTATTCTTGTTAGTGTTAGTGTAGTTTTTGTCATGGAAAAAATAGTTTTAATCATAGTTTAGTCACAGTTTTAGTCAACGAAATTAATACTGATGTGAGCTAAGAAGGAGTTGAAAACTACATAAAGATGAGAAATGCCAACAAAGATGTGGAAAACAGCAAAAGGGGGGAATGAAAAACAAAAGTAAAGAGAGAAATAAACAACTACAAAGACATACAGAATGACAGCAAAGAAGTAAAAACAGTCGTAGGTGAAACAACAAGATGTTAAATGAGAAAGAGTTGAAAAAACCTTACAGAAATCACAAATGACAACAAAGAAGCGAAAAACAACTATAAAGGGATCTGAAATTACAGTAACGAGTTTAAAAAAAACAACTTCTGAGGCAAGCAGAATGGTAGTGAAGACGTTAAAAACAACTACAAAGACATGTTGAATTATAATAGGAAGAAAAAACTACAAAGACAAGCAAAATGAAAACAAAGAGGTACAAAAAGACTACAAAGAGATGTAAGGGACGAAACCAGTAAAAACCAATGGAGAAAAAAAGTTTGGGACATAGACAACAACTACAAAAGAGCAAAGCTACAAAAAGAGGTGAAAACAAAACAAACTGACATTAAGGTGAAAAGAGGGCAATAAAATAAAAATGGTGGCAAAAAACAAAGGGATGCAAAAAAGAAATAAAAACTGCAACTAGGAGTAAAAGGACAATGAAAGAGAACAACAAGAATACAGAGAAGCAAAGCAGAAAAAAATACACATACAACCAAAGCGAAGAAAAAAGCAAACCAATGAAAGAGCATGCAACATGGTTACAAAGAGGTCAAAACACAACACAGCGTTAACAGACAACCATGCAGAATGAATGAAGCTAAATCACTGCTTAAAAGACAAGCAAAGGGAAAATGAAACTGACATGTCACTTAAAAGAGAATTTGCAAAGGGGTCCATTGTCTTATAGTCTATACCAAGGTTGTTGGTTCCACATGTTGAGAACATACAAACAATGAATGACCCAAATCTAAAAGGTAAGCAGAGAACAGGAGAATCTGAAAGAATAGTGCCTGTGTTGGATGGCTGTCACCACCTTAAATCAGTAACAGACTTTGAGCAGAAGCAGATAGAGGATGGACAGAATATGAAGAGAGAAGAGAATCAATGGTGTTTGAGTTTGAGAAAAAAAAAGGTGAAGAAATACGTGAAGGGGTTTGGAAGGACTGAGATAATATTGACCACATAATCCCTCACAGATGTGGAAATGGCTGTTTAATTCCTGGCAGACATGACATGGTGCACTGCTATTGGATGACTCTAGGGACTCTGAATAAAGACAAACTCTCTGCTTTGATTGCCCTAGTTATTTGACGGTGGAAAGATTATGAAAAATGTAAATTTACTGTGAATATATCAAGGGCACGGTTCTTAGTATTTAGCTAAAACAAACACATACATAGCCTGTATATATTTCTGATGTTAAATAACTCACACAAGGTGATGGTGTGAATGGAAGACTCAATTACTTCAAGGTAAACATACTGCTAATGTCTTCTTGTGCAGAGATGTAAAAGCCTACTTATTCCCTTCTGTGATATCCCATTATAAACGCTGCACATGACAAATGATTGCAGTATGTTGCATGATTTCCTGAGCATGTTGCCCATGTGTGTACATGTCTGTGTGAGTGTTTCACTGTACACACCGTGTTTACGTGTGTTTCCTATCCTCCATAATCAAACACAGCTCCTTGAGTGCCATCAATCAAGCTTTGGTGTTGCAAGAAGAGCCCAGCAAACACAGCGGCAGTCTCAGTGAGCTGAGGCTGAGCAAAGGAGACTGGTTTCTGGTTGGTGGATGCATATAAAATGTTCTCAAAGGTGTAGAAGCGCAGGGCTATGCTGCTAACTGTCTGTATTATGTAGCCCAGCAGGTATGTGGTTACTTCAGAGTTCTGTCTAATGTCTTGGCTGGTCAAACAACAGGCCTCTATTGAGACATTTTTCTGTAACATCAAAGCTTCAAACAATATGGTTCTGATCGGAGCATCAGCCTACAAACTCATTCTTCTTTCATCATCTATCTCTTCATCAGCTTTGTTTCTCATCTGAGGAGGAAGGAGACAAAGCAATGAGGTTGCATTAAAAAGAGCCAGGCATTTACCTCATTGTAATTGTTGCAGACATAAATACCCATCTGTATGATACCATCTGTTAATGTTAGAGTGAAGGAAAACTGCACCATTGTTACATGAAAAAAACACCTTTTATGTGTGTGTGTGGGTTTTTTTTTTTTTTTTTTTGTACAAGTTGCTGCTGTTATTGTATTGTGTTGCTATTTGCAGTTATAATGTATTTCCAGTTTAAGATATATAAAAAAAAACTTTATTCATAAACAGTCTGGCGTTGCCTTTCATGAAATAACCACATTGGCAACATTTCATGAATAAAAATAACCAAGGGGTAAATTATGTAAAGACCTGTTTTAGAAGTAGATACATGAACAGTGGCTCACTTTAGCTTTGTTAGCTTAAGCTAAAGCTAACAAAGCTAAGCAAGCTACATAATTACTGTTAGCAATTGTCGTTACGCTACAGTCGCATATGTAGTAATGAAGTTAGCTTTAGAAACATGAGCATTAGCAAACCTAGCTGAAGCTAATGTAGCTTTGTAAGCTGCATTGATAATGTAACTTCAGAATTATATAGCTAATTTTAGCCTCATTGCTTCATTAGTACAGATATCAATAGCTACATGAGCTTTAGTTATGTCAGCTACATTAGCTACATTTGCTAAATAGCTATGTTAGCTATGCTGCTTACACAGCTAGTGTATCTACATTAGCGATAGAAGCTACTTAAGATATATAAATTGCATAAGCTACATTTGCAATGTTTGAATATTTTCATGGATAAAGTTTTGTAGGTCTGGTTTTTAACTTTTAACTTTGTTATACTAACCCTTACCTTAACCTTTATCCTGACCCAACCTAAAGTTAAATCTGATTTTGTTTTGAGAGTGTAAGCATATATATCTGTGCTGACAGATGCAGCAGCTCACAGCAGTGGTCTGAGAGCTACGGTCTGTAGCCAGACCCCTCTCAAATGGGCTGCGTTTCAATGGTCCTTTAAAAAATAAGTTACTTAATAAGAAAATGTACAGGTGAAATCTGTCAAAAGTATATACACTGCTCAGTTAACTTAAACCCTGCTCAGTTAACTTAAACACACTTAATTCAGAATAAACTCAAAAAGCCACACTCATTCTACACATCCTCGTCATCTTGCCATATAAAATGCAAACACTCTGATGGAATGCCAGCTTTATGTTCTGGTTTTGCATAAAGTCTTAAATTTATGGACATGGTCTCCCTTCTGTCAGAAACCATCATTTTGCCAATTAAGTTGTGAGAATCCAGCAACATCAATGACGTTTTGAAAACATTTTCATAAGACATAAAGGAAGCTCATATGAAAATGTGTCATAATGTTGTCATCAGGAAAAGGCAACAAGAAAGAAGCAGGGACCATTAGCTCTGTGGAGTCTCAGGTAAGTCTGATGAGCATTTGACACTTAATCAATAGAGATCACTCTCTGATTTAAACTAGTAAATACAGTGGACTTGCTCAGCATTTAAGTGTTTTGACATTGTGGTACAACTTTTAAATTTAAGTAGGTTACCTATAATTGTTCAGTGTAGTTTAGGACAGTGTTTCCCAACCATTTTTTCTTGGAGCCCCCCTACATGTACCTAAGAAAAGCTGAGAAGCACCCCCCCCCCCCCAAGACCCAAGAGAGGAGAAGAAGTGACACACTGCCATCAGAAATCAACAAAAATTTTAACTGTTTCACTGAAAAAAAAAACCTTATCAAAAGACCTTTGTGTTAAATACTTAATAACTTTTTTATCATGGTTTTAAACAATATTTGCAAATCTCATTTGGCAGCCTCACAGCAGAAAAAGCCTCGAGCCCCTCATAAGTTCTTTGGCATCTTCCCTTGAGGGGGTCCCGGACCCCAGGTTGGGAGCCAGTGGTTTAGGAGATAGTGTTTTCCCTGCATAAATTTAATACCACATTTTTAGCCCTTTTTCAGTAAATTGAACATTTGATGTGTACCCCTCAGGAATTTTTCTTGAGAAAACTTCCTGTTTAGTCATAAATAAGCAAACAAATTGACAAATTGTTCTCGACAAAATGCTTATATAATAGCACAAAGCCGATGCAAATAACATAACTGGGGATACAAGCAATTCAAATAGGCTGAAAATTTTAATCCAATTTAATTGATGAATTTATTTTCCTCAAGCACAAACTTCACGTCTTTAACTTTTTGTTGTTGTTTTTTTAAGAATTTTCTGCAGGCCAGTTATGGGCCACAGTCGGCCCCCTGGCTGTACTTTACGCTTCAAAATCACCCTGAAAGTCTGGAACAAGATGACATGTACTCCCTTGAATCCTGGCCCACAGAGTTCATTAGAACTAAATTAATGAAGAAAATCCAATATCAGACGTTCTGTTCAAGCAGATGGCACTCCTCCTTGTTCTTTTTCTTCAAAACACAGTGTCATTTTAAGGATGACCACAGGAGCATGAGTACAACACGCTAACAAGAGATTTTATTTGTCCATTAGTCTATTCTGCATTCGTATTTTTTGCCCTTACATGTGAGAGGTGGGCGAGGTGGATAGTGTGCTTGTGTACTTACTGCTCGTCTCATCTGAACAAGCTTCAAGCATTAAAATAATTTACAACCCTTCACACGCCCACATATTGGCAACACAGATATCATGAAATGAGCTGAATTATCAGGAGAAAATTATTCCAGGATCTTTCTCAAGGACACTTCACCATGTGGCCAGGAGATAATTTGAATCAAACTGGCATCCCTCATATGGACAAGTTATCCCATTGGCTGAGCCAAAAACAAGGTGTTGGAGTGGGTTTGAAGGCATTGCCTATTAAAGATGAAAAGTAACTGCAATTTTTTTTCAAAGTGCCAAAAAAAACTTTTGAAAAAATAATCTTTTAAAGTTGAGATTTGAATTAAAAAGTTACTTTATCAGAGAAGACTGAAAACACAGCAACTTTATGCTTTAGACTGAAAATTTAAATTGAAACAATCACCTCAGTAAAACTTTCACAATGTCAGAGCAAATCCATTGTTTTTAAGAGTGGAGCAGTCTCCATGTGGTGTCTACCTGTCGACTACTCTGATGTATAATCTATACAATCAAATGCACTCCTTTAATTCATTTCAGATCATTTTTTTCCTGCAATATGCCGCCTTTCCCTCCTCCATCTACTCCCCTTCCCCTCTGGCCTGTTTGTCATTTAAGTAATGGTTGCCATTGACAAGTGGGCATGTCTACTTGGCGTTGATTAGTGGTGGCCACCGGGGGATTTACTCGTGACATAAGAGAAAATAGAGCATGGATGAGTGCCACTGTGGGTTCTCAATCTGTGTGGGTGTGTTTGGAAAATTACAGGGTGCCTGAGAGGAAGTTTCATATTCCGCGAACGAAAGAAAAAAACCTAACACATTTTAAAGTGCTTTGAATGATGTAAGAACGGACACTCTTATACGTAGCAGGAAGCTCTGACTATTCTCTGAAAATCTGAAGCATTAGAGGAGAACTCAGTGAGGGATCAACCAGCGTGTCTGACAGGATGGTCACTGAGTTGAAGTTGATGAGAGGGATTTTATTAGTCAGGGGTCAGTGACCAAACCCAGGCTTTTGGCTCTTCATATGCATTTTGATTGGCCCACATGAGGCTATTTTTTATATTTAAATGTTAAATGGGATATTTTTTCTAGATATGTTATAAAGTGTATTAGATACATAACTTGATCTGGGGACCTCTCTTTTTACTTGGAACATTACATAAAATCTCACTTAATATTAACGTTTGTATTCCTGAGTAAAACAACCACGCATCTGTAAAGGTTGTGTGCTGCTTCTTATATTGTATGTTTAACCAGACCTTAACCTTCACTTTTGGCTCCAGCATGCCTTGTTTTTGATAAAAACAGAGGCATATATGCTGCAAGTCTGCAGAGGCTCCAGAAGAGGGCACTCATGTTTTACAGATTACAAGTGGAACCTCATAAAAACACATTATGAGCTGTATTTACGTATTTACAGGTTGAGCAAATAAGAATCTATTCTGTACTCGGTTATTCCATGCGCTCTCCATCTTTCTCGGGCGCTGGCGGACCACGGTGCGCTCGCTCAAACTGTCTCTCCCTCTCTCAAAATCTGCCCATTACATCCACGCTCAACTTCTTCGGTGCATTGCTCAAGTTGTGCACAGCATTACCAATTTGTCACAAAGCCAACCAATCAGAGAACTCGGGGGGAGAGGTGTTAAACTCTGATTGGCTGCTTCAGCTCCACCTAGATTGCAGAATCCTGGAGGTATGTCCTTGCTGCTACCTACAGCATGTCTTCTGAGCAAGACCAAAATGTTATACCACAGTCACATGTAAGTAGTTTGTGCCTTGGTTGGGCTCAGAAATAATGCTTTAGTTAGCATCCAAATTTAAGGGCACAGATATAAAACTTTAATCCAGGGGCTGCTGCCCGGAAGCTTGTCTTGGTACAGAAGCTGTTTTTGCATGTCTAACGAGCAGCCTTGGCATCAATTTACATGAAGCCCCGCCAATCAAGATCTAAAGCTGGGGTGGCCTGCGCATGTGCACTACACCATTTGTTGCTCTGATAGCCCATCATGAATGTGACGGACAGAACGTTCCTCTAATCACCCTCTGAAGATTTTCTGAAGTCCTGCCCTTCCCAAACGCTTTCTATGGGAGCTTTCCCAGATTAGTGTGAAATATACTCAGTCGATCTGGCATGTCAGGTTAGCTATTTCCTGCCAACAGGGCTTTATGTTTTAAACCTAAAGGGTCCTTCAATTCTCAACCCACAAACATTAGGGACAGCACAATTACCCCAAAAACTATTCAAACTGCCAAAACTCACAATTCAGTCTGTCATTTCTATAGATATCACAGATAATTGTGGTCAGCCATTTACTAGGTTTTAACCTTGTCTTGTCTCAACAGTGAGCATGCAAAGTTATGCAATGCAATACAGCATCTTGTGCTCACTGTCTGAACCGTTTGGGCCCGGTTAGAAAGTGACAGGACCAATCAGTGTCGAGGGGCAGTACTTTCGGGCGCGGCAGAGTCATTCTTTTCAAAAACAACAAAAGTCGTGCACTGACATGTCTACAGTCACCATGATTCGTGTTATGCAGCTCTAATGGAGTTTACTCCTCGGTAGGGGCGCAGCTCGCTGGTGGCTACATCACGTGTTTTGTTGCTCTGATTGGCGAGTAAAGATGTGACAGAGCGTTCATCCAATCACCCTCCGAGTTTTTTTTTTTTCAAAGGCTCTGCCCTTTCCTAAACGCTGTGTATGAGTGGTTTACCAGATCTGGCATGCCAGGTTACCTCCACCTCAGCTCCTCCTTTATTCTGCTTCTGACTTAATCATTGTCACCCCCCAGGTCACTTTGAACAATTAGACCTCGAGGATCATACAACCCAGGCTGGTGATTTTTGGTTGACATATGCATCATTAGCAAACCTGCAAAAAAAAAAACAGCCTCTTGGATCCATACCAAAATCTCTGGAAAAAACTGGAAGTCCACATGCTTTACCACTTTTGTATACATTATTCTGTGTCCTTAAAAAAAATCTTTCAACATACCAGTATCACACTTTACAAACATCTCATCAGGGCACCCCCTACTGGCAACAGGAAGTGACAAAAATGGGCCACTGACTCTTACTGAGCTGAAACAAGCTCAGGTTTTAAACTGAAATGTTCAATATCTGCCCTCAACACCCACATGTTTCATTGAAGGATGCCATTGGAGGATGGCAAGCAGGACGGCAATTCAAACATAAATTTCATGGTTTAGCTGTAAACATAAAATGTCCAATGCTTTTTCAATTTTACATGATAAATCTCATGCCTGGTGTGATCACATCTACCTATTATCATCTTGCTTTGTCATACAGCCACCTACTGCTGACCGCCAGTACTGCAGCATATACAAAGTGCTTATTATCTCTGACAAGGAGGTTATGTTATTGGCAGGGTTTGTTAGTTTGTTAGTTTGTTAGCAACATAACTCAAAAAGTTATGGACGGATTTTGATGAACTTTTCAGGAAATGTCAGAAATGGCATAAGGAAGAAATGATAAGATTTTGGGAGTGATCCGGATCACCATCTGGATCCAGGAATTTCTGTACTATTGGGAGATGAGGCTGATTGCAGAGGTCTGCCCTTTCCGGGTGCTTTTCTAGTTATTTTTGATTTAATGACAGTCCTAGGAGGTTTTACATGATCTCTCTGCTGTGTTGCAGAACACCATTTCCACACCCTGACATGTGCCGAAGTGCAAGGGCCCTTCACTGCTGCATGCAGCCCTGGTTCTGTCTAGCTGTTTGACTACTCAGAGCACTTTTTAAGACAGGTCTCACTTATGGATTCATAATCACTCTACATTTATAAAGAGGGGTAAAAACTTGTCTAAATGTTTGGAAGTCCAATTAAGCTGACTAAATCTTGTGATGTAGAAACAAAACGCAATAGGACTGCAGTTAGAAGGGAAGAAAATAAACAGAGACAACCAGCAAGACAGGCAAATTACAAGCATGATGAGAAAAACCAGTTGGTTGGTTTTTGTCGTGTAAAACCACAATCACATGGTTTGTGAAATGTCATGGAAACCTTGCAGCGGCTCTGGAGGCACACCAACATATGCACACATACACAAAGTATCCATAACCACATGCAGTAAGCACACACACTGTAATGACTGATGTTTGACCACACAAGATGTGTTCCTAAAACAGTGTGCATGTGCTGACTCAAACTTGACTTGTGGTCTGCTCAAAGACAAATAAAGTCTAAGTTTTTCTCTCCTTGACATTCTCTGTGTGATATGAAGGAATATTTATTGTTAATGACACAGAGCAGAGCCGTTTTTTGTGCATGAGTGTGTGGTTATGTGCACAAACACTGAGCTAAGAGGAGGCAGTTGAGGCTCTAAATCAGCCGTGTGCTTACTAACAGAGGTTTGACCCAAATAACAGAGTAATTTATGAAGGCTTTTAGGCTTGTAGGCAGCATTGGAAATAGAACAGAGAATAATGTGAGCCTGACCGTCGCTACATCACTTCAGTTTATGTCCTGGTCTTTTACTAGGACACACGTCTCTGGTTCTTAATGATACAAAGACAGTAAACACTGTGTTAATGGACGGTGGGTTTACAAAGCTGCAAAAGCAAAGCCATGCGCACAATTACTGGCATGCTAAACACTAAATAAGTGCACGTACAGACAGGCAGAAGAATAAATGAGGAGACAGGACAGTAAATGAGGAAGCTTTAGTGAAAGAGGCAGTTAGAAACATGTGAGAGATGGACAGATAGAGGAGGAGGAACAGACTGAAGCAGAGAGATCATTAGTACTGTGCTGTAAGGCTGTGGCCCCAGGCAGGGTTAGAGGCTGAAATGGACTGTTAGCAGCTGCTGGAGGAGATGACATCTCAGGCAGACCCCAATGGACGAGTTAAGACATCCCCAGAACTCATATATATCTGTGTGTAGGTGTGTTAGTGTGCCTGCATGTGTGTGTCTGCATGCATATAATCCTGTGTGCTACCCTCCGTGCTGCAGCGGGTCATTTGCCGAGGTGTTTGAAGTGGGAGAAGCAGCTCTGAGGATCAGGCTTCTGTCACGGCTGCACAGATCAGAGCACAGAGCAACAGGATGCCATGAGAGCGGTGGTGGAGAGGGAGGAGGAGAGGGTAAAGACAGACAAATGAGACATGAGACCTTTCTATCCTCTCAAGATTTACTTTTTTCTCTTCTTTTGGTGAAAACTGTGCAGCCACTGGAGTGGTTTTAAGTCATTTTGTAAATGGTTGTTGTCAATATGGAGACAGCAGAGTGAAAATTGAATCATGAAACCCAATAACGTGAAAAAATGAAACCTATTTTATACATTAGCCCTTCAAGGCCTTAGCAATTTTTAACCATTCTGTCTTGCCTGGATTTATTGTATTGGTTCTGTTTGTGCCATTATTCAAAGTAGTTCCTGTCTGCAGTGACACAGAGGGCCACCTGCAGCTCGCATTAGCCACTATTGGCAGAAAATATTGAAAAAAGGATTTTAAAAGGATATAAAGATGTTCAGTGTTAGATTTACTGGTGTGGGTTTAATCTTTAAATACCCTGAAAAGTCTTCTAAATTGCAGGCTCACTATAAAAACTTCTGTAAGGGCTATGAAGGCATGGATAGTGTCATTAGAATGGCACAATGGCCTGCATGTAGAGGGGAATAATGTAAGTGGTTAAAATTAATGGTTCCAAAGTTATCTAAGTTTTCTAACCTCTGTCACTTTTACACTACAATGTTGGTCTCAGAGGGTTAATGTAGCAAAGTTGAAAATAAACTGAATTCAAATCATACCCCCTCTGAGTTTGTTGTTCTTAGCTCTGTTTTCACTGTGACCTGGCCAGGGTTCTTTCGGCTTGTTTATGTGTTGCTCAGAGAAACATGTTTCATACATGATCCTTTTTCCACTCACTTTCAAGCCACTGGCCTTGCCGTCACATGGGATAAGATATATATATATTACTGTTTAAATATTGCTGTTTACCTGTTCAGTCTCACAGACAATGGCAGGGATTTCCAAACATTTTCCATTGGGAGCCACATGTAGAAATATATAAAGATGGTGGGGCCACGTTCATATGCCTCACCTTGATATTAAAGTAAGCAAAACCAATGTAATGTAGGTTAAGATATGGGCTCTGGCTACTGCTGGCTCCGCCCCTGGAACATAATTGGTGCTGCTATTTGCTGCTGTAATCCATTAGGGTGTGATAAATTACGACATCTTTATTATTTTGGTATAGTGTCTAAATTTAGTCCTTAAAAAACAGCATTCAATCTTGTTGTCAAAATGTTTGTTTACAGTATTAACACGGTAGTACTGCCTTGTGCTGAAACTAAGAAGAGTAATATAGTCTAGCACAAGCTTCATGCTCAATTAAAGGCCATATTTTATTTAATTTAAATAATTGGGGGCAGGGGCAACAATCAAAAATGGGCGGCGGGCCACATTTGGACCCCAGGCCATAGTTTAGACACTCCTGGCCAATGAGAACTGTTTTCTTGAATGTACAGCTTATCCAACCCCTAGACTGTAAAACACAAGGCAGACCCACTGTAACCCTGTAGTCTCCATAATAAAGTTTCAGGCCCTGTAAGGCACTATGTAAAAAAGCTCATAAACACTGTGCATGTGCACAAGTCTAAGGCACTGGTTCTCAGCTGGTCCAGCCTCAGGACTCACAAGTTTCTTCAGTGATTGATCGCGACCCAATTTTTCAAAAATATTCAACAATGCACATTTATTTTAGTGATAATGTTGCAGTTCCGAACTAGAATGGGACAAAATATATGACCTAAAGAGAGACAGTACAAAACGTACAAATGTCACACCCAATTTCTCCAAAATTACCAGTAAATGTTTGCCCATTTTTCAGAAATCTTGTGAAATTACCTCACAAGAGTGGGAAAAGCAGTTTTGCATTGCACAATTATGAGATAAATGAGTTGAAACATTAAGCAAATATAGAAATTTGCCTATGGTAAAAAATAATGCACAGATGCATGCTCACCAAGGACTTTTCAAAGACTTTTTGCCTTTTTGTTTTCGGACACACATTCTTGATCCACTGAAAACAGCTATGCAACCCACTTTTGGGTCCTGAACCACTGGTCTAAGGGACCTAGTCTTACAGTCCTGAAATTACAGTCCTGAGACCACTCCCTGCCAGCCCGCAGATAGATCCCTCTCACCTTGTGCGTGATTCATGTACACTCGGGCATGGTCTCGGGGAGATGTGAATGCAACTGTGTCCATGTATGGGGTTCTCATCAGGGGCAGAGTTGTATATAGGAGATTCTGAACATCTCCTATCTCTTTAAAAAGATCTTTGCAGCATACACCCATTTTATTCTCTGAGCTACACAGAAGATATCGAGGTAGGAAGAGGGTCATTAGAAATAATAACAACCAGAGTAGCATGCAGGATGTGCTTAACTGCCTGCACTCAGCATATACATACACATACTGCCACCAAGGGTATTGGACTGTACAAGAGTAAATGTGCTCGGGCAACACAGTCACTACTGTGAGAGCAGACCACCAGGCAAGAGGGTAGGGGGAAGAAGTTGTGCTCTTATTTGAGAATGCCCTGGGACTGTGTCTATATTGAAAAAAGTCAATGGTTAAAAGACAAGAGCAGTTCTATCTGTGCTCAATTACAGATGTTTCTGTCTCTGTTGTCAGGGACATTACCATGCATAAAAACCTCATTTGCTGGGAATGTGATTCATCTCTTTGCAGCAGTGATAAACAATACAAACAAGAATGGACGTAGGTAGAAACAACAGCTGGCTTTCATTGTGTTTAACATAGATATTAAGTGAGTGATCACAGAGAGTACTACACAACAAAAACAGCCTCATTTAGCTCATTCACACTAAAAACAAGGCTCAATGTTTTCTCATTCATCAAATTCAGACCAGACTGAGCAGAGAAAATGAGCAACGCTCAGTCAGTCCTCAGCTTCTGTCAGATGCTCTGAAGACTAAAAGTCCATTGATAGAGAGCTGTGAGAATCAGGAGAATGAGCCGTACGTCATGTAATGACATTACACTGCTCTTTTATCACTTGATACACAGTCAGATGATTTACCTAATGGCGTACGCGGACCCATGACAGACAGAGAGGAGGAAAAACCAGAACACAAGGGGGAAGGCAGGAGGGTTGGACAGAAAGATAGAGAGGAGAGCCAATTTGTGCGTTCACATGTTTTTCTCAGACTTATCATCGCACAAATTAGGTCCTGCTTTCTGCTGATAAGGTCAGCTGTCAGTCTCTGCTTATTTAAAGGAGTGGATATGCACAGACAGACACATTTGCTGCTGTATGCACTGGCTGATTTTGAACATGATTTTGTCCTACACTTTTTGTTGTTTAATATGTCAATATCCACTTTATAAAGCCCTAAGGTCGTCAAGATTTTTGATACTTCAATATTCTTTAATACGGTGTTTTAAAAATGATACAAACTCTGTTATCTCAATGAAAAGTATCCAAGCTTTGTAAAAACCACATGTATTTCATAGGACAGGTGTGTAGAAGAGGACTGAATCCATCAGAAAAGAAAAAGAAAAAACTTTCCTCTGCACAAGTAATTCAGCGTTCACTGTTTCCTCTCAGAGGATGTTGGATGAATGTTCTGTCTGTGTCATTGATAACAGGCCGAACAGAGCGACAAAACATGATGAAGTTAGCACGCACGACACAGTAGTTGTTAACTACTGTCAATGGAGCCTGTTAGTGAAACAAACACATGCTAAAGTCAGTCAAGAAAAAAGCAAAAACATCTTTTCAGCACAGAAAAGCTTCTAGTTTGGTACTTTGCTCTTCTTCTAATTTTAATGAGGTGTCCCCTTCCCCCAACTATTGCTACTTACATGCGTGCTAATCTCTTCACTGGTCGCCAATCTTAACTAAACAATGGCACATATGTTCTCCTTAAATAAGGCTGATTAGTCTGTGAGTTCTCTGAGCAAGCATGAATGTTTTCGACTGCAGCATTGGAAGATGGATCTGCATGATGACAGACAGGAATCTGACCCATCAGCCAATCATAGCTCTTTCTCTCATCACAGTGTTCCATTAAAATATGACGTTCTTCTCAGTAATACCTGCTTGCATTAATGCCGATGCATAATGCTGCTGCTGGCAAAGCTTAACCTCCTCCACCCCAGCCTCCTCCTTTATAGCATAGAGCTTGTTGCACCCCAATTCAGATTCATGCAATATCTAATTTTATTGTAATCAATACTCATTGTCATTTAAGTATCTATCCATAAGGGGGTTTCTAGCCATGCATTCCCTGGAAAGTCAAAGCATACTGCTTGACTAACCTAGGGAAGATCTTTTGAGCAGAGCTGTCTCAGTCAAGTAAGTAAGAGTGTTCCTGAATGAACTGTAGGTTTTCAACAAGAGTCTACATAGATGAAGTGAGCACAAAAATTCGCAAATGAAGTAATTTGACGAGAATTAGTACCGGCAAACCAACCAATTCATACAATATGATCAAATAAAATAGAATAGAATCACTTAAGCCACCCCTAATACTAATAACAAATAGAAAAGCAATCGGAGAGCGCAGATCTCCATCATTAGCCCTATATCCCAATAGTGAAGAATCCTTTAAAAAATTCCTGGATCCAGACGGTGATCCGTATCACTCACAAAATCTAATCAGTTCTTCCTTAAGCCATTTCTGACATTTCCTGAAACTTTCATCAAAATCCGTCACTAACTTTTTGAGTTATGTTGCTCAAGAAACAAACTAACAAACCCTGCCGATCACATAACCTCCTTGGCAGAGGTAATAAAGCCAGTATTGCCAGTCATATATTAGACACACTTGTGGGGTGAAACAGTAAAGATGTCATGAGGCTGACTACTTCAGAAATGACTGTTACACATCATGGTTTTGAGAATCTTGTGCTGCCATTTTGCAGAA
Organism: Cheilinus undulatus; assembly: GCF_018320785.1. Taxonomy (NCBI): domain Eukaryota; kingdom Metazoa; phylum Chordata; class Actinopteri; order Labriformes; family Labridae; genus Cheilinus; species Cheilinus undulatus. The sequence continues at coordinate 30,447,731 of NC_054877.1, forward strand.
AAGAGACAAATGTATTTAGAGGTCAAATTTAACCAAGTTTGAAAAAGGTAAAGCTACCAGGACACACTTCAAGTTTGTGTTATATTTAGTTTTTAGTAGTCTATTGTAGTTGTCATGTTTACACATTAGTTCTTCAAACATCCTACTGTCACATTTACGCTCCTCTTACCTACCCCACTCTGTGCTTTTTCAGTCATGCTGCCACTTCTCCACTCTGCCTGCCATCCACGACCGCCCCATCAGCCAACTCAGCTCACCTGTGCACACAGCTGCCTCTGATCTGCAATCAAGCCAGTAAACAAGTCTCTCCCTTCCACTCACACATGCACTCTTCAGCACTTATTCATGAATTTACTACCCATGCAGACCCTGCTTCCCTCTGACCACTGACTTTCCCAGTGAACACTTCAGCCTTTAGGTTTCTTTCCATTCCTTTCTTCTACTGTTTATAATTTTAAGCATGAAAAAAAAAGAAAGCATGAGCCTCTGCCTCTCTCCTGTTACAATGTTTATTCATACTCACTGCTTACCTGTTGCTGATCCTGCTGTTTCTGCATTTAGCCACCTGTCTTCTGCCTCACAACGCTTTTGCCATGTACTTGAACTGTTTTAGTGTGTCTGAGACACCTCTGAGATGAAGTTTGATCTACTGTCTGAAGTCTTGAAAAATTACTGCTGCAAGTCTTCAAGCTTTTTATTTTCCCACGTTACATTACATTGCATGTGCTGCAAACATTACAAACCAAGCAACATTTTATAAATAACGAAGAAAAAGACGAGAGGTCTAATCCGGGATTAAATTATGTATAGACCCATTTTAGAACAGCTTCAGCTACTTTAGCTTTAGTTAAAGCTAACATAGCTACACTAGCTACACTATATTACCAAAAGTATTCACTCACCGATCCAAATAATTGAAATCAGGTGTTCCAATCTCTTCCATGTCCACAGGTGTATAACATCAAGCACCTAGGCATGCAGACTGTTTCTACAAACATTTGTGAAAGAATGGGTCGCTCTAAAGAGCTCAGTGAATTCCAGCGTGGTACTGTGATAGGATGCCACCTGTGCAACAAGTCCAGTTGTGAAATTTCCTCACTCCTAAATATTCCACAGTCAAATGTCAGTGGTATTATGACAAAGTGAAAGCTATTGGGATGACAGCAACTCAGCCACGAAGTGGTAGGCCACGCAAAATGACAGAGCGGGGTCAGCTGATACCGAGGCGCCAACATTGGACTCTAGAGCAGCGGAGACGCGTTCTCTGGAGTGACCAATCGCACTTCTACATCTGGCAATCTGATGGATAAGTCTGGGTTTGGTGGTTGCCACGAGAATGGCGCTTATCTGACTGCATTGTGCCAAGTGTAAAGTTTGGAGGAGGTGGGGATTATGGTGTGGGGTTGTTTTTCAGGAGCTGGGCTTGGCCGCTTAGTTCCAGTGAAAGGAATTCTGAATGCTTCAGCATACCAAGAGATTTTGGACAATTCCATGCTCCCAACTTTGTGAGAACAGTTTGGGGATGGCCCCTTCCTGTTCCAACATGACTGTGCAAGAGTGCACAAAGCAAGGTCCATAAAGACATGGATGAGAGAGAGTTTATGTGGATGAATTTGACTGGCCTGCACAGAGTCCTGACCTCAACCCGATAGAACACCTTTGGGATGAATTGTCCATGACCCCACAAATGCACTTCTGAAAGAATGGTCAAAAATTCTCATAAACACACTCACACAATCCTAAACCTTGAGAAAAGCTTTCCTAGAAGAGTTGAAGCTGTTATAGTTGCAACGGGTGGACCAACCTCATATTAAACCCTATGGATTAAGAATGGAATGTCACTTAAGTTCATATGCGAGTCAAGGCAGGTAGGCGAATACTTTTGGCAATATAGTCTATGTATATCTACAGTATGTAGCTTACACAGCTGCTTTGTGAGCATAGCTTTGGCTATGTCCGCTACATAGCTATGTTAACTATGTAGCTAAGCTAATATAATTATATACATTGACGTACATAACTATGTACGTCAATGTAACAGGGTTAGCTTTAGCAAATGTCACTAAAGCTAATGTAGCTATGTCTAGAACTTACCCAGGTGGCGAGTGTAGCCTCATTGCAAGCTCAGTTTTAGCTATGCTAGTTACATAGCTGCGTTACCTATGTAGCTTATACTGTTAATGGAGCTATGTAAGCTACATTAGCTGCATTAGAATGTTTCCATGGAGGACAAGTTTTTTTCCTGTAAGGAGACTGTTTGCTTGGCTTTATCAAACCTTTTGTGATTAGGTTTTGCAGGCCGGGTTTTTTACTTTTAACTTTGTTATGCAAACCATTACCTCAACCCTTAACGTAACCAAAAATGGAAGTTTAACCTGATTTTATCTCAAAAGTTCTAGCTTTTTTCTCTTCTGAAAGAGATGTCTCAGATGGACCTTCTGCGAGGGTGGCTGTAAATATTTTGTCTTTGTGCTGTTTTTACTTGAATATAGGTTCAAAATAATTTTTACTATGTTCTGTTTTTAATCACATTTTACACATCCCAACTTTTTTGCAGAAATTTGCAGAATATTGTGTCTACAATTGTACTTTGGTACTTCAGGGATCAATGTTGTTTGACTTTAAAATTCTGTTTTTGTGGCAACCTTATGAAGCCCTGTGTATAATACCCTCACAAAATGCTCTTTTGTCTTTTTTATTGGCTTTCATTTCATCACCATGTGTTCCAAAAATCTCCTCTTGTCATTTTAAAGTCATAAACCAACGAGTCACTGCACTGCACATTTATGGAATCACCCTTCTAAATTGTGCAGCGCAACAATGCCTGCAACAGTTAAGTACCCCGTGTGGAGAAATGGGCCTGTATGTAGGTGCCAGCTCTGTCATTCTGACATATTCATCCTGACTCCAGCAGAGAGGGTGCATAAAAGGTATTGCCAAAAGCTGAGCGTTTGTTAAATGAAGATGAATGGGATGGTTTGGATTGAAGGTGATATTTTATTTAGGATCAGACGCTCTCTGTTTGGTAATGCAACAGCCACTCTCGCAACAACATGACAGCACCGGGAAATGGATATTGATTATAAAAGGTTGATGTTTTTCCCCTCCCACATTGTTTTTTTTTTCTCTAACACTCCCTCCACCTCTCCTTTGCTGTTTTGCTTTTTTTTTTAAATAGTCCACCTCCCTCTATGGCTGCCTAAACTGGTCTCCTTCTTTTCCGGCTCTGTGACTGTTGTCAGGCCATAATGTGTGATGTGCTATAAAAGCACGATGGATCGTTAGAGATGATTTTAGGGCCCTGCAGCTGCTGCTTGGGTTTGAGGACATCTGATCAAATTTCAGTCATGTGTGAGCTGTTTGTGTGTATGCATTTGTAAATGTGCATGCATGTGCGTGTGTGGGTTTGTCTGAGTATAAAAGCATAAAAAGTAAAAAGAGCATAAAAAATAGAAAGGGATTCATTTGCATTTGAGAAAGGAGATATTTGCAGAACTAAAGCTGGGAAATAAAATTTCTACATAGATAGTTAATTCAATAAAATGACGGTAAAGTATGCATGTAAGCTTTAATGCAACCTGTGTATCATTTAAAGGTAAAACTATAAAGCACTTGCAAAATTCTCAAACACAGAGGAAGGCAGCATAGAAAGAGAAAGAGAATTACAAACAAAACCCCAATATTTTTGTCACCTAACCACTTTAATCCAGATATCTAAACCTCTAGTAATCCCTTTACTGATATGTGGCTTTAGGGCAGAAAAATTGATCGTGAACCTTACTCTGACTTTTAAAATAAGTTGATATGGAGAACAGCTGACGTTTTTAGAAACATCAGCATCAACTGGAGACATGTCAGTGTCCAGTTTATGAAAGAAGTCCAACATAGGCTTTGGCTAAGTTACACAGCTGCTTTGTGAGCATAGCGTTGGCTATGATAACTGTATATTGGCTTTTTTGACTATAAAGTCCAGCCAAATCCATCCACAAATTCTCTATTGGATTGAGGTCTGTGCTTTGACTCGGCCACTCCAGAACATTCACCTTGTTGTCTTTAAACCATTTCTGTGAAGCTTTTGCTGTATACTTCAGGTCATAGTCTTGCTGGAAAAGAAATCTTCCAGTCTGTTGTTCTCTTGCAGACTGAATAAGATTGTCTTTTAGGATTTTCTATATTTTTCCACATTCATTTTACCCTCTACCTCTACAAGCCTTCCAGGGCCAGCTGCAAAGAAGCATCCCCACAGCATGATGCTGCAACCATCATGCTTCACAGTGGAGATGGGAGTGGAGATGGTGTGTTTGTTGTAATGTGCAGTGTTTGGTGTCTGCCAAAGATAGCGTCTTGCCTGATGACCTAAAAGACCCATTTTGGTCCCATCAGATCAAAGAACTTTCTTCCGTTTGACAATGGAGTCTCCCAAATGCTTTTTAGCTTTTTGGAGATTTAATGAGTTTTCATCAATGGTGGTTTTCTCTTTGCCACTCTCCCATAAAGCTTTGACTGCTGAGGAACCCAGGCAACAGTTGTTGTATGCAGAGTCTTTACCATCTCAGCTGCTGAAGCTTGTAACTCCTTCAGAGTAGTCACAGGTGTTTTGGTGGCTTCTGTCACTAGTCTCCTTTTTGCACAATCATCAGATTGGGGAGGCGGCCTGATCGAGGCAGATTTACGCATGTGCCATATTGGTCCTATTTCTTGATGATGGATTTAACTTAACTCAGGGGGGTGTTCATTACCTTGGAAATGATTTTGTATCCCCTGACTTATAGTTTTAAATAATCCTTTCACTGAGTTGCTTGGAGTGTTCCTTTGTCTTCGTGGTGTAGTGGCTGCAAGGAATACTAATTAACTGGTGACTGGACCTTCCAGACACAGCTTTCTTGATACTACCATCACTTGAGCTACATTAACTGCACTCAGGTGATCCCATTTCACTGATTGTGAGATTACCAGCACCAACTGGCTGGACCTGTATAGAGTTAGGTCACTTCAAAGGGAGTGAATATTTATATTTCACTTATCTTTCCTTTATTTTCATTTTTGTGTAATTGATATTACTTTGTCAAATCATAATGACCATGATTGACTCACAGATTTATAGATATATCTCTGAACTTTTACCTAAAATAGTAGCTTAATGCTGTCAGTGAGACAGGTAAAGTAGGTCAGGATTAAAAACTGTAACAGAAGGCAAACAGATCTATAAAATGAAAGATGCTGAAATGTTGCCTTGAGCAAGAATGACTGCAGAGAAGAAATTGTCTGTGGGTCTGTTGCTTCAGCTAAACGTTTTCATGCGTAAGCAGTCATATAATCCATCGTTAAGATAGAAATATTGATCATAGCAGCTAATACTAACTCCCAAGTGTTGACTCAAACATAAAATAGTTTATCTTTTTTGGGTCTAGCGTTCCTTTAAATAAGAGGTAATAGTCTTTTGGCAATAACCAGATAATAAAAGCAAAGAGATAATACTTCTTAATTTGACTAAGTGTAATTTCTGTCCACACAAAGTGTCACTCCTCACACACAGAAAAACGAAAAAACAGAAAAAGTAAAGAGGACATTTAACATTTGTGAACAATAGTGGTTGAAGACATTAAAATTCCAAAAACATACATGAAACACACACACAATCTCTACACACACTCTGGTCTAGCATTATCTCTCGTGCCCATACAGCCTTATTACCATTCAGCTCTGATGCCGGCTGATAACCTCTCCTGGGCAGACGGTGACTAGGATTATACCTTTTGACAAGTCCAATTAATACAGAGCTAACGACAGCGATCGATAACATTGATTAAACACGACTGGGAAATTCATAATTGTGTAGAGGTGAAAGGTTAATACACCATTAAAGAAGCCTAGAAATCGTTCTTTTGCGGCCTCATTTTTATGTTCATTTTTAAGGGATAATTGAGCCCCTACAGGCCACCTGCAATTATGGCATTCTTGCTTTTTATTCATTTTAGTTGAGGGCAACAGATTCTGTCTACTCATTACAGCAAGGAAAGACATCATTTGGATTAAAATGGTACAAACTACTCAGTGAATAAAGAACATAATAGAAAGGTTTCAAAAAGAGACACTTTTAGTTATTCTTCTGAATGGGACCTTTTATTATTCAATGTTTTGTCTCTTTCACGCTGCTTCTCCACTATGGAGATGTTTAAAACTGGCTGATTGGTTCTATTCATTGTTTCCTTCACACACAAGTTACATAACAGAAGTCAGTGTTAACTTCTAGAGATGCTATGTTAGCAGAAGATGCCATAATGATCTCTGGTAATACTCATTTATGTGAAGCTGTTTTTAAGTCCACCTTGTCAGTTTAAAACAAATGGGAATCTCAGTGTTAAAAAGGGACGCTGATATGAAGTGCAGAAAACTGCAGTTCCTCAAGTGTCCACTTGAGGCTGGTTGTAAAAGCTCTGGAAGTCTCACACAGCCATTCAAAACATGCTAACATTCTGTCACAATAAAAGGGGGGCTGGATGAGATTTTTTTTATTCTGATGATAATTTAAGGCTAAGTTACACATGATTAGGTTTATACCATGGTTCTGGTGAACATTTTTTATTGGCACTGGAAACTCCATTGGTGTCCATTAACTTCTGATATATGGACACCGTTTGAACTTTACAAGTAGTTCAGGTCAAAAAATCATTACACAGTTCCAAATTAATGTGCAGCAGACGTTAGATGATAGGAGTAACCATTGCAACCTGAGGCGGTCATTTTTTCTGAGCAGGGAGTACAGTGCTGCCAGCCTAAGGAGCCTATGGATCAGCATCAACCATCACTTAACTTACATAAATATAATGACAGACTAGAGGTTTAAGACCAGTAACGTAAGACGGTCTTATCTCCTATCCGACGTACGTCTTGTTTCCAGGCTCACCTTAACTCTGAGAGGTGTCGCAAAAACTCACTTCCCTCCTGTTCTAACTGCTATAAACTATTGTCAGAGGATTTAAATAACATAGAAGAAAAGAAAAGAAGCCATTATTTCTCTGTAGAGTCAAAGTAAACACTTCTGATAAACCGGCATGATATTTGATAAATATTGACGTGTCTGATGGAGAATCAGCACCTGAGGGGCATGGAGAGCTCCGTTTCACCTCTGTGACCTCGTAGTGCAGAGGCGATATTATTCTGTTCATTCAAACAGCTGGTCTGCTAAAACTATGCTGTTTATCAGGTTACTGTTCAGGTTAACGTACAGGTTTACAGTCTGATCACAGATGACTCTCTGTCTCACTTGTCTTCATGTCTTTTCATTGATAAATCCGTTAAGAAAGTGTGCTGAGCGGACTAGTTTATTTGTTCCGTTGTGACTTCATATCTATGGCCCATCCTATTTACTAGAGTACTGAACTACATTTACATTCCCTAAGAACGTTATGGGATTGGAATGACTATTCCAGTTATTAGTCAAGCTCACAGGCATTGCTAGGGGAAAGGAATAGTTGTTTTAGTAAAACTTTCTATTTTGATCACAAAATGTATGAAATTATAAATTAGTAGTTTTAAATTTTCTTTTTGTTGGCAAGTGACCATGGTATAAGCTGGTTAATGCCCTTCAAGGTGTCTAATTATCAGGGATTAATGGACTTCCCGGAGGCGACCGTCTGACACACAGCGGAGGACAATTCAGGCTTGATTCCAAATCTGGAGGGCCAAAGTTCCCCATCATGCCCTTGGGCTTGTAATTAGATGTTGCTTGTTGTACAGTGATCCCTGCTGGGGGATTTTTGGTCATCTTTCTAGTGGATTGTTGTTGTTGTTGATATGAGATATATTTGCACCATGAGTGAAGCTATCAAGTCAGTTAGGGCTCCCTCCTGGGACTTTAGTGCTCCTAGAGGACGCATGGTGCATAATCTTATGATGTCTTGTTGTGAGGTTGACCCTCTGCTTTGTTTTTTGCCATAGGAGACCCAACTTGCCATAGATTTTCGACAGTTACTTCAGCTCTGTCATATTGTAAAATATTTAAAACTTTCAAAGTATAGTTTAAGTAGATGCAGTGTGGACCAGTACAGACACTTTTAACATGTTAAATTTTACTTCATATGAGTTAAATTCAGGGTTTCAATTTTCTTGTGTGTTTTGCTTTGTTATGAAAATGTGACTTTACCTCAAAAACCTTGTTGAGATCTATTCTCCTTTTTTGTTGCCATTAAGGAAAGATCATATTTTACTGTACAACTCCTCAGTACTTAAAGTCAACTTTAATTAAGATACTTTTTACTTTTACTTGAGTTAATTTATGCACCAGTGCTTTTACTTTTACTTCAGTGAATTTTAACCAGAGTATCTGTACTTTTACTATTACTAGTAGTTTTGTACATCTTCCATGTCCAACTTTCCATGTCCAAAATGTGCACTACACAGGTTACACCCCCCTACCCCAACCCCCCACCCACCACAGCTTTGAGTTACAAGGGGAGCAATATCACTGGAGGGCACTGATGTTTATCCTTAAATCAGTGTGAGTGGCACCACCATCATTGACAACTACCTGTAATGAAGGTCCTTTTTTCCTTTTTTTTTTTTTTGTCTCTTAACTCAAATATGTCAAGTGTTCAGGTGACTACTGTTAAGTTTATGTATGATAATATAAAGGCTGTACACCTGGTTGTACACTTCTGGCTAATTTCACTGCCTTCAATGCTCTCAGGACACCATTAGCCGAGAACCACTGATCCATTACAAGATGATGTCACTTAGACTGTGTCCATGCTTCATATATTCTTTGGTTTAATGCTAATTTGTTTCAACCCTTAATCTCTGATTTGTTTTGTTTTGCATTTCATTTTATATATATATATATTTCATGGAAACATCAACTTTACAGGAGTTAAAAACAAAAGAATGTTATGAAAGATTTATGAAAAATAAAAGAAAATTGAAGATTCAGCCAGTAAAGGTCAACTTTCAGCCACATAAGGGGTAGAAGCTTTTCATCATAATAATTCCTTTTTTAAACCATTTTTCTCAGTAATGCTAATGTGATGTTAAGAAAAAGCTACAGGTGAGTACTGAAGGATTTCTCCAACTCCCAAGATTTTTCAAAACTCTGATCTTTCTTTTCTCAATGAACTCTTCACCACTTATATCTAAATCTTCACTCTTGTTGAACTCCACTCCTGCAGCTCCAAACGCTCCGAGCAAGATTTCCCCCCACAGTTCTCTTGTCTTCTGTTCTCTGCTCTGAGCAGCTGCTTCACTGCTGAGATGAACAAGATGGAAGGCGAGAACCAGACTACTGCAAGGGCATGCTACCCAGCAGTCAGGCTTTGATCCAATGTCTGAGTCAAACACACTTATCTCCCTTTAGCAACCAGTGGGAGATGACCCAGGTTTACCTCCTACTTCTCTCTCCTTACTCGCAGCAGCAAACGGCTGCAGCTGTGAGTACAATGCTGAAAGAAAAATAATGATGGTAAATCTCACTGTTCTAATACTACTATTAAGTTTTAGGGTGAAAAAAAAGCTTTTGCATTGATGGAAAGGCTTGGTGAGATGTTGTTTTATCTATATGAACACCCATAGAGAGTATAATCTTTACAATACTGTCACATCATTAAGCATTTTACCTCAATGAAGGCATTGAAGCCTCAGCCTTACAAAAAGAACAGCTCTTGCTCCCTTCCAGCCTCCTCTTATATAAAACAGATAGCCAGATTTGTTCCCTGCTGAGGTTGCGTGGGAGTTTTTTCCCCTTGTTGTCATTGCTAGTGTAACATTAGTAGTGCCATTTTCATTTACTGTTATCAAACTGTGGGCGTTCATAAAGAGCTCTTGGTGTGTGTGAGTGTAGTGAAAGGGCTGCAGAAATACACCTGACATTCAAAGAAAGCAAAGTAGAGAGGAGGGATGAATCTATCATCTAGCATTTTCCTAGAATAAGACACACAAACTAACGCTGTAGTTTTAGTGTTTCTTCTGTCTCTACCTTGTTTTTCTATTCTTTTAAACTAATTCTTCACATATGCTTGCTTTAGATGCATCATTTCAATTCATGGTGCTTGCACTCTCATTAGGCATGGGAAAAAATGTATCAACATAGCAATATATCATCATATATTGCTTAAAACAGATTTCCTTGTAAATTTGGCTCAATGCATTACCATTTCAAGACACCTTCAGGTGATGCTTATGATATAAAAGAGGGGAATATACACAGAAGAAGAGTCTGACAGCTGGATAATATTAATCACCACTGAAACTAAGTTTAACAAGCAGCTCTAACAGCCTCCACTCTTCTTGGAAGACTTTCCACAAGATTTTGGAGCATATCTGTGGAATTTGTACCCATTCATTCAGTAGAGCCTGCTGCCACAAAGTTGGAATCATAGCATTCACCAAAATGTTTTGGTGGCAGTCAGGCAGGTAACGTTCTCCCAGTGCCTGCCAAATCCAGACTCACCAATCTGACAGCCAATAAGAGAAGTAAGACTTGTGGTGCCACAGAATACATTTCCACTGCTCTACAGTTCAGTGTCAGTGCACTTTACACCACTCCATCTGATACTTGGTATTAGACTCGGTGATGTGAGGCTTGTATGCAGCTGCTCCGCCATGGAAACCCATGCCATGAAGCAGTTTTTGTGTTTACATTAATGCCAGTGGATGTTCAGAACTCCTCAGCTATGGAATCAGGAGAGCTTTGGTGACTTGCATGAGCCATGCGCTTTAGCAGTCATTGACCCACTCTGTGATTTTACGTGGTCTTTTACTTGTTGCAGCTGAGTTGCTGTTGCCCTTAGGTGATTCCACTGTGTAATAATATCTCTTACAGCTGACTGTTGAATATCCAGCAGGAATGAAATCTACACATATACCTTTGACAGCTGGTCTGATTGCAACATCTAAGTTGAATAATTAAAATGTGTGGCCAAATATTTTTGTCCATATAGTATGCCTTACCTTTCAAAGGGGGTTTTATGGAAGGGTAATAGCGCTTGAGTATCCTTTCATACTATGCAGTAAATTAATGTCTCTAAGCTGGATTGCCAGCCAGTGAATTAAAAAGGAAATATAAATCCTGGATTTTGCTTAAAACAAGGCTGGTTTGGCAGATGCCATTCATATAAGTTAGAATGAGGTGCTTTTTCAAGGGGATTAGGGGTGTCTGATTGGTTGCCACACCTGTTTACAAGGTTGTTATGTCAGATTAAAGTCACTGCCAAGTGCCTATTGCAGGGGTCATCAAGGACATTTGCACAAAGGACAGATTTAGTCTCGACAGAAACTCTGGGGGCCGGACTTTCAAATACTCGAAAATTAAATAAAAATTTTGGTCCGATTCAAATAAGTTATTATTGTAGTAGCATTTGTATTTTCTTTCAAAATGCAGGACATTTTTAGTCTGATATGGCCCCCGGGCCACCTGCTGATGATCAGTGACCTATTGCATTGTGTATGTGCTTTTTTGGGCTGAACTATGTGCATGTCACTGTAGCTGGCCTGGTGCCTTGACATGGTGTTGTTTGTTGATCAGTACTGGCGCTCTCTTGTCTCTTATTGACTTTAATCTCTTGCCCCTGTGTTGAATAGGAGTAGGGTTTGTTGTGAGTTGAGAGATTAATGTATTAAAAAAGTCCTTAAAGTCTGCAGCTGTTTCAGCACCACAGTGAATGGACAGTTCCTCTGCTCTCAGGTGCTTGTTGTCACACCTCAGAACTTTGACTGTTAAAGCAACATTCATGGTTCTAGCCACAAACATACAGATTAAATAGTGAAGAATTTTCCTATAATTACTGAAAAACCTTACATTCCCATGTCCCTTAAGTACGGATTCAGTTTAAATGCAAATGCTTGATTACCATCCAGAGCTGAAATGGCGCTCTAAGCAGTGTTTAAAAAAAAGCTATTAAAGAGGGAGGAATTTAAAAGTCTAAACAATCAAAAATCTAAACAAACACAACAACTAATGGAGCTGTAGCTAGTCCTCTTGTGATGCTGAGTCTTTATTTGTTAGGCGAGAATGCAGCATCTGTTTGAATGGCAATAGTACTTCACACTAAATCATAAGCCAGTCGAGGTCAGACCACTTTAAAGCATTTGAACACAGTGTAACTAGAAGCACAGAATGTGTCATCATCTAAGTGGTGTCTATTGTGCTGATGTGTGTCTTTGTCTGTGGATGTTTTTGACAGTGTGTGTGGGTGTCTGTGGATGTGAAATCCAATGTGTGTATATCTGTGGATGAGCCTTGAGCGTTACTAACAGGGTTTCTTGTCAGAGAAAAGGGCAGGGAGGGTCCAAGAGGTGTCAAAGGGGACAGCGGGGAGCAGACAGAGGTGACTTGGGGAGAGGACTCTGGTGACATTTTCACAGTGGGAGCTGACCATCGCAGCATATATAGCCTTCTTCATCTAATGAGAGGAAAGGAAAGAGGATGTGAGAGGAAAGACTGATGACCACATGCTTAAACGTTCATGGATTTAAAGGTCCACACTCTTCTACACATGAAGTACAGCCTCTTTCTCTGTCTGATATACATTTGTAGGAGGGGATCTGATTCATTCGATCGTTTTTTGTTGTTTGTTTGGCACTTGGTGTTTGAAGCGTAAATACACTCAAAAATTAAATGCAAATGTGCACTCATGCACCAGCCTGACTTTAAACCCCCTGGTCAAACAAAGATCTAATGCAGCTTTCTCAGTGAATTGACACACACTTGACCAGAGGCTGCGGTGAGGCAGTGGAGCACAGTCTCTGTTTAAACCAACCACTGGCACTCTGTCTGCATCTCAATAACAGATGTCCCACGGCTGTCCAGCTCTCACAGTAGATGCTCAGGAATGAATGAAAACTGTTTGTGTCTCTGTTTGTGGACTCATAAATGCATTAATAAGAGTGCATAAAGGTGGGATTTTCATTGTTTTGTCACAAGAATCCATAGCGTTAAATGTTTTCTGTCAGTACAGTCATTTAACCTTTATCTAGTCTTGAGATGTCAATTGAAAGCGTTTACAGTGACGTACTTTTAAACAAATAAATGCAATGCAAAATGTGCAAAAATAGTAATAAACAGACGTAATCAAAGGAGGGCAGCAGCAGTGCATCTTCAAAGTTGGCATGTGATTGTTGCAGCTTTTCATTGAGGTCAACCTATCAAGCACCTGAAGGTTATATTTCTCATTACAAACAAATCATTCTTGGAAAAAATACAAGCATTTCTAATAGATATCTATTATTTGTCTGTTGGTCTGTCAGTATTAAAATCCATATTTTTATTTTTTGTTCACATGTCCTGATCTGAATGGGTCTATCTGTAAAACATTATGGATTTTAAGGGTGCTGGTTTAGCTTAGTTGGTGGAGCAGGCACCCTTATACTGAGACTACAGTCTTTGATCATAGGATAAATTCCCAGTCCAAGTACTGTTTGGTCTATGTCCTCCCCCATTCACATTCTCATTCATAGTTCCTGTCTCTCTTCAGCTATCCTGTGGAATTATATATATATATATATATATATATATATATATATATATATATATTTTTTTTTTTTTTTTTTTTTATTTCACAATGGTACCACCTTTGACAGGGAAACAAAACGTGTCCAGTCTTGGCTGACAGACTGGTAGCACTACAAGTGTGATCCTGACAAATCATGGTTTACTGTTGTTGAAGGTGACGTCATAACTGTGGGACACAAGGGTTGATTAACACATTTGTTGCCAAAAGTCTTAGTAAGACCAAGAGGGTCAAAGACCAAAAGACTCCAAGTTTGGTCCACATGCTCAGATATCAGGAACGCCACATCTTCTTGCTCAGCAAACCCTGACCCCATGTGTGAGTCTGAGTTTTTGGTTTATCTCACCCTCAGTGCGTGAATCGATGGATTATGCTGCCAAAGTAGGTGAACTGCTCTACAACTTTCACTCTCTCACCATTCATAGACACAGATTTGATGGCAGAATCCAAGGCATACCCAGATCTTTGTTTTGGCCCAAGAGATGTGTTTTCCCAACGCTTCAGCCTCTTCATGCAGCAGGTTAAGAGCTCCCACAAGGACATCTACAATCTCCAGAAGAATCACAGCATCATCAGTAAAGTCATTAGTGATCTTGGCATCACCAAATGACACTCCACAGTTTACTGCCTCTCTTACCTGACCCATTATCCAGTCCATACAGGGGCTATGATGTACCCCTGCCTCACCCCAGAATCAGCTGGGAAGATGTCAGAGATGGAGCCACCACACTAAACAGAATTTTCTGTATTAGAATATATGGCAGACGTCAGGGGGATGTAAGATCAGTAAGTCCTCCAGAGGTCACCAGAAGTCAATATGGCCACAAGCAACTCTCTCTCGGAAGTAAGAACCCAAAAGTGACAGGATGTGGTCCAGTGGACCTCTTAGGTGTAAAGCCTGACTGTTTAGGCCACTGGTGTCAACAGTGTCAATGGAAGGACCTTGCCTGAGGGAGGACTGGACAAGACAGCCTGGGTGCAGACCGTTCATATCTGACGGCCACTCTCACAGACTATTAGTCTTAGATGCTATATATCTCAGATAATAAATACATGCTAAAATATTTGAAAACTATGCTAAAACTTTAGGGATTAGTTAGGATAAAGGTAAGGCTTAGTATACCAAAAGTTAATAGTTTAAAAACTTACCTGAAAAACCTGATTGAAAAACATTTAATAAAGTGGAGTTAACATGCAGCTTACAAGAATAAAGCTCATCCTCCATAAAAACACTCTAACACATCAAACATAGCTTACATAGCTCTATTAGCTGCTTAAGCTACATGCTGCTATGAAAGCTATAAATCTATGTAATATGCATAGCTATATTAGCTATAGCTATGTTTGCCAAGGCTTACATTGCTAAAGCTAACTTAGCTATAGATAGATGTTATCTATAGTTGCTAATGTAGTTAAAGCTATGCTCACAAAGTAGCTATGTAAGATACAACGTATGCTCTCTATGTAGCCACCCGAGCTTTAGCTACATTTGCTGAAGCTCATGTTGCTAAAGCTAACTTAGCTACATTGTCTTATGTGTCAACATTTATTACCTAGCAAGTGAAGCAACATTAGCTTTAGCTAAGGCTAACAAAGCTACAGTTAGCCACAATTCACATAAATACTTCTAAAATGGGTCCATATATAATTCAATCCCAGATTAGACCTCTGATCTTTGTCTCTGTTTTATTTATGAAATGTTTTTAATGTGGTTATTTCATGAAATAGTCAGACTTTGTTTATGAATGAAGGTGAATTTTTTTTTTATTTAAAACTGGAAATACAGAGGTATGCTGTGTCTCAGATGGACGGTCTGTGAGAGTGGTCCAGTCTGGACCCCTCTCAGACTTGGGGGTCAGCAAGGAAGATACCTGGTGAGATGGGGCATGGGTCTGGTGCAGGCCTGGATGATGGCCAGGAGACCAGAGCAGTACAGTCTTAATTATCAATTATTATCAATACATTATTGCAACCATATTATGTCCCTCTGTTGTGTGCACCTCCTTTTTTTGACAATATTTATTATCAGTTTGAGACACCTAACATTACAAACTGATACCAAGGTATCAAAAGGTATTGGCTGAGCTAATGTAGAGGCTGAGGAAAGCTTTGGCCTTAGGGATAAAAAGCTGTTTGAGCAGGTTTCAAGTGCTGCTAACACACAAACACAAAGACACACAGACAGAAGCAACAAGAGGAGTCGGTGCCTACAGGCTGTACAGGACACAGGCCAGAGACGAGCTGCGTATTGATCTGTAGAGTTCCAGTTTCTTTGTGAAACAGGATCTGAGGACACGAGCCAGAGCCTTATTTAAAAGTCTCCCTATTCTCATCCATATCTATTGATCTGTGCATACTTTCATCCAGCTTTAAGTAACTCTGGTTGCCCTATTCCATTTTTTCCGCATCTCCTCTTCTCATTCTTTTCTTTGTCATCATTCTCCCGTGGTTGTGGAACTTAAAATCATCCATCACTGTTTCTCTCTCTCCCATATCTCTTACTTTCTCAATTTCCCTTGGCCTTTATTTTAGAACTGAGGTGAACTCTTAAGAGCATGCAGTATTTCCTGATCATGTTTCCATGCAATTTATCACTGAGTGATTGAAAGTGGTGTTTTTATGGATGTTTATTTTCTAATGTAGTTCCCATAAAAGCCTATCTCACTACCCTCAGAATTCCTTATCTCTAAGAGCAAATAAATTGAGCGGATCAACTCGATGTAGCACAATCATATTTAGCGATGACAAGCTGTTTTCAACACGCACGGCAGAGATAACAACTTTGTTCTGTGCTAGATTTGATTGGCTGCGGATG
Source organism: Cheilinus undulatus (assembly GCF_018320785.1). Lineage (NCBI taxonomy): Eukaryota > Metazoa > Chordata > Actinopteri > Labriformes > Labridae > Cheilinus > Cheilinus undulatus. Next base: position 30,464,045 of record NC_054877.1, read on the forward strand.
CTGCTGTCAGACCATGAGAGAGTGAAATATGGCTGTCGTTATTGTGCGCTGTCATAACTTGGCCTGTAAATCTCTCCCCGAGTGGAAGAGGAGAGGAGGGAGGAGAGAATTGATTCTCTTGTTGCACTTCATCTTCAGCCTCCTCTGCTCTTGCACTTGGTGACGAGCCAAGGGCCTTGGAAGCCATCTTCATTATGTGTCCATCCACAGGCGGAGACAGTGTTCGTGGCCCCTCCATCTGATGCCATTTTAATTACTCCAGCACGCCATACCTCTTCTACCCCTTTATTATTCCTCGCCTTATTCCCCTGCCTTCTGTCCTCATGTTTTTAACCTCTGCAGATTCTATTTTCTCCTCTCTGCCTCCATCAATTTACTCTCCGCCACCATCCTCCCTTCCTCACTCTCTTCTCCTCACCGGCTCCTACCCAGCAGCAGCGGCAGCAGTAGACCTCCACTGTTAAGCGGGGTACAACTGATAACGTCAACCATGCCGTCTGTGACTGACAGCTGAGTAAAATGGCTGTGGCAGCACACAGAGGCATGGAGAATCCTTTTTTCAAGCTGCACCAGAGTCGGTCCCCGCGCCCATCTGTCAGCCGAAAACAGGAGCGCCGACTATCAGTCACAGCTGACCCCCAGTAAGCTACGCGAGGGACTATTTGGGGAGGAGGGGGGGCCTAAAACAACACAAATACGCATGAAGATCAACAGATGGCTCTCTGTCAATCATTTTTTTGGAGTCTCTCTCTGTTGTCTGTCTTTATTTACTGTGTTATCCAAAATTGACAGTCGAATTTCTTTGTCTTTGGTTCTAAATCTCTCTTTTCCCCCATGGTTTTTCTTTTAGTTATCCCCAGGTGGTACAGCAGCAAATATGACATGAGCTCACTCAGGTGTCACTCCACACTCACAGATTGCTGTCATTATTCTCACTCTGTGCTATTTCACTCCCACTGTAATTGGAGGTGCTGTGACTAAAAGCAGGGTCCTTGATTTCATACTTTGAAGATAGTGATAGCTCACATATTGCTGCAAAGAGAAAGTGTGAATGTGGAATTAGCATTTCAAAAAAAGGAGATTAAAGAAGAAATGCAGTTAAGTGTTGCAATAGTTTGGCTTCTTTCATCAAGAAAACGCTCATTCTAACCTTGTAACATTTTTGATGCTTCAATATTTTTCAAATCGTTTAATAAAACTTGTAAAATGATAGAATCTCCCTTGTTTTGGTGATTGCTAGTATCTGAAAGTACCAGTGTTTGAAAAACTACAGATTTTTTTTTTTGTTGTTTTTTTAACCAAAACCTGCAAGGAGAGAAAAAGAGAGACATGGTCAATTCAAAGTCACTGGTTCGCTGATACTGATTTTTCTCAACTCCTTATAGTGATATATTCATGTCTCATACAGTGAGCAGAGGTGACATTGGAACTGCTCAGTTATACTGACAGTTTCCAAAGATATACCAGCATATTTGTTCAGCTAAGACAAAATAAAAGCTAGCCATTTTTGGTAATTCAAAACTAGGACCGACCCCATTTTGGTTGTCCAAGACTGCTATTTTTCTTGCTTTGTTTTCAAAACTTGTGTCAATATCATTATCACTGTTAGTAATATAGAGATGCATCTAATGATTGTAGGTAATATGTGCAACAATAAATGTCCCAACTCCCAAGCGGTGCTACCATGTCAGCTCATTGCTCCCTGCTGGGGAAATAATTGTAGATATTATTTTAATATTGTTAGCACCAAAGTTTGCTTTTTCCTGTTTTCTTTAGTGTCTAAGTGAAAACAGATTTCTAAAAAGCACTGACAACTAAATTAAAAAACACAAAGTAAAATAAGTGACAGCATAAATATTCACCCCCCTTTCAAGTCAGTATTTAGTAAGCGCATCATTGGCTACAATCACAGCACTGAGTCTGTGAGGATAGGTCTCAATCAGGCTTGCACTGAGATTTTACCTTTTGCAAAACTCAAGCTCTGTCAGGTTGCACTGGAATCTGGTGTGAAAAGCTCTTTTCAAGTCCATCCAAAAATTCCGCATTGGATTGAGGTCTAGGCTTTGACCTGGTCACTCCAGAACTTTTGCTTTATTGTCTTTTGACAATGTAGCTGTGCAGACTGAAAACGATTGTCCTCCAGGATTTTCCTATATACTTTGATGCATTCATTTTACCCTGTACCTTTACAAGCCTTCCAGGGCTGACTGCCTAGAAGCATTCCCACAGCATGATGCTGCCATGACCATGCTTCACAGTGGGGTTGGTGTTTTGTGATTAGTGTATTGACTGATGGCCAAAATGTATCACTTTGATCTCATCAGACCAAAAAACTTTCTTCCACCTGACCTCTGAGTCTCCCACATGCCTTTTAGCAAACTCTAATCCTGATCTGATATGATTTTTCTTTAATGGCGGCTTTCTCTTTGACATCCTCCCATAAAGCTTTGACTGGTGAAGAACCCGGGCAGTTGTCTGCAGAGTCTCTCCCTTATCAGCTGCTGAAGCTGGTAACTCCTTCAGAGTTATCATAGGTGTCTTGATGGCATTTTTCACTAGTCTCCTTCTTGAACGCTAACTCATTTTGTGAGGACGGCCTGATCTAGGCAGATTTGCACATGTGCCATATTCTTTCCATTTCTTTAGGATGGATTTAGCTAAACTCCGGGGGATGTTCAGTGCCTTTGAAATTTTTTTGTATCGACCCCCCGGCTTACACTTTTCAATAACCTTTTCTCTGAGTTGATTGGAGTGTTCCTTTGTCTTCATTGTGTCATGGTAGCCAGGAACACTGACTAACCAGTGACTGAACCTTCTGTTGAATTAGGTTAGTCACTTTTGGAGTGTTTTCCTACCTTTGGGCTATATGTACAGTCTGAATTTAAGTTTCCATATAAATTGTATTGTTTGACACCTATCCACTGGCAGCCAACTCAGGCATTATAAAGAACTTTTCATAAACAACGTCTCAGAGGAGGGTTAAGGTGCTTCACCAATGCCAATGAGGCTGTTTTCTGAATGGCCTCCTGTTTCACACCTCCTCATTATAGAACACACAGTCTGATGTTTAACACCTTGTCGATGATCTGCATGAGCTGTAGAGACATGACTGGATACATAACCCCAGGACAGAGACAAAGAGTCTATCATCTCCTTTATAAATTCATTTCATGTAAACCATAATTCTGCTCGAAAGAGACAAAAATGCACTTTTAGTGAAGAGAGAAAAAAATCAATGTGGCAATTTAATTTAGTGTAGAGAGAACACTTTTACATATTACTGTACAAGATGCAAATGAGATTTCTCCCCTTGAATAATCATCTGTCTAAAAGGCTGAACCTCACTGGGAGGTAATTACGCTGCTCTGATCATTAAATAACCCCTGTTCTCTCTGTCTCCCTCTCACACACGCTCACACATGCATACACTACAACTCTCTCTCTCTCTCTTACACCTCCATCTTTTCCTGCAACAGCTTTTACTATCCACGCTCTAAAATGTGCCCACAAGTTCACACAATCACAGAAGTTTACACAAGTTTCACTTTGCTCGAACAATTTTTTGTGCACAAAGATTCACACACCTCCGACACTCTCTAAAAATGTGGCACATTTGGTGTCAACCACACTTCTTTCTTACAATAAAAGCTTTTTTCAACACTGCCACACAACCTCCGTATGACTGTATCACAATTATACAAAGACTATTGCTGAACCAGGGATGCTCTTTATGCAGTAAAATTCCTCTTCTGTTAGACGACAATAAATTCTAATGAGATTTACTAATACTTAGAAAAATGACTAATAGGCTCACTGAAACTAGTAACTATGACCATGTGTTGGATGGATTACAGAAGAACTCAATATGAGCATATGAAAACATGATTATTCCTCTTTTTTCATAGGCTGCTAAATACTTCAGACATCATTGTCTATTAAGATAAAGCTCATTGATTACGATATAAAAGCTCTGATGTCAGTTAGTCACTGTAGAAATGTTAGCTAAGAAAGTGAGTGTCCTATAAATTTGTCAGAAAGCAGCAATAATAGCCAAGATGACTCTAAAAGAAAAGCTTCTTTAACACATGATCAAAATTGTGAATATGGGTGTGTCGCAACCACGGGTGTGACGCCACTGGGAGTTAGTAAGCCATGAAGTCTTCTGCAGCTATGCAGAGATCATGGAGATCCTCCCAGGACTGTCACTAAATTAAAAATAGCGGGCATAGTGTTCATAGTGTATCACTTCCTGTGACCAGCGGGGGCATTTTGATAAGATGATTGGATGTAGGCATGTTCAGTCTGATACTGTTGTCTTGGCAGAAAAAAAAGAAAGAAAGAAGGAAGAATACAACATTTTATTAGAAGTTAGAATCATTTAGTAGCATAGATGGTATTATTTTGGAATTGAAATGAATGACACTGACATCCTGTTGGTATTTTGGTATGGTTTCAAAAAGCTTTTGTGTCAGTCTAACATGATACATATGTCCACCATGTTTCATGACCTTGGCCTAAACTGGATGCAGGGGCTGCCTTTTTGAAAAATTGTAGGGGGTGCCACTTGGCCATTAGACCATGCCTTTACCCATCAAAATTATCCTGTTCCCTTGTCTTTCCAACATGTGTGTGAATTTTCATGACTCTAGGAGTAAATCCCCTAAAAAAAGAACTTCCTGTTTGATGGCGTTTACTGCATCGTCATGGTGACGGGGTTAGCGGCAGGCCTTTTGATGGCAGTTGGGCACAGGTCTTGCAATGTCGCGTACCAGTTCTGAGGAAGATCTGACCAACAATGAGAAGTTATGATTCAGAAGAAGTTACTTCCTGTTGGCAGAAGGGAGTGCTAGACTAAACTAGATTCTAAAAGTGAGATTGTGTTCAAGAGGGGATCTTCATGTTAATTGACATGAGCACTGCGGAATAATAAGCAATATTTGTTTTAAAAACTGTAAAAAAAAAAATGGGTCCAACTTTGGGCATCAGTCATGGCCCCGCTCTACGATGAAAACTGAAGTTTTTGATACATTTTTACCGCCATCTTTTCTAGATTACCCCGCCAAAAATCTGGAGTCAGTCGGAAAAAAATCTGTAGGATTAGTTGGTTGGTTCTAATCAAAAAACATGTTTTTGTTTCTAAATATATGAATATTTATGATAAAGACAATGTTGATTACAGCTTTATCTTACGTGCACACCTACATCTCACTGAGCAAATCTATAAATAATTATGTAACCATAATCATATAAAAAGCAGATTTTTAATTACAGAATAACAAATGTGTCCACAGTAAATCTACAGACACCACCAAGCAATGCAGCCAATACATTTTTATGTATCGATGTGAAGGTAAAACAGCCACAAAGCATGTCTAAAATATATGTACGTCTCTTCAGCAGATTTAGTGATGGTATTAATACTTTATTTATGTCATTACTCTCACTGTCTCTGACTGCCTTCACCTGTCTCACACTCGTATCACTCCCTAACACCACATCCTGGCACAGCTGACAGTTTCCTTCACTCAGATCAAAGAAATGCCAAACGGAAAGCTTTTTTGTTCCCTGGAAAACTACTGTAGTGTGTCAGAGCACATCTGTTTGGTACAGCTGATTTCAGAGTGAGTGGCAGGAGAACATTATTTAGCGCTCCCTTTACAACTTGACGGGTGGATTGGTGCTGATTCTGATGCAATATATAGATCACAGAGCAGAGGAACATATCACTTTCTCAGTACGGCAAAGACTTTTAAATGTTATTGAGGGCAATCATGGAAGCTCCTGTGAGGAGTTTTAAGCTGGTTACAAAACAGAGTGAAATAAATAGAGATGCCTCTATGTGACCTACAAAAGCAAACAAGAAGCATCAGCGAGTAGATACAAGAATGCTGTTCCACAAATGTGATCAAACAATGCTGACTGTAGTAATAAGATCAGATGAAGATAGAGCAGCATTTATTTTTAGCTTATCAGTTAATGCTGTTGTTTTAAATAATTATATCAGCTGTTGTTCTAAACTCATGAGCACATACATGATACATTAAATAAGAAATGAAAATAGGCTAAAAGGCTTATATATCAATTAAACAGTGATTTTAGTATGATAGTAAATTAATTAGGGCTGTCAATAGATTAACATTTTTAATCATGATTAATCTCACAAATTCCATAGTTAACCTGAGATTAATCTCAAATTAGTCGCACTTTTTTTTTGTCTGTTCTAAATGTACCCTACAGTACTATTTCTCGAGATTTAAATACCCTTATCAATACAAATGGACAAAAATGCTTTCTTTATGCAAATGTTTGTGCATGTCAACAACCCAAAAACAACAACAGCTAAAGTCCAGAAAATTCTCTCGTCTGAGCTCAAAGATACTGAATGCTCCAAAAATATGCTGCGAGCATAACATGGTAAACTCAAGCCCAACAAGCCACAACAGATGGAGATACTGACCTCAATATAACGTTACTGAATAATACCACAATGTAGAGTCAAACTTTAGACTTCTAGAAGTTAAATCCTCTGTTCTCAGCAGCTTAACACCGAACAACAGATCTCATCATCACGCATGGACATAAAGAGCATTGTCAGTGAAGTTTAAATCACTCAGAGATTATTCCTGATCCTTCACACAAAAGCAGAGAATTTCAGCCTCACCTGAGGGAAATAAAGACTCACATAAACATCCCTTTACATCCCTTTAATTACACCACAGATTACTGGGAGAAGTCAAGTCTCTGCTGAGAGCTCAGCAGTAAGGCACAGGCGCATCTGATGGTGTTTCACTGTTCTGATGTGAGTAAGGTGGACATATCTGCCCTACTCAAGAGAAAAAGCAAGTCATTACTTCAAAAAATGTCTGCTATTTTTTATCATATTTTTACTTTCAAACTAAAAAAATTGCCCAATTTTAAAATAAATGCTTACAGTAAGAAATTACTATCATCAGTCCAGTAGATTTACTGGAATGATGTCAATAAACACACATTTGAAGCTGTTTTTCAAAACTCATGAACACACAAAGTAAAAGAAGTCTCAGTGGAGAACTTTTAAGGTGTACTGAGAGGACTTAACCATCTTTTCATTCTTCAGATCATAGAAGAGCTACAATTTTAATCTAAAACCATTTTTTCTTCCTAAATAAAGGAGACCCACAGTCTAATAATGCCTTTTGGCTTATATTATGATACTCTACAGAGTTCATTCACTCTCAGGCTCACCTGTAACCTCTGCTCCCCCATTAACCATGACAGCCTTATTAATCATAGTTAAGATTTCATTCTACTATCAATAATGAGAGTATTCAGTGTTATTAAACATATCAACACAGGCCAACTTGTATGTCATTGGTATATAGTCTGAATTTGAATGGAGTAATTTCATGGTATGGCAAGAGGACTTAACCATCTCTTCATTCTTTAAATCCCAGAGGAGCTACAGATTTAATCACAAACTGTGTTTCTCTTTGTAAAGGGGACCCAGTCTAATGATGCTTATTAGCCTATGATACTTTACAGAGCTCACTCACCCACTGCTTCACTGTCCTCATGCTCATGATGTAAAGTACTGTTCAGAACTTCTACGTATGTTTGGGCCAAAAATTGAGGCCCAAAACATCATTAAAGTGAGGCATACATGTGGCAAAATAGCCCAACTGAAGTCACCATTGGGCAGGAAGGAGGATTGACACAACCTCGATCATGGCCTGAAAACTGGGCATATTACCGGGGGTAAAAAGACTCAGACAAAAGAAATGTTGTGTTGACATGTGCTGAGCTTGGCTCTGAGCTTGCCCCCCAACTCTCAGGGCCACTCTCATAGGCCGTTCATCTGAGACGCCGTCTCTGTCAGAACAAAAATACAAGCTAAAATTGTAAACAAAGTTGAATTTTAAAAAAATCTACCAGTGAAAATATGTTGTACCGGCAAATTATGGCACTTCTGTTCTGAAAGAGGCAACGTCTGTGAGGGTGGCTGTCTGAGATGTACGGTCTGCAGACAGTGGGAGAATGCCCTATGCCAGACTGTCAGTTCAGTCCTGGTTACAGGTGTGGTTTAGTTTGTCTGCACGCTATACATTGGCTGACGGTGGAGCATCCAGCTTGTATGCTATTATGGATGCAGTTGTTAGATCTGGACATGTCTTTATTAAATGAAGAGCAAAGTCCTGCACAAGCTTGTCATGGTGGAAAAGATGGTTTAATGCTCCGGATCGGCTTTGTGCGACTTTGTTTTAGCAGCTGGTTCCACTAATAGTTGGTCACTCTCAAGTGTAGTACTTACCCACTATGTCTTATGTTTTGTATGGCTGATTGGCCCATAATTAATTAGAAAGGTAGAACTTTCATCCAATCAAAGGCTCTTCCCTTCCCAATCACAGACCTTGGATGAAACATCTCTTGCAATGATTTTGTGAAACTGTCCTTCTGGTGTGTCAGGTTAGCTTTGTTCTTTGAATCACATCAGCTGAATAATGTAAATATTTCCTGCTGTTAGGTCAAGTTTCAATCTTGAATGTATAAACATCAAAGTAAAGCCCAAATACCAACATTGCTCATTCACAGAAGATGCTGTTTCAAAACTCATTATGCTAGTTGTCAGGAGAAGGTCAGCGCTGTGACACAGAGCTCCTAGTTGCCTGGAGGAATTTAGTATGGATCACCTTCTGCAACATGCAGAGCTCAATTCCAGCTGTCATCAGGCTGGAGGAGGCAGAAATGCATTACCAGCCGGGATAATACGCTTTATTATATAGCTTATATGCCAGCTCACGGTGCCTCCTGGCAATGAGAGCAGCAATTACAAGGACGCCGATATCCACCGAGTGTGTGAGTGAGTGTCTGCATGTGTGGGTATGCACACACACTCACGCACGCACACACCTGCCAGCATTTACCTCTCAAAGCCAATAAACTCTTAATGTGCTATTTTCAAAGTCGCATCAATGTTTAAAATGCTATCAGCCTGAGGACATGCACCGCTGCTTACTGATGATCTCCTGTACAAGGACATAATCCTTATCCATCCCATGTAATCCAAACACTCTTACACACATATTGAGTTTGATACCACTCTCCTAAAACAGCAAAGTGCCCTTTATTTGGTGAGTCTGTGAATATTTCTCACTTTGGCACAAGTGATTTCAGCAATGATCTGGTAGTTTCGGAGATTCAGCTCTAAGTGACTCAAACACCCAGAAGGCTTTCTCTCATTCAAAAGAGAGCAAAAGCACTAACTGATATCTTTCTCATGTGAAATGTAATTTCACCATGATACCACCAATACAGCCTCTCCCGTGGCGCAGTAACTCTAAGAATTCCCAGCTTTTATATTCCATCTAGCAATAATCCCGCGCGTCTGCCTTCACCCCTAGCCCTGCATGTTCTTAACCCTCCAATAAGACAGCATTATGTGTATTTATAGATAAGAAAACATAACAAAAAGCAAAATCAAATATTTGTCCTGTGTTACCCGCTGATCAGTGATCTCCTGTTTTCATTTTGGTGCTGCTCGCTCCTGCAATCTTTTTGTGGCGTTGGAATAAGAGACAAAGAGAAATGATGATACCTTAAAAACAACAAAAAGCTATTTGCTGTGCTGCCAGAGTTACTGAATATGCTTATCTTTGAATGCTTGCAGGTGAATACTCTGTGTGTTCTTTTGTATGCATGTCCTTGCATGTTTGGGAATTGGTGTTTGTATGTACATACCTGGCAGAAGCATCATCACTTTGCAAGCGATTGTGAATCAGTCCCTTTTCTTTATCTTTTATATTTGAATCAGCTCATATTGAAATGTTATAGAGCAGGATGAAAATAACACGCACAAGCAGACAAAGAAATAACAATGACTGTAAATGATTTTTTTCAAAGGCTGTGGCTCTGCTGGGAGCTCGCCACCGCCTCATACTTGTTAGCACTGATAACTCTGAATCCTGTGTGAATGTGTTTGGCCCCCGCTCCAAACAAGTGTGTCTCTCTGTAAGATCACCACACACACAAACACAAACAGCTAGGGCTGCTCCACAGCTAACAGGTAAACAACTTACAGGAGAAACGGCACATCTTTAGATTGACTAACTGGGATGCTGACTTTGACCTAGGGCTTGATGATTATGGCAAAAATAATAATCACAATTATTTTGATTGATATTGAAATCACGATTAATAAACATGATGATGATGATTAAATAATAGCAATAAAAAACAAAAAAATAAAAATAAATATCCAATCTACATGCACTCCTGCAAAACTTGCAAAATTTGCAACATGCAAAAAACACTAATAACACAGCCAAAAACACAACCCAAAAATACTCTTTGTAGCACACATTAATCGTTTTTCTTCGATTATTATGTTTTTATGCTCATGAGAAGCCAAAATTGAAATAATGATCAAAATTCAATTAATTGTCCAGCCCTACTTTGACCTCTGTGGTACTAAGTGATTGATAGGCTGCGTTCACAAACTTTGGCCCCTTTGCAACAACAAATTGTTTGTAAACAAGACATTGAACATTTTCACATCAGACACATTGAAGAGGGGTCTCGCTGCAGACTGTACATGTGGGATGCCATCTCAGAACAGAAATACACACTAAAACTTAGAGATAAACACAGATTAAACTTCTGTTTATGGTTAGGGTAAAAGTTAGGAAATCAAAAGTTGACATTTTAAAACCCGACCTGCAAAACTTCATAAAACATTGAATAAAGTAAAGTGAACAGGTTGTTTGTCCTCCATGAAAACATTGCAACACAGCAAAAGTTGTTTACATAGCTATGCTAGCTAAATTACCTACGCAGCTAGCATAGTTACGTAGCCAATAGAGCTAAACCTAGGGTCACAAAGCGGCTACTTAAGCTGTGTAGCCAAGTTATCTACGTAGCTACATAGCTTATGCAATGTTTGCTGAAGCTCACATTTCTAAACTATCTTAGCTACATTGGCTTTTGTAGCAATGCTAATTACATAGCTAGCACAGCTATGCTAACTTTAAAGCCAAAGCTAGCCACCATTTATGCTACTTCTTCTGTAACAGGTTAATACATAATTTAATCCCTGAGTAGAACTTTTATCTTTTCTATGTTTTCATTGTGTAATGTTGCTTCATCTGTAATGTTTGCAGTGTGGTTATTAGGGTCAAACACCTACCTCAGAGGAAAGATAGAGGACCCTTTTGTATCTTTAGGGCATTCTTATTATTCTTCTTTCAAATGGTTGCTTATTTGGGGGCATTAACATGCTCAAAAACTCACCAAACTTTGCAGATACATCAGTCCTGAAGAAAAGTACATATTTTGGTAGTCGTGTGTGTATATGCATTCTAAAGAATGTTTACTGCTGCTACCTGTCTTGGATAAACACTCTCGAAAAATGTTTAATCTCAATGAGGTTTCTCCAGTTTGAATAAAATAAAAATAAATATTATCCAATGCCCACACTAGCAAATGCATTGTGTCTGATAGATTAGGTAGTAGTATGTGTGTAGCTGGTTTGCACATCTACCAAGAAGAGGTAAGAAGAAGGAACAACCATGTTTGCAGTCTTTTTTATAAATTGGATATGATGTGTATATGGGCACATTCTACTGATGCTGATGTCACTGTTTGATGTTGCTTGGCTAAACAAATCTACTTCAGGTGATTATATTAACATAGCTAGTTACAATGTGTTTAGACGACCTGCCCCTAAAAAGTTTGGGTAGTAGCAGTTTACATCAAAAACAGATTTCAGGTCAATATGCTACTCTCAAAATCTGTTATAGTTTCAAGCTTTGGAGCTGCAAGTCTCTTGTTTCAGAGCTAACATGCTATTGACACTATTTACCATGGAGTTCTGAGGTTCATTACTCATTTTAAAGTGCTCCCCCATCACTGTTTGTCGTATGAAGGTGTTGGATGGTCTTCTTTGTCCATATGTAGACTAAAACACTGGCATAGTCTTATCTACAAGGCTATTCTCAGTCTCCTTCTCATCTTCATACCTACATCAGTCAGAAAAGAACAGGAAGCTATAATCTCTGCTCTCAGGATCATTTCTTCCAGTCTGCTCAAAAGGTCAGAACTGAACTGGAGAAAAGGGTTTTTGCTGCTCTTTTTGCCTAGATAATTTACAGAAAAACCTTGAAGTTAGTGAGCTGGTCTTTCTGGGTGCTTTAAAGAGAAAGTTAAATGACTTGGACACAGCTACATGTAGCAACAGATGCTTTGTATGAAGTAGTTAGATTGCAACTGATCTGAACAAATACTTAATGTTTTACTTGTAAATTCTTGTCTTTCACGGTATTCATGTGTTTGGCATTTTATTTTTACGGCAGCTGAGTGTTTGTCTTTGTGACTGCTGTTTATCTTGGCCAGGACACTCTTGAAAAAGGGATTTTCTCATCTCAATTATTTTTTTCTTCTGGTTAAATAAAGGTTAATCTTTTTTAATCTGCGATGTAGCTTGGGGAATGAAATAGGTCACAATGCACATCTCCTCAAAACCATGCCGTAGTCCAAACCAGTCATCTCCAAGACCACCTCTTCAAAGGGACAGTGCCTAAACATGGTTTGCTTGTGGTCAAATTGTCCAAATGGTACCAGACTTTGGGGTCAAGTGTACCCAGACCAGAGTCCCTGGTGTGAAACCACCCATGATCATTTTGTTAAAAAGTGATAAAAGCCCAGTAAGATTAAAAGATAGGAATTATTAAAGATCACCAATAACTGTAGCTTTGAAAGCTTCTCAAGTGCAACAAATCAGTGGTTCAACTGCCTTGTCTTTTCTGCTCGACTGCTACTTGGCCTATTTGCTGCAATTTCTTTTCTTTTCATGGCACTAGAAACGCTTTGGGTCTTTGCTGTCACACAAGAAACCTTATTAACTGTAAACTGTGGTGACTGGTGTATTCTTTCAGCATTTAAACACAAAATAATGAATAAAATGTCCCAAAATCTGTGCACAAGCTCATTTAAACCCATCTGTTGTTTTTAAAATCTGCAGAATTGTTTTCCTGCCAAGCTATCAGCCGCACATGTTTTCTTGGGATTGCTCACTTATTATTGCTGTAGATCTTTCAATTTGGTCCTTCTCTCCCTGTCCATCATCTTATCTATTTCTCTCTCCCACTCTTCATCTTTGCAGGTGGTCTCAGAGGTAATTACGAGGGGTTTCAGACAGTGGTTCAGAAGGCCTAGGACTCTCAAGCAGCCGATTCTCCAGATCAATTGCCCTGGACTAAACTGAACACACACTCTCAGAAGCACAGAACAATTAAAGGGTAAGACAGGGGAGAACTCTGCACACATTCCCCTGGACACACACATAAACCTACGATAGCCAAGTTAGCAACATGCAACATGGACATGTCTGTACAGACATGTAGCTCACACAAATGAGGAGGAGTGGTAATCATAAAAATCCTTTGGCGGATGAAAATGTTTTTAAGCCTTCCCACCCTAACCTGACACACCAGATAGACTGTTTCTACATCAACTGCATGGGTTATACTAGTATATCAGATCCGTCTGGGAAACCACCCATAAATCATGTTTGGGAAGGGCAGAATTTTTCCAAAAATTGTAGGAGGGGGATTGGAAGAACATTCTGTGTGTTGCATTCACTATAGACCAAACAGGGCGACATGACATAGTAATATAGTCAGCATGTGCAGCTCCAGAGAGAATTCTACCTAACATGAGCTTGACAGGCAGACACAGTTGTTGCTAACTTGCGATGAAGCCAGTTAAAGAATATAACATGTTGAAGCTGTTCAGGAGAAGAACAAAAACATCTTTACCGCCAAGAAAAGCTTTCAGTATTTTTCTTTATATATATATAAAATGTTCTTTACTTCTGATCAAAACCGTCCCCCATCATCACTACTCATCAAAGTAGTATGATGAGACACGTTTCAATACTGAACAAAGAAATCAAGTGTCCTCTATGTAAGACTATGAGGTACTGACCCAAACACATTTGCCACATCTAAAAATGCTACATGTAAACCCTATTCTCTTTTGTAGCTGCCTGACTTTGGTGCCAAATCATGCTAGTGTGTTCTATGCATCCTGCAAAACCTTAGATCCCTATTTTATGCACTGTGGTGACTATTTATGTACTTATTTTTAAATATCAAGATAACCTCTGTGCCATCGTACTAAAGAAAATCTTCCCCTCCATATTTAAGAGTGAGATGGTATGAAACTGTCTCAGATCGCAGACTCCTTCTCCTTGGGAATAAGGATTTTCACTACTCTTGACAGATTGTTTCTCTCAAACTTACTTCAGTAATTTCCTTAGAAATCTAAGGGCATCAGGCGCACTTTTATAAATGCTGTTTATAAAGCCTGGGCCTAAAGAAGCCTTTACTGCATCATTACATCCTGCACCTCTTTCAACCTTGGTGGTCTAACATCCATACTAAACTCTATCTCTCCTGGTGGTGGTAACTCCCAAGGGGACCAAACTCCCTATTTTTCCCTGGATCTAAGTGAGTCCATTTTAAAAGCAATACGATGCAACACTTTTTATAAACCATCCAGTATATGATAATAATTTTAATTCAGATATGCAAACCAAATTTTGCTTTGCTTATATGAATTCTTTGGCGCCCCGGACCCCAGGTTGGGAACCACTGCAAAACCTAATATGATACGATACTTTTCACTGCTGTCCAATGATACAGAGCTGCTATTGTCTTTCACTTTTATGTTTGTCAACTTCTGATTTGGCTATATCAACTTCTGTCCATGTTACCCTCACATATATCATAAAAATAGCAATACTCATAGTCCTGAAATAGTGACACAGTGAGACAAATTGAAAAATATGCATTGCCCATCTCAGGATGTAACCTCATTTAGATTTTGTACCACCCCTACTAATGAACATGATAAGCCAACATGCGTGCATAAAAAAACACACAAACAAGGGGACATTCAAGGAGAAAGACTGAAGCTACATATTCCCTCTTGCAACCAACAAAACATACGCACATAATAACATGGAAGAGGATTCAGCAGAGCTTAAAGCCAATCTGGTGCTAAAGGAAGGCAGCAGATGAGAAATCTTATTTGATAACTGCTTCAAAAAAAAGCCTACTACTGCGAGGACCCCATGGAGTTGAGTCGAGCGACAGCACCAAACAAACCTTTGCTCCGAGCACAACAAACGTTTTCATGTTTTCTCTTCAAAGGATCACACACTAATACACTCCACAGTCTGCCTTATCAAAGCTCAAAAACTCTGTGAGCGTGCGTGTGCCTGCGTGCTCGTGAGTCACTGTGTTCGCAGTGTGGGCTTGCATGTATGTGTTAATATGCAGGTTTTGCACCACATACACAGTAGTCAGTGATGTGCCATGGGAACTGAATGTAATAGAAAAAGAATGCTGGAGATCACTTATTGGCCTGAACACAAAAACACTAGACTTAAACACTTTTTAAACACTTGATGTTCCAAAAGCTTTCCACAAAGTCAAATGAAGGACACTTTGTGAAACACATTTAACACTTATGCCTTTAGAAATAAAAGCAGCTTAGAGATCAATGGTATGAAGGAAATTAAAACACAGCAAAGACTAGTTTAATTGCTGTTTTTCCACATGGGACAAGGTGAATATATGTGCACGCAGCCAGCATTACACAGCGGTGTATACGGCGACTGAATGCCAAGAAAGTCGTAATGTATTGCCGAGCCCAGTGAATGCACAGTTGGATTCTGGGAAGAGTCTCTCATATGGATCTAAATATAGTCTTTCCTCTCACTTAGTGGACTCTCACTTAGTCTCTCTCTTTCTGTCTCACTGACTTGAACACACACAAACACATATCTTAATAAACACTCACAACTTTTGTCTTACACACGCACAAACGTTTGCCTCTTTATGTGTGTGTGTGAGAGCGAGAGAGTCTCGTGAGAGCTCCAGTGAAGTAGGGCAGGCAGCAGGAAAGTGGGGCGACAGGGGGGCGGGAATCAAGCCCAGTCAGAATATCAATAATAGATAAACATGTTGCCATCAGGAGGAGCCAAAGGAGAAGTAGATGTGGAGAGAGGGAGGGAGGGACCTGAGAGAAAGGGTAAAGAGGGAGGACTAAGGACAAGGAGAGAGAGGAGGAGGGAGCAGCAGGGGAGAGATAGTTGCACTCAAAGTGACAGAGATGCATACTGAGTCAAGGGCATTTGCTTTTAAAGGATCAGTTTACCTAAATTAGGAAAAACATATTTTCTTACTCATGTTAAGTGGTATCTCGCCATGCAGAGAGATTCAGTTTTTTTTGTTCAGGATATATCTGTTTCTGCGGTTTCTGCAGCCATGCTAATGTTGAGCTTAGATGTGCTCAGACCACAGAGGGCTCCGGAAAGGAAACACAGAGCAAGACCTTTACCTTGGTTCAACCTTTGTTGAAATGAAAGGCAAGTTGCTGTGCTGGCCTACAGGAAGGTGCAGTTAACTGCAGCGTTATTGTTACTTCTATTTAAGTGTTCACTTAAAGCATTTGCTCATCCTCCATGCATTCAGCATGTGCACATTTAAACACATGCGTACAATTTTTGCACTGAAATCTTTAGAGGGATATTTCAGTATTTTTGGCTGTCGGCCGAGGTCAGCCCTACACATGGGTCTGTATGTGACTGCCTAACTGGCTGACTGCCTGGGTGAGAGACCCTACTTTCAGAACCATACATACAGAATTACACTATGAGCAGAGTTTAGTTGTGCTGAAAGCTGTGAGTAACGGCTGTCTCCACTGCAGTGATAACCTCAGATGTAGCTTTAGCATTGTATCAGTTTTACTAGGACTGGACCACGTTTTTGTATTAAATAAAGAATAAAGAAAGACCTAAAAGCTTTTCATGATGTCAAAGATGCTTTTGCTCTTCTACCGACCTGCTTCGGTGTAAGTATGTGATAATTATGGGGGTAAGGGCTAGTCGTGTATCTGGTTGTATACAATGGCTGCTAATGGAGTGATCTGCTCTGACTTATTCACAGTTTTATCAGAACTGGACAATGTGTCTTAATTAAAACAAAGGTAGATGGCGACACTTGAAAGCTTTTCATGATGGGACAGATGTTTTTGCTCTTCTCTCAGTCTGCTTCAGCACATGTTTCGATCGTCATGGGTGGGGTGTTATCAGGGGCTGCTGGCGCAGTAGCTATTACCTTGGATGTTGCTGAAGGAAAGCTGCAGTTTAATCAGAATTGGACCACATTTCTTTTTTTAAACAAGAGCAAAGAGCCACACCGAAAGCTTGTCTTGGCAGAGAAGATGTTTTTGCATGTCCCCTGATCAGCCTTGGCTTTAATTTTATTCACTGAGAAGTCCTGCCATTCACAATCGATGGCAGCGGGGGCCTGTCAGCACAAGAGTAGCACATGCCCACAATGTCATTTGTCACTCTGATTGGCCTGTCATGAATTTGACAGACAGGACATTCCTCCAATCACCTTTCAAGATTTTTAGAAAAGTCCTCCCCTTCTCAAATGGGAACTTGTCTTGTTCATGTTTTTATTTCTTTATTTTGATTGGCACGTGAGGGAGAAATGACACTGACAAGCACAGCGCTGTTCCAAAAGTCAAGCATAAGCATGGTGACAAAAAAACAGTTTACATTGTTTTTCTGCCCAGGTCCCCGAGTAATAAGAATGCTAGACTACATTGGTTTGGAATTCAAAATAACCACGTCCATTTTTTTTTTTCAAGTCAGCTATGGACACAGGCCTTTAGTCAGATGACTTTTTTCCATGCAAACAGTGAATTTGAAATCTTAATCTGAATGGTTTAAATTGCATTGAAGAAATATTGCACCTGTAAACAGAGCTATTGCTCCCGTTCATTTTTCTGAGTACACTGTCAGCAGTCTTTACACTGGGATCTGCCAGTAGTAATGAAAAGTGACTGTAGAAGGAAACCCCAGAAACTGATTCCTCAGAGATGTCTCAGTTGAAATCCTTAAATGTCATCTTTCTATTACTACTTGAAGATGTGCAAGCCATGCTACCCTTACTTATGTTTTTTCTACTCCTATTTTATACTAACTACATTTTACAGAGAAATGGGTGTAAGTACTGACTTTAACATGTACTGCTGGCCAAAGAAAATCAATAAAAAGATTTTTTTTTAAAAAAAGAAAAGAAAAGAAAGAAAGAATGTCAACTTTAATGTTGTGGGCCCGTACAAAATGAAATAACACTCACCTCCTCTGCACAGGGGTGAAGGCATAAATCCATGTGACAAATATTCCAAAAGCACTGGCAAATAAAACCAAAATAGCCTGTATGTCTACAAAGAACTAGGGTTAAGATAGAAGGCATGCTTTAGGTAATTGGGTTTAACGAACACTCTCATGGGATGTGGCTCAACAACTTCTACTCAGTTTCTTATTTTTTTATTTTTAGTTGTAACCTTCAATTTTAAATAGAAATTAAATAAAATAAACAATAATGTATGGCAGCAGTCAATTCTGTTGATCTCCTCTGTGATAGTGTAATACATGCAGGCCAGCTGTCTCCATCAGTAGGTACATATTATGGTTGTAAAGATACAACTCTATTTTTTGGTTCATTTTTGCAAAAAATCCTTGAGGAACTAGCAGTGAGTACTGGAGCTGGGGTGAGTGAATGAGAGAGAGGAAAAAGTGAAAGACCATCGAGCAGAGTTTGTAAATGTACCATTTTTCACAGTTAAGTAGGCAAACCAGTGTGAGAGGTGAGCCATCCAACGGTGTTCCAAATCCATTTAGCCTAAGGTAAATGATGAAAATAGGATGCACAGGGCTCCACTCTGCACGCCATTGTAACCTCTGATTCATATTTATGCAGCCTCTAGCATAAAATCAGGTGTGTGTGAGTGTTGGTTTCTCTGTTCCTGACTTTCTGAGAGGGAGTACAAGTAGAGGAGGGAACAGAGTGTTTAGAAGGGAAGAGCTACAGGGCATCCCCACACCGACTCTCCTTTGGCTTTTGTAACCTCAGACAGTTTGTGTGTGTGAGTTTGTTTAATACTTTTGAACTTTAGTCTCCATGTGTCATTGTGTGTTTTAATCTAGGCGGGATTGTTTCCTGTGGCTTTCATCCAAAAATCCACCCAAGCTATTTTGGGACAATTGCATAACTCCAGGTTGACATGAGGGCTTGTTGCCCATGGAAACTAAGACTGTCCACCTTTTTGGGCTCATAACTGACTTGAAAACTAAAGCCACATACCAAGAAAGGGAAAAAACAGCCATATCTCTATATAATCTGTGCAGGATTAGACTTTTTAATTAAAGTGTTTTCTCCTAAAGTGCAATCAGTGAGAAACCACTGGTGTACTTAGTAACAGAGGTCAAGCAGGTAGACCAAAGAAAAAAGCGGCAATTGACGACAGAAACATTGTGGGAGCTGTAAAGAAAGACCCTAAAACAACTTTTAGTGACATCAGCAACAGCCTCAAGAGGGCAGGGGTGAAGGTATCACCATCGACTGTTCACAGGAGACTTCATGAACTAAAGTACAGAGGCTCCACCAGAAGATACAAACCACTGATTAGCAAGAAGAACAGGAAGGTCAGGCTGGAATTTGTCAAAAAGTACAGAGACCACCCTCGAAAAAGTTTCATGGACTGATTGGACAAAGATGAACCTTTATTAAAGTGATGGAAAGGCTAAAGCTCGTTTGTGAAACACAGTGAAGGTAAAGTCATGGTTTGGGCTTGCATGGGTATTTCTGGGATGGGCTCATTGATGATGTAACACATGATGGTAGCATCAATAAACTCAGAAGTCTACAGAAACATTTTGTCTGCCAATTTAAAAAAAAATGCAACCAAACTGATTGGATCCTGAACTGATTCTTCATCATGCAGCAAGATCATGACATAAAACACACTGGCAACAACAACAAAGAAGTTCATCAGGGGAAATACATGGAAGGTTTTAGACCAGCAAGGTCAATCTCCAGACTTAAACCCAATAGAGCTTGCTTTTGACCTGCTAGAGGAGACTGAAGGGAGTAGCCCCCCCAAAACAAACAACAATTGAACAAGGTTCACAGAAAGCAGACACAGAAAAGTTCAACAACTATGGACTGTCATGTCTTTTAAAACATGACAGTGAGAATCTACCAACTGAGTAACCAACTGAATCATGACATTTAGGGCTTAATGAATCTCACCAGAAGGTGACAAATACTAATGTTTGCAAACAGATACATTAAGAAGTGGTCTGTGATCGTACAACATAAGTTTGAGAAAGTATGCACCCTGTATTATGGAACAACACTAACTTCCTGTTATATGGTGAGACCTCTTAGATTGAGAAGTTGCTCGAGCAATGCCCCATAAGTTTTGTATATGAGCTGAGTAACCTTTTGGCTACAGTGTCTTATCTGGCGCCATATACAATGTCATATGGGGTTGTATCCATTATGTAGGAGTAGTTAATCCAAGAGTGAGGAATGAAATTGTACTCTTTTACTAAATTTCATCACCCTAGGTTAGACATGCTGCAGGGGCTGACTTCTGAAAATATCGTATGAGGCACTCTAGGATTGTGGGTAATGAACTGAGTTCACAAATAAACCATGTATTCAAGAAACAAGATCACTAACATACAAACACAAGTCTTCTACATGACCATATTTCATCATTTCATGCTCAAGTAGCATGTGGTCTACCTTGAATGGTTAGGACATTATGTCTAATAATCAAATCTGATTAGCTGCATGGACTGAATGATGTGGCTGATAAGGGATAGCAGGTAGGAGGGAATGGATATGTCTAAGCCCTCCTCCTTCTCAGCCCTTCTCATGCTGTTCCAAAGCCATCTTCCAGGGTAGAAGCATCTCAGTTGAATCTCTGGGGTTTAGTTACTCTTAATTTTTACGTTCTCCTCTCCTCAGAGAATCAGACACCAATGAGTATAGCTGACTTTAAGTAACTTCTGTTGCATTAAGGTAAATAAACTGTACCAGAAGAAAAGGTTTGGGTAACTGTTTTTCAGGTTAACATAGACATTTCTTTATATAAGGACTGATAATAAATGATCAGAGAAATAACAGATTTTGGGCCCAGCTCTCTAAATATCCTCAGATGATGGCCTATGGGTCCAGCAATTTCGCATGTTATGTGTTTGTTGCTGAAATATTGATCATCTGAAACACTTTTTACATACTATATAAAACAACATTGTGTTCCAGCTCTAGGATGATATAGGAGCATATTTGTGTATGTGTAAAGACATGGACAGCCTGTCTCAGCTCCGGTCCCTATGTAGAAGCCTTTCTATTATTCCTTCCTTAATGACACTAATTAAGCTGTTCCCTTTAATTAATCTGTTCTTGATGGAGCGTCTGTTTGTCTGCGTGTAACTGCATGTTAGCTTATGTGTGTTTGTCTGCGTGTGCATTGCCACCAATGAGGCATGATAATCGGACTGCTAATCCAACTGATCCTGATACTCTGTGAGTGAATGATAGAAGACAAAAATGTCAGTCTGAGTTTGATGCTGCACATGTGGAGCTCCTTGAATTGCAAAGTCTGTCTTTCACAGACCTCCAAATGGATGCAGAGTTTTACAAAGCCAGACATCAACAATTATCAAGGTGGAGGGAGTACAAGTGGAATCCATTACAGTCCCCTAATTACGTGCAAAGGTTGCAATTAGTGAAGTGGTGCGAAGGGTTTGCATTAGGAAATATGAGAGGAGGAAAATCTGAGTTGCGCCAGCTCCCTCCTTGCTTCAATAAATATAATCAGGCGTATTTTCCTTCTTTTCTTTGTTTCCTCTTGACTGTTTCTTATTTTTGTTTGCCTCAGGCCTTGTGCAGAACCCAGTCCACCTCAGCAAGAGAAAATGAGATGATGTTTCTGCCTATTGACTTTCTGTTTTCATTCTATAATTGTTGCCATAAAGCATAATTAAACTTCATTGTTCATTCCTTCATCTTCTCTGTCTGTTTGCTGCTCTCCCTCCCTCTCTTTTCGGCTCTTCGTGTGTTAGAAAGTAATTATATCTCGGTTTGCCTGCGAAACAGCGTACTCCTGATCCACTGATGAGAGCAGGCTGGGAGGTTGAATATAATGAAATGGAATACATTACACAGGATGCCGACGCACCATAGGCCAGGCCTTCCAGAGACCCCCTGCTCCTTTGTAACACACAAAGAGCTTCACATGAGATTCTTTTGCGATTTTTTAAAACAGAATTTATTTCTTTATAATTATTTAGCGATGTGATGCTGGCGTTGTGCTTCAGGTGATCATGTTGCTCTGTTACTCCGCTCCTTGGAGCACCTATGAGAAGAAGAAAGCAAGTTTTGCATACATTTTTGGTGGGGGGTGACACTTACAGAAGCCAATCCATCCCCCAAGACAATAAAAAGCAGCTCATCTGATGATCAGAGTGAAAGTGTGGTGACACACTCCTGTAAATTTGCATTCAGCGTCTTGGAATCTCCTTTCATGTGAGGAAAACAAGTGAGGTGGGAGATCCTTCAAACTACAATGATGACAACAACCTCGCCCCATTCCAGTTTTTTTCAGATGGGGCAAAAACCTCCAGAGTGGGAGCTTCATGAGTTGTTTATTTTGTTTGTCTGACTAATATAAAGCGAGTTCTGTTTAGTTTAAGCAGTGAGTCTGCTAGAAAGAACTTCGATTGGTTTCATAAATCTGTCATTGTCAGTATAATTTTCTTTTTTAATAAAAAATTACAAAAAAAGACTCTTGGGCATCAAAGTGAAAACAGATTTCTGCAAAGTTATGTCAATCTAACGCATAATATTATATATAATATATATAATAT
This sequence comes from Cheilinus undulatus, assembly GCF_018320785.1. Classification (NCBI taxonomy): domain Eukaryota; kingdom Metazoa; phylum Chordata; class Actinopteri; order Labriformes; family Labridae; genus Cheilinus; species Cheilinus undulatus. The sequence goes on from NC_054877.1 coordinate 30,486,822, forward strand.
GTAATGTAAAATAAGTGGTTGCATAAATATTTAACCCCTTTAATGTGACTGACCTCATTCAACAGAATAAATGTGTCTCAAGTGATTGCATTTTAAAGACACCTGTGTCTGGAAGATCCAATCACTGTTTAATCAGTATTCATGGCTACCATTACACCATGAAGACAAAAGAACACTCCAAGCAACTCAGAGAAAAGGTTATTGAAAAGTTGAAGTTGGGATAGTTTAAAAAATAAATCAAAGACAGTGAGCATTCCCAGAGTTCAGTTAAATTCATCATCAAGAAATGGAAGGAAAGTGGCGCATGTGTAAATGTGCCTAGATCAGGCCCTCCTCACAAACTGAGTAACCGTGCAAGAAGTAGACTAGTGAGAGAGGCCACCAAGACACCTATAACTACTCTGTAGAAGTTACAAGCTTCAGCAGCTAAGATGGGAGAGACTCTACACACAGCAACTATTGCTCTCAACTGTTGTTCTTCACCAGACAGATCTGTATGGGAGAGTGGCAAAGTGAAAATCACTGTTGAAGAAAACTCATCAAATCTACACTTGAGTTTGCCGAAATACATCCATGGTCAAATGGGAGAAAGTTCTTTGGTCTGATGAGACCAAAATGGTGCTTTTTGGCCACCAGACAAGACGCCATGTTTGGCAGACACCAAACACTGCACATCACCACAAACACACCATCCGCACTGTAAGGTGCAGTGGTGGCAGCATCATGCTGCATGGCTGTTCTCAGCAGCCAGCCCTGGAAGACTTGTAAAGGTAGAGGGTAAAATGAATGCAGCAAAATATGGAAAAATCCTGGAGGACAATCTTATTCAGTCTGTAAGAGAACAACAGTTTAGGAGAAGACTTATTTTCCAGCAGACAATGACCCAAAGAATACAACAAAAGCTACATAGTAGCTTCAACAGAGAACTTGTGGCTGGACTTTAAAAGGGCTGTTCAGGCATGATCTCCATACAACCTTACAGAGCTTGTGAAGTTTTACAAGGAAGAATACAGTCAAATTGCGGTGTCCAGATGTGCAAGCCTGGTGAGACCTGTCCACACAGACTCAGTGCTGTGATTGCATCCAAAGGTGTATCTACTAAATACTGACTTGATGAATTATTCAGTCATTTATTTTACATTATACTGTACATTTTCCATTCAATCAACATTACTTTGCAGAAATCTGTTTTCACTTTGATATTAAAGGTTTTTTTTGTCAAAACAGCCAAATTATATTGACCATGATTGATTTATAAAATCACTAAAAGGGAAAAACATCCAAGGAGAGGAATACCTTTTATAGGCACTGTATATTGATATTATTCTTGTGGTGTGCTGGTTTGGATGAAAATGATCAGCTACAGAAAACAAGTGACCAGTGGAAGTGGGCAGCACAGATTGTGGACTGTATATGTCAGCTGGCCAAGAGTTCAATTACTGTATTGAAACTTACAGAGGTGACCCCCCCCCCCCGGGGGGAGAAGCATGAAAACAGACTGGCGCATCTTGCATCCAGATTTTACTGTAACAAAAGTTAATATGTGAGTGGCATCATATCACTCTTGGAAGGCTTTCTGTTCAGTTTTACAATCTGTGTTTTAATAAAGCAAAAATTTAAAAATAAAGACCATCTTGGGATGCTGGTGGCCCTACATGCCCCATGTACAGAGGCTGTTGTCCTTAATGTACGCCACCCTAATAGATCTGTGGCTCCTTTACCACATGTCATTAACCACTGTGATTGTTGACCATATCAGCTGTCCTGGCTATATAATAAAGACATAAAAGCCCAAAATGAACCTTTAAAAGGAGCATAATCAATTAAAGAAATTGTTTCTTGCTTATACAGTCTAAACAATCAAAGTCAAAGCATACAAGAGAGGAAGTCAGTGTTCAGTACAGTTCATGGAAAGTTGTAGAATAAACATGATAGCTGTTTGTTATCAGCCTTGTACAAGACAAACAACAAGAGTTACGATGTGCAGAGATGAATATCAATAGAACAGCCGTAGGAAAGACAAGACAGGTGCAGAACTTGTCAAAGGTCGAGCACAGAAGTTGTCTGGTGTCTCAGAGGTTATCTCTCATGTAAACTAGCTTTGTGAGTAGCAGGATGTAAGCATGTGTGTTTGTGTGTTACTCTGGGAACTAGAGTGTGGCTTAAATACCATCTGCCTCTGTGTTTGCTATCTTAACACAGGAGAAATGAGTCAGACACACACACACACACAAAGATTAGAGGAGAGGGTGTGTTGGAGGCCAGGGTGTTTAAAGAGGAAAGAGCGGGAGAAAAAGAGAAAATGAATTTAAAAAATAAGAGCTAGCTCAGGGAGGTGCCACCTCTGCAGCCTCTTCTCTCTTACGGCATCACAGCATCAGCATACAAACACCTCGGTAATGAAGCGCCAGCAGTCCTGGGCTTTAACCACGCAGACCTATCCATCTCCCCCATGCATTATTCACCGCACACAGCCATTTTACCGCCCAACGCACCCGGCAAAGATTGGTTCCACTTTTTATTTATCTGTTTTTCATCCCCTCCCTCCGTTCCCTCCTCCTTCCTTTCCGCAGCTTTTCAATTAAATTAAGGCAAGCGCGACACTAAATCCATGCGGCGGAGGCTGCCCACATGACAATTAGACTGTCAGGCAGACAGAGGAAGAAGGGGAGACGAGATAGTGAACACAGCTCAGGTAAGCTGACAGTGCTGAGATGCTCATTTAGGGAGGTGAACACTCGGCCTAGACAATTTTCCCGAGTCAGTGTATTATAATTCTTTTAGAAAACTTCAGCTCAGACTAAAGGTAGACTTACTTAAGGTCAAATTTAAGTATTCAGATTTTAGTCAAGCATCAACAACATAGTAATAATTAATTCACACTCTAATGCATCAAGTGGATTACATAAATTGTGCTTTTTCAGCCAGGACTGAGTAGTTAATGCTACTAAAACATGGTTAATGGAAGCTATATAACATTTCTGGCAGAGGATCCATCCGTGATTAATGCTCATGATCTCAGATGAACCTCATAATCAGCTGGCAACATTACGCTCCGCCTTGGTTTGGGTTTCAACAGCTTAAATTTTTGCTTCCGTGCCAAATCTGGAGGCAGCGTGCTACAGGTGCAGCTAACAGGGTTAATAAAGAGAAAGCTGATTAAAGACTGGCTCCTGTGTGGGCTGAGATGAGTGGTGGTTTTAGGCTCATTTTAAAAAAGAAGACAGGAAAAAGGAAGCAGTTGTCTCATGAAGTGAAACTGATCTGAGCCAAAAGGCACGGAATAATGGCTAATGAAGCTAAGAAGGAAGAATTAAAGTGAAGTCATCTCCTTTTAGTCCCTTAATAAGGCTAATTGAGACAATACTACGTACCCTCTGTTATTGTTTTACAAAATTAAAGTTATATAACCTTGCAAAGCAGATGGATAAGCCTGTTTCTGTGTTTCTCATTGGTAAATCCATCTTGCAAAGCTCCAGTCTGAACCATTTGGGCCCGGTTAGAAAGTGACAGGTCCAATCAGCAACGAGGGGCAGTACATTCAGGCACTGAGGAGTTGTGATATAAGCAAGCAGTATCAAGAGACAGAGGCAATTATGGCGGGAAACATTAGCGTGGATGCTGCTAAAGCACCAGTTTTATCAGAACTTTTTCATTTCTTCATTAAAAGAGAACAAAGAACAGCAGTGAGTTGTATTCTTTTCAAAAACGACAAAAGTCATGTACTTACACGTCTACTGTCACCATGATTCGCGTTCTTCTTCTTCTTGATTTCCGGCAGGCTGTACACTGAATAGTGTAATGCTGCCCTCCACCAACTAAAAATATATGTTCAACTCAAATCTTGTAGTAGATGCCTGTCTCATGCAGGAATCTTAATAATGCTTTACTAACAGCCTGAGAGTTGGTCCCTGGATAAAAGATAGATTTAAAGGAAAAAGATGATAGACCCAAATCTGACAGTTCTATAAATAGCGCCTGTCTTTCCCTCCGGTAAATGGGGCAAACAAAAACCACATGCTGTTCTGTCTCTTCTCCCCCACATTGACATAACCCATCCAGGTGTTTCCCTATTACATTCATATATGAAGTGAGACCACAGTGCCCCAGTCCCAGTCTAGTTAGGACCACATCATCTTTTCTGCACAGTTTGGTCATGATTCACGATACACAGCTCTAATGGAGTTTACTCTTTCGGTAGGGGCGCAGCTCACTGGCGGCTACATCATGTGTTTTGTTGCTCTGATTGGCCTGCAAAGATGTAACAGCCAGAACATTCATCTCACCCCCCTCTGAGTTTCGTTTTCAAAGGCTCTGCCCTTTACCAAACGCTGTCTATGAGTGGTTTTCCAGATGGGTGCGTGAAACACATCCATCTGGCATGTCAGGTTAAAAGTTATATTGATTCTTATGATAACCTTGGTATAGGCAGAGAGTGTAAATTTTTCTGGAGGTGCAATTGACGAGGAGATTACAACTTGTTCCTTCGAGCTACGTTTGGAAAACTGTTTCTCTTCCTCTAAAGGAAAGATGCAGCAGAAGATTAACCAAAATTTGAGAACCTGAGTAATGGAGAACTACACATCTGTGTTTCACCTTCAGGTAAACTACAATCTGTTTAGCTAAAAACTGACTCATCATGGCACAGATTTCATATGGGACTAGTATTTTAAAGGGCCGATTTATAGGAATACACCAAATGATACTATAATGCATGGGCTAGTTGGTGCTCTAGCCCCACACCTGAATAAGAGTGTATTTGCTGCATTCATTTTACCCTCTACCTTAACAAACCTTTCAGGGCCGGCTGCCGAGAAGCATCCCCACAGCATGATGCTGCCACCACTGCACTGACAGTGGGGATGGTGTGTTTGTGATGATATTCAGGGATTTGGTGACCACCAAATATAGCACATTGTCTGATGGCCAAAAAGCACCACTTTGGTCTCATCAGACCAAAAAAATTTGTCCCACTTGACCGTGGACTCCCCGAAATGACTTTTAGCAAACTCCAATCCTGATTTGATATGAGTTTTCTTTAACACTGGTTTTCTCTTTGCTGCTCTCCTTCAAAGCTTTGTCTAGTAAAGAATCCGGCAAACAGTTGTATGCAGAGTCTCTCCCATCTCAGCTGCTGAAGCTTGTAACTCCTTCAGAGTAGTCATAGGTGTCTTGGTGGCCTCTCTCACTTGTTTCCTTCTTACACTCAGTTTGTGGCCTGATCTAAGCAGATTTATATATGTGCTAACCGTGTTTTTTTACTACAATCACTTGAGACACATTCACTGCACTCAGGCAATCCCCATTCCATTTATTGTGAGACTACTATCACCAGTTGGCTGGACCTCTGTTGAATTAGGTCTCTCACTTTAAAGGGGGTGAATATTTATGCAGCCACTGATTTTACCTTACATATTTTGTTTATTTTGGCATTACTTTGAAGAAATCTGTTTTCACTTTCACATTTTGTAGTTGTTTTTGTATTTTCTGTTATTTTTTGTTTTAAAGCTTACATTGCTGTGGATCACATTACAACCAGTGGTTTGCATTCAATAGTTTGGCTTTTAATAAGACCAGAGCACTGTGCTGTAGTACGTGCCATGGCACACAAATATAAACAAATGAGTTCTATTCATTCCCGGACCCTTGTTTGACAAATCATCCTGACATTATTAGCAGGAGTTCTGTCATCACTGTTATGTCATCTTCACTCACACGTAGTGCTGCATCTACCAGCACTACTACACTATAATGCACCTTTCTGGCCTGTAAGTACCTCAGACAGAACAGCTATTATACTATTCAGTTTCAATAAGGAATAAGTCAGAAACACAGGGACTTAGGTGTGACATAACAAAAAGATAAAGATAATAAAGGCACTCTTGAAAAAGAACAAACCATTAAGAAGTTCTATGACCAATAGGTTAGAGAAAAGACGTCAGGCTCTTCTTACATAAAGCCATGTGATGTGTGTACTTTAAAAAAATGACCTTGAGTGACATGGACAACAAAATTGCCTTACTTTCTTGTTTCCCAGGCAACAGCTGATGCAGAAGTGTCTCTGCACCTCCGGCTAAATGTGTGCGATTTTAGAAGTGGGTCTGTGGGTTGTCGGCTGCGACAGGTAAAGTGTGGTTTTTGCCAGAGACAATTTGGAGTCAGCAGCCATCTATAGGGGGACCGCTGCTCCTGAAACAAGCATAGACAGAACCCAAACCAACCAATTAAGGAAAAGGTCAGGCTGAATAGATGGTCTCCCATTTCAGGAAGGAAGAGAAGCACACCTTTGCACATCCATACACACTTAAGCATAAAAATAAGTAGCATTACAAAACTCACAGGTAGAGTCAGTGAAAGATTTGACTCCCTAGTAGCTATCTTATTGAGATCCTCTTTTGCTGTTTTAATCACAAACCTTAGCCTGAATTTAACCATATTAAAAGTTTAAAGAGGAAATGGTGACCAGAAATATTGTTTTAGCTTGTTCCTCAAAAGAATGGATCGATGAATGGATATATCAGTTGTATATATCAGTCTAAATCAGCTGTAAGTGTTGGCCATGCGTACAAATATGTTGAGGAGTTTAGGAAGGACCAATAGATCTCATGTCAGTTTAAGTCTTTTTCTTCATTAATACTCATCCCTTAAACTTCAGTGTGTTTAAGGACTGATGTTCTAGGTCTGAACAACATTTATGGATCATTACTGATGTCAGTATCAGGTAAAAGAAATTTGGAAATATCAGCACATCTGCAAAAATCAAATATAATGCATTCCTAGATATGATATGATCTGGTACATTAAAATAGAACAAGATTTACATTACCCTATGATAAGTCTACAATAGACTGCATCCTGGCACTTCAGGTCCTCCCTTCTTTCAGAAGGTGCACCCGGCGCACTATCCTGGGCCTGATCCAGTTGACTGGGTGCCCAGGACCTGGTGGGCTGGTCCAGATGCAGGGGCCAAACATGTGCATTCTGGAGGATACCTGAAGAGATAGGCTATATTTTACCACAGCATAAAGAAATATTATTATCATAGATTAATTTTATAATGGGCAATGACTTTTTTCCCCCTCCTTGGTCTCCCAAGTTTGTCTGGACCCCAGAAAGCTTTCCCCTTTATCCCTCCTTAATAGGCGGCCTTCGCACCCATACCTGACCTGACCTAATATGATACAATGATAACATACAATACAATGTGAGATACAACACCACATGAGAACATAATACCATTCAATATTATATGATAAAATACAACTGGATATTAAACAAGATATACGGCCCATGACAGTTATAAGATTTTGACCCTAGTATTTTGTCATTATCAATGCACTGAAAGATAGTGATATAATGATGCAACACTGGTGCGAAAATCTGTTCAGAGTGCTGTAAATTTTCATTTAAATATGTATATTTGGCACCAGTGATTTGGTATTATCATATGAGTCACACAACCATGTATTGCATTATTGATATTTTGTCTCACCCCTAATGCAGACAAAGCCACAGTAAATGTAGTGGTGGCACATGTGGGCCCTAACATGCACACTTACATGCACAAAAACACAAATCACTTTCCTGGATTTAAAAACCAGTGTCCCATGTTGTAGGGCAGTTACGATGGGTGACATTTCACCAGAGGGCTTTTTAATGAGACTTGAATGGCGTAAATGAAGCAGAGAGGGGGATCCTGCTGCATGCTGTGACCTCGGTTATCTGAGAAAGAGTCAGGGAGGCGTTAACAGGCTCCACGGGTGAAACATGCTATGAAAATTACAATACATAGGGCATGGAATAGGAGTGAGGGCTGAAAGGAGGAAAATGGGTTAGATAGGGGTTCAGTGTGAATAAGAAAATGAAAGTCACAGAGAGAAGAGGAAGGGGGAGGAAGGGGATAAGACGGAGTATGAAAACTGGAGAGACACTCAGCTGAGTGAGAACACAGAAAAGTCATAACCCAGATTCAATTAACATCTGATTGCTGTTCTATCGCTGTAATATTATACTGCTGAAAGCGCTTTCATATTTCAAACAAAGGCCAAGCATCAGCCTCATTTATGATTGCCCTCACACATAGATTAAGAAAGGGGGTTCACTCTCACTCTGCAGCACAGAAAAGATGACATTGGAATAAAAAAAAAGAAGTGATGACATCAGCAAAAAGTGAGTGTGCACGGGAGACAGGGGAGGAATGGCAGCTTTGGAGTGCTGACTGACATCCTATTTGTTTGGGATGATGAAGATATTTCCATCCAGGCAGCCATTTGTAGCTTTAGCGCCGAGGACAGCCTGTCAAATCTGCTTTAGCTCACACTGCTGCCATCACACACACATGCTCACGCATATCTACACACACTGTCTCCCCCCCAAAGGCAACAACAGGTGTGCAAAGTGTGAGACTGTGTGTATTTCTGAAAAAAAAAAAAAAAAAGAAAGAAAAGGAGATGGTAGTTTGCTTTGGGGGACACCATTACCGGCACACCTCTGGGCTGAATTATTTAAGCCCAGTACACACATGTGCGTGTGCACACAGTAAACGCATTATCCTCACCTTTTCTGTGTCGCTCTGCCACATAACTGTTATCAACATCACCCCTGCTCACAAAGGGCCCTGCAGCAACACATTACATGATCAGGAAGGAGAGAAGATGGCTGATTTTGATATAGTTAGCTTTAATGTGTTGTACAAATAAAGGCAATGCAGTTTGTCACAAGATCACACAGCTTTCAACTGTGTAATAGAGAGAAATAAAGTTAAAAATGAGAACCACCATTGGGTAAAATTGACCCAATTTGTGAAATGTCAGTAGATTCACACAAGGCATTGACTGAAGAAGAATCTGATGGTAGGAAAGATTCAGAAATGATCTATCAGGGGGCACACATTAAGATGAGTTTAGGAATATCAGCAAAAGTATTTATCGTGTCGGCATTTCATTCACACGGCATCAGAGCCAGAAAAAGCTATTTGTGATTAAACCCAGAGATAACAAATCTGTACATGCCAACCATTTCATCTACATGTGTACAACCAAGTGCATCTTTCCAATTACATCATAGCCTACATAACCCACATGCTCAAGCCTAGCCATCAACAATAACAATTGCAGACTACATGACTGTGTTTGTGCAGCAGAAGCTACTGAGCTTGTTATGGCTTTTACAGCAAAATCTTCTGCTCCTGTCATGAGCAGCATATGCCTCCCGTTCTTAGATCCACTGTGGGCAGCTAGGAGAAAGATGTGCTTGCTCCATAATCTTCTTCTCTGTTTTTGGTGTGTTTCTGTGGCAGCGTTACAGCGCCACTTCCATGCGTGGCATACATACTACAGCGGTTCTGAATGGTTTCATGCTTAAATAAAATAATAACTGATGGATAAAAACTGATTTTTTTTCTGTCTGGGGTTGATTTGTCATTCATTTATATATCTTTCCATCAACCTGCTGGGGACTACAGATGAAATTCTCCTATGGCTTCAATCTGCCATATTTGCATGTCCATATTCTTTAATGTGCAATGTCCCAGATAATACAGTAGTAAAATAGTAAACAAAATAAAGTTTTATTAATTTTTTTTCTTCTGCCATGGCTGAGTGTATTATGAAATTTAAAGATTTATTTTTGTGTTAAAGAATGTGTGGTTTCATATAAAATTCTTCGGTTTTCCATCTCAAAAGTTAACTTTTCTTCATCAATGGTGCCATTGTAGCTTTGTTACCCACTGACCTACAAGTGGCCCGCTGCTGGTGCCCCAGTATGGGACGTGATGTTGGTACAGTGATGATTTACAACCAGGAGTGCATTAATTATGCTGTATTTTGAAGCTGACTGGATGCACTGTACATTTTCTGCTGTTGGTATCACTCTGCTCTATGTGGACTGGTGGGTTTTGGCAGCTGCCAGCACTGAAAATAAACCTGGCGGGTTGGACAGGGTGGCGCTTCGGGGACACATTGGAGATGGACTGGAGCAGTGGAATTGCAAAGGTTGATTAGAAAGGGAGCAATTTGCTCTGCAGTGCTCTTCAGGAGCGCATTCGACACAGGTGGATTCTGGGAAAATTGGGAGTAAGAGGATTTTGGATGTGATGGATCACCATCCAACAGTGATCTGGTTCTCTTACTGAGGTTGAGTTGTTCATTGTCTGTGGTTATATAATTACTGATCAGAGCTATTTGTTAAAATCACTGTACCCTAATAATGGGTCAATTTTACCCTCTGGCTGCTGTAGTTATACAGAGATCATCACTGGTTCTAGTGTTAAAGCGTTATGTCACAACAGGCCATAAAACACACACTCAGGGCCAAAGACATCACACAACCCCGAGTCATGAGAGAGTGGACATCTGTCACTAATTCACACTGTAGCAGATAAAAATACACCCACACACTAATTGTCTCTCTCTGCACAGTCATAACTTTGTGAGCACTTAAGTGGCTTTTGGGGAGACTCCAGGCAGAGAAATAAAGACACACACACACACACTAACACTGTGTGTCTAAGTGTGTCTCTTTCCTAACACACATTAAGTACTGTTGTAGGGGAGACAGTGAACTCTGGTTGAACTCGGGGTAAAAGAGAGGTGAGAGGCAGTGGCACATACACGCACGAGTGGAAACACACAGACACACCAAAAAGTGTTACAACAAATACAGTTAGACCCACGACGCAAAGCTGCTTAGAGACAGAATGCATACGGTGACGGACAATTTGATCTCCAATGGCGTGATATTTATTTTAAAATACACCAGTGAGAAAGGAAACAGCCCCTCAGTTTGACCCTGCATGTGTGTTTGCACACATGTGACGTCAGAGCTCTCAGTCAGAATCCCATTAACCTTTTCAGAGCACCCCTCTCCTTAAATACAGTTTGACTGATTGAGTGTTTCTGAAATCCCCCTTTAATTATTAAACAGAACACGGCACCAGGGTTTCTTTTTCCGAAAACACCAGACACTTCAGACACATGATATTCCAAACCAAAGCAGTTGACAATTAGACATCACTTAGAGGAAAAACGGATTTATATGTGAAGTCGTAGATAGAGAAAATAGAAATAAGAAATAAAGAAAATAAACAATGCATGGGGGGATTGAGAAACAGTCATGAGGGGGATTTCTGGCACAGTGTGGTGATGGCAGTAGCGGGGTTCCCTGTAAAAGATTAATGTGTAACTTTGAGTGACCCCAGCTCACTGCCTCACTAAGTCTCATTGGTAAAGTACAGTAGGTCTCCAATGTTCACTGAGAGCTGTTAGCCATGGCTGGCCACACATGTGGGAGCAGGCAGGAGAAATGTGCACAGACACAAAAAGGCATGTGCATTCACATGTACGCATGCATAAATGCCTACATGCACACGAATACACACACTATATAGTGGATAACTGGTGGTTGATCAGGCCAATCTAAATGCTAAACAAGAATCTGTCTCAGGAGTAAACTACCAGTCTGCTGGCTGCAGACTGTCTCTCTCTAAAGGCTCTCAACAAGGGGACACAAAATTGATGCTTGTGTGTGGTGGGTAAGCAGAATTTGCCCCCCTCGTAATTTAAGACCCCAGCCTCTCCAACACACTGAGATGATTCCCAGACCCTCGCATGAACTTATTTTTCTCTCTTTATCTAGTCAGAGAAAATAATAATGCAAATAAACACAAAGATGTGTATTTCTGTGGAAAGCAACCAAAAAAACCACACTGAAATCTAAAAGGACATACATGATGACACAACTGGTGTGTCTGCTTCCTGATTCAACAATAAGCCCACATGATGATGCTTGTGTGCAGGCAGAGAAAAGGGATGAAGTGTTTACATGTGCTTGTGTCCACATTGATATTCTGTGTGGCATCCTTGCCTCCCCACAGAGCCACAGCTACAATAAACAGAGCTGAAGATAAGTAAACCTGCAACAACTACACAATATATTACTGGGAGAAGACAACAAGCTCTGCATTAGCATGTTCTCCATTTTAATATCTAGGCTGAACAAACATGTTGCTGTTCTCATTTCATTTGTCACTCAAATTTTGACAAAAAATTCACACCAGTTTGCTTTTAAAGACATTTTCTGTTCATAAAATCTAAATCCAATGGTGAAAGCAAGTCGGCAGCAGTTTGAAGTAATCGGTCATATCTGGATACATCTATCAATCAATATTCATGGCTTTTAGTCACATGACTCGGGCAAACACCTGGGGGGCAGAATCTTAAGACACTAGCAGCTAATATTAAGCAATATGTGGCGCTTTTGATACTCCATTTTCTTGAAACAAAGTAAAATAAAAATCACCTGACAGCTAAGATATTACATCAAACTGTAAGTCTTAGTCACAATGTATCTTTACCTTAGACTGTAGATGGACAAACCCTGTGTGACGTCAGCCGTCTTACAATAGACGGACTCAAACAGCTCTTGAAGCCAATCCGCGGCGGCTTCCATATTGAAATCACGGTCTCAACCGAACTTTGGATCAACCTAACAGCCCGCCCACTAAGCACAACTTTTTCCACTTCTGCATTGGCTTAATTTTTCAGGACTAGAGGTTGCTGCTTGATCCGTACCCCTTATTACCGTCCTCTAGTCAACTTCAAAATACAACACAAGGCATGGGCTTCGGATTGTAAAGTCTTGTCCATACGGAGACAAAAACGATATATATCCATTCCATTTTGAAAAAGTTTGATGATGTTATGATTAAAAAAATAGAAAACATCTTTCACCTATTTCTACAACGTAATGTCAATGAAGTAAAAATATGTCATGTAAAATAAGTGACTGCATAAATATTCACCCTATAGTAGTCTCAGAATTAGTGCAATGGGTATCACCTGAGTGCAGTGAATGTGTCTCGAGTGACTGTAGAATAAAGACACCTGTGTCTGGAAGGTCCAGTCACATGTTTATCAGTATTCCTGGCTACCATTACACCATGAAGACAAAAGAACACTCTGAGAAAAGGTTTATGGAAAGTATATGTCAGGGGATGGATACAACAAAATTTCAAAGGCTTTGAACATCAGAGCAGAATTCAGTAAAATATATCATCAAGAAATGGAAGGAATATGGAACGTAACCGGGTAAGAAGGAAACAAGTGAGAGAGGCCACCAACACACCAATGACGACTCTGAAGGAGTTATAAGCTTCACTAGCTGAGATGGGAGAGACGCTGCAGACAACAAGTGTTTTATGGGAGAGTGACAAAGAGAAAGCTACTGTTGAAGAAAACTCATTAAATCTTGACTAGAGTTCCCCACAAGGCATGTGAGAGATGTGGTCTGCTGAGACAAAATGGTGCTTGTTGGCCATCGAACAAGACCCTATGTTTGGCAGACACCAAACACTGCACCACCACACCATCCCCTCTGTGAAAGATGGTGGTGGCAGCATCATGCTGTGGGGATGCTTCTCAGCAGCTGGCTCTGGAAGGCTTGTAAAGGTAGAGGATAGAATGAATGTGGCAAAATACAGCAAATTTAAGAGGGAAATCTTATTCAGTCTGGTGAATGTTCTGACTGTTTCATACATCCATCACATTGGATATATTCTACATGCAACTTAATAAACGTTTGTCGTCTGTTTGGAAAAGGAATAACCTTTACAAGAAGGTGACTGGTACAATGCTCTGTCTGTCACATAAATTACAGGCCAATTAGGGCAACAAAACATGAGATAGTGGGCATGCACAATCCCACCGAATAAACTACTGTAATATTGTGAGCTGAAAAGGCAACCACTCTGTTCACTATTAATGCAGTCGATCAAACTCATGCTAAAGCTGATCAAGAGAAAAGTAAAAACATCTTTCCAGCTGAGTAAAGCTTTCAGTGTGGGTCTTAGCTTTTCTTTTAAGAAGGTAAGAAAGACAGAAAGAACTACAAGTTCTTATATAACTGCATCCGAGCTAACAGCCTCACCAGCAGCCATTGTTTACTGTGTGCAGGACAACTAACCAGTCCTGAAGCCCCCCCCGTCTGCAAATAATGGTGACTGGGTGCAAAGGTTTTTGACTGGAGCTTTGCAAATATGGATCTTTTGTATCACTCCTTCAAGTGAGCCAAGAGCAGATAACACCCTCTGATGGTTTTGAAAAAATGTACAGTGTAACATATACTTTCTTAAATTTATCTAAATTGTTGATATTTGTATCATTTTTTTAACTGTATTGTGAGTTTTTGTCACTTCTCCCTCCCATAAGGCCTATTACTCAAGTATAAAGGAAATGCAGGCTGTGTACACTTGTATGCAAGGGTGAGTGACTCTGTGTGTTTGAGTCAATGCAAGCACACAGAGGACACCATGATGAAGATTGACTTGTTGAGTAATGAAAACCCACTGCAGTGCTCCTCAGAGAGACAGAGCTGGGGAGAGGAACAGGGGAGTGAAGTAATGAAGTAATGAAGGAGCGATCGGCTCAAAGGCTCACACTTTGGAAAAAAAAAAGTGGGCGTCTCTTGGGGATGGAGAGAACAGGGGTAGAGAACAGGGGATAAAGAAAGAAAGAAGAAAACAGGAGAAAGGTTAGGGAGGAGGTGGAGGGAAGACAGTAGCCGTGATGGATGTCATGACATTTGCATGCATTATGCAGGACGAGGCAGTACAGAGTACCTGAAGAGTCGCAGGAAAGTGATGTTGTGTTTGGAAACAGGCAGCTAGAGGTCTGTTTTGTGTTAAAGTTGTGTTGACTTGCAGAGGAAAGGGCTCAGGTGTTTGTCTGGGAGACCCTTCAAGATCTATCATAAATCCATGGCCATCCTGATCCATAATTCATAGCAACAAATGGAGGCAACATCAGAAGAAACAAAGAATCACATCGTCTACACACACACTTTAAAAGCCTGAAAATCCACTGCCACACAAACAATCTGTTTCTTTCAGGCGATCAGTGGAATGGCTGTGTCTCTTGGGGCGTAGACTAAGCGCCCATTGCTATGGTGATGGAGCTTGGGCTCCATCCAAAGAGACAGAGATGATATATAGAGAGGTTCATCCTTCATGGATGGCCATGAGGGAAAAACAGCCGCCAAATAACACTAGAGCCTAAAGGGCCTCAGGGCCTTTCAATTTGGGGGAAATTGTTGCTCGCAGCAACCTACGAGGATATTTGTCACGTCACAGGGCGGTGCGAGGCAACAGATCACTATCGATTGGACCGCTCTGGTTTACGTGACACTTTTCATAGGAAGGTGTTGCTGTGTGAAGTCTCCATGGCTGCCCTAATGTGGGAAAGGAAAGTGGAGTTTATCAACATATATGCTGATGATGATGCCTTTTCAATACTGTCACTATTACCTGATAAACAATAGAAAGACCAGAAGAGACCAGAACTCTTGCACTGTGATATCTCTGATAAAACACACCCAATACAGACAGAAGTACATGTGTTGTGTTGGAGTATTTGGTAATAATTTTTCCATATAAAAACGCCCACATGTGAAATAGATAATTCATTGAATACTCTTTGAACGAGAAACCTACAGCTGTTTGTATCTAATTTGACGATGAAACATTCAACTTTTATCCCCTTTTATAGTTAAGTATTTCTTTAACCATCATTTTAAAAAAAATATTTTTTTGGAAAACATATGGAATATATAGGGGTTGAATTGTTTTCCTGATCACCAGAAAGTTTTGGTATGACTTTTCCAACGAATACTACAGTTCTGTTACCACCTGCGGTCATCAATTTTAACAGTCTTTTTACTCTAACTGCACAGAAATATTGATGCTACAAGTTAATCTGGAAAATTTAGTTTAATTACATCAAAGCTTCACCCAGATGAAATAATACAAGCTAAATCAAAGCAACAAAGCAAAAGAACACACACACTAATCAAATGGTATTTTCACTTGTCATTCTAAATATCAGTTTTAATGAATAATCATTATTATTTTTGTTATCATTTTTATATCAAACCTATTTGTTCATTCTTGTCACTGCTACATTTGCATGTTTATTTGGGCTTCTCTGTATTAAAATAATGAGCTTTAATGAGTGAATTATGCAGTGAATTTGGTTTGTGAAGCCGTGAGGAAATGTGTCTTGATTACAGGCAAAACAGTGTTTTCTAAAGTGTTTCTCCTAAACAGCTGCAAGGAGGGATTTCTTTGTAAGGTCGCCCCTAAAATTGTCAGTCAAACCTGGCCTAATAAATTTGACAGATAAACACGAGGTGTCTGCAACTCTTTCAAAGAACAGCATGCAAAAATCTTAACAGATTTGTTCAATTAACTTCTTGTAAAAAATCAATCCTTGTAAGTATTTAAAGGCTCCTGAAAAGTCAGGATTATTTTAAATATCTGAAAATGAGATGGTTACCTAGATTTTTCAGGTGAATGGGGCCTAAAGTAAGTGTTCAGAGGTATTTCAGACTAGAAATAAGATGGACTGATGTCTGAATTTTTTCAGGTGCAGCTATTTGTTGTTTTAGCAAGCTTCTCCTTATTATCACACAATGAAGTTGAAGAATAGCAGATCAGTGCTGATCTCAACCAGTCTTGATGGAAAATCTCAAGCCCGGCCAGTCCGAGACCGAGACAAGACTGAGTAAAAATGTTCTCGAGTCCAAGACAAGACCAAGACATTCAAAATGTGGTCTTGAGATTGGTCTCAAGACCAGGACCGTTTTCGAGTACTGCAACACTAGCACGAACCACTGGGCCACCATGAAAACAGTCAAACGACTGCCATGATCTTTCGGTATGACTCTGACACAGATATACCATACATGTGTTGTATATGTGTGCACTGGCTGGCCAAAGCATTTAATCTTAGATCAGAAAAGAAAGAGTGTCGCTAGGTATTAGGTTCTCTCAAGTCTCAGGATTACCATCCAGCATCTCTTATTCCCTCTCTTCAGGGTGAGAGAGAGGCGAAGCATAGGGGAGGAGGGGTAAAGGAGGAGGAGGGGAGGAATATGATTTATCCCTCACGCTACTTGATGAATCTGCTCTGGGTGGCTAAACTATTTATGAGCCTCATAGCTAAATTCCTCCATGCGTCTCTTCCCTTTCTCGCCTCGAAACCCAAATCTAATTCAGCCCCCACTAAACACACACGAACACGTGCATCCACGTACGCATGCACATAGTTAACACAAAGTCCCGAGAATTCATACGACATACACACAAGGAGTCACACAATCTTGTACGACGATTAGCATTTGTGCCCGCCTGTACACAAATCCATATTTCATGAGGGGGAAGGCAGAAGTGTTTAGTGCGGCAGGTTTGGCTCTTGTGAAGACCAAAGACCAGCAAAGAGGAGAGCAGAGATCCTATTATCTTAGCATGCCAGAGCCTCTCCTTTGGCTGATTTCCATCTCTCTTTTACTGATGGAAAAAGCTGTTTTGTTTACTGAAGAAAGCAAAGCTCAAAATATTAGAAAGTATGCTCCTTCATCCATGCACAAAGACGCGAAATGGCACCTCACACTCTGTGAAATTAAAGCCAATGGAATATTTATAAGGCCACTGCTATAAAATTTGGGAATATTCATTGCAATAAAGCTTCCAAAGTTTTACAGGAAAGGCAGGAATAAAAACAAGACCTCTGACAAAATGATATGAAAAAGTCAACAAAATTTTTGTTGTTTTTTAATGAATTAGAAAAGTTTAGTAGCTCCATGTGTTATTTACTATAAGTAATAAATTCATCTTAACTGATATTGACTTTAAGTCTGTATAATCCATACCCTTAAGTAGAAACAGTAGATGGTAGATTGCTAGGGAATCCATTCAACTTCTATTCAGCATACCAATTGGGTCTGCACAGTTCAGTGGTGCTATGAGACCTTGCCACTCCAACTCTAAGTCAGCTGGAGGTTGACTTAGCAGATTTTCCCATGCCCTCGGCTTTGTAGATAAGTGGCGGGTCTAATGCAGCATGCAGCCAGCACTACAGATCAATGTGGAACAAGAATACATACCAAAGAGCTTCAGCATCCATTTCATAAGCTCCTAATCAGTTCTAAATCAAAGCATGCTGTGAAAATTCAGCAGGAGTGTGGAATATGCTTGTGATCGAGATTATTTTGCTTATCTTGTAGAAAATAAATTTACAGAGCTCCTCTTTTTGCAAAGGGAGATCAGAACAGAGTCCCAGTCAAAGTTTGGTGACCCAGAATTTTAGTAATTTATACAATAGGGTTGAGTGTTGGGTTCCTGGCAGAACAATAGAAGCAATGATAGCAAATTAAATCAAACATGACCCATAGGACATGCCTGAAACACCCATATTTTGCTCATTTATTCAAAATGGTTAATTTCCTGTTAGAGATAGAAACATGGTCCCAAATTTCATACATCTAGGTAAAACTGTGTTCAATAAAAGTTCAGTAGGCAGTGCTATTGCGCCAATTCCCAAGGGCCATTTTTGAAACCAACATCACCCCTGTATTTTTGTTCAGCCCTTTAGGTTTGTGCCAATTTGCATGCAAATTATCTAATGGCTGAGAAATGGCAGAGAGTGGGAGAAAAACAAAATGCCTATGATTACAATAGGGCTCCTGCACCACTCTGTTCTTGGGCTCTAGTATATATTTCAATTGTTATGTGGACAAAATTTGTCTTAGACTTTAAACTTAAACTTTAACTTCACTCATGGACATTAACTGTCTTCATTACAGCTATTTGTGACCAACTGGTTGATCTGCTTGTAACCGTTTTTGTTTTATGTCTGTAACTCTCCAGACAATATGGCTGCAAATCTCTACAATGGGGTGACCGTGACCGTGGGATGGGAAGTGACGTACATTACCCAAGCCAGAATGATGTACTGAATGACATATATTTTCCACTCACACTCAGAGGTTATAGTAAGTGGCTATTTTTCACAACAGCAGAATTTTATGAATAAAAATCGAAAATTTACTATGGGCAGTAAATTTAACACAACACAAACTAATGAAAACTCAAAGAGCGATAGGGTTAGGTACCCAAACTCAAAAGGTTATGGTTAGGGTAAGGGGGAGGGGCTAACATTTAAAACAACACACCACAAACTAAGGGAAAAAAACAATGAGGGTTAGGGTGAGGCATCTAAACCCTAAAGGTTAGGGTTAGGGTAGGGGGGAGGGACAACAAAGTAACGAAAACCTTATTAGGGATAGGGTTAGTCACCCAAACCTGAAAGGTTAGGATTAGGATAAGGGGGGAGGGGATACAATTAAAAATAATACACCACAAACTAAGGATACCCAAAGAGGTAGGCACCCAAACCCTAAAGGCTAGGGTAAGGAGGAGGAAAAACAAACAGAGGAAAAACCCAAAAAGGGTTTGAGTGTCACTTTCCACCCCACAGTCAAGGTAGCCTCATTGTAGAGGTCTGCAACCGATGAGCCCAAAACACCCTACCATAGAGGTCTGCTGCCAGATTCCTCTCATAACTCTGTCAGTTGGGTCGCCGCATGTTGTTGCCAGGACATGTATCGAAAGTAACCCATTGATACTGTCAGCAAACAAATACAAACTTTAACAGCTCAATGAAACAAACTTAAGGAACGGTTATTGGCGTTTCCATCTTCCAGTTCTTGTCTACAAAAACTTCACTGAAAATGCTGCAAATCTGAAAAAATCAAGGGCAGCTGTGAATACCATATGGCACTTAAGATTTACTCATGTTTGTTAAAGCCTTATTCAAAAAATTCTTTACATTTGTCTTGTCACGTGACTATTACATGTGAATTTGCAGGAAATTGATGTGGGAGCACACCAAAAATTATTTATGAAGATTCACCATAGTGTAGGGACTGACTTTTGGACCCCAGGAAGAATAGCCAAAGCTTGTGCTAGTGCTAATGGGGATCCTAGGAAAGAAAGAAAGAAAGAAAGACTAGTGCCATCTCTGTCAATGCCATGAAGCTGCTTTACTGAAGTACACATGGCATAACCTTGTAAAGCAGATGGATTCCCTCGTTTTCGTGTTTCTCACTGGCGAATCCATCTTGCAAAGCGCCAATCTGACTGATTGGGTCCTATAAGAAAGTGACAGGACCAATCAGGAGTAATAGGCAGTACTTCCAGGTGCGACAGAGTCACGATGTAAGCAAGCTGCGACAAGAGGCCGGTGCAATTATGGCAGAAGAGATTAGCATGGATGCTGCTATAGCGTCAGTTTTATCACAACTTGACGACAACTCTGTAAAGCTTGTAGAGCACCATGTTGTCAGGATTACATTTCAAGTATTCCCAAACTTTAGAAGAGTTAGGGAGGATTCTCCCCTCAACAAGCTCGTCTTTGGAAGAGCTAAAGCTCAACAGCTAACTCGCTGACGGGACGCAGCCATCTTCCTCCTCGCAACGACTTGACATACATGATGTGAATCTATGACCAGCTCTGGTGGTCCCCTGATCATATGTAAGCATATGCATGGCCAGCAGCCAGCTAGCCACAGACAATAACTACCCCACGCTGCTGCTGATGATAATACAGTATAGGCTTCAATTTCCTTAGATAAAACAATGCAGTGGTCTGAGCAGACTGAAGCGGATCATAAAACTTGGTTTATGACCACAGGAGACTTGAGACTTGACATGGACTTGAGCTCAAGAACTTGCGGCTTGTGACTTGTGACAAAATGACTTGTGTGCATCTCTGCATTGAATGTGCTATCAGATTGTATTCAGCTGTTTACTTATCAGAAGGTCTACATATCTCTTACTAAAGATTTAGATGAGATTAATTGCAAAAGTAAATCCTGCTGAAAATATCATTTATATGAATATAAAATGTTTCACTTACTGATTTTGACTCCTTGTGTAACTTGTTTCACCTTCAGACAAGGTATAAAGTGGAGACCCAGGGTCAGCTCGCCAAAAGCCTGCTCCACCAGGGACAAAAGACTGCTCAATTTTTCATTGAAGCCTACAACCCCCCTTTCAGCTTCTGGGCACTCACAAGGTACCGACTATTTCACTACAGATCTGAGTAATATATATATGCTCATAATTAACTTTTCTAGCTGGTGATATCATGCTGAATTTTTTCATTTTATGCATTTGTTTCTGCCTGCTTTTAAACTTGCTATGTATCGTTTAATGTGGAAAAAATTTTTAAAGTCCCTGTTAAGCGAAATCCAAACTTCATGTGTCTTAGCACACTGCATATGTTGGTCCATTGTCCAGTGACCAGTGTTGTTCCGGCAGTAAGGGGGAAACAAAAATGTCACGGGGTACATCAAAAAATGAAAAACAGTGCCTTGTGCAAAAACAGGCCAAGAAGATCATGTGACAGCAAACAACCTATTAATCTAAATGATAAAAAAAGAAACAGCTGCAGAGAAACATGTACAATCTCCCACCGATGGAGAGTGTCTCTCTAGGTTCCACATTTTATGACCATTGCTGTGCGTTTTCCACTCATACTAGATAGGTTACATCCAATATCTTAACCTTGCGCCTGCTCATCCCCAGCATAAAAAGTTACACCACATGATAACATAAGAGCAGCTTAAGTCCAGCTGGTGCACAGGGTTTGACTTTAAGTCAGTCATACCTTCTAACTTTCTTCAGACATAACCTTTAATTCAGGTGGTGCGCTCGGCTCAGGACAGGATGAGATCACGTGCGTAACTGTCAACCAACCCATCTCCTCTGTTAGGATTCAGTACCACAAACACTGTGCCAACACCACACAAATGAGCCCACAAACACACACGCAACTAAATTATGTGGACTGCTTCCACAGTTCACAGCACACATGCCCACGTTAGTAGCTGCGGGACTTACGTTAATCATATCTATGCCAAAAAAGACAGCAGAAAGGCTGAACCCAGAGCCTGCACTACTCACATGGCAAAATTCACACACTTCAGGTGTCACTGTATGACCTGCTTACAGGTTGTTTTTATCTCATAATAAAGCTATAAATGCATCCGAACATAATTATGGGCTGTGAAAATAAAGAGCTCGTGTTAGGCCAAGGCGGCCAAATTTATAATTAAAACATCGTCTTACCATAATATAGCAGTATTTGACACTTGGCATGGATAAACCACTGCCTTTTTCTCTCAGGTCTGTCCCGTTAGTCCTACTGTGACCCAGGTACCTAATGATAGCAGCCTGGTAGCGGATGTTGCTAATTCCCCATCTCAGCCCTCAGATGCCTGTACAGGTGACTGGTAACTCATTGTAGGCAGGTGCATCAGCTATTGTTCCAGCAACTACTGCTGATGACTTCTTAGTCACAGTGCCACACTGGCCTACGAGTCATTAAGAGTATGATAACAGAGAGGTTTGTGCCAGAAAACAGTATTTGTATGTCTTCTGGATGGGGGTGGCTTCAGCTCATTCAACCAACACCCCACACCATCTTAGAGCAGATTTTACTGCCTCATTTTTCATGATTTTGAAGCTTAATTTTATTCAATAGAGATGTTTTTTATGACTGATATTTGGCCTGGTGGTTCATGACACAGTGACCAGTGACCTGTTGACCTGTCACACAACAAACCTAGAATACAAATTATTTTATCATCTTACAGTGACTTTAAAATTCTCCAGTCTCTTTTTTTCTCACTGCTGTAGGTTTTAAATTTCCTCCATGTTTCAGATCCCACCAGCCACTTCAGATAAATGAGTAGACAAATCAGCAGGGAAGATGGACAGAGAAATGTTTGTGAGGATGTTGAAAAGGATGCTTGAGCTGGAAGCAGCTAACAAACTGACACCCTGTCAGGTGTTGGAGCACCCTTTCATCACCATGAGTGAAATTGACTCTATGGCCAGTTCTAGTGCTTTTAAAAAATGATAAATTGGGGTTTATAAATTGTGGTTTATGCACAAACAACTTACGCTAGCAAACATATTGCTTTCAACCGGTGGTACTTTTAGCTCTGCTTGGTGACAAAAACTCATTTCTACTGCAATGCATGCTTTGATAGTCGATGCTTCTTGTCTGTTTCACATTTCCGATAGTCACATCATAGATGAGGTAGACTAAAGTCATGAATTACTGTTTTGCAGTGTTTGGTCTTGCAACAAGACCATGGCCATCTGTCAAAAAAATGCTGGGAGGGCTCTCCAATACAGCTCACCAATCCCAGCAGAAGTTTTCAAACCATCCTGGTCCTGACGACAGTGATGTGTGGACACCTTCCAGAAAGAAACCACTGTGTACTCAGTAACAGATGTCGAACAGGCTGCAGTTAAAGCATGGAAAAGCATCACAAAAGAAGAATGTAAGTTTGGTGATGTCAGTGGGTCACAGGCTTGATGCAGCTATTGCAGGCAATGGATTTCCATCTAAATATTAAATCTTATTCACTTTAATCTGTTTTGAGTCTATCTGTTCCAATACTTTCGCTCACCTAAAAATTTGGTGTTCCATTATTAATAAAGCTATCCTCTAAGTGGTGTGTCAGACCAGATATGAATACCTGGAAATGAAAGCTGAAATGTTGACCTCATGTCTCATATTTATCTTTTTGTGTCAAATCCAGATGTTTTCAGTCTACAACAGTAATAAAGGAAATGGGCCCACTGTTCCAATACTTTTGGAGGAGGCTGTATGTCATTTAAACTAACTCTGAGTTTACAGTGTAGAAGAACTAAGATGTTTTTTTGCCTGTATTTGTCAATTCATTTTCCAATCTGGGAACTTTTTTGAATTTCATTGAAAGTGCCTGAAGACTGTCAAACTCCAGCAGCACCACTAACTGATGCTACTTGTCTGTTATTTGTGTCCAATAGTCACATTACTAATGAGGTAGACTAATGTACTGAAATGTTTTGCAGTGCTTTGTGTTGCAATGAGAACATGAGCATCACCATCTTTCAGGACAGCATTCCCAGGAAGAGTTTAAATGCTGGGGCACAACCATCTCAGCACAACTTTTCAAATAGTCCTGGCCACGATGATGGTGATCAGTCAAAACCTTCCAGACACCAGCTCTACAGTTCTACACAGAAAAAATGAAAGGTTGTGGCACAGAGAAGATCTCTAAATATTCTCATCTGCCAAAAAAGGCAAAGTATGAGTGCAGGTAGGACAGCCTATGTCAGTTAAACTATTACTGTGTTTACAGTATAGAAGAACTGACATTTATTGCCTGTATTTGTCAATGAATTTTTTCAATTTGGAAACTTTTTTGAATGACAGTGAAAGTGCCTCTAGACTGTTAAACTCCAGCAGCACCAATAATTGAGGGGCATGCTTTGATAATTGATGCTACTTTTCAATTTTGTTAATGTGGTAAACTAATGTAATGAAATGTTTTGCAGTGTTTGGTGTTGCAACAAGATCATGAGCATCACCATCACCAACAGCATTCCCACAGAGAGTTTAAATGCTGGGGCACAACCATACCAGCACAACTTTTCAAATAGTCCTGGTCTTGATGATGGTGATCAGCCAAAGCCACCCAGACACCAGCCCTGCACTTCCACACAGAGTGCTAGAAAGTCAGTGGCATAAAGGAAGTCCATGATGAATATTCTAATCTGCCAAAAAAGGAAAAATATGAGCACAGGTAGGACAGTCAGTTACACTTTATTACTGAGTTTACAGTGTAGAAGAACTGATACATTTGTCTAAGCACACTTCCTGACAAGATTCACAAATCCCCCACATCAAATGTTACTTCTTCACTGCTAGAAATGTGATGGGATACAAAGCAATGCAGACCAGACAGGGACAAGACTTTATAACTGCTCTCACCTTCATTAGGTCTAAATCCTATATTTAGAGAAAACAATGCTCTACTGTAATATAAACTTAGCTTGTAAAGCAGATTCCTCAACTTTGGTGTATTTTTACCTTTGAAACTGTCAGACAACACCCTAAACCACCATGACCACAGCAGTCACAGCAATCAACTAAAATTTTCATTTTCCCATCCAACAAAATATCTAAAAAAGTAACCAACAGTTTGAAGTAAAAGGAATAAAGTTCTTTATAAAGTACATTTAACTGTCAAACAACAAAAATTCAAGCAATTTTCAGGAAAAAAGTAAAATTATTTCACTCTTTGAAATTTAACCTGCGATAAAAAAAAAAAAAAGTGCAATCAGTGTAACCCCTGAAAACCTTAATTATCAAAACATGTAGTTTTATCAGCTCTCAGTAACAAGCACACCCAAATATGTGAACTTTCTCTCCTTATTCTTCTCTTTTCCTCATGTTCTTCCTCATCCTTCTCTCACCCTCACTCTTTTCTCCTCCCTCCTCTTGCTCTCCTTCTTCCTCCATCTCCAAAAGTGTTGACTGAAGCTGACTTAAATTAGGTTTTCTGAGTGGTCTTCTGGAGGCCTTTTTACCAGTGGAGGAAGACTGTGACATAGGCTTCACTAATCAGGAAGACAGTGGCCTGCTCAAAGGGCTTGACAATTTGCTCCAGTTCCTCCAGTAGTGTCCACTGGTCATTTTTCAGGTCAAGATACTGCTTCCCTCTCTTGTGTGATCTCTGAATCGGAGAGTGTTGCAGTCACTGGCCACCGCTGCTCCCAAAGGCAACTCACCATATAATATGAGCTATTCCATCTTACAGGAACATCTTGGATCAGCTTATGCTGAGGTGTTCCCCACTGCTGTTGTTTGTCTTTTAACTTGCTGCTAGCCAGCTCACTCTTTTTAAAATGTTCCACGAGGCTCCTTGCAGCCCAAAGCGCCTTACTTATCTAGGGATCCTTCTTCAGGGCGCTGTTAACCACTAACTTAAGGGTATGGCCAGCACATCGAGGGGGTGCGATTCCATGCCTGTCTTCCAGGATCCCGAGAGCTGCCACAACATTAGAGGCATTATCATGAACAGCCAGCACATCTTTCAGAGATATACCAAACTTCTCTGCCACCTTTTCCACCCAACCAGCAATATTTTCTGCTGTAAGTCGCTCCTCAAATGGCATTGTGGTTATGAAGTAAGGATCCAATCTTGATTAACAAAGTGGCGTGTGACTCCCTCTGTGGCAATACTTCTCCAAACATGTGTAGTGAGTGTAATTTTTGATGTGTTTTTAATTTCTGCTATCACATTTTCAATAGTGGCTTCATACTTTTTCTCCATCAAATTAGGGAAGTTGTGCCTTGAGGGAAGTGTGTGTCCTGAATAAAATGTGTTTATCATTTCAGGAAAGCCTTGCCCCTAAACAATGGTATTATGTGGATATCAACTCTAAAAATATAACAGATAAAGGCATACGTTAGTATCCTACTCACAGGTACGAGCAGAGACAGAATAATAAAGTTGTTCTCCTTCTTTCCAACTTGTCTCAGTGCTATGATGCATGAGCGTGTGCTGTATGAAGCTCTCTGTCAGGATGGATGGATCCAGAGGGACTTTAAAGATGTGACAGAGACACAGGCTCGCAGTACCAAACTATTTTGCCACATTCTACGAGTTTTTGCAGTCAAGGCAAATGCAAACCATAGACTGTAGAAAGAACTGGACAAACCCTGTGTGACATCAGCTGTCTGCTTACAATGTTTGCCTACTCAAACAGCTTTTTGAAGCCAATCCGCATGGCTTCCATATTGAAATCGTGGTCTCAACCAAACTTTGGATCAACCTAACAGCCCGCCCACTGAGCACAACTTCCTGTCAGCTAGCTAGCTAGCTAGTAGGGGTGTAAGAAAATATTGATACACCGATATATCGCGATATTTTGAGGCACATTACTGTATATACTGGAAAGCTATTCTAAAAATTCAATAAGCTGGGCTGTGTCCACCATATCTAGGGATTATTGAACTGTAAAGAAAATTACTTACACAGAGACAAGTCCTGCCGACTTGCCAGGTCCTCAGAAAAGAATTCCACCCTTCTTGTCACAGTCGCCGGGTTGAGTGGTACTGCACGCAGTGCCGCTTTTGTCTTCTTTGTTTCTGAAATCCCGAAGAACGGTCTCTACAGTAATGGCCATGGCTTCTTTAAATAAATCCCCATCAGTAAAAAGCTTCTTGTGCTTAGCTAACACGTGGCTAATACAGAGAGATGCTTCAGTTGCAGCCTTACTGTGCGTTGTGGGTTTGATGAAAAGCAGAGCTGAGCTTTCAACCCCAATTTCAGCTCCTCTGTTTTACGTGCATGAATCGCGCTCTTTGGAGGGTAGCTGTCTATTTTCTTACACCCCTAGCTAGCTAGCTAGTAGGGGTGTAAGAAAATATTGATACACCGATACATCGCGATATTTTGAGGCACATTACTGTATAGATATTTTGAAATGCAGTATCGATATTTTTTAATTAACAATGTACCTTGTTGGTGAAGTAGTTTGTGGTGTAATTTCACCTCCTGACCACTAGTTGGCAACAGGCGCCGCTAGCTGGCAGCAATCAGTTGACTGTTCCCTCTTCTCCTCTGCTTAGACAACGAGATCATGCAAGACTTCCAGTCTGAGTGAGTCGGTTGCTTGTGCCTACACAGCAGAGCTGCTGCATTTGTAGCAGATATGTGGACTTGTTTGGCTTCCAAAACATTGAAGACAGTACAGATTTATACAGGAGTCAAGTCTCTTGTAAGATATGCCACGCCAGAATGAAATACTCAGACAACATGACAAATCTGAGAGCAAGACATAGGGATAACTTAGCAGCCAACAGCTAATGTAAAAGAAGTGTGTTGAAGCTACCACTGATTTTAACTCATGCAACCCAAGCGACAACCTTAATCCTAAAAAATGAAGCCAATGCGGAAGAGCAAAAAATTGCTATAGCCTACCGTGAGTGTCCACTTGAGGCTGGCTGCAGGAACACCGGAAGTTCAGTCTGCACACATGTTAAACAGAAGTTTTTTTACACACAAAATAAACTGGTTTACAGCCTGGTTCAAAACACCAAACGTGTCTCATTAGCTGGTGTGCTCCCACTGTACGGGGGGTGAGTTTTTTTGTATCATGATCATTTGGATTATATTTAGGATAAACCTCACTTCATGGTGATTGGCGCGTCTCATTTGATTCACAGATAGCTCGGCAGGCAGAGGCTCCGTCTCTGTCAACCGGAATGCTAGATAGCAGGTTGACAGGAAGTCGCACTTAGTGGGCGGGCCGTTAGGTTGATCTAAAGTTCGGTTGAGACCCCGATTTCAATATGGAAGCATCCACGAATGGGCTTCAAAAGCTGTCTGAGTCCGCCTATTGTAAGCAGACGACTGACGTCACACGGGGTTTGTCCAATTCTTTCTACAGTCTATGGTTATGGTAGAGAATAGTGTGTGTCTGTGTGGAAGCCACATGGGAAACTCTACAACTCTCCACTACTAACGTTACTGTGTGAGGCCCAATACGTTAGCAGCAGCCAGGTAGCTGTCTGTTCCTTCTTCTTTAGTTTTACGGCGGTTGGCATCCATCACTTTGGTGCATTACCGCCCCCTGTCTGTTCCTATGATAAATACCGATTATTAAAGTGAAGATGCTTTAGGCTATTTAATGTTTTTGATGGTTTATTTACTTGAAACAAGGTTGCTGATAATATTGATAGGGAAATAATCAATGATAATAGTAAGAAGTGTGTTTGTGTGAGAGGGCAATAATGGCTGTTTAAGCTATTTTACTTTACATTTTTCTGTGTTGATTGAGAGATCCCAAGCAGCAGAAAATGACATATTGTTAGATGAAGTGTGTCCTGAAGCTGTCTTTGATAGTTTCTTGTAGAGAGGAGCACAATATTGCTGTTCAAGACTTAAGACATAATGTAACTGCATCATAAAGCCTACATGAACTGCATGGTGTTCAGGAATGAATAGTCTCTTCTATTGCTATTGTACTATTTTTTCAGCTATAGTAACATTAATTGATAGTAATGTAGCAGCCTAGTTTTGTCGAAGTTAGGTGTTGGAGTTTGTATTATTCAAAATTTTGACGCCAAAATTTCCTTTTTTACTGCAACTGAATATCGGCTCCAAATATCGGTTATTGGCCTCCTTGACAACTAATAATCGGTATCTGCCCTGAAAAAACCATATCGGTCTATCTCTAGTCATTACATTTGAAAAGTCCAAATCTTTGCCAATGAGTGCCTGCTGATGAATAACACAGTGATAATCCATGAAACTGGGGAAATCTGGATCATTGTGGCACAGCACTATGAAACCTGCCCGCACATAGCCGGGGCTCCATCTGTGCTAATGGCAACTAGTTTGTGAATAGGGATGCTGTTTTTGTGGCCATACTTTTTGAACTCGTTGTAAATGTCCTCACTTCTTGTTCTCTCTTTTAAATGCAAAAGAATGGGAAAGTCCATTTTGGTTGTAGAATCCTGGAAAGCTATTCTAAAAATTCAATAAGCTGGGCTGTGTCCACCATATCTAGGGATTATTGAACTGTAAAGAAAATTACTTACACAGAGACAAGTCCTGCCGACTTGCCAGGTCCTCAGAAAAGAATTCCACCCTTCTTGTCACAGTCGCCGGGTTGAGTGGTACTGCACGCAGTGCCGCTTTTGTCTTCTTTGTTTCTGAAATCCCGAAGAACGGTCTCTACAGTAACGGCCATGGCTTCTTTAAATAAATCCCCATCAGTAAAAAGCTTCTTGTGCTTAGCTAACACGTGGCTAATACAGAGAGATGCTTCAGTTGCAGCCTTACTGTGCGTTGTGGGTTTGATGAAAAGCAGAGCTGAGCTTTCAACCCCAATTTCAGCTCCTCTGTTTTACGTGCATGAATCGCGCTCTTTGGAGGGTAGCTGTCTTTGAATTTCGGGTGGTTGGTGTTGTGATGCCATTCGAGATTTCCTCTTTTTGACAGTGCGAGTGTTTGGTCGTACAGCATGCATACACACTTGTCTTTAACGAATGTAAAAGCAAATTCCTCTTCATATTCTGAATGAAAGTCGTATGTTTTCGCCTTCTTTCATGGGGCCTCCTACATGTTTATTAGATAACTACCGCACCACAGCAACAAGCTTAAGTTAGTAAACCACACACGTTCCTGTACAACTTTTCTTTTGTCTAATTGGTCGCTTTCTGAGTCTGTTAATTGAATCACTACAAAAAAAAAAATAATACACATCTTCAGACTTCCTTCCGAGGGAAACAGAAAGAGATGGTTTTGCAAAATGTAAAAAATCAGTCATGTTCTTATTTTTTTGTGTGTATTTTTCCATCGTTACTAAGAACTACGGAGAAATCTTCAAAGATCTACCTTACCATCGCGATCAACAGGTTGGTGACCTTGGCTCTTGAGCTTGTGTTCATCACAGATCTTATTTCAGGCATTTAACCGAAAACTCATTAAAAATCCCATAGGCTTTCAGACGAGGTAACTGTAAGAGCTAAACTGCTAACTCACTTTCGCGTTTTAGGACTCATTTGTGCACCACTCTATTTCCATGAGCTGATTGAGCCAGAGCAGTGATGAGCAATATGCCTGAGGTCAGAGGAGACTGTGTTTTTTGATACTTCATTGGACTAAAGTCCCATTAATTTAGAAACAGCTCCAGCTGTGTGAGCAGCACGTTTACGTTTACGTTCACATGGACATGTCGGTGTGCCTGCTGCCTGTCTCCTTCTCTACCAGGCTACGTAAGGCAAAAACCACATGCACTAACTACAGATATTAGAAAAGGACAGACATGTGGGTTGGTAAGGAGGATGTTTTGCTCCTCTGTCTGCCTTAAAACTCGGCACCAGCAAGTGTTGAGATTGACCAGATGTGTTCTTGTCAAAGCAAAACCTTGAAAAAATCGGCCACGGTTCGAAAAAGGCGCAATTACGTTGCTGGTGTGGAAGCTTGCATTGACTTGCTTCAGGGTCGAAAAACAAATATTTTGTATGAATTATTCGTATGAAAAAAGAACGCCTCTGGTGTGCAAAGGCCTTAACAGGTTTTATAGGAGACAGTGGGGTGTTTTTTTTTTTTAATTCTGAAACAAACCATAAACTTTCAGTTTCAAATTTATTTAATTAATTAAATTTTTTGTTCAACTAAACAACATTTTTGGCATGGATTTGTCCTCTCTGAACACCTGTTAAAAAGCCGTTTATTACACAAGAAATAAACTGGTTTACAGCCTGGTTCAAAAAACCAAACGTGTCTCATTAGCTAATGTCTTAATGTCACCTCACTGTACGGGGGGAGGCATGCATCAGAAGTTTGACATATTGTATATATGATTTTTATTTATAGATAACTATAGACTAACATGCATACATTTTAAATATATGCACGGTTTTGTATGTGTGCACACACAAATGTTTTGACAGTAACCTTACCTCATAATTATGCTTTTAACTTCACTGCATCTTATAAAATACACTTAGCAGTACTATTTTTAGCTTACAAAGTAACAGTAATTGCACTCAAACAACATAATGTAGACTTATTCTACTGTTAAGATGTTCCTTAGATAGTTAGACATAGTTTCCTGTAAATTTTACCTGTAAAGGGGAGAGATGCAGAAGAAAGGCAGACATGTTTTTGCTAGCTCTCATTCAACAGTGTAATGAATGATGCAAAGGCAACGTGCTCCCCCTAGTGACTAAATCTGGAAGTACACTAAAAACAAATCTCAAGACCAAACTAATCGATAGGGAATATGAACGAAAACCCCCTTCAA